>NC_046316.1:66540664-67740664 GCF_009819535.1 Lacerta agilis | reverse complement strand
GCACCAAGCTCAAAACAGATGCACGTATAATTACAATACAATAGGTCAAAGTTCAAATGGTATATACAAAGTCAGTGAGAAATAAAGTAGAAAAAGTTGTACGTGAAATATTTAAAAGAAATATATGTTATAAACAGCATCGATTAAATTGATAAATTGTTGATAAAAAAATACACCACAGGACCATTTTCCCCTCAAAAAAAAGCTCACAGCATTCAGCTAGTATATAAAGTATGAAAGGTCAGCACATTTATATTACAGAATGAAGAGGAGACAAACAGAGATTTTAAATGAATTAACAGCAAAGAAAGTCTTGACATGATACTGGAAAGGGTAGAATTTCTTTGCTTATGAGAGAGAGAGAGAGAGAAGAGAGAGAGAGAGAGAGAGAGAGAGGAGAGAAGAGCACATATACAGGCATACAAACAGAAATCAAACCAAATTTTACAGCAACAGATGACAGACACACAGAGAGGTGAGAAAATTTGGCATGTTGCATCACAGGAAGTCATTCACGATTGGCTAACGATGGTACCTGGCTCGGTTGCAGATCGCTGGCTTGCCTGAGAGGAGTAACGGAGGGAGGAGGCACACCTGATGTGGATGCAGATCGTCCTAATCTGCAGCTTCCTTTCGGCTCTGGAAAGGAAAGGAAACAGGTCAGAGATCAAGTTCTGGAGTCCCTTGTCCAAATCCAGACAGCCACGGAAAAGCATATTTGTAAATGTCAGCAGTTTATGATGTTCTCGTTTCTCTTTTGCTCTCTACGTATATTCTGGCAGCGTGGTCTAGCTTGCTGCCCTCCAACAGTTCCCAACTTTTTTTGTTTTTGAGATTTGCCTCAAAGAAGCCCTTGATTCTCCACCACAAGGGCCTATGGAACAGAACCCGCTGTCAGCAAAACACAGCTCAGACATGTGCTTAGCAGGAAGTGGATTTGATCTCCTTCATGTGACTCTGGAAATAGGGATCATGTGCAGGGGGGCACACTGACATCAAGATGCTCAGGGTGCCATGCTGAGACGAGGTCACTGGCACTGGCATCACAATAAAAGCTCTCGCCCCTCCCTTGTCAGCCTTCTTCGGTGTGGCATCCCACCTACCTGCTCTAGGTTGAGAATCAACTTTGGCTGGCAGCTTCTTTGGAGCACTGAGTAGTCCCCCACCCCACAAAAAATCCCCGATTGGCCATGTTGTTCCCTCTTTTTCCACACAGTCTATCTCTGGGTGTGATTTGGCAGATTGGCTTTCGTAATGGCTGGCAGGAAGTACAAGCAGGAAATCGCAGGTAAGCTGAATGATTGGCCAGCACTTGAGGCCCTTGCGAGTGCCACCAGAACACCTCTTGCTGTCTGGCTTGAGCTAGCTACAACTGAATGGTCCTGGGGTCCATTGGTCATACCCCACTGAACACCAGCTGGCAGGAGTAAAATTGACCACAGTGCCCCCTCAGCTCCTCTTCAGCAGTAGGCACTGAAGATCTGGGCCTAGCCAATCAAATAGTTTTGAGCATGTTATATCACTGTAAAGTGACAGAGGGTGAACTCAATATCATTTCTCCAGCACTGTGCAGCCTCCCTGGTTGCTCTCAATTCCTGATTTGAAAAAGCCCTGTGGGAGCAGTTACCTCATGACTTCTTCCCATGGGCTATCATTGACGCTTAGGCATCCAGGAAGGCTACAGACTGCACACTGCTGGAGAGGTTATTTGTAGAATGAACGAAAGGACACTCGCAAATACTGCCCAACCGCCTCAAAAATAAGGCAAGCGCATCAAAAACCATACACCTCACCCAATAAAATTTCACCCATGTTTTCTGTCCCTTTGATATTTTTGAACGCAATTCCATTTCTCATTAATTGACAGAGAATTATTGGGGTAGGGGGGTTTGGCCCATCTCTGCTTCTTGTAGGCAATGTGGCCTTCTTTAGTTTTGTTGATGTGAAAAACTGCAAGGTCTTGTCTACCACAGCTTCTGAATTGTTTGTTTCCAGAAAATGGAAATGCTAGCATTCTCAGTTGGGCCCATACATCATCGTGGAAGATTATCACATCTTCAGTAGCAAAAAAAAAAAAAAAAAAAAATCCCCTTTCATCTGGCATCAAAGGAATAGAATGTATCATACTCAGAGAGAATGGTTGTTCCTTTTAAAGAATCTACCTTGCCTTATATTTCTAGCATGGTGTGCCTGTTGCAGCTTTCAGGCTACAATCCAATACACACTCGCCTGAGAATAAATCTCATTGAATGGGTAGCAAGTAGATATGTATTAGATAAGGATTTCATTGCCAGTTTTCTAGTACTAATAATTTCCTGATACTGCTCCCAGCACCTTCTATGTCCATTATTCTAAACTCAAAACAAAAAGTGATTGTTATTTATAATCTTTTAAAAACTATTTTCTTTATTAAAAAATCAAGTAAGAAAATAGAAACAAATTAAAATAATTCAAATTATTTACTGGCACCTTAGTTAGGAAATAGCCTATTTCCTTCTCATGTGAACACGCCTCTGTATGTTTATTCCCATTCGATCCAAATGCTGCATCTTAATTGCTTTATGTAATAATGGAGCTGTATGTCATATAGAATTGTAGAGTTGGAAGGGACCCTGAGGATCATCTAGTCCAGGAATATATAGCTGTCCCATACAGTGATTGAACCTGCAACCTTGGCGTAATAACAACAACACCAACAACAACAACAACTATTATTATTATTATTATTATTATTATTATTATTATTATTATTATTATTATATTATTATTATTTGTATGCTGTCTATTTGACTGGGTTGTCCAAGCCACTCTGGGTGGCTCCCAACAGAATATTAAAACATGACAAAACGCCATGCTCTAACCAACTGAGCTATGTGTGTGTGTTTCAATGAGTAGGTAGGCTACATTTTCAGTAGTTTCATCGTACCCGTGATCAGCAGTGGAGGCTGCTTGACTCTAGATGTCACTGCACTGCCAGATTCCTTCTCAATTTTCCTCTCCAACTCTGGGAGAGGAAACTCTGATAACTCCACCCTCCTCTGCTAATCCCTCCAACTAATATAGTTATTAACAAATGCAAAACACTACACCAAGTGTTTCTGTTTCCTCAGGGTCCCTTCCAACTTTACAGTTCTATGACTGTATAGCTTGGTCTCTTCTCTCTCTCTCTCTCTCTCTCTCTCTCTCTCTCTCTCTCTCTCTCTCTACCTATCACATTTATATCCCACCTTTTCTCTAAGGAGGTCATGGTGGCATGCACAGTTCTCTTCCCATTTTATTCTCACAACAACCCTGCGAGGTAGGTTAGGCTGAGAGACCGTGAATGACCCACAGTCATCCAGTGAGTTTCATGGCTGATCAGGGATTTGAACCTTGGTCTCCCAGGTCTTAGTCCAGTACTCTAGCCACTACACCACACTGGCTTTCTCTAAAAAGAAGGCACAGAGTATTATTACTTTTTAAAATTGAATTTATATACAGTACAGCCCTTACCCGGGGGTCTCAGGGCGGTTCACAGAATAAATCAAGATATAAAACCACAAAATATCTAATAAAACAACAACAACAACAACCCAATAGCGCCCCTAGTAGTAATTTTACTACTTTGCACTTGTTCCCAGTAGACAATCTAGTCTCTTTCCAAGTAGGAACAGGGCTGGTCCACCTATAAGGCAGACTGAGGCAACTGCCTCAAGCGGCAGAATCCCCTGGGGAAGTGAGGAGAAGCAGTGGCAGCAGCTTCTAGCATGTTCTTGTGGGAGTTCCATGAAATCTCACTAGAAGCCACTTCCACGTGACTCTGGTGAGCAAGTCTTTGATGGAAGGGCAGCAGCAGGAGGGAGTGGCAACTAAAGAGACAACTCTGCAATGCCTTGCATTCTTCCCCTCACTGTCACAGGGCACCAGAAAGTTTGGGGATGCCCCCCTTCTCCCTGCCTAGGACATCTGGGGCTTATCGGATGATGGAAGGTGGCAGTGCTGTGAGCAGCACCACAAGCAGGGGGGGAGGAAGGGGGGCAGGGGGTGTAGCCTGCCTGCAAATCCCAAGCCTACCCTGAGCCATCGGAGGGAAGGGGGGGAGACTACCCACTTTGCCAGTGGCATCCCCCCTTTCCCCTTTATTTTGACAGCTGGGGGAGGCTTGGGTGTCGGGCTGGGAGGTGCGCCGAATGTCCACCATTGGCGGCTCACTCCGCCCCCGGCTGCAGGGTGTGTGCACTGCTGCGTGCACCCGAGAGGCTATCCTGCACCTGGGAGGGCACCCTCCGTGCCCCAACCCCCTCGGGAGTGGGCCCGCCCTGGGCAGGGCCAGCATATGCTCCGCCGCTGACCACAAGCAGCCACGGGCGACTTGAGCACAGCCACCATTTTAATTTCCCACAATGCCTCAAGGATAATAATAATAATAATAATAAAATAATAATATAATAATATAATATTTATTGTACCCCGCCCATCTGGCTGGGTTTCCCCAGCCACTCTGGGTGGCTTCCAACAGATATTAGGATACATTAAAATGTCACAGATTAAAAACGTCCCTGAATAGGGCTGCCTTCAGATGTCTTCTGAATGTAAGGTAGTTGTTTATCTCTTTGACATGAGATGGGAGGGCGTTCCACAGGGCGGGCGCCACTACCGAGAAGGCCCTACCGAGAAGGATGCTGTGTTAGGTCCATTGTGGGGAATTACTACAGTGGCTAGACTCAGTCACACAGCTCTATTCACCAGATCTTTCTTTTTTAAAATGGGGGGGGGCAAGGTAGGCATCAGCGGAAACCTGGCAGCTACCCAAAGATTCCAGGTGCTGATTTCAGCCCTGTACAAAAGTAAATTGGGGGTGGGAGGAAGAGGATTTCAATCCAGATTCTTGTCCAATAAGCCCTAAAGTCTAGGCCTGGAGTACCAGCAATAAAATATGCAGCAGATGACATGACTTTAATTGTATACGCATTGCACATCTCTGGGTAGACACTTTCAGGAAAGGCAGCAGACACTGGTTAATTTGCTGACAAACTGGCAAAGGAAGTTAGTAAAGTGGTTTTCTCCTGCTGATCAAAAGAAGAAGAAGAAGAATTTGCTATTCTCCTTGCATTAGATGGAGGTGAACGAAGGCAAATGTCTTAGCATCCTTTTTGTCAACATTTAGACCTTAATATCTAAGATTAATAATGTATTAGCATCATTCCTCTCTAATCCTAAGCACCTTCACTAAGCGCACAACTGTTTTACTTGCAAATCGTTTTCACCCAAATTTAAACGATCTGGCCAAGTGCCAACTTTGCAATGTTAAGAAATGAAAAATAAAACCACAAGTAAACATTATACAGTGTGGGGCAGCATCTTAAAATGGAGCACAGTACATCTTTGCAGCAGTAGGTGGCAGTGCAAAATGCCTTATATCCTAAGCAGGCTGCAACCTTCTGGAAAAAGCTGTTTGAAACATCCACAGTTGAGTTCGATGAAGCCTCCCATTTTGCCGACCCCCTGTGGTTTTCCACTGAAACAGCAATGGCATGTTTTTGAGGCTGCAGTGTTTTTCTTTTTTCTTTTTTTTAAAAAATCACTGACAGCTATTCCTCTAAAAAGCCTCCTGAGGCAGAGACCTGAAATGAAACGTCCCTGAGAAATTATCTAAGAGGCGAGGGGATGACACATAGCAATGAAACGCAGCAGCGAACGCAGTGTCCAAGGTCACCTTAATATTTACAAACTCAGAGGGGAAATAGCCTAGTTTCAAAGGTACAGCGTCCCAGCACATGGGCTATAATGACACAGGCTGGGAGCAATTGAAACTTGAATGGCGCCACGCAGTATCAGAAGTGGAAGTCGGCAAGGGGGGGATCAGGTGAACCAGATCTGATGCTGCGGGAATGCACAGCTGTGCCTCCACATGAAAGGGGACTTGGAAGGGAGGATGGCCGCCTGCCCTCCGCTTTCACACTGAAGATAACAAGGGACTAGTGTGAAGGCTCTACGTCCCACTGTGCAACACCAGAACCAGCTGGGTCCTGCTGAGCTGCTAGGCGGCTCAGCTGCACGGATCCTGCTGTCTGCCGATGCAGCAGGCAAGGGGAACTGCACAGAGCCAGAATTGCTTGCACTTCAGCTCAAGTGAGAATGAGGAAGCTGAGCCCTTCAGGCCTCTCTGTCCAGGCCTTGGGAATCCCCCAGTCCACATACTCTCACCAACCCTGCTCCATAGAAGAAGAGAGAGAGAGAGAGAGGAGGAGGAGTTTGGATTTGATATCCCCGCTTTATCACTACCTGAAGGAGTCTCAAAGCAGCTAACATTCTCCTTTCCCTTCCTCCCCCCCCAACAAACACTCTGTGGGGTGAGTGGGGCTGAGAGACTTCAAAGAAGTGTGACTAGTGCAAGGTCACCCAGCAGCTGCATGTGGAGGAGCGGAGACACAAATCCTGTGTCCCCAGATTACAAGTCTACTGCTCTTAACCACTACACCACACTGGCTCACTCTCCTTGAGTGTTTTTGCCTGGTTGGGACATGTGCTGTGATCATGCCTCCTGCTGGACTGGATGGAAGATGGTGTGTATAGAGCCATCTTCCTTTTGTGGGTTGAAACAAAGGGTCCCGTCCATTGCTCTTCATACTTTTTCCTAGGGCCACATCCACCTTTGGGAATGTGAGGCTGAACAGTGTTTCCATCCCTGAGCCACAGCTCCGAGCTACCCCTCATATGTATTATGGGTAGGTATTCTCTCCTACTTTTTAAAATTGCAGAGTCATCCGATCCTCAAAACTAATCTTACACAACACATCTGCTTCTATGCTTAGTAGAGATAAGGCATCCAACCTTCCATGTTGCATATTTCTGTTGGGATTTAAAAAAATATACTTCAACTGAGAAAATGAACACCCAGCTGAGCAACTGGAGACCATTAGTGTTAAAAATCTAGGAATGGAAAATTTCTGTGGTGCCCCACTTCCCTCATGCCCTTAGCATGTACTTGTTTTGCTCAATGGGTAAACCAGCCCTGCCTGACAGTCACCCCAACCATGCCCCTTAACTCCTACACTTTGCTCCACATGCAACTGTGCCAAGCTAGGACTTGGGCCAGCATCACTGTAGTGTCCTGTAGGTTTGAGCAGGGTACTGACCATATGAAGATACCTTACATTGAGTCTGCCCTAATACCAGGAAGCCAGCAGGGGTCAAGATAACTTCAAAAGTTTATCGGTCAGCAACAGATCAACAGCTCAGCAGAGCAACTAAGACTTGTTAGCAGGTAAGACTAAGGTTCCAGCTAGTTTCCAATTAATTATGGAAGGAACCACACCCAGGAGGAGTGCAGTCACACTACAGTGACCAAGGAAGAAAACCCTAGTATGCATTAACTACACACTCTAATAGGAAGTAAACTTCACATTTGTTGCATGTAAGGAGCAGGGGCTCTGGGGAGATGCAAATGCATTACTTTACACCAGATTCCCTCAACAACCAGCCACAATCTACAATGGTAACTCTGGATGTGAACGGGATCTGTTCCGGAGCCTCGTTCACATCATGAGCAGCCGCATCCTGAGCGCCACGCGTGACGTCATTTGACATGTCTGTGCATGCGCGAATCGCCGAACCTGGAAGTAACCCGTTCCGGTACTTCCGGGTTCAGCGGGTTCGTAACCCGTGACGAACACAACATGCGTTTCGTAACAAGAGGTACGACTGTATTTCCTCCCTGTAACCGGTGGACAGGACAACATCCTCATAGTACACTGCAAACTGGTACCCAAAATGAAAAGTGCGGCTCCTTCGGTACACGTGTACACTTGAGGACACATTTTAACAATCTGATTCTGAGAACCGTCCTCAAAAGCTGGTCTACGTGGGATTACATCCCCCTGAATCCATGCACATAAAAAAGATTGTTATAAAGCAGAAACATTTTCTGGAAGTGTTACAAAATATTGTGATTGATTGACTTTTGACATCTGGGGTTAGCTAAATAAGGGGCAATTTTAAATACTGATCCCAACCCACTATGATCAGCTGTGCTGTGGGTTTATTTGCAAAATTAAGGATGCTCATTTCAGGTGGTGCTACTGATTCAGTATTATCTTAAAGAAATAATGCCTTGTCTCAATGCCTACAGAAATTCGACTGTGTTTTCAGCTTTATAATCATTTTGTTCACCATCTCAAGTCATTAACAGATCAGTTTGCCTGCACGAGTTTCAAACTCCAGCCGTTTGTGATAACTGTAGATATACAGCTGTGTTACTTTTCCTCTTGATCACTTTCTCTGGCATGCTGTACTTTAGAGGCATGTGTTGCAAAATGCATTCACTGTATTTTCCTTTCTTTGGATATCAGCAACCACACTCTGTATCTGAAACAGATAAAGACTGCAAGCAATTTTAAATTCTAATCTCTGTGTTTTATAATTATAACACATTCTACACAGAATTAGGTACACTTTTACTGTGGGCTGGAAGATGCCAGAACTATAAAACACAGAGATTAGAATTAAAATTGCTTCCACATGGAAAGCAATCTGCTTCACTCTTAGGTTGGATTTAGTGTGTCCACTTATACATCACCAACAAAATACAGGACAAGGAAGGACATTGATGTAATAATAACAATAATTGCATATACTGATTTATGTGTATATGTATACGTCAAAGTTAGAAAGAAGTTTAGAATTTAAAATAGAAATGCAATACATCTCGCCATTGTGGGGAAGACTGTGGACCAGGTGACCCATGTGCCTGTTCATGTCTGCTGTCTTGGTACTAAATGCTGAAGTCGATTATTGCAGGTGGGATGGTCCAGCTGCTAAACTGGTTATGTCCGGTTGTTTACTGGGAAGGAAAGGGGGCAAGGCCCAAGGGAGGGTGGTGTGGATTTGTCTGGTCTGCTTTAAAAGAAAGAACCATGAGAAGGACAGCAGCAGTGGCCCACCTGAAGAGAGATAGCATGCTGGCTTTTATCCAATCCAGTCGGCGGCTTCTGACTAACAGTTGATGGGCAACGTCAAGTCTGCTACTGTCCCTTCTTGTGGTTCTTTATTTTTTAAAGCAGACCAGACAAATTCCCTGGAGGGTAAGGCTAGTCAATGGTTAGCTAACCCTGACGCATATTTCTGTCTCCAGCATGATTTGAATACCAGCTGCTGGAAGAGGAGGAAGCAAGTGAAGTTCTGCTCAGATCTTCTGGGCAGGTTTCCCAGAGGTATCATCGTTGGTCACTGTGAGAACAGGATGCTGGACTAGGATGGGCCACTGGCCTGATCCTGAAGGCTCATCCTTTGTTCTTCCGTGTCTTGCTTCAGAGTACAGTCCTCTGTGTAAAGTGTGACACATGACCACCCTATCTGCAATGTAACTGGCTGACTTTAAAACTTCAGCACACTTGCAAAGTGCAAAATTAGGAAGTCTTTTGCTTTGCATTCTGCTATTGCAACAGTCATGTGTGAGGAGGGCCTACAAAGGTGGTGGGTTGGGAGGAAAGCTTAGACACACTCAGCAATAGAACTGATACACAGTGTAAGAAACACACTTACCTGTTGTTGGACCAGTTTCCATTGGTGAGTGTGTGTAAGCTTTCAGTCTTCTAATTTAGGTAGAAGTCACTTTAGCAAGATGCATCACCTTACCTATTTTGTCTCTGGTGTTCTGGGACCAGCACAGGAGTAGCACTATATAACAAACAAAAGAAGTTGTTCAACACAGCAGGAATAGCCTTACCTATTTTGCTTCTCTTTCTATGGGACCAACCACTGTTGCATTCTTATGCCCTGATGTAGGAGAGTTCGGATAAGCCAGAAAGCTTGCTGATCTTGGATCAATGAAGCTAATAGCATGGCACCTTGGATTCTCGCATAAGGACAATGCGAAACGTCCAAGGCGAGAGCTAAAACTCCCCCTCCCCACTCCAAAAAGCCTGGCTTCATTTTGCATGGGAGAAAGCAAGAAGTCCCATGATCCCCAGCAGGAAATAGTGCTTCTTGCATTGTATCCACTTAAGGAGAGTCCTTGCAGGGCTTCTTACCCTCTGTTCACTCAACTTGACCCCTTTCGCATTCCTACAAAATGCTCAAAAAGGTCTGATTGTTTTTTTTGTGGGGGGGGGATCCTGGAGGGGCTCACATGTCATTAATCTCTCATTAACTAGTACTTCCCAAAGAGCTAGATATTGTGCTAGGCAGCCCATTGCATCTGAGTCTAGAAACTCAGCACCTTGCATACTTTATTTTGTTCTTCTTACTCGCACTTACCTGAGCTATTATTTCCTGCCAACATGGTTGGGACTAACAGAAGACCTTCCGAGTCTGCTAGACACAAGCGGTGGTCCTGGTGTGCCATCCCATTCCTGAGCTTTTATTGGCTCTCTGGAGGAAGATGCCCCATGGTGACCTCCTCTCTCTTGTTTTCCCAGCTTTGGTAGTGGCTCAGTGCTGTGGCTCCTGATCTTCAGCTCATCTAATGGTTCTACAAAAGAGGGAAAGGTCACAATTCATTATACCATGCAAATTGATTCCATCCATACTCTGATGCTTTTTTTTTTCCAGTTTAGTAATCAGCTAATTGAGCGCCACTGCAAATGCATGCCATAATCAATAGAGGACCACAATAAACAGACTTTATTAAAATTATAGTGGTAATTGAAGTTTGCATCAGAATAGCGGGGAACATCAGAATATAGAGAGAAATGCTACATGCAGGATTAGAAGGTTGCATTAAATGGTATTCCTGAAATCTTAGATAATACAAATACATTTCACAGGAAAGCTTTTGTGTGTTTGTTCTCCATAGGGAGAAATCCTGTTTTCATTTTCTTGAAAGTATGGTCACAATTCAGCATGGGTGTGCTTAACCAATGGGCCTAGTACTACCTAACCATGCCGGATTGTGACTAATCTTGTCTGCTTAATGCAAGAGTTGCCTGTGGGGTTCCTGTGGGTATCATTGTGCTTGCCAGTACCTCTTATGGTGCATACAAAAGTATATATCTCCCCATAAATCCTCATTCCACAGAGACGGTTTACTCTTCCTGCTCACTTCCTGTTTGCACTGGTTCAGCCTCTCCTACACTTGAACACACCCTTTCAGACATGCCCACATTGGATGCACTTGGATTGGACGCACACCTTCCCTTGCATTCTAAAGTGAAGAAAGGTGAAAAGAGCATTTCTCTGTGAGTGTGGACAGTGGTGGATGATGTAGCTGCCTTCTTTCCATGGGGGTGGGGATGACGAGGGCATGCAAATGCCGCCTTCATGCTCTCCAGCATCTCGCCAATCAAAATTGGGATACTAATTTTTTGATCCCAAGATCTCGTGAGAACCAGCTGACACGTGCAAGAGCATGAGAGCAAAAAATTGGCATCTTTTGGTCCAGCGCTCTGGCGCAAGCAATCTGACTCGCACCAGAACAAAAAACAGGACGTTCCAGGATCCAATCAGAAGCTGGGGTGGCTTCTGTAATTCCGGGGTGTCCCACTCAAATTGGGACAGTTGAGCAATATGCATCTTGTACTCCTGTCTCTTTTTGTGCTTTTGTGTAGAAGCTGTTTGCGTCAAGCTAACGCAGGTGGCGCTGTGGGTTAAACCACAGAGCCTAGGGCTTGCTGATCAGAAGGTCAGCAGCTCGAATCCCCCGCGACAGGGTGAGCTCCCATTGCTCGGAGTTGCACATAAAGCTGAAATCATGTATAGTCCAAACAACCCCCTGGAACCACCTCTAAATCAGCAATCCTATCTTCTGGAGCTGATGCACTGAATGGGTCTTAACCCTTCCCCTCCCCCCTTGCAAAGCTCTCTGCCACAGAGACTGGGCTTGCTGATCAGAAGGTCGGCGGTCCGAATCCCCGAGATGGGGTGAGCTCCCGTTGCTTGGTCCCAGCTCCTGCCCACCTAGCTGTTCGAAAGCACGTCAAAGTGCAAGTAGATAAATAGGCATCGTTCTGGCAGGAAGGTAAACGGCATTTCCGTGCGCTGCTCTGGTTCGCCGGAAGCGGCTTAGTCATGCTGGCCACATGACCCGGAAGCTGTACGCCGGCTCCCTCAGCCAGTAACTCAAGATGAGCACCGCAACCCCAGAGTCAGACATGACTGGACCTAATGGTCAGGTCCTAACCCCCACAGCAGCCTTTTTCTGATTGGCATCCATGGCACTTCCTCAAAATTCCAAATGTGCCCACTGGCCCCCAAAGGTTGGCTACTTCTGGCTTAATATTATTCCTTTCAGAGCTTTCCATGCAAGAACACGGCCTTAGTCTAGGGTCATCAATGTGGTGACTTTCAGTTGTTGTTGAACTGCAGTTCCCATCACCTCTAACTGTTTTGTTCTGTTTTAATCTGGTTTTAATCTAGGTGTTTTTTTTTGAGATTTCACTGAACACCAGTGTTGAATTTTTATGTAATGCTCAAGAGATTTCAGTTATTTATAAACAATTTATAACACTTAATATAAATAAACAACCCAATTCTACTCCTTCTCCAGTTGCTTTTAAGCTTAAAATAATAGTATTTGCAGAAACATTATGCATTTCTGTTTCACCCGTCCTCCCATAGGAAACCAGGGCAGTTATGCAACATCAGGGGGGGAAAACTTTACAATAATTAAAAATCTAAAAACTGCATCTCTAAAAGATGAAAACATAACAAATAAAAACAACAGTTGGCTGGAAAACATTAGCCAAAATCACTATCTCTATTTAGCGGCAAAATGTGCGGAACATTGTGCTTTGGGGGGGGGGAATCACTGGGCGTATTAGATTCTTGGCTGGAAAAGCTAAACTGGACTTACTTAGATATTATGTGAATAAACCACAGAGAAATATAGAATCATAGAATTGGATTGGAAGGGACCATGAGGGTCATCTAGTCCAACTCCCTGCAATACAGGAATCTTCTGCCCAATGCAAGACTCAAACCCACAACCTTCAGATTAAGAGTCTCATGCTTTACCAACTGAGCTATCTTGTGGGCTCTTTTGCCACTTTATGGCCACTTTTGCCACTTTTGCCACTGACTTGCATGTCAGTAATGAACAATTGCACCAGTCTCTTCCATCAGCCTTATCATATATATGGAAAATATAATTTTTGAGCTGCATGCCTTTTCAACCCCTTATTGACTTTGTTACAAAAATATTGTGATTAATTTATGTAATCTAAGGTATACCTGAGGGATGCGGGTGGTGCTGTGGGTTAAACCACAGAGCCTAGGGCTTGCTGATCAGAAGGTCAGCGGTTCGAATCCCCGCGACAGGGTGAGCTCCCGTTGCTCGGTCCCTGCTCCTGCCAACCTAGCAGTTCGAAAGAACGTCAAAGTGCAAGTAGATAAATAGGTACCGTTCTGGTGGGGAAGGTAAACGGTGTTTCCGTGCACTGCTCTGGTTCGCCAGAAGCGGCTTAGTCATGCTGGCCACGTGACCCGGAAGCTGTACGCCGGCTCCCTCAGCCAGTAACTCAAGATGAGCACCGCAACCCCAGAGTCAGACACGACTGGACCTAATGGTCAGGGGTCCCTTTACCTTTAAGGTATACCTGATATATATATTTTTCTGTAGGGTACTTCATCCTGATCTTATCTGATTTGACCTTTTTAAAATCTTTTTCTTGGTACTGTTTTGCATTATTTTCATAAAAAACACAATTAAAAATATTACACCAAAAGCAGGAATTCCCTGACAGTCCATGTCCTCGGAGCCATTGCCTCCTCAAATGAAAGATGTACCATGCCACTCTAAATGGCCATAGCTTCCCCCAAAGAATCCTGGGAATTGTTGTTTGTTAAGGTTTCTGAGAATTGCTTGGAGAATCCTACTCCTTTTGTAAGGCTACAATAACCACAGTGGTTTAACAGCCAATCTCTCTCCCCAGAAAACTCCATGAGAAGCACAGGGCTTTCTTAAACTCCTAACAACACTCAGCACCCTTAACAAACTATAGTTCCCAGGATGTGGGAAACCACAACTGACTAAAGGGTAGGGCGGTTCATAAAAAACATTTTTTTTGAAAATGCCTGCTACACTAGGGATGTAGTGGCTATACAGTGGTACCTCAAGTTAAGAACTTAATTTGTTCTGGAGGTCTGTTCTTAACCTGAAAATGTTTCTTAACCTGAGGTACCACTTTAGCTAATGGGGCCTCCCGCTGCTGCACAATTTCTGTTCTCATCATGAAGCAAGGTTCTTAACCCGAGGTACTATTTCTGGGTTAGCGGAGTCTGTAACCTGAAGCGTCTGTACCCCGAGGTACCACTGTATCTGGAATTTCATGCATATCAGTTAATATCTTGACCTTCCTCCATGAAAATAGCTGTTTGCTTGGCCGTTTTCCTATGTCATGGAGGCTGAAATTCCAATTCAGTGGAGCAGGGTCAATATATTAACTGATATGCATGAAATTTCAGATATGGCTATATAATCCCTAGTGTAGTAAGACTGTTAGAGCAGGCATTTATTTATTTTTTTAAAAAAGTTTTTTTATAAACTGTCCTACTAAAGTGGCATGATACTGCTTTAAACCGTGTGGTGCAGATAGCCAAACTTTGCAGCATTTCACTACAAAACAAAAGCGTAGGTTGGGATGCAGATGTAATATCAACATTGCAAGATAACCTCCCAGTATTGAGGGCTGAACGATGATACGGATGGAAAGGATGAAGATGGGGGCTCTGGGATGGGTTTTATTTGTATCCCACCTTTCCTTGTGGTGGAAATACATCCCCCCCCCCCGTTTTATCCTCATAAAAACCCTGTGAGGGAGGTCAGGTGGAGGGACAGTGACTGACCCAAAGTCAGTGAGCTTCAGAAGCTTGACTGGAGAACGAACTCCCTGTGTTGCCCAGGAAGATGAAAGGCTCAATAGGGAACAATGAGGACAATAATACTTAGCATTTGTGCAATATTTTAGAGCATTCGAAACACTTCACATGCTAGATCTCAGTAATTGTACGGAATATCTAAGCCTTGCCGTGCACTTCCAACAGAAAATTTGCAGTCCAGTCCTAGCAATGTTTACAAGTAAGTTCCACTGAGTTCAATAGGACCCACTTCCTTCCTAATATGCATGCTTACGATGTCAACAGGGGATGTCTGAGGCGGCCCCACCTTGCCGCCCTGGGCTCCTTTGGGAAAGACAAGATATAAAAGCAATAAATAATAATAGCAGCCTCATAGTCAAAGCTCTGGGTCAGGCCCTACCTTGCTTTGAAGTGTCCCTGCCTTAGACCCTGCATAGGAGAAATATTTGCAAATCCAAATATTCAGTCCTCCCATTGACTTTCATTGGTAAAATCAAAACAATGAACTGCTTGTTTTTGCAATTGGTACCTGATATTTGGAGACATTGTAGCCCCTCAAGGGAGGGGTTTAATCCTACAATTCGTCAGATAGGTAGGCCCAGCAGTCTCTCCCCCCCCCCCTGCTAGCCACTATCTCATGACTTCATGCTTCCTGAACTCCATGGTTGATCACCTAAGCCTCTTGAGGATTGGAAATTGAGAGCTAGCTGGGATGTTCCAAGAGCTAGCTGAACTTCCCAAGGTCCCTGGCCAACACTGTAACCACTACACCATAGTGGCTTTCAACAGGAACTATTGAAAAAGACAGCATGGCTGGGAGTAGAAGGAGCAGCATGGCATGTGGGTAGAAAGAGGGCAAGGGAGTGAGATCTGTGGTGCAAAATAAGAGGCATTGCAAAACTGGCCCTTATCCAAGTGACAGTGATTTCTGCTTTCCATTACAAGCCATTTGGCTTGCTATCCAGAACACTTCTCCAATACTCCATCAGAACCCTTTGGGTAAAATGTTGCATGTCGAAAACACATCCTTGGTAGTGTTAACCAATTCTGTTAATCAATTCTTGAGACCATTCTTGTGCACAAAAATCTGTTTGCAGTTGACAGGTCAGTTAATATATTTACATGACAAGCTTCATTTCTGTAGTTATCTAAAAACTAATAAAGCTAAAAGAAATGAAACAGTCTGGATCAGTCTGCCATCTCACACGGCCCATTCTTTGCCTAAAGAACATTGTTATTGGATGATATTTATCAGCAACACAAAAGCACAACTTTTAAAACATTGCTATTTTCCAAACCCTATAAGAAGGAGGAAAAAAACATAAACCAAGGGAAATTACATTTTCAGAGAGCATCATTCAGGAGACCTTTCCATTGTCTGGACGTGCAGTGGTGAACTTTTTCCCCGGATTTAATATTCTTTGATGAATATGAAAAGATAATTTTGTGTGCCCACGCTCTGAAATCTCCCACATCTGAAGCAAAGGTTGCCTTCTTTTCTGTGGTCCAATTCATCACACCTCTACAAACAATCTGGGGCTGTGCTTGCCACACATATCAGCACAGATAAAGTTTTGTGAGTAATAATAAAGTTTCAGCTCAGCTGCAGCAACTAGAGCAGTAGAAATTATATCATCAGAGCAAATTCCACCATTGCAGCTCTGCTGGTGCAAAGCACTTTGATGCATGCAATGGCACTTCCTTTCCTGTCCCTGCCACCCATCCCAGCACCCTCAAAATAAGCTCTGGAGCAAATTTGTGGGTTGAGGGGCAGGAGCAGGAGAAGGAATGGAAGTCCTGTTGCATAGCATTGGACACCGACGTGTACTTCAGGGTATATTGCATCACAAAATACATACTTCATATTTATTTTTATATGCGAAGATCTTGAAATGTATTTTTTAATTGAATTTGTATTTCATAAAACATTTGGATACCTTTTCTGTGCCAAGAACTATGTCACAAATTCTGGAGAAATGCGAAATCTGAATAATAAGTACATTCCAACTGACACGTGCAGGTCAGATCACTTCCCACTGGAATTCATAGGAAAGGGATTCCTCAGGCACCTCAACCTGTTGCATCCCTCATTGGTTAAAGGTAAAGGTAAAGGTACCCCTGACCATTAGGTCCAGTCATGTCCGACTCTGGGGTTGCGGCACTCATCTTGCGTTACTGGCCGAGGGAGCCGGTGTACAGCTTCCGGGTCATGTGGCCAGCATGACTAAGCCATTTCTGGTAAACCAGAGCAGCACATGGAAACGCCGTTTACCTTCCCGCTGGAGCGGTACCTATTTATCTACTTGCACTTTGACGTGCTTTCGAACTGCTAGGTGGGCAGGAGCTGGGACCAAGCAACGGGAGCTCACCCCGTCGTGGGGATTCGAATCGCCGACCTTCTGATCGGCAAGCCCTAGGCTCTGTGGTTTAACCCACAGCGCCACCTGCGTCCCCCCTCGTTGGTTACTAGGCTTTTAAATGGGAGAGGCAGAGTCTGGTGGGAGAGGGCATGTAGGCTCTGTACAAACTGTGAATTCCATTTAATAAGCTACAGCTTAAAACAAAAGCAAGCTGATAAATCAAAGCTGTGGAATTGCTTAATCTAAAAACTCTCTCATTGAAATGAATGTACTCTACCTAGTCAGTCTCACACGCCTCCTAAGCACATATTAATTCTGGAGCCTGGCTGTTATAATGCTGAGTGACAAACAGCAAAAATCTCTTTTAAGGCGGCGGAAAAGCACAATCGAAGGAACTGCAAATGAGGGCAAATCTCAGCTAGTCTTCTATAAGTAATCCAAAATGTATCAGATAACAATGCATGTATTATTCATTCATCTTTGTCCCCTGTCTGTTATAAATCTAAATAAATCATAAATCACCTTTGCAGAAAGCAATTTTTATTTATTTATTTAGAAAGATAATGAGAGCCAGTTTTGCCAAACTATATTACTAATATGAAAGGTACTTTTGAGCAGCACTGCAAAACAAGGTCACACTGACCTGTGGTGAAATTTAGCATACTGAATGGCTCTGAACCCATCCACTGAATGGTTTCTGAGTCGTCCCCCGGGAGCTGATTTATACAACTACCCAGTACCTGGGAAGTCACCATATTTTCTTGTTGATGGGTTTTGGAATGATAAAGCAGTCTGATAAATACTGGCCTTTATGTCAGTATCATGATTCATGATGTCCTGGTTGTAGCACCTTGAAATATATCAAATCATATTCATTTATTTTTATTTAGGTAATATAGGCTTTGTGGAAAGATTGCCCCATGGACATCAGTTCAGCACCAAATGTTGGGTGCATCCAGCAACCATTAAAAACATGCTTTGAAACATCCTCTTTTTCATGGGTAGAGTGTCATAGCGAACCATAGTTAAAAGTAGAAGTTGACAGATGTGTCCCGCTTTTTTGCTCTTCAGAATGTGGCGCCCCAATTTCCTGACTATTAATACTAGCTCCTGACATTGATTGTTAGTGCAACTGATACAGATGCTTTATTGACATGGTATGTATTGATATACGTTGTTATATGTCATTTGTTTATTTGCACTGCAATTCTTTTAAATGAAAGCTGGTTTATTCTTTTTATTTTTATTTTTTTTAATGCATATTTCCATGCACACTACACTTATAAGAATCAGCCCCAGGTTTCTTAAAGGGATGTTCATCCACATGCCTCTACTTTTAAAGGGATGCACATCTAAATGCACACCTCCATTCTGCTCCAGCTTACTCATTTTATACAACTGGGCTGGTTCAAAGAGCATCACTTTGGTTTACTTGACAATAGAGACATGGTCTTTCTCCCTGCAAATAGTTTCTTACCCATTCCAAAAGCTCCTATTTTGCACCCTGCATTTCACACTAATCTACATGCACTGCACATACAGCTTCAGCTAAGACCTGAATGAGTCCTAATCAAGTTGATTTGATTCTGGGAACCAACCTTTGAATAGATCCTTTGATTTCCCACCCTGTAGCCACTGCCAGCTGCAGCCGCCATCTTTTCACTTGTCCTTTGCTGCTGCCGCCACCATCTTACCATTATTTAGATCATATGGGCCATGCTCCAAAGAAACAAAAAACAAAAAAAATAGTTGAGTCAAAGGATGTAAGTGCCTTTAACTCTCTGGTGGATTGCCTTGGCACATATGTGCACAATACGTTTTAAATGGCCATTGTAAGGGAACGTCTATAGGAGCTCTTTCAAATGTAATGCACTTTGATTGTAATATTGAAAAATCTCTGCATTCATTAGCAAATTGGCAGGCATTGGCATGCCAGCTGCAAATCAAATACATTATTCTGTAACATTTAGATGCATATCATAGTTTTAAAAATGCTACATATTAAAATCTGCAGCTACAAATATAAAGTATTATTCAATTTTGAAATCAGAGAGAGCAGACCTCTGTTCTATGAATGGATATAATTTCTTCAGGAAATGTATAGAGATATATGACTACATTTATTGTAACTAAAATAAATGTATTATGGACCTTATTGTCCAAAACCAGACATTTTAGGGCTATTTATTTATTTTATTAATATTCTTATTCTTAGAGATAAATCTGTTATTCAATAGGCATGAAATGGAATCTTGAACTCACATTTCCCAATGCATCTCTTGCAATTTTGTATAAAGGTATTCTGCAACTGCTGTGACATATCTGTATCTTACAAGGTAAATGCTCAGTCAATGAAACCTGATGTTGACAGCAGTAGAAATATATACAGTAGGTTGGGATTCAAAGCATAGCTTGAAGATTGTCAAAAGGCTTGGCTATGCCTGCTGCCCAGTGAAACTGTTGGCTTTCTTCCCACCAATGAAGCCTTTTCACAAACTACAGTGGTACCTTGGTTCTCGAACTCAGTCCATTCTGGAAGTCCATTCAACTTCCAAAACGTTTCAAAACCAAGGCACACCTTCTACCGGTAATTGGCTGATTGGCCTTGGAACGGATTGGCTGACAGCCGAAACAAATGTTTGGCTTCCAAAAAATGTTCGCAAACTGGAACACTTAGTTCCAGGTTTGCAGCGTTCAGGAGCTGATTTGTTCATCAACTAAGCTGTTTGGGAACCAAGGTACCACTGTACTTCGAAAAGCCCCCTCCATATCAGAAGAGGTTTCCCATGAAGGATAGGTAGCTAATCCTAGATAAACACAAGTTTCAAACCTCCTTTTGTACATAGAATTAATTACGCAATTCTGTAGATTGTACTGTAAACCAACCTTTGATCCTCAGATGAAAGGGTAGTCTAGAAATTCAACAAATAAATAAATAATAGATGGCCATATATATGAACCAATTTATGTGGTCAGAACTGGCATCCCATCTACTGCATCCTTCTGGACCAGAACAGATTACATTATCAGATTCATCACATTCAAAGGACTCTCTCCTCGTCACCCCCTCATTGTAAAAGCCAAACTTTTTTGAATAAGGCAACAGCCCTTTCATCATGAACCCGGACTCAGATTCCCATTCTTTAGGAGAAGAGGCTGAGAACCCTGAACTTGAAGGGGAAAGCAATGCAGGGCCAACCTTGGAAGAGTTTCCAGCCCCAGAAGCACTTTCACTGGACAAGCCTGTGTGGTTAGTACCCCTCCAGCCCCACAATGTGACACCGCTGTCCTTGGACTTGGAAGACTCCATTGTAGAAATCCCAGTGATAGCAGAGCTCAGCCACACAGTTACAATAGGAGACAACTGAAGCAAGTTGGGCCCCTTTAAATGAAGAAGCACCGTCCCGTGCAGTTAGGGCTACTATTGCTCTATAAGGATCCGTTTGTTGCTTCAGCAATGGCAGAGCTCTGTGTCCCATAGCAAAGCCTGAGCACTTCATTAAGCCTGACCTTTAACTTGCCTCATGCCTGAGCCTTGCCTAAGATCTCAGAAAGTGTTTGCTCCCTGCTGAAACAACTCCTCCTACTACAGATGGGCAGCTTCAGCCTGTGATCTGCCCATGGTACTGATCAGCTCTGCCCCTAGTTTATATGATTCTCCTCAACCAGCAGAGTCTTGCCCTTGCTGGCTTTGACATTTGCTTTGTTCAAGTTTACGTTCACTTTACCTATTGAAACCTAACCTTGATTAACGTGACCTAAGTGACCATGCTTCATTGGCCACTATGCTACCTGATTAAGAAGTGCCACAATAGTATTTTATTTCCCTAGAGCTCAGAGCCTAGCCAGAGCAAGACAGGACAAGTTCCTTTCCCTGTTTCAGTGTTGCTGCCTATTCAGTTACCTTCTCTAACCTTCTGTGCACTGCTATAGACTGCATCTAAAGGGATAAGGCAACTGAATAAGCAATGGTGATGATTTCAAGGGAGTGGATACATTCCAGAAAAGGGTCCCAGTAACAACACATTGACTAGAGTTTCCCATGCCCCAGTTCTGGAGTTGATGCTGAATGTGGATGGTCAGGAACTTCTCATTCTCACTATGTCTGAGAAACAAACTGGTTGGGTGAGATAGAACACGAAGCTGCCTCATACCAAGCAGATTATTTGGTCCATCCAGCTGAGTATTGTTGATTAGAAGTCTCCCTGGAAGGGATCTCACTCCCAATATCTGTTTTTGATCAGAGATGCCAGGGATTGAACTTGGGACCTTCTGGATGCAAACCATGTGCTATGTCACTCAGTTACAGTCCTTCCTACAAAGTGTTTGCACACACACACACACCCCGGGTGTGTATGTGTGTGCTGGAACATAGGAAAGATTTAGTAAGGGAGGAAATCAATGATACAACTCCCTCCCTCTGAACATCATCTGTACCATATAATCCACATCAATAAGTGCCTTACACTTCAAAGATTTAGTTGCTAGTACCATTTACTTAGTATGGTTTGGAAAATTAGCAGTAAGTTAGTTCCTCCTAAAAAAATTTTTTGTTTGCCATGGCCCTGAATGTGTCCCTCTTCTATTTGTAGCTCTCACGAACAGAGCAAAGCCAATCAGCCATGCAACATGTTCACACTGGCACACTGCAGACATTTGTTGTCTTTTCAGTCATTCCTTGCTGAGATTGTAACTTCTGGAAATCTGTTGGATAAATTGCAACTCAAGCTTGAGCAGTTGAGTAAACAAAGAGGAAAAATAAAGAAGTCTGTGTGCATCAGTGTCAAACAGCAGCTGCCTTGAACAACAATAAATAAAAAGAAACCCAAAATTACATTTGTTACATAATTAGGTTCCCTTCACTGATTCTATGTCCTCTTGCAGCATGAAGGCAAATTGATTTTTTTATGATGATCCTAAATTCATCAAAGAGTAGCAAACACAAAATCAGACTCCCAATGAGGAAGCCTTTCCAGAACAGATTATTTTTTGTATCCATTCTGCACAGACCTCATGTGCATCCACCTTGTGTGTGGCTGAAAGAGTGAATGGCTGTACCCATGTTCATACCCAAAGCATAGATGGTGGAACTTGAACAAACAAAGTCACTTGTACATACATTCATTTGTGTGAACTACTGAACATGTAGCAACTATTTATCTGTGCACAGCTTTATTTTCCAAATTACAGCAACAGCAATTTAAACGTCGTGCAATCTGCCTACCCAGCATGTGGTGTTGATCATTAGCATTTTGTAGTATTTCCCACTTGACTATTTCTGACTCATTCCCACTGTAAGGCAGACTGGGATTTCTGCTGGGAACTTGCTTAAATCAGAATGCTTAATTAAACGGGCTGAAGGTATGAACAAAGAAAATGAACGTGTGTACAATGATGAATCTGCATTTGGGTAACCCCAGGTGTATATGTTGATTGTATGTGCATTCCCATTCCTTCGTCTATCCCCACTTTGTGGATAGGATGGGGGCCACTCAAGAGTTAAAAGAAGGACAAAGAAGGAGACAGGAAGCATGGTGGTTGGAAGGTATCTGTTTCATGTCGAACAACCAATAAGAGGCAGATCAGATCAGCAGCCAAGTCACCCAGCTCTCTTCCTTTCCCCCCACTAAAGTGGTGTTGTTAGAGGCATGACACTCCAGCCTAGTAAGCTGAAGATTTTTACACTGTTACAAAGCAGAGTGAGCTAGTTCAGTGCTATACAAGCACAACATGAATCTTAGGGCTTTATTCAACGTAGCGCTAATGCAAACGTTCCATCAGTCAACAGAATGTTCTCCACCTGTGCACACCCTAAATCTATCCTGGGTTTCCTCAGGTTTAGGGTTAGCATGGGGTGGAGTGGGGTGAGGGAAGGAGGTGTGTATGTCCTGTTGTGCTCTTGGCAGTTCTTGCATGTGCACAACTATTTCATGGAATACCACCTTAAATAGCCAGGGAGCCCCCAACTTCAACTGTTGTCATTGGGGAGTTGAACACATTCTCTCCACAGTGGTGATGTGTTTGGCTGAGAGATCTACAAACACAGCTGCACCTGTGGCTGAACAAATTGCATCACACACATATCAATTTCAATATTAATCAATATTAATCAGTTGATATTAATCAGGGTGGGCTGGTGCCATCTGATGAATTGTTCAGCCCCAGGAGAACTTGATGTTCTCTCTTTAGCAGTCTCCATAATGACAGAGTGC
The DNA here is from genome assembly GCF_009819535.1 of Lacerta agilis. Classification (NCBI taxonomy): domain Eukaryota; kingdom Metazoa; phylum Chordata; class Lepidosauria; order Squamata; family Lacertidae; genus Lacerta; species Lacerta agilis. Next base: position 67,717,320 of record NC_046316.1, on the reverse strand, counting down.
CAATGTATAGGTGGTCTTAGTTTGCACCTAGTGTGGTCTGTGTATCATGCAGTTGCACATGCCTAGTACAGTTGAAATAGGTGATACCTAGCCATAGGTATCAGTGATAGCTTGAGACTCAAATTCTAGTTCATTTCTCTCTCTCTCTCTCTCACTCTCTCTCTCTCTCACTCACTCACACACACACCTTTGTGCATCATCTCACTTCCTAGGACATTTGCAGAACATCCCTTCTATGCAAATACTACTGTTACCAGATTTTTTTTAAACGGACTTTACTGTAAAACCCATTAGAATGATTAGTGTGCTGTGTCAGTTCTTGAACAATCCCTAAGATCCTAATTTGCGATGAGTAATAATTGTAATGCAACTCTCTTTAATTTCCCTGCAGGGGTCTCTCAAAGCCTGCAACCCTTCCCTGTGCAAAAAATCATGTCATTATCCTCAACTATGGATGGGAAGTGGGGGGAAGGATTATTATGCACTCACATTTTCAAAAGATTTGAGGACTTAGTTAGGCATCTGAAGATTTCAATAACTTCAATGTTTCAGATTTTTTTTTGCTGGATGAAAAGTGAATCTTGGGTGTTATAGAATTTAATTATCTGTCAAGTGACATATACAGGAAGTTGAAAGTGACTAATCATATTAAAAATTGATACATTTGCATATCAGGGTACTGCCAGCAACTCAGGGATATTCCAGGTACAAAAACAAAACAACTGGCTCCAGAAAGTATGCAAAACCTGAATATGGGCCAGCACACTTCAAGGCCTAGATTTCCAGCCACATGCCCAGGTGGGTGGTCATGGTAGCAGCTAAATATGTTGACCCTAACTATGAGATAAATGTTCTCATATTGCAACTGGATCATTGCTCATACTGCTCCAAGCTCTATCCAATTAAGGTTTAACCATGGCTTCGGTCTTGAGGTAGCTGGTTCTTCACTGCTTCCTAACACAAATGCAGAAGACCCTCCAAGTTACCCTATTTTCCAGGGACAGTTCCGGATTTGTAGATCTGATCCCAGAATGTCCCAGTTTTCCTTAGGACATGCCCATTTTCATCAGATGAATGTTGGAGGGTATGGAGTTTTCTGGCCCCCAAACTGTCTGAAAGCAGTCCTGTATAGGGAAGTTTTTAAATGTTTTATTATGTTTTAATATATGTTGAATACCACCCAGAGTGGCTGGGGAAACCCAGTCCGATGGGAGGGGTATAAGTAGTAAAATATAATAATAATAAAATATTGTGGGGGGCCCAGGTAAGCCCTGCCCCACATAATCAATCACATGACACGGTGCACACACACCATTTGAATGGCAATGCCCATCAACTTTGTGGGGGCCCAGCCCCCTCAAATATTTTATTGCAGGGGCCCAAGCCCCCACGGCCTCCTAGGAGTTGGCTCCTATGAGCTATACTAACATATTCCTTATTAGGAACTCTCTGGTACAACCAAGGGGATGAGCCCCACTGTGTCCATTTGCAGGCACAGTTTGCATTCAAACCACACCTGCAAATGGACATTTCCCCTTAGCAGACACTGGTTGGAATTCAACATCAGGCTATGGTGAACATCTTGTCAGGGCAAGCACTGCAGCTTGCCAGGTGGAATGATTCTCCCTTCCTTCCCCTGTAGGTTGTTCTGGGGGTTCTTCTTTTAGGGGGCTTCAGGGGAGAAAAGGGGGGAAAGACCCATTATGGGCTTGCACACTGATGGACATCATGAATCCTGCTCAATGGATCCAAACCATGGCTGCAAATGGTCTTCAAAGGAACTCACTATAATTGCCAGTAAGATGACTCTTGCGCATGTATAGCTTAGCAATGGATTTCTGTTTGCTTACTAACTAATACTGGTTTGGGGAATATTTCCTGCCAGCTCTACTCCACCATTTCTTCCCCACTTCATTTTAATTATTCCTAAATATTATAATATACTTTAAACACACACAAACACACACACCACACAGTCTTGGTCTCTTATTACACGAACCGCCTAGGATTTAGTATCTAGATTTGCTTGCATCCAATCAAACAAAAATCTGATTATATTTTGTATTTATTGCTGTAAAAACTTTTATTGTCAAAAAACCAAATGAACTGTGGAATGCTGATTTTACATTATGGGCTGTAAGTTGCCAAGCTGCTGCAAAGGGGAGGAAGTCAATATTTGCACTGACACTCTCTTAGCTTGTATCTCCTCTCTCATACTTAAGAATAAATTGATTAATTCCCGTGGTGCTGCCACTAAAACCTTATTAACACAGTGGACAGCATCCTTTTCTGCCATGAGAGTGACCAAGGGGTTTGATTCCCCAATGGGGAGGTCAAAAACTTTGATAGTGAAGGACAAGAGTTTAGTAGTAGAGCATATGCTTTGCATTCAGAATATCCTGAGTTCAATCCCTGGCATCTCCAGATAAAGCAAATCTGGTAGTAGATTGTGGTATACGTCTCAGTTTGAAACCCTAGACAACCGCTGCCGATCAGAATAAGCAATACTGGACTCCATAGTCAAACAATTTGCCCTGGTATAAGGCAATCCTAGATTCCTAAACTCCCTAAGTTCCATATAAGTGAAGCAAATTCCAGTCAATGATCAGAGAACTGCTGTCTATAGGAGAGATGAAAGTGAATCCACAAAATTCACGTACATCTGCAATCTGGCTCATTTCTTTCTGCAAGTAACACCATAAATGCAGTTATCAAGTACATTTGACCAGGGTGTTTTCAGTGTTGCTCTTCCACCCCAAAGGCATAATTTATTGCCACTTGCTACATAAACCCCAGGACTTGAAAATAAAACCCTTCTCAAGTAAAAGCACCTCGGCTATACAGGCTTCAAGATACCTCAGTCTCACTCATAAAGTGGTTTTATAGGACCTGCAGGGGAAAGTATATCATGCTCACTTACTTCGTTAAACTACTAAAGGCTTAGAATACAATCCCTGCCTGCGCTTGATTCATTTTCCCAAGGACTTGAATCAAAAGCATTTCCGACATGCTGAAGGCAAAGCAGAGACAACATAATGTGAGTGGCGAGAAGGACGGAAGTCAATTGCACCCCCTGCTTTGTGCCCCCTGCTTCCTCCGACAAAAAAATAAGCTCTTCCTGCCTAACTTGAGCATGAGGATAAAGAACCACAAGGCAGTAACCAACAAAGAGCAATTTTGGGACCTGAGCATTTTCTTTTACTCGGTAAGACTACTTAAAAAATAATAATACAGCTGTCTAGCCTTCATGGTTTTCATTAAACATTTCAGAATAGCAAGGGAGACTTTCAAGAGAAGAAAACTCTGTGATGATCATTCAGTGGTGGTTATTGTTTTGTTTGTTAGTATGCTAAGTATTTATGTGTTTTTTGTATTGCAAACCACCCTGTAATCCTTGGATGAAGGGAGGCATAGAAATCCAATCATTCAATAATAAATAAATACAAACTCAAATATGAAAAGGGCCTTATATGAATAGTCCTAAACTAACCCTGGAAACTCACAAAGCAAATGAGTAAGTTGCATGGTGCCAAGTACACCAAACTCCTGAAATCCCCAACAGTAGGATAGTTCATCAATGGAGGCACTGCAGAGTTAGGAATTGATCAACGGCATGACACTGATTTCAGCGAACATCAGTAAAGAGTAAAATAAGTAAATACATGATTTGAAGCACTTACTCTCTGCGGGCTCTTTAGATCTTCTTCCGCTGGAGGATTTCCTCAGTAAGCTCCGTCCTGAGGTAAAAAGGCTAGTTAATTCCTCTAGAGGACTGGTAGGTGTTCTAGAACGGGAACTACTTTGCGATGATGACCCGTAGGTATTGACAGAGGTGTTTACCATTTTCCCTCCTTCTTGCAATATGTTTCTGGCTGTAGAGTGAGGCACTGATGGAGAACTTCTTGAGAGACTTCCTGAATGTACAGAATCGTAAGGAGGAGGTCTTTTGAGACTTAAGGGAGTAAGTGACCGACCCATATTCACAGGAGAGGGGGAGGCAGAGTGGCTTTTAGGATAGCCATGCGGAGACTGTGTTCTGTATAAGGTAGAAGGATGTGGAGGAGAAGAAGAATGTCCTGGAGTACTAGTTCCATGAGATGCTGTCTGGTCTTTCTCCAGTTTTTGATGACTTGGAGTATGAGGTGGCAATGATGATGGAGAAGCTCCAGCTTGTTGCTTGATATAAGACACATTTTCTAGCACAGGAAGCTTTATGACTTCCAGTGGTGTTAAAGGAGATTCATCAGAATTTGGGGAGCATTGCACTGGTGCAGGTGGAAATACCAGGAGTGGAGGTCTATGAGAAAGCAAATTTGGAAATGGTGGGGGTATATCACAAAGAACACCCTTGGGAGTGGATGGCACTGAGGACTTGGTGAAATCAAGGTCAGGCACTGTGGGAGTAGCACACTGAGAAGAACAGCTGTGATGGTCATACTCACATGGACATTTTGAATCTTGGCCTCCATCATCAAAGATGGGGTATTTCATTTCCTCATATACTGCCTCACTTTGATCCTCCTCATCTTTTTTGAAGTCTCTAAGTATATTTCCAACCATTTCGATATAAACCGGTTCTTCTTCCTCAGTATCTGGAGCAGGACTGCTGACCTGTGATAAGGAGGTATCCCTGCTTAGGGTTGACTTTGTGGGGCCATGTTTTTTGATGTATGTCTCATCAAAAGATGCACTTAGCTGAGTGTTTGGGTTCCGTTTCGGCTTAGGGGGAGGAACCTTCTTTGTATATTCATCGCTGTGAGGCCTTGGTTTGGCCGACACTGCAAAGGAACCAAAATACACATCGATCAGATGTTTAGTTAAAACATTGTCCACCTTTCAAACACCTGTAGTTTAGCTACTCTGTTTTTACACCTGATTTGTTTCATCATTTTTCCTGAACTGGAAGCAAACATTTGACAAAACACCATTCAGACTTCAGGAAGCTCACTGGTATTTTAGATTTAATCTCCAGTGTTCAAAAATGATATTGTTTCAGGATAACTAACGTAAATGTGCCTCATGTTGTGCAGTAACCTTTGCTGATCACCTAAGTATTTTTAGATGAACTTGGGAGATCTAATCTTTTAACATCCTAAGGCTGCAATCCTATATCTACTTATATGACAGTACACATCCATTAAACTGAATGGGGAAATGAGCAGACATGCTTATTGACCATAGCTTATTCTGTAGCCTTTAAAACAGGCTTCCTCAACCTCAGCTCTCCAGATGTTTTTGGCCTACAACTCCCATGATCCCTAGCTAGCAGGACCAGTAGTCAGGGATGATGGGAATTGTAGTCTCAAAACATCTGGAGGGCTGAGGTTGAGGAAGCCTGCTTTAAAACAACATCTTTCTGCTTGCTTTAGGAAGTACAGAGCTTTAGAATGACAATTAGATAAATGGCAATTAGATCGGGAGGAGCTGAATTTAACCAAGTTTCATTAAAAAAGCAGAAACAAATTGAGATAACCATAGAAATTTACATAAACTGCTTTCTTGATTATTCTGTAGAGATTAATTTGTATGAAATCCTTGACCTTTCTATTCAAATGATCCCAAAGCAATGTTTTTATTTGCAGTTTCAAAGACAGTCCAATATGTTGTTCCTGGGTTTATATTTGTAAAAAAACATGTAAGATCCTGGGATACACTGAGCCTTCTAGACTTCCACTGAAGCCTTTACAATACATTCATATGCATAGAGTCATAGAATGATAGAGTTGGAAGGGACCCAACATCTACTACAACCCCCTGCAATGTAAGAATCTTTAGCTGTGATGACAGTTAGCATGCATTTGAAACAGGCAGACACTGGTTAATTTTTAGACCCAAGTCTATTTCTGCTATATGTGGTAGTGGTCTTCTTCCCCTACACTGTTTGTCATCTGTAAATGCCATGTGAAAAAGAAGACATGAATCAATCATGGCATCCCCATGTGTATCTGAAGCATGTTCTGCAGTTTATGCTCACCGCAGGGAGTCAACTATGCGGACCAAGATGATCCTATGCCAATCCTGGCCACGTGAGTAGACTGGTGAGCAATCAAAGTGGATTCAAGTGCCAATCAGACTGGATTTCAGGAACTGGAAATAGTGCCTCCAGTTCCATAAATTAGAGTTCTCTGGATATACAGTACTTTGACAGGTGCCTATAACACAATATGCTTCAGGTCCATGTTGCTTTCCATTACACAATGAGCAGCATGGTTTAAGCTGTTGGCTTTCATTAGATGTGGCAAGTCCTGAGTAGGGACAGGAGATTGTATGAAGTGACCTTCAGGTTCCTTCCAAGCCTTCCCTTTTTTTCATTCAGTGAAAAGGTCCTTTTCTCTCCCCCACCCCCTTTACTCCAATTCCCCAACAATAATTCAGGCATTATCTGCGTTTTCTATTTTGCATTGTGCTGTGCAGTCAAGAAAAGGAAGATAACATGGTTTGAAGTGCACTGTGGAAGCGTCTGGCATTTTCTCATCTGGTGTATGAATGCCATGTTATATCATATACAGAAAACAAAATACAATTAGTGGCATAAAGGTCGGCTGACTTCACCCTCGTGCATAATATGGAAGATAGATGTCTACAAGAGGGGTCCTCCTCTCTTATCCCTTTACAAGACTCTTATATCTCTCATGCTATTGTTTGCATGAAGCAGTTTTCACAACAGAGAAAATAAAATATATATTTTAGCCTCTACCTCCCCGCCACCCCACACAAAGTCTGGGCTGTAAATATTTTATAACACAATTTATTTAAAAGGATCTATGGTGTACTTTCCTGTTATTTCAAGCCCTGCCTGAATAATCACTTACCTTCTGAGAATATTAAGAGCAAAGAAATATTGGGAAAATGAAATTTTGCTTACAGTAATCACAGAACAAAAAAAAAGTGCAGTGGTAAGTAGGCAGTTGCCGCACGTTTATGTGTAACTAATTATTGGCATAGATTGTGTGTGTGTGTGTGTGTGTGTGTGTGTGTGTGTGATATCTGGGAGCATCCTAAGGCAATGAAAAGGAATTATTTGGCAATCTATGTGCAAGTGAAAAAGGCACAACATTGCATTAGCACTGTGACATTCAGCTGACAAAGAAAACATTCAATGCATGCTGAGAACACAAACTCCCATGAATGGCTCATTCTGGCCAATTGCCATACTCAGTGATATCCACACCATCCACTGTTGTCTTTTTATAGATACTAAAACCTATCCAAGAAGAAACCTGCTGGTTTAGACCATGTACTCCAGGGCGAAAACAAATAAATCTACATCTACTCTCCCCAGACCATTCACCGGACTGAATCCAGGCTCACTGATTTCAACTTGGCTCCCAACTAAATCAATTGCACTTAAGTCATGATTAAATTGTCATACTAATTTCAGGTGGATCTAAGTTCAACTAACCTAATCTGGAACCAAGCCATATTTTTTTTTCTAAATTTCTGTTACCCACTGCCTGTCATACCCACGTTACATCTTTATTGCTAAATTAAAAAGTGTGTTAGCAATGCCACACATGTAGGTTGTTGTTTGCATGCATCCCCATACCATTAAGCACAAATTAATGTTGTTGCATATTTCAAACACACACACACACACACACACACACACACAACTTAAATAAAAGCAAACCCAAGTTTACCCTGGTTTTTTTTTTGTCACATTTGTGTGTGTGTGTGTGTTTTACACACTTTCCAGTCTCTGAAGGGAAACCACATACATTAAAATCCCCCAGGACCTTAACAATAACCCAACCTTCTACCAACATGTGTTTCCATTAGTGCATTGCTCTCGTGGGATCATTAGAAATTTGTTGAAGTATTTTTATGTTGATGTTTTGATGGATGTACCCCAACCTGAGATCATTTGATGGAGTCCAGGCTTTGAAATGTTTTAAATAAACACACACCACCATTTTAATTTAATTTATGGAATAGAACACTGTTGTTCTGCAGATAGTTTCACAGAATCCAATTCCACATTCCATTTTTCACATCATATTCCTGACACCCATATTTGGTAGGTTCATTGATATGCAACCCCAGTTTTCTTACCTGCAAATCCTTTTTGTGGGTGGGTGGAATGAAGTCCTGTAAACGAGGACTCTAAAAGAGCATATGCAGGGTGAGCTTCACCCACCTTTCCTGATGGGATGTGGGTGGGGAGCGATAATGACTGCATAACTCCCTACGAACTTAGTTGACAAGCCTTCCTAGTGTTAGCATCTTCATCCTGTCTAGATTAAGCTTCAGATTACTGATCCTTATCTATGGGAATGATACACTACAGTCTGCTGCCATACCTGAAGCTTTCCAGTAACCAGCTAAAGGAACTCGAAACAAACAAGCAAGCAAACAAGAAACAAAACAAACAAACAAACAAACAAGAAGACACATGGAGGAAGAGAGAGAGCCAATTATTTTAATAATTATTTTATTACTTTATATGGAAATTTAGGCAAAGGGAGAAGAATATTAATTAAGAAATATATGTATTTGTGGGTGGTAAATATACAAGTCTGCTCCAGAACCTAGAACTGGAATAGGAAACATGGTGTCATTCAGATCTTGTTGGTCCCATCATCTCTAACTGTTGGCCATGCTAGCCAGGGTTGATAGGAGCTGGTGACCAAGCCTATCTGGAGGTCAGTATGTTCCCTGTTCCTAACCTAGAGAGCTCAGTTCTTGAAACAGATCTGATGGCACCCCAACAGAAGAAGCAGACTGATAATGTTTAACATTTTTAAAGGAGGTATTTTTTGAAGAACAAAAGATTGGCAGAGCTTCCAGACATGCTTGCAACATGTTGCACTTAATTCTAGAAGTTCTGCATGCTCTTTGTCCTCACCGCCTTTATGGCTCCCCCTCCTTTCCTGCATAAGAATAGACTGAAATACAAAATTACGTTGTGACATTTCTATTCATGATTGCTCAGTGTGAGGGGAAAGGGCAATTAAAACAACAGCAGCAACTAGTTTGTCATTTTCTATTGTGCCTCACCTGTTTACCAGCTTTTGAGACCTCCATATGGAGTTAATTTACTGTGCAATTCAGCCCACTTAGAAGAATGACATTAAGTGCATGGGAAAATTAAACTCCTGCCTCCTCATTTATAAAGACACTATGCCAATAGGTATTTTAAACCTGAACTACCTTTCTCTCTGCTTCCCCTTAAACACACACACACACACAACCCTGAAATGAAAAAGCCATTCTCTAGAGATCTCACCTGCACACATAGCACATAGAATTAGGCTGTGGTACCACACTTACTACAGGGTGAGTCCCATTAAATTAATCAGGACCCATGTCTGCATAAACATGCTAGGATTGCATAGTTTATCAGGCTATGCTTGGGCAGATGTTGCATAGCCTATTATAGTGTGCATATGGGAGTGAATGGCTGATTTGCTCTGCTTTGAACTCCTGATCTGCATTACAGTCAAAGCTGAAAATATACAAATAACTAGGAACTGAGGAGGAATATGTTTAAAATGGGTTCATACAAGGAATCTGGCAGTTTTTTGTATGATATAGCTTTGCCCACATTGGACCACCTCTTGCATTGATCTGCCTGTATGCAAAAAGGAACAATATATTATACATATAGTACATATGAAAGAGTCAAGACCCATGTAGTGCTGTATTTCTGCAACACAATTTTTAAAGTACAGTCGTACCTAGGATCCCGAACGCCTTGGTACTTGGACTTTTTGGCTCCCAAACACCGTAAACCCAGAAATGATTGTTCCGGTTTTTGAATGTTCTTTTGGAAGCCGAACGTCTGACGGGGCTTCTGTGGCTTCCAGTTGGCTGCAGGAGCTTCCTGTAGCTAATCAGAAGCTGTGCTTTGTTTTCTGAACATTTTGGAAGTCGAATGGACTTCCGGAATGGATTCTGTTCGACTTCCAAGGTACGACTGTAATAATATATAAGAATTTTTTTATATTCTTATGTGTGTCTGCATATTGCCTGGTTTTCTTTAGAAAATCTGGAGCGTATGTGTGTACAGTATGATATGCATAATGATGCATACAATAACACACATAATAGAATTGTGTGGATTATTTTTTTTTAGCAAAATTGGTAAAAAGTCACTTGCTTCTTGTCAAGATCAAGGAGAGTGATTGGAATTAGGAAAAAATTCTGGGTTGTCCAATGCTTCCATTCTCCTCCTCTCCCTTCCTCTCCCCTCTGCTGCAGTTGCCTGCACACCCTGAAAAGCAGCTTCCGGGAGCTAGGGGGCCCTCTAGAGAAGATTTGGGGGGCACACAGAGGAAACAGAGACAGCACTGTGCTCTGGAATCAACCATCTAACTCAACACAGATTTTCAGAAAATTCCATCCCTACAAATAAGTCATTTCTACTATTACTTTTCGGCTAGTTATGGTTAGAGATGTATCAGTGGTATATCCCTGCAATTTAAAAACATAGCCTAACTACCATGATAAATGCTGAAGACTGATTAACAGCACAATTCCGTGGATGTTGGTTTGAAACTCAACCCCACAGTGCTCAGTGAAGTTGACCCCTTGTGAATAGAATTGCAGGAATTATAAATCAGCTGATAAATACCACAGTACGAAATCAAAGCCACAAATGTCAAGGTTTCCCACCCCCCAATTTTTTTTTGAAAAGGGCTTTATTTTAAAACTAAAATTGGGGTTGTTTCTATGATTTTGAGGATTGTTTCAGAAGTAGTTTTAGCTCTGTATACAACATGGATGAAGAGGTCTACCAGTCTTGAATGATGATATATTGGATGGAGCCAGACTTAGTCTGCTTGAACCAATGGAACTTAACTTAGTCATGACTAACTTGTCCTGCAGATTTCACAAGGAATGTGAAATAAAGGGGAACAAAAGCACAAAGGGTAAACACTAGAAGATCAAACCTATCCATTCTGAAGGAAATCAGCCCTGAGTGCTCACTGGAAGGACAGATCCTGAAGCTGAAGCTCCAATACTTTGACTACCTCATGAGAAGACTCCCTGGAAAAGACCCTGATGTTGGGAAAGATTGAGGGCACAAGGAGAAGGGGACGACAGAGGACGAGGTGGTTGGACAGTGTTCTTGAAGCTACCAACATGAGTCTAACCAAACTGTGGGAGACAGTGCAAGACAGGAGTGCCTGGTGTGCTGTGGTCCATGAGGTCACAAAGAGTCAGACACGACTAAACGATTCAACAACAGCAACAACAAATATCTGAGAGCTCCAGACTGCCTCATCTTCTGCATGAAACCAGGGACTCAACTAGACTGGTAAATAAAAAGCAATTTATATGCATAGTATATGCATTATAACATTGTGCTATCAGATGGCGACGTGGAGTCCTGTTTTTCTCTACCTGTTTTCCCTGTTTAAATTTACAACGCTTTAAACTGAAATGCTTCTTTGATGTGTCTAGATCCGGCCCAGCTCTCTGCCTCTCTGCTTACACCAAACTGAATTAGTTAACCTTTCCCACAATGAAGTATCCATCCACAGAGTGTTCTTGGCAAATTACAAAATGACTGATTACTCTCTCCACTTAGGGTCCTTTGCCTCTGGACTTTACACTTTAGCACCATATTTTTCATCAGGACTGTGTAACTGAACAACCTTGAACCACCACAAGAAAATAATAAAAATTCATCAAAAAGGACACTGCGTCTACAAGTTTTGTTTTCAACCAAATGGTTTGGAAAGAATTTGTTTTACGCCTTTCTTTAAAAACCCAGAGGTTTCTTTCTTTTTGGTGAGGGGGAACCCATATGTAGGGAAACTGTAAAGAGCTTAGTAGTTGGGTTTCAGATTTCTTTGAGAGTTTATTTCAGAGAGAGAGAAAATATCAGTACTTTCTGATCAAAATGTTTTCACAAAATATGATTTGTAACTGGGGAAAAAAGATTAACATTATTTACAGTTAAATACTTCATTTCCTTCTATGACCAATAATTGATGGGAATTGTTTGTGTTTCTTGGTAAACCCAAAAAGCTATTTTGGAAACAGGACAATAGATGAAGCCTACTGAAATTGGGTAGGCACAAAGCTGGCTCCAGGCTCTTTGCTGTCTGTGATAAAGAGGGTACCCCCTTTCAGTTCCACACAGGGAAGTCAGCTGCGCTGGCAATTGAATCTTGGGGCAGACCTCCTACACTTCACTACCACTTCCTGTCCCCCAGCATCTACCACCTGAGGCAGCTTTTTTCACTCTGGTAGCACCAGCCATGCAGGGTCAAAATGCGGAAAGAGTAGATCTGCAAAGCAGAAGTGCTTATAATCACAGGGCTAATTTTGATCTGAATCCCCAAGTCAGTTCTCCAACAGATTTGGGGATTCTGATACTCCTCAGTTTCCTCTGGGCTAGCAGGGGCTACCTCCCCCAATAAGCATGGAGGCAAAACGTGGAGTTGACCACAGCCTGGCCCTAACAGCTGGCTTTTCCTCCTCCTCTCCTCCTCCTCCTTGGTGGTGGAGGTGGTGAAGGAGGAGCCAGCCATTGCAGTCCCACGGCCGCCATGTTTGGTTCTGTCCCATCTCCTCCCGATGTCCTGATGTCATGTGTGTGGTGTCGGGTGTTACACATGTGGCATCAGGACATCATATGCACAACGTTGGCCCCCACAATTGGCCTTCCAAGCTGGCATCCCTGCTCTGTGCTGGCCTCCTTACCATGGGAATACATCTGCTATACGAGCAAGCTCAAAAATGGCAGGTGCTGTTGCTTTGACCAAAGAGAACTGTGCGAAGTTTAAACTCTGCAAAGAATTACCCCATAAGCAAATCTGCAGTGACATTATGTGAGAAAGTATCCAATGAATCAGAAAAAAAAGTATTAAGAGCAAAGCAATATGTATTTGCAGTCTCCCTGGAGATTAATCTGTGCATCCACAGATCAGCTGTAATTAAACTGATATCACTATGTACTCTCACCGTTACCAATCAAGTGACAGGATTTCAAACTGAAAATTAGCAAGCTGTTAAAGATTACTTGTGAAAAACAGGATTTTTCCTGCAGGGACAGAGTACCAATATTCTCATGATAGCCATTTTTTAATATAAAAAGTCCTCCTGCTGTTATCTCCCTAATTTGTTTATCCATGTGTTATCTCATCACCACCTTATGCAGTTTGGAAAAGAAAAGAAAAACATTAACAGGACATGCAATTTTGTTGAAGGGTAACCAGCAAAGCACATTTTAGTTCACATTTGATCATTTCAGGCCTGAGGGCTGAGGGCCTTCACTGAAGTTTGTCTTGATTGCATGCAGGGATGGAGAAGAAACTCAATTCAATTTGCATTTAAAGGTGAACCTGCCAAATCCACATTTTTTTAAAAAAATATATCTGTGAATGAAAACATGATCATCCTTTGAAAAAAACACACCACACTTTTCTGAATTTTGCAATGCAGTTCTCCAGCTGAGCAAAGTGTACAATGATGCACAGATTAAGGCAAAGTGTGCATACAAATGCCTAAGTCAGTGACAATAATGTACAGAATGCATTGTATTAAGGAAAGTTGTCTGCAAAACTGTGCATTTTTTGACAAAACTGCATGTGTTTATTAAGAGAAGTTTGCAGTAAAATGCTGAATAATTTTTATAAGGATAAAAAAGCACAAATTGCTGCAGAAACGTGGAGAACTGAATTTAAGATTGTAAAAATGAGAAACTGAGTTAACCCGTTAATTGGCAGGTTTGTTTTCCCCTCATTGTGTGAAGAACATTTGCATGGAGAAAGCAGGATCCTATGGGAGATTATGCCACTATCCTAAGGTGAGGTAGTGGAGCTGGAACATGGGAGCATTCAGCTCCAGAACTGTTTTCATATCATTGATGTTTTGGTGAAAACTTGTCTGTTTGCCCAATATGATATTGCTGTGGTGGTTGCTTTATATTCTAATTTTCTCCAAGGAGCTCAAGGCGGCATGCACAATTCTTCAACTTCTGTTTTATGTAGAAAACAACCCTGTGAGGTAGGTTGGTGTTAGTGACTGGCCCAAGGTCACCCAGTCAGCTTCGTGGCTGAGCGGGGATTTGAACCGTTACCTCCCAGGTCCTAGTCCAGCATTCTAACCACAATGCCACACTAAGGAGTCATCAGCATTATGCCACTGCCGCAGTTGAGGAGTCCATGGTATGGCTCCTGGGGGGTATATTTCAAAATTATGCTGTATTGCTATTTGTTCTTATACAGCAGCGGAGCAGACGGGGCTTTGGCTGAACAGCAGATATTACATGATACAGTCGTACCTTGGAATTCGAACAGAATCCATTCCGGAAGTCCGTTTGACTTCCAAAACATTTGCAAACCAAAGCACGGCTTTTGTTTGGCTGCAGGAGCTTCCAAACAGAAGCCACGGAAGCCCAATCGGATGTTCAGCTTCTAAAAATAGTTCGCAAACTGGAACAGTCCCTTCTGGGTTTGCGGCGTTCGGGAGCCAAAACCTTCGATAACTAAGCTGTTTGAAAACCAAGGTATGACTGTATAAGGGGTTTTCCAAGAGTGGCACCAATAATGCCTCTTTAGACTGTGCTGCAGCACTTGTGAACAAGCAGAGGAGACCCATTTTCAAATTAAAAAGACACCCTAGCAGCAGTGTACATTTTCCTACCTCAGCTAAAGACACCAGAATTGCAAAAGCCCATTGAACCCCCCCCCCTTGTGAATATGGCCAGATCACAGAAAGGAAAGGAAAACCTGAATAATTTTGAGGAAGTGTTCTCTTTTTAATGTTCCAGTTAGAGGTGGGTAGCCGTGTTGGTCAGCCATAGTCGAAACAAAATAGAAAATTCTTTCCAGTAGCACCTTAGAGACCAACTGGGTTTGTTCTTGGTATGAGCTTTCGTGTGCATGCACACTTCTTCAGATACATCTTTTTATTGTATCGTTCTGGAAGCATTTTCCCACAGCAATTGCGTAGCTGACAGACTTCTCTGCAGTTTATTATACTGATTAGTCAAGTACTGTATTCCCCAACCTGAGCACACTTAGAAGTTTTGCACTGAGCTGCACTCTCCATTCTGAGCATTTTACCCACAGTATTTAAAGGAGAGCATCCCTGGTTGTACTACACCCTGGTTAGGAAGCTTGAATGGTAGTGACATAGAGGCACTGCATCCCACATTTGGAGACACTAGTGTTATCCTTCTCACCCATCACAGCTTTTGTATGAACCCAACTAACTCCCTTAAGCTCCACAAATACCGGTTTGCCACTGCAGAGTTGATTGAGGCAAAGGTCAAATAGCTTTGGATGTCATTTTGATGTCAAACAGCAAATATCTGCCAAACATTCCCTGCATGTCCACAACTGGATGAAAATAAATATTTGGAGAATAGTGGACAAGAACGTAGAAGGAATTTCCGGAAATAATAATAAGTGAAGAAAATAATAATTTGGAGGGAGGGAGGGAGGGAGAGCACCCATTGGGAATTAATGAGTGAATAGGGTGGTCCAGAACCCACATATATATACCAATCTGCATAAATGAGCAAATATTACACACAGAGCAGAGGATGTTTAAAGTGAGTTTTTATCCCCTTATCAGCACAATTAAGCACACAATCCACAGACAGGTTAGCCAGAGTATCTTGACTACGAGTGCTTGCAATCAGTTTCTCAGCACAACATAATTCCCAAGCTGCTAAGTACGTGTCATATATTTTAACACCCAACAGACAATGCTTTGCAGTGTTTGCAATTTCCTTGAATGTTAATGTGTATATGGGTCTCAAAGGATATAATTCCTGTACAGCTTCAGTTAATGCAGTATGAAGTGTTTGCGTTAAATGTTGGCTTTTACGGAAATCAAAATACAAAATGGTAAAAGACAATGATTATGTAGCAGAAAGTACCATCTCTGTGATTGCAATGTGTGCTATTGAAATCCTGAATGAAACCTCTAACATGCCTGAAGTTGTTTCTTCAATAATGACTCCAGGATCTAGTATTCAATTTGCTATTGATATGTAGATCAAAACACACTAAATTCCACAATGTTCATAGTTAGCAGCACAAATAAATGTAAGGCATTTGTTTAATCGGTTACTTATTCTGGCACCTCAGAAAACAACTGAAATTATTTTTAAAATGATCAACAGCAGGTACAGAGGTACCTCGGTTTACAGATGCTTCAGATTACAGACGCTTCAGGTTATAGACTCCGCTAACCCAGAAATAGTACTTCGGGTTAAGAACTTTGCTTCAGGATGAGAATAGAAATTGGGCAGTGGTGGCGTTGTGGCAGCGGGAGGCCCCATTAGCCAGTGCTGTCAAGTATCCTGTTTTCCCCGGGAATCTCCCTTATTTCAAGCAGTTTCCCGCTGCTATCCCTTATTTTTTATATCCCTTTAATTTCCCGTTTTTTCAAAGGAAGCAGCTCCTCTCCCACCCCCTGCTGGCCAGGGACTGGGAAGACCTCGCCTCCTTGCAGCTTCAAAGCAAGCGGGAGCCATTTCCCGTGCTTACAGGTGTCGTAGCCCATGGGCAGCGTTTCCAAAATACAGTAAGCCTACTGCGCGCGTTCACACCAGTGCCGCCCACTTTTGCTTCTGGCTCCGCCCACCACTGCCATGTGACTGTCCCGCGGATAGGTGAGGCTGCTGATCCCTTATTTTCAAATCCGAAACTTGACAGCTATGCCATTAGCTAAAGTGGTGCTTTAGATTAAGAACGGTTTCAGGTTAAGAACGGACCTCCGGAACAAATTAAGTACGTAACCAGAGGTACCACTGTATAATGAAGTGGAAACTTTACAAAAATGCTCAGGACCAAAAAAATGGTCTGTCTGCAGTAACCTGTTTCTATTATAAAGATATGAATGGCAGCTGTTAAACAAGGTGAAAATATTAGCCAGTTCAGAGTATTGTCCTTATTCTAGTTTGCATTTGTGATGACGTCACATAGCTGAATGAAAATCTGGCACAACCCAGCTTCCACTATGCCTATTGCTAGGAAATGAACTGCTGATAAGCAAGAAGAATACTGGGTTCTACTAAATCTTAAGTCCTTCAAACACTACCGGTAGTTGGTCATAAGCAGGATGGGAATGCACACACCCCAAAAGAAAAACCTGACAGCTCCAACTCTTTCCTGATCTAACTCATATTTCTCTGCTGTGGCAAGAGTGCACTATGGGTGTTTGGCATCCTGGATGGGTTTGTAGCAGTGATTTGATAGAAAATGGTGTTGCTTTGGTGGGGGGGGCAGCAATTACTGGTATAGTAATTGCCTCTCCTAAAAGGTAAATGCCCTCAATAAGTCAACCACTTTGAGAGATTATAGTGCAGGAGAAACACTTTTGTCTGAGAGAGAATTATAGAGCAGCAAGAGGTACCTTTTCCACGCAGGGAGCTCACTTGAGATTGCACAAAGAGTAAAAATTGCCAAGAAAATGTTCAGCCTAAGCCCCATTGAAACAAAACAAGAGTTGATCGAGAGTTGTGCTCTTGTTCAAATCCCATCCATGTTGATGAGCTGCACATAGCAGGAAATGTGACTGGCCAATTGTGCCATTACAAAAATAGTGTACATGTGGAAGTATTGTTAAAAGCCTACATGGGTCTGTATCTGTTCCAAGTGAAAGACACAACGGCATCTATTGGAATCAGAATCCAGTAAGCACAATTCATATTTTTTCTACTGTTTTGAATGTAAATGGTCCTTATCTTTTCCTATATCACCTTGCACTACCTCCAAGTAGCCCTTCACATTTTATCCTAACAGCCCTCTGTGGTAGGCAAGGTGGACAGATAGTGATGGGCCCAAAGTGACCCAGTAAAGCTATATGGTGATGAGGGATTTTTGAACCTGGGGTCTCCATACCTTAGTCCATAATAGCACCATACCCTGCTCTTGCTGGGCGGCGGTAGTGATCCCTCACAGACAGCCCTCCATTCACAAGGTGCGAGGAGTCACGTCCCAGCGGCCACACTTCTAAATTTCCTGGCCTGCTGCATTGCAAGGCAGGATAGTCCACCAAAACAAAAGTTAAACTGCTGAATCATGGGCAGCCAATGAGTGGAGCCTGCTCTGCTAAATAATAATAATAATAATAATAATAATAATAATAATAATACCCTGCTCATCTGGCTGGGTTTCCCCAGCTACACTGGGCGGCTCCCAACAAAATATTAAAAACACAATAAAATATCAAACATTAAAAACTTCCCTAAACAGGGCTGCCTTCAGATGTCTTCTAAAACTCAGACAGTTGTTTATTTCCTTCACATCTGATGGGAGGGCGTTCTGCCTGGTTCCCTGTAGCTTCACTTCTTGCAGGGAAGGAACTGCCAGAAGGCCCTCGGAGCTGGACCTCAGTGTCCGGGCTAAACGATGGGGGTGGAGATGCTCCTTCAGGTATACTGGGTATTTATACAATATTTTAGAGTTTCCAGTCTTACTATTTACAGCACATCTCCTATAAAGATACCCCGGAGGCCATTTGGAACAGAGTTTGGTGTTAGCAAAACGATGCAAGCATAAGCCATTTACACAATTAGAAAATGGAAGTAATATTTCAATTTATTTATTCTGTGTTTATTTTAGGATAGTTCTTAATCACTGTCAATAAAGGCAATGAGTACCGAACTAAGTGCAAACTCAGATTTGCATTTAGAAACTTGCTTTACATTCAGAAATTTAAACTTTAATGTTCAGTTATAACAGGAGAATTTAGCTTTGGCTGGGAATGGATGAGGAATACAAACACGTGCATTTTGGTGACGGAAACTGAAGAATACCCAAGTGCAGAACCTCCTCGAAGTTTGAGGAATACACTATTAACAAGTGAATATTTAATAGTACCTCCAAAAGTAAACAGAAGCTAAGCATTTACCTTCAGTTCGGTCTGGTAGCTTTCCACCCTTACTTGTTGTTCCAGCATTTACAGTTTCAGAGGATGTGCTTAGTTTGGTATTGGGATCTCGTTTCGGTTTTGGTGGGGGTTGTTTGCGGGAGCAGCTACTGCTTTCATCATCGGTACCTCCAACAGAATGAAGCGACTGGGATCTCACGGAAAAGCCACTCGAACAAGGATGAGGCAGTCTGTCCTGAGGGGCGGGCATTGTCATAAATCCCATACGGAAATGCTTGCCAGTGTAGCTTCCTTCATTTCCTCTCACCACTTCACCACCTAAGCTGTAAGGAAAGTAAAACACACATGCATATATATGAAGCTGATAAAGCCATTTGGATGCCTAACAAAATAATAATAATAATAATAATAATAATAATAATAATAATAATAATAATAATAATAATAATAATAATACTCCTGTTAAGCAATCTACCCCTTAATTACAGAAAATGCTTTGAACTTATTTGAATACTGACAAGCTGAAACGTGTCCAGAGGAGGGCAACCAAAATGGTCAAAGGCCTGGAAACGATGCCTTATGAGGAACGGCTTAGGGAGCTGGGTATGTTTAGCCTGGAGAAGAGAAGGTTAAGGGGTGATATGATAGCCATGTTCAAATATATAAAAGGATGTCATATAGAGGAGGGAGAAAGGTTGTTTTCTGCTGCTCCAGAGAAGCGGACACGGAGCAATGGTTTCAAACTACAAGAAAGAAGATTCTACCTAAACATTAGGAAGAACTTCCTGACAGTGAGAGCTGCTCGACAGCGGAATTTGCTGCCAAGGAGTGTGGTGGAGTCGCCTTCTTTGGAGGTCTTTAAGCAGAGGCTTGACAGCCAGGAATGCTTTGATGGTGTTTCCTGCTTGGCAGGGGGTTGGACTGGATGGCCCTTGTGGTCTCTTCCAACTCTATGATTCTATGATTCTATGAATACAACCCTATAACACACACACACACACACACACACACACACATACACACTGCAACTAGTTATACTTTAGTTAAAATACAAAGTTCATACACATGGCATAGATTCAGATTTGTTTTGCTATTGCCACTCCGCCCATGCACCCACCCAGCCTAAACACCCATGAAATAGATTTTCCAGCATTACTCACAATAAAAAATTACTCTCACCACACCAATTTGTTTTATTGATAAGAAATACATTGGAAAGAAAATAGGAAAAACAAAACAAAACTCCGAACAGTACTGGGTTTATAACGTAGAACCCCACTAATTGATGATACGATTATGGACATTCAGAAATCATAAAACAGTGCAGCTACATAAGAACATGACTCATTCGCAAAATATAATATTGATTGTGCTTTAATTTTGCTGCCACACTTGCCAATGTCTCCTGCCACACCAGTGTGTGCTACACCATTTGAGAACCACTCAATTCTAGACTGATTCTAGATGCATTTGGATCCAGGGCTGTCTTACCCATGGGCGCTAGGGGTGCTGGGCCAAGAGTCCGGGGCCCGAGAGTTGAGGCCAGGGAAGAGCCCACCCATTGGTCAGAGCACCGCGATGGGCTCCTCTGCTGCAGGCAGCTCTGTGCCACAAGTTCAGGGGCGACCGAGCCAGCGACACGCTGAGGCAGCCGGCCGGCTCTGCCGTCCTGCGCGCTTGGGACTGGGCAACCGGAGGGGGGGCATGCCGGGCGGATCATTGCACCCCGGCACCGCATATGCTTAAGACAGCCCTGTTTGGATCCCACACTTTCTGATGAGGTTATCCTGCCTTTCCCTCCCTAAACATGACCCAGACAAATGAAGAAGGAAGTGGTGATTGTGACCTTGCTATATGCCCGTCCACAACATTATCAGGAAAGTGCTGGGACTGCTTAAATCTGTTTTCAAATGGACATTGTGGTGTAATGCAGAATCAATCTGCAATGAGCTTTTACTTTCAGAATGATACCAGTTTCTCAAGAAGTGCTTTTCAGGGGCGAGCAAAATATGCATTAGATCTTGACTGTATGTACAAGTACTCAGCCTCCATCGATTTGAAAATAAAATACTGTGTGCATGCAGCCTTAGTTAATGAATTAAAACAGATCTAGTTCTCTCGAGTATGACAAACTGCCATAACTGGTGAGCAGTAGTGTCCAAATACACAAAACAGTACATGTTTATTAAACCAAACCATTTCTAGATCATAGTTGGTGTCACTTCCCCAGGTATGTCAATCCCAAAAAGATCAAAAGCAGCATTCATTAAATGCTCCTTTACAGTCTGAAACTTTAAATAAAATAATAATCTATGACTAATTTGAAGATTAATTATGCCTCAGTTAATCTTTATAAAAATTGTTCTGCAAATAAAGTGTGATCCCAAACTTTTATATTGCAAAAAAAAGCTATTTATGTCACATTTTTTTAAAAAACAGGATTGCCATTGAAATATATAGAGGGTGTTATACATCGGATGATGTTCTACTCTGTAGGATTTCAGCTAATCTATTTGAAACTCAGGTGTTTTGAGAATGTTGCTATTAAGGGACATAAAACTGATTTTGAATGTCTACATTCTGCACAGTTGCATCTGCTCTCTGCATATGGAACATTGGTTTGGTGGATTGATGTAGGCCAGTGAAAAAAATAAAAGTATTATTATTATTATTGAAAATTCTTTCCAGTAGCACCTTAGAGACCAACTGAGTTTGTTCTTGGTATGAGCTTTCGTGTGCATGCACACTTCTTCAGATACACTGAAAGTCGTCAACACGGAGTCGTCAACAGGTTTTCCACACCTATCAGCTGATCACCCATTCCCACCACCCTTCTGAGTAATACCCCTCCCCACTCCCTCACTATATTTAAGGATCTGGTGACTTCTGTTTCAGTGTATCTGAAGAAGTGTGCATGCACATGAAAGCTCATACCAAGAACAAACTCAGTTGGTCTCTAAGGTGCTACTGGAAAGAATTTTCTATTTTGTTTCGACTATGGCAGACCAACACGGCTACCCACCTGTAACTACTACTACTACTACTACTACTACTATTTAATTTATTACCTGCAGGTCCCAGGGCAGGTTAAAACAATTCAATATTTAAAACTTTTTAAATAAAAAATTACAGCCACAGGAATAATCAAAATCTCAGGTTTATTTAAAATGTATTTGGAGATTTTTTTATATATAGAGAAAAATATTGCAACTCACTAAATTTTCACTGCTTCTATTTTTATCTGGCATCTAGTAAATCCCACACTATTACCTTCAGATTATCACCAAAAGTCAAACATGAGTCCCCCAAAGTTCCCTGTGCTTTGTTTTTGTTTTTTGTCACAGCCTTCGTTTTGCCTTGCCCAGTGATGTAAAGAGTTCATCTGATCTTCCCGACTGTAAATAGCAGTACTGACTGGCCGGAGCCTGCTTTCTAGCAAGAGGAGGAGAGTGAGATTTATGTGGCACTTTCCTGTAAAGGAAAATGAAGACAGCTAGTAGAAATGATTGCGTAGATGATCTCATTCCATTACTTTTGACAGAAAGGAGACTGTGCTCTTACTGCTCAGATGATAAGCTCGAGCTCGTTTCGAAATTATATTATACGAGTTGCCGGGGGAAAAAATGTGGCGCGGCTTATTAATATATATGGAAATGCATATTTGGATTATTCCCCCGAGAGCTTTACATTTGGGCTTGGTCAGGCTCAAACTGCTTTTATGACAAGTAAAAACGATTGGGTGAAGTACAGCATGGGAAAGGTTACTTTAAAAAGAGGAGGTAGGGAAAAAACATTTGTCAGGAAAGAAAAGTAACAGGACAGTTTTCAGACCATTTACCCCAGAGTAGAATGTGTCCTTTTATTTAAAATGTATCTCTGGGTTATTTGTGGGGCCTGCCTGCTGTTTTTACATGAGTAGAATGTGTACTTTTATTTAAAATGCATCTCTGGGTTATTTGTGGGGCATAGGAATTCGTTCATCCCACCCCCCAAAAAATATATAGTCCTGCCCCCCACAAGGTCTGAGGGACAGTGGACCAGCCCCCTGCTGAAAAAGTTTGCTGACCCCTGAATTAGGGTGATATTCAACATTAGTAATAATCAGAGTAGACCTAGTGAAACTGATGTGCTTAAGTTGAGTAAACTCTGCATATGACTAACACTGGATTCCAACCTTTGTTTGGCGCTGCTGGAATTCAGCCATCCTAGATAACTTATTGGATTGAACTACCAATGCTGCAAAGTTATCCAACCATGGATCCCCAGATGGTCTCTCAGCCTCACTCACCTCACAGAGTGTTTGTTGTGGGGGAGGAAGGGAATGGAGATTGTTAGCTGCTTTGAGACTCCTTAGGGTAGTGATGAAGTGGGATATCAGATCCAAACTCTTATTCTACAATTCCCGGCATCCATGACCATTGACAGCTGGCTGGAAGTTGTAGTCCAACACCATCTGGGAACCCCTGGTGGTCTATTGGTTTTGGCTGGCCCCGATATCAGAACCATATAGCTGAGAGTGGTCACCCTAGCAACAAGGAACTTTCCACATCTGATCTACGAAGCCTTAAGCGGCTTAGGACCGACATATCTCATGGTTGTCACTTTCCACATGAACCAACCTGGATCCTATGTTCACCACCTGAGGTTCTTCTCAGTGTGACCCTTCCGAGGGAGGTGCAGAGTGGGACAACACAAGAATGGGACTTTTCAGTGGTGGCTCCCTGGTTATGGGACAGGAAGGCACGACCGATGCCATCACTATTCCATTTGCCAGACAATTTTTTTTCTTTTCTGCCAAGCCTTTGGCCGTTATTTGGAGGGTTTTGATATTCATAGCCTTCTTTAGTGCCTTTCCTAAATATGCTTTTTATATTTAAATATGAATGTATTTTCAGTTTTTAATCTGTTTTAGTGTTATGTTGCCTTTCATTTATACACTACCTGTCAGTTACTTTTTTTGCAGGGGGAAAGTGACAGGTACGTTAGCAGGACAAAGCCCAGTTTAAGCGGAGTGTGTGTGGGGGGGGGGGAGGCTAAATCAAAATGCCAATCAGCTCAATGCCATATTCTGTCACACACCATAATACCCAGACTAACATCCGTATAGTTAAAGCTATGGTTTTCCCAGTAGTGATGTATGGAAGTGAGAGCTGGACCATTAAGAAGGCTGATTGCTGAAGAATTGATGCTTTTGAATTATTGTGCAGGAGGAGATTCTTGAGTGTCCCATGGACTGCAAGAAGATCAGACATATCCATTCTGAAGGAAATCAGACCTGAGTGCTCACTGGAAGGACAGATCCTGAAGCTGAGGCTCCAATACCTCATGAGAAGAGAAGACTCTCTGGAAAAGACCCTGATGTTGGGAAAGATGGAGGGCACAAGGAGAAGGGGACGACAGAGGACGAGATGGTTGGACATTGTTCTCGAAGCTACCAACATGAGTCTGACCAAACTGCGGGAGGCAGTGGAAGACAGGAGTGCCTGGCGTACTCTGGTCCATGGGGTCACGAAGAGTCGGACACAATTAAACGACTAAACAACAACAACAAAACACACACACCACCACACCACTTAACAATATATCTAAATACTGTTTGCAATTGAGGAGGGTAGTTTGTGCATTTTCCCTTTTCTCTTCTTTGAGCCCAAATGTTTCATTATTTTATTCTCCCTTTTTCTGTATTATGGCATTGCTAAATTTTGACAGAAACCTCATTAGGCAGCTGTAAACCGAATGTGATATGATTATGCAATTTTCACCCTTTGAAATTCCAAGATGTCTTGGAAATTTCATTTCTTTAAATGTTAAAGAACTGATGCAGGATATGATAGTACCTTGAAACCAGAATGTTATAGACCCAATTTGTTTTCTAAACTGACCACCAGTTACTACCTTCTACATTGCCCTGGGGCTTTTTCTTATTAATTCAGGTCTATAATATGATGGTTTCTTTTCTCAGGCTTCACCAGCATTCTGTGTTTCATGTCCTTTTGTCTAAAATTTATTTTCACCTTCTGTGAACCCAAGCCTGATATTTAAGTGCCACATACATTTCATTAGGGACACCTATCTAGCTAGTGGAAACCTTCTGGATATTTTGATTCATGATCCATCATGTGCAGAAGCATATTTCATTGTTGCTCAGGAACTAATTCATTCATACTTACATGCTTCTTGATCCTTCAAGTTGCTTTACACTTCAAAGTAGAGCTGCACAATTTTTGACTGGTTTTTAACAAGATCTTTTAAAGGCATGGAATGACTCCTGCAAGTCGCTCCAGTTCCTGCACAGATGTGCTAATACACTGGTTGAATAATGCATGCAGGAGTGTGTTGTGGTTCATTTTATGTTCAAAAAAGTTAGAAAAATGGATGAATTGGGTCTTGGCGAGTTGTGAACGTAACTCAAGCTGGGGTATTCACCATGTTAAAAATCTACTACAAAGATTGATGCAATATAATTTCAGGATGTAATTTTTTTTTAACAAAATGTCTCAGCGAATTGCAGCCATATTTCATCCTCAATGGCTCAATTGTGAATTGACATTGGGAGCCACTCACCCATTCGGAGGCAGAAAGTTACTGCCTTCAAATTTTCTATACTGTATTGTTAACAACCTTTATTGTAAGATGTTGTAACCACCGGTGCTGGTTGTAGAGGATGGAAGGGGCTTCAGATTGCCCAATATTTTTGGGCAGGGGGCAGCACACCCCAATATTTAGGCGGCCACACCACCACCACTACCACCCCTCGGGTGCCTGCTGGGGGGGCATATCCTGCAGCCAGGAGTGGGGCAAGCTGCCCATGGGGGTGGGTCGAGCCTCTCTGATGCTTGGAGCCTCTCTGCCGCCTCCCCTCAGCTGTCAGATGGCAGAGGCAGTAGGCAGACGCAAGTCTTACGCTGCCATTTCAGGCAGTGCTGAACCTGCAGGAACCTAAGCCACCATGTCACTCCTAAAAAGTTTTGTGAGCTCTTAAAAAAAACACAACTCATTTTGCCACCCCCTTCAGTGATGACACCCGGGGAGGACCGCACCCCACCCCCTTCCTCTGCCACGCGCACCCCAGCCTCTGCCCAACAGCCCAGGGGCCAGGCAATGGCTGGGACAAACACGGGAGATCTTTGCTTCACTCGTTCCAGCAGCAGCCCAGCAGCCTAGGAGCCGGGCTGTGGCTGCATCAAGTGAAGCAAAGATTGCCCAAGCTCATCCCAGCCTCTACCCAGGAGCCAGGCAGCAGCAGGGTTGAGCAAGCCTGGAGATTGCCCTCTGCACATCCCACATGACATGTCACATGGCCATGCCCCCTCAATGGGGGGGGGGCAAGTTGGCACCCCTAGTTGCAACTATGCAAGATGTCTCAGCTATGATTAGCTCTTTATAACTATGGTGAAAGCTGGGTTGTTAAAACAGATGTGAACTGAGCCCACATAAACACAAAGAATTAGGCCACCAGAAGATGTTTAATCATAAAAATCATATGTTCAACTTTGGAGACAGAGTGAGAGCTGAGGTAAGCCTCTGCATGTTTGTTTTGGGACTCAAGTAAACATTGGCAGGTTTCAACCGTAACTCATATTGTATTTGGACAAATGATAAGATTGCACTGAACACACAGTTATATTGTTATTTGTTGTAGTTTGAGAAATAAATAAGCACTTAAAAATAAAATAGTTCAAAGGAAACAATCTTGTCTAGTTCATCAGTGCTCCATCACATTCTATTGCTGGACTATTGCCAACAAATGCTTCTCAAATTCAACCTGTTATCAAACCATCCCTGAAAGAAGTTGCTACTTTCTCACTGGGTTATGGCACTCTTTAGGAGCTTCTTCCTAAAGTTTATGCTGGCAATCTTATATCCTGATGGTTAAAATTTTACTGTTCCATGCTCAATTCACAATGGAGACTATTAAAGAGATCAAGTTATCCAGCATATAAAAAGATGTCTTGCTCAAGAAGAATCAGCACAGATTCTGCAGACATACATTAAGAATTCTTTGAGAGAGTAAATAAACATGTCAATAAGCCAGCAGACATTCTGTACTTGAGGGTTTGTTTGTTTTTTAATGATAGGTCCTCAACAGAGATTCCCCAAGTAAGTTTAGCAGTTCTGGGATAAGAGGAGAGGTCCTCTTATGGATCAGTAACTGGTAAAAGAATAGGAAATGGAGAGTATGAATAACTGGACAGTTCAACTTCTTATGGTGGAACTATGGAAATTAATGGGTTTAAGTTGTGTTCATTAATTTTAGTGAATATTATGAACACTGGGTAAAACTCACAGATCTTTGCCCTATCTGCTCTTGGCTTGTCTTCTAAAATGTATCATATTTATATATCTCTCCTGCATGCTTCTCAGCTTGCATCATCTGTTTGGCATAAACACAATGCAGTAGAAGAGGTTCTCATCTGGGCTGAGCATAGTGGGACTAATATTCTCCAGGTCTTGGAAATGATTTTCTTGACAGTCTATCCTAGAATGCCCTTTGCTTCAGCACCACCGCAGTGACGCATGCTCACTTTAAAACAGGGGTGGCCAACTCCCAAGCCAAGAGACTGCGATCTACTCAGAGAGTTAAAAACTGACAGTGATCTACTCCCTTTTTGGGGGTTCAGGTCGAAGTTGTTGAGCTTTTTTTTTTTTTTTAGGAAGGAGGAAGACCCATTTTTAGTTGTTGAGTTTTTTCAGGGAGGAGGTAAAATGTTGAGCTTTTTTGGGAGAGCCACAGATGTTCAGCTTCTTTGGGGGGAGCCAATGATGTACCAGTGATCTACTGCAGACGTCCAGTGATCTACCAGTAGATCACGATCTACCTGTTGGACGTGCCTGCGTTTAAAACAATTAAGCTCCAAAACATTAAAAGTGGAGATGCCTATAAATATATGCCTATAGAAGCAAGCGATGGTTCCTTGCAAATAGTCATTTTAAAAAATTCATTTAAGTTTGCTTACCTAATGCGCTACCATTTTCTAGCAAAAGAAAGAAAATAAGCAGCAGGTTGTTGTTTTTCTCCACACCAAATAACACATTCACACTTCAGAAAATGCAGGCCACAGTCCAGTAGAAAGTTCTCCTGCGCAAGCCCCATTGACAGCAGTACAAGAAAAGGGAACCTGTTGGTGGATTGGGTCCAGTTTATTCATTGTAGAATTTTTTTTGTCTCTTGTGGCTGCTTGTGCCATCTAATTACCACATCCCCTCCCTACTTGTGTCTAATTTTCTGAGATAAAGGAGTAGGGTGCCTTTGAAATTTCTGCTTCCCCTAAGAATAAATAGAATAAATTATAGAGTTTGTTTGTGTGTGGGGGGGGGGAGAGGGAGAGACTCTTTTCTTTATTTCTGAAAAGTGCTTTCAAGATTAGCATAAATTGGATTTGTAAATCGGAACTTGCCTAAAAATTGAAGCTGCACTATTTTTATCCACTCAAACAAGATTTCCACAGTCCATGAAGAAGTCTAATAAAGGAAGGAGGAAGCAGAAAATAAAGATGCCCTACATTCTGACAGCTGCACATAAGCCACTACTGTAAAATATAACTGTTGTAAATTGGCCCAAATATTTCATCAGGCAAACACAAGCACTGGGATAGGTCTCTGGTTCCAGAGACAAACAATACTGTTCAGTTCAGCAACTATGAATAAGTGTTTGGGTAGTGGTGGTTTTGTCTCAGCATCACTTTTCTGCACTGCACCATGATTAAACCCTGTCAATCATGTTCCTGTGCTTACTGAAATGTGACAGAAAGAAACACTCCCCCCCTCATCCAATCCTTAAAGGAATGGAGTTGAAGGCAGAGGTGGTGGGCTGAGATTGTGATGGACTTTGGTTTCGTGTGACCTAGCCAATGACACAGCATTGCCAGACCTACATTGGCTCCCAGTACGTTTCTGAGCACAATTCAAAGTGTTGGTGCTGACCTTTAAAGCCCTAAACGGCCTCGGTCCTGTATATCTGAAGGAGCGTCTCCACCCCCATCATTCAGCCCGGACACTGAGATCCAGCGTCGAGGGCCTTCTGGCGGTTCCCTCACTGCGAGAAGCAAAACTACAGGGAACCAGGCAAAGGGCCTTCTTGGTAGTGGCGCCCACCCTGTGGAACACCCTCCCACCAGATGTTAAAGAGAACAACAACTACCAGACTTTTAGAAGACATCTGAAGGCAGCCCTATTTAGGGAAGATTTTAATGTTTGATGGATTATTGTATTTTAATATTTTGTTGGAAGCTGCCCAGAGTGGCTGGGGAAACCCAGCCAGATGGGTGGGGTATAAACAAACAAACAAACATATTATTATTATTATTATGCCATGTCCTTCCCTGGGCAGCCCAGACTCTTTCAGAATTGACAGCTAGTTGCCCATCTAGTTGTGTGAGCGGGGAAGCAAGATTATTTTGGCCTTTCTTTTTCTGATTGACTTTGGGGGGCTTGCTTTTGCTTACCCATCACTGCTGGCTCAATGGAGACTTGTTTTTTTTTATCTTGGTTTATCTACTATGCCCTACCAACCAGACTTATTAGACAGAGACCAGATACCATCTTGACTGTGAGACCTGGAAGACCTGCTCCCTGCCTTGCAGGACTTTTCTTATACGGTCTGGAAGAGCAGGGCCCTGACCAACTCCAGCTACAAAATCTGTTGAAGAGCCCAGAGACCATGGCTGTTTCTTAGTGCAGACCCAAGTCACTGAGCCTGAGCTTCCACAGCCAACGCCTGCCATGAACCACCATTGGCAGGGTTGGCAGCAACAGCAACAGATATGTTCTATGCTTAAGATAATATATTCTCTTGCTAATTATGAAGTTTTAAATATACATTTTATATTTGACATCCTTAAGTGTTTTTTTTGAAATGTTAAGATAATTCTTTTAACTTTGCTGCATTAAATGTGCCTTCTGTAGTTGACCTCCTTTGTAAAAAATTTTTTTTAAAAAAATCTTACACTAATAATTTACTTTCTTGTTAATTAAAAGTTGCTTTGATTGCATACTTTATATTTGCCTTTCTTCAGTAATGTTTTATTCTGCATTGTTTTATTTGATGTTTTAATGTAGGCTGTAAACTGCTTTGAGATTTTTTTCTTAAAAATATAAAGCGGTATAGAAGTAACAACAACAACATACATTGGCAAAGTTCTCCTGACTGGGTTTCAGAGCCAAAATTCAGAGGCTCATAAAAACCCACCACAGACAGCTTTATAAAATCCCATATTATTATCTGGCACAGACTACTCAGTTACACACCAGCCTGGCAGTTACTTTAACATTTTCCATGGGGAAGTACCCTCACAGGACCTAAGAGCAACAGGCTAGTTTTTGGAAACATTGCCCCTCTGCCTAATGGTAGGGCCAGCCCTGATCCAAGCTGCCAAAGCATATTGGATGTAAAAAAATTTTTTAGCACCTTTGGACCACTTGCATGTACTCCAAAATCTGGCTACAAAAGACATCTGTCTGTAATGAATCTCCCTTATATTGTGTGACCCTGACTGCCTAGCCATGTGAAGCTATTGAACAGCAGAGTAGCTATTATACCTCAGGAACTTCTAGACAGTCCAGCTCACCATAGAAAACTTCCTGCACAGGTGACCATCTGAACCCTGCCTGCAATGGCTCCCAAGAACTCTCATCACCCACCTTTCCTGGTTTCAAAGGGAAGCTCTGAACCTGGGATGGCTGCCTTTTACAGCCAAATATTGAGCAGCCTCAACTGAACAGGTTGTCCCAGGGCACACAGTTATTGATTCCATAATGCAGCCTCTCATACATGCACAATTTAGACTCCAAAGAAAGCCTAGAGGATGTTCTTTGCAGCCAAACATGGTGTGCTTTGTCAGGGGACCCAATTCTCTGTTTGGTAAATGGAACACAAATGTATAGTCATTGTTTTCCCCTGAGAGGAAACTCCCTCCCCCCCTTTTATGGACCATGGAAGCACATTTTGCTGCACTGTTTAACACACACACCAATCTGCCTAGTGTACAGTTTAATTTAAGCCTCAAATAAAGTCTGCAGGAGTCCAGCTACATGTAAGTGCCTTAACATCACATCTACTCATCCAGCTCTTGAAGTTTAGAAACAGGAAATAGATTGCACTTCCTAATATCTCTGGACTGCTAAGCAATAGACTTGGCAATGCTGAAAATAATTGTTCATTTCACCTTCCTCTTCTTTTTGCTCCAGAAGAAAACAAACTGCTTTTGTTCTCACACCCAGTGGGATACTAAGAATCTATCATATAACACTGCCAACACATGCAGTCCCAACATACCACAATATTTCATATGCACTACCCAGTCTTTTTCATTTCTACAAAATCAATACATTTGAAAGCTGGTCATATATTACACAGGTACGTATATTCACAATTACACATAATGCAAAGCACCAGGAAATCACTCTTAAGGCTTTGAAACCGTAGCAACTAATGTTCGCCACCTTCATTCTCTCCCTCCCTCCCTCCCTCTCTCTGTGACTGGTTTCAGTATGATAAAACAAGTGCGTCAAATATTGTACATCAATATTGGCAGCTTTCAGGCCTGCTTTTCATCCAGGCCTAAAAGGCTGCAGGGTCTTGTTCACTAGCATTCAAATTTCCCTTTGAACGGCTGGCTAGAGTTCTTTTTATAGAACATCTTTATTCATAACAAAATGATAGTTATTGCCACAATGGAATATTTAAATGCTTTATTCCTAAATCTAGAAGCAGAGAGCCTATTTCTTGATGGATGCAAATCATTGAGCTGTTGAATGGATAGTTACAATAAACTAAAAATCTAAATTTAAAGAAATAAATTAAAAATAGGTGCTTTTTAAAAAAAATGAAATAAGGCTATCATATGATCAGTAAGGAATTTGGGGGAATATGATTTGGATTGTGTCTGAAATAAGCAGTTCCATTCCAAAACATGGAA
Source organism: Lacerta agilis (assembly GCF_009819535.1). Lineage (NCBI taxonomy): Eukaryota > Metazoa > Chordata > Lepidosauria > Squamata > Lacertidae > Lacerta > Lacerta agilis. Next base: position 67,685,602 of record NC_046316.1, on the reverse strand, counting down.
AAGCAAAGTTGTGACATCTGTTGGAAATTACTGAATCTAACATTTGAATTCAACTGCACCTATGCCCACTTATCTGGGAGTAAGCCCCACTGTCGTCAGTGAGACCTACTTATGAGAAGGCATGTATATGATAGTGATGCAATCCTAAACATATCTATTCAGAAGCAAGTCCCAATGAGTTCCATGGGGCTACTCCCAGGTAGGTAAATATAGGGTTTAAACCATCAGGATTTAATACAAAGTGGTCCCAACAATGTGAACCTATGCACATGGTTGGTTTAAACACACACACACACAATCCTTGTCAAAACATTGATCTGTTGCAGATGATTCTCATGCTCTTGCTGCATTTTGCATGTCAATATCAATTTATGTCCAGAGCTCAGCCGCAGTAGTCAGGTGGACTCCAGCATAAAGTGATATATTTCGTGGAACCCTCCTTAGGTCACTCAAAGCACTGACAAAGACAGCTGGATAAGAAACTGGAAAGTGAACTTCATGTCCAGTTACTCCGCGGTGGGAATTTAGAAGGTCAGAGCATTTTTAATCTCCCAAAGCATCTACAAGGTAGGATGGAGGAAGAATATGTTCTTGACTGGACCAGTTCTCTAGGGGTAGGTAAATTCCTCTCGGTTCAATTTGGGTCAGAAATACACCAATGGAGAACACCAAGAACGCCCTTTCTTAGTATCCTAAATTAATGTGTTCTAAATCTGAAATGATGCTGGAAAAGGACCCAATTTACATTTGACTCTGAGCCTTAGGGGATGAAGAAGATTGGCCTCACCACACACACATGCCATACCAAGAAAATAGAGGCCGGGGTGGGTGGGGGGGAGAGAGAACAAAAATAGCATGGATAAATAGCATTTGTGTAAGCTATAAGCAGTGCGTCCACCTGAGAGGTGCCAGAACTGAGTTTTGGCAAATTCCAGCTGATAAAAAGCCCTGGCTATAAGTTTCTTGAGTTGGAAGGGTATGCATGTTCCAATGTTTTGTCAATGGTAATTCCTTCTTCATCCACACTGTAACTCTGTCACTGAATCTGCATGAAGGCAACCAGTTCATGAAGAACATAGGTGCTCCCCCCCCCCTTCAGGAATACAGAATCTGCTTCATGGCAAGTCAGACCATTGGTTCATCTAGCTCAGTATTGTATACATTGACCAGCCACAACTTCTGGTGGGGCCACCAATAACTACATTTGTGGCCCTGTTATTCACAGTCCAAGAACAGACTTAAGGTTCAAAAGTAGTCTATCCGTAGCCACCAAAAGCTAGGGAAGAAGAAGAAGAAGAAGAAGAAGAAGAAGAAGAAGAAGAAGAAGAAGAAGAAGAAGAAGAAGAAATTTCCATCGGATAGTGAAATCCCAACAATAATGTGCTGCAGAATTTTGCAATGCACTTCTCCAGTGAAGTAATGTGTATAAAACTGCATATACTAAAATGTGCATAAAAATGCATGTGTTAGTTAAAATAATGTAGGAAAATGCATTATAGTAGGGGAAATTACTTTTCAAAAATGTGTGTATTAAGAGTAACTAGCACTAAAATCCAGATTAATTTTCATGAAGATTTGTTCCTAATATATATAAAAAAATCAAACCAATGTAGAACTGTAGAGAACTGAACTTTAGGTTGGGAAACTGAGGAACTGAAATGGACAGATTTGGCCATGCCTAACAATGACAGGAAGGAGCCCTTGGCAGGTAAGCCAGACAGGTTTCTTTTGCACAAAATTCAAAATCGGGACAAATTCCGAGTTTGCTTGCGTTTTATCCACTCCTGCACTTTTGACCTACTTGGAAATCTCTGCACTAACTTCAGTTTTAGCGCCTATCTCGATCAATGCAGATCTGATTTAAGTATGGTCTCATAAAGCTGAAATGAACCTTACATTGAAACAAAGCTACTGCTCTCCTCCTCGTTCCTGCCAATTAATAAAAGGGAACTTTGCAGTTCTTTAATTCCTGAGCAATATATTTTGCCTTTGATTAAAGGTAACAAAAATATGCACAGACGGTTCTTTCTTGTTTTTCTTTTTCTTTTGCTGCTATTCATTGCTTTTGATGCCTAAAACAATTTCTTATTATATGTCTGTCACATCTCATATATTTCTTACTCATAGAAGTAAAGTTTGAGCTGTCACTTAATGCTATTTGCTGCATATAAGTATGAATTTCTAATAACAGGCTCCAGCATCTGTGTCTGCTTCTCTCTCCCTCTTTCTCTCTTCCTATTGTGCACTGCATGACTCCATTGATGTAGGTTCCCCCCACCCAATTTTTTTTCCTGGAGTAATCATTAAGCTTATCTTACTTGCTTTTATATGTTTAAATATGTCTGCCTTGCACGTGAATGTTAGATTTTTCTGACATTCCAACTGTATGAGGAGCACACCTTGCTTACATCTGGAAAAATGATAGTCCAAAATAGCTTGCCTGAGTTGGGGGGAGGGGTGGCTGATGTGGGTTTTCTCTGACATTAATTGATTGCCTGTCACATATGCTGCAAGCAAAATAAAAAAAATAAAAAATAAAAGTATCTGTGCATGTTCTGCAGTACTGCTTCCCCCCAAAAAAAGTTCAACTATTGTTGCAAGCAGAAAGACAATAAGTGGATGCTAATAAACATAGGCTATTTGAAACCTTAAATTTTACAAATCATATCCCCCCCCCCCGCAATTTTTGCAGCTACTGTGAGAGAAGCCCGTTAAACTGAACCCTCTCCCTTCTGTCCGAGGAGCAGCATTTCCCTCTGACTGAAATGCATGGTTCTGTTTTGTATTTCCACCCCCCCCCCCAACACTGCAGTTTAGTCAACGCTGGTCCAGTTGTTTCAACTGAGTTTAAGACAAGAGTATCTGAGACCGAGAGTAATAAATTACCTGTCACCATCTTTTCATGCTTTTATGTGAGGCCAGGCAACATGACAAAAAAATCATTATATTTGCTTCTTTGTAATTAGCTGTACATGGGGTGGGTGGTGGGGAGTTTAGGAACACCTAAGGTTGCTCCAGACACGCTACTTGAATGAATCCTGCGTTTGTGTGGACCTTCTCTCTCTCGTTGTCTTCTACTCTTGTATTGCAATCTCCCTTCTTCATTTTATCAAGTATCAAACCACAGTCGGGTGTTATAACTGAACTGGGAAAACTACAGTTACCTCTGAGCAAAGTAAAGTTCTGAATTGCAAATCCAGTTCAGTTCAAATTATGTTTTACAAACCTATTATCATTTTGCTTTGATGCTCTATACCAGGGGTTGTCAACCTGGTCCCTACTGGTGGGCATTTAAGGATTCTAGGTGGGCGGTAGGGGGTTCTATGGCACAAGCTGAATCCTCCTTCCATCGAGCACTGGTGGGCTGTAACAAAATTTTATAGTCAACAAATATGCATTAGTGGGCAGTAGGTATAAAAAGGTTGGCTACCCCCGCTCTATACAAAATCGGCCTATCATAGTGAGGGAAAGGGGTCCTATTCACAGATTACTTTTTTTTTTAACAAGAATTTATTGACGTTTTTCTTATTACAACATAAACCCATACCCACACCTACATTTATACAAATACAAATCTAATACACACTTAAAACAAATACAAACATTGCCAAGTTTTTTCCTCTTCTTTAAACTTCTCTACAAAAAAAAAAAAAAAATTCTAGTTCCAAATCTTGACCAGACTTCCCCTGCCTTTTCACCTTTGGTTTTTTCTTCTTGATCTACTTTTTTAACCGCTTCTTTTTAAAAAATTAAACACAATTTTATATATAAAATACAATAGTCATCTTACTCGACCTGATCTATAATTCATCTTATACTAGTTTTATTAATAATACCTCATTATAATCATACATCATCCTAAATCCTCATAGATTATTCTTATCTTATTCCTTACTTACGCTTCTATCCTATAGTCTGCTGCTAGTAACATAAAACTTCAGATATCTCCTTTCTCATTTAAAAACAAAAAATCTAAATATATCGCCGATCTTCACACTCCAATTTCAGGTTACCAAATCCAACCGTTTTAAATTTACTTAATGCTTCACCCCACTCCTCCTCTATCCATTGTCTTTCTCCTGATGGTGTCAGAGCCAAATTTCCAGTTATCTTCTTTTCCCAAGTAGCCACAGGTCCAGGCACAGTTCCGAACGCTCCTTGCAACGAACTTCAGGGTATCCAGCTCACATCCTCCCGGCTGCTCCATTTCTTTAAACCAATCCAGTTCTTCTCGAAAGTATCTTAATTCTTTGTCCCATGCCCTCGAGCTCACACCTCGGGGGCTGGATATAACAAAACTTGTCGCCGTCTTGGGGCTGCCACCCCCAAAGACCAAATCTTTTTCCTGGAGTCGCCCTGTCATTTCTCTCCATCTTCCTGTCAACCCTCTCAGTTCCTTGCAGAAGTTTTCTTCCAAAGTGTCAAAGTACACAAAAGCCTCCTCTGTGGGAAATTCATTTCCTTTCAGACTCCCACACAAGACTCTCACTTTCCGATAAAGAAGCTCCAGCCTCAGCTCAAGGAGCCTTTGTTCATCCGTCAGAGTAGAGTTCAAAACAAGTTTACAGACAAAGCCCAGCATAGCAGAAGGGGGGGTAGGAGTGAGTGTCGTATTACAGTTCCTGTCTCTCTGTCCTTCCTTTTGTGAGGGTTGTTTTCCACCTCGATTAGAACTTTTCGTCGCCATTTTCCTGAAGCCAGGATGCAAAGACCGAAACTTTTAACCGGAGATATCTTTCACAACTTTACTCCCCAAAGGGAAATTGTAACAGTGTCACTCTTCAAAATTTAGATACTTTATAATCAATTCAGTAGCAACAGTCACTCAAACTGGTTAGCTTCTTTAAACCAAAGGGAGGGAGGCAGGCTGCCTTTCTTCTTCCCCCGGATCGCTCCAAACAGCATATTATTTAGTCCAATCTTGTACTTACGACCACCGGGTTCTTCGAGGCTGTACACCCCAGGTAGAACTTCGACGCTCATCTCGGGATTTATCGCCGCATTGTCACCCCGGTTGGGGCATGTCCCCTATAGCCCGGCTCCGTGGTCCCTTCACCCCCACTCCCCCTTTACAGGGGGCGCGGGGGAAGGGTTCGGAGCCACAACGGGCTCAGCCGGGGAGCCCAGGGTGCGGGACGCTCTTCCTGCACCCCAACCGGAGCCCCGCTATGCGGTTGCGGGGCTCCTAACCCCCGGGGTGGACTGGGCGCTTCGCAGCCGAAGCAGCCCACGACCACCCGCTATGGCGTCGCCGCCGGAAGTCCCACAGATTACATACCCTCTAATATGCTGAGACCAAAAAGCAGAATGTGTGTATTTTCGGCCACGCTCCTGCAAGAGTCATGTGACCTGTATGAGATCACAGAGCCAAAAAGCATGTTTTGGGGATCAGTGATGCATTTTTTGGTGACGTGCTGAGAGTAATTTATTCAGTGCAGTTGAGGTGTATGAGATTAGAACAAGCTAATGTGGGGTTAGCCAATGAGTATTCATACACATGCTTAGAGTTGCACATGTGTGGACATGCACCCAACACACAAATGTATACCAGGCTCCAAGCCAGTGCTTGATTTGACTCAGCTAAAAACATTGGACAGAAAAATGTGTTGTTGTTGTTGTTGTTGTTGTTGTTGTTGTTGTCATTGCAATTCTGTTGGGACTTAAGACCACAGTCCCATTTTTGAATTTGATTTAGGCAGCCCTCATGTTTCTGAATTGTAGCCACCCAAAATAAATGTACAGTGAACACTCAGGTTACAGATGTAATCCGTGATGGAGGCACGTCCACAACCCAAAGCATTCATATCCCGCAGTGCTGCGTCTGCGCAAGTGCGTGACGTAATTTGGCACTTCTGCGCATGACTGAAGCGTGATTTAGCGCTTCTGCACATGTGTGAGCGCTGAAACCTGGAAGTAACCCATTCCGGTACTTCTGGGTTCGGCGTGGAGCACAACCCAAAAAAACGTAACCCGCAGTGGCTGTAACATAAGGTATGACTGTATTGGTTGGGGGGGGACATGAAGAATTATGAAGATCAGCACAAAACAGAAGCACATATGGTGGTAGCTGAGCAAGAGATACTTTGAAACTGGTATCCAAAAAGAGCCACCTGTCAGCTGCAAAAGCTGTAAAAGCTGCAAAAACTACTAACATAGAAGGAAGGAAGAGTGTTTATATTTTCTTCCATTATGCTCATAGCACTGATAATCATTTTTCAGTATGCTACAAAATATTTAAGCTACAGAGGCAACACTGAAAACGAGGCTCTATTTCCAATGACCAGTCATGTAATGTGACCTTGGACTAGTCACTGGCTTTCAGCCGAACCTACCTCACAGGGTTGTTTCGCAGGATGATATAGAGAGCAGAGGAACTATGTCCACTGCCTTGAGCTACTTGGGAGCAAATGTAGTATATGAATGTAGTTAGGAAAGTGATTGCAAAAATTAAGCAATCTCTGACAGAGTTCTGGGTAAAGGCCATTATCTCATGATTTCTGGCTCTGTGCTTTAGCCATTATCACATCCTTAAAGTCTAGAAGTATTTAAGAACAAACCACAGTAGAAGCATAGAACAAACTATAGTACAGGCACATCCAACTCCCAAGAGACCGTGATCTACTCCCAGTATAAAAAAAACTGGCAGTGATCTACCCATTGACATTGGAGGGAGGAGGAGGGTTGATTGCCCAGAATTGTTGAGCTTTCTTTAGGAGGGAAGTGCCCAGAGTTGTTGAGCTTTTTGGGGAGGAGTTTTTTAGCCTTTCCCCCATAACTTTTTGTACACGATAAGGATCCCATGATCTACCAGGATCAGCTAGGGATCTACCGGTAGATCACGATCTACTGGTTGGACATCCCTGCTATAGTAGAATTTTGGATTGCAGTTCAGAAAAGATTTCATTGACGATTACTGTATTTTATAAATACGGATGCGGGTGGCGCTGTGGTCTAAACTACAGAGCCTAGGGCTTGCTGATCGGAAGGTAGGCGGTTCGAATCCCCGTGATGGAGTGAGCTCCCGTTGTTCGGTCCAAGCTCCTGCCAACCTAGCAGTTCGAAAGCACATCAAAGTGCAAGTAGATAAATAGGTACAGCTCCGGCGGGAAGGTAAACGGCGTTTCCATGCGCTGCTCTGGTTCGCGAGAAGCAGCTTTGTCATGCTGGCCACATGACCTGGAAGCTGTCTGCGGACAAACGTCGGCTCCCTCGGCCTATAGAGCGAGATGAGTGCCGCAACCCCAGAGTCGTTCGCAACTGGACTTAACAGTCAGGGGCAGGGGCGTACCCAGGATCAAAATTAGAGGAGGGCAAGCCATAGTCGTTCAGGTTGTGACATTTCAGCACGGAAAAGGCGAATGAAACCAAAATTTTAAGAAAATTATATATAATTATAGCAGTGCTTTATTACGGTAGTTATTACAATTATTTGCTTGAATTTTTTAAATTTTTATTCTAGTTACATGTCTTATACTAATATCATTTTTCTTGGGTTTGAAGAAAACTTGTTCAAAACTTTCGTTTCAATCCAGTCCTGATTTTCCTTGAATAATTTCCGATGGACGCTCATCAAACACAACCCAGTCAGTCTGTCGTCTCCCATTGTACTTCTGAGCCAGGTCTTTACCCTTCGAAGGGTACTGAAATATCGTTCAACAGTAGCCATGGTGGATGGAAAAGCACTTAAAATACTGATCAACTAGCGGCGGGTGGCTCAGTTTATATAGTGATGCGGAACTCACTCGACCCCTCTAGAAGATTCCCTCTTCTCTCTGCTAGAGCCCGCTAGAGACCTCTCCCTCCCTTGAATCCCACTGGCTGGCTGACATAGATTCCTCTACCAGTCGCTAGGTGGCTCTAGATACTTCTCGGTTTTTACACCATTTCAGTGTGGTAAACAACTGATTATTCGCCATCGCCCTACCTAATTTTGTTTCGTTTCATCACTTTATAACCATTTAATTTTTTTTGCTCTGGGAGGGGGCAGCTGCTCCCCTGCCCCTTGCTGGGTACACCCATGGTCAGGGGTACCTTTACCTTTACCTATAAACACTATACTCAGCCAGTTTACAGGAATCTGCTGTTTGTTTGCAAACTTTACATTAATAACTGTTGCCATTTGTTTAGTATAGAAATGAAATAATTAAAGTCAACTGGCATCCTAAATAGTATATCTTTGATCAGGTGGAAGTCTGAACCACATGTTTAGCAAAGTTACTGGACGTTGGTTAGCCATTCATGCAACCAGGCTTTGATTTGACCATCTGAACATTAGGTGTGCGGCCTCCACCATTTTCTTCCCATTTAAATCATGGAAATAAGGGGAAAGTAAAATAAAGGAGGCCGCCTTGAAACTTACAGAAGGGTGGGGGGTGGGGATGAAAGAAAAAAGAGAGGAAAGGGTTGATTCCATTAATTTGCTTTAATACCTTGCTCCATCACCACTCTCATGTGGTTTCTTAGTTCATTATCTCTGTGACTCAGAAACATAAAAAGAGAAAAAGTGAACTTAAATGCTTCGAAAACTCCATTCAGGATTATGCTGTTTGGCAGCACGATTCTGACAGCTTACACAGGCAAGGCAGCTATGCACATTGCTGAAGGCTTCCAGTTTGGGCCCTGGCAGTTCCTGGCAAAGATGTTGCCCAGAGAGTTATAAAACCATATTTTGAGGAAGGGCCATAGCTCAGTGGCAGAGCATGTGATCAGGGCTGTCTTACCCATAGGCGCTAGGGGTGCGGGGCACCCGGGCGCCGGGCTCTCAGGGGCACCAGGACGAGAGTCGAGTCTAGGGAAGAGCCTGCCCATTGGTTTGAGCACCGCAGCAGGCTCTTCTGCTGTGAGCGGCTCTGTGCGGCAAGTTCGGGGGCAACAGAGCCAGTGAGATGCGGCATATGCTTAAGACAGCCCTGCGTGTGCAGAAGGTCCAAAGTTCGGTTTCCTCCATCTGCAGGTAGAGCTGGGAAAGACTCTTGCCTGAAATGCTAAGGAGCCCCCGCTAGTCAACGTAGACAGTCCTGCGCTAGATGGACCAATGGTCTGACTCTGCATAAGGCAGCTTCCTACACTCCTATGATAATGTATCAATCAAATGCTCTGAACTGGATAGGTGGGAGTCAAGGGAGAAAAATAACTCGGCCATTTCAAAAGGATACATAAGCACCACTATGCAAGAAATAGCTCCCATGTGAGAGAAAACCTTACTCTTCAATGCCTCAGTTGGGAATAGAAAATGCCTTTCTTACTGCATGAGGGAAGGCCTTAGAAACTAAACTATAAATCCTTTCATGCTGCTGATGTTGCCACATCAAAAAAGTAACATGCAACTCTGAGTTCAGAAAAATGGTAAATCTCCTGGAAAGCTCATAGGATGTTGCCAGAGCTGGAAGATGAATTGGCAGTGCAAGAGCAGAAGCTGAGGGTAGCCAACAGTGCTCCCTTTTCTTGGCAGCATCATCTTGTGTTGGAAAACACAAAAACAAATGAAGGTAGAAACATCAGACGCGAAGAGTAAAGAGATATTAAAGATTATGAAGCACTTCACGGATGGGAGACTATTTGCTGCACTACAGAAGAATTGAAATAGAATCCATTTGGTAGATTAATGATGCTAAATATTTACACCGCACAGTAACTGATCCGGAAAAGCTAGCATGATATTTTTCATTGACTGAGATGACAAACCCATTAAAACCTGGATCTTTGACGCAAATCAGTCTCAATATACTGTTATAACATCACTGCTGGTACACTACATTTTAATGGGAGCAGCCTGGATCATTTTTGCCTGATAAAATTCAGATTTTGCTTTATTGCTAAGCTTCGCTCCTTCTATCTAGGTCAGGGTTTCAAACAGAAGATATGCCCAAACCAACCTGGAGGTGCTTGGGGGCTGAACAAGAGACCTCCTACATCCAAAGCATGTGCTCTGCTGTTGGGCTATGGCCTATATAGCTGGTGTCATGTGCATACACATTCTTGTACCTTTCTGGAAATTCACATGCTTTGATAATGTCAGCCATGGGGAAAAGCCACGGGGAAATTCTACCTTCCCTCCACTGTATCTGGAGACAGCCTCATAAAACTTTTGCAGTCAAACAGAATTGATCAGCCTCAATAGAAGATGCTCACCAACCAGAGACTGCTTGGCCAGAGATCTGGTCACATAATTCTGAGCAATTTATGAGAGTTTCATTGAGAGCAGGTAGTTCACAATAAGGAAGACGTACATTAGCAATGCTGTTGGCTTTTTAGCTCACATCACAGGCAGCTCCAGGTTTTTGTGGGCCCTTATGAGTATTACAGTGGGACAAATTCATATACAGTACAAACCTGAATTTTGATGACTTTACTATTTTTGATTGACTGACTCTGCCTCTTGAGTCACCATTTTTCAATTGGTTCCAGCTGGCAAACTCAAATAAATGGTGCAAAAGTGACATCTACCCACCACTATTCCTGGGACTGCAATTTGTTTTAACTGTTTTTAATTTTGATTTTTACATTGCTGTAACCTGCCCTGGGACCTGCTGGTGAAGGGTGGCAAGAAATTTGATAACAGCAGCGGCAATAATAATAATAACTGCCCTAACTCAATCTGTTGGCATGGAAGGACTTGCTGGTGCCATCTTTTCTCATTCAGACTTTCAAGATGATCTCACAAACAGCATGTAGACCTTAAAAAGTACTGGTAGATCTCTGTCCTTTGAAGAGGCTGCAAGTGGATGATCTTGTCCCTTGAATCTCACAGTGCCTATTCAGATACAGGTTGTGTGCATGCTCCCATTTACTTTGCATCTAGTACACTCTCACCACGGTACACACAGCATTAGTCACTATCCATAGTTATTCTGTATCTATATTGCATTTTTACCCAAACCAGCTTCGATATGAATTGAGAAAAATAACAACCTAGCTGTGTTTCAAGCCAGTAATGTATACACAGCCATAGTCCGCACACAACACTGTCTAAACTACTGCTCTGACTCCTTTGAAAAGGTAGTAATGTGGGGTATAAATATGGTAAAACAACAAGATAATGTGCATGACTATTGGTTTTTATCAGGATTGCAACATAGGTCCTCCAAAAAAACAGAGTCCTTTTTGTTGCGGATAACTCAGACTGAAATTCCCAGGTGTCAAAAAAAGGTTATTTATGTATGGCACGTTTCCATGCGCTGCTCTGGTTCGCCAGAAGCAGCTTTGTCGAGCTGTACGCATGCTCCCTCGGCCAGTAACGTGAGATGAGCGCCGCAACCCCAGAGTCGGACACGACTGGACCTAATGGTCAGGGGTCCCTTTACCTTTACCTATGTATGGCTACTACTGCAGCCTGTGTTTTGTTAGCCTCAAAATGGAAAACGAGCAAGGTCCCAGCTAAAGAAGAATGGCAACTTAATTTGACAGAATGTGCACAACTCGCAGACTTAACATATAGAATAAGAGAACAAGAAGAACATACGTTTAAAGAAGATTGGATAACATTTATTGAATATATGGGAAATAATTGTGTAAGAGAACAAGAAGAACATACGTTTAAAGAAGATTGGATAACATTTATTGAATATAAGGGAAATAATTGTGTACAGCTGTAAACGCTGGCAGCATTAAGATAAATTCAACAATGTAACTAAGTTTTGATGGATGCAGTAATGGAATACGGAATGGTATAGTTTTTGTAAAATATGCAGGGATTTTTGATATGTAAATTGAACCATGGAAAGAGAAGAAGGGAAGTCATATCTTAAGGATGCAAAATGAGTATCTTAAACTGTAAAACAGAAAACTTAATAAAAACTCTCTCTCTCTCTCTCTCTCTCTCTCTCTCTCTCTCTCTCTCTCTCTCAATTGCAAGATTTGTGAGAAAGCCTTCCATCCCAACTGTGCCCTGTGAACAGAGGTCAAACTGGATGCTTCACATCTGGGAGTGAATCATGATACAGGTGTGCATCCAGATGAGTGGTTGTGTTCCATTGCGCTCTCTCTCTCTCTCTCTCTCTCTCTCTCTCTGTGTGTGTGTGTGTGTGGTACCCAGGACATCATGGAAATCTGTGCATGGAAGCATATTTCAGTGCGTAGCTTGACTGTGGTGGATTATGACTCATATCCAAAAGTCTGAACAACGTCTACTTATGGATATATCATCATCATATCCTTCAAACCCCATTTTGCGGCCCTTGTTTATTCTTGAGGCTGGGCCTCAGAACTTGAATCCCTTCTCAGATCAAATCATTTGTGGTTACTTTGAGCACCGACAAACTGTAAATGTCACTGTACATATAAATCAATACAGACGTGCCTTTGCTTTGCCTGATTCCAATACACCAGGATGTTTACAAGATGGGCAAAGTCAGAAAAATTATTGTTACAAGAAGAGGGAGAATAGCAGAAGATGGATATGCAGTATATATCCTTATAAATATGGGGCGGGAAATAGTCCTAAGAAGAAAAATGTGCAGTGGAAACCTATACATAACCCTACAAATAACCTATGGCTAGAAGAAAATTACTAGATAAATATGCATAGCAGCTTTCACCAACCTGGTGCCCTCTAGCTGTCACACAAGGTCACAGAGTGAGTTTCATGGATGATTTTAATCCTGGTCTCCCCAGTCTCAGTCCACTCGATAACCCTCCGCCTTATTCCAAATTCTGGGAGAGTGACTAAGCTGGGGAAGGGTAATTCTATTATCCCATAGGTCTGGAAATGTATGGTTGCCCTTGTTAACACTCCTATAAGGCACCAACTCAGGCCTCCATATTGTACTTACCTATCAGGGAGCAATCTCCACAAAATTCAGATTGTTTGGCATGGCACTTGAATGCTAAGTATTAACAAAACTGCTTTCTTTGCAAAGGAGGAAGATAGTGAGAGAATCAGTACAGGTGTGAGGGCAGGGCACACAACTTTTTCCCCAGAAGAGAAGCAATGATGATAGCAGAGACTGCTGCTGAACCAAAGAAAAATACTTTTCAGTTTTGTTAAGGGCTAACTATTTGTAAATGGAAGGAAACATGAACATAGTATTGCATGTTTACATTGTTGTGAATGCCCTTATGGTGAAGGGTGGGTAAGAAACCTAATACTGATGATAATAATGATTAACAAGAGCAGTAATATAACCTCTTTACATTTCAGTGTTTAAAATAGCATGCAGTATATGTTATTTGAATATTTTAGTAATAAGTATTAAATATATCTTTAGCTGGTGGGTGATTAATTGGCATTAGAAACACCAAGTGTTGACAGATGAACACCGTGTTTTTGGTAAGCAGATACTATTTGAAAATGTATTAAATGAAAGTGAAAAGAGACATTTTCAAACTTGGGGTTGGGAGGATGTGTTTGCTAAGATAATGAGGATATAAATGGGGACTGGTTAGTGGGAGGTAGGGTGTTGAACATTTATGGGAGGCAGTAATTGGTTTGGTTTTTTCTCATTGTTTTTATTAAGCATTTAGTGTTTCTTTAATCTTGTATTTTTATGTTGTGAACTGCCCTGAGATCTACGGATGAAGGGCGGTATTAAAATAATTCTATATGTATATGAAATCATATTCCTGAGGCCACCCACCCCATCCCACCCAGCCAGGTTTAATTCTAGGTGCAGAGCCTACTTGCACGAAAACAGTCACTGCTGGGGCATTTGTAGACAGACATCAACAGGTAGGGAAAGGGTTAAGTGTTTCCCATTTGCTTATTCTAATGCCAGCCCTGGTGTGAGCATTATGAAGAAAACACAGGCTTGGCAATCATATATTTACCTCACAAAGAGTTTTGAGCATAGTGCACGCCTCCTACGTACCTATGGGGACCCCAGTGTTTACTGCTGAAGTCATTCCTATTTCTGCCCTGGATGTTCATTCAATAATTAAAAGCGCTGCCATGGATTTAGTCCAGCCTCTCAAGTAACTAATAAATATTTAACACACAATTGTAACTTTCCAGGAAAGATTTCATGTGAAAAGTGTAGAGTAGTTTGCGTTGAATTTTTCATTACAAAATGGTGCCTAAATCTTCAGCTGCTAAAACTGTAAAATTGATGCTGGCACTTCTCCCAAAACATGTACCATTAGTTTCTCTTGAATTGGATTTTTTTTTAACACTCTGAGTTAAGAAAAGATTGTTGGCTGTCACACTCTTGCTGTTCTGTATATTCCAGCAGATCCTCTCATTCTATTTTGTTCCCAATTTGAACTTCCTAGTGGTGAAAGAACCCCGAGCCCAGGGGGTGGGGATACTGATGATATGCTTTTGACTGGAGCATAGTTTGACCCACATAGTTAAATCCCTGCACACTGCATTAAGGCACATGCCTTCAAGAGTTATAGAGTAATTTTAAAGTTTAATTAGTAGTCACAAACATGAATATTAAAGTATTCTTGGAAGAGCTCTCCCCCCAATCTCATGTACAATTTAAGATATATAGCTGCAGAAGCAGTGGAGTTGCTAGGCAAGCTACCCAGCAGGTGGGTTGCTGTTGCTTATGGGAAGCGGGAGAGGGAGGGGTGAGGCAGTAGGAAGGCTGGTGTGGGGCAAACACACCGGCGGGAGTGCTGGATTGGCTCCACCAATGTGTTTGCACAACACTGACCTCCAAGCTGCCTTACCTTTTCTTTTCCCGGTAAGCAACAGCATCTCACCTGTTGGGAAGCTAACATAGTGGCTCCATCCGACCTGACAAGCTGCTCCTGTATACCTATGTATCTACAGGAAGGAGATATGTAGGAAAAGAAAACAGGGGAGATCATGACAGCAGGGGTTGCACATCAAAACAGTATATGGGGTGCACCAGAACAAGGTTGTGTAGTGCTACAAAGGAAGAAGACCTCCACTGCCAGGTCCTTCAGACCCATGCTGGGCCAATAGATCTGCAGTTTTACATACAATCTGCTGGAAAGGGGGTGCTTAGTTTGCCCCAGTGGGCAGGAGGGCAGTGATCAAATCGGAACACCACTGGGGCAAATTAAAAACCTCACTTTTGCCTCCTCACAGAGTTTCAAGTAGAAAGGCTGGCCAGGGCCAGCTACAGTTTTGATGTTTATTTCCAGGTAATTAGAGCTGATGTCTTTGTCCTTGTTTGGAATTTCACACTATAGCTACCTCTATCTCTCAATGCAAATAAATAATACAACAAAGAGGAAATTGGGATATGTGATTGAATAGCTTCTGTTCCTTGTCTTGCTAAGGAATACAATTATAAAGAAAGGAAATTAACTGTGCTGGGTTTTAATTAGAACAGAACAGCAATAAATAACATACAGTAACTTTAGACTGCCATGCCATAGAATCGTGACTTCCAGCTTGAATCTCTGTGTTGGTGTGCGCTACCTGTCCCCAGGTGACTAAGGTGCACACCACATGGGACCTATATAGGCTCAGGTTTTCCAAACCATACTAAGCACGTTTTCATATCGAAGAGTCCTTGAACTTCTTAGAAACTGTGTGTGAGAGAGGTGTGGATATCCAGCTAAAATGATCTGCTGGCACAGTAACTTTTGACTGAGTAAAGGTACTCGTCCCTTGCCTCTCTCTGTTCACCTCATACCCCCCAGGGCTTCCCTCAAGCTTTCAGAGCAGATTTGGGGAGGGGGCGGAGGGGCAAGGAGAGGGAAGGGAGGGTAACTCCCACTGTGCTAGAGGCAATCCTTGTGCTATTGGATCTATTTCATTGGATACTGCTTGGTACCTTGCCAGAACATAAAACAGTAACACAAGAAGCAAGGAGTGCCCATGACAGCTCTTAGGTGCCAGTGCAAGGAAATAACCTCTCTCCCTCTCACCATGCATGCCACATTTGTGAGAGGAAGAGCCTTCCCTATTCTACTGCAGGAGGCGGGGCTAATAAGATAGCCATTTTCAAATACAGTGGTACCTCGGGTTAAGAACTCAATTCGTTCTGGAGGTCCGTTCTTAACCTGAAACTGTTCTTAACCTGAGGTACCACTTTAGCTAATGGGGCCTCCTGCTGCTGCCCTGCTGCCGCCACAAAATTTCTGTTCTCATCCTGAAGCAAAGTTCTTAACCCAAGGTACTATTTCTGGGTTAGTGGAGTCTGTAACCTGAAGCATCTGTAACCCGAGGTACCACTGTGTATAAAAGGGCTATCACTTGGAAGATGGAGCAAGCTTGTTTTCTCCTACTCTAGAAGCTAGGACCTAAACCAGTGGCTTCAAGTTACAAGAAAGGAGCTTCTGGATGAAACATCAGAAAGAATTTTTGGAAGGTGGTGGACTCTCCTTCCTTGGAGGTTTTTAAGCAGAGATTGAGTGGTCATCTGTCTTGTACGATTTATTTGAGATTCTTACTTTGCAGGGGAAGGGACATGGGTGGCGCTGTGGGTTAAACCACAGAGCCTAGGTCTTGCCGATCAGAAGGTCGGCGGTTCGAATCCCTGCCATGGGGTGAGCTGCCTGCTCCTGCCAACCTAGCAGTTCAAAAGTATGTCAAAGTGCAAGTAGATAAATAGGTACCACTCTGGCGGGAAGGTAAATGGCATTTCCGTGCACTGCTCTGGTTCGCCAGAAGTGGCTTAGTCATGCTGGCCACATGACCCGGAAGCTGTACACTGGCTCCCTTGGCCAGTAATGCGAGATGAGCGCCGCAACCCCAGAGTCACCCATGACTGGATCTAATGGTCAGGGGTCCCTTTACCTTTACCTTTACTTTGCAGAGGGTTGGAGTAGATAACCATCTCCACAATTCAATAACAACAACAACAACATTTATTTATTTATTTATTTATTTATTTATTTATTTATTTATTTATAGTTCACCCATCTGCCTGGGTTTCCCCAACCACTCTGGATGGCTCCCAACAAAATATTATACAGAATAATACTTCGAACATTAAAAACTTCCCTAAACAGGGCTGCCTTCAGATGTCCTCTAAAAGTCAGGAAGTTGTTTGTTTCCTTGACATCTGGTGGGAGGGCGTTCTGAACCTAAATTGCAAGCAAACCTTCCTGTTCTTTCCACAGTCCCCAACTTGGCATGGTTTATAGCAACAAGGTGCAACCCTAGCACTGATTTTTTTTAGATAAGATGGATACAGAAGACTCCGCTTTGGTTGTCTTACATTTCTGCTTAAAGATCAAGGATAACCTACATCAAAATCTTTTTGTTTAATTATACAATAGCTGAGGGGATGTGACTCAGACTCTTTGAAGTGCCTCAATTGCTGTGCTACATGCACAAGTGAAAGGATTCATCACTTTGAATTCTACCAGCTTAGATCTGTAACTTAATGGGTGCCATATTTCATCGGATGTATTTTTAAACTGGTAAATATAATGTCAACAAGCCATTGAATTAACTGGCAAGTTAGTGGCTTGAAAATATAGGTTGTCAGGCATTATTCATATGCTTCCATTCTACATTCCAATAATTAAGGTGCCAATAGCACAGCTACCCTTGTGTATAGCAGAGATAGTAGGGATTCTTTTTTCACATATTTTGTAATATTGTTATTATAATTATTTCACTTTTTAGCCCGAAGGGATGAACATTATAGTAAATTTTGATTTTTAAAAATATATAGGAGCAGTATAGATCTAGTAGAAAAAAACAAAAAAGTACAGAATGAAAAGACACAAATAATTAGAGGAATTAAGGGGTGCTTGCATCATCACCCCAATCCCAAATATTCAGTAGCTCAGGATGAATGAGTGATCAGTATAAAGAACTATTCGGCCTTTTTTTAAAAAATGTGGAAGCACTTCCAATATTTATAGTTACCACAATGGGATAGAGTCCAACACATGATCCTATACTATTGTAGAAGGTAGACTTAAAGGGGGTGGCACTCACAGTCATGTCAACCTGAATGGATGACCTAAAGTGGAACAATTCCTTTGAAGTTGTTCCCTTTGACAGCGACACACTGGTGGTGATAACAGCAACCAGTCTAAGTTAGCCAAACCTCCCTGGGATGACAGCCATGCAGCTGCAAAAAAATGTTCATAGGGAGCAGAACTAACTTCTGGACTCCAGTAGTTGTCTACTACTCCCATTCGTGCACTCACAGCAGGCATGAACATTGGGGTCAGATATACCAATTGATGCTTCTTTCACTGTGGGATAAAAATTCTTGTTCTTGTTTCTTTGTTCTAGCCTTGCCTAGCTTGGTATCTTCCAGGTATCTTGGACTACAGTTCCCATCAGCTCCAGGGCATGACCATGCTGCCTGGGGCTGATGGAGGTTGCATTCCAAAGCATTAGGAGGGCATCAAGTTGGCAAAGAATGCTTTGTGCAGTAGACAGTATGAACAGGTACTTGGGCCACTTGCAGCCTGCCTGATTTCTAGGTTCTGGAAATGGCTCTGGAATATCAATGCTCGATTATTTATTTCTATTTTATTTTAACATTTATTTTTCTCAGAACACTTCAAGTCAAGTATGCCTGCGTCTTTCACACATGGTCGAGAGCTTGAAACTAAATCACATACCTATTAAAGGTGGATAGCAGCTGCCCAATAAGTAGTGTTTTATAGGGTTTTTTAATTAAAAAAAATAAACAGACAATGAGTCAATGACAGCGGTACAAACACATTTTGGGATTCTAGACCTCCAATATCTGCCATTGCATTAGTAACTTTATGACTGAAAATCAAATGTAACAATTATTCATACAAATAACAATCTGCACAATTAAAACCAGTTGTCCAAAAGCTTAGCCACAGTATTAATGTGGCTCATTTATAGAATGTGCCAAAAAGAAAAGTCTTCCCTTTATATGTTTGTTGAGATAACATTGATCCCACATACATTGCATTCATCACACTCCCTCTCTCTCATACACACATAAGCAGTGCCGATAACTGAACAGAAAATTGTGCTACAAGAGCACACACCTCTTGGCTCTTAGCTTCACACTCTATGGCTCCCTAACGCTCCTACTGACAGCATGCTAAGAGCATGGTAAATACGAGGAACAGGTGCTGGATGCTCAATTATAGCCACTGTTGACTTATTTCTACAGTCTTCTCTAACCTATATTGCTGTATTTAAGTAAACACAGTTGACTTTCTGGAGCTGTTAAAATGTATCCTTGGATTTTACCCCAAAGAAACCCACACTTTAAAACATTTCTGATATCAGTGATCTCTGAAAGATTGTTATTATTAGGGCTGCTGCTGCCAAAATCTGGAAAAGTAAAAAATCTGATATGAGGAGCATATTTGGGCATCCAAAAAGGATAGCCCACTGATGATAATTTGTTTTATTTTCTTGACTATATTACAGGGTTTCTCTTGTTCCAGATTGCCTCTCTATCCAGTGCTTGGATACCTCTGTGTATTAGGTCATAGAGCATCAAAGGGAATTTCAGTATTGCTCTAGCCCACAAAATGACTCCACTGGGGTAGTCTGAGGTGGTTAGTGTGGAAGAGTCAATACAAGCCTTGGATGCTACAGCTTGCACAAAGTTCTCTAGGATGGAGCATGCACCAGTGTTGTCATCAGTATGCCCTAGAGGCTTAGATGCTGGGTAAGAATTTTACAGGATCCCTTTAGGATCCTTTCCACCTCCACAATACTATGATTCAATGTCTTATTTTAGAATCCTAATCTATGGTGTTCCTTGTCCCCATCCTATAAACTATCTCTAGCCAGGAGTGAAAATTCACTAAAAGATATTGAGTGATTGATTTACCAATGAAAGTCTTGCCAATTCAATTACACAGTTGATTAATAATCAGAATAGCAGAGGGAAAGGGGGGCATTATCACTTAGACAATACATTAAAAGGCATAAAAGCTGGTATTTTCTTACAGGTCCTGAAAAAAACAACAATATTTTATGACACTTACCCCTATCCCAATCTAAATATTATTATTATTTTAAAAAACCAAGAACAGAACTTTTCCCAGCAATCATAATTTTGCTTCATTAACCAAAGGAAAGATGTTATGCAATTATATATTATTTATACCTGACATGTGGCATGCAAGACGTGGTTAAGATTAAATGACACTTATCACTGCCTACTTACAAAAGCTCCCTGGAGAGCCATGAAAGGGCATCTTGCATAATGGAGGCATCTGTTGAATTGCAGCCATTATTAACGGTGTACATTAAATGTACTGAAGGTGAACACCAGATTTCTTAAAGTACTGGGCTCTGATAGCTTAGGTGTGCCTGAGGAAATTTTGCTTTATTCTGGTTTAATTATGTTTTTATGTTCAAGTACTGAAAAAGAAAGATGTGTTCTCGACAATGAGTGGAGTCTTTGATCCACAGGAGGAGGAGAAGAAAGAAACCCACAGCAGGTTTAAACACCCCTTTACTGTAAGAACAAAACATCACTGCTCTTTGTGAGAGGAAAAGGTGTTTACCATGACAACTGACAGCCACTGCAATCCTATGCGTGTTTAAAGGTACAGGTAAAGGGACCCCTGACCGTTAAGTCCAGTCGCGGACGACTCTGGGGTTGCGGCGCTCATCTCGTTTTACTGGCCGAGGGAGCTGGCGTTTGTCCACAGACAGTTTTTCCGGGTCATGTGGCCAGTATGACTAAACCGCTTCTGGCGAACCAGAGCAGTGCATGGAGCTTCCTGCAGCCAATCGGAAGCCGTGCCATGGTTTCCGAACGTTTTGTAAGTCGGATGAACTTCCGGAATGGATTCCATTCAATTTCCGAGGTACCACTGTAAAGGAGATTTTGTATAAAGAAAACCCAAAACAACTGGAAGGCTGATTGGAAAGAACTGTTAGACCACTGGAATGTTAGATCATAGGAAGCTGCCTGATAGTGAGTCAGACTTTTGTTCATCTAACTCAGTTTTATTGCCTTTGCTGATTGGAAGCTGCTCTGCAGGATCTCAAACAGGCATCATTTCCAGACCCCCTTTGAGATGCTGGGGATCGAACCTGGGACCTTTCGCGTGCAGAACAGATGCACTACCACTGAGTTTTGGCTCATGGCCTTTCAACCCCATGACCTCCTTAGGATTAGGATCATATGCTAGGTAACACTTTCTGTCCATCTAGCTCAGCTTTCCCCAACCTGGAGCTATCCAGATACATTGAGCTACAAGCTGCAACATCTCTGGCCACTGGCTTTGCTTGTTGGGGCTGATGGGAGCTGTAGTCCAGAAGGAAGTCTGGAGGGCACCAGGCTGGAGAAGGCTGGTCTGTCCCATTACTGCCTACATCAACTGGCTGCAGTTCGGCTCCAGGGACTGAGTCAGAGGACTTTCACTTCACTTGCCGTCTGGTCCTTTTAATTGGCTGGTATGAGGAATTAACCAGATAGGAACATCTTGCATATAAAGCACTTGCTCTCTCCCTGTGCTGTAGCCTCTCTCTCTCGAAATGCCAGACAATACACCCGTAGCACAAGGGTGCATTTAGACTTTTAGAGGCCCTAAGCCCTGAATAGATTATGGTACCCCATATGTAAATCAAAATAAAAACAATATTAACCCCCTCCTTTTTTTTACCAATCTGCCTTAACAGGATGCCCACTGGTTTAGGTGGGGATAAAAAGAGAGCAGATAAAAAATAGCTTTGTTTGCCTTCATGATGTCCACACATAGGCAGATTTGACTGGGTAGTTAGTGTTGTAACACCTTCACATTCACTACAGGTTTCCTGATTGTCCAGGAAAGTGGAGGGGGTGGGTTGCCAAATCAGCTGCAGAGAGGCAGAAGAGGGGAAGGTGCAAAAAATGAAAAGTGAACATTGCCATCATTAGGGTGCTTTGGAGAAATATTTCAGGCTAACTTGATGTACTACTTAATTCCTGAATATTGAAATGGGCCAACATTTGGCACAGCCCACCACTCTGGCCTGTACATAAAGAATTGCTGCAGCTTCTTCAATGTTGCGTTTTACTGTTGTAGTTGCAAGAGTTCACGTAGACTAGGACTTCTGTCATATGGCAAGCTTTGCACATTGCTTTAATTCGACGTTCACGATTTCCTGACTCAACACAACAATGCATAAATCATACTGGCTATCGCACGCAATGTCAACAGTCCCTGTGGTTGTTCTTTTATAGCCTGTCACATGCAGAGGGAGATGAAATGCGGAGCAGCTGGTGCCTGCATCAGATCAGGCAGGAGGTATTCTCTAGGTATAATTTCACCTTGACTCTTCACTGTAGAAAAGCCATTAGTAATTCTACCTTGCTGGAGGATCTGTTAGGAGAAAGAGACGAGAGGCATTTCTACCCCGTATAGCATGAGCTAATGAAGTCTTGAGAAAGTTTAAGATTTGCTTGAAAGTGGCCTGAAGTGTTTGTGACTTTTTTTTTTTTTTTTTAGTTTTCCTTCCCATTTTTTCTTTTCTCTTAAAGCAGATGGCAGAATATGGATTTCATAACAGGCTGCTTGCTTAAAAAAAAAGACGACATCCAAGGATGTCTACCAGATTGCGCAATGCATTTCTGTTTGGTCAATGGTCTTCCACACACTCTTCTTCTTCCTCCATAGTCTCTCATAATCTGTCTGCAGGATTGGGTCAACTTCTAGAACAGATTTAGGCATGTACAAAGAGCTGCAGGGGAGAAGAACCTGGTGTGGTCTTTCCTGGTATTATTGCTAATGCTAGGATGGTATAGAAATGCTTCCAATGCACAAGTAAATAAAATTTAGCTATTGGGTGAAAAAAAATACGAATTCCAATATAAATCCCATCCCTATTCAAAGCAGTTCACCCTACAGGGCATTCTATTACAGAACATACTACTACTAATTAAAAACATAATTATTTCAGAAGAGGTTCGTGTATTGGAGTGTGGTTATATACTGACTCCTTTAAGATGAAAAGGAGTGAAGAAAGTGACGACAGTTTAAGGTCTGAGTCAAATGGTACCTAACAGTGCAATCCTAACTACGGCTACTCTGAAACAAATCCTAACAAATTCAATAGGGCTTCAATAGAGCACAATTAGCAAAATTAACTAAAAGCAATTAAATACAACCAGTAAGATAGCTGCAATAAAATAAGAAGCAGAATTCTTTAAAAAACTTTAAAAATAAGTTACCGGTAAGTACCAGAAATTTAATGTTGGATGTGTTTTAATGAGAAACTACCTGGTTTGCCCTTCTCAAACGAAAGCATGGACCCCAACACAGGTATCCTTTTGTATTTTAATTTCTCTGAATTTTGTGGTGCATTTCTCCAAGCAGTGTGTCAAAAAAGAAAATGCACATAATAGTGAAAATACAGTAACATACAAAAATGCATTAGAGAAAGTTGCAATAAATTGTACATTGGTCAAAACTGCATACAAAAATGTGTCTATTAGGACAGTGTTTTTCAACCTTTTTTGGGCAAAGGCACACTTGTTTCATGAAAAAAATCACGAGGCACACCACCATTAGAAAATGTTAAAAAATTTAACTCTGTGCCTATATTGACTATATATAAAGTAATTCTCTTGAATTTTTCAATTTTTCCCATGGCACACCAGGCAACATCTCGCGGCACACTAGTGTGCCGCGGAACAGTGGTTGAAAAACACTGTATTAGGATATACTTGCACTAAATGCACCCCTGCCCCCAGACATTAACATTTTAGTTTGTGGTACCAAAACTCCACTTCACTGCTCTGGCTGCTTCATGCGTGAGTCTCAGAAGTTTTGCTTTTGACACTAAATTGCTGATGAATTTTCATGGGGATTTAAAAAATATATATATCACAAAAAGCTGGTGCATCTTCATGGGGATTTAAAAAGTAAATAAATTACAAATTGCTGCAGAAATGTGGAGAACCGAAGATTAGAAAACGTGAGAAACTGAAAGGTTCACCCATTCTAGATATAATGAACACAGTAGAACTTAGGACCATTGTGCAAGATTGCGCAGTTAGCCTTCCTAACTGCAAATATGTTTTGATAGTAAATAAATATGGCATTTTCAAAGCATATGAGTGCTACACAATAAACATAACAGTTAGTTATGCTTGCAGTGTTTGATGACCCCAAGTACTCTATTCAAGGGGGAAGTGTAGTCAATGAACTTTTGCACCACGAAGGCTGCAAATGCTTTGGAAATCCATACTGGCAGGGGCTTCATATTAAGCTTAATGCCTCTCTCTGATGATAACAGGTCAAACAGTCAGCACCAAGAATTGGATTAGAAATTCTGGCTTAAAATTTGCAGAGTTCCACTTAAATCCTAGCTGAGCATACATGCAAGATAATATAAATCACTCTCCAGGTACTGTAATTCTACACAGAATGTGGCTATTTAATCCTACGATTTTAACTTTGGGGCACCCCTGCCGCAAGCAAGCAAAGCTGCCTATTGTGATACCATGGCCTCACAAGCTAATAGCAAATTTTCCATTACATTTTATCTGTTGAGGGTAAGGTGGCTTTTACATAGAGACCTAACAGAAAATAGGATGCGAAGACTGGGCCTCGCTATGGCCTCGTGCACACTGTAGAGTTAAGAATTATGCTATCACTCCAGTTTGCACAACTCCTCATAAGCTTCTCTATACTGAATAAAGTAAACATACTAACTAGGGGTAGAAGCTTCGATTGTTAGATTAGCTGGATGTAGCTTTAGTTGCTTCATCATTGATTGACAAAATCTATTCTGAGAGTCAAAGACAATTTGCAAGGGGTTATTTTAGTTTCAGTGTACTATTGAAAAAGAAATATATTGCAGATGGTCTTTTTAACTACGACTGCTTACATAAATTACATAATTCCCAGACTTGCTCCAATATCTCTAAGAGTCGCTTACGTTACTTTTTTATTATACAATTTCAGATTGACTGATTCAACTGAAATAAAGGCAGATAGCTAAGATATTCTTCAATAAGTTAATAGTGAAACACCTGAGATTACTAATGTGTGGTTAAGTCTTGTAATCATGTGTGCACCTGTCTTTCCCTCCTTTTGCTTCTGTTTCTGTGCAAAGTGCCGTGCAGAATGGTGGCTGTAAAATCAAATCCAATTAGCAAAAAACCTTGGTATTTAACATGCTGTGTGAGGAGGGGCTTCCAGGTCCACGCAATATCCACAAAGCTGGGGAATCACAGCTGTTAAGGACCAGTGAACATAATTCATTTTGATTAAAACTGAGGCCTTTTCATTCAAATTAAAGATCCCTCCACCACCCATTCAAGCTCAGGGCATTTGTCAGCTTGGTTTCATTTTAAAATAATGCCTCAGTTGCTTTAGAACTGCACCCTTGATTTGATTCCAGATGTCTTGTTAATAGCACAGTCCAACTCAGGAATGTGCAAATCTCAACTGAATCATCTCTATTTACCTAATAGTTCAGGAAGTGCTGTTTATGTGCACCTTACACAGGGTTTACATTCCAGGGAGTTGCACATAAAGCTGAAATCATGCATAGTCCAAACAACCCCCTGGAACCACCTCTACATCAGCAATCCTATCTTCTGGAGCTGATGCACTGAATGGGTCTTAACCCTTCCCCTCCCCCCATGCAAAGCTCTCTGCCACAGAGACTGGGGCTTGCTGATCAGAAGGTCGGCGGTCCGAATCCCCGAGATGGGGTGAGCTCCCGTTGCTTGGTCCCAGCTCCTGCCCACCTAGCAGTTCGAAAGCACGTCAAAGTGCAAGTAGATAAATAGGTACCGCTCCGGCGGAAAGGTAAACAGCATTTCCGTGTGCTGCTCTGGTTCGCCAGAAGCGGCTTTGTCATGCTGGCCACATGACCCGGAATCTGTACGCCAGCTCCCTCGGCCAGTAACGCGAGATGAGCGCCGCAACCCCAGAGTCGGACACGACTGGACCTAATGGTCAGGGGTCCCTTTACCTTTACCTTTAAGGTGCAACAATACTCGTCCTTGTTTCTACTGCAACAGAGACTAGCATGGGTAACTTTCTGGAAACTTGAAGTTCAGGCCATCTGAAAGATTTCCCTTGAACCTATATGTAGACTCAGCATTTTAAAATCTAATATCCATCCCATAGGTCCTGGTCTAATGCATGTTGAATACATTTTAATAACTCTGACTGATAGCATGTCTGCATCACGAGCAATTAGAGGTTTCTCCTAGTCCCATAGTGAACCATGCCAGTAAGAGCATTGCTTCTATGGTTTTTGTATATAGCGTCCATGCTGGCAGTGCAGTTGTTATGACAATACATATGGAACTGGCACCGCTGTGAGAACTTCATGGGCTTTTGCCGTAATTCACCAGCCTTTTTATTGGTGTTTCACTGCAGTTACCTTAAGCAGGCAGGCTGTATGAGAGACCTTGCTATGGAAGTCTTTGGTCACCGTATTCAGGACCAGGGAGGATGTTTCCTTCAGACAAATTCTGTCCTGGGTTTTTTGTCTGCCTCAGTGCAATTGTCACAACTTGCTGGCGGACAGGGGCGTAGCAAGGGGGGCGAGGGGGGCGGGCCACCCCGGGTTCCATAATGGAGGGGGTGACAAATTATCAAGGGACAATTTTCTTTGGAAAAAAACTTTTTGGAAATTTTATTTTATTTTATTTTATTTTTTAAATGCCTGCTCCGAAGGTCTTATCTTACTATACCAGGGATTATATAGCTATATATGAAATTTCATGCATATCGGTTAATATCTTGACCCTCCTCCACCAAAATAGCTGTTCACTTGGCTGTTTTTCTATGTCATGAAGGCTGAAATTTCAGTTCAGAGAACACTTACTGTTCCCAACACTAACCCTGTGGAAAGCCATCTAATTAGACTTTAATTTGATTTTGATATGTTTTTAGGAGCTAATTTAATTATTGTTTGATTTTATACCAATGTTATGTATCTGATGTTAGCCACCCTGAGCCCGACTTCGGCCGGGGAGGGTGGGATATAAATAACAGTTTTTTTAAAAAAATTATTACTTATTATTCCTTTGTAAGAAAATATGAAATAACGTAAAACCATTTTTGCAGGGGGGATCAATGGGGGGGGGGGGTTGACAAGAAATTTTCTGCACCACCTGACCTTCCCATGCCTGAGGGGGGGTGGCAAAATTTTTTTGCCCCTGGGTACCAATTTACCTTGCTACACCCCTGCTGGCGGATAAGGCATTGCGATGGATCCTTATGCTAAGTAGACAGGGAGTTGTCCACCCCCTGCCCCTGTGTGCCAAAGGATCAGATTATCTCCTTAAAGGGATCCGGGGGAGGTGCTTCTGGCTGGATGCCAGGGTGGGAAGCTGATGGGCCATAGAACTTGCAAAATGGCAGTCTTGTGGTGGTCACCCCAATTTGATGTATGTCATCCTTAACCTTGGATAACCCTGCCAAATAATCAACTAGCAGATAGGTTTGTTGATGCAGGTTACACACCTGATGCCTCCGCCAAAGCCTGTTAACAGCTGTAATCAATAAAGCTGTGGCCTGTTTAAATCCCAGTTGGTTGTGCTATGGTTACTGCATCTTTATCAAACCTTCGCCCCACCACCCGCGACCCCACTGAGCCTGAACCTGCAACACATGTATTTTAATATATTACAAGCCATGCTTACTTGAGGAAGTTCTGCATGTTAGGTTACAACAAAAAGTAAATTGACAGTGAATATTAATGCTTTAAAAATGTAATGGTTTTCAGCTGATATCAAATGTTCATTTTCATAGGCGCTGTAAATATACGCAGGAAGTGACATAAGTATTATTCCAGCAAGTTTAAAATTTCCTGCATCAATACTTGCAGCAAATTCTACTACCTTGTAGCTTTAGGAGCATATTCAATTACATTATCTCTTTTAATAACACTAAGTGCCTTTGCTCCTTCAGATGACACAGTGCATTCCAGTAAAACCAAATGAAGCATTTTACTCTTCCTATTACAGAGCAAAAGACCAAAAGACCCTTTTGACTTACAAAGACAAAGATTTTTCTGATAAGGTGATATTTCTTGTTTCCTATTTTCCCCTCTAGATCATTGATTGCTTATCTGACATTTCTCTCAATTTCATACTCTGAAAGAGTTGGGAGTTATTTCTGCCATTAATAGACTACTGGAAAAAGAGGCCATGTTTCCTGTTACAAGGCCCTTCAAACACTTATTCCCCCTTCAAACATTTATTCCAGTGAGCCAACCTGACAGTGATGTGGGATTGAGGACTGCTGTGATCATTCTGTGATATTATGGCAGTGGACAAAGGTGTATTGTAACTTTTGAATAAAGTTTAAAGAACCACATTTATTTCCTCACCAGGCAACTACAGCATCAAGCGGCAACCTTCCTGTTTGAATGGTGAGGTCTTTCATATCGCCTCACATCACCTCAGATACAATGATTTTCCGCTGGGCCGCCTACATATTTTGGGGTCAGTTGAGTAATCATGTCCTGAGAAACCAGGTGATAGGTGTATTATGAGTAAAGCAGCCCTACATTGGATTGATTAGATTGCTCTGGGAATCCTTGCCTGGAAATAAAAGTATAATTGGAATAATCTCTTCAGGGTGAACATTCTAATGAAAAAGTGAAAGAACAACATTAAGAAGTGGAGGGAAAGTAACTGCACTAATTACTCCAGAGTCAGGAGTTTGCCCATAGTTAAATATCTTCTCTCCAAGCATTTATTTGGCATTCCACATCCACTGAGCATGTTTTGTCTTCATTGTTGGACTCCCCCCACCTAATATACCCAATTCACGTCCACCCCATCAAATATTATTTGTACATCTGCAAATGTGGCGTGCCTTTATCTCTCTTGTGTGTAGTGTTATGTAAAGCAAAGGTAAAGGACCCCTGGATGGTTAAGTCCAGTCAAAGCAGACTATGGGGTGCGTCACTCATCTCGCTTCAGGCTGAGGGAGGCAGTTTTTCTTCACAGACAGCCTTCCAGGTCATGTGGCCAGCAGGGCTAAACCGCTTCTGGTGCAACAGAACACCGTGATGGAAGCCAGAGCACACAGAAACACTGTTTACCTTCCCGTCGCAGAGGTACCTATTTATCTACTCGCATTGGCGTGCTTTCGAACTGCTAGGCTGGCAGGAGCTGGGATAGACCAACAGGACCACCCCATCGTGGGGATTCAAACCACCAACCTTCCAATCAGAAAGCCCAAGAGGCTCGGTGGTTTACATCACAGTGCCACCACATAGCACCCACACCGGTGCTATGTGGTGCCATTTGGCTACATATGGAGTGTCACTCGGAGAATGGAGACTGCTAATAGCATATGACACATCCAGATATCTTTGAAGTCATATGGGTTTTGAAGAAGCAGGAGAATACCTAAGAAAATGAAACATTTCCCCAAAGGCCATTCCCACCTGCTCCATTTAATGCAGATTATGGGCATAATTAGGAATAATGCCGTTCCAATTTAACTAAATCTATAGCCCCTTTGCACCAGCTTTTAAAAAAGCATGAAATATCATTTATAGCATACTGCAAACCAAGGCTGCAATTCCTAGTTAACAAAGAGAGATTTTTCTCCTGGTATCTGGACTATTTTCATCTGCATTTTTGCACTAAGGTGCTTAGAAATGTATGTCTCAATGAGAAAATGTCAACAATGATAATGGAACAGTATTGGACTCTATCTCTCGCTCTGTGAGAGAACTTTTCATTTCTGGATTCGTCATATTTTGGAAGGGATTAATTTAATTCTATATAAAAACCTTACAGACAAGTTCCGGAGTAAATCTGGGGGGAGAGGGCTTTTATTTGAACACAAGTGGTTGACTAAGGCATGTTTCTCACACATTTTTCACATGAACGGCATATGCAGAATAATTTTAACAAAGTTGAGGATTAAAAGCTCTGGTGATTTCCTACTTCCTTTGACCTAGTTGGACATTTCTAGCTTGAATGATGCAAAGACTACATGATTTGCCTTGAAGCTTCTTTAAAAAAATAAAATAAAAAGTAAAAGTAAAACCACCTTTTCTTTATATACTATATATTCTGGCGTATAAGACTACTTTTTAAAATCTTTTCAAAAGTCGGGGGTCGTCTTATACGCCCAGTCGTTTTATATGCCGGAAAATACGGTAAATAAAACACAAGGAAGAGGAGATAATGGTGGGAAATGATGTTCATTTCAGAAATTCAGGAACATATGTTCCGGGGGTCTACTGGGTTCAATTTCCAGTTGTGCCAATACTTACCGGTATCCCAATTTTTCCTATGTTTGATTTACTTTTTGTCAGGGCAGAATAATTTGTGGACATTTGTGCAGTTAAGCAACCTGGACAAACATCCGTGGGGGTGGGAAAAAGTGTTATCATTTAATTTAGTCACTAGGTGACCCTGGTATTAGTTGTATCCAGGAGGAATCAGTAGCTTCCTGCTGCTGTATGTTCTGGAAGAGGCAATAATGTATTATATAGCTTCCTGGTTGTGTTTTCCTCCAAGCTTTCCATGATGGAAGGAGCATAAATATTGAATATGCTCAGGATTGTTGATGCACATCCAAATATGGATGCTCGTTGGCACAGAATTACTCTCAATAGGATATGCATTCCAACGTTTATTATTCCCATCCATAGCTAGCCAACAACACACAAAGACTGGCCTGCTGCTACTATATTTAGGTTGTTGTTGTTGTTGTTGTTTTTCTGAGGGGGAAAAAACACCAAATAAGTATTTCACCAGCGCTGAAGTTGTTGAGGAAACCAAGGATGTAGGGGACACTCTAACTCTATTTGGGCATTATTTTACTTGTGTGTTCAATGCACAAAGGGGGGAAGAGCAAGTACAAGCCTGCTAGTTCTCGTCCCACTGTCATTGGTCTCCAGGAGCTGAAGGAATAACCTCTGCTACAGAGAACCTACTCGACTTATGTAAGCTCCGGGTGTAATTGAGGACCCTGGAAAATTAGGATAACCTATCATGACAGGAGTCAACAGAAAACTCTGCTGCTGTAGAAGGATTGCAGCAGGGACAGTGACATGTTGATTGAACACAGAAGAATAATTTAATAATAACTTAATAATCATTAAATTTAATTTAAATCATTAAATTTAATTTAAATTTAATATATCCTAATAACATTTATTCATTCATTTACAAAAATATAAAGGGGGGGTGAGCAGAATGAAACCAACAATTAAAAATGAAGTTCCAAATACAAAATACCACAAGTCAGTAGATCAGGTTAATGTGCCAAATGTATGCCTGAGTAGGAATTTTGTGGATTTTTTGAGACTGTGTGCAGGCAAAGGAGAAAGCTTTGAAGGAATAAAGCTGGAGATTTCATAAATCCACAAGCCTAGGTTAATTTAAAGAGAGAGAAAAAACTTTATCTTGATAGGCATGCCTGTCTTATTGTCTGTCTGTCTCTGCCTCTCAATATTGGCACATTAGTGACCCAATTGGTGTAACTTTTCCCTTCATCTTCCTTTAGGTGAAATCTTGTTTTTTCTTTCCTCCATATACCACAGTAGGCAATTTTGTCTGTGTGCCTGCTCAGGCAGATGAGTGAGCAAAAGAACCCAACTAGGTCCCAGGGAGAGCAGTGTAACCAGCCTCTGTTAAATCCCTTCTGAGCGCTTGTGGTCTAGGAGACAATTTGCTACAACAGAGTTAGTTGGTGGGCATCAACTGTAATAGGCCAACTGGGACCAAATCCTTCAGCTATTTAGGTTTAAGTCTACCCTGGGGCTTCTATCAGTGCAAGTTAGAAAGATGATTATTCGCAGAATGGGCCAGTGTGGTTGCAGCTTTGTCGCTTCTGATGGACCCATCAAAAAGATGGGTTTAATTAGAATTTCAGCTAACTTCCTTCTGCAGTAAAGTTTTTTCCCCCTCCCCAACCTAACTTAAGTGAAAAGGGGAAATGAGGGCACAGCATTTTTTGCACTCTTCGTTTATTTTAACCTCAAACTACAGCAGACTTTATTTGTTCATTATGGGAGCAGACAGACTCCCCACCACCGTGGGTTGAGAAGCTGACTTAACTACAGTGTAAGGTGTGGGCAACTTGAGAAACTGTGATTAATCTAAAATGGAAGCAGGTGCTTCTGATCTCTTCCTCACAAACAAACAGGAAGAGAGAGGAGCTCAGAAGGTGCAAGCCCAGGGCTCGCTGCAGCTTATACTCGTAAAGCTATATCCCAGGCTTCCTCAACCTCGGCCCTCCAGATGTTTTTGGCCTACAACTCCCATGATCCCTAGCTAGCAGGACCAGTGGTCAGGTATGATGGGAATTGTAGTCTCAAAACATCTGGAGGGCCGAGGTTGAGGAAGCCTGCTATATCCTGTTCTAGCGCTCCATCAAAATGAGGCCAGTGATGTACAGTAAATTAATCAGAGCAATTTTTCAAACAATGTCAGAATATACAAATATACAATACATGCCAAACCAGCGTAAATGAATAAATGAAAGCTAAGCACAGCCCATATTTAAAGGTAAGCCCAAACCACCCTGAAGAATTAACCAATCATCATTGATCAGCAGCATAGACCGTACTAAAAATGATGATAAAATATATTAAAAGGTGGTCATGTTAAAGTTATCAAAGGGTCTGGGAGAATAAAAGTATTTGCCTCGTACTCAGAGGGCATTAATGTGTGGCACTAGGGAACCCTTTCCCTCTGTCAGGAGTGCTCAGGTTCCATGAATCTGATCCTGTAGAGATAAGGAGGAGGAGATGAGGAGGAGGAGAAAACCATCCATTCATAGTGTTCATGATATAACCAACAAGTATCAGGTGTACGTCTAAAATATGGAAAGGTAAACAGAACATTGGGGTGTTGTGGGTGGAGTGCTAGACTAGGACCTGAAAAACCAAGGTTCAAATCCCTATTCAGTCATGAAGATCAGTGGGTGAAATCAGAGTCTCTCTCTCTTTCTCTGCCTAACCTACCTCATGGCCTGGTTGAGGTAGAGGTGGGCATGTGACCACCGTGAACTCCTCAGAGGAAAAGTGGGATAAGGTGGGATATAAGCATAAAAATAAGTGAAATGAAACAAAATACACACTTATCAAGGAGCCAAGATTGGCTCTCTCAGGGGCAGATTCAGGCCTGTTCTGCCTTACATTCAAGGTGTGACCCAAGAACATGAATGTGAATATGTAACTAAAACACCTGGTGGTAGCTGCCTAGAACACCTCAAGGTTGTTGATTTAGGATATGCATTTTGCAATCTCTTGAATAAGGCAGGGTCTCTTGGTAGTGTAAACAAACCATAAACCTTTCATGAGGAAAATACAACCCCCGTCATAAATTCACTCATGAATAAGTGCTGTTTTATCCTTTAAAGGCCTACGCATATGATACAAGCCTGAACATTTACAATGCACTTTAAATCAACAAGGTGATTCATTTTACCTGTGAATCCAAGAGTGCCTTCCCCTAACGTAAAAGCTAAGTATTATGCCATGGCACTCCTTAAGATGCTGATAAATGCTAGCACTTCAGTGCATTTCTAAATACACATGGCGAGACACAGAGTATGGTTATATCAGCACTACAAGACAATTTTGAAAGAAAAGTCCTCAAAGCAGGTGGGGGGGCAGTTTCCTGGAAGATACAGGGAGGGCACAAGAGGGGTACAAACAGTGGCATGGGAGGTGGTGAGGACTGTGGCAATGTCACTGGGAAGTTGATGGGAAGTGGAGTGAACCTTTTTTTTATAGTGGCTAATCCTCTAGAAGCCTTCCCAAGAGCTGTCAAGTCTGGTTTATGGATAATGAGTGGAATCCTATGTAGTGGTAAGGCAATTGTTGAGTTTTCTGATTTGGGGAGAGTGCATGGGGAGTAGAGAAGGGGAAGTCCCATCATGCAAGTGGAAATCCTTGTGCTGATGGGAACGTCTTACTAGGGTATTGGCCAAAGAACCCTAAGAAGGAAGAGAAGGAGCTCTGAAGTTGCCCACCAGCAGTTAGCTCCTGGACAACAGACTAAACAAGCACACAGACCACAGTCTTCCCCATTATGGGGAGATGTACTGTATTTCTATTTAAACTATAGCAATTATTTCTATATTTTGCATCTACATACATAAATCAACATACACAAATTTCATGCAACTCCATGCCCTCTGCCATTTACTTTTTGGGTGATGCACTTCTAACTTTTTGACTATCCTAGCAGGAAGGCGTTTGAGAAGGTGTGTCTTGACTAAAAGATAATAATTTTAAGTGCAAATGAAAAGTCCTATTCAATAAGACCAAAGGTCCAGCCAGTCATTTTGAAAGAAGGCCACCAATGGAGCTGAAGGGAAAAAGCCCTTCTCTTAATGTTCCTCCTTAGGAACTGATACTCAAGAGTTTTACTGTCCCTGAACATGACATCTCCATTTAGCAAATGGCCATTGATAAGCCCACCCTCCATGAATCTGTCCAATCTCTTTTCAAAGCCCATTTGATATGCTTTAAAACAGGCACTTTGTCCTGTTTCTTACAGCAAACTTAACACTGACTGTTATGTGATGCAATCCACAGAAATCTAGGAACACCAGATCCCTTGAGCTAACAGCCTTAGGTCTCAGGCCTGCCTCGGCATGTGTGCATGCGTTAGCTTTCCGGCAAAATTGTGGAAAAGGGATGCTGGCACTTTCAAACAAGCAAATCTGCACATGTATTCTGCAGAGGTACAGTGCCTATTGGAGAACTGTGCTGGAAATCCTGGCTTGGGCAAGGGTTCAAGCCTCAGTGGAATCATCAGGATGTATGTGCCTGGGTTGGCCCTACTGTGAGGCAGAGTGAGGCAGCAAATTCTGAGGGGTGGAAAGTGGCTAGAAATGTGAGCCATGTGGTCTGCCCTGCAGCCCATAGGCTGGCTTGCTGCCCTGGCATGGCCAGCGTACGCACAAAATATCCTGAGGTGACCTGCTTCAGGCAGCATGTTCCACAGCGGGTGGGAGATCCCGAGGCAGCCTTGGTGGCAGCTGCTTTCAACTCAGGGAAACTGAAGATGCAGCCGAAAGTTGAGGAGAGCAGCAGCAATGCCTCATGCAATGCCTGCTTTTTCATCTTTACTCTTGGTGAAAAGGAGGTGCTCCCACAGAGAATCTGTGTTGCTGCTGGTCTCCTCCTACCCTGCCAGGGCATTGGCCCAGATCTATGGGGCTGTGTTGGTGGCACGTCTTGCCTCAGATGCCAGAAGGTCTCGGGATGGCCCTGATAAGTATTAAGTGGTTATTATGCTTTCACTCAGATGTAGGCATGCCAACTGTTTTCTGTATCATGGCCACAGTGTGTGTGTGTGTGTGTGTGTGTGTGTGTGTGTGATCATTCCTCTGTTGAAGGATGGTGGCTAATACAGCTGAGAAACGATTGTGTTCTCACAAGGCGGTTCAGTGGAAACAGTCTCTATTGCATCATCAATAGCCTGATGATTTACAGGAGGTGTTAAAGCAACACCTCAACAAATCACTGATTGTTATTTATACATATACATTAGCTCATTTCATTTTGTCCTACAAAAGAAGAGACAGCAATTCCTGATTTCTGTTTTGAGATCTATCCTAACAACTACTATAAGGATGCCATTTCTCTTTAAATGACCTTGTGGGTACCAAACCTCTTCTGCAACCTCATTTCGGAAGCATGCAAGGACTCTTTCCCCCCTCTTTGGATTCTTTACAAACACACACACACACACACACACACACACACACACATTTGAAACAGATAACTTTATATTCAATGACATTTGCAAGTAAATGTGATTGCTAGAGAAATAGAGATGAAAGTCTCATTGATTTGAATTGAAAATCGAAAGGAAGCTTTCCCTGAAGTTCAAATGCTGCATCGCAAATCACAGGAGTCATTAATTCCAGCATGCAAGCACTTTTCAAAATGGGCTCTCTTGATGTAACAGGGGAGCTTAAGCTGTGGCACGGGAACTGACGAGAAAGGCCAAATAATTGATTGTGCTTCATTCATTAAACCAGCATGGTCTTCACACCTTTTTGGTTCTGTGCCAGCTCTGCCGCCCTGCCTCTTTTTGTTGATGCAGCACATTTTTCTACATACGGTAATTTCTTGTCTGTAACTTAGGAGGTCAAGTATAGCTGCTGTAAATTAAAAACGAAGTCCAAATGCTTCCCTTTTTTTGTATATATAATTGAATTAACAGAAATAAAGCTGGTCTTCCACTCAATCCAATATTGCACTGAAACCTCTTCCCTTCGTAAGTGTATGCATGCTCAATTGTATGCATACTCAATAAGTAACTGCCCAACCTTTGGAAGACATCTGAAGGCAACCCAGTATAGGGACATTTTTAATGTCTGATGATTTACTATGGTTCTGTATATGCTGAAAGCCGCCCTGAGTAGCTGGGGTGATTATTATTATAAGTAGAGCTATGTGTCATCAGCGTATTGCTGACAACGTACCCCAAAGCTCCAGATGACCCCCACTCAGCATTTTCATGTAGATTTTAAGCAGCACGTGGGATAAAATCAAACCCTGAGGAACCCCATATTGAAGGTCCCATGGGACTGAAGAGCACTCTCCAAGCATCACCTTCTGAGGGGAAAAAACCTTCTAAGTAGGACTGGATCCACCACAAAGTGGTGCCACCCACTCCCAATTCAGACAGCCACTCCAGAAGGATACCATGGCTGATGTTAGTGAAAGCCACTGAGAGGTGAAGGAGAATTAACAGGGACACATTTCCCCATCACTCTCCTGATGGAGGTTATCATACTGGGCAACCAAAGCAGTTTCTGTGCCAAAACTGGGCCTAAACCCCAATTGAAATGGATCTAGATAATCGGTTTCCTCCAGAGTGCCTGGATCTGTATAACAATAAGAGAGAGATACAAAACAGGACTCCTGATGTTGACTGGATTCCATGGGAGGGAAGTGGAGTTCGGGAGGTAGAGTTTTAACTCATTTAGTTTGCTTTTCTATAATATTCCATATATACAAAGGATGGCCAGCCTGTGGGGTTCCAGATGTTGTGTGGCTCAGCTGATGGGATAATAACATCTGAAGAACCACAGGTTCCACATCCTTGCTATAAAACCTTTAATATGGATTTATAGCCTTCCTCTTTTAAGGACAGCAACAACTTAAGAGCAATCATCAGTGTTGATGTTGTCCCTACTGGGCTACCTGGTGAATAAGGCTAAATATAGGAAAGGAATTACTCCAGAGCCATAGTTTCTGCCATTAGCATTTGCACGCAGTGCTCCTATTCTGGAATAGCATTTGGATGAAGAAAACAACATTTGCATCCAATAGTACAATAGGTTTGCGCCCTTTAAAGCACTCTATTTTTGAACAACCCACTGCAATACTCAATATACATCCCCTGATATTCCCATTGCCTGCAGAAATTCAATTAAAAGTATGTTTCAGAAATTAAATTACAATGTGGTTTTAACTGAAGGTATGAAATACTGCATTTGCCCTGGCATTCAAGGAAAGGCTCTAAATAGCAATTTGCTTAATGGCTGCAAACATGTGATCTCAACTTAATAAATGAAAGTGCCCTCAGCTAGCACAGAATCTACTGGGGAGAGATGTCCTATATAATCTACTAGAAGGAAAGGATTAAATGATATTAATTTGCTGCACACCATGTAACTGTCAATATTTTTAAATGGAGGGTTGGCATCAACTCATTTCTGCCAAAGGTCTCATGTGTCTTCCAATGCCATCTGTGTTTTACACAGCGGCAATTTCAAAGATACCTGCAGATTCATGAAGCTTCAGGACCACCTCAATGGTACTTTGTAGTGAATTACCTTCCACGTGTGTGTAGCAGGATTTAAAAAACTAGCAAAGCACTTGCATTGCCCTTCCCCCAATGCATAATACAGATATCTTTCGTAAACGGCAGTGACTCTGTTTATGAAATTGGAGCATCAGAGTTGCCTTCTACATCCCTATTTAAATGTATCTTTTCTGACTGACGGTCGAATAAAGAATGATGATGACGACGACGACATCCCTACTTGTCTGATTCTTTGCGCAAATGTCTGCTTCCACACTTTCAAAGACTTAGGCCTGCCAGCTTGCAAAGTCAGGGAGTGAGACTATCGTGGTTTTGACCCTTCTGTACAACCTGGTTTTGTTGAATTATCAGAATTCAGCCAGCACTGAAAAAGACCCCATGGCTTATATCCCAAGGGGGTTTGTGCAAGCAGAGCTCCCACAATTGCCCCAATCCTCCCAATTGACAACAGTCTCCATGCTGCTCTAGAGCAGGCTTCCTCAACCTTGGCCCTCCAGATGTTTTTGGACTACAACTCCCATGATCCCTAGCTAGCAGGACCAGTAGTCAGGGATGATGGGAACTGTAGTCTCAAAACATCTGGAGGGCCAAGGTTGAGGAAGCCTGCTCTAGAGGTTTAGGGAAGTTTTTAATGTTTGATTCTGTTTTTAATATTCTTTTGGGAGCTGCCCAGAGTGGGCAGGGTATAAATATCATCATCATCATCATCATCATAATTAAAGTTACCCCCACACTCAGCTTTTGGGGGGTACTGCAATGGGTAGCAAGAACAGCAAAACCCACAGTCACCACCCTGTACAAGTGGAAGTTCTTTCCACTCATATGCTACAAAATCTTTGGGTGCTACATATTAGCTTTGTTTTATTTATTAAATGTATTTCTAGATTGCTATTATCAAGATTTCAGCTTGAATGAGAATTGTAATATTTGGAGTAGTGGAAGCTTTTTCATTACCAGTGCAAATGTTTCGGCAAATTAAGCTGCAGCTCAGAACTATGAACATTGTGGTGTGTGTGTGTGTGTGTGTGTGTGTGTGTGTGTGTCAAAGCCCTGGACCTGTGGCACCCTGAATTCACCTTCCCTGTTGCTGTCCTTAGTGAACTTCTCGGGGTCATCCTTTGGGCCAAGGCCAACTCCCTGCAATGTTGGCCAGAGTAGCTGTGCCCAGTGAAAATGCTCCATCCCACTAGGCAACCAAAAAGTTCAGAATCATTACAGGGAAATCTTCAGAGCAAGGAACACTTTTGGGAAAGGCTTGCAACTTTTACTTTGGCCAAGTCACTACTGCATTGCAAGGGGTTGGACTAGATGACCGTTGGGGTCCCTTCCAACTCTACAAATCTATGATTCCATGGTCAAGGAGCAGGAAAAAAGCTGCATGTCACCTTCCCAGCTGCACAATTCCTCTGCAACAGGTAGATGATTCATTGGAGGGAGGGTGCCCTGCCTTTAGCTGCTAAGAGAGCACTACTCATGAGCAATTAGCACCTTCCTTGACTCAATATGCCTTACTCACGTGTGTGACACAAATGATCCTGCCTTTGTCAATAGATTCAGCGGAGAAAATCACTCCCGACACTAAATTTTAAAATTAGATTATTTTTAATCTGATGGCAACTTTCCAGAGGGAATTGCGTTGACACTTTCAAATTACTTCACTTGGGATCTCAAGTCAAATTAGAACAGAAAAGCATTTGATGGAAAAGGCCACTTTGTGAAGTAATACATTTTACAGTTCTTTCTTACGCCACTTTTACAATCTATGGTTTGCCAATCCAATCATACACAAAGGTAATCCAGTAAAAAAAAAAAGTGGGGGTGGGGAGCAACATTAATATTTTCATATCATTTCAGACATCTACCTGACTGACGACAGGTAAATACCCCCTGGCAGATGTTGGATTTCGGTAAAAAGATGAACTTTAGGACAGAATTTTTATCTGAGGCATTTGCAATAAGATATATATCTATATATGGATAGGCAAGTATAATCTCAGTTAGATGATAGCTTGTTTGATTGGATTACCAGGATACTGAAATATTTCTACAAACTATTGAAAATATTCATATTAAAACTCTGTAATCTGATATGGCAGGGCACTGGTGATAGCTTGAGATTGGTCAGCTTAGTTCAGGGCTAGCAAAACATGGTCCCTTCAAGACACTAATGGACTCCAACTCCCAGCATTCCTAACACTGACCCTGCTGGCTGAGCTGATGAGAGTTGTAGTTCAATAGCTGGAGAGCAGTATGCTGACTAGCCCTGGGTCAGTTACTAGCAGAGTTATTTGCAAGCTTTCGAGTGGATGGGAAGGAAATAATCCCTTTATAATCAGAAAGTCCAATACACCAAAAGGGGACGGGCACCATATAATGTTTCTATATGTGAATTTACCACTACAGTTTTATTTGTGAACCAAATTTTCACAAGGTTCAGCTTTTGTATTGAAATTTGTAATTTCAACCCACAATAATTTTTCATCCAGCTACAATGCATCTTACACGAAAGAAATTAAAACAGTGTTTCCCTGTTAATTTAAGTTGTGCAAAAATGAAAACTAAACTATACTGGTAGATTTGGCCCCATTCTGCGAGTGCTTTTTAAGAGTGTATGAACTGACTGCTGAATCAGAGCAAAGTCCCCCTAGTCCAGGACTAGATCTCTTAAGCCGCCAAAGCTTGGCTGGTTTTTTAATCTGTGCAACCAGTCACTCCCATTTTCCTATACAGGCGACAACCATTTCGCATGGGGGTTATGTTCCTGGCCCCAGCACACGTTGGCTGAGTGTGTTTAAGCATGCCCTGCCCTGTTCCACCCCACCCTGGCCCCATTACGCCCTGTTTTGCCCTCCCCCCCCCCGTTCTTCCTTCTTCCGGGTCAACAACTGCACATCATTTGGACATGCCTAAAATGGTCACCATCTGTACAAACTTCCACTTCCTGTTTGCAGATTTCAGCTCTGTAAACACAAAGCATTTACTATGTGAACAACTCACAGTTCACTGCATTGTGAGTCCCTGTAAGGCAGTGGCAATAGTCCAGTTTCCTATGGAGGCTCTAGCAGTTGGGCTAGGGCCAAGGATTCAGACAGCAAGGGGGGCGGGTCTGATTACTCATCTTACCCTACGCCTAGCCAACCCTACTTACTTGCTGGTAATAAATAACATTATGGTCTCTTTTTATCTATGGTTGGTCTAGTCTGCCTTTTCTCTGCTGCCAGGGGCCAGACATTTGCACATGGGCATAATAATAATAATAATAATAATAATAATAATAATAATAATAATAATTTATTTATACCCTACCCATCTGGCTGGGTTTCCCCAGCCACTCTGGGCGGCTTTCAACCGAATGTTAAAAACAATACAGCAATACAGCATCAAACATTAAAAACTTCCCTAAACAGGACTGCCTTCAGATGTCTTCTAAACGTGAGATAGTTGTTTATTGCCTTGACATCTGCTGGGAGGGCGTTCCACAGGGCAGGTGCCACTACCAAGAAGGCCCTCTGCCTGGTTCCCTGTAACCTCACTTCCTGCAGTGAGGGAACTGCCAGAAGGCCCTCGGTGCTGGATCTCAGTGTCCGGGCTGAATGATGGGGGTGGAGACGCTCCTTCAGGTATACAGGACCGAGGCCGTTTAGGGCTTTAAAGGTCAGCACCAACACTTTGAATTGTGCTCGGAAACGTACTGGGAGCCAATGCAGATCTGTCAGGACCGGTGTTATGTGGTCCCGGCAGCCACTCCCAGTCACCAGTCTAGCTGCCGCATTTTGGATTAATTGCAGTTTCCGGGTCACCTTCAAAGGTAGCCCCACATAGAGCGCATTGCAGTAGTCCAAGCGGGAGATAACCAGAGCATGCACCACTCTGGTGAGACAGTCTGCAGGCAGGTAGGGTCTCAGCCTGCGTACCAGATGGAGCTGGTAGACAGCTGCCCTGGACACAGAATTAACCTGCGCCTCCATGGACAGCTGTGAGTCCAAAATTACTCCCAGGCTGTGCACCTGTTCCTTCAGTGGCACAGTTACCCCATTCAGGACCAGGGAGTCCTCCATACCAGCCTGCCCCCTGTCCCTCAAGAATAGTACTTTTGTCTTGTCAGGATTCAACCTCAATCCGTTAGCCGCCATCCATCTTCCAACCGCCTCCAGACACTCACACAGGACCTTCACCGCCTTCACTGGTTCTGATTTAAAAGAGAGGTATCATCCGCATATTGATGAACACCCAACCCAAACCCCCTGATGATCTCTCCCAGCAGCTTCATATAGATATTAAAAAGCATGGAGGAGAGAATGGAACCACCCCACAAGTGAGAGCCCAGGGGTCTGAACACTCATCCCCCAACACCACTTTCTGGACACAGCCCAGGAGAAAGGAGCAGAACCACTGTATAACAGTGTCCCCAACTCCCAACCCCTCTAGACGGTCCAGAAGGACTCTTGCTTTGTCCTTCCCTATTCCTGCTTTGCTCCTTAGCTTTTGCATCCCTCCTTGCACTTTCCTCCTCATCTGCTTCTAGAATTGACCTCAGCTTGGCTCTCCAATCCACAATTTCACCTTGCTCC
This sequence comes from Lacerta agilis, assembly GCF_009819535.1. Lineage (NCBI taxonomy): Eukaryota > Metazoa > Chordata > Lepidosauria > Squamata > Lacertidae > Lacerta > Lacerta agilis. The sequence continues at coordinate 67,643,475 of NC_046316.1, read as the reverse complement.
CAAGACAGATGCTTTCATCAGCTTACCTATAACTGGAATAAGATAGCTCTGCAAAAAATCCAAGTCTGTCTTTTCTGTCTCCTAGTTTGCCCTAACCATCTAGCATACCCTCCAAAATTTCTCCAATGAAAATAGGGACATCCTAAGGAAAGGTGGGAAATTCAGAAATTGAGACAGCTTCTCTAAATCAGGGACAACCCTGGAAAATAGGGACACTTGGAGGGTCTGCTCTAGAGAGACAGCAGGACATGGGGACTCTCCTGTGTGATTCAAGTAATCTTGGTAGTATGCTGTTAAACATGGAAGCTCCATTTAGCTATTGGGCAAGGATTTACACTTACACAGCAGAAATTTCTCCTCTTTTTCCCATGTGTGCACCCCACACCCTCTGCACATTCAGAGCATTGGGTGGGTGGGTGGGTGGGTGGGGGACCCAGGACAGATTTTGGAGGTATGTGGAGGTGCAGTTTCCATTGCATAAGGGTGATCTTTTCGCTGATGGAATAAGTTACTTAACACCACTTTGGATACAACCCATTAGATGTTGATAGACCCATTCTACATGAATTTATTCAACCTCTTTGAGGCACTTAGAATTAAGACCATATTTCATACAAGAAAATCAACGCTGCCTTTTCTGTAAAGTTGTGAACACCAAACCCTGGAACTAAAGTGTTCCATATAATAAATATATGTATTAGGGTGGGCAACCTTTTCTAGCTTGTAGGCCACATTCCCTCCCAGGTGACTTTTAAAAAAACAAACTTTAAAATGATTTTTTGTTAAATATTAAAAAAACATGTACACACCAGGGGGAAACAGGTAAGTAACAAAGCAGCTTTCCAGAGGCCGCACTGTAATAGTGGACAGGACTAGAATAAAAAAGCAGATAGAGCAATGAGATTCTTACCTTTGTTTTGTAGGCTACATTCCAGACATACAAAAATCAGAACTTCACCCACCCACCCACCTCCATCCACGCAAACAAAATGCAATATATCCAACCAGGCAAAAGCATTTGAAGAAGGCAGGGGGCAGGGCTGGTGAGGGGTGTGGCCTGGCCAAGGGAATGGTGCCTGGAAAGGAAGCATGGCTTGGGGAGAGTCCCAAAGTTCAAATACAAAGACCTGGATAATTTCTGGTCTGTGACCATAATAAATCGATTCATTCATTCATTCATTCATTCATTCAAAGACCTGGATAGCCAAATTTGGGCCCTGGGCCTGAGGTTCCACATCCCTGGTTTACGTTTTCCTAAAAACAAGTGAGAGCTGGTCCATCAAGAAGGCTGATCGCCGAAGAATTGATGCTTTTGAATTATGGTGCTGGAGGAGACTCTTGAGAGTCCCATGGACTGCAAGAAGATCAAACCTATCCATTCTCAAGGAAATCGGCCCTGAGTGCTCACTAGAAGGACAGATCCTGAAGTTGAGGCTCCAGTACTTTGGCCACCTCATGAGAAGAGAAGACTCCCTGGAAAAGACCCTGATGTTGGGAAAGATGGAGGGCACAAGGAGAAGGGGACGACAAAGGATGAGATGGTTGGACAGTATTCTCGAAGCTACTAACATGAGTTTGGCCAAACTGCGGGAGGCAGTGAAGGATAGGCGTGCCTGGCGTGCTCTGGTCCATGGGGTCACGAAGAGTCGGACACGACTGAACGACTGAACAACAACAAAAAACAAACAGAAATCCACAATGCCTCAATATTGCACTATTCCCCAAATTTGCATGTGTGTGTATGAAATTTGTTCTGCCAGCTATAGAAAATATTAGCAACCAATTTCATTGTTGCTGTGAAGTATATTCGTGGATTGGTGTCACTGCAGGCAGATGCTGAGGACTGTGGAAGTTCATAGTCCTTTGCACCTGTCCTTTTCATTAATATCATTCCCATGGGTAATGTCACCCTTTCCCCTAACCTTTACAGTACAAGTCACGAGTAATGAAAGTGTTTGTCGAGAACCACTATGGCATTTCTGAAGGCAGAAGATCAACATTCAGCACAGAAAACTAACCAGAGCAGGCTTTGCTGATGCACGCAACAAATGGATGGTGCCATTTTGCTCAGAGTATTCCTTTATTAATGAGATTCAACCCCTTTAGTGAACTCAGAATGTAATTGGTCAGCAGTCAAGATTCTTTCTTCAGTCTGAGTCTGTCAATAAAATTTAATTCCTTCTGGGAATGTACTTAATTTAATAGATAATAAAGCTTCTCTGGTATATGTATATAGTAGCTTTTCTGTTTTAGAAAGATCTAGAAACATTATAAATCACAATAGTCCATTAAAGTGCAGGCATAATTTCTAATAATGTGTATGTTTCAGAAAGGGCTGTGTCCATTAAATTTCATCTAAGTGTTTCAGAAGGGGTGGGAGAACTACTTTGGTCAAATATTTGTGTAGGATTAGGAAATGTTTGCTATCCTTTAAAAAGGTTTTTTTTTAAGAATAAAGGACCCCAAATCCCTCAGTTCACATTATCCTGCACACCCTGGAACCTAGATGTTTTGTAACACTAAAATGTTTGACGTCTGTTTTTGATTCCCTCTTTCAAAAACCCTCCTTCCTGGTTTAAGCACAATCTCTTGTCACTGGGGGCCAATATTTGTAGATTAAATTCATTACATGTGACAGCTGGATTCAAGGTAGATTGGTTATCTGAATAATATTCTGTTCTGTAGCAACTAAGGATAATTTGGCCGCATGATCATAGAATCATAGAATCATAGAGTTGGAAGAGACCACAAGGGCCATCCAGTCCAACCCCCTGCCAAGCAGGAAACACCATCAAAGCATTCCTGACAGATGGCTGTCAAGCCTCTGCTTAAAGACCTCCAAAGAAGGAGACTCCACCACACTCCTTGGTAGCAAATTCCACTGATGGAGCAATCAGATGGCTACTTTGCTGTATGGCCAACTGTAAAATTTACAAGATTCACCACTAGGGTTGCCATATTTAAAAAAGTAAAAACCAGGATACCCCGAAAGTTGTTGAGTGATTTTTTTCAATTAACTTGCATCAGATCCCGGACTGTCGCCTGCCAGAAATCCCCCCCCCCAATGTAATTTTTTCCTTTGAAATCCCAGCAATGTCCGGGAAAATCCAGGTGTATGACAGCCCTATTCACCACAGAAAGCTGATATTAGCCCCTACTCCTTTCAGCAGGCTTTTATGGTGATTTAGTTATCTGATCACTTTTTTTGGTTTCTTGGTTTCCTTTCATCTGTTGCCTGTATTTTTTGTTTAGTATTTGAAGATATATTATAATGTTCTTTCTTGCAAAATTTGCACTTCTGTCACATTTTATTCTGAATGCATATTTTTATATGCATAAAAATATTTCCATATGCATTCTGGTACATTGTTTCCCCCTTTCAGAACTGCATCACAAAATTTGAGAAAGATAGCTGCATCCCACTCCTCCACACATTTGTCTGGGTCATAAGAATCAAGTCAGTTCTTATCAGAATTTGCAAAGGTCAATTCCCTGAAGTAGACATGCGAGGCGGTACTTTGATTAGGACCCCACTTGGCAGAGTCCCGTCCATATATGCCCCCCCATTTTTGTACATCTGCTCAGCAAGGTTCTATCTACCCTGTTCAACCTCTTCAATCTCCTAAGAAGCTTAAGCAGGCTGCATGTAGTAATGTCAGCATCAACCCACTGAAGGACTGGACTATGGCCAAAAAGTGATTCATAACAGGTAGCAATAACATCTATTGACCCTGGAACTATGGTGTATTTTTAGACACTGACTGAAAGATGAAGAACATTTTACAATGCCCATGTCTCCGTGTTAATTACATTGTTCTATACAAAGGTACTAGGACAGCGACGAAGTTTCTACCAGGTCATTTCTGCTTTAGGAGTATTAAAGGAAAATATCAGGCTATCAGCTTTCTGGATTAGACGAAGTAAAATACATGGCTGGCAAGATCACAGGATGAATTTGTTGTGGGGGCTGTCCTTCAGATAGGAGGTGCAAGGGCAGAATATATGATTGTTACTCCATACTGAAAACAAAAACAAAACCCTGCACTAATAATACTAATACTAATTATTATTATTATTATTATTATTATTATTATTATTAATTATTTATACCCCACCCATCTGGCTGGGTTTCCCAGATACACATACAAAACTGGTACATCAGACTCAGTTAGAACCCTCCTCCTGGGCATGCTATCCTCCTTGGTCATCTAGGTTACTCTTTCGATAGATATATTGATATAGATTGGGGTGGGGAGCTTAAACTTTAGAAATTCATAAATGGTAGGATTTTGATTATTGGGAGTATTGCAGGCCAGAAGAAAAATACAAGCTAAACTTCCTTTCCAAGATAGGGTCCCACCTGGGATAGAGGCATTAACATGACCAAAGGTGTTGATGTCCCATCTAAGAGGAATCTTGGGCCTTGGCACACAGAGGTTGCCATGGTGATGGGGTGTGTGTTTGAAGTGACAGGAAAACAGAGTCTTTAGCGCAAGGTGTGCTGGTAAAAAGAAGGGGAGAAGAAAGGCTGAGATCCATCTTCGACTCCAGTACTGTACTGCTGTGGGGAACAAGCCCCACTTGAAATCACCATGCTGTAAGATCCAGATTCCCTCCATGCAGATTGAAGGTGTACCCATGTGAACAAATCATCTTTCTTAAAGCTACAACAGTCTCCACAGCATCTTCTATTCTCCAAAAGAGCACAAACTCTAGGTGACTGCCTGGAACCCCCTGGTATCATATTACCATTCAGTAGAGTGGGGATGGCACCCAGCTTTTGTAATATTATTTATAAAACGGATGTTTCAAAAGTGTAAGGAATAACACAGAGTCAGGCTTCTGAATGGTCCTTCTAAATGGGTTTTTTGTGTGATCCCTTCTTATGTTCAAAAATGATAATTGGAACGAAATTTCTGTTGCCGTTACTATTCACTTTGCCTTGCATATGGGGAGCCATATGGATAGCAAGCTTTTGGAAAGGCGGATTTGTTATCTAGTTCACCTCAATTATTTATAAATACGCCGTAATGCATTTGGAGCATCTCTATCGAAACCATTTCATTGACAATGGGAAGCAAAGCTGTAAATGGCACTTTCTCCACGTTAACCTGTCTATAGCAAGGTCATGAGATAATGGCATGTACATTACAGTATTTACTGTGCACGCAGTGGAGTCACTATGTCAACTATCCAGAAAGACCATGAAAAAAAAAAGCAATTCTATTTGCGTCATGATTCCATTCTTCCATAGGCATAAATCCTTTGATTAGAGCTGGCTATTATTTAGTCCTGGAAAATCAGCATCACATTGCATGTGAAGCATATGTTTATTAATGCAACAACTAAATAAGACATTGACCCACATAATTTTGACCCAGATATATATCTGCCTTTGTCAGAGATACCCAGCTTTTTACTATCAAAGTGTTTAGAAATTTTGGCTACTCATAACTGGGTGCATCTACCTTGCACTGATAAGAAGCAGGAAATCAGTTTGTCCTACTCTGATGCTTGGTGCCTTCAAGTCCACTATCAAAGCTTATCAACTAATATTGGAGATGAGCACATTGGAGATGTTGAGTAATCAAATAATCAAATCATCCCTGGTCCTTGCATCATCATCATCACCTTCATCATATCTCCTTTCTTTTATATGCTACACATTTGATTTGACCTGGTCACTGGTTGTTCCCAGCACAATAACACCAATGCCAGCTTCATATCTAGCCTTCATTTGCAGCACCAGTTGAAAGCCACAGGTTATGACATTGCACTCTTGCAGCAGTCATTGCAAGCCATCCAAACACATTTTCCACTGTGGCAGATCACAGGGTTGGATAGTTTTCCTGGAGGACTGACCTACAGCATGTTGTCATTGACAAAGCATGAATCCCATAGCATATTTGAAGCATGAAGTTCACTGAGCACAATCTTAGCCAGTAGCAATTTCAAAAATATAAAAGTTACAGGTGGGTAGCCGTGTTGGTCTGCCATAGTCAAAACAAAATCGAAAATTCTTTCTAGTAGCACCTTAGAGACCAACTGAGTTTGTTCCTGGTATGAGCTTTCGTGTGCATGCACACTTCTTCAGATACCAGGTATCTGAAGAAGTGTGCATGCACACGAAAGCTCATACCAGGAACAAACTCAGTTGGTCTCTAAGGTGCTACTAGAAAGAATTTTCGATTTTGTTTTAAAAATATAAAAGTAGTCTGTGCCTTTCTATTTTGTTTTATTGGCCTATGGCAGGGGTAGCCAACATTGTGCTGTCTTCTCGGCACTACCACATTATTGGAATCAAAGCACATTATGATCTTTGATGAATTAATCATTGCCAAAACCTTCAGTGTGGCCATTTGCAGAATTCTGGGCTTTGTATCTATGGAAGACTTCCTTGAAGTCAATGACACACATTTCCAAGCAGATACATTTAGGAGAGAGCTGCTAATCCAATATTGCATTGTATTTTGTCAGCTAAGACAAAATTTGTATCAGCAATAAATCAAATCTTGCTGCACATGCAGCCGTGTAAGATGTCAAAGGTACTCAGCCCACGCTGGGGCTGAAAGCCTATTTACACTTCTCCTTGAGTAAGCCCCATTGAACACAATTGGACTTACTTCAAAGTAAACAAGCATAGGATGGCACTGCAAGATCCTTCTTATGTCTGTCTGTCTGTCTGTCCCTTTCACACACACTCTCCCCCTCCCGCATCCCTTTTTCTGCTTTAGATCCAGCTCTCTTGCTAACATACACATAAATGCACACATAAAAGAATATGAAAGAGAGTTGTTTTCTTAAAGGAAAGCAACAAAAAAGTGCTTACATTTGCTGAAGGGTAAGTCTTCAGTGTGTGACTTGCCATAGATCATGAGGGGTTGAGATGACAGCTGTTCATTATAATTACTTGTTCTTTACAAGAGCTTAGCTCTGCTCTTGCCTGGCTGGCCCATTTCTGTTAGCTCTGGCACAGAATGCAAACAGCAGACATGCTCCTCCTCCTTTGCAACATCTGTCTACTTATTCCCGGGAATGAGCAAAACAAAGCCGCATGCAGTGGCACTTCAGTGCTCAGAATGGGACTAAGGCTGGACCAAAGAGTGCTGGAGCTGCATCTAAATGACGACGTACAAGACTTTCACCATTAAGTGTATTGGGATTGGAAGGTGCTCAGTGGAAGTGAAATAAAGGAATAGCAGTTGCTGGGAAGCAGAGGTCCTACTTGTGGGCATCTGGTTGTCCACTGTGAGGACAGAATGCTGGATTGGGTGGCTCTTTGGCCTGACCAGCAGGACTCTTTCTGTATTCTTATCATGGCCATGGAGGTACCTCTGGCTGCAACTAGGAGACCTCCATGAGCAGACTTCCTGCTCTACCTGCTCAAAATCCACAGCACCCAAGGATGTTGTCCCAAGACCATAGGATTGCACCCTAAGCCTCTTGCCCTTTTCTCTATGGAGATACAAGAAAAGCTCCTCACCTTCTGATGCAATAAATAAATAAATACACAAAAGAGTGTGCATTGGAGCGGGCTTGAATTATGTTAATCTTGCCAAAAACAATGTTAGCCACTGTGGCCATACAACACGTTAATTCTCAATAAGTTCATTCAGATTTCATTGTTATTGCCAATAGCAGTATTAAATGATCCTAATATATAAGCTATTTTAGAGTGGGGATATTTTTCAGAAGGGATGGGGAACCCTTTTCAGTCTGCGTACTACACTCACTTTTAGCTAACCTTCTGGTGACCTCATGTCAGTGGTGGGCGAGGCAAAAAGTAGGCAGAGCAATGGATGTAAATGTTATGTTTGTACAGTAGAGTAGTTTCCACACACAACTCTTTCTATCCTCCATTCAGACAAGAATGGGGCATTGTCAGAGGTCAAGGATATATGCCAGGCAGGCAAAAACATTTGGGGCACAAGGCAGGAGCAGCGAGGGGTGTGACCTATGGAGAGTACTGAGGGCTAGATAGAGGCACCTGGAAGGTGGTACGTGGTCCCTGAGCCTGAGTTTCCCCATCACTGTTTTACTACCATGCATTTTTAAAAAGTATTTCATGAGATGTTGATGCTAGGGGAGCATAAACATGGAAATATTAAAATCAAAGCAATGTGAATTATCAGAATGTCTGCTTCAACTATGAAAAGGCTGGCAGGCAAAGGTCTAAAACCACGAGTGCCTATAGGTAAACCAAAAATATCCATCCCTCTACAGCTCTATGAATTGATGGAGCTTCCCTGACATTCATATCCAGAAGTAAACCCTCCAGCAATTGGTGTACTGTGATATCTTAAGAGTGGGCAATAGACATCTAGAGGAATGCACAGACCACCCATGATAAGCCCTTTTTTAAAAAGGCTAACAATAAAATGGCCACAAAACAGTCACAGACATACTAAACGTTTGTATCATCGTTTCATCTCATTCTCTTAATCACCATATTAACCTGGTATTCTTTGCACAATTGCTGACTGCTATACTAAAATTAGGTCAGAAATTCATCAGCTGACTCCATCCAGTAAGAGACAAAGACTTTATCAGTACACTCAGAAGGAATAGCTTAAGACTCACTTCTTAGGAAAGATATATGAGGTATGAGTTTTGTTTTGTTACTACCACTAACCATCCTGCCAAAATCATTCTTAATGCCACTGCTATTCATGAAAGCATCATTCTCACTTCCATTTTACTCCAGGGGAAAATGTGCAATACAATGGATGTGAACGTCTTTTTTCCCTTTTTTTTACACAAGAAGTATGTAATACTTCTTATGGCCTTAGAATTTTTTTACAACTGTTTCTAACTGTTATTTTTTAACAACTGTTTAAGATACAAGACATTTATTGTATGGTTCAGCACATGAAACACACACATATCTATCAGAAGCCCTGAAGCATAGCAATTTGTTTGGCATTAAATGATGTATTGTTGAAAATATTTCCTACCATCTTATTCATAGATTACCCTGTAATACATATCACTGTCCAGAACTATGGCTACTGGTATTAGCCTTCCTGTTTTTGTTCTTTTAAAAAATCAGTATTTCCCCCCCTATACACACACAAGAAGACACATTAGAGCAGGGGTCAGCAAACTTTTTCAGCAGGGGGCCAGTTCATTGTCCCTCAAACCTTGTGGGGGGCCGGACTATATTTTGGAAAAAAAAGAAAAAAAGAATGAATTCCTATGCCCCACAAATAACCCAGAGATGCATTTTAAATAAAAGCACACATTCTACTCATGTAAAAACACACTGATTCCCGGACCGGATTTAGAAGGTGATTGGGCCAGATCTAGCCCCCGGGCCTTAGTTTGCCTACCGATGCATTGGAGGAGCTACTGTAATCTGTGAAAAAGTACGAAGTCCTATATTATCCTTATAAAACTCCATATAAAAGAGCAATATTGTCTCCATATTTTTTGGAGTGGGGTGGGCTCAAGGTTTTTTGCTGCCTGCAGCGGAGCTCAAAAGGTGTCAAGCAGCACCTTCAAATGTCTTGCTGCTTCATTCAGATGTTCCAGACCTATCCAAGGCACTCCACTCAACCACAACTATAAACAAGCACCATCTCAGTACCATACTCTTGTTGGAAAACAGAGGTGAATCTAGCAAATCAATGGCATTCGTCTGCGCTTGGAACCTGAAGGCAATCATATTATTTTTCCCACCCTACTTGGCCTTCATCAGGTCAACATGGGCTCGGATCCAACTCACAAATAATCACTTGTATCTCCTTAAGCTCACCAACCAGTTGCTACCCATCTGTGGAAGCCATACTTTTCAATTCCCCAACTGAAGGCTAATTCATATATGCATGGACATCTCTCGGTAAATGCCAGCACTGACAGTGTCTGAGCGTTAATTACCCCATTGAAACACTGCACTTCAAGTGAAGTGGGGTGATATGACACCCATGCACTTGTGGAAGTGCGATGTCTGTTTCACAGTTGCGGATCTTTATTGGTGCTATAGTCCTCAAGTGATGAGCATGTATATGTAAATATAGGAGTCCAACAAGCATGTGAAGGGGAAGATATCTTTTGCTTCTCCTAAGTGGAATGCTACTAAATGCTACTGAAACCTTCTCTAAGATTCTTCCTCTTCTCTGCGACCAAAGAATAGGTTTCTAATTTTCTCTCACACGGCTGCTGGATAAGGAACAATGATACTGGTGCACCAGACAGCACTGTCTGGAGATTAATAGATAGTCTGTTTCACTGTTTTCTTTCTAATCTATCAAGCACTCAAAAACATGTCCTCAGTATAATTAAAACAAGTGAATCTCTCCAATGTGCTTGGAAAGAATAGATTTCTTCCTGGGCTGGAGTCCCAGTAAATGTGAGAATTGCATATATATATATATATATATATATATATATATATATATATATATATATATATATATGCAAAGTCTTCAACACTAAAGGCCATTTTGGAAATGTGTCACAAGCCTGAGGGATGTGGCTGATTTAAGCGTAAAATTAGCATGATCTGCATATCATCTCCATGTTTCTGATACAACAAGTTACAGCCTGGGGATATAATTGCATCTATCAAAACCATTTCGGAATAAGATTATTGTATAGCTTGGATATGAAAAATCTGGGTTGATCTTTGAAAGAAGATTCCTGGTCAGTATCATGGATATCATGGCTTCAGAATTCTCAACCAATGATATCTATGGCAAATCTAGACAAGATGTAAGTACTGATGGTAGAAGGGAAGGCCAAACTGGGAAGAGATGTTCAGCCTATTCAAGATGGGGATCACATTCCCTCTGAAGAAATACTTTAGGGAAACATTTCCTGGGTCCAGTTTTTGCTCCTGGATAAACAGGAGCAATGACATTTTCAATCACATTCTACTGTTTGTCCTTCAGAGAATATTCACTAGCTGACTACCAGTAGCATACAACCACATAAGTAGGAAAAACATCACATAATACAAGCACCACATAAAAGTCACTTGAAACCACATGGACCATGTTGCCAGTAGGTGCTAATTTATCACAGATAGGAAGGATTGGTGCTGTGGGGCTGACTGCATCAGCTCCACTTTCGCTTTCACTGTTCTCATGGCTCTTCTGAAGCATGTAGTTCCTGTTCTCATGGGAGCTCCTTACACATTTTAGAATCCTGGGAAATCAGGGTTCTAGAACAAGGCTGGAGAACTTTTTTCCAGCCCAGGTGCTGCATTTATTTTCTGGTCAACTTTTCTGGGCACCCCCACATGCTGGGGATAGATGGGGCCAGAGGCAAACATGGGCATTACAATTAATTCAAACTTTGCCTTTGTAGAGTAGGCTAGTTTCTACACCCACTCACACATACCTCTCTATTTTGCATTCAAGCAAGGAAAAAACACTATCAAAGTTCAAGGGTACATTCCAGCCCGGGTGGGGTGTGTGTGTGTGTGTGTGTGTGTGTGAAGCAGGACTAGTGAAGAGTGTGACTGCTGGGGATAATCTTGACTCCCAGACAGGCTTGGAGTACTGCATTTGGCTCCTGGGCCTGCAGTTCTCCACTCTGGTTCTCAAACATGCAGGAAGCCTCTATGGGTATTGAACGTTTCCCACTTCTCAAGGCCACCCTCCATGCATCAGAGGACAGCAAGCATGGTCACCAGAGGGCAGAACTGGCATTGTCATCCCTGCTTTCTTGGATCCTGGCATGCTACATGGATGTCCCCCAGTGCCAGCACAAAACTTCCCTAGAAAATTGCTAGGATTGAGAAGACATGGGTGGCAATCCAGTGAACAACTAACAGTCAAAGATCTATTTAAATTGTCATGATATGTTTTTCCTAGACACTTTTAACAAGACATGATTACCTCATAGAATCAAAGAAAGGAACCACTGGTATTTTGTTACGTATATATTCCATTAGCACCATATCTATCTATCTATCTATCTATCTATCTATCTATCTATCTATCATCTATCATCTATAAATGCTACCTTCTCTCCACATCTCTTCCAAGAAATATACATTCAGTGTAATCCAATATTCATTTGATTGGGTGTGTGTGTGTGTGTGTGTGTGATATATATAGATATAGATGATATATAAACATCAATAAAGATATATGGTATGGAGAAGCTGAGGCCTTTTCTGTTGTGTTCCCCGTTGTAGCTCATGAGGCAAGTTATGGTTCACATCTTAAAGTGGCATGCTTCATTCAGCTGTGAAAGCAGTAGAATGGGAAGCTACAGGGGAAATCCATGGCTGTACTTGTGGTTCTCATATCCACATTCAAACAGCTGAACTCTGAAATCCATAATGCAAACCAGTGCTTGAAATCCAGGTTCTCCTTGTGTTATTTCTGGCCAGAACAAGTGACCCTTGTCTTTGCAAACTCCCTCAGAAACAGCCAGTCAAAGGATCCCCTCTTTTTTATACATGCAGCTGAAAGCATTGTCAAGTGGGCTCTGTTTTAAGCCATGGTATATGTGCAAGTTCTCATCTGCCACTCTCCTGAAGGCAGTGCAGTGAGGGACAGGATCTCATCTTCCTTCCTCCCATGACATGCAATGGGTAATACAGCTTGGACAATCTGCCAGGAAGTGGACTATATATTAGCTTCAATAACATAACATTATATCCTAACAGAGCTATTGCTGTTCCATTAGGCTACCAGTCTCATTGACCTCCAAAACCAACATCACTTCCTTGAAATAGCCATGTCAACCCTCAACAAGTGGAGACAATCTTTTAATCTGTAACCAACATTTCAGATTTTGAAGGGACCTGTTTACTCTTTCTCAATCAACCCTGATTTTTAACAAAACCAGATAGTTACCGTTTTATTGCTTCTTCTTGTTTCCGACGTTTTTCATTCTTTTCTTTCAAGTAAGCCAGGTTCGTTTCATTCCTCATCCGATCGTTCTCTCGAGCAATGTCAGATGCGTTCTGTATAACCAAACCATCATAGGCCTTCATGCCCATATCTTCAATATACTGGAGGAAAGTGCCCAAAGTGACTTCCTCCTGATTAGAACTCATCATCTTGTTGGAGATAATAAATGGAGGAAAATACTTCCTGTAGGTTGACAAAGAGGGAAAAGAAGTCCATACAGATAAATCATTTTTAGATTACTAGCTATTTTTAAGATCAACTTTCTCCAATGTCATTTTACTTAAAGCTGAAGAAAGATCTGAGTGAATGCTGAATTTTATATTTTTTTAAAAATAATAATGGGGGGGGGGAGTGTCAGCCACTGAGTTTCTTTTCATCCCGGGAGTCCTAGCTGAAATATGAAACCTTCCTATCAACTAGGTGAGCATAACCTACTTCAGTCTGCTATCTCCTCCAATGCTTCATCTTAAGACCAGGAACAAATGCAGACTTTACGGCTAGAAATTACCTTGTTTAACATTCAGCCTGATGAAGAGTAATGACAACCTCAAAGACTTGCTCACTTTTTTGCACTGCCCTACTTTGGATTTCAAAATTTGCTTTTCAGATATTTTTGAAGTAGACCTAAATTTAGAGCAAGCATGGCTTTTTTGTTGTCACCTTAGGCACATTAATTTCGTCTGACACTGTTTTTCATGGTTTTGCAGGAGGATTAATGCATGGATCTTGGCTGCCAGGGATGTGTTTGTACTAGATCCATAGGTGCATTCAGATTCATTGGATCATCTTTACTCCAATGGTTTCCCATGCCATATGCACAAGCCTCTAAATACCCTTCAGGGCAGAAAAAAGCAAGCTGTGGCTTCAGAAGGAAGAGCTGAAAGCCAACCTAATAAGCCCCAAAGAGCTCTTAACAATGACATTGCCATGTGAAGATTATTTGCAGTTCTCATTACATTCATTTATCGTATTTGATTTTAAACACTGGGAAAAGATTGTGCAACCTCTGTATGAATGAACTTCAAGCAAATGCAACAGACATGAGGTTTGGATATGGTGGAAATAGCCTGCTTACATCTTTCAGTCATTTACTTGGTTCACACCCCTTGAAAAATTCTTGCAGATGCTCATGACTGTCTTAGAACCAAATTTTCTGATGAGTTAATATCAGCATCATTCTCAGAATTTGCAACGGCAAAGAATAGGATCCAAATAATACACTGAACAAGTAGAAGGCAATTCTACTGATACAAAGAGTGTTTTGTTTATTCCAGTTTTCTCCCGTCTTCAGTTCTCTGTGCTTCTTTTGAAAAACTGATTCCACAAGGGTCGGAGGACTGTTTGGAGTAGCCTCTTGGAGGACATAGGAGACTACAGATAGAGTGACCTTGCCTACTCCTCCACACTAAGGAAGTACTTTCCACTCATGCAGAGAGATCTCTAAATTGCCTTTAAACTGGTGATATAGTCTAATCATGTAATGGGGGGGGGTTCTATTTTCCTACTTGGTCATCTCCACACACACCCCCTCTGAAATGATGAAATTCATTGTGACACCTCAGCATGAAAAATGAAAATTCTGCCATGATACAGAATTTCACAGGAACTTTCTCTGGCCCTGAATTGGGGATGAAAATGGGGAGACACTGGATCTATGCGTGCAGATGTTAATAGGCATCAAATCAGTTAAAATCCAGGAACATCAGTTTGAGTTGTGCTGTTTGATCTTTTAGAACCAGTTTGAGGGAAATAGTGTTGGATCAAGGGGGTCAGTCATAACAAAACTAATATTGTGTTTAGAAATGAGACTCCAAATGAACTGGTTATAAATACCAGGTGCCCCTTGGAGCTTCATGATCATCATTCAATTTTAAATGTATTTTTTCTCAAGTTGTGTCTATACCTATAATGAATCAATCAACCATGCAGAACCTTCATATATCACTTTTTCATGAAATTTGAACCAGGGTTCATCCCTTGCTTTCTTAGGTTACCCATTTGACATATAGGCTCCATACATGTCATACATTCAACACACATCCCCGGCAAAGAGTCCTGGGAACTAGCTTCAGGGTGCTGGGAATTGAAGCTCTGTGAAGGGTAAAATTCCATTCCCAGGATTCTTTGGAGGAAAAAAATGTACTTCTCATGTCCTCTAAAAGTATGGTGTACACACAGCCATAATATATATTAATCATGAATAATTATAATAATAATTTATCCATTTCAGGAGACTGGGTTTATAAGAGTTCTTGCTATATAAATATTATTGGATGTTTCTGAATTTTATATGTTAGGTGTATTGGTGTGTGTGTGTGTGTGTGTGTGTGTGTACATGCTGTTGTATTTGGTCTTATGTAGGCTTTGTACTTAGCGTATGCAAGTGGAACCTGCAACAAAATGTTGTCATTACAAAAAGCAGTGCTCTTGTTCAGGGTTCCAACTGCCTCATCTCTCCACCCCACACCCCACACCCCACCATGCTACTCTCCT
This sequence comes from Lacerta agilis, assembly GCF_009819535.1. NCBI lineage: Eukaryota > Metazoa > Chordata > Lepidosauria > Squamata > Lacertidae > Lacerta > Lacerta agilis. The sequence continues at coordinate 67,628,116 of NC_046316.1, read as the reverse complement.
GGCTGTCACTCTACATTCTGAGATTGCTGAGCTATTCCAATCCTTACTGGGCTGTTGGAGGGAGGGAGTTGGACTTTGACCCAGCATGCATATGAAGTTCTAACGTATGTAGGATTCCCCATTTATTTCAGTGGCATGGAAAATTCTGCATATGCATAGGAATGGAAACCCAGAGATTTTCCACCTACTGAACTGCCCTTTCAAAAATGTGAAATTAGTGTGTGCAACAGAGCTCCTGTGTGTGAAAGGGTCCCCCAAGTTTGGCTGAGTTCATAAGAGGCTACAGTGCCGGGGGGTGGGGGGTGGTACTGAATATCTGAATTGACCCTAAAACTCAACGAACACATGCACATTGCAGTATGCAACTCATTTGTGCAAAGCAGGTCCCTACACAAGTTCTGGCAATTTTCACCACACTACTGCAAACATTCATTGTTGGTTTTTCTGAAGCCTCGCTCTTTTACAATGAAACCTTACAATGAATACTGTTTGCCACGTGAAACTGCTACTGCATTGCTTGCATTTCAAGTGATTCTCACTCTGCAATTTGCATGTGTGATTTGAGCTGTAAAAAATGCTGTGCTGTAGGAGAAATAAAATGTGGACCATCAAATAGAACAAGTTGTTAAAATAAAGATAATGTGTGCCTTCCATAGTTCATTGATATATATAAAAAAGAAACACACAACCATTTTCTATCAGTTTAATAGCTACATATCACATTTTTAAGTGCCAATTGATTTCTTTTCTGATAGGCAGAAGAATTAAAAAAGAGTTGGGTGCATACCTCACTAGTATACCATCCCTCTCTTTGAATGTTCACTTGCATTTTGCAACATAACAATTAGCTCATCTGAAGTACACTCTTCTCACCACAGATGTTATATGGAGTACCACTTGTAGTGTTTGGGCTCTGCTTTCATTCTGTGCTTCTTGGATTGCTTACAAGACAGTAAGTGCAAAGAGGCTAGGCCACATCCAATATCTAGCAGACTGCTGACTACAGCACCACTGTTAAAGACCTAATGGCACTGGTATGTTATACACTGGGTTCCCACCCCCACTTCTTCAGAGTTGCTGTCTTTTATGAATTGGCTTTCAGAAGACAAATTATTTCTTTGCTAGGCACATTGTCAATGAAGCTCTCATATACATGTCTGGCTGCTGCCTTGTTAATTTTTAAGCAGACTTGATTTTTTTTTTTAAAGGAAATGTTTTCCAATTCCACATGGCCCACATACAGGGAATAAAGCATTAGGCTTCTTCAAAAGCACAAAGGCAGATTGCAGTGCTACACATAGTGCAAAGTTTGCAAGAACCAACTCTTCTGACATACTCAACCAGGTTTATCCAGAAACTTTCTATTCTGTTGCTGGCTACCCTTCTTATAAATGGGAATTATGCCAACTGTAAAAAGAACTCTCTTTTAATAACACAAATGGTTAAAAGGAGCTCCTTCAGAAGAATGAGGAAAAAATGCATGGCATACCTGAAATAAAACAATGCTTCCAAGAAGGTGTGTTTTTATTATATCTCTTTGTCAGAAATAAAGAGCTTTACAAACTCAATAAATGTGCACAAAGGATAGATCTCCCCCTTCCTTGTGATTGCACTCCTCAAAGCCTCTAGAATGTGGAGTACTACTGTTGTTGTTTACTTGTCAACCAGAAGTCCTTCACATATGTGTTGTGATCCCAAAATGCACAATTTCCTAACAAGCAAGTAGCATGTAACTGGATAGCCAACAGCCAGCACTAACTATAATTAGGAGATTAAGATTATCCCAACACTACCAGGACAATAGGTCTTTTAATTTAGGAGAAATACTTATTTGCTTTCTGCTTAACTAAATTGTTTTCCATGTTCTTTACGGCATGTATTGTGGGGAGGGCAAGATAAAGTGAAGATCTTTTGGCTAAGGGAAATATATTTCAAATGTTGTGAAATATTAATGGTATGGCATGCCTAATAAGTAACTAACACAGCTGTTAGGTATTACATCAGTTAATACGTCAGAAAAATAGCTAGCAACCTTTTAATAATTTAATGTTGCCTTTACAAATGAAAACTCCAGACACCAAATGTTCTTATTATCAGGCACCTAATGTGTAGAAGAACATTAAATAATTCCAAATACATTGCAGCATTATTTGGTTTTGCTGTGGTTTGATTAATGTCTCCCCAAACAGACAAAGTTCTTGCTTAGATGTTTCAGGGTTGTAAATCATTCCATTTCTGCCAATATGCCTCTCTGATAAGTGATATAGTGATATATAAATATAGATAAGCACTGTATTTCATTATCATGCTTAGAGATTCTTTTTTTAAAAAAAAAACAACAACAAAAACCATATACATACCAAGATTAAAGTCCTCGGGGGACTGCTAAGTGCAATAATTAAAGGTGACTTTTGTCTGTAAAAGCCCTTTCCTGTGGTTTATCTCAGTGCAGTCTGAAGGGATATTTCAGCACCATAAAAACAGATTTTGCAGATTGGCTCAGTTTTTCTTCAATTAAAGTGCTTGAGATCTTCTTGGCAAACATTTCCAGATTGTAGCATTCTGCATCTCTAGAAGTCAGCGTGTTGCATTAAAAATAAAAGAGCGATCTTCTCGGCATGGGGTAAAAATAGCCTTTTTAAAGTTTGACTTTCAAAAATGCAGTGGGGCTGGGGGGAAAGAGGGGATCTGGCATCTTAAATCCACATTGAGAGAAATAACAGCAAAGGGGGCATCAACGGCACCCTGCTTTGAAGTCCAGCAGGAAAGAAATGGGAGGAATTTTTTTGCCCACTTCACCACACAGAAGATTACAACACCAGCATATGCAGTGGCAGAGAGGTGGCTAAGGTGCCTCATTGGAGTGGATGCTGTGGAGACCAAAAGAAAAGACAAGGAGGGATAGAAAACATCCTATCCAAATGGCTTCTTGCAACAGAAAAAGATGCTCTCTCCTTTCTCTCATTGCCACCTAGACAGCGAAGGTTTGAAACAGTCTCTCTGACGCTCGCCCGGTGACTACAGGCAGGCGCTCTCTCTCTCTCCCTCTCTGTTGATGCTGTTGTTGATTAATCAGGGATTCTCAAACAAAGAGCTAGCCTACCTTCGGCAATGAGCAGTAATCTGGAGCTCCTCTTTTTCTGCAATCCGCTTGCGTTCAGCATCAAAGCAGCCAGCATTCTAGCACCCTGGACAGTTCCCGTTTGCTTAGGCCCATTGGAGAAAAAGGAGGCGAAGGAGCAAGTGAAGAAATGACAAGAGACCGGAAAGCAGCCGCCTTCGACTTCAGCTTGCTGTCCCCAGGGGCGCAGCTGCTCATTAAAGCTTCCTATCTAGGCAACAGATTCTCCCCCTTTTATCTTCGCTGCACTGAAGTCTGATTAGCAAAATAATCCAGTTTTTTTGGGGGGGGGAGTGGAGGAGGGAGGGACCTGCACAAATTCAGGCTCTCTAGGTAGGACACGGCACGGCACAGCACTCCTCCATTCTTCTCCCCCTCCTACTCAAAGAAAGAAAGAAAGAAAGATTTTTTTCAAAAAAAAAAAAAATGTCCCTCCACAGAGAATGGGCAAGTTAACCTTTAGCCCATGTTATGGCTCCCGGAAATGAGCAGCCACTTAGAGGGAACATCTAAGTCTCAGTTTGATACCTCATATTGATGTATCGCTTGCACTCACCCTCACTGTAAAAAGCCGTGCAAGGCTCACAATTACTGCTGACGCAGATTAGGCTGCTGCTTGGGGAAAGGTAGGAGGAGCTTTTTAACCTCATCAAAACAACCTCCCACCACCTGCTCCCACTGCATGAGCGAATAGACCTCCCCTATTTCAAATGCATATCTGTATAATGTGTGATTTGACAGCAGGGATATTTGAAACACAGCAGGGCAGCTTTATGCCCTCCTGCAAAGTTCATCTCTCTAAAGAAATATTTAGTTTCTGTTCACTGATTCAGAGTCCTGGGGATAGACCCACCAACCACCTAGTCCAAATCCCTGAAATTCAAGGCAGAGTTCTCCACCTACCACTAAGGATCTATAATTCAGCCTGTGCTGTCCACAAAACAATGCACTGTGAGCAGGTATCGTGCAGAGACTGCGTTGACAGAGAAGAGAGTTTCCAAAGACTCAAGCAAGCAAGTCAAGACATAGCATTGCAGAGAATGCAAAAGGCTTCTTCATGTGTTACAATGAACACAGGTACAAGCTATCTCTGCACATGTAGAAATGTTTGTGTGGAAGAGTATACGATTGTTAATTTCTACAGCTCACCTATTTTGTAGACAGGTACACAGATTCTAAACATTTTAAATGTTACATGTGAATAGTGGTATGAGTATACAACTCAAGTATTAGTGTACATGGATTGTACCTTCATTGGATGTAATGTGTGGACGCTCCTAAAAAGAACCCAGATCTGGGGAATTCATCCAACCCACTGAATCCAAACTGGAGGAAAATCTCCAGTGTCAAATATGGTAATTAATAAGAAAGCAAGGAAGACCTGACCATATACTGACATTTCCCAAAATAAATGGTTGTGGTGGGCAAATTTAATTGTATAAAACTCAGCACTGTGATTCTAGCTGTGACAGTACCCAATGACACAGAAGTAAGGCCTGGCATCTCAAGGACTATAGCCTGGTGCAGCCAAGATTAGTACAAATGAAGAATTAAACTTTCATTCTGAACCAGATGTAAACAGTTGCTTGGTGCTCAGATCTGCAGCCTGATTTCACAATTCAGCCAACAAAGCAGAACTATGTATGACCTGTGGTTTAAGATAAAGTGCTGTTGGCATTTGTCTGTCTTAAGAGACACTGGAATGCACCTCTGGGGGTTTAGTCATGTCCACCTTTGGTCCCCACTCTACACTCAGCTCTCACCTGTGGTTCCGAAAAGCTGTCAGCATGTGACAGTGGCCAGAAACCAGGAAATGGCTTCGATTGCCCAACTAAACCAGGTGAGGGTAGCCGATGGTTCCCAAACCCTCAGTGAGTTAGGGACTTCCCCTGCAGACAGGCTCCAGAAGACTGAGTAGACAAGATCAATAGTGGGTCCAACAATCAAGAAGACAGATTCCGCACATGCTGTGGAGGGAAATGAGGGGCAGATGGAGCTCATCAGCCTGGGAAGGTAGCTCCTCTAGGACAAGGAAACTCTGATCCTAAACCTCCACTGCCAAATGGCTATACTCATTTGTGAAAAAGGATTTGGGAGGATGAGATGTGATGGTTTGGATTTACCAGGCTTTGGGAGGATGAGATGGTTTGGATTTAGTACATTCTCTCCTTCTCGCCCCTCCAGACAGCTGATATATGTGTTACTCAGATCATCTGAATGGTTTTCTTATACTTTGTAGTGTTGGGATATTTCTTTTCTGACTTGACTCCAGTGAATTGCAGATACATCATGGTAGAAAATCACAAAACATTAATCATGACCCTCAAGTTGTTTTACACGGAGTAGGAGTGCTTTCCCCCTTTTACTTACACGGTCCCCCTGTCCATTTCAGCTCTAATTATATACTTCAGATATATGAAAGACTGGTCAGTGATCGTTGGACATACATTCCACCAAAGCTGGAGCAGCTCAAGGCTAAAAACAGTGATTATACACTCAACCACAGTTTAAAGATAGCATAATACTACCCCTTGATAGTGGACCTCACTTTGCCTCCCCCCCTTTCATTTTCACACAAATACTATAATTTTATCTAACCTTTAAGAGAATTCAAGGCATTCTTAGGAACATAGTCCAATTCTTATTTCATATAACCATAAGTCTAAAACAGAGGCAAGTAACACACACTCACATTCAACTACCTGTATATGCCCTATCACTAATGGCAAGTGGGCTGCCCAATTCTGCAGCAGTTTGAGATTTCCTGGTGCCTTCAAAATCATTCATATACAGTAATCACTGCATTGGGCTAATTGGTCACTGAGGTTACTGGACTGATATTATTCCATGGGAACTGTGCGTGCATTTTGCTGGGTACTATTGGAATCAGCTCTATATAGAATGGTGGCAATGCTTTTCCTATAGAGTCCACAACACAGGAAAAATGGACTGACAGGAGCCCAGACAGGCCCTTGAAATTAATATGGGCTTCAAATATATTGGCCATCATGCATCCCACTTCAGCAATCCCTTAGAGGCCCATGATGGAGGAAACAGACCCTGAACATCGTAATCTATTTATTATTACATTTATGCCCCACATCCCATGCCTCCCATGTCCAAGGAGCTCAGGGAAGCCTGCATTGTTCTCCCACTCCACGTTTTATCTTCACAACAACCCTGTGAGGTAGATTAGGCTGAAAGACTGTGATTGGCTCAAGGTCACCCAGTGAGCTTCATAGCTGAGTGACGATTTAAACCTTGTTCTCCCAGGTACTAGCTCAGAACTCTAACCACAATACCATATTGAGACCATATTTTGCTCCTACAGAGTTTGGGAGGTGGGAAGGACATTTATATTTTGCTTAAAATAGAATGTGTCACAAATGTGCCCTTCACTTAACTGATACTGAGACATCCAAGAGCTATTTAAAAAAAATTATCCAATTCTTGCTAATCTTTTTAACTATATCACATTCATTAGTCTTGTTGAGTTTTCCTCTCAAAAATATCTCCTAATGAAGATCTGAGCACTGAGCTTTTCCCCACCCCTTTTGCATTGGAAAAAGTTGTGTATTCTTTCTGATTAACAGAACCATTTAATCACGTTTAATCTCATCCTGTGTTAATACATATTTGAGACCCCAGCATGGCTTATTGTAGGTCAGCAAACAGGCAACAAATGAAAGCTACAATCTATATCATCTATACCTATATCATGTACCACTGCATTCTATTACATCACTTTTCCTTTTGTTTAAGTGGGCTTTTAGCTAGTGGTGAGGCACAGACAACATTGCCCACCAATTGATTGTAGCCTCTATTAGATGCTTGTTTCATACCCACATCATCGTCTGATGCGGTGGTAGTTGAATGATCCACATATGAGTACAGGTATAGGCCAATTAATGGGCCACCTAGAATGGCAGAAGATAGGAATCCAATACAATCCGCATCATATACTCTCTCACAGGCAACCATTTCTCCACTTTTCTACTGAAGTATTCATTGCACAAAATACTTGGGCATAATAGCTTGCCTTGTTTGTTCCTGCTGTCTACCTGCTGCACATTATAAGTACGTGAGAGAGAAAGGAAACCCTACTTTATTTGCTGTTTCCTTCTGTTTTAGTCCTATGATTGTACTGAAGCCGGGGGGCTTTAATTAATTAATTAATTAGAATAATTACATGTACTTGATATAAGGGTGCATGATAGTCATTCAACAAATTTAATGTTACTGTGCTTATTTATTTATCATCAAAACGGCTAATATAAGGAAGGCGCTTGTATCTGCAGTATCTGAATTTAAAAGACTGTCTATTTATTGTTTTCCTTATGCAGTTGACATCAGTCCCCCATTCATAACTCTGATCATGCTAACCCAATGATATAATTCAGTGAAAACCTAACAATAATACCATTTTGCGGTGAATAACAACACACAATGCCCTGGAATTATAAAAGGAAGCATCGACAACAGCAGGGGAGGGAATCTCTTCGCTATGGCAAGACTGAAGGAGGCCTGCTATCATCTGAAAATGGCACCTCCTCTGCTGTTTAAGTTTTAAGCATATCAGTGTTAAGTTATTATTTCAGTCCTCATTTCTCTTTGTTGTGATGAGATGATAAAGAAGCTTATTAAGATATTATGGCTTAAACTGTGTTACAATAGATTTTATTATCCACTTTTAATTGCATTCCACTAAATACAATTAGAATGGAACCAAAGCTTTCGGAAGGGTAGAGGATATCGCCTCTCGAAACCTACTTCTTATGACCTATTAGTACCTGATCTAATAGCTAATATATGCTTGAGTTATGGATGTGTCAATAAATGCTGACAAAACCCAGCAATCTTATTTAAGCTTTTTAAAAGGAGTTTAAAAAAAAACAAAAAACCCAACATATATATTATATATATTTCAACTTTTTTCTTTTTTCTTTAAATGAGATACTACGCAGGGTCATACCAATGGTTGCATTTACAGATAAATTCAAAGAAAATGCCGGGATAAAGCCACATGTCCTTGTTCAGTTTGCACGATAGTGACTTACTTAAAAATAAAATGAATTTATATAATTACACAAATGACTACTCTATCAGCTAAAACAATATGATTCAAACTCTTTGATCCCTGCTTTATTCAAACTTCTGCTGTTTTAAACCATCACTATTCCCTTCTCAGGACTCAGCTATACAGCTGCAAATAGAATGTTTTAAGTGTGTTGTTGCAAAGTGCATTATACAAATGTGACACTAGATGGCGATGATGAGCTATGGCAAATTCAATATATTTTTCAAAACATTAAAATAAGCATTTTCACGGCTTTTTTTTTAAAAAATTTTTTGTCTAGATTCCACCTCAGTGTCCCTCCCTTCTCGTTTCCATGCCATGGCCATGATTGTTGTGCAACCTACCTTCACTTTTCTACTCTACTCCTTCAATAGGGGCTGCACTCCAACTTCATGCAAATCTAGGATGGTGATGTGGCCCCACAAAACCTCCAGTGGGGGCTGCATGATGACATTTACTACATGGCTATTATATGTAGGAATTGCATGTGGCAGTGCTGGATTCTGACATAAATAATATGAATTAAAAACTGGGTTGCCATATGTCTTCTTTTTCCAGGACATGGGTAGAGTCATTGTGGGTAGAGTCATCATAACAATCCATAGTTAAAAGTAGAAGTCAGCAAATGTGTCCTTTGTTTTGCTCTACAAAATATGGCAAACCTAAATGTTTAACCTGAATTCGCTATTTTAATTCTTCAGGACATGCCATTTGATTGTCTCTTTGAAGGAGATTAGATTAAATGATTTTGGCAGTTTTCCAACCTTTTTAATTACTGGATAGCATATTCTAAATGAAAATGTTCTGCTTTACCTAAGTGCTTCTGGAGCCTGTCAACTCCTGCTTCTAATCAACTAAAATCTGTAAAACCTACAACTCCCCACAAAGTGCTAAATCTCAATTCAAATATAATGATATTGCATTTTGTTGACTTTTAACCAAGGTGACACCCCTAAATCTTTCTAACCATATTTAGGGGGGAAATAAAATGGAACCCTCTTCTATGTACATACATCGTTGACACAATGATGAGTCTTTGGAAGTTCTTTTCTCTATCAGCACAGTCTAATAATAATAATAATAATAATAATAATAATAATAATAATAATAATAGGATAATTGCTTTTTGGACTTTTTTCATGAAAAGGAAAAGAAATGAATTTGAGACACATGGGTCTGAAAATTGGGGAAATATTGCTCAACAGAAAGTAGAACAATTGGATGTCATACTAGAATGAATGTTTTGAATAGATTCCTTTATGTAACTGACAGATGGGAAATCTGAAGGCCTTTTTATTCCCCCCCCTCTTCTTTCTTTCTTTCTCTTCTTATATACATTCCTCCTTTTTATCTTGTTTCTTCTCTTTCTTTCCCTTTGGTGTGCTCTGCTCTGGAGTCCAAGGATTATACAAACATGAAGGTGATAGATGAATGGAAAAACCCTGGGTAAGAGGCCTGGAAGGGAAGATCTCCCAGGGTGAGAGCTGAGAGGGTCCACTACTTTCTGTGTGATCCAAGAGTTAAGAACTACCTTGGAGAGAGGACCCTGCATTTTCTTTCCTCTTTCTGTCTTTGTTTTTATTTTATCTAAATTAGTTTCTTTTATCTTCTTGTATTACAAAAAAAAAACTTTAGGAAAAGCTTATAAGAAAGATACGTGGAATTTTAAGTCTTAAAATATGCCTTATTTTAAGAGCCAGTGTGGTGTAGTGGTTAAGAGCGGTAGACTCGTTATCTGGGGAACCGGGTTCGTGTCTCCACTCCTCCACATGCAGCTGCTGGGTGACCTTGGGCTAGTCACACTTCTCTGAAGTCTCTCAGCCCCACTCACCCCACAGAGTGTTTGTTGTGGGGGAGGAAGGGAAAGGAGAATGTTAGCCGCTTTGAGACTCCTTCGGGTAGTGAAAAGCGGGATATCAAATCCAAACTCTTCTCCTTCTTCTTCTACTTAATCAAGAATATAATTAAATGAACAAGGAATAAAGAAAAAGCAATACCTTTAAGAAAAATAACAGTTAACACAGAGACATGATTTCTGGCCATTTCATTTACAATCCCGGGGGGGGGGGATTTATTAGTGTGTGTGGGAGGTAGTAACTTTTTAAATTTCCCTTATTAAAAATATATATATCAGGATATTGTCCTTGAAGTCTTGTTATATTCACACGTGAAGCTGAAAAGTTGATAAGAATTCCAAACAGTAGCATATTTCACTGCTGGCATTTAAACATTGTAGAAATATAGAGCTGGAACTACGTGGTGCTCAAAGATCTGCAAACCATTGTGCAACCGAAGCATCCCTGACAGATGCTTTTTATATAAAACTACAATACGGTGCACTTGCATATGAACTTGTACAATCATATATAGCCAGATGGGGAAATGAAACTTTCAATAACCAAACTTTGGCCTTCACAGGCAACTATCAACAGCTCCCTGCTTATTGTGGAGTTCCTATTGTGCCTGGTATCTGTGACAGGTGAGATGTTTTCTGCAGTAGCAGTCTGGCTGAACCACTGACCAGCTACACTGCCGTCCGGGCTCCATCGCAGGAGGCAATAAGATGTGCCAGTTTGTCTTGAGAGGCAGGGCTTGGGAGAGTCCCAGAGGGAGAGCCTCCCCCTCTCTCTGACCTGCTCCTGGGCTGGGAATTTACCCTCAGATCTGCCTAAGCAAAAATGGGCTGCAGCCTCAAATCAAAGAAAGCTGCAACAAGAAACTAACCTACATCTTACTCTGTTATTGACACAGTGACACATATGAATTTATTTTGCAACAACTGTGGGGTCTGATAGATCTATGGGTGTTCACTTCCTTTCAGTCAGTTGTCTAGTCCAATGGTGATCCGGCTGATGGCATGGCTGAGAGATTATTTTTTGCTCATGTTTTGTAGAAAATAATAGCAACCAAGGAGAGCTTTTACATTATTTATCACTGTGCTCCGTATTCCGCACAAACAAAAACAATGCTTAAAAGAAGATGTTTAAATGTAAATTGTCGCTGCTGGCTAAATCCCCTCATAAATGTTTCTTTGTTTTTCAATGGGCATTTAGTTTTATTTTGAAATTTAAAACAAAGGCTATTCAATCGCTCAGGTCCTGTAATTCATTTGTTGCCTTTTAATCAAAAACCCTGACGGATATTGGCAGTGTTACTACTCCAACCCCAAACTTCCAAAGAATTTAAACCTCAATAAAAAAAGGCATTTGAAGGAATCGTTTTAAGTCAGCTTCTGCCAAGCACTTGTTCACAGCACATTTCAACCTGCATTCATTTCAGCAGTAGTGGATCACATGATGGGGCAGAGGCACTTACTTGACGACCTGGCAGGTGTGTTGCTGCTGCTAACCTAACAGTGAGGGTGGTGTGGGGTAAATGCACCAGCAGGATGGCCATATTGGCTCTGCTGGTGCATTTGCACCCCACTGGCACCTCACCCCTCCATCTCCTCCTCCTAAGTAGTAGCAACTTACCTGCTGGAAGGTAAAGGTCACGAATCATATCACAATACTAATATTTACCATGGGAAATACTCAAATCTACTTAGTCACAACCATTGATGGGAATATTTGGAGCAATGGTGTATTGGAGGGGAAATGAAGGCCAGCGCAGCTCTGGGACTTTTTTCAGAGCAGGAGCCTCTAACACCAGGGTAAGAGACAAACCCTTCTTTCTCTGAGGTAATAATGAGTCTTTCAAGAGTCTGTGTGACTGATTAGCAAAGAGGAAGTCAGAGAAGGAAGGAAAGGCAGAGGTGTTTGTCATAACTATACCTAGGAAGGAGATCGCTTTCCTTTGATAGGATTTCTAGTTCACACTAGCAGCTTCAATGATAACGCAATGCAAGATTCCATTTTTAATGATAAGCTAAAGGTGGCATTTCAGCTGGCTGGAGGTCTTTTGTTAAAGCTCAACCTATTTTGCAGGTTGAATTTGTGAGGTTAAGTAGCACTACAGCCCATAGAGCTTAATCCATAGCTGTCAACTCCCCCCCCCTTTTTAAGGGAAATTCCCTTATTCCGAATTGGATTCCTCTCAAGAAAAGGGAAAAGTTGACAGCTATGGCTTAATCCCCAAATGTTGATGGTGGCGATATTAATTCTGTGCCCTTCACCAGCAGGTTCCGGGGTGGGTTATAGACATTTAAAATTCAGAATTAAAAATGATTAAAACAAATTACGGTCACAGATGCCCTGAAAACACCAATAGGATTGCAATCATGCTGAACCTGATAAATTCCATATTATACTATGTAGCACTATTTTTGGGAAGTGGGGTGTGTCATAAAGGACGAACACTTCTGCTTGTATTTTTTGCTTCTTCTTAGGGGTATAGCTATAGAAGCTGTCACGATGAGCTCATGCACATCAGCATTTACCACTCCACTACTACATAGGAGTTGAGAACCATGTTGATAGTATCATTCTCTAGTACTAGGTTGTTGTTGTTGTTGTTATGAGATTCCTAGATTGCCCTTGGTCTTGTATACTTCCAGCATAAAAGCAGGGAAATGAAAAATTCACACCAATCTGATTTTGCCATTTAAAGTGTTCTCTGTAATATATCATCACCCTTTCCCTTTGTAGCTGAATGCATTCTAATATTTAAGAGTCTGTGTTGTGCACTTTTTATTTTACCTGCTCTATTTTATTTTTGATAGTAAATTAAAAATATTAATAAAAAATGGTATGTTCAATGTCCTCTTTAGTAGGGTGGCCATACTCCAAAGAGCTAGATTTAGTGAGAGAAGTCTCCTCGCAGTGCCTGAGTAGCAGGAAAGCCTCCATTGCTCAGTGCACCATTAATGAACAAACAAAACAGGGCACACGCTTGGGGTTTACACAAAATAACCTCACCAAATGTTTAACGTATTTCCTAGCATATGACTTTTGTGACCCATGCCATTTTCCAATACCCTGCAAAGCTAGTTTTTAATCGAGGAACATTGCACGGTATTAATAGCAACCACAGAAAATAGAACAGAAATAGAAGCTGCTTTTCCCTGGTTGTTGTCAAAATAAGGCTATAAGAAAGTCTGCTCTGCTCCCTTCTTGAATAGGCCTCATTAATAGTATAATGTTTCACTTGTTTTCTTTAGGAGAATGTTATGATCTTCCAAATCCTCTTAAGATAATAGCCATTCCTATCAATGGTTGTGCTGAAAGTGCCACCACTAAAGAGGGAAAGAATGTAAATGTGGTGTCCCAATTAACCTTCTTACAATTAAAAAACATCTCTATCTATTAGTGTGCCCATTAGTGATATTCTAGTTAATGGTCTGTCAACATTTCTATTAGACCTTTCCTCCCCCACCCTACCCCGCTGCACCCTTTCAAAAGTCTCCGCTAATCACCTTGGAAATACATCCCTGTGGATTTACAAGACACTTCATACATGCTTTAAAGGACTTAAATGTGGCTTCGCGCTATTACGATTCATTGCCAGCACATTTGTACAGCACATTCAGAATGTACCGAGCAATTTACTGGATAGATTTATCTTTTAATTTCCCTGCACATTAGAGTAAAGGCACATTAAATTGCCTGCCTTAAATTAATTTATTTGTGTATTATTTATTTGTAGAATTATTTTTTTTATTTATCCAGTTCTTTCTCCTCCTCCTCCTCCTCCTCCTCCTCCTCCTCCTCCTCATCTTCTTCTTCTTCTTCTTCTTCTTCTTCTTCTTCTTCTTCTTCTTCATTTAAAGAGGGGGCAATGAAAGCACCTATTGCCACTTTTATCATAACAACCAAATGAACCAAATTGGGCTGAGAGATGTTACCTAGTGAACTTCATGGCAGACCAAGTCTCCCCAGACATGCACTGCAGTCCTAGGTGTGTTTACTTAGAAGAAAGTCGCATTGAGCTCAATGAGATTTGCTCCTTAGAAAGGGCCTAACTACCTGTACATATTAACATTGACTGCATGGATTTAGAAAATTTAATCCTAGGCACAGAAAGCCTGGTTCCCATTAGGATTGCAGTTCACAAACCTTCCTTCTTAAGTCATGAACCTGTTGGCAATTCCCACTGCACTGCAACTAGAGCTTAAAAATGCTCCTATTGGCACCAATGGGAGTCCCCCCCCCATAACAGTAGTTGCAACACAGAGGGATTTCCATCAATATCATGACTGGGGAAGGAAGGGTTAAACCTCCCCTCTGCACACTTTGGTCCTATTGGAAATTAGGGGTCCCCATTGTCTTTTTAAGCCACATAACTAATTAACTTGTAGTTAAGCCCTCTGAGAATTTAAGATTCCTGTCTTGGTCCAACATTTTCCAGTGGACCACTTCTGATAGATGAGCTGCATTTTTCATAACTGATGTCTGCCAAGCAACAGCCTGATACAGACATAAGCTTATATCTGATGATATGATCCTTTATTAGGAGATTTGGGACAGTAGGTTATGTTTTGCGCTCTAATGCCTAGACAACATGGGGTGAAGCAAGGACAAGGTTTCATCATTAATAGCGTGCAATCCCATGACATCTTGACTGCTAAGCCACACTCCCCACATTATTGTCATGTAGATTCTTTGTGTGTCAAATGCATTACAAATTTAACATGCTCATGTATATTGCATTTGCTACTCCTTTAAATTTTAAAAACATATTTAAACATTTTATAGTGCCCTAAAAAAAAATATGATATTCCAGTGGCTGGCAACACAGAGCAGAAAAGAGGTATTCAGGGGGTGGGGGCCAAAGAGACGGGCTGAAAAACCTTTTAAGTGCAGGTTATAAAATGCCATTTAAACACATGTTTTCAACCCACATTTTATGTTCCTACTGAAACCCTACAAAAAAAGCAGAACCTCTAGTTTTAAAGGCTGCCCACCTATGATTTTTGCACCCAAAGGCAGTAAATTCTTTCACATGCCCAGCTGAGTTTACTTTGGGCAGTCTGAGATGACTTGCATCAAAACATCACCTGCCCAGTTTGGTATGTAATTGAACTTCAACCCAGTTGCTGTTCTCTGCCTCCTATTTCTTTACTGTAGATTTTTATACTTTTGGTATGCATGACTTATTGGTGCCTGGAAAATTCTCCAAAATGATGGAAGATGGTTTCTCATTAGCCAAGAGTAATCCATTCAAACCCCAAGAGATTATTCTTATTCTGGTTAATTGGATGCAAGTCTTGCTCATTTTCTTTAGGTGTTATCACCAGGACTACGCATGTGTGAAGATATATTCATAGACTCTGAAACCCTGTCAAGGTTGCCTTTGTCATTATTATAGAGAGTCTATGTTCTCCAGTAATATGGCTTTGGAGATTTCAATTCAGAGCTCATCACAAACCATGCAGCCATACAACTCTCTCTTACACCCATTCTAATAGGACACCAGTATAATTATGTGCTGACCCTCATGAACTGGCAGGACAAAGGGGAGGAGGGGGATCCCAGTGAGGGGTGTAGCTGGGACTGGGACACACAGAGGCAAACAGGGGGTGGGGAAGGAAGTACTCATGGGGTGATGGAGGGTGGTGAGGGGATGGCAGTCAATGCACAGGAACCAGAGCAGCAGGACCTATCGCCAGAGCCGGAAGGGCCCCTGTGCCCACAAACACAGTGGGCTCTGAGGTGTAAGAGAGCAGCAGGAGTGGTGCTGTAGGAGTCTGAGGCAGGCAAGGGCCCACAGCCCAGCTCCCTGGCTGGCCAGGTGGGGCTCACTAGCTCTGTGAGGAGGTGTGTGATTTCTCAGCTGGAGTAGGCTTGGAACAGGTGAGGGTCACATGCCTCATCAAGCGCAGATGCTGCAATCAGCATGAAAAGTGCAAGAGGGAAACAGAGCTGAGGTGCTGTGTCTGCTCATCTGCCCATGTCGATGTACATACGTTTGGATGTTCCTGGACCTCTACAAGACTGCTTTTGGTTTGTAACCTGACTGCTGGACTTCAGAGCTGGATACTGAGTTTCCTGACCTTCCTGAACTTTGGACTTGACATATTGATTTGCTGCCGGGTAGGCCAGGGGTTTAGGACACTCTATTGTCTAGCCTAAATCTCCTTTGTATACCTTCAGTGTGTTGCTGCCTTTGATGGCCGTATGCCAGGGATGAGAAACCTTAGGCAAGGGGTCTAAATGTTGCCCTGCAAATGATTCTTATCTGGCCTGCAGGACTCTCCCCATGCCACATCCCCTCTCCAGCTACACCTGATGTTCCTCTTCTTGAATGTTTTAGCCTGGCTGCTGTGTGTCCTTGGGCTCAGATCATGACACTTGCTTGTCTGTATAGGGGAGTTTGTGAGTGTGCAGCCTCATGTACAAAGCTAAAATTCACACTCATCGCTCTGTCCACCATTGGCATGTGGGTTCCAGAAAGCTGCCCAGAAGGGAACGTGGCCCTCAGATGGAAAGAGGTTTCCTACCCCTGTTGCAGTGTGTCTGAGATACTCATGCAAGTGTTAGCTACATTTCCTTAGGGCTGCCATAGCATCAAAGGGTCTGATTCAAGATGCAAGCATTACAACCCTTCAGGCTGCCATTGGCTGAGCTGCCTCCTTGTAATAAAGCCTATGTAAATGTCACTGCAAATTCTTCCCTGCATAGTTTTCTAGGTTGTAAGCCCATTGGGGAATGGACCTGTCTTCTCTGTCTTTGTGTGCCATGCATACAGATGCTACAACAACATTGGACTCAATTGGGCTGAACAGAACTGCTCCACTTGCTGCTTATGTAGGTATAACAGTGACCCAAATTCCAGGGTGCTTATGAGGATGGGTCAGAAAAGTAAATGTTATTGTAGATATTTTTTACAGATGGGGAGGCTACACACACACATTCTATCTTAACTGAAGGAAAAGTTTGAAACCCAAAATGGAAGCCAGTTTTTTATTTAATCAAATGAGCTTTAAGCCATTCTTGGGGGTTTATGGGGTGGGCGGGTGGGCTTTGGATGAGGATTCTTGACACTTTTGGACAGTTGGGACTAGCAGCATTTCAAATATGCCTAGCCTACTTTTTATGCAGTTCTATTCTTCTTTCTACCATGCCTGCATTCAAACAGCAGTGAAGTTCTTATCAGGGGTCCACAACAGGCTGCTATTAAGCTTTGTGCAGAGAATGTTCAATGCATGGCCACAACATCTCTGAAGAAATAATTTATGTGTGGTGAAGGCAGATTAAAAATACAGGCACTTTAGTGCAAGACCCCATAAAGCAAAGATGTTTTGAATTTCCTGAATGGATTTTTGGCTGCAGATCAAGCACAGACTTGTAGTTAGATTCAGCTTTTCCATTTCTAAAAATAAACACAAAAGCCTCCATACCTATCAGACACGTGAGTTTAGTGGTAGGGACGATTTGAGCTTTAGGGCGTCTTGTACCAAGCATATGGTGAAATTATAGCAAAATAGGTTTAGAAAGGTACGGTATAAGGCAAATGGTAAAACAACCAGCAATTTCAGTTAAAAGGAGCAATAGAAAAGCTGAACAATTTTTAAACTTCTTTTCAGACTTTGCTTATTTGCTTATAAAAATTTGAGTTCATTACCCAGGAAGGTGATATAAATAAGGGTGGATCTACATCTTTTAATAAGACCTAATAGATCAGCTAATTATTGTGCTGAGAAAAACATATATATACACAAGCATATGTGCTACCCTATTTGCAGTGGAGATGTTTTTCCAGAGAATTTTTCAGCATGGAGGCATGGTTCATGTTCCGACTGAAAGTGCAAATATATAACTTTAACAAACAAAATGACACTGTTGTCTGTGCATATTAAGGTCACCTGTAGCAATAATTTCTATTCCAGTGTTGCCAACATAGCATTATGCTATATATTGTTGTTGTTATTCAGGGAGCAATCCTAAAGGAAGATCTGCCAGGCTGAGTGATGTCAGGATCCAGAAAGTTTCAAGGCAATGTCTAAAGATTGATTCCAGACAAACTTAGTTGGTCTCTAAGGGGCTACTGGAAAGAATTTTTTAATTTTGTTTCGACTATGGCAGACCAACACGGCTACCTACCTGTAACTAAATCTTTGACAGAGGCTTAGCTTTTCCCTAAGCAAGATCATATAATCAGTCCGACTTAAAGAAACCTGATTGTTTGCATTCAAATGCAAATTCTGCAAGGTTTTGCAGAATTCTGCTCAGGCACTAAATCTGACACTTCATCTCTAGTGTAAACATTTCATTCATAGTCTTCTTGTCAGGTAAACCAGGCAGAGAAGGAAAACACTTGTTTATCTGCAAGATCACCCTGAAGCGGCATGTATTTATTTATTTATTTATTAGTTCACAATCCTCTTCAGGTTCTTCTGGCAAATCCTTCTAACTCTAAAGAACTTGAAAAAAGTCTCTGAGTAGATGATATCATTGTGTAGATAAAATTATGCCTCCAGGCTGTCTGAAACTTAGCAATTTAGATTGGTTGCAACAGATCTCCTTGGGCTCCTGGGTTAAATTGAGCTATACAAGACTATAAGCATTCCTATCTCTTGGTTAAAAGATGGACTGTGTCAGGCACTTTATTAAACCCAAAGAACAGAAAACAATCTGTGATTTCCTCCATACAGGGAATCAATCCATGCAAACCTTGCACAACGAGGGCAATAAAATTAGTTAATTATGAATGTTCATTATTATGTTTTTTTCTGTAGTATTAAAATATCAATGCTCTCCCTCCTCCTCTGTGTGCATGGAACATGTCCACCAGTTTGTGGTCTAGGCATTCCTGCCCTTCTTTTGCCCTTCTTTTGAGATGTCTGTCACACAACATTTCTTGCATAAAAACTCAGATCCTAGAACAATGTTATTTCTCTCACATCTTATCCCCACCATTTTCAGTGCATGTCCCGCTC
Organism: Lacerta agilis; assembly: GCF_009819535.1. NCBI lineage: Eukaryota > Metazoa > Chordata > Lepidosauria > Squamata > Lacertidae > Lacerta > Lacerta agilis. The sequence goes on along the minus strand of NC_046316.1, from coordinate 67,609,102 downwards.
TTCAGAAGTATGGTGACATTATGACATCCTGCATATCTTAGTTCTGCTGAGGCTGACATTCCTTTGCTCCAGTTTAAGGCCTCCAAGGTCATAGAGCTGATGGTGGAGAGTACCTTGCTTTGCATTGCAATAACATGTATCTAGTGAGTGAGGAAGAAGTCAAAAGCAAAAGAAACTTTATAACTTTTATTTAAAGTGGAAAATTTAGATTAGCATATATCTAACATGCTAACAGATGGAACCTAATGTCCCCGGGGAGGTTTAAAGAATGAAAGTGAAGAGCAGTTATTGCTTAAGGCATTGTTGCATACAAGACTACTAATGCTATTTTTATAAATGGCTTCACTTGGATGAAAATTGTGTGCAACCTTACCATTGTTTTCCTCTCTGAAGGCAACCTATCATTCTAGTTAACTATGTCAGGTGTGTGTGTGTGTGTGTGGAATTTTCAATCGCTTTAGAAGCTGTGGAATGTAGCTTATCAGCAACATTGGTAAGGAAATTGATCAGTGGATCACACTCATTGGCATTTAGTCATCAGTTCATCTCTAAAAGCTGAGTCGGTCATCTAGAATTTAATTGTGGATACAGAGACTGACCTGGCGTATATAACCAAGACTTGGGTGGGGGAGCAGGGAGGAGTTAATCTCTCCCAATTGTACTCCCCTGAGTCCTTGGTTCAGCATTAGGAAGAGGGGTGGGGTGGGGGAATCATGGTCTATCAGAATTCTCTCTCCAGTTAGTGCCAATCTGGAGTGTTTGTGTTTTGCACTGGGAAGGCAGGGCAGATTGGGGATTCTGCTGGAGTACCACGCACCCTGAGCTGACAGAACTGGCCATGGATGTGGTACTAATGACTCCAAGACTGATGGCCTTGGAACAGCTTGGGATTTAATGGCTGCCATGACAATCATGGTACCATCTCATCATTTCATCAGCCCAATGCATGCAGCAGAACACTCTCTATAATTGGTTTTCTTGGAGGAAGGGGAAGGTTAAGGAAGAAGGTGCTCTGAAAGTGGGAAATATTACATCTATTCCAACTGGATTTAAGGGGCCTTGAGGGACATGACTGGTGCTTCTCTTGCAAACCCTGCTGAATCCTTATAAAGCAGAGATAACCCTGGCAGCTGACATGATCATTCCTGAGTGCCTTTTCTCTCTTGACAGGGCCCAAACTGGAAGAAGATGAGAGGGGGATGAGAATTTGCCTTCAGAAGGAACAAAATTAAGGCAAGCACACATGGGTTCCCATTTCAGTCCCAAATCAACCAACTCCCCCCCCCCCCATTCCTGCTCTGCAGTCCTAAGTTGCAGTTCTCTTCTGGGGGAAAAAAAGAGATGACCTTGCCACGGTTATCCTTATTTTCATAATGCTCAGGTTTGATTACTGCAAAAAGGGACTGCCTTTGGAAAAAATAGGAGGAGTTTGGATTTGATATCCCGCTTTATCACTACCCTAAGGAGTCCCTCAAAGCAGCTAACAATCTCCTTTTCCCTTCCTCCCCCATAACAAACACTCTGTCAGGTGAGTGAGGCTGAGAGACTTCAGACAAGTGTGACTAGCCCAAGGTCACCCAGCAGCTGCATGTGGAGGAGTGGGGAATCGAACCCGGTTCACCAGATTACAAGTCCACCATGCTTAACCACTACACCACACTGAAAGTTAGCATAGTTCACTTGTACTTAAATATCTTCCTCACTTCCTTTCCCAATTGCTTGTTTTAACTGATAAAAGCCCTAAACAGTTTAGGACCAAAATATCCAAAGGATCACTTTCACCCACATAAAACTTTGACCCACTTTCATCCATCAGTTGAGATCCTGATTAGAAGACCATGTTTCTCTGCCTTTGCCTTCAGAGGTGAAGCAGATGATACCACAGATAAAGACATTTTGGTAGTGGTGTCACTGATATGGATCTCTCATAGAATAATAAAATCATAAAACTGAAGAGTTGGAAGGGACCTTCCAAAATACATGCAACTAATGTAACTGTAGTTTTATTTCAGATGCCCAGATACAGCTGTCTGGTTTGTCTGAGCCTTTAAGATCTATCCAGTGGCACCCTGTGGAACGCCCCCTCATCAGATGTCAAGGAAATAAACAACTATGTGACTTTTAGAAGACATCTGAAGGCAGCCCTGTTTAGGGAAGTTTTTAATGTTTGATGTTTTATTGTATTTTTTATATTTTGTTGGAAGCCGCCCAGATGGGTGGAGTATTATTATTATTATTATTATTATTATTATTATTATTATTATTTTATTTTATTAATATTTTATTTTATTTTATTTTATTTTATTTTATTTTATTTTATTTTATTTTATTTTATTTTATTTTATTATCCATCTGTGGGGAGGGAGGTCCGAAGAGGGTTTCAGAGCACTTTCAATTGAAAACACTCAGATTCCTCCTTGTGAAAAAGAACCCTGGTTGCTCATCTGAACACACTGCAAAGCCCTCCCTTGACCTTCCCACATGAGATGGAAAGGTTGGGGTTGGAGTGGGTGTGGGTCTGCTCAGCTTGTATAAGAGAGAACATGGTAGCAGTGCACACACACACGCACACACACTCCTGCACGCACCTTTTTGACCACCCGAAGAGAACTTCTATTAGAACATTTATATCTCACCACTTAACAATAAAATCAAACTCAATGTGAGTTATAATAAAAAGATACATTACAGCAAAATTAAAAACAAAACTGGCAGTGAAGCAAAGCAGCAAAACAGCCTCATAAAAACCACATCAACAGCAGTATGCTGCTATTTGCTTAGCTGCTACATACTGAATTATCTGTTTATTAGGGTGCTTCCCAATACCCTGTTTGTTGAGCGTTTGTTCTGATTTGCTTGCAGGAAGATTAGACAATGTTGGCTCTTCAATGAGCATTTGCTCTGATTAGTTTGCAGGAAGGGTAGAAGATGGTTGCATCAAAGGTGTCACCCAACACTTTCCACAGAGTATTTCCCTGTCACTCTCCTGATCACACACAAAAATTGAATCTTATGGGAAAGATTCCAAATCAGCTTTAATTACACAGTCTGAATCTGCTCATCCTGGTGGATCTTGCTACAGGATTGCACCACGGTTGGCAGAGTCAGAATCCAGTGGACCTCTGGCTGGCCTGGGAGGTTCCTGGCACAGCAGGGCTATGCTGGTATAATTCCCCACCCTCAGCTCAGCCAGAGATATGCAGGTGTATCTCCCCCATCCCAGCTCAGCTGAGCCCTGTGGATCTTCAATAAGCCTTGAAAAAGGAGTGCGATGGAGAAGACCCATTCAGCTAGGTCATGTGACCTGGCAACCTGGTATAAATTAAACTGACAAAAGTGTTACTCAAACACTTTTCAATGGCTTCTTTTCTGCCCGCCATGATTTGGACATCTCGGCCAGCAGTAGCCCTGCTCCAGAATGGAGTTTGGAATGGGTGTACTTAGCCACAGCTTAACTTTACATCAGCTTCCTGTGTATAGGATTGCTCTTCCCTTGTTTGAAACCCACTTGAACATAGTGAGCCTGGGAGTGCCCTTTGACTACTTGCTGTGTTATATCATGTCTGTGAGGCTCCTTTAGACTGTTTTGCTCAAAGCATGAATGTTGGGGGTGAGTGCGCTGAATGTGCATGCTCCCATCCTCTTGCCCAGTCTTGGAGCCATAAGTGTGTGTGTGTGTGTGTGAGAGAGAGAGAGAGAGAGAGAGAGAGAGAGAGAGAGAGAGAGAGATGTGCTAACATTTGAAATGAATAACCTGATTGTGCCAGTCCACAAGCTTTCCAATTTCATCCTTTAAACAGAAATCAAAGCCCAAGGTACTCCAAACAGACCTTTCTCACAGCCATGGTGCACACAGGATATGAAAGAGGGAAAGTGACAAGCATTTTTTGCCCACATATAGGACTCCAGAAAGGAAGTGGCATTATTACTTCTGTCATCTCCACCTTCACATTCTTCACCGGTCTCGAGCCACTTCAGTGCCAACATGCTTTCGCATTTCTGATGTTAGATATCCTGCTGTTGTTCAGTTACAAATATCAGCATACCTTTGAAATGATGGCAATAGAGCCAAACATGTTGGGCAAGATTTTTATCTAATTATGAAGAAATAAAATATTACTGGCAGATTTTAGAATGGAATCTGCTAATAATAATAATAATAATAATAATAATAATAATAATAATAATAATAATAATAATAATATAAGACAGACTAGATTCTATTAATTAACATAAGGTAAGATTATGAAGTTTCATGCTTCCAGTCTGTGATAAGCCGTGATTATGGAACCAATCCTAAAAAAAAAACTTCCTAGAGAGTAAGGTTGTTGTTGTTGTTGTTGTTGTTGTTTTGCTGACATTTTCTTCTAACAATGGATTAACTATGTCAATTTTGCTATATCTTCGTTTTTCCAGTCTCTCAGTTCTCCACATTTCCACATTGGTTGGCAAACTTAAAAAAAAAGACCTCATGAAAATCCATCAACATTTTAGTAATAATTCCTCCTAATATACATGTTTTTCTATGCAATTTTACCTAATTTACACATTTCTTCAAACCAGTTTTGCACAGTAAAATTCATTTTTGTCTGTTACTTTCACTAATATCCATATGGCTATTTATGTACACTTTGTCCTAGTAGGTGCATTTTTTATGCATTACTTTGTTGGAGAACTGAATCACAAAATTCAGAGAAGTGTGAATCTTGAAGGTTAGCTGTGAATTGTGACATTTTAAATTATTCCAGCATAAATCGCCCCAATTCCAAACTTGGGAGCCTCTGAGAAAGAGGTTGTGGTAAATGTGGATCTCAGTTTTGGAGTATGATTATTTGGTCACACGACTGAGCTGAGCAGGGTTTGGAATAGCTTGCCTTGTCTCATCCTGATCCCATCACACACCTCTTTTGGGGGGACTTATGTAAGTGACTTGTGTTCTATGCATATTGATACACTCAAAGAACTCTGAAAAGTTAGTGAGTTTGTTACCTTTTGAGAAGCCATGTTCTTCAGCAAGACTTGTTCTTCTTTGTTATTGATGATTAATATCTTTAATAATGCTTTTGACCAATTTATGAAGACCTGCACCTTAGCACTCTCCAGACATCTCCATTTAATTAGTTATGGTAATGTGATCATTGCTAATATTGAGAGGACAAACACTATTACAGAAACAAAATTCCCACTGGACTTATCTCAACTAGGCTTTAACAATTGCTCTAAATATTTTTTCCCAATAGCAGATGGCTAGAAACTATGTCAAGATGCTAATCCACTGAATGTGCACTTAATAAAGTGACAAAGGAAAACCCCTGGGTGAAGCCCAAGAACAGAAGGCTGGAAAATGGAGATGGGCAAGAAGAAAGGAACCAGTCAGGCATGCAGGAGGAAATAACTCACTCAATGGAAGGTTGAAAAGGAGGAATCTTCATTAAAAGGGTCAGTTTGTGAGGATGTTGAGCCAAGGATGTTCCTTTATGCCCTTAAAATGGTTTGGCTCAGAAACACCATGTCCACTGTCTTCTTCCCCAAAACAAGAGCTAAATGAATCTAGTCAGGTACTAGCCCGGAGCTGGTGCCAGACACTGAATCCTTGGAAGATGTACCAGACACCCCACAGGACAATAACCTTGTGGGGCAGGCAGGATCTTCTGGAACTAGAGTTAAGAATCACTTTGAGGAGCTCTCCAGTGGGAGATCTGCTGAAGAACCCTTGGACAGAGCTGTCAGAGAAGGAGGTGGAGAATGCTGGTGCCAAAAGGTTGAGGTCAACTTTTGAGTCATCAACCCCTTAAACTGTTTAATACCAGAAGCTATGGTTAGGGTGTGGTCTAGGAAGCCAGAGTGTATAAAGCCACCCTCTGGAGTCGTTTAAGTTGTTGATAACAACACAGGTTTCTGGCTCCTGAATGTAGTTTGTCTTTCTTACTATGGTGTACCTCCCCTAACCTTTTATACATTTAAGTTCCAGTTGTGTTGTAGGTGGCTTTGTGAACTGTTGCAGGGCTGGTGGGATCAATAAGAAATTGAAATGGAATAAAGTTTCACAGCCAGCCACCCCCCCCCCAAAAAAAAATAGAATGATAAAGAGTAAAACATTTCTTAAGCAATCCAAGGCTCAGCTAAACAGCAGCTGCATTTGTATTTGCATTGAAAGAATGTTACAAAGCAGGGACATGTAGTGAATGCAGAAAACAAAATCAACTGATCAGTATTATTTTTGATATTGGCCTTGGCTCTGTACTGATTCCCAGATGTTTCTCTTGACCTTTTTTATTCAAGGCTCCACTTAAGACAACATCTGGAAGTATATTTGAAATGTGTGTGGGTACTTTCTATCTACCCAGTAGTAATGTACGGAAGTGAGAGCTGGACCATAAAGAAGGCTGATCGCCAAAGAATTGATGCTTTTGAATTATGGTGCTGGAGGAGACTCTTGAGAGTCCCATGGACTGCAAGAAGATCAACCCTATCCATTCTTAAAGAAATCAGCCCTGAGTGCTCACTAGAAGGACAGATCCTGAAGTTGAGGCTCCAGTACTTTGGCCACCTCATGAGAAGAGAAGACTCCCTAGAAAAGACCCTGATGTTGGGAAAGATGGAGGGCACAAGGAGAAGGGGACGACAGAGGATGAGATGGTTGGACAGTGTTCTCGAAGCTACTAACATGAGTTTGGCCAAACTGCGAGAGGCAGTGAAGGATAGGCATGCCTGGTGTGCTCTGGTCCATAGGGTCACGAAGAGTCGGACACGACTGAACGACTGAACAACAACAGCAACTTTCTATCTTCACTCTCACTCTGCCGGGTTGGAGGTTTAACAAGTTACCCCAGCACCACCACATATATGAAGAAGAGTTGCAGCTCAGGGGTGGAGTACCTGCTTTGCAAGCAGAAGGTCCCAGGTTCAATATTTGACATCTCCAGGTAGAACTGGGAGAGATGAGTACTAGGCTGTTCTCTGATGAGTACTAGGCTGACTGTAAGGTAAAGGTAAAGGACCCCTGGACGGTTGAGTCCAGTCAAACGTGACTATGGGGTGCGGCGCTCATCTCACTTTCAGGCCGAGGGAGTTGGCGTTTGTCCACAAACAGCTTTCTGGATCATGTGGCCAGCATGACTAAACTGCTACTGGCACATAGAGGACCATGATGAGTGCATTCTTATACAAATGCACCCTTTTCTCATCCTTTGCAAGGCTGCAGGTAAGAGCATTCTGCAGTCCTTCTAATGCATTGGTGAGCACCAGCATTAGCATGACAATCTGCAAAATGAGAATGTCCATATTCTTCAAAGTTTGAGGATAAGTGAATTTGAAAAATGCTTGGATACCATGAGGTGACCTGTTCTGTTCTGTTATTGTGAAACAGCTACATTCAGGTTTTCCATAAATACATTTTTACCTTCTATGTAATATTGGAACAGGACACTGAACAACAATATTTGTACAACGTTTTGCATGCTGAAATCTACATGCAGAGCTGGCCCTGAATCCAGGTCGTTCAAAGCATGCAAATCAAACAATTTGTGAAGCTAATGTTTTAGGGACGCGGGTGGAGCTGTGATCTAAACCATTGAGCCTCTTAGGCTTGCCAATCAGAAGGTCGGCGGTTCGAATCCCTGCGACGGGGTGAGCTCCTGTTGCTCGGTCCCAGGTCCTGCCAACCTAGCAGTTCAAAAACATGTCAAAGTGCAAGTAGATAAATAGGTACTGCTCCGGCAGGAAGGTAAATGATGTTTCCATGTGCTGCTCTGGTTTCAGTGTTCTGTTGTGCCAGAAGTGGCTTAGTCATGCTGGCCACATGACCCGGAAGCTGTACGCCAGCTCCCTCGGCCAATAAAGCAAAATGAGTGCCGCAACATCAGAGTCGTTCGCGACTGGACTTTACTGTCAGGGGTCCTTTACCTTTACCTTTAATGTTACATTGGAATCACTGTGTTTCAGGCAAGCCTATACATTTTCAAAGAACTAGCAAAAGAGTAACAGTGTCTTGCTATTGACAGAAGTATACAAACACACTCATGTACCACTAGACAAATGTAATGTGATCCTAATGCAAATGAAAGTCCGTGCACTTTTTTAAATGGAAATTTGGACTATGGGTTTTCAATCAAGCTGATTGGGGTGCAAATTAAGTCCTGATGAAATTAAGTTGCAGAATTGTTATTAATTCAGCAGCATCAAAACTAGGCAGGCAGAGACTGGAGAAATGCACATTGAATAATTCCCAGCCTCTCATTAACCTAATGGGAATTTTCATTTTCCAAACCTTACAGTATAACACTTGCGGAACCAGGAAAGTGTGGCTGAATGCCATATCAAGGCACAAAGTTGAACAGGAAAGTTCAAATTATGGCTCCTCATCTTAATGGCAACTGACACCATGGAGTGCTTAAGGAGCCTGGGACTTTCTAGCAGCCAGTGAGCACACAGCAGTAGCAGCAAGGCTTCAGGAGCTGTTTGGAAGCCATCCACATCCTAAGAGCCAGAGAGAAAATTGTAAATTCTCATTCATTTAGCAATGACACACTGCAGAGGGAGGGAGTAAGACCAGGACCAAAACCACTCATCACATTTTATGAACACTTATAGCAGTGTTGAAAAAACGCTTCACTTTTTTTATTGGAATGAAAAACATTTCTAAACCACTTTTCATTTTAAAAATCCCAGTGTAGTTTACAACCGTGGAGTATATTTCTACAATAAAACAACAGGGCAACCATGATAAGACACAGCAATACAGTAAAGCATCAGCAAAACAGGACAGGAGGCATTTCAAATCTGGCATGAATGGTCACGAACCACTTGGGTCAAAAGGTTAGGTTTCCATAAATGACAGAAACACTTAACTGTTGGAGGCTGCTGTGCTGCAGGGGTGGGGGTGGGAAGATTGTTCCACAAAAATAGGCACCACCATAGAGAATGCCCACTTCCATGTTTCCACAAGATGGAATTCAACAGGTTGCCTGATGGCCAACATAGTCTTCCAAAGAGAGTGATCTAACAGATCTATATGGAATTGAAGTAGCTAGATCAATTGTTCGAAAGAAACAAATAGTACAAATACTCCCTCTCAGGGCTGAAGTACACACTGCATGTAATTCCACAATGCAATGTAAGATCTATTCCCCCATCACTGGTGCTCCAAATTTAAAGAGGCTTCTCAAATTCTCTTTGACCAGCTTTCTCCTTTGCTTTTTGAATTCAGACTGACAAACCTTGTTTCCACATTGGAAGCAACACATCGGGAAGCCTCCGCTTGAACCCACAAGGGGAAAGATAGGCTGAGGCAAGAAGATTTACCACTGAAGTAAGTTGAGTCCAGTAGGCAAGTGTAAGTCAGCCATGTTGATGCAAGTCCAAGTATGTCAAACTGGGTCAAGGTAAGCCAATTCATAGCAACATCAGAACCATGGTTAACTCCGGATGTGTATTACTACTTGAGTGATAGAATTGTAAAGTCAGAAGGGACCATGAGATGTCATGTAGCCCAACCCCTTGCAAAGGAGGAATCTTTTGCCCAATGTGGGACTTGAACCCATGACCCTGAGATTAAGAGTCATGTGGTCTACCAGCTAAGCAATCTCTGAAAGCAAAGAATATTGTCTTGGTAATTTTCCTGAACCCCTTGCAATGAAGTTTGGCAGGTTTGTTTCACCTCCCTCATTTGTCATTTCCCTAAGTTGCTCTCAGTTGACATTATCATCTAGTCACATGTTCTGTTATTTTCTTTGATGCCATCTTCTGCACTATTAGTTGATAGAATGGGGTTAGCCATAGCACTAGTTCAGGAGGAGAAAGAAGATAACAGAGGAAACATGCATCTTACACACAGCCTCATTGAATCATTTTGGTGATAACTTGGTCCATTGCAGGCTCTTCTTTATGTGATATTAATGCTTTGTCATCATCATCTTCTTCTTCTTCTTCAAGAAGACAAAGCATTAATATGACACAAAGAAGAGGCGATCAGAAGACTGATCGCCGAAGAATTGATGCTTTTGAATTATGGTGCTGGAGGAGACTCTTGAGAGTCCCATGGACTGCAAAAAGATCAAACTTATCCATCCTTAAAGAAATCAGCCCTGAGTGCTCACTGGAAGGACAGATCCTGAAGTTGAGGCTCCAGTACTTTGGCCACTTCATGAGAAGAGAAGACTCCCTAGAAAAGACCCTGATGTTGGGAAAGATGGAGGGCACAAGGAGAAGGGGACGACAGAGGATGAGATGGTTGGACAGTGTTCTCGAAGCGACTGGCATGAGTTTGGCCAAACTGCGTGAGGCAGTGGAGGATAGGGGTGCCTGGGGTCACGAAGAGTCAGACATGACTGAACGACTGAACAACAACAATGCTTTGTCCACAAAAAAATCTTCTGCTTAAAAAAAAAAACTATTCTTCATCAATGAATGAGAAATTAAACATGGGAAGAGAAAACTTTTGTGAAATTCTCATGGATGAGGATGCTATGGGAAAGTGGCTGGAGGAGTTGTACTTAGCTTACATTTGAGGTGGCTGAGAGCTTATGTGAGTATCTTTGTTTTCACCCTACAAGTCATCTCTCCAAATGTTCAATGGAAAGAAGAAAACACACACACACACACACACACACACACACACACACACCACCTTCTGTCATCTTGCAATAATAAGGTAAGCTCAACTCCACACCCATTTGAAGTTATAAAGAAATTTATTAGCCCCTTTAGTGGGGAAAGAACATATTTGAGGAATTGGAGGACAGATTCTGGCATGGTACTAGTCCCTATTACTTCTGACCCATCAGATGCTGCTCCCAAGGTATACACACCACTGGGAGAGGGAAACAGCCTCTCATTTGCTGGTACAGCAAATTTATCGTGCTGGGACTGTAATAGAACAAGCTCTATTACCACACGGCAATTCACGTAGAAATTGATTGGCAGGAGATTCAGGGCAAACAAAGGAAAGTACTTCTTCACACAACATGTAATGAATTTATGGGATTTGCTGCCACAAGACGTGGTGACAGCCACTAACACAGACAGCTTTGCAAAGAGATTAGACAAAGTTATGGGCGATAGGTCTATTGATAGCTCTTATCCCTGACAGTTATATGGAAGCTACACATTCAGAGGTAGGAAGCCCTTGAAATTCTGTTGCTGGAGAATCGCTTCATCATGAGAGGGCTACTCTTCTCAGGCTTTGCTTTGGGGCTTCCCAAAGGCAAATCATATCGTATACCTAGATCCATTCACCACTCACCAGAAAAGTATTGATACTTTAGAATGATCTTAATTTGAGTACTTCTAGGGGTATTATGAACATGCATGAGATATTGCCGTGTATAATTTTCTTGTCTGGAAAGCCTCAGAGAATTTGTTCATGATTACATGCAGAAAGTGACAATGAGCTTTTGAAAGCAACAACAACAACAAAAGAACAGCTCATATAGCTTTTATTTTTTTAAGGTCCTCTCCACCCATCTATCTCAAAGGCAGATAATAAAATATTGTATATGACAGAAAACCTGCATAAAATATCCAGACACTCATAAATTTTAATATAGCAACTTCAATATTCTCTTTGTAGTCATTCATGAGTTTATTACATATTCTGTTTTCACTATAGAGATATGAACGATTGTAAACAGGATTGTCAAAAATGGATTTTTCCAACATCTAACATTTTCTGGCTGTCTTGATGTCTTAAAGTGACCAGAAACACAGAGATTCTGACTAACATTAGGAAGAACTTTCTGGTGGTAAGAACCGTTCGACACTGGAATTGATTACCTTGGATGGTGGCAGATGATCCTTTGTTGGAGGTTAGATGGCCATTGAGGTCCAGCACCGATGGCCTTCTGGTGGTTCCCTTACTGCGAGAAGTGAGGTTACAGGGAACCTAGCAAAGGGCCTTCTCGGTAGTGGTGCCCGCCCTGTGGAATGCCCTCCCATCAGATGTCAAGGAAATAAACAACTATCTGACTTTTAGAAGACATCTGAAGGCAGCCTTATTTAGGGAAGTTTTTAACGTTTGATGTTTTATCCTGTTTTAATATTCTGTTGGAAGCTGCCCAGAGTGGCTGGGGAGGCCCAGCCAGATGGACAGGGTGTAAATATTATTTTTAGTATTAGTATTAGCATTAGTAGTCGTCTTGGATTTTTTAGCTGTGGTTCCTAAATTACAGGATGTTGGACTTGATGGCCCTTGGGGTCCCTCCCAACTCTATATACTCCTAGTTCTACAATATGTACATAGTGATGTACCAGTAGGCACTTCAATCTCCTCCATGTGATTGGAGCAGATGCTTGCTTTTTGTGTGTCAAGCCTTTTCACATGCTAATGAAATGTGTACATGGCAGGGGGTATACTGCTGTGTACATGAGAGGCAAGGGTAGGCCTAACCCATGTGAACCTCTTCTTTCTCTCTGTGTGTGGAGGGGGTCTAACACCTCTTCAACATCCAGCTGCCATCATACCTTCCGAATACCTTCTATCTATCCATCCATCCATCTATCAGTCCATCCATCCATCCATTCATTACATCTTGCTGTTTCCCCGTGGAGCTCAAGGTCCCCCTCCATTTTATCCTCACAACAACCTTGTGAGGCAAGCTAGATTAAGATGTGGTGACCAAGGTCACCCAACTGAGCTTCATGACTGAGAGGGGATTTGAACCTGGGTTGCCCCGATCCTAGTCCAAGATTCTAGTCCAGTGGTTCTGCACCACTGTTCTTCTCTTATCTGGGCTAAACATAGACATTTCCCTCTGTAGCTCTTGTTTTCCTTTCCAGAGTGTTTTGTCAGTTAGAACCACAAGAGAATGTTTAAAAGGTGACAATTTTTATTTTGAAAAAATAACCTTCTGTGTTTCAAAAACAGATATTGTGCTAGCATGTTTACTAAGGAATCCTTTATTATTTCTCTTAAATATTTTGTTCCAACTGTTCCAACTGGATGACAGGGCATTTATAATTAATAGAAATTGTTACAAACAATACAACACTTTGAATTGTTGAATGGCTGCAATTTCAGAAAGGGTATGCATTATAGATAAAACAAATGAATATTATGTCTCTGTGTGAGGTGTATATCTGAAATGAATAACAGTAGATCAGGAATGGGTAACAGCCATAGAACACCTGCTTTTCAGGCAGAAGGTCCAAGGTTCAATGATTGGCATCTCCAGAAGGAGGTGGGGACATCTCATGTCAGAAACACTGTAGAGTCACTGTCAGGTAGAGACTATCTTGGCTGTGAGTCCTGCCAGACCTACTCCTTGCCTTGCAGACCTTTTCCCGCCTAAGCTTTGAGGGTAGGGCCTTGACTGACTCCAGTTACAAAAGCTGAGGCTGCTGAATAGACTCCTGGGCTGGGGTATTGTGCAGCGGGGTTGTTGCTATTGTTCATGCTAATTTTTTGTATCTTTGTTTTGCATCTTATTATGATTTATCTGGAAATTTTTCAATTGGGTTGTGTGCTTTTGGATCTCTTATTTATTGTTTATGACTACTTTTGTTATGGTCTACTCAGAGTAAACTTTAATTGAATACTACCCTGTGTATTTGGGGTGTGTGTGTTTGTGTGTGTGTGTGTGTGTGTTTCAGGGGTGATATTTAGGCAGTTTGGGACAATCATGGCAAAAGAAGCCTATTTTATTTTATTAAAACAAAATCGAAAATTCTTTCTAGTAGCACCTTAGAGACCAACTGAGTTTGTTCCTGGTATGAGCTTTCGTGTGCATGCACACTTCTTCAGATACTAATATTTTATTAGTTTGTGCTAGTGCTGAGCACTGGCTTATACTTTCATTTGTATCTCGAGAGCATCAGTCAGCTCTTCAAAGTAAGAAGAACACATCTTCCCTGTCAAGTTGAGATGGTATGTGTTCCCTATAGCCCCATTGTCATTACGAGTAGGTTAAGCATTAAAGGCATCATTTATCAAGCATTCCAGATGTTACTAATGATCTTGCTTGACTTTATTACACTGTCACTGACTGGCGCTCTCTTAGAAGACCGATCATCACTTGCCTCTCAGAATATGAATCCCAAGATGAAGTCATGCATCTTTCTTCATAATCCTGTTATCCTGATAGGATAATCCTGAAACCAGTCTTTGGTGTGTGACAATTGCCGAACCCTACATCGAATGGCTTCCTGTGTTGTAACAATGAGCAGTGATAAAGTCATTAGGATTAGTTAGGTTTGGGCACCCAACTGTCCATACATGAAGAGGTGTACAAATCCAATCCAGGCTAAATCATTTGTGAACTATCAAAATTCAGAAAAAAATGAAAACAAAACTCTTCCTTTCATTGGCCTGGCTAGAACTGAGCATAAAGAGCAGGGTTTCCCCCAGTTACAAAATGGCTGTGTGAGGAGGACCATTTCAGTGAACACAGAATCCACTTTGGGCCTGTTCACATGCTGTGCATGACAACCTCTCAACAGCTTCTCAGGTTTGGTGAGCCCTTGTATTACAATAATCATCCCAGCACTAGGGTAACACAACAGGACTGGGAATGAATGCTTAGAACTACTTCCATATTTCATTTTAACATCTAATCTGAATTGCAGAATTGTCAGAGCACTGACAGGCAATGAAAGGCCCAAGGGTTTTATCCAGTTTCTCATAGATGGAAGCAGAGGTGAAAGAGGGCATAGAGATGGTACCCCAGAAGGCTTTAAAAAATGCAGATTACTGAATGTATGTCCTTCTGTATTGAGGTTATTGGTTTCACATTCACCAGCCCACAGCCTAGCCAAAACAGGACTCTGGCAAAGAGTTGCTACAGGTTCTTTTTCGTGTACTTTAGCTTTAATCAAGATCAGCTTGTGAACATACAATCCTGACGGAAATGTCTCACAGGTTTTCCCATCTTTTATTTGTAATTGTTGTCATAGGAATTAAATTAAGCATCTATAGAGGGAAACAACATTTATTGGTTTTCATGGGTAAATATATGAATGCTAGCTTGAAAAATATTTGAAGATTAAGTTGCTGGGTTTAGTGCTTTGATAATGCATCTGCATTTTGAAGACTACATTGTTAAACAGTGGGTGCAAATTGTATGTGCAAAACAACTTGTCGTCACACTGCAATCCACTATGCTTTCAATACGTCAGTTTTTAGGCTGAAATCCTCTCCTCACCTGGGAGGAAATTTCACTGAATTCAGGAGAGACTGCATTGGTTATTGTTATTGTTTTATTTGTCACATATTGCACAAAATGTTGCAAAGCAATAAATCAATAAATGAAACAGTTAACGAAACTGAAAATATCAGTGAAATAACAAAATCCTTAAAAAACAAGGCTTGCACAAAGCTGCTGTAGCTGTAATATCATAATGGACCATATTAGTCCTTTAATTGCTGTTTCGATGTTCATAATGTGTTCGCTTTGTAATCTAAATGTATTTTATTTTATTTTACATATTTTATTCCTGATGCAGGCTTATAGCCGAATAAAGATATCTATCTATCTATCTATCTATCTATCTATCTATCTATCTATCATCTATCATAATGGACCTCTGTATTTTATGTTTTGTTTTTTGTTTTGTTTTAAAAAGCATTTTTGCCAACAGCAAGGACAGTGTAACTCTGGTTCACAAGTCATTCCTACCTCCATGTGGGAGGAAGAGAAGCTTTTAAAGGTTGAGAGTAGTGTACCACCTGAAGCAAATGACATGTATTAAAGGAGAGAAAGGGATGTGGGGATAAATTTGGTTCAATTCCCATTTCAAGGTGAATCAACCTAATTTGCACTTCCTGAAACAATATGTGAACCAAAAGAGAGCAAGCCTTTGAAACAGATGTAGAAATGTAGAGAACTTAACAGAAGAATGGAGAAACAGAGAGGACCTAAATTGTATCCAGAAATGCAGCCTAAAGCTAGAACTGAAACATTTTCAAAGGAAAGGGGGACAGGAAAGCATGAAGGCAACAGTCTATGCTCCCCTTTACTGTAGGCATCTTCTGCAATCAACATGGCAGGGTGTGCATTTTTTCCTTAGATACTGCTCTAGCACAAAGGTCACGATGTCTATGATAGAGCCTCAAGCAGGTGAATGAATCACACAGTCAACCTCATTGTTGATGCTCAACACCACAGACAGCTCCAGCAGGATGTCTGGGTGTAGTTTTAGATGCCTAATGATTTATTTCCATTGGAATGAATGACCTAAACTAAATAATGAGAAAACTGCATATTTGTAATACTGGCCACATCCTCGGTCCCTCATTTCAAGGCATGAGATGTTCCAGAATGTTTAGGGAACTTCTGAATGATGGTGCCACAATTGTATTTTTAAGACAGCTATATTCTGTAACATTCTGACTTCCACTTCTAATATTGTGTAAGTTAGCTTTTTCTCTCTTTATTCTTTTTTGCAAAGAGCTTTATGGAACAAACAGGTCACTTTAATATCAAAAGCCAATGATCCATACAATCAAGTAAAGCCAAAATGGCTTTATTTCTAATTCATTCCCGCCTTGGTAATGACTTTTCTCTGTTGTGTCTATTCTGCTGATATTAACCACAAATTGCTTTTCATCATCATCGTCGTCGTCATCCTAGCGCTAAACAAACTGCAGCTATATATATATAATATGAATTAGCTATGTATCTACCATTGTAATTGTAAGCCACATAAAACGAAAAAGGAGAGACTGTTGTTTGTTTCTCATCATTTTCTTTAGTGGTATTTTACCCGCATCTCTATTTACAGCATTAGTGCAGAATCTCTAAATTGTTTATAAAAACCAGTGTAATTAAGTGGGGGTGTTAATGAAGTGGAACTTTTTAAAGACCTTTTAGAGTCCCCTTGGGTTTTTATCTGGGAATCACTGGTTGTTGTTTCTTTCCCTGCCATTACCAGAAGCCTACTTTATATACTGGTGTTCGGGAAATTAGGGGAGTACTCAGCAGTCTCGTAATTTCACACAGTCCTCAGAGCTAGCTGTTCATAGCTAGGCTGCCTCCAGCCAGCTCCCTTGTATGGCCCAGCACTATAACACATGCCAAGCAAACAAATGGATTCTGATCAAATTGTGCAATCTCAAAAACTAATCTTTCTCTTATTATACATGATATTGTAAAGGGGGAAAGCAGGTTTCCAGGAGGAAAAGAAAAGTATGGGTTCTAAATGTAGTTCCTGATCATTTCAGACTCTATTCAACAGGGATGTGTAAGCCCCTACCATATTTTTGTGGGAATGGAGTGGGGAAGGGATGTGGCAGGAAACCAGTAGCCATGGATATTTCTGTTACCTGAATGCTTTTCTATAGAGCTCCCCAATACCCAGGAAGGACATTCCTAGGCCCATGAAGGAAGGTGCTTCCTGTATTTCAAGGATGGGTCTAAATTGTGACCAAAACAACTGCAACAAGTACAGTAGGTCAATACCTAGAATCCATCATGCTTACTAGGCATTTCCGATACTGATATTTCCTATAGGGCAGGAAATATTCAGCGGCCAAGTTGCTCACTGGAGCAAGACTTTTTGAGTATATTATACTGATCCTAGTCTGACCACTGGCTAACAATTAGTTTCTGGGCCCAATTCAAAGTGCTGGTTTTGACCTATAAAGCCTTAAATGGCTCAGGACTTCTATACCTCAGGGACCGCCTCTTTCCATACAAACCTACCGGGACCCTGAGATCATCTTCTGAGGCCATTCTTAGTGTGCCTCCTCCTTGAGAGGTCCAGAGGGTGGCAACATGAGAAAGGGCCTTCTCTGCAGTGGCTCCCCATCTGTGGAATGCTCTCCAGGGAAGTTTGCCTGGTGCAAGGCAGAAACATTCCTTTTTAACCAAGCCTTTGGTTGATTTGATTGACATCCTATGCCCTTTTAAAATTGGGGGGGGGGGGTGTTTATTGGATTGTTTTTGTTTTGATTATGTATTTTGTATTTTGATTTTGTTCTGCAAACTGCCCTGAGACCTCTGGGTATGGGGTGGTATATAAATTCAAGAAATAATATTAATATAATGATAATGATAATGAGACGATAATAATAAATATCAATGCCCCTACCATTTCACTGCCAGTATCAATGATTGGATACATATAGCATTTTTTCTGCAGATATCTAATGCTGGTTGGTCTCCATATCTAGGATAGTACTGTCCATTAGATACAATTCCATTTTCATTGTTCTTTTCAAAATCTGACCACCAAATTGACCCATGAAAACATTGTGTTTGGTAATGGCTATAAGCAATGATTAGATTTCCTGAGGATAAAACTTCTTATGACAGAAGCTCCACTTCTATGTAGTGGCTGTAATGGCAAATCTTTTGTTGTTGTTGTTGCAACATACATATATTTGGTTTTAATTTTCCATGGTGAGGTTAATATACTCTTTAAATTTCAAGCTTTTCAATAATGGAGCCCTACAAGCTAGCATTTAAACCCACCAATTTAAGATCCTCTCTCTTAGAAATTGCAAGTTTTCCTTAATTAAGGCATTTCTATTTCTGCAGAAGAGAAACGGCTGACCCAGAGGTTGCTATGAACCTTGAGGAGGAGAGGTAATTTACAACAATTTCCCCTCTGCAAATTCTCCTTAATGTGTTTAGCTCTAAATTCTTCTTTTGATCATTATACTTGAATGAGGCTTCCTCAAAATAGTGAGAACATATAAATGCTACTTAAATATGTCACCACAAATTTGTACTATCTGGTGGGGGAATGAGTAGCTTCCTATTAGCGCCTTGATTGCCTCATCATTCCTCTTTGCCATTTCTGGGCAGTTAGAATGAAGCCACACATTTTATTTTAAAGAAAACAATTGCAGAATATAGGATTAAAAAAACAAAAAAACAATTCACCAGAATTCGCAATGTCATCACCATTATTATTACTGCTGCCTATGAAAAAAACGAGAAGAGCCAACTGCATCACATGATAGGCTAGGGATATAAAAAGGCATCATTTTCCATTCTGCTCTTCAGTGCCATTTCCATTCTGCTGCAGTTTGGCTTCTGCAAAAGAAAAAAAGATTATTTGTTTTTCTGTGGCCAAATTTAATAATGTAATCAGTTGTGTTGTTGTCGTCGTATGATTCCACACTATTCACTCTAAGTGGGGGGAAGGTAATCAATAATGTACTGGGGGGAAATAACAACAATGAATTGTGAACTGTGATTCCTTTGTGGCAAGGGATTGGAACCAGATGACCCGTGGAATCCCTTCCAACTCCACAATTCTATGAGTCTAGGATCTGAAGATGACAGCAAATACCAATTATACTTACCTGCCTGATTTGTGTTCCTGTAAGAATAGTTTCTTATTTTGTGCTAACTGTTTTGTCTGATTAGCCTCGAACTGATGAAGCTTTGTGGCGAAACCTGTTGCAAATCTGGAGGACAGGTCTTCTTTTATTTGCCCACCTGTGTTTATCCCATCATGGTGGTGGCTATATAAGACCTACTGAAGAACATTTCATCCTATTTCTTCCTTCATCCACCCACGTTCATTTCATCAGGGTGGTGTCAACTTTAGACCTACTGAAGAACTCTTCATTTAGTTCATCTTTAACGAACTGCCTTGAACCTTCTGTTGGCATCAATATATTGTTCAATGCTTAGCCACTTGCTGAATGGTTCAGTTATTCAGACATTGAAACGTTCACCGTGCATATAATTCATTCCATGTTTTTGGCAAAACCAGTATTGATCTGCACATGGCATTGTAATATGTTTTTGCTTGTTTGAATGGTTATTAGCCAATCTTCATCCAGTTATCATTCTAGTAAATTCCCTTTTACATTTATTAGTCAGTTTGTGGTGGTTTGGTTTGGTTTAGTGTCATATTATTATCACCACTGTGATACTTTGTGTAGTTTGCCTGTTCGCAGATGGACACACAGACACAATTTCTGGTACCATTACCCATTTCAATTGAGTTCTCTGACACCCCTGCCAAAAGCACCCAGTTTCCCACAGTAACCAAACAGATACCTGTGGGAAGCCGATAAACATGGGGGAAGGAAACCATCTTTTGGGGGCACCAGCACAAAAAGGTAAAGGACCCCTGGATGGTTAAGTCCAGTCAAAGGTGACTATGGGGTCAGTGGCATCGCAATGGCGGGGTGTGGGGGCAGTACGTCTGGGGTTCCATGTCTGCAGGGGTGACAAGAAGTCACCCCACGGGGGCTCGCGGCAGCTGCATGTGAAGGATCCTCCATTCACGGCTGCAGCCGCGAGCAGAGGATCCCAGCACTGTCTGTATGGCGCTGGAGCGGCGGCGGCAAACCGCTAAATACAGTGCATTGCGGCGTCGCACGCATGCGCTGTACGTAACGATGGTACAGACGGTGCTAGGACCCTCTGCTCCTCCATTCGTGGCTGTAGCTGGAGCGGCGCCAGCAGCAAACTGCTATACAGCACATGTGTGGCGTCGCTACGTACGGCACATGCATCATATGTAGTGACACCGCACATGCGCCCTACGTAGTGACGCCCGCCCCGGGTGTCATAATGTCTTCCTTCACCCCTGTATGGGGTTGCAGTGCTCATCTCGCTTTCAGGCCGAGGGAGCTGGCGTTTCTCCACAGACAGCTTTCTGGGTCATGTGGCCAGCATGACTAAACCACTTCTGGCACAATGGAATGCCATGATGGAAACCTGAGCGCACGGATACGCCGTTTACCTTCCCGCCACAGCGGTGCCTATTTATCAACTTGCACTGGCATGCTTTTGAACTGCTAGGTTGGCAGGAGCTGGGACAGAGCAACGGGAGCTCACCCTGTCATGGGGATTTGAACCGCCGACCTTCTGATTGGCAAGCCCAAGAGGCTCAGTGGTTGTAATACACCCCCCCCCACACACACACACGGGTGTTTGTGCTCACTGCGGTATGGGCTATTGTCTGATTTCTGGCTGAGTGGATACAGCTGGGGGGTGGTGTAGGATCGAGGGCTTGCCCTGCTATAAGAACCGACTCTGCCATATGCAGCAGGGTCAACTTTTCCCTCCTCTTATCTACCTTGGTATGCAGCAGTGTGGCAACAGGAGGAATGTCAGGTAAGCAGCAAGCTCCACCATGCTGCACTCACTACAAACATTGCTCTTTCTTTGTTGGTATTCAGCCTTGTGGTGCAATTTTATATAAGCTAAGTCAGATGTAAAACCCACTGTGTTCCATTGGGCTTACTCTCCTGCAAGTAAGAGTAGCATTGCAACCTTAAAGAGTGTTTATTATTATTGTTGTTGTTATTATTATTATTATTATTATTATTATTATTATTATTATTATTATTATTATTATTATTATTATTATTATTCCATACCCCATTGCATGGTGCTGTGCTTTACCAATTGTTTCACCTGCTGTTGATGTCTCCCACTATCATTTTAGTGTTATTTCAATAATTTGAGTTTTTAGTGCGTTGCAATTTGTTGTTTGTTAAATGTTTATGTTCAGCCACTTTGCAAGGGTAGATGCCCTGAAAGGTGGATTAATATTTAAAAAAAAACAAAAAAAAACACAACAACACAAAACCCTTATTGAATAAATATGCTTGCCTTTTTCAATATCCTTGCAGTAGTTCTTAATCTGAATATTTCTTGTATCAAGATACCTATCTTGAGATTAATTTAGAGCAAGGCGACTGGGGAACTGGAATTGGAAGCTGAGCATCAGCTTGAAGTGCTGGTGAGAAGCAAAACGTACTCCTCCGCAGAGCACCAAATGGGAAGCACCGTGGTGAGCCTGGGGAAAGCCTTCACAGTTTGCCTCACACATTCGCACATGTTGGAATCAAGAATCAAAGAAATTGCTCTGCCATCCTGGGAAACTGAATTAAACCCAACAAAGTCCCAAGCAGTTATCTTGCTGGCAAGGCTATTAAAACATATAAAGAGCATTTAAAAGGACATTATGGAATATAAAAGGAACCCTTTTTAAAACAAAGAGTCAGTTGCTTTTTATGGCACAGTGTTTTGCTCTCTTGATCTGTAGTCATGCATTTAGACAAGCAAGGTAGGGATCTATATCTATATCTATTTACAGAAAATTGCTTGTTTGAACTCTGCAAATCAAACGTCTAATTTTCCAATGAAAAATATGCTGCCCTCTCCAGTAAAAATAAGCATGCAATATATATTGTTCAGTCAGAATGCTACGCTAATTTTTCTTTCAATGATTTATGACCCATAAAATAATCTAATTAGTCATTTGAAATGGAAGGCACTCTTACAATACAATGTTATGTTGGGTACGGTAGACATTCTGTGCTCCGTTTCATCTTATGGATATAAAAAACTATCCATCTTGTACCTTTGGTAGTAATCATGGGATATTGTAATGTTTGGAGTAGATTCCTTGAAATTAAAACATGACTAAAGTCCTTTCATGTCAGCTTAGTTAGATATAACCCTCCATGTATTTCTAGTGCTGAGCTTCATGATCTTGGTGAGCAGTGACAGAATATTAGTAGGGGGAAGGCAGATGTTTATACAGAATAACATGCTTCCTAATTCTGTTTTGATCTGTACCTGCAAAATATAATTATTTTGAATTCCAAAATCAGCTATCCAAACTTCCTCTGCCAAATCAAGTGATATCAAGGCAGTCAAGCTCCCATTTCCTTGGCCCCTTTAAAATGTATTAACAGCTGGCCAGCTAAAGAGTTATAACCCTGTAATTATGTGTGTGTGTTGCAGGGGAAAGAGTTAAGTTCCTGAGACCAAGTTTCTCGAAAACATGTTAATACCTAGGTTGGGTTAATACCTTTCTGGGCCTGTCCTTGCCGCTGCTTGTCCACCAGGTTTCTCTTACGCACAGCAACCCAGGCCATCTGGGCGGGGA
This sequence comes from Lacerta agilis, assembly GCF_009819535.1. Classification (NCBI taxonomy): domain Eukaryota; kingdom Metazoa; phylum Chordata; class Lepidosauria; order Squamata; family Lacertidae; genus Lacerta; species Lacerta agilis. Next base: position 67,586,302 of record NC_046316.1, on the reverse strand, counting down.
GGGGGGGTTGCAGTGATTTTTAGGAAGTCATTAGTTTGCACCAGGCGTCCTATTGGGAAGACCCAGTTCTCTGAGTGCATGTTCTGGAAGTTGGGCAATAGGGGCAGTACAGGATTCCTTTTGGTGTACCGACCTCCCCGCTGCACCAAGGATTCCCTGCCCAAGCTGCTTCAGGTCGTGGCGGATGTTCTCCTGGAGTCACCTAGTTTGGTCGTCCTAGGGGATTTTAACATCCATGCCGACACGACCTTACAAGGGGCCGCTCGGGACTTCGTGGAAAGCATGGCCTCCATGGGGCTGTCCCTGAATAAGTCTGGTCCAACTCATAGCCAAGGACATGCCTTAGACCTGGTATTCACCTCTATGGATGTTGGTGATCTGACATTAAAAAAAAGTGAAACTAAAGAAGTGCCATGGTCAGATCACTTCCTGGTACAACTGGACTTCTCCGCAACCCTTCCCCTCTGCAGGGAGGTGGGACCAATTCGGATGGTCCGTCCCCGCCACTTAATGGATCCAAATGGTTTCCAGAGAGTGGTAGGGGATACTTTATCCCATGTTGATGGCCTTTCAGCCGATTCCCTGGTGGCCCGCTGGAATGTGGAGCTAACCAGGGCTATTGACTGTTTGGCTCCGAAGCGCCCTCTCCGGTTGCATGGAGCCCGGACAGCCCCGTGGTTTTCCCCGGAGCTGAGGGCGATGAAACAATCGTTGAGACGGCTAGAGCGCCGGTGGCAGAAAACCCATTCTGAATCCGACCGAACACAGGTTAGAGCTCAACGTCGAGCCTACCAAGTGGCGATAGCGACGGCGAAAAAGACTTTCTTCACCGCCTCTATTGCATCTGCGGAAAATAGCAGCAGGAGACTCTTTCAGGTGGTTCGGAATCTATCGGAGCCACCTTCGTCATCGGGGCCTGGTAGGGACCCCAAGATCTCCTGCAATGCGTTTGCAAAGTTTTTTGCAGATAAAATCGCTCAGATTCGGAAAGAGATAGACTCCACCGTGGGAGCAGGGCCAGGGCGGGAGAGTGCCAGAGTCCTGTCTAGTCCAGTTGCGTGGGATCAATTTCAGTCTGTTACCTCCGAGGATGTGGACAGGCTGCTTGGACGAGTGAAACCAACCACCTGTCTCCTTGATCCTTGCCCATCCTGGCTTATAAAAGCTAGCCGGGAGGGGCTGGGCGATGGGCTGCGCGGGGTGGTGAATGCTTCCCTCTGTGAGGGAGCCTTCCCAGCCCCGCTGAAAGAGGCGGTCATTAAACCGCTTCTTAAAAAAACATCTTTAGACCCGGCCAATATGGCCAACTATCGCCCAGTCTCAAATCTACCATTCTTGGGCAAGGTGATTGAGAGGGTGGTTGCTGAACAACTCCAGGCACGCCTGGAAGAAGCGGACCATTTGGATCCCTTCCAATCGGGATTCAGGCCTCACCATGGGACTGAAACCGCCTTGGTCGCGCTGGTCGATGATCTCCGGCGGGCTAGGGACAAAGGTGAGAGCTGTTTCCTAGTTCTGCTGGATCTCTCAGCGGCCTTTGACACCATCGACCATAACATCCTTCTAGACCGGCTAGAGGGGTTGGGAGCTGGAGGCACTGTTATACAGTGGTTCCGCTCCTTCCTCCTGGGCCGTGTTCAGAAAGTGGTGGTGGGGGATGAGTGTTCAGACCCCTGGGCTCTCACTTGTGGGGTGCCTCAGGGTTCTGTCCTCTCCCCCATGCTTTTTAATATCTATATGAAGCCGCTGGGAGAGATCATCAGGGGGTTTGGGCTGGGTGTTCATCAGTATGCGGATGATACCCAGCTCTACCTCTCTTTCAAATCAGAACCAGTGAAGGTCCTGTGTGAGTGCCTGGAGGCGGTTGGAGGATGGATGGCGGCTAACAGATTGAGGTTGAATCCTGACAAGACAGAAGTACTGTTCTTGGGGGACAGGAGGAGGGCAGGTGTGGAGGATTCCCTGGTCCTGAATGGGGTAACTGTGCCCCTGAAGGACCAGGTGCGCAGCCTGGGAGTCATTTTGGACTCACAGCTGTCCATGGAAGCGCAGGTTAATTCTGTATCCAGGGCAGCTGTCTACCAGCTCCACCTGGTACGCAGGCTGAGACCCTACCTGCCCGCGGACTGTCTCACCAAAGTGGTGCATGCTCTGGTTATCTCCCGCTTGGACTACTGCAATGCGCTCTATGTGGGGCTGCCTTTGAAGGTGACCCGGAAACTGCAATTAATCCAAAATGCGGCAGCTAGACTGGTGACTGGGAGTGGCCGCCGAGACCACATAACACCGGTCCTGAGAGATCTGCATTGGCTCCCAGTACGTTTCCGAGCACAATTCAAAGTGTTGGTGCTGACCTTTAAAGCCCTAAACGGCCTCGGTCCTGTATACCTGAAGGAGCGTCTCCACCCCCATCATTCAGCCCGGACACTGAGATCCAGCGCCGAGGGCCTTCTGTCTGTTCCCTCACTGCGAGAAGCAAAACTACAGGGAACCAGGCAGAGGGCCTTCTCGGTAGTGGCGCCCGCCCTGTGGAACGCCCTCCCATCACAGGTCAGGGAAATAAACAACTACCTGACATTCAGAAAAAACCTGAAGGCAGCCCTTTTTAGGGAAGTTTTTAATGTTTGATATTGTTGTATTTGGTTTCTGTTGGAAGCCGCCCAGAGTGGCTGGGGAAATCCAGCCAGATGGGCGGGGTACAAATAATAATTATTATTATTATTATTATTATTATTATTATTATTAAGACCTTTCTGTATGTTTTCTAGTCAGTTATGGTATCTTAAAGGAGAGCTAAAGGTATTATAATTTGCTTTTCTATAATTATCCCTAGGTCTGGGTTTATCTTGAGCATTTCTTCATGGATAATCCCTTTGATTTCTGGAAGATAGATTGCTAGCAGGGTAGGAGTTTGGGGGATTTAACCTGGGCAAATTTCTTCCAATGCTTGCATTTGTGCCAATATAATGAATCTTCCTTTCTTGTCTATTGCAGAACATCTGGGTATTATTAGTATAGGTGACAAAGGCAGGAGTCATATGACTTGAGAACCTCCTGCTCCATCCTCTCAAGTTGCCTTTTCCAGACTGCAATTCCTTTCATCTAGTAAGTACAGGGAATGGATTTCTAACTTGCCATTGGGTGTGGGGCGGGAACATATGAATCAATAATGAAAATTTATCCTGTACATCTGGATCCTGAAAGGTTAGTTTGATACTGCCTCTCTGGTCACAATTAGACCGGTATTTAAAATGTAAACCATTTCCTAAATCCACGGAAGCCCCTACAATGGCTTGAATTCCTGCATGCAGCTCAGATTCTGCTTTCAGTATTCCACTGGATTTTATTACTGAATGACCACCTGTAGAACATCTGGATACCTCTTTCTAGAAGAGTCATCATTGGAATTTGGACTTTCCAGGTGTGTTTGTTAATCCATCATTCACTGCCTTTTACTCCTGTCTGCACTGTGGGGCAGGAAACATGGAGTGTCAACCTGTAGCCTCCAGAGTTCTGTCAAAAGATGCTAGATTGGGGCTTGAACAAATTTAGGTGACAGACAAGATCATTTCCTTGGAAGGTAGCAAGTGGGTTTTCAGCATACCCATCCACTATAAATAGCCTTGGATATGAAGGGCTTAGATCAAGAATGGAAAACAACTTCAAGTCCATCTCCTGAGCATTCATATTTTAAAAGCAGACCACTGAGTTCAAGTACCAAACTTGATAGATGTCATTTAATTGTTTTGCTACTGAATCTGATAGGGACGTAGAGAGCTCAGACCTATCCCCATTTTGATGTACCTCCAAATGATCACCAACTTCAGTTTCTTTGCTAGTAGGTCCCGTCTGCTGGTCTACAGTAAGAATTCCTGTCTCCATTAACCCAAAGACTGTACCAATTATGGCACTAAAAAAAAAAAAACTTGCTTTTCCAATGCGTTGATTCTGCTAAAGTCCCTTTACTGTCTATTTTGTCAAGAGAGATTGGTTGTGTAAAAGTTCCCACAGAGAAGACTTTCAGTCTCTGTTCTCTCTGTTATGGCAAAATTGTTATCACACATTGTTGTAGTTTTGTTATATGTCAGAAGCTGAGGTTGCCTCGGAGCATATGTATCAGCTCCCAGCACTCCTTCTGGGGCCAAAGGGGCCTCTTCTGAACTGTGTTTGCTTAGGAGTAGGGGGTTTGTGGACATTTTTCTTACAATGTCTCCAGAAACCTAACTAAGTAAGAAGTGTGGCGGCTGTTCTACCATTAGAAGTTTAGCCGCCACCAGCAATCAATGTATCCTCCTGGGCTGCTAATTGAGAAAGAGCAGCCACCGCCAATGACATTCTGGCCTCATAGCACCACATTTGGGGCCTGGTTTGTTTCCTAGTGCTGAGAAGGGGGCCCATCTGTCTTTCCTGCGCCATTTCCTACAGCATTCGGAATGTCTCTGGCTGCCTCCTCACCAAGTTCTGACCTCGCCTCAACCTGCTTAGTTTATCAGAGCTGATGAGCTCGCAGCTTGAGACTGCTTGGCTGCAGGCAACAATTTGACTTGACTGCTGCTTTTATATTTACTCTGCACACTCCTTTGGTCTATGGAGGAAGACGGCGAACAGGTGGTGAACCTCCCAGGAGCGGCCAAAGAACAATTAGTTTGTGACAGCTCACTTGCCATTGGAAATGAAATTGCCTTATAAGAGTTATATTTCTCCAAGGATCATTTCTGCTTCATTTCTAGGGCTGTTCCCAGGGCGTCCAGTGAAGAATGCAAAAAATCTAGGTGAATTTTGGAAGCATTCCCCACTCAGCTGTTCTTACTTGCTGGAAGAGACTTCTTAAAGAGGATTTTCTCCCCACTCTGATTTATCAACTGTGTTTTACTTATTTATTTAACAGGCTGTGGGCACAGAATCTGCTTGTGAAGGTGCAGCACAACACAGGATTGGATCCTCCTGCTTAGCAGTTGGTAAATGGGAGGGTTATGTACAGTGATACTTCAGGGGGCAGGAAGGAGGAGAGGCCCAGCAGGAAGGAGAGGTGCAAGGAAGCTACTCATGAAGGAGCAGCCCCATGCAGAATCTGAACCTGTTTGCTGCTGATGCACCCCCTTCCCAAACATATTTTGAAACCCTACTCCAAATTACTTCATTGGCAGATCTGGGCTGGGTGATCCTTGGGGTTGCACACAGTGAATCAGCCTGGTCCATGGCCCACAGGGCAGATTGGAGGGCCATTTGCACAGCCCCTATTTACTTTCAGAAGCAGAGCTGCCTGGTGCAGCATTGTTCATACTATTGGGGCCAGCCGGCCCATGAGGTGGGCTGAGGCAGCTGCCTTGGGTGGCAGAAGCACAAGACGCAGTGCCCCTGCTGGCGCCCTGCCCACTCTGCCACTGGCAGCACTGGAGAAGCACTGCCAGCAGTGAGATATGATGAGATCATATAGAGCTTGCTGAAATCTTGCAAGCGTTTGCCGAAATCTCATTGAGATCTCAAGCATTTTATAAGATCTCGTGAGAACCCCTTGAGATCTTGCAGAAACCCACCACTGTGCAACCCCCCTCTAAGCTAAACATTATATTCTTCACTTCACTTACTATTGCCAATACCCTTTTGTGCCCTAGCGAATGCACGATTGAAGGGCAAATCAGTTATGTCTTATTTCTTATCCCACTACTCTATCTACATAGGCTTTATTTTTTCCTTGGTTTGGAAAAGAGGAGGAGTTGGTTTTTGTTATGATTTCCCCTTTATAGTGAATGAGTGAACACAGATATTCATTTTATGCAGTACAGTTTAGAACTTGAAGCACAGATCAAAGAGGAGAGAGCTCAGTCACAGAGTGACTCAGAAACAGATCGTTTTTGGGTTTTTTTAATGTAGAGAAAACGGGCTCCAGTTTAGGCTGCCATGCTGCTGCAGATGTCGCCTGCCCACCCATTACAGAATCACTAACAAAATCAATAGTCCTTGCACCAACAGAACCTCCTGAAAACTAGAAATGTATCACATATTAATGAACCAAATGAATCATATATTAATCATCAGAGACTGAGTGTTGGGGGGGGGAGGGTGGTTCATTTAATTTCATTGTACACAGGTTGTACGATGACAATAAATGTATTATTAGCAGCTTACTGTTCTTACACTTAACAACTTTGGGAAGCTGTAGTTAAAGCTGGAATTCCAAATAATAAATAAATACCTTGATTTGTGAAGGTCTTTCTCTCTCCCTTGTCTCTTAAGTCCCTCCACAGGAGTTTCAGTGGATCTCTTCTACAATAAATATTGTATTCCTAATCATTTGCATGGTTTTTTTTTTTTCATTTAGCTCTAATCAAACTTTCTGATGGCTAGAGAATATAGCCATGCACCACATAGGATATCCCATAACTTGGGCATCAGGTGAGACTCTGGAAGCGATGAATCAGTGCCTCAATTCAGTAATAAGCTGGATTTAAAAGCTGGATTTAAATGGAAAGTGAATTCTTCCATTTTGACAACAGGGAATTGCTATGGATGGGTGGTCTTTTTGCATTCACTCTGAAAGAGCAAGTTTAAAGGAAACTTGACCCTGCTTCTGAGCCCAATTCAAGCTGCTGGTGCTCAGCTGTAAGGACCTAAATGTCTTGGGTTCTATCAGTGGCGGAGCTCCATGCTCTGGCACCGGGGGTGGAGAGCAGGTGGGGGCGTGGCTGGCGCACATCTTGGGGGTGTGGCACATAGCCTGCAGGAGTGTGGTGTGCGTCCCGGGGGCGTGGCGCCCAGCTTGGGGGGGCCAGCCCCGATGGCACCCCACCGGGATCATGGTGCTGGGGGCGTGCCGCTCCCCCCGCCCCCTCTTCCTCCGCCAGCAGGTTCTATGAACCTGATGCAGAACCTACCTATACAGCATCACCACTGCTGACCTGTCATATCCAAATAGGACACTGCACTGTGTGGAAAAATGTTCTCCATCTCTGGCTTCCTTTTTAGCCTGGCCGCCATTTTTTATTCTCTGAAATCCTCCATACTTAGTGTCATTTCAGACATTGTTGCGGAGAAGGAGTGTGAGGTACAGCAACTGTCACACACACATAAAAGAGTGAATACTCAAAGGAAATTTTGCAAAATGGCCTTCATTTTCTGGGCAGAGAGTAAGAACAAGGAAAATATCAGAAATTTTCTCAGAAAATTAAATATTCTGAGAGATTCACGACAAGATCTATTTCAGATACCTCTCCATCTTCTGTTGAGCAATAGGAACAGCCGATCATCTGTAACACTATTCTAGTGATGTTGAGAAAGCTGGTTGTGTGATCAGTAGTGGGGGTCCTTAAAAGCAAAATACTTGAAATATTGTCTGGTTAGAAGAAGCCCTCGAGAGCAACTTTGTTGTAGCTGGTTTCTCTTTGAAGAATCATTTCCTGTTCTGGTTTGGGCTTTCACAGAGCCTTCTCAGCATGCCGAGTTCAAAAAAGCAACCTAGATTACTGGAGCTGAATGAACTGTATATTTCATAGGATTTCTAAGTTCTGTTATTTCCAGTGCTCTGGTTTTTTTCAGTAACTGGAGCAGAAAGAATTTTACTCTACCTTAATGCATCCCAGGGAATACTTTTCAGTTACCTTCTGCTTATCAAGGGAACTAGGAGGAGAAAATGTAAACCACAGCCTTTTCCAGGACAGGAAACCTCAAATATTACACCGAAACCATTGTTATGAATTTTAACAATTGACCAGCTTCTAAAGAAACCTTCACACAAAAACTAAATACTTGGCATCTGGTCATTTATTTTCCTTAAGGAAACCACATTCTCGGTCTGCCTCATGTATTTTTTAAGATTCCCAACCACCTTGTACGCAAAAGACTTCATCAGCGCACAGTCGGTTTCCGTGCAGCTGTGAATGAAATGTCAGAGCCTGTCATGCAATACATGCTTTGCGATGTAAACAATGAAATTGCTCTGCCTCTCTCCTCCCTGCAAGTGGCTTCTTGAAAGATGTTTTCAAACTAGTTCTTAGGCACTCTTTTTTTCTTCTTCTGGATGGTAAGTAAAGTTCTGCATCTCACTACTTTCTACACTTTCCATACATTTGCTGGTGGGCCAATGGTGTATTTTTGTTCAAATATTATGGATATCTCATAGTGGCGAAAGAGGTGCAGTGGGAAGTAAATTTTGGTGTTTGAGATTCTAGAATCAGTGTAGTCAGTGCTGGTTGGAGCTGATAGGTGTACTCCAGTAGAATCTGAAGGGCAGCACATTGGCTGCCCATGTTCTAGAACAGGGGTCGACAACCTAAGGCCCATGGGCCACAAGTGGCACATGGGGGTCGTTTAACTGGCCCATGGACCCCCTCCGCCCGCTAGGTTGGCTCCCGTGCACCACGCTAAACCGGCACAGAGCAGAGCAGGGCCCACCTTCCATGACAATAGCCAGCTTCCCATTGGCTGCAGGAAGCTCCTGCAGCCAATGGGAAGCTGCGCATGCCTCGTCTGCACCAGAAGCAGTGCCGTAAATTGTGTTTGCGCATGCATGCGTTCAAGTGCACACACACACACTGGTCCACCGCGGCATCTGCGGGACCGTGAACCGGCCCAAGCCACAAAAACTTTGCCGACCCCTGTTCTAGAATGTCAAAGCAGAAAAATGTCAAACAGCAGTATGAGATATATAAAAGCAATTATGTAAAACAGCAACATTCTGCACAGCATTTTAATTAATTGGAACAGAAAAGTTCTCAAAACCTATTTTAAAAAAGATGAAGGGGCCATATTATTTTCCTTGGGGAGAGTTCCAAAGCTGTACAGCCACCACTGAAAAGGCCCTGTCTCTAGTCTCTATCTCCCATGTGACAGCCCTTTAGATATTTGAAGATGGCTATCAGATCTCCTCTCAGTCTCCTCTTTTCCAGGCTAAACATACCCAACACCCTCATCCATTCCTTATAAGGCTTGGTTTCCAGACCCTTGATCACCTTGGTTGCCCTCCTCTGCACACATTTCAGTTGTCAATATCCTCATTAAATTGTAGTGCCCTTATCTGGACACAGTACTCCAGGTGTGGTCTGACCAAGACAGAATAACACAGTACTAATACTTCCCTTGAACAGAACAATATACGTCTGTTGATGCAACCTATAATTGAATATCCCTCTATTTTGTAATGCACAGGTAAATATCCCCAAGCACATTGATATATCAAAGATTAGTAATATATACAAAACCTGGTAAGTATCACGTAAGTGGTGCAAATTTTGATCAAGTAGGCAAGGTTATCTTACTTGACCTGTACTGCTGCAGTTTTCAAAAAGGCAGATGACCCCACTTAGGCTGTAATCTTTAAGTCCCATTCAAATAAGTATGGCTGGTACCAGCCAAATACTTGAAGAATCGTATATTTTTCCTGCAGCATCTAAATCATTGATGTTAATGTATATGGAATATTTAATTCCTCCCTCTACTTTTGCATTTTGATTTAAACACATTTGGCTTCTACAAATATGGATGGCACTGAACTACCAGTATTTTATCACTATTTATTTAAAGCCTAGTTCCAGCCTTGTCAGACAAACAATAATCTTTTGCATCGTGCAAATTCTGCATTTGTAATTAAAAAAAATGCCTTGTGAAACTAGATAATTTGCAAATGATATCATGTCTGAATCCATCTCCTATGACAACTGAGTCGTTTGCATCTCAGCAGAATTAAAAGTGACACTAAAAGCATGGGGTGATTTAAGGCAAATGACATGGAAAGGGGATACTGTATAGTTTAATGGATGGAAAGGGAAAGGGAAAACAGCACATGGTCACACCTTTCTGATTCATTGGAAAGGCTCCGCTTAAAAAGAAACAGGATATTCACTTCAGAAAGTGCAAAGTACTAGATACTAATATCTGTTCCCTATAGAAACCATGCTATAGATGATACAGAATTCACAATGCAGCAGCAGAACAAACATCAGTCGCATGTCAATGACAATTCAGGAACAGACAACAGTTCATTTCGGCCTTCTGGTGCTAAGTCCAAATGATGTCAGAGCGAGGTGAAACACAGGACACCCAAACGGTGCTACTATCTTGCTCTGCTACTGCCCTCTGCTGAGTTATTTCCAGTGTAGCATTGGTTGCAGTTCTCAGAGTAATCGATAAATAATACTAAGTGCCTGATTTTTTCTACACCCTGTACACATATTAAAATGGAAAGCAGACCCTGTCCATATGACCATAATTTAATAGATATGACACAAGAGGAAGATGGGGGGGGAGGGAGGAAAGCAAGTATTGACTTTCAGGGCAATAGATGGGGTCAAGTTTGCCTCCCCTTTGTCATTATGTTCTTGTTCTTTCTAGCTTGAGGGGGGGCGTGGCACCTGTAACTGCTCCATCTCTAGCCAGTGAATGCTGCCAGGTAGGTCTCCTCTTGCTACAAAAAATATAGCTTCCCATCCCAGTAACTCTTGGTCAGTTAACTGTAGATAGAATTTGTGGAGCTGACTATTCTGAATGCTTGATAACTATTTGCCAAGACACCTAATATTTCAAAGAAAGAATGAGTTGGTGTTGCTTTCACTCTGGTTTAAATATCCCCCAATGTTGATCACACAAACAGTCACGTAAAGCTAGCATGGGGTGCTTTGCTGTTAAAAACATTTCAGTTTATTTTTTGTTTTGTTCTACTTTATTTCCTTCGATGTGTTTATCACACTCATTCCTGAAAGCTTGAAGCTGGAAAAGATGTATATTAGTTTTTCCTCATAGCTTCCTAAGCACCAATAACTTGCTTTTCATAAAAGGAGACTAAGAATGTCAAGATTTCAGCATGAGAGAAACGTACAGTGAGTTTCAGGAAGTCAGTCTCAATGATACCCTGGCTCCCCTCCCAGCTGGCGATCCTCTATCTTTGAGGGTAGGCTATATAAGAGGCAGGCTGCCAAACTACTTCCTTTGTCAAGTTAATGGCTTTGGCTGCCTAGTTAGGCACCATGATTTAACATATCCAAAGATGTTGCTCTGTTGCCATAGTGACAAATGGGTGGGCCTTTTCCTACCTCACCTGGCTGGATGCCATGTCATTCTAGAATGAAGAACAATAGGCCAAGGGGGGTGGGTGTGGAAGATTATGAGAGAGAGTGGGTCTGATGCTGGAAGCTGAAGGGACAGAGGCATGTCTTGCTCTGTGCTGGATCCAAAGCTGAGTTTGAGGAAGCAAGATTGCTGGAGTGTTAGTGCTGCAAGCGCCTCCATCGTATGCTCAGGTTGTATATACTGTATGTGTAAATAAAACCATATATATTGTAAATACACCACAATCTCCACTGATTCTCATTCCAAGGGAACCAAACCCTGCATAAAGCACAGAGCTCCCCAGAATCTGTTGGCTCTTGGGGATTGAAGTAAAGGTAAAGGTAAAGGGAACCCTGACCATTAGGTCCAGTCATGTCCAACTCTGGGGTTGCGGCGCTAAGTAGCATGTAGCAAAATGCTGCAATTGGAAAAGGTACATACAGAAAATACAGAAAGCTTATTTTACATTTTGCCCATTCATTTCAGATTAGCTTGGAAATTTCCTCTTTTAGTCTGGTACAGGCATCCCCAAACTCGGTCCTCCAGATGTTTTGGGACTATAATTCCCATCATCCCTGACCACTGGCCTTGTTAGCTAGGGATTATGGGAGTTGTAGTCCCAAAACGTATGGTGGACCGAGTTTGGGGTGCCTGGTCTGGTAGACTATCACTAACTGAGTTGTATGGCAGGGGCAAGAGGGCAGTCCCTGGAATAGAGGAGGAAATAGGGTATACCAGCCCCATGTATAGGTTAGGAATGTATTGATAACAGGAAGCAAATGGGGTTGGCGTGGCATAGGGCAGGGATCTGAATCTGAACAACCCACCTGCTGGGCACACCCTTGGTAGCTGCCGCACAACTGTCTCCATCTTGGTTCATGCTGTGCATCTGGGAACCAGCTGACAACTCAAGGTGAGTGACATTAGGGCTATGGCCCCACTGAGCTATGGCTATGGCCTGATATGTTACCCCCCGCAGACCCTCCATGAGGTCCCTTGTCATATCCCAATGCCATATCCCACCACAACAGCCAGGCTGTGAAGCTGAGCAGCTCACCAGTGCTTCTGCCACAACCAAGTGACAGACTGGAATAGTTTGTCCTTATTTATCTATTTTGATTCATTGGCTTGTTGAAGGATAATTATAGAAGGTCACTTATAAATTTTCTATCTTTATATTTAAAAATTTTCTGCTTTGTAATATACCGTTATATCTGACATCTATACAGTTCCCTTTCCTTTCTTCTCATTTATATTGCCTCCTTGCCTCCTTTGCATGCCATTCCTGCCGGCTAACTTCATAGGTTTTCACTCCAAAGACAAAAGTAATGGACACCTTCCTTTTTTGCTCCTGGAAAGCTGCCTTGTTAGTGGCTCGTGTATGTCCACAACCACTGAGGGACGGTGATGCTTTAGTCCAACAGAGAATCCCACTCAATGATGCAATAAAAGCACATTAATGAGGTGCTAACAGGACAGTTTCCCAAGGGTATAACAAACTGCCCATTAACTTCTGTTTATGGAGCAAGGTCAAAGTCCAACCCCATAAAGGGAATGCCTCACAAATTTCACAACAGATTGCTTAGGTTGTTCATATATGCCAGTACTACAACTGTTGCTTCTTCGTAAATAAAAGTCTCTTTGATTTGCTTGTCTTTTAACACTGAGTCCAACACACAGATGTGCCCCTTTAAGTAAAAGTATCTTATATCTCGAAAAATGTTTTGGAGAAGAGCAAAAGAGCAGGAAGGAAAGTCTCAGAAGAACAGAGATTAAAAGCGCAAATGCAGACACACCCCAAAGATTATTTGAGCCTGTATCAAAGGTCCTATTTTTCTACTTCTCACTAATACATTTGAGGATAAATAGTGACTCCAGAGTCTAAAGAATGTCAGAAGGCTTAGCAACTATCAGTAATCCATCTGGTAGAATACACCCAAGGCAAGCAGCTGGGTCATTGGGATTTGCATGGTTTAAATTTCCAGGGCTGGACAATGAGGGTAATTAAGAAAACAGAGCCTAAGGTTAGTGTACAGTGAATCAAGCTGCATGTAGGTAAATGGAGAGCAACAATGCCAGGCCCCAAAGGCATAGGCTGATGGGAGTGAAGCAGTTAATTCCTCACTTACTGGCAGCATGTCATTAACATAATGTTGAAGACCAGCTGAACTGAGTCAGGTAGAACAAAATAAAAAATAAAATAAAAATTCCTTCCAGTAGCACCTTAGAGACCAGCTAAGTCATGAAAGCTCATACCAAGAACAAACTTAGTTGATCTCTAAGGTGCTACTGGAAGGAATTTTTTTTTTTTTTGACTATGGCAGAGCAATACGGCTACCTACCTGTAACTGAGTCAGGTAGAGTTATACAAATATCAGCTAAGCAGCATCCAGAGTAGGGATGGGTGAATCTGTCAGTTCTGGATTCTCATCTTCCCAGTCTTCATTTCGGCTCTCCATGTTTCCACATCAGTTTGTGGTTTTTCTTTTCTTTACAAAAAGTCATAAGCAATGACTTTGGGAGCCAATGTGGTGTAGTGGTTAAGAGTGGTAGACTCGTAATCTGGGAAACCGGGTTCGCGTCTCCGCTCCTCCACATGCAGCTGCTGGGTGACCTTGGGCTAGTCACACTTCTCTGGAGTCTCTCAGCCCCACTCACCTCACAGAGTGTTTGTTGTGAGGGAGGAAGGGAAAGGAGAATGTTAGCCGCTTTGAGACTCCTTCGGGTAGTGAAAAGCGGGATATCAAATCCAAACTCTTCTTCTTCTTCTTTAGTGTGAATTTTTCCTCATATGCAAGCAATTTTGTCAAATATATACAATTTTGCAAAGCAGTTTCCCCAGATTTATTTTGTATGTTACTTTCACTCAGATATGCACCTTTCTGCACAATTCAAACTAGTATATGCAGGGTGTGGTTTTTTTTTAACATATTACTTGGAGAAATGCACTGCAAAATTCAGAAAAGTACAAATTTCAAAGGATGGCAGTATTTTGGTTGATGCATTGTTTCAGAAAGTGCAAATTAAGTAGGTTCACCTTTAAATGAGAACTGAATTGAATGTTTTCTTGGCACCTAGTCCCAAGGTACTACTTGTCTCATGTTTTGCTATATCTTCTGCTGTGTCTTCCTCTAGCACCAAAGAATGCAGTGCAATGGGGCTGCCATTGGCCTGTTCTACACATAAAGCCAAATGAAGAGGTCAAAACCAAAGGTGGAGTCATAGAATTGTAGAGTTGGAAGGGACTATGAGGGTCGTCTAGTCCAACCCCCTGCAATGGAGGAATCTTTTGCCCAACATGGATCTCAAACTTATGACCCTGAGCTTAAGAGTCAATGGAGCTGAGTAAACTCTTAGCTTTCTGATGGGGAATGTCAAGTTTGAATGTTTTCCTAGCCCTTTTCATGCATTATCACCCAAAGAGAGAACATGGATAGAACAGGGCTGTGCAGATGCACCTATAGCTCCACTCCTAAGCCACATAACTCCACCCCAGAGCCACATAATTCCTTCAGCTCTTTGTGCTTTTGGACAGTCCTGTAGGACTAATTGCAGTCGTTAACAGTCAACAGGTTTACCATACCCATTGAGTCAATCACTCATCTCCTACTACACTTCTGAGGAAAAACCCCACCCCACACTCCCACTATATATAAGGGTCTGGTGACTTCTGTTTCAGTGTATCTGAAGAAGTGTGCATGCACACCGAAGCTTATATCCAGAACAAACTTAGTTGGTCTCTAAGGTGCTACTGGACAATTTTTTACTTATTTCGACTGCGTCAGACCAACACGGCTACCTACCTGAATCTACCAGCTTCTTTGTCAGTGATCATGTTAATGGATCTGTGCATGTATCTATTAAAAAGAGCTCCTTACAGAGCAGCAGGATATTAATAACATGGTAGAAGCTTTGACTTGTAGTGACAAATGCTCTCACACAGAAGCATATGGGCAACACTCTCACTGTTACC
The DNA here is from genome assembly GCF_009819535.1 of Lacerta agilis. Classification (NCBI taxonomy): domain Eukaryota; kingdom Metazoa; phylum Chordata; class Lepidosauria; order Squamata; family Lacertidae; genus Lacerta; species Lacerta agilis. Next base: position 67,571,289 of record NC_046316.1, on the reverse strand, counting down.
CTTGGAGGAGCATCAGAAAGTGATGTGAAGATTATTAGCTCCAATAACTTTGACACCAAAGGAATTGGCAGCCTATGGAAAACAAGGAAGAATAAGCAAAAGTGACTACTAAAAAGTGACTTTCTGGATCACACAGACAGAAACTGGGTAATATGAAGATTCAAGATTTGTAAGCATTTTCCCAGCTAGCTTTTGCAGATAGCAAAGTATCAAAAGTTAATCAAAGTGACTGAGATTTTAGGGATGGGGGACCTGAGGCCACACTACTTAGGCCTCACCCCTTCCACCCAGGGCACACCCCTCCACTGACTCTTCTTTGCACCCTCCCTGAGTAATTCTGCCTGGCTTGAATGAGCCCACGAGTTCTGCTATTGCTTCTTGCTTGCCTGGATGGAAGATGAAGAGAGGTATGTGCAGAAACAAACCTATTGTGCAAAGATAGAATTAAAATGTGTTGCTCAACCTGCTTCTGCTTCTGACCGTGTCCACCACTGCCATGTGGCCTCCAGAAGGTTGCCGAAAAGGTCATGGAAAGGGGCTGAAAGAGGTTCCCTATCTGTGTTTTGGACTTGCATAACTGCAGCACTGGAAAGAACCAAGTGGGTCTACTAGAGCAATACAAGGCACTGGAAAGGACATCCTGTTTCAAAGCTGCCCATGAGAACACGTTCCAGTTTTCCAGTAGTAACAGAAGACATTCCATAGCCTCCTTGAGCAGTTCTTCCCAGTTGTAATTCTCTAAACACTGGGAGCAGGTCCCACTGAACTCATATTGAGTTTGCTCCTGCTCGTTCCGCCTGCAACCTGCTCGCTCCATGAAACTCTGCTCCAGAGGGTTTGAGGACCTTCCAGAGCATCATGAAAAGCAGGGAAGGGTGGAAACAAGAATTGCTTCTCCTCTTCTGCCAGTGGGAACTTCTCCTGGATCTCAACCCCATCTGTGAACAGAAGGAGGCCAGTCCAGACAGAAGGCTAGTTAGTATCCAAAACAAAGGGAATTACTTCAGAGTGGATATGCATTGGCTTGTGTGCTGAATTTTTCATTTGGGGGGGGGGGGGACGACGACGACGACGACCAACCATTCTAAAGTTTAATTGCTTTTTTTTGCCCATTGTACCTTGTTCTGTTCTTTCTAACATGCCTTTATGTATTTAAGATTTGTTCGGCTTTAAAAAAAAAAGATTTAACAAAACCAATTTCTCCTCTTTTGTTCCTCTTTCACTTTTTCTTTTATTCGGGCTTGAAACCAGGGAAAGAATATATGGGCTGGCAGTTTTAGGGAGCATTTGTTAGTTTAAAAAACTTTTTTTAAAATTCACCATGAATTGAATTCATTCTATTTATAAGAACTACTTTCCCTACAAAAATACTGTGCCAGCTTTTGGCTTGAGCATAGCCTAATGATATTTCTGGTTATGATATCCATGCCAACATAATTAAATGCTATTTTATAGCTGGAATGTAATAACATTCCTTCAGCCAGATAATGAAATGGCTGCTCATCTGACACATGACTTCTTTTTCTTTGAAGTTTTAATCTCATATTTAGGAGTTGGCATGGGATAACTTCCTTTTAATCTGACAGATAATAGTCATTAACTTGTGACTAGTTGACTGCACTGCTACTGTTCTGGTGTGGAGCTGCTTGCAAGCCTCTCCACTTTCTATTAAGGGATCTTAAACTGCGGGGTCAAAAGGGGAGGAAACAGCTTAAGGAACGTAAGAACATAAGAAGCGCCTGCTGGATCAGGTCAATTGTCCTTCTCGTTCAGCATCCGGTTCTCACAGCGGCCACCCAGATGCCTGTGGAAAACCCACAAGCAGGACCCGAGATCACTCTCCCCTCCTGTGATTTCATGCAACTAGTAATCAGAAGAATTACAGCCTCTGACCATGAAGGGAAAGCATAGTCATCATGACTAGGAGCCACCGATAACCTTCATCATGTGATAGCCTTGATCATGTGTAATTTACCTATTCCAAAGAAACTGAAATAGGTATAAGCTGGCAACCCAAAAACTACATGTTTAAAACAAATTGTGGGAGATTCTCTCCTCCATGTTGGGCTTGATCCTGATGCAGGATGGTGTGATCATAATGGAATTCAGTTTGTGTTTTATGTGTTCCAGTTTCACAGAGTTTGGAGCAGTTCCTTTCCGGATTTTACATGAAGTGCAGGATATCTAGAGGTTAGATCCTGTGGCAGTTGAAGGAACATATTTCTGTTGAGCTTTCTTCATCCTTAATGTGTGTTAGCTCGTTGTAAATGAAGAGATCTGGTCACCATTTTTTTGTGTACAGAGTACATCTTACAGATGTGTCTGAGCAGAAGAACGATAGGTAGAGATAAGCTGTCCTCTCACGTACCTTTTCAGCTCAAAACTGCACTGCACAGATGCCCTATCTCTCTGCCTCTGTGTTTCTCTGTCTCTCACACACACTTAGAGTAATTTTGATCTAAAATATAGGATGAGGAACAAGAGGGTTTACCTGTCCCTGTGAATCCTTCTTCTCTACAGATATCTCCTGCCCCACAGTTGCTCTGGATTAAAACACACACACACACACACACACACACACACACACACAGGCCAATTTTTTTATTTTTTTTGCAGAACTCTGGGCAGCAGTTTAAGGAAAACAAGAATAAGAAGTTTATCTATAGTGCCAATGATTTTCAAAGTAAAGAGCAATAACCATATACTTACTCCACCAGAAAATTTGAATATTAAACATTTAGCCTTTGTAAACAGGTTCATATGTTCACCTAAGGCACGGTTTAGATTATGGAAGGTATGTGTTGTCTGGTGGGTCATTTACTTTGCAAGATCCTACAACTAGAACACCACATTTCCCTCCTTAGCAACTGTATCCAAGGCTTCTGTTAGCTGTCACACTCCTGTACATTGTAACCTTCACAGAGGTCTGACTAATTAGATACAGTTTTACCTCATGTTTCATGTAAAGCTGAGATATTTAACCATAGTGCAAACTAATTATCATGCGATAGTCTCAAGGATTATATATAACTGTGAATTACTCTGAACGCCTATCTTTTACATTAAATAATAATAAAGAATACATTTTAAAAATATACAACCTGCTACAATTTTGGGCTTGCTTCCTTCACACATGACAGGGGAAGACTAAACACTTTTCCTTTCATTTTCGGCTAACTGTAGTTTCCTGCACAAATGTGGTTTAATCAATCTGAAACATGAAGGAAGGAAAACATGACAAGCTGGAACGTGTCCAGAGGAGGGCAACCAAAATGGTCAAAGGCCTGGAAACGATGCCTTATGAGGAACGGCTTAGGGAGCTGGGTATGTTTAGCCTGGAGAAGAGAAGGTTAAGGGGTGATATGATAGCCATGTTCAAATATATAAAAGGATGTCATGTAGAGGAGGGAGAAAGGTTGTTTTCTGCTGCTCCAGAGAAGCGGACACGGGGCAATGGATTCAAACTACAAGAAAGAAGATTCCACCTAAACATTAGGAAGAACTTCCTGACAGTAAGAGCTGTCCGACAGTGGAATTTGCTGCCAAGGAGTGTGGTGGAGTCTCCTTCTTTGGAGGTCTTTAAGCGGAGGCTTGACAGCCATCTGTCAGGAATGCTTTGATGGTGTTTCCTGCTTGGCAGGGGGTTGGACTGGATGGCCCTTGTGATCTCTTCCAACTCTATGATTCTATGATTCTATGAAGGGCAGACCTGCAAGCCTGAAGCCAGTGGCATAGGGAGGGGGGGTGAAGGGGGCGAGGAGCCCCGGGTACCACCCTGGAGAGGGTGACACTCTGGGCGCCCCTCCCTGGCTTGCCTCCACCTGGATGGGCTTGCTCAGGGCTCACCCGCCAGCAGCGCGCCGCTACGGTGCGTTGTGCGCCACTGGCAGACCCCAAGCAAGCCGCGGAGCGAGGCTGCCTTGCCCAGGGCTCGCCCACCGATGGCGCGCTGCTCCCAGCACGCAGGCACAGTGTGCGTCCAACGCATGCGTGCTGGGAGCGAAACCACACCCCCAGGTGCTTCCAGGTTCACCGTCCCAGGTGGCCAGGAGGCTTCCTCCGTGCCTGCCTGAAGCTCACTGTATCTCAAATGTGAAGGGATAATAATAATAATAATAATAATAATAATAATAATAATAATAGTAAGGAATACTGAAGAACGACACCACTCACCTGCTCTCTGTAATGGTGCATTTAGCACCTTAGTAAGCTGCTACCTCATTACAGTAGTGTGCAGTGAGAACCATCCTGGATCCTGCTATCACTGAATTTGAGAAAATATCTTCCAGGTTTGAGGAAGTGCAAGTAGATAAACAGGTACTGCTGCGACGGTAAGTTAAGCATTGTTTCTGTGCGCTCTGGCACTCGTCACAGTGTTCCATTGTACCAGAAGCGGTTTAGTCATGCTGGCCACATGACCTGGAAAGTTGTCTGTGGACAAAGGACGGCTCCCTCATCCTGAAGTGCGATAAGCACTGCACCCCATAGTCACCTTTGACTGGACTTAACCACCCAGGGGTCAGTTACCTTACCTTTATTTACCTACTTCTCCCCCAGTTCCCCAATTAAAAAAAAAGGAGCATAATGATTAAGCACAAAATTGATATTTATCATAAAGAGACTCGATGTTGCTTACTGTCTCTGTCTCAACAAGATCACAAAATATATACTAAACACACACAAAAGCTCCTCCAACTAAGAAGCACCCCTTGTTGCTTCACCGGCCTCCAGGCAAATAGCTCTGACCATGCTCTGAACCAATGCATGATTCTGATAGGCTTATGCTACCTTATACAGATGTTTATGAAGCAGTCATAACTCCTCCCATATATGCTGGACAGGTCTTATGACAACAGATGGAGCAAGAGCTTTCCTATCAGGGCTGACTTCCTGGCAACCCAAACAGTCACATGATTTTTCTGCTTTAGAGATAATATGGGTGGGAGATTGACAGAAATGCCTTTGTGAATTCAAGGAAGTATGAAATGTATGGGATGGGGGAAAGTGTGTGGCTTTGAGATTCTGAGGAGGATTTATTTTATTTTAATAAAGAAAGCTTGACATTTTAACTGGGAGGGCTGTGCCCTAGTAGTCCCAGTGGACCCATTCATTGGTATAAGTAACTCAAACAGTTCAGACTAGCAGAGGAATGATGTATTTGCATCCAAACACCTTTTCTTTCTCTCTGATGCTTTCTTGAGACCTCGGCTGTATTCCTGCCAAATGCCTGTGGATGTAAGAGAGATACCAACATATGCCTTTTTCTTTCCCCTTCCTCTAATTGTCATTTTGCACCCCTGCAAATTGAAGCAAAAATCCTATAAAATCAAGAAACTGCATATGGAAAAAGTCATTTGGTAAATTGTCTGGATTACATGAGATGTTATACTTGCATGCAGAGTGGGTAGTTTGCTTCCTGTTCCTGACTTTGTTGGTGGTTTTTATGATACTACATAACATTTTACTATGCAAATCCTTTCTGAAATGACAGGAATGACTGCACCATTGATTTCAAAGAGGTGCTTTGTTGTACAAGGAATATTTGTTTAATGGAGTGTCTTATTTCATAAATACATTCATTCTGGGCATAACTGGTGTATCAAATTCATCATGTGGTATTTTTATTATGCCACTTCTGCCCCCAAACTCAGTGTGATAACAATTAGGTGGTTCCTTGTGGACCACCATTTTCTGCAATATTTTGTGTATGCAAAATGTTTGATGATGGCTCCCCTCCCAATAATATTGCTGTATGCCACACCAATCCCTGAGCGGTGCAAGATCCCAGAGGTTCCAAATGCTTACCCAGGGTTCATGTTTCCTTTTGGAAATGAGGAACAGCAGAGACTGTTGTGTCTTTAGGATATATGGTTTATTTGCACATACATACAACCTGAGCCTATGATGGAGAGGGTCAAACAGAAATAAAACATGGTTCTCAAATATTCTCTGGCTCTCTCTCTACAGTTTACTGCTTTGCTTCTAGGTCACATCACTGCCACCTCTTCTCTGTTGAGGGAGAAGGCTCTACCCATTTGCCATCTCGCACCGAGCCCCTTAATCTCCCATCACCTCACCAGGAAGCTAAATTGGCTACTTTCAGTATTAGAAGGCTTGATTAGCTTTTAACATTTGCTGAATCCAGGGATTAGAAGGGTCTGGAATATAGCTTAGTACCCCAAACTCAAAGCAATATAATCTTTTTATTTATTTAATAGCATCTGATTTTCAAGCCTCAGTGCAATAATTCCAAGACTGTGCTGAAATTCCCATGTAACCTGATATTCCTCAAATGAAGCTACCAGACAGCATCATACTTTCCTTAAGTCAAAGCAAATGTTTACTGCAGTAGTGACATTCCTTTGATATCTTCTATGTTCTAAGACTATATTTCAGAGTTGACTGTTTAGCTTCTCTTCTGGTTGTTTTAAGGCATTTTGTGATGTGTGTGTGTGTGTGTGTGTGTGTGTGTGTGTGTGCTTTAAAGTTGCGAACAAATTCATGAACCATTTGGTTAAAAAGGCAGGATACGAATGGGATAAATAAAACAAATTAGTACATAAATGCCTAGACTTGGCATTTACCATAAGTCTCCAAGCAGAATCAAGGTGCAGGACTTAGATCGTTGCTCAGCACAGACTGTGCATGCAATTGGGTACTCATTTAATGCTATTTGCAATTTTAAAACACTTGCACCTTAAGTCAAAGACATACAACATTCAGTTTGGATCTTTGCCTGTAAAGGAATGAAATAAAATTGTAGTTTTGGTACATGCAGTACTCATAGTTTCAATATACATATTAGCTGTGAGGATATAATTGCACTCTGTTGAGAGAGAGAGAAAGAGCCCATTCTGGATTATGTGGAACAACTGGATAGCAGTGGCACAATTGTTTGCATGAAGAAGAAAAAAAATCACCCGGAAAGGCTCTCAGGATTTTGGCACCCACAGAATGAACAGCATCTATGATAGATCTCAGGAAGTAATATGTTCTTGCAATTTAAGGATGGAATTTAAATGCTTGTATTTAGGTTCTGCAGAATGCTTTGTCATGAGACTGATGGGGTGTGTAGGCACTAGGCAGGAGGCAGTCCCTTCCAGATGATCAGCTTATGCTGCACAAAGCAGGGCAGATCAAAATGGATGTCAAAGATCCTTACAATATGCAAAGGAGCTGCTACTTTGCATTAATTACTTTGGCACGTCACTTCTAATCTGAAGCAATTAAAGACCAGGGGAATGCAGGAGACGGTTTCATGTCACATTTTGCTTCCTCGTGCAAGTTCTATATTACGATGACTGAAAAGTAGAAAGTAATAGGATTTCCAGCAAAGCATATTGGTCTAATTTTCTTTCTATGTTTAGGCCATGATGGAAAAAATATATATATCTTCAGGAGTCTGCAATATACACATCACTCTCTTTTTGCCCCTGCAGTAGTTCCTCATGCTTTTATCTAATGGTTTTGCTGGCGGGGGGCAACTTTCAGTGGTGACTTTCCAGGAGTTGTGTAAGGCACTGTTGGGGAGAGAGACTACAAGATCTCCATTTGTGCATACTGAGTTTGATGTGTGGTCCATTGGGTGAAACTGCCTCAATTCTGCATTCTAAATAAGGGAGTTCTGCAAACTATATAAATTGTGAAACGAAACTGGAGCATTTTATTATATATTTCACTTCTGCACTTTCTACTACTTGAGGGAGGGCAGTGAACATTTCTTCAGGTTTTGCTAGTGTTTGTGTGTGCATGTTTAGGAACTCTTACCACTGGCGTATTGTTTGTCAGCACAAATTGCCCACTGGGTATCAAGCATATCTTCAAAGCCATAAGGGCTAGAAACTTGATGGTCCCACTTTTTAAAGTGAAAGCTGACATTCTCAGGAAGTGGGATTTGGTGACTGTTTGCATTGCATTCACTTGGAATTGCAGTATATCAGGACCTTCTCCTGATATAGAGACATCACCTTGCTGACAAAGGTCCATATAGTTAAAGCTATGGTTTTCCCAGTAGTGATATACGTAAGTGAGAGCTGGACCATAGAGAAGGCTGAATGCCGAAGAATTGATGCTTTTGAATTATGCTGCTGGAGAGTCCCATGGACTGCAAGAAGATCAAACCTATCCATTCTGAAGGAAATCAGCCCTGAGTGCTCACTGGAAGGACAGATCCTGAAGCTGAGGCTCCAATACTTTGGCCACCTCATGCGAAGAGAAGACTCCCTGGAAAAGACCCTGATGTTGGGCAAGATTGAGGGCACAAGGAGAAGGGGACGACAGAGGATGAAATGGTTGGACAGTGTTCTCGAAGCTACCAACAGGAGTTTGACCAAACTGCGGGAGGCTGTGAAAGACAGGAGTGCCTGGCGTGCTCTGGTCCATGGGGTCATGAAGAGTCGGACATGACTAAACGACTAAACAACAACAAAGGACCTTCTCCAGGTCCCCCAGTCTCAAGAAGTGAGTTGAGTGGCTGCTAGAGAGATGGCCTTTTTGGTGGTGGCAGCCCACTTATGGAAGAGAGGTTTGCCATACTGCTCTTCAGGGTTCAATATGCTTCAGTTGTGGCATCAAGCTGCCCCTTGCTATGTTTTGTGTTAGTTTTAATGTCTTTGGTTTATATTTATTTCGCTGTTGTTATGTATTTTTAAGAGTTTTTTTATTGCAAATTGTATTTTATTTTCTATGCAAACCTCACAGAGTACTTGGTTGAATGGGCAGTATATGGAATTTATAAGTAAATAAAACAAAAATGTGTTTCTATGAGGCTTCGGTGTGCCTGGAGCTCTGCATTAGCAGAGGTTGTTCCTTTCATTTTCAGGGGAAAGACAGTGCGTGTTCCCCTTGTGTATAGCGGTCTGCACCTGACATGCTTCCACAGACCACCATGTGCACATCACAGAACTTACATTTATATGTCTCCATACTTCTCCGCTATTTAGGGAAAATAGAAGGGGAAAGGGGGTGGTGTCTGACAGATTTCCTTTGCCTTTTATATTAAAATATGGTTGTCTTCTTTAAAAAAAGATATAGAAACCTCAAGCTTTCTAAGAATCATTAAATATTTAAAGTTCGGTTAGTTAAAAGTAAGGGGGATCACGAATCTAAGCCGTTTAATCCTTTTATCTGCTCTGACATGAACTCTAGCGCTTGATGAGAGAAACCCTGGGATACTTGCTGATGATGCATCCGTCAGCTTTCCTTTCCAGTATAAAAAGCACAGTAAGTACGGCTAATTTTTCAAACTGACAGTGACTTTTGGAAAATAATAATAATTTGAACAATGGGGGGTGGGAATGTAAAAATATGATTACATTCCAAAGGACCAGGAGACTTCTAAATTGGACTTTCCTTCAGAGAACAGACTGAATGAGGAAATTTCTCCAGCATATATTCTTCATCTGTGGTCTTGTTGGTGTTTGGGTGGAGGATTTTTTTTAAGCCATAGGAGAAACAAATTAAGCCTTTTATAGAAGAAAATGGGGCCATTTCATTTGTTGTTTATTGTTTTGAATACCCTACAAACAAAGCAAAAAAAAAAAAAAGTATCTCAATATTTCTGGGTAGGTGTGCATTTTAAATAGCTGTGCAGAAGCATGTCACCTGCATCTAAACAGGTGAATTGTCAATGAACCAGACATAACTAAAAAGCTCTATTAATTCATTGCTTGTTCATTTCAATGAATTGGTGGGCAGTGGGAAGTATCTTTTGTGATGGGAACATATCTGTAATATATCCCCCCCCACACACACACACACATACACACAATAGTTGCTTGCCCTCTCCTTCTCCTTAACCACAGCTAGAATAACACAACTAGATGTTCAAGAACTCATTGAATGCCTGGGTGTTAAGTAAGGTGTTGATGGACACCATCATACCAAAATCTCAAGAGAACAAAAGCTTCCCTCCCTGACGATTTGTCTTACTTCCTACTTCGGATGCATAACTTTGCTGTGCCGTGCTCATGGTAGCAAGTGCTAGCTGACAACAATGTAATATGCACAGACAGGAGTGCAGCTTGTATGTAATCTTCCATCAAGTTGTGTGTCAGTTTCTCCCCTCCCAATCACCAGTGAATTTCTGAAATAGTCCTGTATACTAGGGTATAGGCATGCTGATAGATTGCTGAAAGAAGAATGGACTGTGACTTTACCTACTGGTTTAACTGCTGAGTGAATGATAAGTATAAAAATTTGTGGTTGTCCTCTTTCCTGTCCTCATTCATTTCTGGAGCCCAGCTCCAGAAGCAATCAATGCAACTGCTGGTGCGATTTTGAGATGCTAAGGAAATAGGAATTTGCCTGTGAAGGCACAACCCTACCATGGAGATGCAATTAAAGGTGGCAGATTTCTACATGGGTGTCAGGGCAGTGACTGCCAGACAACTACATTGCACATGTGTTTCCTAGGCAAATTACTCTAGGGTGGCACCTTCTTGCCTATCATGGTAAAGAAAGTGCCAGCAAGGGTATGGGGCATGAACGAGGTATAGTTGATTGGATGGCAGAAGCAGTGGCTTAGCTTCTCACCTTAGACCAGCCTTGACCAATCTCAAGCCTCCCATCTGTTTGGGACTCCAACTCCCATCATCCCTGATCATTGGCCATACTAGCTGGGACTGATGGGAACTGGAGTCCAACAACATCTGGAAGACTCCAAGTTGCCTTCAACAATAGAATAGGCCAACCCTGATCCTATCCATTTGTGATATGTAAGCCAGCCAGTGGATTTCAACAGAAAAAGAACACAAAATTATACAAATGTGTACAACTGAAAAGTGTTTTGAGTTTCAGGACTCAGACTTTTAATATTTGAGTTAATAATTCAAAATATGACTTAAGAGTAATGTGGTACAACTGCAGTAGACAGTAATAGGATTAAAAATTAAATACTAAATGAGAAAAAGTTTATTGTATGGACTTTATTTTCATCTTAAAGGTAACTTCATATGTTTACATTTAGCTTCAGGCAAACTATGCATCACAGCCATTCTCACTAGAAGAATGTAATAGGAAACCAGAAGATAAGGCTACTAGCCATGAAGACTATATTCTCCACCCCAGTGTGGTTCTGAATCAGATGTAGAGAGAGCACTGGTGTTTTTTCATTAGGCACCTGCTTGGCCACTGTGAGAACAGGATGTTGGACAAGATGGGCCATTGGCCTGATCCCACATGCTCTTCTTGTGTTTTTTAAACTCCACAGATAGAACTGAAGCTACTCAGCAATGATTTCTGCAATTCTGGCAGTGCTCTGATTGTGCTCTAGTGTTACTGTGGCTGTGCTTGACTAGACCATTTCATATATTACATTCTCTCCCAAATGCCACCTAGAAGGATGCTCGGGATGCTTTGCTTGAAGCTCTGTGAACTAGAATTAAGTCAGTCAACCATCGCCAACCAGCTGCCCCCTGGATGTTGTTGGAGTACAACTTTCGACATTTCTGGCCAGTGGCCATGTTGGTTGGGGCTGATGAGAGCCCCACCACATCTGAAGAACATGTTGGGGAAAGCTGTCCTAGGAATTCAGTCTCATTAAACTTGATGTGAGTTAAGCTCTCCTCACACATTAGACACATGTGATGACTGGGGAGCAGCCTGTTTGACTGGCCCCACAATTACTGCCATTTGCCTAAGCTAGTCCTGCCCCCAATCTCCATGTGTTGCATGTGGACATCAGAAGCGGAGCCCCTATGCAAAAGCAGCTGCTCATGCGTAGATGTCCCATGCAATTGGGAGCTCAGTTGCACCGGCATCCTGGTTACATGAAGCCCCTATGCCGGAGCAGATGCTCACAAACAGGTTCTCCCTCTTCAGATGTCTGCACTCAGCAAACAGATATTCTGTGGGCAGAGCTAGCCTGAGCTTACAAGCTGGGTGGGCAATGCTACCAGTGTTTCCTTTCTTCCCATTCAATGCATGAGCAACACGTGAAAGGTGATTTTTCCATCAGTATAATTATGCTTACAGTTGAAATGCAAGGCATGCAAATGTAGTATCTATTCATTTCCCCAAGCTTGCTTTGTGTAACACACACACACACACACACACACACACACACACACACCATAAACACTGCATAGAATATTTGAAGGTCATTTACTCATTAAATTAAATGTTAACACATCTGTTTGAAACTGGGAAGGTGGCTAATTCTCTAGTTATTATTATTCTCTCTCTTGGCATAATTAGCCGATACTAAATCCAAAGTTGTTTTGATGATGAGTTTAAACTACAGAATGATTGTCTTTAGCTTTCTGCATTCACCTGCCTATTGATAGAGGGCAGGAAATATTAATCCACACTGTACATTTAAAGCATCTTCAACAAACATTTAAAACACACTTAAAGCCCCCCCTCCCCCCCAAATACCTGGGAACTGCAGCTTGTTGAGGGTGCTGGAGATGATAGCTCTGTGAGGAGGAAACTACAATTCCCATGATTCTTTGTGAGAAGCCGTGCTTTAAGTTGTGTTGAATATGCTTCAGTAGTATAATGTGGATTTGCCCAAAGGAAGAAGACCTGAAAGTTCAGGGCCACCATGTATATTTTCTTAGCTCATCTAAATTACTTATCCCCCTGCCCCCAAAAATGCTTTGTCAGACACAGCCATGAATTTTGAGTCATTCAAATTCCTAAAGGTTCAACTTTGGGATAGGCTCTGCTACTTGAATCCTGCTTCTTTCAGTTAGAAAACCTCAATCATCCATGTAGATTTTCTGCTTGAGCTTCAGTCTTGGAGATAAAAACAGTTGCACTTAAGCTGACGCCTTAAAAACACTTACAGGTATAAGTGAATTACTTCCAAATACCATGTTTAGAATTGCAGTCTCTTAGAACTTTATTAGCTATCATGAATGCACAGATACCGAATTAAATGCAGACCACCAGCCTTGTATGGTGGCCTGTTCGGAGCTGGCCAACCTCTTTGTTTTGCAGGCCCAGGCAACAAGTTGTTTATGATGCTTCTGGAGGCAAGCCCAGTCCCACCATTAGATAGAGGGAGGTGGATGATGGGTGCTGATGGGTGGGTGGTGTCAGCAATGTGTTGGAGCAGAGAACAGAGCTGTTGTCCTTCCACGTCAGGCAGCAAAAAGTCCAGGGTCAATCGTGCCTAGAGAGGACAACTGTGTCTGGCATTGGGGTTTTATTTGACTTCACATGCCACAAGTTGGCACTTCATTGTAATGATCATTGGCCGCAGCCATTAAAAATCTGAGTGAATGAGATTTCAGATGTAATGTAACACGAAACATGATGTGGTGTTATAAGGAGAACCAAGTATGAGCCTCTTGCTTCTTTCCCTCTTTCCTTCTTCCTTCAAGCTTTCGATCACAGTTTCTGGAGATAACGGCATAGTGCAATTTGTTCTAATTTCACTTAGCTTAAGCAAATTATGATCACACCATGGTTTCAGAACCTAGTTTGGTAACTAAGCGTTGTTAAAGCAAACTGCAATTCTCCTTATTCGGTCATATTCTCAAAACCATACCCAGAAGCTTAAAACTTCCTCCTCTTATGCACAATGAAGGAGGGAAGGGGGGGGGAGAGCAAAAACCAACCTAAAGCCTTTCTGTGGCATGTTCTTGTCACAACCAACCACGTAACGTAACGTCAACACTTTTTAGTTGGAAGTGCATAATCAAAGAATCACATTTTCCAGCCATACCTGACTAGAAGTGAAATTTATTTCTGTTCGTTCAAATATAGCTTGCCCTTCGCATTTTATCAAGGTGTGCTTGCTGTCTTTTAAACTATGCCTCAGAGAGATTAATATCCTAGCAACTGCAGCTATGTTAGAAATAACTATAATAAAGCAGCACTTTAAAAATACATGGCTCCTTACAAAGATGAATGGGCTTTACAGTAATGTAAACTGCCATAGCTCATTTGGACAGGGAAGCAGTTAGGACTTCTTATTCCAATGCGTACATGCATTTGCAACTTCATTCCTGAGAACCTTTGCTCTGTTCATGTACAGGTATTACTCCCTGAAAAGTGTGTGGAGCAAGGAGTGAATGGGGCCACCTTCATGTTGCATCTCCCTTCGTTCCCAAATAAGCTTATGTTCTCTAAGGTTGTGTGAGCAGAAAGCCCAAGCAGAGAGCTCCTTGATTTCAGCAAGGCCTTTGACAAGGTGCCCCATGATATTCTTGTAAAGAAGCTGGTAGAATGTGGGCTAGACAATGCTACCATTCAGTGGATTTGTAACTGGCTGACTGACCGAACCCAAAGGGTGCTCATCAATGGCTCCTCTTCATCCTGGAGAGAAGTGACTAGTGGGGTGCCACAGGGTTCTGTCTTGGGCCCAGTCTTATTCAACATCTTCATCAATGACTTGGATGATGGGCCTGAGGGCATCCTGATCAAGTTTGCAGATGACACCAAATTGGGAGGGGTGGCTAATACCCCAGAGGACAGGATCACACTTCAAAATGACCTTAACAGATTAGACAACTGGACCGAAGCAAACAAGATGAATTTTAACAAGGAGAAATGTAAAGTACTACACTTGGGCAAAAAAAAAAAAAAAAAGAAAGGCACAAATACAGGATGGGTGACACCTGGCTTGACAGCAGTACATGTGAAAAGGAATGTAAAAAAGCCAATGCAATTCTGGGCTGCATCAATAGGAGTATAGCGTCTAGATCAAGGGAAGTAATAGTACCACTATATTCTGCTCTGGTCAGACCTCACCTGGAATAGGTTCTGGGCACCACAGTTCAAGAAGGATACTGACAAGCTGGAACGTGTCCAGAAGAGGGCAACCAAAATAGTCAAAGGCCTGGAAACAATGCCTTATGAGGAATGGCTTAGGGAGCTAGGTATGTTTAGCCTGGAGAAGAGAAGATTAAGGGGTGATATGATAGCCATGTTCAAATATATAAAAGGATGTCATATAGAGGAGCGTAAAAGGTTGTTTTCTGCTGCTCCAGAGAAGCGGACATGGAGCAATGGATTCAAATTACAAGAAAGAAGATTCCACCTAAACATTAGGAAGAACTTCCTGACAGTGAGAGCTGTTCGGCAGTGGAATTTGCTACCAAGGAGTGTGGTGGAGTCTCCTTCTTTGGAGGTCTTTAAGCGGAGGCTTGACAGCCATCTGTCAGGAATGCTTTGATGGTGTTTCCTGCTTGGCAGGGGGTTGGACTGGATGGCCCTTGTGGTCTCTTCCAACTCTATGATTCTATGATTCTATATACCCCTGGTCCAGCCAGCTCTGTACAGTACTGTGTACACTGACTGGCAGTGACTCTGTGGGGTTTCAGGCACAAGTCTCTTCAAGCCCTACCTGTAGATACCTAGAATTGAACTTGGGACCTTTCACGCACAAGGCAAATGTCTTGATTGTGTGGACCCTCTACTTGGAGACTTAGGATTTCCTATTCACAGAGTTTTCAACACTTCATAATAAATGCTTCATCTTCTTAGGAGCATGGGTTCGAAGCAGCATAGAGGAAAAAGTGTGCTCTGTAGATTCAGACAGAACTAGCATGATAATTTAAAAATCCTAACCAGAGGCTTCTGTGTCCTTCACAGTCAGTGCCGTCTTAAAGGGATCGGGCGCCCTGGCGCGACGATCCCTCGGCGCCCCCGGTGGGCCGCCTCTCTGCCCACGTCCCTCCTGCGCTTGCCGCCCCTCAGGAGGGGGGGTGGCCGAGCGGGGGATGAGGGGCGTGGCGCTGCAAGCCGCCCGCCCTCCGCAGCCCCAGCTGGAGCGCTGGGAAGGGCGCACAAAGCCCCGCGCTGCTCCCCTCATCCCCCGAGGGGCGGCCAGCGCGGGAGGGAGGTGGGCGAGCGGGGGATGAGGGGCGTGGCGCTGGAGCAGCGCGGGGCTTTGCGCACCCTTCCCAGTGCTCCAGCTGGGGCTCCGGAGGGCAGCCGGCTTGTAGCTTGCCCGCCAGCTCGTGAGCGGCCGCCCGCCCATGGGGGCAGGCGCGGGTTGGGGAGGGAACGCCCAGTATGCCGGCGGGCTCGCGGGGGCACCCCTGGGGGGCCTGGCGCCCTGGTGCACCGTGCCACCCAGCCCCTATTACGAGACGGCCCTGTTCACAGTTGAGTGGGAAGAGTACACCATATGCAGTATCTTTTGAGAGGACAAATCCCACACAGATGAATTTCTAGGAGTTTGAGACTTTTGGTTCAGGTGGCTTTTCTGTAAGGAAAAAAGAAAGAAAGTAATGAGGGGAACAAGTTGGCAAATAAGCTAAATGAGATGTCAATTTGTTTGGCTTCCTAATCATCTGAATTAAGTCAATGACCGCTTGTCAGCCTCTGTTCTTAAATGTGCAAAAATAAGTCTGGAAATGGGCAGGAACCCAATGCCTGTGCATTGTTGGACTGCCAGATCCAATAATTTATAATTTTCTCACTATTGAGGGAAATAGGCTCTCCTTAAATTAATCCTATTTCCCACTAAATAAATAGTTAGAGGGCGAAATCACTTAATATTGTTTCCAAAAGTATTAGGATTCTTCTAAATTACTCAGAAGTAGGTTGCTGGGTTCCAAAATTCTGTAATATCAGTTAAGTTTTATTTATCCGTTTATTGTACTGATCTCCGCTTCATTAATTTTTGAAAAAACTGAAGCAGCTCACATTGGGCTGTTTGGAGAGCCAGTTTGGTGTAGTGGTTAAGAGCAGCAGACTTGTAATCTGGGGAACCGGGTTCGTGTTTGCACTCCTCCACATGCAGCTGCTGGGTGACCTTGGGCTAGTCACACTTCTTTGAAGTCTCTCAGCCCCACTCACCTCACAGAGTGTTTGTTGTGGGGGAGGAAGGGAAAGGAGAATGTTAGCCGCTTTGAGACTCCTTCGGGTAGTGAAAAGCGGGATATCAAATCCAAACTCTTCTTCTTCTTCTTCTTCTTCTTGGTGATAATTCACCCATCCAGACAGTGGCCTGCATTTGTCCTATTTATTTGTTTGTTTCATTTATGAATTGCTTCTCATGAGGCATCCCAAAGCAATTTACAAAATAGTAAAAGCATACCCAGAACAACTGCATATATAAAAACTTGGGAGAATGTAATTTAAGTGGTTATGTGCCAGACCTCATGGAGAATGTATATATAAACCTTCCATGAAGAGGGAATTGTGCACATTTTCCAGTAAACACACATAATCTCCAACAGGTCTTGGGAACTGTGTATTTATCAGCTGAATTTTGTACATTCTCTGCCCATCATGCATAATCTGCAACAGGCTTTGGGGAAATTAGCATATATTGGCTGATTATTATTATTATTATTTACATTCTCCTATCATTATGCAGGGACATGGGTGGCGCTGTGGTCTAAACCACTGAGCCTAGGGCTTGCTGATCAGAAGGTCAGCAGTTCGAATCCCCACAATTGGGTGAGCTCCCGCTGCTTGGTCCCAGCTCCTGCCAACCTAGCAGTTCGAAAGCACCCCAAAAAGTGCAAGTAGATTAATAGGTACCGCTCCGGTGGGAAGGTAAATGGCATTTCCATGTGATGTTCTGGTTTTGCCAGAAGCGGCTCAGTCATGCTGGCCATATGACCCGGAAAAACTGTCTGTGGACAAACCTTGGCTCCCTCGGTCAGCAAAGCAAGATGAGCGCCGCAACCCCAGAGTTGTTCGCAGCTGGAATTAACTGTCAGGGGTCCTTTACCTTTTTTTACCATTATGCATAGTATCCAACAGGCTTTAGGGAATGTGCATTTCTCAACTGCATTTTGTACATTCCCTGGGCACTATGAACATGCTTCAGGCAGTATGCATAGTCTCTGAAAGACATGCCTCTTTTTGTCCAGAAGTGTGCAATCTGTGCTGGCCCCAAGGGTTTGTCCATGAAGCGAGGTCCAAGTCCAGTCCTGGGTCTAGGGGTCCAAAGGAGGTCAATCCGGCGGGGAGCAAGGCAGGGAGCAGGTCAAGGTCCAAGGCGGGTTCAGGCACAAGGTTGCAGGTTGAGCACACGCTTGCAACTAAGTTGCTCACGCAACTTGGGCTGGGTCTGGCTGGCTTTTATCTGGCCCTATGCTTAGGGCGGTCCCGATCCTCCGGAGACTCGCCTCTCCTCCGGGCCTGGAGGCGAGCACTCCTCCTGCAGACACTTAACTCCCTTCGCCTCTCTGCCCTGAGCCTCTGTAGCTCAGGAGAGGCTGGTGGGTTACTAGACCCAGGGGATGCCTCCGCTTCTTCTGAAGAGGCTGGGAGTGGAGCACCTGCAGGCAATGAGTCCTCCCTCCCATCAGGAGCCAGAGCAGACTCTGCTGATGCCTGCACCTGGGGATCCAGCACAGGTGGGGATCCTTCAGGCTCAAGCCCTGGCCCCGGCTCAGCTGGTTCTGGAGGCGGGGGATCCTGTGCAGGCTGGGATCCCTCAGGTTCAGCATCAGAGTCTGACTCCCAGGCCATCACACCATCCCCCCTCCCAGGCCTCCCCCTCAACCGAGGGGCCGGACCAGGCTTGCTGGGGTAAGCTGCATGGAAATCACGGAGGCAGGCAGGTGCGTGGACGTTTCCTGCTGGTTCCCATGAACGATCCTCAGGCCCATACCCCTTCCAGTCGATGAGGTATTGGAGCTTCCCCCTGCGGTATCGTGAGTCGAGAATGCGCTCCACCTCGTACTCAGGCTCCCCCTCAACCAAAACTGGCTGCGGTCGTGGATTGTCCGGGTGGAACTCGTCGGGCGGGGCGACTGGACTAAGTAGGGACCGGTGGAATACTGGGTGAACCTTGAGCGATGGAGGTAACTGGAGGCGAAACGCCACCGGCGACACCTGTGCAGTGATGGTGAATGGGCCGGCAAATCGTGCATCCAGCTTTCGTGAGGGCCGAGAAGGATGCAGGTGACGGGTGGAGAGCCACACCCGATCGCCAACACGGAGTTCTGGCCCCTCCTGACGATGTCGGTCAGCCTGGGCCTTGTATGCGTCCTTGGCTTGGCGCAGTTGCTCCATCAATAATTGTTGCTGGGACTGAAGCTCCTGAAGCCAGTCTGTCACTGCGGGGACCGCGGAAGCTGGCAGCACGTCCGGGAACAAACGTGGATGGTAGCCGTAGGAGGCGAACTCCGCCAATGGCAAGTGATCGACCCAGTCATCCTGCTGAAAGCTGCAGTAGCACCGGAGGTACTGCTCCAACACCGCATTTGCCCGTTCCGTCTGGCCATCGGTCTGCGGGTGGTGGGCCGAAGATAGACAGACCTCCGTCCCAAGGGTCTGGTGCAGGGCTCGCCAGAAGTGGGATGTGAACTGGACGCCGCGGTCAGAAACCACACGCTCAGGCAGGCCATGCAGGCGGAAGATGTGCTGCAAGTACAGCTGCGCCGTTTCCTTAGCTGTGGGTATGGACGGGCAGGGGGCACAGTGCACCATCTTAGTGAAATGGTCCGTGAAAACCAGGAGGCAGGTACAGTGACGAGATGGGGGCAAGTCCACCACAAAGTCCAGCGAGACCGTGTGCCAGGGACGCGGTGGGACTGGTAATGGCTGGAGCAGACCGGGGGGTCGCCCGGTAGGACCCTTGGCCCGCCGGCAGACGTCGCAACCAGCAACATAGCGTGCCACATCAGCCTTCAGGCGGGGCCACCAGAACTCCCGGCTTACCAGATGGGTGGTCCGGTACCGCCCAAAGTGCCCTGCTGCTGGGGCATCATGGGACATCTGGAGAACCTCAGCCCGCAATGGTCCTGGTGGGATGTATAGACGACCCTGGTGCAGCAGTAGGCCCTGGTGCAGGGCCAGCCCCGGATATCGAGGGCATGACCCGTCAGACAGTTCCCGGAGCCGTTCCTGTGCCCAAGCGTCGACCCGTTGCTGTTCTCGCACCCGAGCCTGCAGCGGCTTGGCCTCCTGAGTGGCCAGGAATGCGGCTGGTGGTAAGATAGTCGTCGGTACTGCCTGCTGTACAGTGTCTGCGACGTCCTCAGGTTTCCGGGACAGGGCATCCGCTTTCCGGTTTTGGGAGCTAGGGATGTAGCGGATCCGGAACTGGAACCGGGAGAAAAACAGCGCCCACCGGATCTGCCTTTGGTTCAACTTGCGGGTGGTCTGGAGGTACTCCAGATTCCGGTGGTCCGTTCTCACTTCCACCGGGTGTCGTGCCCCCTCAAGATGATGGCGCCAGACCTCAAAGGCCACCTTGATGGCCAGTAGTTCCCGCTCCCACACGGTATAGTTACGCTCCGCCGGAAGGAGCTGCCGGGAGTAGTAAGCACAGGGTAACAGTGGCGCATCGGGTCCGTGTTGCTGAGACAGGATGGCACCGAGAGCCGTACTGGAGGCATCAGTCTCCACCACGAAGGGACGAGAGGGATCAGGATGCTGTAAAATCGGCGCCCTCTGGAAACAGGCTTTCAACCCCTGAAATGCCACTTCAGCCTCCTCATCCCAGGAGAAGGGCGTCTTGGGGCGCAGCAGTCGGGTTAATGGGGTGGTGCGATGAGCATAATCTGCAATGAAGGTCCGGTAATAGTTGGCGAACCCTAGGAACCGCTGTAAGTCCTTGCGGTTCCGGGGCGCTGCCCACTCTCGAACCGCAGCCACCTTCCCAGGGTCCATCTGCACCCCGTCAGGGGAGAGTCGGTGTCCAAGGAAGTCCACTGACCGCTGGTGGAACTCGCACTTGCTAAGCTTGGCGTACAGGCGGTGCTCCCGCAAGCGCTGCAACACGGACCGAACATGACTCTCGTGATGGGCTGGGTCACGGGAATAAATCAGAATATCATCTAGGTACACCACCACGTATTTGTCTAGCAAGTCCTGGAACACGTGGTTGATGTACCGTTGAAACACGGCGGGCGCGTTGCATAATCCGAACGGCATAACCAGGTATTCAAACTGCCCATACCGGGTCCCGAATGCAGTCTTCCACTCGTCCCCGGCACGGATCCGAATCAAGTTGTAGGCCCCTCGGAGGTCCAGTTTGGTGAACATCTGCGCCCCCTGCACCCGCTCCAGCAATTCTGCAATAAGGGGCAAGGGGTACCGGTCTGGGATGGTGATCTTATTCAGGGCCCGGTAGTCATGGCAGAGGCGAAGCTCCCCACACTTCTTCTTAACGAAGAGTACAGGAGCGGCAGTGGGTGAGGTAGAGGGTCTAATGAACCCACGTTCCAGGTTCTTGCGAAGGAAGTCCTGCAAAGCTTCACGCTCTGGCTCCGAAAGAGAATATAGGCGGCTCACAGGCAGGGGCGCCCCAGGCTGTAGGTCTATGCCGCAGTCGAAGGACCGATGAGGCGGCAGCTTGTCTGCTCCCTGTTCCTCGAACACGTCTAAATAGTCCTGGTACACGGCAGGGAGCGTTGACAGAGCCTGCCCCATGGGGGCAGCTGCTACTAACTCGGACTGAGCACGGGAACCCGGGTCTGGGAAGCGTACAGTCCGATTGACCCAGTCGATCTGAACATTGTGTGACTCCAGCCAGTCCATCCCAAGCACCAGGGGAAACCGGGGCATGGTGGCAATGTCCAGGGTTCGCACCTCCCGGTGCTGCTGGTAGCACAGGACCAAGGGCTGGGTCTCCCGAGTAACAGCGCCCGAGCGTAGGAGCCGTCCGTCAATTGCCTCCACCTGTACTGGTTCCGGCTTGTTCTGAAGCGGCACCTGATGCTGAGTGGCGAAGGCAGAGTCCATATAGGAGCGGGTTGCCCCCGAATCCACCAGAGCGTGGGTGAGAATCCAGGGCCCACCGGGGGGGTATAGACGCACCGGTATCATGAGGTGTTGCAATTCCACTGGTGAGGGCCCATCATGTGATGCTTGGGTCCCCAGGTAGCCTGGGCCATCGGCTACTGGGGTTGGCAGTTTTCCCTGCGGCTGGCGTTTCTCAGGGCAGGTTCGGGCGTAGTGTCCACTCCCACCGCAGTAGAGACACAGGTTCCCCTCCCGACGCCGAGTCTTTTCCGAGGGGGAGAGGCGAGGCCGCGCTGCCCCGAGCTGCATCGGCTCCTCCAATGACTCAGCTCTGGCCACGGAACTGCAGGGAAGCACTGGTGCCGGGAGCCCGGAGTGCCGGCGGCCCCGGGCCTGGCGACGGTCCTCCAACCGATCGTCTATCTGCAGACTCCGTTGGATGAGGGCATCCAGTGTGGCAGGGCGATCCAATGTGGCCAGCTGATCCAGTATCTCGTCTGAAAGTCCCTCGAGATACTGGTCCCGCAGGGCAGAGTCGTTCCAGGTCAAGTCCTGCGCCAGCAGCCGAAATTCCGTGGCGTAGGTGGCCACTGTGGACTTGCCCTGTTTCAACCGCCGAATTGCCCGATTGGCTTGACTCCCCTTCTGAGGGTTGGCGAACGTGGTTTCCAGATGATTGCAAAACCCCGTATAGTCTGTCAGCAAGGGGGAGTCTTGCCGGAGCAGCGGCAACGCCCACTTGGCCGCCTGGTCCTTCAGCAAGCTGATCAGGAAGTGCACCTTGGTGCGGTTGTCAGGGAAATCCCGAGCTCGCCCCTGAATATACAGCTTGGCCTGGGCGAGAAACATGGGAAAGCTGGCTGGGCACCCATCAAATTTCTCTGGCAGGGCCACTGGGTACTTGCCAGGAGCTGGGGCGGCGGCCCCAGGAGCCGGTAGGGCATCCAAACGCTGCTGAAGCGCTGTAACCGCATTGCTTAGCTGCTGCACGGTGTGGGTCAAGGCCTGGTTCTCCTGGGCCAATGCCACTAGCGCAGCCGCCTGGTCTGCCATGGCTACTAGTTCCTCCCGAACGCACCCCAGCGAAGGGGGAGTGCGGGTGTGGCGTGAGCAAACTGTGCTGGCCCCAAGGGTTTGTCCATGAAGCGAGGTCCAAGTCCAGTCCTGGGTCTAGGGGTCCAAAGGAGGTCAATCCGGCGGGGAGCAAGGCAGGGAGCAGGTCAAGGTCCAAGGCGGGTTCAGGCACAAGGTTGCAGGTTGAGCACACGCTTGCAACTAAGTTGCTCACGCAACTTGGGCTGGGTCTGGCTGGCTTTTATCTGGCCCTATGCTTAGGGCGGTCCCGATCCTCCGGAGACTCGCCTCTCCTCCGGGCCTGGAGGCGAGCACTCCTCCTGCAGACACTTAACTCCCTTCGCCTCTCTGCCCTGAGCCTCTGTAGCTCAGGAGAGGCTGGTGGGTTACTAGACCCAGGGGATGCCTCCGCTTCTTCTGAAGAGGCTGGGAGTGGAGCACCTGCAGGCAATGAGTCCTCCCTCCCATCAGGAGCCAGAGCAGACTCTGCTGATGCCTGCACCTGGGGATCCAGCACAGGTGGGGATCCTTCAGGCTCAAGCCCTGGCCCCGGCTCAGCTGGTTCTGGAGGCGGGGGATCCTGTGCAGGCTGGGATCCCTCAGGTTCAGCATCAGAGTCTGACTCCCAGGCCATCACACAATCTATGCCCTAACAGACCTGTCCACTGAGCAGTGAAGCAGCAGGTGCAGGGTGATGGGACCTCTAGAGAAGATTCACTTTTTTTCTGCAGCACCCCCATTTTCACCACTTTTAACTGTTTGAGCAGCACAGGTGGGATTTCAAGGAGATAAAAGCTTGAATTCTTCCCCCCCCTCCCAAAATCAGGATGTCACCCGGTAGTGGAGAGTGTTGCAGGGTGCCACCAGTCACCTGTCTTTCGGTCAATCATATTGCTTCTTTTTACTGGGAGGTAGAAGGGGGTGGGCAAGATGGCAGAGAGGTCAGCATGGTGCAAACACACTGGCGGAGCCAACCCAGTACTCCTGCTAGTGTGTTTGCACCATCCGGTCTGCTACTGGTGCTGCCACTGAGAAGGATCTAATAATTTATCTGGTTTATAATGAAGCCCTTGGAGTGGAAGAGGCAGGAACTGCTACCACCATAAACCCCTCTTCACTCATGTCTGTGCCATGTTGTGGTTTTTCATGCCACATGCTACATATATTGATGCTGGCTGATAAAAATGTTGGTGTATTGATTCATACTCCTGGATTGGCAGGATGTCTTTAGTTCCTTTAAGCTGGGCTATAAACCAAGAAGAGTACAGTATTTGCATGTAGTGGATCTCACAATGGATGCTGGAAAAAATGATTAATTTTGACTTTGAATACAAGCTACTTGTTTTTATGTTGTGAACTGCCTTGTGATCTTCGGATGAAGGGAGGTATAGAATGTTAATTAATAATAAAGAATAATAATAACATGTTGTTTTCATATAATTTCTGCATATGCTGAGAACATAGCATTCAGTATACTAACTCCATCATCTGCACTCTTAAGAGGCTTTTTGCAGACCTTCCTAAGTTTTCTTTCAAAGAAGTAATACGAAATGCAAATGAAGAGCTCTCCATGGATTTATCCTCTATTTAATCCTGTAAGCTAATGTGGGCGATAGCAAGGCAGCAGATGCTATTTTTAGGGAAACAGCCTAAAGTTCTCATAAATTTTGAGAGATGTTATCAAACATTCTCAAACATCAGAGGGATGTGCAAGTAAGGCTAATATCGGGCAAGGATTCAAGGAGTAGCACGTGTCTTAACTAATATGAATGGCTTAGGAGCCTCTTGCCAGTCTGCAATGAAACCAGCCAGAGAGTCTTAATCCTTGCATGGATGTCACTACAATTGTATCTAGTCCAAAGCATTTTGCTTCAGCTAACCTCTTCCTTGCTGCTATGAATTCCTGCACTTCCATCTCCCCTGAAGTGGGATTAAAAAATATTATAACTTTTGTTCCTGGTATATTGGCTACAAAGAGCATCATCTTGAGCACACTCTAGTGCAGCCTTCACCAGCCTGATGCTCACCAGCTCTTTTGGACCTCAATGCCCATCAGTCCTAGTCAGCACAGCAGCACTTGCTGGGTCTGATGGGAGTTGTAGTCCAAAACAACTGGAAAGCACCGAGCTGGCATATGCTACTGTTGCCACTGCCACTGCTTCAGTACCAAAAATAATATCATGGCAAGTGGGGGGAAATCCTGGCCTCATTCCTAATGAAGCTGCAGTTGCACCAGTACTTGCTTTCATCTTCCTTTTTCTTTTTGCATCTATGTGTATTCGATTGCAAACCTGGAGCAGAGCATCCCTTCCTTTAGGATTCACCTGATGGGCCCCTAAATCCCACAGAAGCTATGGACTCTTCTCATCCTAGAGTCTGTCTGGGACATTTATTTTCCCCTAGCCCACTTGCCTGTTCAACAGTAGCTTGTGTGTACACACACACACACAACCACAGGTCATCCATTAAATTTGATACATAATGGTCTCTCCACTGTAGTTTTCAGTGTCTACATCTGTCTTGCACAATGCACGCCTGTTGTTCTAAACTTTTCATTTCTCACCTGGTCCTTGCTTGTTTATTTATACATAGTTGTCGACACCCACATTGTCTTGCAAGTTCTCTATTTTGCAGCCTGCTAGAGTAAGGCTTCTTTTTTCCTGAGAAGGTGCAATACTCAAGCAGTACCTCTTTCACGGGATATTTATGTGGAACTATATATGGTTGAGCATGCAATCTTAAGAAGCACACTTAACTAGGGAGTAAATCTCATTGCCATCAACAGAAGGGGTTTTGCCCAAGCACTCTAGCTTAATGAAAGCTTTGTGATGGTGTCCCAGAGATTGGTCCAGGATCCCACACAATGTTGGGCCTCTTCATATTGCTGCTGAATGTACAGACAACAGGGTGTGTATTATATTACAGGTATTAATATTGTGCAGCTTTAAGCAACTGGATGCATAAAAACTGACTCCTTTTGGAATAAAACATTGTCCAGGCCCATAAGTATTTGATTCAAAACTTTACTTGCAGAACTTTCTTCAAAACAGAACAAAAACAAGTGGTACATGCAAAATAGTTGCATAAAATATCTTGTGCATGTCCTGCACAGACTCAGCATCTTTAAAGAAATAACTTTACTACTTCCAGAATTCAAAACTGTGACTGAATCTACAGATATTTAAAAAACACTGTGAAAATGCTTTTTTAAAAAAAGAATGGAATTTGCCATTAGCTCACCAGCACTATCTAGTGTCACATTTGTATAATGCACTTAAAACACACTTAAAATGTTATATTTGCAGTCCTGGGTCTCTTTCTCATTCCAGCCTACACTAGCCTGCATTCTGCCTAAGGCTATGCAGCTCCTGCAGAGCCCTTATCACATCCTTTGTTATTTCTGTGGTGTCCACAGAATGACTAACAGACAACTCCCTTCAAAATGGTGTCTTACAATTTAATATCTTACTCATGTGATCTAAGGTTAAACACTCACAAGTTTAGAGCAGAGAACATACTCAGTTAATCATGTACTCAGTTAGATCTCAGAAAGCTCTTAGTTTGCTGCCATGGAGAATCCCCAGTGTTAGCAATACACATTCGGGTATTCTTCATTTCACTTTCAATTAACCAATTATTCTTAACACATTATGCATCATTGGCAAGGGCACAGCTAGTCAGTGCAACCTCACAACACAATCACACATGATTTCAATATGTGAGAGGGTTCCTATAAATCCTCCCATATAGACATCACCTTTGTGCATATATTCTGTTGCTGAACTGGAAAAAGCATGCATAGACTAGATGTGGATGCACATCTTAAAATGCATTTGAAATACGATATGCATTTCAGTGTTCGGCATCAGATGTAACCCTCATTATTGTGACATGGTGTGGACAACAGTGCGCATTTTCATCCAAACTGCAGTGGGGATGAGAATTTAGTAAACCTAATCATAGCTCAGGCTGCAGGTGTACACCTGGATCAACACCAATGTTTCTTACTTATCATCTAATGTATTTCCCTTGTTTTGCCATTCCAGATTGGTATCTTTCATATTAAAGCTTTTTTTGGGTAGTTTTTCGGGCGATTGTTATTTATTTGAATTGAGCTGTTAGTTTGAAACCATTTAGCTTTCAGTTTGTGTTCCTTCCTTGTCATTGCTATCCCGCAAAAATAGTCAAAAATAATAATCAGGAAATTCAAAGTTCTCTTCATAATCCTGTTCAAATTCTGTTAAGTTTTTTTTTTTTACAGCTTTGAAGAAATACACAGATTTACAGACTGAAGAAATACACTCTTGTTTTTGTTCTTGTAAATCAAAATGATATATGATGCAATGTGTTTTCATATTAGGAAGTGGAAGAGATATTATTTCCTGTATTGTTTCCTGCAAATCATTTTGCTGTGTTTATACATGTGTAGGCTATAAAACATATTGACACCCCCTGCAGAGATAGGATTAGGAACAGACCCTTAGATTGTTGACAGGGACATTTTTAGGTCGGGAGCCTTCAGCCAAATAACCTAAAAACCTATTTTATATTATTACTAGACATCTTTATCTAGGGGTGTTTTGTTTTTCTGGGACCTTCATTGGAGTCTACTCATCTTGCTCTTTGAAATGGCAAAGTTGAGCACCTTGGTTAGTATAAAAGCTATGACATTTTTTAGCTTATCTTATAAAGCTAGTTTGTCTAGTCCCTTATATTAAGGCAGAAAAGGTAATTGAGTCAGAGGAGATGGAGAGGAAATCAATTTTCCTCCCCATCTGCACCACACACTCAGCATACTACTAGTGAATGGGTTCCACAGGGGGGAGCAGTCAGTGGGAAAGAGGATAACTTCTGGTTCTCAGTGGTGAGCCAGCAATTAGAGTCAATGGTGGTTAAAATGGAATTATCTGGTGTAACCAGAAAACATCAAAATATGTTTGTACGCGACGTCTTGTTTAATCTATTTAAAGATTAAATTTAAACAATGAATCCAAATTGCAGAGAATTTGTAATCTGAGATAACATATGGATCTGTCTTAGAGATGGGGGAAACGAAAAAAATGGGTAAAAAAACCAGGGGTTTTTACATCCCCCCAAGCCATTTTTTTCTGGAAAAATTGGGGGGGTGGAATATTCAAACTATATCAAACTGTTTTGTTTTGTTTTTTCAATTTTTCCAGGGGGGGAAACAGCTTGGGGGAAAGGGGGGCTGGTTCCACCCCACCCCCAATTTTCCCAGTTCCCCCCCAAGACCTTCCCATCTCTAAGCTGTTTTAACAACATTTTATTTTAAATAAGCCACAGTCATGCTCAGAAAACTGTGATTAGCTTAGTGAGAATAAGCCATGGTTTAAAACAGCTGTTTGAGCTTTCCCCCTCATCCAACCAGAGTTTAACAAATTATATCTTTGAGCAACATCAGGAACTGGGGTTAGTTTAAACTTAAAAGCAGAAGCTTGATCTCTTCAACACTGCAAATGACAGGGAGAAGAAGCATACAAGCCCAATACTGTCCATGGCTCACTCTCATTTTTGTAAACCATGGTTTGCTGTTATATCCGAACTGGCCCTCTATACTTGCAGTCGCTAGTTCAGAATACTGGTGCAATGAAACACTGTCATTCACCAACGGCACAGAAATATGATGCAACTCCAATACACCATTTAATAGCAAATATGCATGTTAGCAACCATTTTTGCAGAAAAATGCCTTCTTCATTCTCCTGCATTTCGTGTTAAGTTTTATCCCTACCATTTTAGTGAATCCTTTCCAGAGTCCATATGGTAGTCCATCTGTCTTCAGCCTCCAGAGTTCAATCCATAGCGAATGATATATGCAGAAATATTAAAGAATAACAAATTGGTTACCATGTAAACATTCAATAATACATTATATGGTCTATTTACTTTTTAAATGAGGAGTAAGGAAATTGAAAGTGGGTAGACAGGGAGCTAATATTTCATGTCATTTAATGAAATAAATATGTAGGTCAGATGAATTACTCTTAAGTGCCTGGGATAGCTTTCCCCCCTCTGGCCTTTTGAAGAACAGCTGTTAGGTATTCAGCTTTTCCTGCAGAGGCTTTCAGAACAGTGGAAAGGTCAGCATTGCATAGTACAAGCCAATTATTTTCCAGACATAACAAATGAAACTGCCTGAAAATAGTAAACTCTAAGTCTGGTAACTTGAAATTGGGAACATGTGACAGTTCCTTCCCCCTGCCATCATTACAACAGTCTCAGGGTTTCTTTTTTCCCCCTAAAGTAACCAAAATATTCACATACTCCTGTATAATAATGCTGCCTCTGGGATTAGACACACACAGTGTGATGAAGCTCAATTCAATTAACTAGCACTTCATAGATTTGTGGTACGGGTGTATACACTGACCATAAGATTTGCTCCAGACCCCATTTTTGGTCCTTTGGATTACAGTCCACAGTGATCTGGAAAATTTCAGAGACTGCCCAATTCATTTTGTGGTTTGAGGCTAAGTTCAGTTACAGGAAAACTAAGCTTCATTTGAAATTTAACGATGGCTATAGCTTTCCCCCACTTTATACAGGCATCATAGCCTCTCCAGAGAGGATTAGACGTTTGAAAAGGGGAAAATGCAGGCATCGTAACCCCTTGAGTGGGTTAAGCTTGCTACGTTATAGGTACAGGGATTTTTGTTCTAGGCACAGTTAAAACAACAACAACGGACCATTTAGAGGGGATGAATCCTGCCAAATATCAAAAGGATAGTGGCAGTGATTGTCCTGTGATAGAAGGCTTTGCGTTTACAGATCTAAAATGGACAAGCCCAGAATTCTTTTGTTAAGTTGGAAAGGAGTTTTGTTTCATTTTAGAGATGTATTTAATGTTTAATCTGGTGATTTGTTGTTAGTGCAGTCTAAATATTAGTATTTTTATACTGTAGATAAATATTTTAAAACTTGTGCTCTCCCACCTTGCAGCAACTGCAAGGTGGAGTTTGGTAGGAGATTAATAGCGGTTAATTTTGACAACTGAACCTAGGCAAATTGTAGTTAATCTTAACGATGGTTTGCCATCACAAGCCAAGTTCAGTGTGGTTTATGAAGCTGTAAGATTAACCGCATAACACTAAACTGTGGTCAACATAAAATGGAAGTGGGAGCTTCCAATCTCCTCACAGTTGAAGAGGAGGGGAAGAGAGAACATCATATAAGCCCCAAACTCACATAGACTTCTTGCAATGCTGAAACAAAATTTACTGTTGTGTGTTGCAATGCAGCAGCTGTATTCCTCCAGGTAACCGTGCATGGGATTGCAGCCTAAATCCAAATGAACTTGTACATGCATGGGACTGTAAATGTAATTTAGTCTATCCACTTGTTTTAATGGAAGTTCTGAGAAACACACCAAATAATCAGAAATTCACTTTGCAAGTTTCAATATTTTCAATTATATTTTCACCAGCAATGTGTTTTTAACAGACAGGAGCTGGCGGGGCTGGCATACATCATACAAAAGGTGACTGGCTTCTTTGGTGTGTGGACTGAATTCCAAGTGTGCTTGCCTGTGACTTAAGACACAATTCACTCCAGTTATAAATTATAATAGTTTTGAAGATGAAATCGAGATCAGTTTTCAGCACTGAAACTAAACCCCATTACCCTAATTTATGATATTATTAACTTATTAACTTATTCCATCAGGCTCCTGCTTTCATTAAAGCAATGTGGCTTTTGGTAAGGCTTAATGTTACTCTTTAAGCATGCTATTAAATACTTGCTTTCTCTAAAGCACATACTTAATTAGAAGGCTCTATTAATACAGGCAACACATTCCCCGCCCCCCAACAATTCTTCTGATTTCTGCTGCCAAAACTTAACATTAACACAAAACAAATGATGTTGGTTCTCAACAACCTTACAGAGAGAGCCTAAACGTTGGACTTAATTTATTTTTCTGCTTGAATGATGGATGTCATTTTGACTGCAGGCTACATTTCTCCGTTAGCTAGCCTTTCTGCAGCTATAAATAAAATCCTGAGCAAGTAAAGAAGCCTATGACATGTTGAAATGAAAACTAATATAGTGACAAAACTCCTTGATTATGTACCAGGCAGAAAACATCTGCCCTAAGCAGTGTCAGTGCCCAGCCGTTCAGCAATCTATGCTACTGTGAACAGAGAGAGGACTTTGCCAGATATACAAATGAAGGTTGTTTATTTATTTTAACAATGATTCTGAGCATTTGCATAGTGCATTTCAAGTGTGGAAAACTCAGATATTATCTTTGACCTCCTTCACATCGTGATGGTGTTGCCCTGAAGGTGTTGTTGGAATCCAGCTTCCATCATTCCTGACTATTGTCCATGCTGGCTGGGAATGATGGGAGTCCCACAATATAAGGTGAGCAGCAGGTTCTCCTCCCCTACCAAGAAACCTATGAGAGAGGCAGGTATAGTTTTCCATATTTGTACCCTGCAATCAGGAGCAGAGTGTGGATGGGAGAAGAGAACACACAAGATACAGAGTATCTTTTAGTGGATACAGTTTCACAGAAGCAAGGGGTCCATGGCAAGCGTCCTAATTCTGACATCCCATGTGCTATCACAAATGCTTCATCCTGCCCACCTGCTGGGCCATGTTGAGAAGATAGAAGCAGGCTACAACTGCCAGCAACTTACGCCATTGCCACAGCTGTGGTCCATCCACTTGAGGCAAAGCAATTGTGCTGTCCCTTGAGGTGGGTTGGCTCATCCTGATACCCTCAAGGTCCCTCCAGTTCCAATATCCCTCTTCCTCTTGATTAAAGGTCCTGTCTGTTGTTTGTTAAAGTTCTTGTGAGTCACTAGATCTCCCATGTTTCTCTCACAGGGCTATAATTTCCAGAGTGATTTAACAATCAATCCCTCTTCCCAGGGAACTCTGGGAGCTGTAGTTCTGTGAGAGGAATAGGAATCTTCTAGCGGATCTCAGGACCCTTAACAAATGATAGTTCTCAGAATTTTTTTAAGGGGGAAGCCATGACTGTTTAAAGTGGTATGGGACTGCTTTAAATCTATAGTGCAGCTGGGGTCTAAACATTCACCTTTATCTTATTAGTTGTGTTATTGTGAATGTAGAAATTAGTAGATATTGGGAGAAGCTGACCTATCTGTGACCAGTTTTTACAATAGTATATACGGTCTTACTGTTACTTTTTGAATTTCTGTTTGTAAGTGGTTTTGAGCATCTCCATTGATGGAAGCAGAAGGTTATATATATTAATCAACACATACCATAAATAAATCCTACTTTTAAAATGCATTACATAGTTTTCTTCAAGTTTTATATGGAGCAGAGAGATTCTTACAAGGGATTTGCCCCTCCCCCAATATTTGACTAGAAATATCTCAGTGGAGTCCTGGAAATGGGTGGGCGTGTAACGTGTTGTGTCTCCTCCCTTGATATAATAACTATGTGTTTCTTATTTCCCCCCCCCCCTCAAAGACCCCAATCCCCACATGCTGTCTGATGATCATACCATTCAGCCAATTTCAAACACACTCAGTGAGAGATTTTCCTGGATGGATTTTGACAACGTGTCCAAACAATCTCTTAAAGTAACAATGCTAAATAAATAGTGTAGTGCCTGGTCACTCTTCCATGCTCAGTTCTCTCTGCATCTCCCCTCTAATCACATCAAAAGCCCCTCTGGGTTTGGGAGGATGAAGTGAATACAGACCTCAGAGGTTTTATGCCTGTTTGCCCAGGTCTATCACTCAGTAGCCAATGCTCTGTGATTTGTAAATGAAGATGCCAGGTCAGGTTACATTTGTATTTGCACTTCTTCAGGTGGTATCTTCATGACAGCACTCCAAAATCTATCATATCTGGGCTGCACTCTCCCTGAAGGACAAGGGCTGTTAGAGAGTCATTTGCTTGCTTTAAGAGAAGCTGATTTCTTGTTTTAGGTTTGTAGAGCCACTTATTGGAAACACAGAAATGTGCCTTATACCGAGGGCTTGTCCACACTCCCACTTGTCCCATGCCTAGGAAGCATGGGCCTGAGCGGTTTTCAATCCTAAAAAAAGCTCAACAACTTTGCTTTGTGCTTTGTTTGGCCCTCACACATGTTCCCTTCAGCAAATCTGGCCCTCTTTGAAAAAAGTTTGGACACCCCTGAAATACTGCATAGATACTTTCTCTGCCTCTGTAATAAACCATGTATTTACCCTGGCTCTGCTTTCCGCCCAACTTGTGCTGCAGTTCCTACTGCTGTTACACAATGACTTTTTGTTAAAGATCCCTGCATGTGTATGTCTGTGTATTGCTATACACATATACCTAGATGAGAGCACATGGTACCAGATCCTAGAGACCTTCAGCTAGTGGAACTGAAGTATAGGATTGCACACTTAATTGCAGCGTAAGTGGGGGAAATGATACCAACGCCACTGAGTAATGAGGTCAGAAAATGTGGGTTGCTCATGCAGTCAGTTCTCATAAATAAGATTAGAACTAGAAGGAAGCATGAAAAAATTGAATGTAATGGCTTGATTTTAACATGCATGGTAACTGACATGGAAAGAGATTGTGGGGTGTGTAATATTTTGTAGTGCAGGAAGCACAAAGTAAACCTAAGCTTTAAACCTTGCTCTTCAAAACCCCAGCAAAATCAGGACATCATTTCCTATACTGATGCTAATGATACTGAAATGTGTCTGTGTGTCTGTGTTTGCGTGTGTAGCTATAGCATGTGCACAGCACTATTTATGTTTTGATAAACATAGATCAGCTCATTTCATTCACCTGAAATTATGTTAAGCTCTTGCACACAGAAAAGTGTTGATCAAGATTACACATCATTCTCTATTTATAGCTGGAAAGCTTTTTTTTTTAAGTGCTATTTTATTTTACCAAAATATGTACATTCAACATTCCTGATGCTTAGCTCCATTTCTTATAATGGAGCCTGAATTTTTATTTTTAAGCACTGGTTATATTTATGGGATCTGGGTCAAACCAAATGTTAAAACGAATTAAATCAAAGAGGATCGTAATTGGAATAAAGAAGATTCTGCCAGCTCCAGTGACCTCACATGTTGCATGGAAATCAACAGAGCATTGGTTGTCTGGTACAGCTGTGGTTGCTATGGCGATGCAATCATAGGAGTATTCCATCTGCCGAGGTAGGGACAGATCAGAAACCCCCTTGCAGGTCTGGAAATAGGAACGCAGTAAACAAATGACTCATCTGATTATGAAGGCAGATTTTGAGGTGTAGCTCTTTTGACAGATCCAGTTATGCTAATAATAAGGTTTAAAAAAGATCCTTGTTTCTGAAAAGGAGGGCTTGGTCACCATTTATTTTTTTAAGGATTTCAAAATGTCAGCGGTTCAGACAAAGACTGAATGGCTGCATGCAAGTGCGTGCAAAGCCTAGAAGGTGCCCCTTGGTGCACCCGACAACATTTCACATTTCGTTGGTCAAATTCCCAGTTGTGGGATTTTGATGATAAAGGATATTAAGCTCAAAACATGCTCAGAGCGGCTGCAAGCAAATACGTCAGACATAAAGATGCCCCTGGCTTTAGGTTTCTTAGTTTCAAGAATTAATTCTGGTTTAACTATTTGTGCTCAGTATCTTTTGCAATATTGCAATGTGTGATTATGTACAATTTTGCATGTTTATGACTCACTCGTCGGTATCAGGCCTTCAGCTACAGTGCACCTGGACTGACCCTCTTCAGCATCACTAGGGGCTTTCTGTCTTTAGCAGACCCTCACTTGTCTACCTGTGTCATGAGAGCAATTGTCAGGGGTGGGGTGGGGGAATAGACCAGAATGAACACTTTACACAATTGTCTACCTGCTTGTGACTCATGACTCTCCAGGGCAAAATAGGTGGCTCCCTTTCTCCCACACTTCTGAGTTTGTGCAATTGAGGCTGCATACACACTAATCTGTTTGTAGCACATAGAAGTATTTAAAAAAAGAAAAGAAAACTGAAATAGTTCATGCTTTTCCTCAACATGCTGCTTTCAGTTGTTTCTATATACTGCTGTCCGCAAGGATGGGTGCGGTAACTTGATACGCATTTGAAAACTTACCTAGGTGAATGGAGGAGAAATTCATGTTTGTGATATTGGTATCTAAAAAATGTAGTATAAACACTGACAACTGGGAAACACTGGCCTGCGAGCGCTCCAGTTGGAGAACAGCCTTTACCAAAGGTGTCATGGACTTTGAAAACACTCGAACTCAGAACACAAGGGATGGTGTTTCCTGCTTGGCATGGGGTTGGACTGGATGGCCCTTGTGGTCTCTTCCAACTCTATGATTCTATGATTCTAAGAGGAAGGCTCGCTTGGCAAATCCACACCGTGGTTAACTCCCGCCCGGGAACCAATGTCCCCACTGTGGAAGGACGTGTGGGTCCAGAATTGGCCTCTACAGTCATTTATGGACTCATTGTTAAAACCGTGTTTATGGAAGACAATCTTACTCGGCTACGAGTGATTGCCAAAGAAGAAGATACACTCACCCAATATTATTGGACAAGTGTCCACACGCACATGCTTGCTGGGCCCACCGACATCTGTTTTCAAATAGACGCACTGGGGTGTAATGCAGAATCAATCAGCAATGAGCTTTTATTTTTAGAATGGAACCAGTTTCTCAGGAAGTGCTTTTTAGGGACAAAAAGTAAGCAACAGATCTAGACTGCAGGGGAGGCTACATAGAAAAGCCAAGTACTGGGTCTCCATTGTTTTTAGAAAAAATGCCATGTATGGTGGAACAGTACCCATAGTTTACAGCACGGTCTGGCATGCATGAAGTTATTTTATTCTCCCCCCTCTCCCTTCCTATAAATTCCTATAAATTCTAGTTGTTATTGTTTTTATTGATTTTCATAAAGACATTGACAACATGGATACCCAAACAAACCCCACCAACGATCAGACCTACAAACACACAAACTTATAATAAGATACATAATTTTTGCAGTCTTCATAATATGATCTTCACAAATAAACTCAAAGTTTCCATAGACAAATAAAGATAAGTAATAATATTATATATTCTAATATTATCAAATTTCCTTTAACCGTTCCTTTCAAAAAAAGAACCAGGTTACTAACATTATATGTATATAACTGACTTCCCTATGCCACTCTCCACCAGCAATATTTCATTATAAAGAAAAAGCTGTATAGACACTGACACTTCTGGCATCAAGAAACCTTTCACAGAGAACTTTATAGGACTTAGCAGCTTGTTAGACAAATTCAGAGGCTGTTAAAAACAAATGAAGGATCAACATCGGATTGTTTTATTGGAATTACCTGAATGCAAAAGTCACCCAAAGACTTATAATTTGGCATAAAATTTGGACTGTTTGATCTATATATATAAAATGCAAGTGTCTCTGCGTCCAGTCCGTGTGTCTCTGGGTTTGCGCTACTGCGCATGTGCCCCAGGGACACAGGGATTGGATGGAGAGACATCGGGCGCGAGGCACCGGCCGCGGCGCCTCACGCTCCTTTCCCTCTCTCTCTCTCTCTCTCTCTCCCCCCCCTCCGTGAGAGAAACAGCCACTGGCCAGGCGTCGGCAGAGGCGCGGCGCAACCGGACAACAGCGGCGGACGCCACTGCACAGGCGCCGGGGGCTTTCACAACGGCTCCCCCATCGCCCTCCTGCGCCGCCGCCGATCAAACGGCCGCTCTAGGCCCAGCGGGAAGCCCCAACAAGCGGCGGTGACGGCAGGGCCCTGAGCCCTCCTGCGCCGTCCGCATCCATTTTGGCCGCCGAGCGGCCTGATTCCGGGCTCCCGCAGCCCGCCAGGCCCAGCGGGAGGCCCCAACGACCCGCGGCGGCGGCCGGGCCCTGAGCCCTCCCGCGCTGCCCGCGTCCCTTCCAGCCGCCAAGCGGCCTGCTCCCGGGCTCCCGCGGCCCAGCGGGAGGCCGCAAAGACAATCAGCGGCGACGGCAGGGCCCTGGGCCCTCCGCGCCGCCCGCGTCCCTTCCAGCCGCCAAGCGGCCTGCTCCCGGGCTCCCGCGGCCCAGCGGGAGGCCGCAAAGACAATCAGCGGCGACGGCAGGGCCCTGGGCCCTCCGCGCCGCCCGCGTCCCTTCCAGCCGCCAAGCGGCCTGCTCCCGGGCTCCCGCGGCCCAGTGGGAGGCTGCAAAGACAATCAGCGGCGACGGCAGGGCCCTGCGCCCTCCGCGCCGCCCGCGTCCCTTCCAGCCGCCAAGCGGCCTGCTCCCGGGCTCCCCTCGCCCTCCCAGGCCCAGCGGGAGCACCCCCATGGCAAGCGTCGGCGGCAGAAGGGCCCTGAGCCCTTGCGTGCAGCCGCCAATGAAGCGGGCCCAATCATCCTGATCCTGGCCCTCCAACTCAACCCTTGGGCTTACCTGACTTCCTGGAGACGCTTCTGGACCCTGGATGAACCTGGTAGGATGAGCTCATCCTGCCTCCCAAAAAATTTGACTACATATATTCTATCACCCGTTATTTTATCGGGCTGAAACCACTAGTTGTATTATAATTTGGAATGGTTTTGATGTGGTTTAATTTGGATTGTTAAAATGGAAAACTTAATAAATATTATTATCAAAAAAAGAAAAGGGGGGGAGAGAAATTTGAAGCTTCTGAGCTCTCTATCTATGAAAGCTGAATAGAGTGATCCGTCCCACCCACCCACCCCGAACTACTATTGTCAAATAAAAAAATGCAGTTGTTTGCTGCAGGGAGCTGATAAATAATAATTCAGACTGTCTGTCATTTAACTACAGGAGGTTCAAAGACATCAAAGCCCACATGACACACCAAGAGTCAGAGAGCACCGAGAGAGCTTTCGTGAAGTCTAGACTGAGGAGGGGGGGCGGAAATACACCTACGTCTCGTGCATCTTCTTATTTTTGTTTGTTACATGCAGCATCATAAGCATTGCACTTGAGTGACACCAGACAATGAGAGGAGGGGAAATGAAATTAAGTGCAATTCAAGATAGATTTCCCGAGGATGTCTAAAACAGCGCAGAGGTACGTTGGATATATGAAGACCGACGGCAACATATTGCAAGCTGTCAGAAAGTTAACATTTCAACCAAGCAAGAATGTATAAGATAAACAGACTAGAGATTATGGGGCTGTAAGACAGCACAATGGCCCAAAATGCTGAATGCTCCAGAGAGGAGTCCTTTGCAGGCAGCCATAAATTTCTGATCTTAAAAAAAAGGCCATCTCTCCTTGTATTGCACATCTTAGCCTTCTCCGGGTCTGAACATGCAAAGACACAAGCAGGAACATGAGAACTCAGCTGAGGTCCACTTCCTCAGTGATGCTGCACATGCCAGGTGTACTTCTTGGCCAATGAATGACTGGCGTTAGCCTACAGGGGGCTGTCTGACTTGTACATAGGGCTTCCAACACAGGAACAGCTACCCTGCTCAATCAGGTGTCAAATGGAGAGCAGAATTTCCAAACATGGAAAATCAGTTGCTTAGCAACTAAGTCAGCACGTTGAATCAAAGCCACATGCATCTCCTTCAATGTCCTTTGGGCCAAAATTTAACCAAGCACCAAGTGTTCTAACAGATGGGGCAGGGTGGGGTGGGGTGGGGACACAGAGATTGTGCCTCTTGCTCTCTGTACGCTTCTTCCAAGTCTGCACCTCTCCATTAGAATCCACTTCAAAATACATTAGCTGACAATCTTCCAGTTTTGCTACTCCCTGTGTCTCATGCTAACTTCTTGTAAAACACTTCAATACCAGTATGGGAATCATATTAAGCCTGAATTGTTCCCAGCAGCACAAGCACTTAGCCAAAAGGTCCCTTAGTCAAAATTCAAACATCGTAGAACATATTTAGACTTTCTGTTTTCAAATATCCTTTTGCAAGTTTCTCTCTCTCTCTCTCTCTCTCTCTCTCTCTCTCTCTCTCTCCCTACTTGAGATTTAAATGAATTTGCAGGGTAGCTCCAATCTCTCATAGGGAGTGCCCTTTTTATAGATACGTGATGTGAGTTGCTCTGCCCACAATAATCATTGCTATAACTGGATGGCGGTTTCCAGACTCCAGTGGAGATGGGAGAGTTCCATTCATGATCTCCAGTAAGAAATACCAGGGAAAAGGGAAGAAAACCAGCTTGTACTCTAAATTCACACAAACTGCGTCCTCTAAACTTTCAGTGCTGCCTGGAATCATGCCTCATTTTCAAAATGCAGCCAGTCAACTTTCCAAGGTTACACAGTCCAGAGTCATATTGGTGGCAATGGGCAGGGCTGGCTTTCTGGGGTTGAGCCCAGTTGTCTCTCTAGCTCAGCCTTCCCTGACATTTATTTCCCCAGTTATTGTTGGATTACAGCCCCTGTCACTCCCAACCACTGTTGCCAATGGTCAAGAATGATGGTAGCTGTAGACCTACAACATCTGGGGACTCAGGTCAGGGGAGGTAGCTCTCACTGATCACATCAGAACTTGACTGAGCTAAAGAACATCCAGCACTATGATTATCATGTGAAGCAGAGAAAAGAAGCTACCGTATTGGCCTGAATATAAGCCTCACTTTCCCCCCAAATTCCAACAATGAAAAGTTAAAGCGCAGCTTATATTCGCGACCTTACGGTATGCAGCCAGGAACGTGGGGCAAACAGCGCCTGGAGCCCGGCAAAGCGCACCTGCCCCGTGCGTAGTCCCCCATTCTCTCCCCCATGGCCAGGAAGGGAGAGAGGGAGGAAGGGAAAAGGCCGCTGGCAACACAGCATGGCTTCCCCCCCCCCCCCCGTGTGCAGCCAGGAGCAGTGAGGAATGGAGCGGCTTATATTCAGGTTTCCCCTCCCCTCCAATTTTAAAGGTGCGGCTTATATTCGGGCCAATACGGTAGTGGGACATTTTTACCTCTATTAACCCACTATAATTTATCATCATTAATATAGAGACATTTCTACTGGAAGAACTAGATCACCTGCTGCCTGTTTCACATCAGTTAAGAAGGCCTAGTCTGCGGCCACAGACTTAACTAAACTAAAACATTTAGCACAATCGCATTCACTAGTTAGGTTTGCAAATCTAAATATAGACACAGATCTCAACGATTAAATGCATCTGCTTTGTTAATAAGCATACAAAAATGGCATGCAATAAATGTTATGCAAAAATATACAATTACACCACCATTGAATACCTTACCTTACCTTACCATATCATACATATTTATTCAAAATAAATCTGCCTATAACAAATGTCTGTTGGAGAGTGTATTGTGGAAGCCGGGCAAACCTGTTGACTTGAAATGCGAAATAGTAACAAAAACAGTTGGGTGTATTCCTTCAATTTTTAGGTTTTTTTAATCATGATTCTTGAAAACCACCTTGATGTCTTGGTGGAAATGGAAAGACACTTTGGTCTCATCACATTTATCTGCCTCTCCGTTTTATTGACTGAGTCTGGCAGAATGCCAAAAGTGACTGGGCCGAGTGTGGGGGAGGTTCATTGTGTGCTTTCAGACAATTAGATTATTTAAAAAGCTCCGTGCCAAGGGAAAGCATAGCAAGGAGGTTTTCCAATTGCAGCGATAAAGAAAATAGTTATAGGCAAAATGTCATTTGAAAGGGAAAGAGAAGAAAAGTAGGGCAAAGGGATGAAATATTGTCCTCCACTTGCCCTCGCTTTCTCTTGGCCTTCCCCAGTGCATTCCAACTTCTTGAAGCTGGCTTTGTAGATGGTCAGTGCTTCAGTTGTCCCATTTCTTGATCAGAAAGGCAGCAGTGGTGGGC
This sequence comes from Lacerta agilis, assembly GCF_009819535.1. Classification (NCBI taxonomy): domain Eukaryota; kingdom Metazoa; phylum Chordata; class Lepidosauria; order Squamata; family Lacertidae; genus Lacerta; species Lacerta agilis. Next base: position 67,530,868 of record NC_046316.1, on the reverse strand, counting down.
ATAGCTGTCCGCTTTTCCCTTTTTTAAAGGGAAATTCCCTTATTCCAAATAGGATTCCTCGCAAGAAAAGGGAAAAGTTGACAGCTATGGTGGTGGGTCACTTATCTGGTTCAATGGTTTGGAGCCTGAAGGTGTGCGGTGTGTGTGAGAGAGAGATTGTTCTCTGTTCCTCTTCAGCCTAAATTATAGGTGCTGGGTGGAATTCATTCAGTTTGCATTTAAAGCTGAAACTACCTGATTCACATTTTCCAAAACACCCTTCAAACTTCTCTGAATTTTGCAATGCAGTTCCCCAGGCAAGCAATATGTATAAAAATGCATATACTATAGTAAGCTGTGCATACAAATGCAAATATCAGTGAGAATTGCATACACAAATGCATCAAGGGAAATTGCTTTGCGAAAATATGTGCATTGGGCAATATATCATAGAAAATGTTTATAAGGAGGGAAATTGCACTAAAATTCTGATGGATTTTCACAGAGGCTTCCCAAAATTGCAAACTGATCTGAATTTAAGATTGGGAAAATAGGGAAGTGAGAGAAACTGAAACTGACAGATTTGCCCTGAATGCCATCATATCTTTTCTTGGGCTAAAGGATTGAAAACAGTAATACACACATGCACAGGTATTTGCTTTCCATACTTTACAAGTGTGTGGTAGGAAACTGTGGTGTACATACAGCAATTGTGTTTCCAATGCAGAGCATGCAGTTTCCTGAAGACCATCTGCTCTGATATTTTTCTTCAGGCACAGCATCTTCCTGTGACAGGTTAAGTGGCAGGAGAATGAACAGGCAAACCTAAGAGTTTGCCTATACCTGAAAGAGCCCTAACCTGGAAAGGGAGTGAGGCTCACCTGATGTCTCTGAACAAGGCAGACATACTGGGGCTCTGAAGGTACAGTGGTACCTCAGGTTACATATGCTTCAGGTTACAGACTCCGCTAACCCAGAAATAACACTTCAGGTTAAGAACTTTGCTTCAGAATAAGAACAGAAATCTTGCTCTGGCGGCGCAGTGGCAGCGGGAGGTCCCATTAGCTAAAGTGGTGCTTCAGGTTAAGAACAGTTTCAGGTTAAGAACGGACCTCCAGAACGAATTAAGTTCTTAACCCGAGGTACCACTGTACTTGGGACTCACATGAAAATAAGAGGAATCTCCACAGTATATATTAGGCGAAATGGCATGCCAAAATCAAAATAAATTTGAACCAAAGTGCTGATTATATTTCATGTGAACTTTAAAAAGAGTAGCAATCAGGTGTCAACAGGTGAAGAACTGAACTTTAGATTGGAAAAATGAGAAGCTGAGAGAAACCAAAACTGACAGATTCATCCATCCCCAATAAGCCCAGCTGCCTAATTGTTTAGGTACCGTTAATCCTTAGGCATATTCTACCAAAAGCCAGTGTGGTGTAGTGGTTAAGAGCGGTAGACTTGTAATCTGGGGAACCGGGTTCACGTCTCCGCTTCTCCACATGCAGCTGCTGGGTGACCTTGGGCTAGTCACACTTCTCTGAAGTCTCTCAGCCCCACTCACCTCACAGAGTGTTTGTTGTGGGGGAGGAAGGGAAAGGAGAATGTTGGCCGCTTTGAGACTCCTTAGGGTAGTGATAAAGTTTAATGCTCGGTTCATTCAAAGTAGTCTTCTGCAGTCAATAGGGAGAATGGGAAGCAGGGATGGTGAGAGGCCTGGTAAAAGGCCCCAAAACCAGAGGGAGAGGCTTGGAGGAACACATCTGGGTTTCAGCCTAAGGCTCCTCAGCCTTTTGTTGGGGAAAAAGTGCACTGCATCATGTCACTCAGTGGGTAGGGTTGCTACTTTTTGCACGAAGGTCCAAAAGATGATAATGATTAAAGTAAGGCAAATATACAGAGAAAAATCACTGCTAAATTCCCTGACTTGCTTGTGTCGCTGCTGAAGTATAACTTCCTGTTGGCCCAGTTAGCATTAGAGAGAGTTTACAAAGAATAAAAATTGCCAGTTGTTTTTTGTGCCTTTCTGATGTATGAAGCTCACCGAGAAAAATTAATGAACTGAATTAAGCTACAGAATTACATTCAGAAATGTTTCTTTAGCGGGGGGAGGGGGGTTGCTATTTAGCAAGTGGGTTTAATTAAAACAAATAGAGGGCGGCATTCTCTATGTTCCACACAGCAAGACCCAGATATTTATTTGAATCTAAAAATAGCCATTTCATTAAGGAATTAATGATCACACAGATTATATTATTACTTTAGCCTGCTTATGTAGTTTACTGGAAGCAAAACCACAGGCAAAAGCCATTTCTTAAGCAGCTGCATTGTGTTAAGTTGCAAGCTGTTTATATCATTATGGTAGCTCCGGCACCAACCCAGACCGTGGTGCTGTGGTATTGGGAAAAGCTGTATGATTTAGAGTCTAACTCACTCCACAGTTTACTTCTTAAAAGAACAAGCTAGACCAGTCAATTGGTGAAACAGGCATTGTGTTGAATTTTCTGCTGCTGGCAGTCTTCTGTTTTCACTTGTCAATCAAGTTCAGTCCAGTAAGCAATGATGAAGTTTATCGTGTGCATCAAGTCAGCAGAAAATTCAGTAAATTTTGCCTTATAGGCCAATCCTGTTCTCCACTGCTCTGAGTCCGTGATGCATCATGGCATCTGGCAAAAGGATCCAGGGCGATTCCCTTGCTTCCATGCTAAGGCATGACTCTATCCAATCATATTGCTGAGAAAAAAATCTGTATCCACTGTCTGTGTGACATTCACAAAACCACTGAGGAACTGCTGTTATTCTATCCCCAGCAGCATAACTTTGCACTGGTTATCAAATGGACAGGCAAATGTTGGGGGGATATGGAAGAAGGAATAGCAGAAAAGAGACTTGAAAGTAAATGATGATGGTCTGGACCATGTCCCTCCCCTCCGTCTCCCTCCTCCCCTGGTTGAAATTGCCTCCCCACTAACAAATATTGGGGGGACGTCGACTCAAAGGGGTTCAGTTCCTAGGAGTTGGTCCCCTGCCCTGAACTATGCCAGCTGGTCATTATAGGAATAATTTTTTTAGGAATTGGTGCCTGAGTTTGATTTCCACCCCCCTCTTCCTTCCATGTCCCTTTTCCCTTGCGTGTTGCGCTGTGGGTTTTTTGGTTGCAAACCTGAGGGCAGGGATTGCATTGTTTTAACTGATCATATGTAAGCCCCCTGGAAACCTTTTTGGCTGAAAAATATTTTTACACACACACACACTTGCTCCAAAAGAGCCCTTTGAAGTAAGGCCAGGTCATTCCTGTGTTCTCTTAAGGATCTATCACATGCATCTAACAAAATGTTAAATAAAGTGCCAACATTTGTTGTGAAAGCGTTTTGGGGAGTGAAACGTAAGACATTGATGCAAGTTGGCAGGAAGCCTGGAAAGCAAAGAAAAGTAGCAAGCAGAAAAAATATGGATGTGGAAATCAGGTTGGAAACTACAACCAAGTGGTATTCTTTCTCGTGGTCCAAGCAGTGATTTGTGAGAAGAGGAACCAGAATACAGTTCTATGTAATGCTAAACCATGGTTTAGTGTTACAGGGAGGAGCAACATTGACCTTTTGGCTCTCACACTTTGCCCTCCCTTTTCCCCTTCCGGTGAAGCTGCAGAAAGTTTAGAAACTCCTGCTTCCGCTTTAAATTGAACATTAAAACAAACCCGTTTGCTATCGCAAGGACCCTCGCGCTTGCGTTTGGAGAACGCTGGGTACAGCTCAGAGAGTTTGCTGCCACTTAAAACCTGGCTATTTATAAAGCAACATATGTTTGTTTCGTTTTGTTTTAGCAGTGCTCGATTTATTTGTTTGGTTTGGTTTGAAGAGACACATTTAATTGGACGGCCTTGTGTACATACCACCGGAAGGAATCGGTGACAAGCACTCATATGTCTACTCTGAAAGAAGAATCACTTGATACTTTGTTTGGAGTTTCTCCTCAACAATGAGGGTCCCTGTAGCAGAATACAAATGAAGTTGTACAGCTGGTCACTCTGCAAAGCCTATTAGAGTAAGCTTCATTAGCTCTTTTGTACAGTTTCACTAGGGGCTAAGCAGCGCTCTTTTCTGTCTTTGTCACTGTTAACGCATGTCTATGCAATCTAAATATAGGAGCCTATAGATGCGCAGTTTATTGCCAAGGCGCAGCTGTGAAGTTACTGCGTACAACCAAATTAGAGGAAAGGAACAATTGAGGGGATCAGAGACCTTGCTAAAAGCTATTAGAAGCTTTGACTAAATGGGATATTGCATCTTCTTCCTCCCCCCCCTTTTTTTTTTTACTTCTGCATGCCAATATATCATCAATGAAGGAAACAAGCTTCATTATCAAAGTAATAATTAGGTTTTCACTGCCAATTTTTGCTCTTTATTTGTACCACTGGATATTTTGTATGGGGGGGAGGGGGACTCTCACAGATGACTATGTCTCCTTTCTTCCTTTTTTCATTCTTGCCTCCTAAATTGGCTGGATTCAGCAATTACTGCTTCAGGCTATTTGTGTTTGTCAAGCAAGCAAGCTTCCACTACACAGCTAGGTGCTTGTGTATGCACCTAAACAGTGTGAGTCCTGTCTTAGAACCATTTTATTATCATCCTGTACATCTTTCTGTAAAGTAAGAGCTGTTTGACAGTGGAACGGACTCCATCGCAAGGTGGTGGGCTCTCCATCCTTGGAGGTTTTGAAGCAGAAGCTGGATGGCCATCCGTCATGGATGCTTTAGTCGAGATTCCTGCATTGCAGGGGGTTGGACTAGATGACCCTTGGAGTCCCTTCCAACTCCACAATTCTATGATTCTATGATCTCTACTCAGTTGTTAGCATTGTTGAGTTCAATGCAACTTACTCCCAGGTAATTGTGTAATGGATTTTGGCCAAAACCTCTAAATGTAATTCTGGGAACTTTTATATTCTCCTATAATGTCATAAGGTGTGTATGTATTCCTATGAGGTGTATGTGTATTTCTTTGACATTTAAAACACTTTCGCTGTGATATGGAAGGATCTGGTGTTACATATTTGCTTTTGGACTGACTTTCTGTACGCAGTTTGTCAAAGAACCATCATTGGTTGTGCACTCTCATTTTACTAATAGTTATCTCCACCCGAATTTAGCTCTCTACTGCAACCTATTGATATATCGAAGAATCACACATTTAAAAGCAGGTTTCCATTCACCAGCATTTTCTGAAACACAATAGTTATGAAAGAGTTCAAAGTCTCTGAGCTGAAGACAGATTATGTTGGCTGAAATCAATGGGGTGAGTTAGTCGTGACTGAAATTAAGCCCCAATGATTTCAGAGTAAATTAAGTGCAACTAACTTAGGATCCAATCTTGCTTCAGTGTGGGGAGGGGGTCTCTTTTGGCCCACTGGGCCAGATCTTTATCTGCCCCACCCCGGAAGGCCAACCTTGATAGGTAACCTGATAGTTATCTGCCATCATATTGTAGTCAGGTGATTGACAGGTGTGTTGTTCTGCCCTCAATGGTGGAAGGAGATACTACTCAAGAAAAGGTGTTTTTCCCCCTGCATCATTTCCTTAATTATTCTGCATATTTTCTTGGATATAAGGCTTACCAAACTCATGGGACTTCCTTCTGATTGTTTGTTTATTAAATTTATATCCTGTACTTCCTCACAAAGGAACCCAGGATGGCAAATAGCGGGCGATAAAACAACAAAAAATATCTTTTTAAATGCATCTTAAAAACAATACCAATGCAGCTAAGAGGGTCAGAGCTTGTCCTAGCCGGTCAGAAAAGATCGCATCATCCTAAATTCTGCTTTGCAGGAAAATGAAATTATGCATCCTTTAATTGCCAAGCAATCAGGTGTACTTCACAGCTAGCGTCACAGGAAGAAGGAAATGCCTCTTATACACTCCAAGCTAAATGAAAATTACTTAACTAATAAGATGCAGGAGATTTTGCAGATCTGTTGCAGAATGGCAGATATTTATTCATAAAGAGAAAACCATGGGGGTGGGCGGGGGCACACAGAGAGGTCCGTGCAAACAAACCCTTTCAAATTACAATAAGAATTTTCATGTCTCAGAAGTACCTATCGAGCTGACCCAGTTTTCCTCTCCTGCGTTTCCATCATAACACGTGTAGACTCTTGCGTTTTATCCGTCTATGCTGTTATGCTCTTGATTTTGTGGTATTTGCGTGTGGTGAGGGTTTAGTACCAGAAATGAGCTCACAGCCCTTTCATGCAAACATCCACTCTTAGTCTCCCCCTGCCCACCAGGTATCTTCACTTTAGCAACCTAGTTTAGAACATATATTCTTGTTGCAAAAAAATCAGGAAGCACAATTCTGGCAAATATACTTCAAATCACTCAGGAATCAGTTTGTAAACTGGGAAACAGAAACTTGTAGTTCTACTGTATCACCCAGAGCTTACATGGACTGAGCCTACAGTAAACCATGACCTATACTCCATTTGTGGGAAATTGCAGACAAACACAACTATGCATGAGTGACAGGTAGTGCATGAAGGGGTTGAGACCAGAGAGTTCTGTTCCTAAACATAACTTGTGTTGCTTCCTGTTCCTTACATTTTCTTCGCACTGCATGCTAGAAGCTATCTTTCTGTATTTTGTACCCAAGAGTATTTTACCTGTGTTCTCTTTGCTGCTGCTTGGAACAATGCATGAATCAGAACTTTGGATTTACGGTAGTAAGTAAAGCTTTTAAACTTACTTAAGAGGGTGTGGTCTGTTCATTGCTAGATGGGTAGAGAAAGGGGGACAAGAGCATTAAAGCAGACTAAATGGGATATGCAAAAGGGTTTAAGAACCTATATTCCATGCTATACTGCTTGTTAACTCTGCTAAGGTCTCTCTCTCACTGGAAAGTGTGCAAAGCCCCGTGTTTTTAATCTAGGCATTCAGCCAATACTTTTGTTAATTACCGACACATGGAACAGATCTTTTCCTACCTCCACACTATTAATCACAACTTTAGGCAGCTTGCTCATACAACCCATTCCAGTGCTATTGTGCTGGGGCTGTCTAGTCTTTCCTCAGTTTCTTGACCAGTTTTTCTGGGTTTTCCCCCCACTCATATCCACACAAAACATGGCTTCCTCCAAATAATCATTGGAACTGTAGTTTATCCGTCACAGGGGCTAGTGTCATGGCCCAGGAGTCAGCTTCACCTGCTGAACAGCAGCCTGAAGGGGAGACGGCGGAGTGACTCCACCTGCAGCTGATCAACCTTCAGATAGTCAGAAGAGAAGGCACTAATGAGGACCAGCTGGATTCAGCCTTCTTAAGCAGAGCTTCCAGTGGCAGTCAGACGCTGATAACAATGCTTGCAGTTCCTGGCTCTACTTTGCTGCTTCCTGCTCATCTTGACACTTGACCTTTGACCCCAAGACCATCAGATTCCCTGACCCCTGGACCATCTGACCACATGGATTGTTGTTTGTCCAACCCTAGGGCTGGACCTGACTTTGGATGCTGGCTCTGCCTCCAGGCAAGTACACCTCAGAGACTCTTCTAGTTGACTGGCTTCCCCTTCCACTGAGTTCCACATGTGATTGCTCAGCAATGAGACTATGACAGCTACAAGTCCCAGCGCCTTTAACAAACTACAGTTCCCAGAATTCTTTGGGGGAAGCCATGTGCTTAAAATGTGGGTCATCTGCAGTTGTGTTGAATGCCAAGGATGGCAACCCTACAGCATAGCTGTCAACTTTTCCCTTTTTTTAAGGGAAACTCCCTTATTCCAAATGGGATTCCTCGCAAGAAAGGGGGAAAGATGACAGCTATGCCCTACAGATTTATGCCCACTCTTCTATTAAGTTAGCAAATGGATTGAAATTGAGTAGAAAGGCTAAGGGTAACATAGAAGACCTAGTGGGCACTGTCAACAGAACCATTTTAACCAATCAGCTCCCCCTCCCCCCCCACCTCCCTTAAGGGTCATATTCATATTTAAATCTGTCAAGCAAAAATTACCAAGCAGGACATATTGTCAGGAAATGGTTTAAGGGCTATCTGTCACCCGCTGTTGCTGAATTAAAATGAACAGAGTTCACTCATTTCACAGAGTGCATTGGTCACTCAAACACTTACAGAGATTGGGATCATAAGGAACTAATTTATGCAGCAGAATTTTCACCAGAGGAGGGCCAGAATGCACACATACTTCAGGGCTACTCCAACCCAGGGATTTATTCCTGGGATATGGTGTTTGTTTAATTCATAATTACAAAAGCAGGAGGTGTCAACATCTGCTGCTGCACATTGAATGTATTAACAGCTCAGCAGTGAATGATTTTACTTCTGAGGCTAATGCAGATGTTGCTTTGAAAACTCATGGCACAGAGTGAAATAATTGTAACGTGAGAGCAGGCTGACATGGCAACCACAGCTACACACATACAGCAAGATCAGCGGTATATTATTTGGGCAGTAATTATATTGGAAGAATGTGAATACCCATGACACACACACACCTGAAAAGACTGGGGTATGTAAAATGAGAGTTTCAAAACGACAAGAGTGCTGCAGGGAGAACAAAGCTTATGTGATCAGCAAAAGTCAAGGCAAATAGTGCACCATATAGAATGGAATGCCTTTAAACAATCTGGGCTGCGATCCTGAGATCTCTAGGAAGGCATCCCATGGGACCACAGGGTAGAGCAGGCATCCCCAACCTTTGGCCCTCCAGATGTTTTGGACTGCGATTCCCACCATCCCTGACTACTGGTCCTGTTAGCTAGGGATCATGGGAGTTGTAGGCCAAAACATCTGGAGGGCCGCAGGTTAGGGATGCTGGGATAGAGCATATCCCCCCACCCTGTCAGGCAGAGCAGAAGACCTGCATTTTCCTTGCAGCCACAGAAGTATCTACAGCAGGCCCGCCTCCACTGCTGACAGCACAGAAGACAAAAAGGAGGCATTCTGGGGGAGGGCAGAGGTAGGGCAGGGTTCCCCTGATGTCCACAGAATGGGGAGGGCGGTAGCTAGACCTGGAGCTGGTGTGCTCGTTTCCCCTCCTTTTGGGACACACATGAAAACCTCCTGCCCTGCTGCCATAAGCCCAGCATGGCTTTGGATTTCATGCTTTCTTCAATTCCACTCTCCCACACTTTCAGACTCCGCTCATCTTTCTCATTACAGAATTCTATTCAGCATTCTATTAAGCAATCTTTTTGTTGTGTTACCTGAGGTGGAACAAAGGAAGGGCCTTGATGCAGAAGGCAATTGTTGCAATTCAGAGTACCAGGTTCTTGGCCATGATGGAAGCACAAAGGCTGATACCGGATACATTAATTTATTACTCTTTGTTCCAATATGTTCATACCCTGCTTTTCAGCCCAGATGGGCTCTCAAAACAGCTTACAATTTAAGTTCATGTAGCGGTACACAATGTCATTAAAGTTGTGTTGATGCGATGACAGGGGTGTACCTAGTGTCCCTTTGCACCCTTGGCTGTATTGGGCCCCCACCCACCCAATGCTGGGGGGGGGGGACCACTTTACCGCAGTAGCCACATTAGAAATTACATTTTACACAATGCAAGTACTCAAAACCTCTGGAGCGGAGGCAGGGGAAAGAATAAGGGCGAAAAAATTGCACATCAATGTGCCAGGGTGCAAGAAGGATGGGAAACTTCTCCTGCCTTTGATCTTGCCATGACAGCAGCGGTTTATCACCACCCACATATATGTCATAAACTCCATAGTCTGATAGGTGATTTGGGGGGGGGGGGCTGGCCTGCAGCCTTGGTGGGGGCAGATTTCACCAAGCCCAGGTACAAGTAAGCAGTGCCACTCTGCCCTGGACCACTGTCCTCTACTACTTATGCCCCTTGCATAGGGATTGCCATGTGGCACTCTGGCTCATTTAGTCCTGGACCAGTGCTACATGGTTCCGCTTGTATCTCTGATGGAACACATGCAAGTAGCAGCTAAGGGTGGAAAGATCTGTTGACTTCAGTTCTCTAACTTTCTCATTTTCCCAATCTTAAATCTATCATTTCTGCAGCATTCTTCCTTTCGTTTTTTTGGTTTTATAATGCTCATGAAAGTTATTCAGCATATTACCATTAACGTCTCCTGGTAATACATTTTTTAATGCATAGTTGATTAACCTACACATTTTTTGAAAGCAATGACTCATAATAAATTTTAGGCTGTTATTTTCACCAATATGAACACTTTAAAAGGCAACCCTGTATCGGGAAGTTTTTAATGCTTGATGTTTTATTGTGTTTTTATATATGCTGTAAACCACCCAGAGTGGCTGGGGGAACCCAGCCAGATGGGTGGGGTATAAATAATAAAATTATTGTTATTGTTATTATTAAACCTAACATGTGCATTTGTTTAAACATTTGTTGGTTGGAGAACAGGGTAACTGCAAATTTTGAAGGCTGGCTGTTTTTTCAGTTCTTATATTGTTTTGGAAAGTGTGGGTTTTCTAGATACATCTTTAAATATGAACTGAATGTAATTTCTCCCGTATCCCTACGGGTGAGAAATAGTGATTTGACCCAAATCTCATGACATTTACTCAGTAATTCAAGGAGATATGGTTTTGTGAAATCATCCTCCCACCCCCAAACTTCGTTTCTTCAAAGCATTTCCTTTTTTCTTCAGCGTGTTTCCTTGGAAGTAAATCCCACTGAACACATAGGGCTTATTCTGTTTCATTTGTTAATTTTGTTAAACTTACCGGTATATCGCATCCTTTCTCCAAAAGCAGCCCAGGGTGAGGTGATGAATAACAGGTGACAAGACAACAAAAACATCTTAATAACTTCTGGAAAAAATATTCCAATACAGGTGCAGACTGGCAAAGAGCTCTACTTAAAAGGCCCTAGACTTGTGAGACTACAGTACTAACCAAGTGAAAAGCTGAACATCCAGAATTTAAGTATCATTACCAAGCCAAGAAAGGTAACAGAAAGTTCAAAAAGTATAAAAATGTGCGTGCAGTTGCTAGTAAACAGAAAAAGTCTGAAGCTGCCAGGCACAAGTTTGCCTCAAACTGTAAGCAGTTTGTATACGATGTGTGGACTACCTCAAAAGGGGGTAGGGTCTTGTATTTATTTTATTATAAGTGAATAGCTTCAGTATGATACTTAAGATCCAGAGCAGCAGCTTAATCATGAAAGGGACCTGCCACAGATCCAAAGCCAAAACAACTCCGGCAGCTACTGGGCGCTTTGCCAAGCAGACAGATGCTGAGGCTTTTGTTCCCACAATCTGGTGTCTGCCACTGAAGTCTAGAGGATAAATTTTCCAAAGCTCCATAACAATATAGCAGGAACGTCAGGACCTCAGGTTTAAACGTCAGCACTTTGGCTTTCATTTTTATTTTTGGTGATTGATGGCGTATGAAGGCGAGACTGTTTTCTTGGAAAGCATGTGATTTGGACTACTAAAAATGGACAAAAACCAACACTCTGCGAGCAGGACCTGTGTACAACAACATTCTGCCAACTTGTAATTCCAAGTAACTGTAATTCAGAACAGAGCAGAGCCATCGTGACTAGTAGCCATTGATAGCCTTTATCCTCCATGAATTTGCCCATTCCTCATTTAAAGTCATCCAAATTGGTCACCATCACTATATTTTATGGGAGCGAGCACCATAGTTTTATTATGTGCTTTCAAGTGGGATAGCTCAGTTGGTACAGTATGAGACTCTTAGGTGGAATCTACACACATATAAAAAAAGTTCTGAAAATGCTTTTTAAGCATTTGTAAAAAAAAAAAATGTATGTTGAATTCTCCATAAGGCTTGCCATCGCCATCTAGTGTCACTTTATATATTCCACTTAAAACAAACTTAAAACGTTTTATTTGCAGCTGTATAGCTGAGCCATTAATCTCAGGGTTGTGGGTTTGAGCCCCACATTGGGTGAAAGATTCCTGCATTGTGGGGGGGTTGGACTAGATAATCCTCGTGGTCGCTTCCAACTCTAGAATTCTGTGATTCTGTGATTTTTCCAGCATTCGGCTTAATCGAATGGCCCCGAGTTGTGTTATTATGAGAAAAACTCCTCTCTATCTGTTTTTTTTCCAAAGAGAAACGTGTGGGTTTTCCCTGAATAGCTCTTATTGCAATTAGATAACAGCCATGAATTCACAATTTCAGACCAACAGTTGCAGCATGGGTAGACCAGTGTTTTTCAACCACTGTTCCGCGGCACACTAGTGTGCCGCGAGATGTTGCCTGGTGTGCCGGTGGGAAAATTTTGTTTATTTGATTCCTATTCAAGAGAATTACTTTATATATAGTCAATATAGGCACAGAGTTAAATTTTTTAACATTTTCTAATGGTGGTGTGCCTCGTGATTTTTTTCATGAAACAAGTGTGCCTTTGCCCAAAAAAGGTTGAAAAACACTGGGGTAGACTATACACAACATTTTCTAGCCACTACTTTATACAGCTGCATTTGAATGTTAGTGCTGATTCGTGGAAGGTGGTGCACTCTCCTTCCTTGGAGGTTTTGAAGCAGAGGTTGGATGGCCATCTGTCCTGGATGCTTTAGTTGCATTGCAGGGGGTTGGACTAGATGAGCCTTGGGGTCCCTTCCAACTCTATGATTCTATGATTTTTCACATGTATGGCCATCACTTGATGTTTCATCTGAACAAAACCTAACATATGAAAGACCTCAATGGGGGGGGGGGGATACTGTATCTGATAAGACAAAGTACAGTGGTACCTCGGGTTAAGAACTTAATTCGTTCTGGAGGTCCGTTCTTAACCTGAAACTGTTCTTAACCTGAGGTACCACTTTAGCCAAGGTAATGGGGCCTCCCGCTGCCACCGCACGATTTCTGTTCTAATCCTGAAGCAAAGTTCTTAACCTGAAGTACTATTTCTGGGTTAGCAGAGTCTGTAACCTGAAGCTTCTGTAACCTGAGGTACCACTGTAATATGAAATTCATGAATGGCAACTGATCAGCGGAAGCCACTATTTCACTCATTAAAATTTCTTTCAGGGCTATGGCCATCATAAAAATCCATATGTAAACTCACCCTTATTTAAACAGAAAAATATGATTAAGGAACCTCTAGATAATTACAATAATCAATAGCAAATATCACAGGTGGGGTTTTTTTTGCCCAAAAGGTTGAATGGATTATTGTTATGACTTGGATGCATGCATGGAAAGCTACATATTTTAATTGTCAAAAGGAATTATATATGAAACAAGTCAACTGAACTGAAATAGATTTTACTTCTTTATGAGACGGTGGTGATTGTACATGAGCATAGTTTCCTAATGAATAGTCCAGCACATTCCCTCCCCCCCCCCCCGCGTGTCTCTCTCTCTCTCTCTCTCTCTCTCTCTCTCTCTCTCTGTGTGTGTGTGTGTGTGTGTGTGTGTGTGTGTGTGTGTGTGTTGTTTTATATTATAAAACCATTCGTGGAATTAGCCACTAGAGGGAGGCAGGAATACATAAATTCACATACAGTTCCAGAGTTAGTAAAGGAGGCTATTCAGAGGACAAAGATTTGTTCAGTTTGAAAATATTGTGAACAGCAGTCGGGGGGTGGGGGATTAATGCTTTGGTGTATTGTACAGAGGAGAAGTGATATTTTGCATAAATATTTTTTGATAAAAGATATCTTGATAAGTTTTTTTCAAGCCAATAAATATGCAAAAAGTTGAAGGTTCGATCTTTATGTCCCATAATTAGCAAACATAAAAATATAGAGAAACTAAAGCATCTATCACCCCAAGAGAGTCAATTAACTATTTTGCTCTTAAAGAATGACAGTTTCAAGAGAGGAACATGGGAAGCTGCCTTAAACAGAGTCAGATATCTATCCCAATATTGTCAGTGCTGATTGGCAGTACCTCTCCAGGGTTTCAGGAAGGAGTCTTTCCCAGTCCTTCACAGAGAGGTGAGGGATTGAACCGGGATCTTTTACAATGGAAATGATGTGCTCCACCACTGAGCAATGATTTTCAAAAGCTTGCATCTTTGCTGCAACGTATATGTTCGCCTGGGAAACTCTGCCTTGTACATTGGAGTGGCATGGACTTTGAAAATATTTAACAGATCAAGGGAACTGGCAATCAGGGTTATTTAAAACAAAATTAGATATCACCCAGCATGGTTTGAAAACAGCCACAATAGATTTAAGCTGAATGTGTATGTGGTAGAACATCCTCAGCTGCATTCTCTGTTGTGGGTCTGTTACTGTTCCATCTCCAGACCATACTATTTATCATTTCATGTTCCAGCCCTTCCCTTCCCATCGTTTTTTCATACAGGAGATATTAGTGTCAGGGACACTAGCAGTTTATGGAGCCCCTCTTTCCCTCTCCTTTTTGGCCAATGGGTGACAAAAGAGATGTCCTGGAAGCCCTAACATTACTGGATGGAGATGTCCAAGTCATTGATGCTTGTCAATATAGCCAAACAATTCGACTGTGTACACTCTCCTGTTTACTTTGCATCCAATGCATTCCTCCCGCTGGTTTGGAAACATTAGCCACAATCCATATCTATCCTCTTATCAAATACTGTACTGCTTTTTGATGCATTTCCCACAAAACCAGCTTTGATCCACATTGAGGGGGGGGATGCATAGCTTTCAACCCTCCCTGCTGTTTCCCAATGCTATAATAAGGGAATTTCCTGCAAAAAAGGGGGGGAAAGGTTGACAGGTATGGGAATGACCTAGTTGTATTTTAAGTTAGCAAGGAGCCTTAGGGTGGATCTACACACAGGGGGGTGGGGAACGCTATAAAGTCAGAAAAAGATGCTATGTAAAATACATTCAAAAATGTATTTGCTCTCCAGCGCCATCTGGTGTTTCATGTTTATAACACATTCAAAGCACTATTTTTTGACTAATGTAGCTGAGTCCTTAGTCCTGCAATGTGGGGGTGAGGGAGGCAGTAGGTCAGCAACAATGCCCCCCCCCCCGCAGCCACCGCTGCCTTAGGAACCTTTTAGTAAGGTCCAGTCATTGCTTTGTGGTACAAGTAGCCTGGCAACTCAGGTAATTTAAGTTTGTCAGTCTGCAAATATTTCTAGTTCTTACAAAGGCACTGGGTGGGTGAAAAGCTTCACCATTACAGTGGGAACGAGCTGGGGGTCTGGCACAAACAGCTGTTTATGCAAAGAGGGGTTATTTATAGATTAGGAAACAAATTAAGGAATCCGGAGGGGTTTGGAAGGCATGATTGAACTGAATTGGAAGGAAATAGCTGATTATAAGATTCTAGTTTGTGAGAACAGGCATAAAATGCATGGACATTGTTGTTGCTGAAAGATTGTTCTCCTTCTACCCTAAACCTTAGATAAACTGTATGTGACGGCAGACGTTTTCTGTGTTTTCAGCACAGAACTGTCCCAGTCACACCAAAGTATAGCATCATCTTCTGCTATCCTCATAGCATTCCCTCTTCCCAAGTGGTTCTTGCCTAGCTGTGGTCACAGCTAGTTTACAGGAGAGAATTGGTTAATGAGAGAAATTGCTGGAGGGGAGGCACTGGCAGAGTTCTTCACTTTCACCATCTCCAGAACATCCTTTTTGGTTCTTAAAAGCAAAACTTGCTCTCTTTATGTGACTGGTTCAGCTGCATGCTAAACACGCCATCGGTAGTAGCTAATGTGTTGAAATTTTTATTTTGATTATTTTTATTTTGCCATTCAGAAATTGTGCAGGGTGCCTCCATGAGTACAGGAGGTCCCGATTCAGAAGTTTGCTCTCCACTTTTTGAATATGATGGGGAAAGTGATGGGGTCGGCGGCGAAGTCCAATGTGCTTGTCCCTGTTTGTGAATTAGTTTTATACATGACTGGAACACCTGGCAAAGGCTTTAGAATGCGTCCAACTAAGGCATTGCATGGGTGTGTCAACTTCCATGAGTTTAAGGGAATTTCCCCTCCCTTCCTCCATATACTCCCCAGATATGCTCTTGAGGTTCCTCAAACCCTCTAGAAAAGGTGTGGGGTCAATGTGTGTGTGTGGGGGGGTAAATAGGGGAGGGGAATGTCGGTGCTTATGGAGCTTGTTCTGCTTCCACAATGATTTTGTTAGATACAGCCCTATTTCTTCACACAATTGTCATGTGAGAAGGGGCAGGTTTCTTCTTGAAGGAATGCCTGCTATCTTTTGAAGCTCATGATCCTGATTTAGTTGTTGCAGCACAAACCTCAGGGGAACAACTTGGATACAAAAAAATGAAAGTTTAATTAATCGAAATGGACCTTTTTTCCTGTAGCTGTATTTCTTATAGCTACATCCACGTTTCTCAGAAAGGGCTGTAGCTCAGTGGTAGAGCAACTGCTGAAAGCCCCAGGTATCTCCTGGTAGGGCTGGGAATATTGCCTGCCTGAAACCCTGGAGATCTACTGTCAGTCAGTGTAGATGGTCTAATGGTCTGACTTGGTGTAATGCATTTTGAATGGCCATATTTATAATTTCTTATTAATGCACCAAGGAGCTCTATCACATGCTGTGTTTAAGTGTAGAACTGTTTGCTCCTGCGGGCAATACTATGGCACCTTCTTGTGTTTTTATAGTTCCATCTCGTAATTCTCTCCTGCCTGTCAAAATAATATACAATAATTGGTGGTGGGAATGGGGAGAAGGGCAACCCTTAAGAGGAAGGATGGTTTTAAAATGTAATCAATGGATAAGTCTATTCATCTGATAACAACTCATTTGCTGGCATTATTAAAATATTTGTAGATTCCCCACATCTTTATTATGGATCATAGCGCATCTACCAAAGGCTTAAGGATCTCATGTGTGATGCAAAGGAGCAGTTTCTGATTTTGCTACCCTGTGTAATCCACTCACTCTGTCTGCCTTATTAATTTGCTTCATGCAAGCCAGCAAGCAGAGTTTGACCTCAAGCTGACTCTCAGTGCAAAGTGGTTAAAAGGTTGGTTATAAGGCATAAATGTTTGTGGTAAAGAATAAAGAGGGGAAAGTGGCTCCTTAATGTTTGCACATATTTTCCTGTTTCAAGAGAAATCAATATACTTCCATTTTTGGAATAACCCCAAGCCACAGATTGTTGTATGCAAACCACAACTGGTTTTGCCAAAGCAATACAGATATTAGCTCTGATAATTTATATTGGTCCAGGGACATAATAGATCCAAGATGAATGAATCGACTTTCTGCCTGCCTGCCTGCCTGTCTTCAGATTTTTAAACCTCAAATGTGTTACAAAAGCTTTTGTCCCTTTTGAATTATGTGCAGCACTTAAATTCTTCATGGAAGCAAGCATGTTTTTGTTTGTGAAAAGAATGCTGAATTTAAGTTAATATATGCCGTTGTTCGGTCCCAGCTCCTGCCCACCTAGCAGTTCGAAAGCACGTCAAAGTGCAAGTACTGGTAGATAAATAGGTACCACTCCGGCGGGAAGGTAAACAGCATTTCCGTGCGCTGCTCTGGTTCACCAGAAGCGGCTTAGTCATGCTGGCCACATGACGCAGAAGCTTCTGAGGACAAACGCCGGCTCCTTCGGCCTATAGAGCGAGATCAGCGCCGCAACCCCAGAGTCGGACACGACTGGACTTGATGGTCAGGGGTCCCTTTACCTTTACTATGCATAAGGAGAATGTCTGTAATTACATGTGGTCTTAAATACCAATGGATATTATTTTAAGGGAGCTCTTCCTTAGATCTGATGAAATAAAGGTTGATAGTACATTTTGAAGAATCAAGGACTATTTTTGAAAAATCTAAGACTGTTCTTTTTTCAAATAGTTGCTATTAAGGGCTTTTTACCCATTTCTTTTATAAATAGGTTTGAAACAGATTTTTAGTCATGAAATAGTGCACAGAGTTACTTATCAAATCTTTACTATTAGCTGTGGCAAGTGATTGTACAACAGAGTTCTACAGAGAATTATATAGTAAAGGAGAGTGACTTTGACAAAAAAAAATTACAGACATTTTCTGCTTACATTCTTAACATGTACCTCAGGCCCCAAATATATGTGACATGCACTTGCATGCATCTTTCCCCTGCATTAAAAAAGCAGACTCAAAATGCTCTCAATTTGAGAAGAATGACAGGAGGAACAAAGAGGACACTACTTCACCCTTTCCCCATATTACCTTCCCCATATCCACTGTGAGCAGCATAGTGGGTCAGAGGAAAAATTCAGGATAATAATGTCTGAAAGGAAGAAAATGGTTCCCTCCCTACCTTTGTTTGTTTGTTTGTTTTTTAAACTCCCCAGTACTCACCATACTCCATAAATCTTTTCATCCATAAAACATTTCATTCTAATGCTGTGTGAAGTTTCAGTCTCGGTCAAACTGACAAGTTTCACATCTCCCACACACAAGCTGAACTGCAAACATTCTGAAACATCTTTATTCCCTGAACAGTTGGAGTATTTGTGAACATTCCATGCAATTGCATCATCTCAGCCAATCAGTGTCAGAGAAATTGCACACACAATTTCAGACCATGTATAAATCATCTGGCCATGTATAAAACATCAATATCATCCTCCCTAGCCCACTGACTAAATTTGAAACAACCTTTTCCCCAGGCCAGGGCAGAACAACAAACCCAATATATGATCTGTCTCATCTGTTGGATTTGGGAAAGCAATATGGTTGTTATGGCAGCTATGAAGTCCTGAACGCACCTTTCAAATGTCCCTGTTGCATAGATTTTTAAGTCCCAAAATGCAATTATGCTGTACTCAATACAAGGTGAAGCCAGAAACCATCTCTGCTAGTTCAACCAGGGCATCTATTAGGAGATGAGGTGGCTGGTCTGTGAAAGAATAATAATTCTATGCTAGATTCTCAACATGAGCTACAGACAGTGGAAGCTGATGGTGGTCTGCTCCAGGAGAGCAGGAACATATTGTTCAATTGCTTCAATCTGAAAGAAGTGAGAACAACATTACCCAGCAAGAAACATATTGAAAAGGCAGATCGCAGATGGTGTAATCTGGAACATCACAAACCAACATGTTGTTTGTGTTCTGTCTATACCACACAGTGATGCATAACCCTAGAGTGGTAATTCTAATATTAAAACCCTCCAGAACAATATTTCAAGAGAAAGAAAGAAAGAAAGAAAGAAAGAAAGAAAGAAAGAAAGAAAGAACCCAATGGTAGAAGGAACAGTTATTTGAATTGCTGCTAGGAAAAGAAGTTCAAGCAGAATTTCATTTTTTCACCATCGTTACTTAGGAGGAGTATTTTGCAGTTCAGCTTTTCATGAAAAGGATCCCATCAACTCCTACAAAAAATATGTGTCGTGGAAAGGAGGAGGACAGTATCTCCAAAAAGAAAAAAGGTGATACGTGTTCTATCAATGTTTGCTGCTACTTAGAAATGGTGATTTTTCTAGTATCCAAAGCAAGTCTAAACATGGGTCATCATCCCCTTAATGATAATTAAACGTATCTAGGAAGAGATGTATACTGAAGTCTGTGTATACTGTGCATCCCATATAGGAAAAAGCAGCATAGGAATAGGCTATAGTTGATGACAAAACAAGAACTAAGAGCAATTCCCCGTTTCATAACAAAACAAATGATGACAACAAAAACAAGTTAAAGGTGTGTGGTAAGGAGGGCAAAGTTCAGTTTCTTTACATTCCCAGCTTGAATGATCTGTTTTTGACTAACAAAACAAGATAGGAATGCAGAGCAACTGAACATCCCTCATGTACTTTTGTAATGAAATCAAACCATTTCCGACTTTGTGACTAACTGGAAAACTGTCTAGCTTCATTCCCAAAATGGTAAAATCATTTACCGTATATACTCGAGTATAAGTCGACCCAAATATAAGCCGAGGCACCTAATTTCCCTACAAAAATGTGGGAAAGCTTATTGACTCAAGTATAAGCTGGTTCACCTTTGCCACTGTGGTAGAGGAGGAACGAGCAGCCCAAAGCAGCCCTTTGGGCTGCTCCTTCCTCTTCCTCCTTTGCTGCTGTGGAGCTCACCCCGTCGCAGGGTTTCGAACCGCCATTCTTCTGATCAGCAAGCCCTAGGGCTCTGTGGTTTAACTCACAGCGCAATGTTCCCTTGTGTTATACAGAGAAGGCTGGGATCCTGTCCTGTTTAAGCAGGAGCCAGGGAAAGTGAGCACCTGTGGGGTTTTAATACTTCCTTAACTGATAGGCTTTCTGCCTTCTGGGGTCTAAAGTTTGCATTTATGTGAGCAGTTCAGGAATGGAACAAGCTGCCTGGGGAGAGTAAAGAACCACCGTTCTTGCACACTTCTTAAGGAATGGTTGACTTGAGTATAAGCCGAGGGCAGCTTTTAAAGCACAAAAAGTGTGCTGAAAAACTAGGCTTATACTCGAGTATATACGGTATTTGGGTGAATTCCTCCAGTTGCCAACCCAACACCTCTGTAACACCCACAGACAGTACAAGAAGGGAATAGCCTTCTCTTGCTTTTCCTACCAGCATGTAGTCATCACGATTGTAACCATTTGACAGACAAATCCTCCAGGAATTTGTCAATTCCCATTTTTAACCCATCACAATTTGATTCAAATTATCTTATTGGTACACCACAGTAGTGATAGACTACTATGGGCAACTTTAGGTATACAGGCAGCTCCCGTTTTGCACGAGTTCAAAGAACTCATGACCGTGCATGCACAGGATGGTTTGGGACCCAGAAGAGGGTGTGAAAGGGGTGGAATGGGGCCAGCTTATTCATGCTCTGCCAGCGTACACAGCAACCCAGAACATACCGGTAACCCCTGCACAGTACAGGGGTTGCCTGTTCTAACATAGTTACTATCCCAGATAATACTAGCATGTTAGGAACACATTAAATATACTGCATATACCAGTTACTTGATAGTATCATTGCCTGTAAATACTGATCACCTATCACATTTTCAGTCTGCATGTAAGATATGTATTCCTAAATTTCTGTTCCTTGTATCTGGGGGAGATGTCAAGGAGCACATATTAACATCTCAATGGCAATGGCTTTTCCTTCACATGTACATACTACCCTGATTCCACCACATTCAATAGATAATCCAAGCAACATAGGGTGCAGCCTCAGAGAGCCCTGAGGCTTACTGCTCTGTGCCCAGACACTGCCTTTTAAAATTAATGCAAACTAAGCTAGAATTATTGGAGAGAGTCCTGCAATAAGCTGCCGCTGATTTTAAATTTCAAAGCCTTGGCATTCAATAACATAGCCCTTGGGCAACTAAGCCTGTGTTTACCATCTCTTGACTTTCCTAAGTGCCCAAAGCAGGAGAGATTATGCATTCCTGTTCTAGCTTCAGACAGGCACCTTGCTGTCATTCAACTATGACAAACAAGGCAGCCACAATGGCACACATTCCTTTCTTTCCTGAAAAAAAAAATTGTCTCAAGCCTATATAAAAATTCCAGTTAAGTGAGAGAAGAGAATACCACCCAAAAATCTCATTTCTGCCTTTAGTGTCCTTGGTTATGAATTGAGCACACAAGCACTAGTGGAATAAGTTGCTGTCTCCTCTCTTCTAGACAGATGCATGCCATTGATGAAATGGAAGAAAAGGACAGATGTTTGCTGCTGCTGCTGCAGAATTTGTTCCACACTTCATCTTCCCTGCAAAGCAGAGCTGCCACCAGATTTCAGGTTTGGATTACCTATTCGAAAATGTGAGATATATGAAGTGGGTTCGCTTAACATGGTTGTAAAAATGACCAGAAAACCACAGAAATTTAATTAAAACGATGTGACATGCCTTCCTGGACGTGCTGTTTATATATTTATTCAAAATTATACTGCTTTACCAAATACCCTGGACAGAAATTCATTTGGAGGGTGGTGGAAGAAAATATTTAAGTTCATATGCTACCAGTTGTGGTGTGGCAACACTCATTCTGCTCCAGTCATGATTGAAGGAAGTGATCCTGGGATGGTGTCGCTGTTAAGTCTCAAGACAAGATTACCAGCTTCCAGAGTGGGAAGTAACCATGCTGTCAACTCTGCCCATGATACCCACTTCCTGAAATGTTTTTTGAACTGTGTAAACGCAGCCACCCACACTGCAGCGTGGGTAATACAGGATCTGAGCTTTTTGCAGCCATCCTTTGTAGAACCGGATGCCTGGCAGAACCACTTATTTGCATTAAGTGTGTGACGATCATTGCATCACTGTATCTTTATCACCCCATGCTGACCTAGGAGTAATAATATAATAATAATTTATTATTTATACCTCACCCATCCTATGAGGGCCTGTGGCTTGATTAACGCCTTCTGTCCCCGTATGGGACAGCTGCATATTCCTGCATTGCAAAGGGGGGGGGGGAGGAGTTGGACCAGATGACTACACAACTTTTAGAAGACATCTGAAGGCAGCCCTGTATCCGGAAGTTTTTAAAGTTTGACTTTTTATTGCGTTTTCATGTTTTCCTGGAACCTGCCCAGCGTGGCTGGGGAATCCTGGCCAGATGGGCGGGGTTATAAATAATAAAATGACGATGATCCTCAGCAGGGCCGGATTTAGGTTTGATGAGGCCCTAAGCTACTGAAGGTAATGGGGCCCTTTGTATGTCCAACTGTCCTTTATCAACAACAAATTGTCGCTGTTTTTTGTTGTTGAATATATGCTATATGGTAATTTATGGACCTAATAAAGCCATTTCCACATAACAAAATGTGTATTTTAACTAAGTAATTGTTGAAAAGTCCATGCAGAATGCAAAGTCCATGCAGAATGTAGGCACCCTATATATAGAAATGAGCAAACCAGTGATATTTTAGGGAGCAGGCTAGCAGGCGGGGCCCATTACTTCCATCATAGGAGCCTACACAAAACAAAACACTGTTGCTATATGTAGGTTTTATTTTATTTGTTTTTTATCTTATATTTTGGAAATGTACATCCAGTTTATTTTCCTTTAATTTTTTTTTGGGGGGGGGCGCCCAACAGAGTGGGGCCTTAAGCTACAGCTTGTTTAGCTTATATGTAAATCGGACACTGATCCTCAGGGTCTTTACCAACGGTACAGTTCTGGCACGCAGGGGTGCCAACTTGAATTAGATATTGGCGGGGGGCGGGGCAAGTAAGCTCTGCCCCTCATAATTGAACACAAGATGCAACCCACGCACACAGCATCTGAATGGCAGTGCCCATCACCTTTGGTTGGGGAGGGTGCATAGCTGTCAAGTCTCCCTTTTTTGCGGGAAACTCCCTTATTCCAAGCCGTTTCCCGCTGCTATCCCTGATTTTTTTATATCCCTTAAATTTCCCTTATTTCAAAGGGAATATTCCTCTCCCCAGGCACGTCTCTATCCTGTGGTGCCAGTGGCACGGGGAACCAGGGCCGGGCGGCAAGCTGAGTGTCCGGGAAGGAGAGTTGGAGTCCGGGGAGAGCAGAGCTGCTGCCCCTCTGCAATCCTAGAGCGCCGCTGAGGGAGGAGGAGGAGCCGGAGGAGGAGGAGAGTCCACCACCCACCCACCTCCCCGCCCGCGCAGCTGGAGGACCATGCTAGGGAAAGAGGCCACACTTCCCAAACTTCCTGCCCCACGTTCCTCAACATCCGGCTGCCGAGTGCATACCAAGTGTGAAGAGCGCGGAGAGAGCCACATCAGAGACCCTTAAAAGTCCTCCTGGATCTGAAAGCGAGCTATCGTGCAGCGCAGGAGAAAAACACCAAGGTGGGCTCCATGGGTTGCCTGTGAAGCCACTTGGCCCTTTAACTCCCACCCCACCCCACCCGCGCACGCCTCTTTCATGCTCCATCGCCCCCCCCCCATCATCTTCGCAGGGACAGCAAGAGCCGCGTGGCTCGTCTGGGGAAGGGGGGGGGCAAAGCAGGCAGAGACAGGAGGAGACGGCGAGGGAGGCTTTTTTTTGATGGGGGTGACATACAAGAGCTTTCTCTCCTTCCTCCGGTGGGTCTCTAACCCCCACCCCCAATCCTAGATTTGTTCCTGGTGAGTTCTGGCACCTCTTTCTCTAGAAAAATAGCACTGGGATGACATTAAGCATCATATTGTTTGGTCTACGTAGTAGGCAGAAGACCAGAGGCCTGCCTTAAAAGGAGTGGTGAGGGACTTTGTTGTCCCAGAGTGGTTGCAACTCAATGTTCTTCTCTGAGGGGTTGTCCACACTGGAGTTTAATGGGAATTTAAGGTTGCTTATGTCTCTGTTTATTTAGCAATGCACTCATGATGCCCTTCCCCACTCAGCCCCTATCTGACACATTCAGGCCCAGCAACTATTAGACTCAGGGCTACTCAGTGGGGCCCAATTTGAAGCAGTGGGGCGTAACTTGATTTTTTTTTCCTTGTAGCACCTCAGTTCACACCCAAAGTCTGCAAATATAGATATAAATAAAATCCATCTAGATTGCCTTGGTGCAGGGGGCCCCTTATGAGTGGCCCGCGGGGCCCAAGTTGGCCCAGTTGCTCCAATTGCCTTAAGGTCAGCCCAGATGAGACTGTGTAGGGGTTGGACTGACAAGCCCTGCACCTTCTAGGTCCCTGATGTCACCATTCAGACTCAAGGACGTGTTATGGAAATAAAGGGGGGCACTTATTGGAAATCAGTTTTGTCACCTCTTCCCGCCAAACCCTGGGACAATGAGCCCAGCCACCTTTTATTCACAGTCGCATAAGCACTACACTACAGCATGGCCTGCACCCTATGTTGTTTTTGTACAATCTTGTTTGTCCTCAGTAACCAAAATTATATTATCAACGTATACAAGCAGAAAAGTTGTTTTCCTTCATTTGCAAGGAATCATAAAAAACAAAGTGGCACTAATAAAGAAACGTTCCAGTGTGGCAACAGAAAGCAAACTAAAAATGCTTTTGCAGTTGATCAAAACTATCCAGCAATATCAAGTTATAGGAAAACTGGTGCTATTAACAGTAATCCTTCTGGTTGGTTAATTGGTTTGGCAACTTCCAGGCACAAGATGGGTGATGCTAATTATTTTCCCCAAGAGTTAAATGATAATTGATCAGAGGCAGCTACCGGAGAGCTATGAGATTCAGGTGAGGGTCAGGGTCAGATGACTTGTCAATCTCAGCAGGTACATAAGAGGACGACCCGGCCTGCCCAGGCCAAGCCCATCTCTTTCTATTTGCGTACGTTGTTGCCCATGGAGCACAACTATGCTCAATTTGACAAAGAGGCATGTGCCATTCCCTCTGATGCAGATCTGATATATATATATTGGGGGTGGGGTGGGGGTGTTTGCACATGTGCCCATCAAGCTGTGTGTGGAAATTATCCCTGTGTGTGTGGTGCTGTCAGGAGGGGGTTGTGCAAATTCTGCACGTTGTGCAGAATGGAAATATTTAGCTGTGATGTTCTATCCATGGATACAGCTTGCAGAGGGGAAATCCGAGAGGGCGAGGGAGCATGGGTCTGCTGTGGGGAGCGGAGCGCATTTCTTGCGCACGGGTGCCTGCCTGCAGAAGGGCTTTGTGCTGCGGGGCTGTTGTGGAAAATGCCTATGTGGTTGTGTTGACAGGTGTGCAAAGGAGGGGTGCAGAAGCTAAAGGTATCTGTCTATATGGCCTTTCCGAAGGCCAGGTTGTGCAGTCAGCTGGGGCCTGTAAAAAGCCAGGCCGGGAGCCACCTTAAGTTGAGGCTGCATAGGCCTTGTGGTGCATGTGATTCAGATTCTATTCAGTTGAACCACTGGTTACAAGGTTGAATTTTTTTTTTAGCAATGCCCCCCTAGTGAGCCTTCTTTTGTTCACTTTTTATTTTGAGGCAGTGCACACCTATGTTTGTGGAATTGCAAACCTTTCCAGTCATAACAAAATAGAAAATTCTTTCCAGTAGCACCTTAGAGACCAACTGAGTTTGTTCT
This sequence comes from Lacerta agilis, assembly GCF_009819535.1. Classification (NCBI taxonomy): domain Eukaryota; kingdom Metazoa; phylum Chordata; class Lepidosauria; order Squamata; family Lacertidae; genus Lacerta; species Lacerta agilis. The sequence goes on along the minus strand of NC_046316.1, from coordinate 67,505,065 downwards.
TGGTATGAGCTTTCATGTGCATGCACACTTCTTCAGATAGTGCACACGAAAGCTCATACCAAGAACAAACTCAGTTGGTCTCTAAGGTGCTACTGGAAAGAATTTTCTATTTTGTTTCGACTATGGCAGACCAACACGGCTACCCACCTGTAACTTTCCAGTCATGTGTTACTCCATGTGATCCCTTATTTTCAAATCCGAAACTTGACAGCTATGGGAGGGCGGTCCCCTCAATTATTTTGATGGGGGGGCAGCGGCGAAGGGACTTCGGCCCCTAGGAGTTGTCTCCTATGCCAGCATGTGAGTTATTTCACAGGTGGAAAGGCAGCCCTGCGGAGTGTGGGGCCTCCCTCCTGCTTATTCTAGGAGCCGAGGGCCTGGGCATTTACCCCGAGGGCCCCGTTGTTTCCAGTAGCGAAGCAGGAGCCCTGACAGCCTCGGCCTGTTGCGGGAAGTGGCAGGGAGGCTCTGACTCCCACCCCGCTCGCCCAAGGCAGCCATGTGCGAGAGAGAGGCGGCTGGGCAGCTGGAGGGGAAGCTTTCCCGCCGGTCGTTCTGCAGAGTTGCCAACTTGGGCGCCTCACGCTGCGAGCTCCGTCTCCGCTCCGATGCCTCGCCTCGCGCCCCCTCGAACGCCGAGCGACGCTCCCCCCCTAAAAAAAAGAAAGAAAGCGCCGCGGAGGTGGATGGGGGGGGCGCGTGTCACGCCTTCGAGCTGATGAGGGAGGAAAGGGAGAAGAAGCAAGCAGGCAAGCCCCGAGTTCCGCTTCCTGAACGCGGCTGAGAGGCGGGAGAGCTGCCAGTCTGCGCCGCCGCCGCCGGACTTTTCCTGCCAGCCGCTCTGACCCTCTCATGGCTGTGGAGAAAACGCGGAGATTCACCCGGAGCCTGCTACGACCCAGCCTGGCGTCCGAGCACCGCCAGAGCGCAGCCGCCGCCGTCGCCAGCCGCTGCCGGCTCCAGCTGAGGGTGAGTTCAGTTCGCCTCTTCTGGAGAGCGCGGGAAAGGCGCGAAGAAGCGTCGTCCCGTCTCCCCGCGGGCGCCGCCAATGAACTCGCGCTGTCCCGTCTCGCGCGCTGGCATCCCTTGGCAGGGCGCGCTTACCATGTGGCTTGGAGGGGGGGGGACGTGGAACAGCGGCGCAAAGTGGGGGGTGGCGGAGGGAGCCCTAGCGCCTCCTGTCGCTCGCGGGGGGTTCCAGCGTTTAGTGTCGCGTCTGTCTTGGATCGGAAGGCCGTTGTTTCGATGTGTCCCCTTCAATAGTATTGAGACTTGGCCATGCGTATAGCGCTGTCGAGCGTTCAGAGCGTCTCCCGTTCGTTCTCTCAAACTTCTAAGCAAACCTTAATCTGGGAATGCATAGCTGAGCCGTAGAGCATGAGACTCTTAATCTCAAGGTCGTGGACTCGAGTCTCGTGGGGGTGGGGGGGTGGGGGGGGCAAAAGATTCCTGCATTGCTGGGGTTGGACTAGATGGCCTTTGGGACACCTTCTAACTTTGGGACACCTTCTAACTTTACAATTCTATGATTCTATAAGGGAAATCATTATTTTCCCACCCACCTCTTTCATATTGCAGATGGGGACGGGGGAGAGAAGCAGGGCTGAAGCTTTCAGACTTGAGGTTAGCCGAAAAAGTGGCACGCAACAGTGTTGGATGCATGTCTATTGGGGTTTGATTCTGGGATCTTGCTCTCAGGGAGATGCAGGTGGGATTGCAGCCTTCCTTCCTAAATTCCCCACAGAAGCAAGATTCAAAGCAAGGGCTTCCTGCTCCAGCAACTCTCTTACTGAGTAATACTATACTATGCATGTGTGATCAGAAGCAAATCCCACTGTTCTCAGTAGGTTTTACTCAGTAGGGTAAGTGTGCATAGGATTGAACCCTTAGGCATGGTGTAACAGCAGCTCTTTAATTAATAAGATTGTGGCAAAGGTCTTTCATATGTTATGGTGTGTTGCATAGGACCAGTGTTCAAAACTCCCAGCGTTTTGCTACGGGATTTCATTAATGCAAGCAGTTTCTGAGCTCTGGGAGCAGTACTGCGCCCATAATATTTCAGATTGAAACTGCCACTGCTGGAAGGAAAGAGGGACCTTTTTCTGCCTCCCCACTTCCAGCCACTCGCTGAAGACTGGAAAAGGGATCCTCATAAGAATATTAGTGGGGTGGGGGGGGGAAGTATGGCTTTGTTTTTTGCAGTCTTAAGATGAGGACTAGGCCATGTGAAAAATGGACATAAGATGCGTTCATTTTCATCTTTGTATTCTTGTTATTAAAAAAAAAAAAAGCGAGCCTAGACACTCCATTGTGGTGCCTATAACCTAGGTTTAAGGTGCCATTTAGCTCCTAGCTTTCACATCTCAGAAACACTGCATAAGGCACACTTGGCAAATGCACACCGTGATCAACTCCTGCTTGGAAACCAATGTCTCCACTGTGGAAGGATGTGTGGTACCAGAATCCGCCTCCACAGTCACTTAGGGACTCATTTATTACTGCTTTTACCATATCTTGTTTTATCTAACATGATTTATATCTGTTGTTTAGCAAATGTATCTAACATATCTTGTATAACTGCAGCAGGTTTCTGCCTGAATTCTTTTCTATGTGCTATGGCCAATTGGCTAAGGCAATAAACTTTGATGTGACTCATTGTTAAAACTGTGTTTATGGAAGACAATCTTACTTGGCTACGAGTGATCACCGAAGAAGAAGAAGAAGAAGAAGAAGAAGAAGAAGAAGAAGAAGAAGAAGAAATGACATCTGTCTCTTTGTAGCCATCTATGCCTATGTTGGTACTTTCAAATAGTAACAACTTCCTGCTGGGTTAATTTGTTGCAGCTAAAACAGCCAAAGAGGACTGTATCTGCTTAAAGCATAACAAAATATATTGTGATACATAATAATAATGCCATTAGCTTTCCTATACCAGAGTCCAATTTATCATGAAGTGGACTAGTCCATGAAACTCTATTCCATTATGAATTTGTTATGTTTGCAGGTTTCTTTATTGTTCTTACTTTCTAACAGAGATCCCATCCAGCTACCCCTGTTGCACAGAAAATGTCATGACCTCCATTGTAAGGAGGGTTCCATTGTTTTTACAGGGTTTTTTTGGGGGGGGGGGCTTACCCACCTGAAAAATCACACAGTTTACTATAGACCACTGAGCTATCGATTCTGATTGTAACGCTTGGGGGAAAGATCTGATGTGTCCTTGGTCTGCAGTGAGCAAACATTGCCAAATTATTTCCTGTAATTTTTATGGACATGCGGCAGTACAGGAACATTGGCGCAAACTCTTGTGTCTCTTGCATAAGAAGTGGGTGGATGAAGATGTTCCATTCATAAACCGCCTTTATTATGAGTTCATCATTGATTGGCAATGTTTCCCCATGAAAAAATGATGTCTTAACTAGGGACAATTTTGAATGACCAGGCTGCCATGCGACTATGACAAAAAAAAAAAACCTTCCTGCTTATTGCCATCTATGGCAAGTTCTATGACATTCTTATTCAGTGTAAGAATACCCTGCCCATAACAACAGTTTTTGGTTTACATGTGTGCAAAAAGCATAACTGGTTTTTCCTAATACTGGCTGTTAGAACCATTGGGAGAAATTCAATGTAGTTTTAAGAAGATAGTTCCAGCAGTTCCAGCATTTCAGCATACCAGATGGAACAATCTCCCCTCTCCTTCTTGCCCATGCACTATTCTAGGAGTTCCTCTGAAAGCCACCCCACCCCAGCCAATGTGAGGGGCAAATCAGGGGAAGAGAGGGGTGAAAAGTAGAAGACCTTATATTTCCTTCTGCTGTCACAACTCATTAGTTTATTGTGACAAGAACAAACTTAAACCTTAGAATCAACATTGCTCCTCTCCTCTACTCCAGACATGAGAAGGCATTTGGAAGCTTCTGCTTCTGATTAAATGCAATTCAGTATTGCATTCAGATCTAAACAGCGGTAAATCATAATGATGGTGTGTTGAAACAAGACAGCTTCATAATCCATAGTTTGAAGTTGGCTTGTTGCAAGCAAACTGTAGTTCAGATTAACCTCCCCACCCCTTTTCCTTTTTTGCATTCAGTTCACAAGCAGCTATGGTTAATCACAAGTGAAAGCTTCCAAATTCCAAATTCTGCAGCTGTGCCAAGGGAGAAGAGAAAAGTGGGAAATATATGAGCCTGAGGCTTCTCTAAGCTAATCCTTGTCGTGATAAACCATGGTTGATTGTGACATCCAAAGGCACTGTCAGTGTGGGCTCAAAACTGTATAATTTTTATTGTTAAGTTACTGTTGGCTAGAGTACTGCAGATCTGGAAAATGCTATATATATTTCTTGGCTATTCACTCGGCCAAGGATTGTAGCCATGTGTGAACTTACAGAAGGAATTCCATCACCAAGTTCATTTTTATGTTGCACAGCAACAGATTTCTGGCAAAAGAGTTTCCAGCAGCAGTCATTTGGCAGTGATAAATACACCCTCTTGAGTAAGTAACATAAATTACTTAGGTTTGATACATCAGAGTTATACAATGTATGTATTTGTGTGTAACATTAAGCTAAACCATGACTTAGTGTAAATGAGTAAACATGCAGGTTCCTGGAGTGAAGAGCTGCTAAGCCATAATGTGATTTAGCATCATGTCTGAATCTGGGCTTGTGGTTTGTTTCCTCCAGACAAGCCACAGTCATTATCAAGAACAAGCCTTGGTTACTGCTCATGGTTTGTCTGGCATGAGACAAACAATAAACCCCCACTTGGATGCAATGCAAAACAAAACCATGGTTTCAGCCTGAGTAGTGCTGCAGCATGAGGACTTGAGGTGCAGTAGTCATAATCTTCACTCTGAGAACCTTAATGTTTGTTTGTTCATGCTCATGCTAAACCATGGTTTGGCTTAGTGTTGCATGCAAACCAGGTAATTTCCTAAAAATATTTACCTTTGTTGTTTCCAGAAACTGAAAATATATGTACAAAACAAAACAAAAACACCCAAGGGAAAACATCTATTGTACAGTATTTTAAAACATAATCTGAAGGTTGCACCACACAAATTTACAAGTCTTGCAAGTGTCACTGAAGCTATTTAGCGTTACATGCCTATTAATTCTGAAGTTTTAAGACAGGATATTTCTGGCATATAAATAGGCTGGGTCTACACTGGCAGTGAAATGAAACAGAAATTAATGAACTGCATGATTTAAGCTTCCAGGACAAGAATTATATTTTTGAATGTCCCTTCTGAAAAATGTGTGGGCCAGGCCAAGGAAACATCCATTGAATATATTAATCTACCTTCCTGTTTTGAAATTTTGTGGTTAGATCCATCCTATGCCCAGTGACATAACTGAAAATGCAGATAGAGTACAGAGATCTTACTAGTTTGGAAAGCATCACATTCTGGATAAATTTTATGCCTGAATTGATCTTATTCAAATAAACTTATTTCAGATTAGATGTGAGGGGAGAGTGTGACCCACTCATGACTATTAACTCTTTCAAGGCCGGGGTTTTATTATTTTAAATTGAATTCAATATATGTTTATCGTACAGTCCCAATGCATTATATTTTCTTTATCTCCAGTTCTCAGCTTTTTGAACAAGTGTATCTTGATGATGTACACATATGCATTAAACCAAAAGCCTATCCACTTAGATGCCAAGTAGGTGCACCTACTGATTTTTTTCTTCTTCTAAACAACTGTTAAAGCTGAAGGATCCCAATTCTATTTTGCATCTGGCCATCAGTATCATAGCCAACACACTAACAACCCCTCCAATAAATTATTAGTTTATATGTAATAATTCATTAGTGAGAATATTTAAGTCTCCAGAATATACCATAACGTTTAAAGGTTGTTCTGTGTTCATTATTTTGATCTGCAGTTTTCAGTGGATGCAATGTAACTTTTTCTTTTCACCCACCCTCATTGTTGTTAATTGTGACTGGATCATGGGGCAACAGGAGCTTTAAAAAAAAAGTCTGTTTTGCCTTTCTTGCAAATGCAACATACTTGTTAATGTTGAGACTTAGATTTATTGACAACCCCAGCAGTCAGTGCTCGCACCCCCAGCTGGTGGCGCTGACTCAGATTTGGTCGGATTTGCACGATCAGCAGGCATATCTGTTTCGTGACCAAACCTCCCTAACAAAAAGCTCAACAACTTTGGGGTACCCTCCCCCCCAAAAGCTCAAGAACTCCAGGCAACGTTACCAAAAATTGCAATGGGGGGGGGGGGGTTTGACAAAAATATTTTTGCACCAGGTACCACCTGACCTTGCTACGCCTCTGTCCAGACTATTTAAGTTAATGCTTAAAGCAGACCACTGGCTGCTTAATGCAGAGCATTGCAATCAGTGAATGTATTCTAAGCATGTCTAATACTGTGGCCTATTAAAGCCACAGTAAACTATGGGGGGTCATTTCTAGAAACAAAATAAATAGTCATGGAGGCTGCTAGAAGCTGAATCTGTGTAGCTGGTGCTCTGCACCTTTGCACTATCTGCCTGCAGCAGTTGATTATGCGTAACAGCAGCGGAAGATGTGGACACAGCTTGCCATGTGTAGTACCTGCTTCGTGTACACCTGATCAATGTAGGATGTGAAGTGTGATTCATGTGTGTTTACTCAGAAATAAGTCCTCTTGTATTTGAAGGGTCATATTCCCATATACGTGTGCACAGGACTGAAGCCTTAGCTTGCAATCCTAAATGCACTTGCTATGGAGCAAGCTGCATTGAACACAGTGCAACTTGCTACTGTGTAAAGCATAGGATGCCACTGTCAGAATCCCAAGGTGCCACAGTGCTTTCCATCTGTTCTCTTCATAGCAGGAAACAAAGCAGGCATTTGTGCTTAGTTCATTTCACCCAGCACCATTTCTGTGCAGCCTTCACTCATCATTCATTTTGGTACAGAAGCCCCACTGAAGTGAAGATTGTGCTGCAGCAGTGCTTGGTAGATTGCTCCCTGCATTTGTTTCAGTAAGCCTCTGCATTCTCTTCCTGATGAATACAGCTGCTGATGTTGAGTTATCTGCTAGGAAATTTCAAAATGGACAAAGAAAGTTGAAACCCATGTTTAATTTCACTCTGTGAGTAATTAGACACTGCAGCATTGCCACAGGATGTGGTTAGGGGAAACAATGGTTCAGCGATATTCTAACACAAATTTTGTGTGTGGGGGAGAGAGACAGAGAGAAAGTGGTTGCAGTCCACTTTCACTGTAGTAGTCCTGTTATCTCTAGTGAGATTCCCTTGAGTAAATGGTGTGCAACCTACATTCTGTGCTGTTTAATGGGAACAATTATTATTTTATTTGTACAGAAGGGTTCACCCCACTTTAGAAGCAGAGCTTTGGATTTGAATAGACTGAGACTATTATAACTGATAGGTTACCGGTAAGTGGTAGGGAATTGGCAGAAAGCCCAAGAAGCATTCTTCTCTAGTGAAATTGGAATATACAGTGTGTCCCCTGAAGAGCCAGGATTAAAATGTGAACAGATAGCAGATTTGCAAGAGCTACTCAGCCAACTTTAGTGACTTTCTCTCCTCTACTTTCTCCCTCTGATTTGTCCACAGGAGGTCTGTGGATCCAGACAGTTATGGTAGATGTATGTTAAGTAGAATCTGGCTATATCAGGTTCCTACAAGTGTTGTTGTTGCTTGTTCTTGCTGTTGTTACTTACATAGTTCCATTACTGAACATGGCACTTTACAGAATACAAGAGAACAGGCTACTGGCCAATGGCTTTTCAATCTAAAATTCAACACAGGGGGAATAGAGAAAGGGAAGGGAAGTAGAGGCAGGGCTAAACAGGGAAGCAATATACATTAGTTTCAGTTACACATCCTTAGCCTTAGTTGCAGGCTGTGTTCTACTGGACATGGGAACTAGTGCGCTGTGCCAAAGGCTTCATGGAAGAGGTGGGTTTTGAAAAGGTAACCCTATGAAGCAATAGAGGTGCCATCTGTTAGCCGTCACTTTAAATAATGCAGATGGGTTTTAGAGAGAAAAGAAACTGGTAATACTCTACAGGGTAATCTGAACAAAAACTTCCAAAAATTCTGCTGAATATTTAGTCTGCGGTAAATCTCATTTTGTTAAACTGATCTTACTGTAGGATAATTTCTCTCCCTGGAGAAATGTTGTGAAGAGGCTCACTTCTTAACATTTGCGATATCATTCAATAGGCTCAGCTACCAACATATAGATTTATCTCATAGCTACTGGAACGGTGGATTAGGAGGCAACCAGAAAAGGGCAGAGGCAAGAATGTGTTGCTTGCAAATTCCCTGGCTGCTGGACTCGCCCTCTAGGAGAGACCAAGACAAAGGGCCAGTTATTCCTGCAGCTCTGTCCAACTAGCTTGACACCAGAGATGAATTTGTTCCTCGAAAGAGGAGGAGGTAGAAAAAGAGCAAGAAAGTCCAGCCAAAGGAATAAAGCATAACAGAGATGGGAGAAAGGAGAAAAGAAGTAGCAGCAAAAGAGAGAACAAAAATGAAATGGAAAAGGAGAAAAGAATCAAAGAAAGCTGCATCCAAGCTTGGACAGGTGGGTGGATGACTAACAAACTGACCCTTGAATTCTTGCAGACTCCAAGATAACACACACACCCCTTAATTTAGGTGTGCTTCTATAAGCTTTTGTAATTTTTAAAGAAAGGATAAAGTTTTAAACTAACAAAAAAGAAAGAAATAAATCATTTGGTCTATGAATCATGTTGAACAGCAAGCATTTCAAAAGGTTTGTAAACTTCAAAAAAAATATATAGCAAATTAGCTTTAGCTTTACAAAATCTGTTGTCCTGCTGTGGAAAAGTAGCAAGTTTGAAGTGAAAGAGCTGAAATAAGCAATTGGCAAATAGCTTGCAGTTGCAAGGGAGGAAATGGACTGATTATCATGAAAGATCAATTGAGCTGAGTCAGTCTTACAAAAGGAGGACTAATAAATGTGTTACAGGTGGCAATATATCTGAACATAGTAATATCTCTCAGACCTGCTATGATTTTTAGTTTCTACCTTGTCAGCTTCAGTAATTCCTAATTAGTTCTTCTGAGGATATTATTATGTATTTCTTGTATTTTGAACTTTGTTTTATGGTTGATGGACCATAATAAACATTTGATTTATTGAATCATGCAAATCCCCAACTGCAGTCTGAAATAGTCGGGGTTGGGCCACCTGTGAGGCAGACTGAGGCAGCCACCTTGGGCAGAAGAAGCCCAAGAGGCAGTGCTCCCATGGGTGCCCTGCCCACCCTGCTGCCTCCGATGATAGCAGAGAAGCGGCGATGGCTTCCGTGAGATCTTGCAAGAGCTCTGTGAGATCTTGCTAGGACCTGCCACTGCCACTTTGTGGGCACTGCTGCACAATCCAAGGTAAGGGTGCCTTCAGCAGGGGTAGTGGGGTGACACTTTCCTGTTTCACCTCAGGACTGGAGATAATGCAGTCAATATGTTTGCTACCTGGGTTGCTCTTTGTATAGTTAGACTGCAATATTTGAATGGCAGATATGTATTCAGATGGTGATGATGTGCTCAGCAACCAAATGAGGAAGGGAAATAACAGAATGCAAATTAGGGGGCATTTAAGAGAAGGCCTAATCAATGAGGAGATGTGAAGAGCCTTAGAAATAAATGCTGGGAATATGTGCATACAAGATAATGACAAAAATGGTAAACGCATGCATATTTACTTGTAGGCCAGATTCTTGTGATCCTAATTCTATGTGTGTCGTTCCCATGCCTCAGATTAGATTGTACACATGGTGAGAAACAGTACTGTATTTGCATACTCCTCAACTGGGTCAGTGTGTGAACCAGCCTTCAGTCAAGGGCTGGAAATATTTAGCTCTAGTGATGGGTGAAATCCCCCTTCTTGAATCATATATTTTGGTCTTTCTGAGCTCTCTGAAAGATCTCTTAAGTGCATACCCACACACCCACATAAAGAGTTCCTAGGTTCAGAAACACCTAGCCAGGTGGTACTCTTCCACTTTCACAAACCCTCTACTACTCATCCACCTCCCTACTCCATTTCCAACCATCAAATTTCAAAAGAAGGGAATCTGCAGTGAACTCAGCATAGACAAATGGTAAAAACCAATGACTCACCCTAAATTCCTATGGTTGCTAACTGCAATGATGTATACATTTCAATATCACAATGTGCAGTGTTTCCATAAAAAGATAACATCTCTAAGTATACCCACTGCAGACTTGCAACCATAGCATAAGATGGACAATTTTCCCAGTCTTTGCTGCCAATTTGCCTCCCCACTCCCCACTTATAAAACGATAATAAAAGAGGGAGCGGGAAGGAAACCAGTAGCATATCCAAATTAACCTACCATATATACTTGAGTATAAGCCTAGTTTTTCAGCACATTTTTTGTGCTGAAAAAGCTGCCCTCGGCTTATACTCGAGTGAGGCGGGTGGTGGGGGTGGCGAGAAAGAAGCCCTTTCTCTCCGCTCGTGCCGCCACCCGCTCTCCCCAGTCAACCATTCCTTAAGAAGTGTACAAGAATGGTGGTTCTTTACTCTCCCCAGGCAGCTTGTTCCATTCCTGAACTGCTCTCATAAATGCAAACTTGGCAAAGGAGGAAGAGGAAGGAGCAGCCCAAAGGGCTGCTTTTGGGCTGCTCGTTCCTCCTCCTCCTCCACAGCGGCAAAGGTGAACCGGCTTATACTCGAGTCAATAAGCTTTCCCAGGTTTTTGTAGGAAAATTAGGTGCCTCGGTTTATATTCGGGTCGACTTATACTCGGGTATATACGGTATATAGGTATAGTATACTGTATACTTATAACTTGGTTAGCCAGTGTAGTGTCCTCCAGGCAATCAACTACAACCCTCGCCAGCTGTGGTCAGCATGGCCAATGATCAGGAATGATGAGAATTGTAGTCCAGCAACACCTGAAGGGTACCACATGGACAACCCCTCTTCTATAACACACCCTACACCTATCTACCCAGGCCCTGAGATCTGCAGGAAAAAGTCTTCTGAAGCTCTGGCTAGTAACTGTGGTACATTGGGTGGTAGTTTGCTATAGGACCTTTTCTGAGGTGCCAGCTATGGAATACCCTCCCATCAGAAATGCGGCTGGCATAAGTTTTTATGCCAGCTGAAAACTTCTCTTCACTGAGGTACCGTATTGGCCTGAATATAAGCCACACCCAAATACAAGTCACACCTTTAAAATCCAAGGGGGAGGGAGGGAGAAAAACACAATACCCGAACATAAGCCGCTCCTTTAAAATTCCGCAGGCACTCACACCTGTTCTGTTTTTGTTGTTGTTGTTGTTTAGTTGTTTAGTCATGTCCGACTCTTCATGACCCCATGGACCAGAGCATGCCAGGCACTCCTGTCTTCCACTGCCTCCTGCAGTTTGGTCAAACTCACGTTGGTAGCTTCGAGAACACTGTCCAACTATTTCATCCTCTGTTGTCCCCTTCTCCTTGTGCCCTCAATCTCTCCCAACATCAGGGTCTTTTTCAGGGAGTCTTCTCTTCTCATGAGGTAGCCAAAGTATTGGAGCCTCAGCTTTAGGATCTTTCCTTCCAGTGAGCAATCAGGGCTGATTTCCTTCAGAATGGATAGGTTTGATCTTCTTGCAGTCCATGGAACTCTCAAGAGTCTCCTCCAGCACCATAATTCAAAAGCATCAATTCTTTGGCGATCAGCCTTCTTTATGGTCCAGCTCTCACTTTCATACATCACTACTGGGAAAACCATAGCTTTAACTATAAGGACCTTTGTCTGCAAGGTGATGTCTCTGCTTTTTAAGATGCTGTCTAGGTTTGTCATTGCTTTTCTCCCAAGAAGCAGGCATCTTCTAATTTCATGACTATGTCACCATCTGCAGTGATCATGGAACCCAAGAAAGTAAAATCTCTCACTGCCTCCACTTCTTCTCTTTCTATTTGCCAGGAGGTGATGGGGCCAGTGGCCATGATCTTAGGTGTTTTTTTTTATGTTGAGCTTCAGACCATATTTTGCGCTCTCCTCTTTCACCCTCATTAAAAGGTTCTTTAATTCTTCCTCATTTTCTGCCATCAAGGTTGTGTCATCTGCATATCTGAGGTTGTTGATGTTTCTTTCGGCAATCTTAATTCCGTCTTGGGATTCATCTAGTCCAGCCTTTCGCAGGATGAATTCTGCATATAAGTTAGATAAGCAGGGAGACAATATACAGCCTTGTCGTACTCCTTTCCCAATTTTGAACCAGTCACTTGTTCCATATCCAATTCTAACTGTAGCTTCTTGTCCCACATAGAGATTTCTCAAGATTATGGAGAAAGCTTATAGAGTTCCAGAAAAAAACATCTATTTCTGCTTCATTGACTATGCAAAAGCATTTGACTGTGTTGACCACAGCGAACTATGGCAAGTTCTTAAAGAAATGGGAGTGCCTGATCACCTCATCTGTTCCGTTTTACCATATGTCTATTTCAGCAGCGATACCGTAAAAGCCCATTTTTGTAAGGTTGCGAATTTGTGCCACACTTTAACTTTTCACGGTCAGAATTTGGGGAAAAAGTGAGGCTTATATTCAGGCCAATACGGTATTTCTGAACAGTTGATAAGTCATCCATTTGTAATGCGGAACTATTTTCTGCTGTTTGCTTGGTATGTATTGCAATACTGGCCTTAATTTGTTACATTGTGTTTTATAATTTCAACAATAAGATTTATATGTATAAACCACCCTTATGATGATGGCCGTCATAGCGGTTTATTAGAAAACATATAAATACAAATAGTAGGGCAGGCTGGTAGCCGTGGAAGACTAGTGTCGAGTAGTCACAAATCAAGCTGAAAGTTGGTGTCCTGTTGGTTAGTTTACAGGTGTGTTTGACTTGATGCATAATGGCTTAGGTTTGTTCAAAGCCCTCATTTCTTAAACACATTGCTATCACTCTTAAGTAAGAAATTGATGGCTAACATTCACATTTATCTTTGGAAATAGGAACTCTGCACAGGTAGAAACAAAATTATATGCCATATATGGTGCATGTATTCTTTGTGGTGTAGCGTCATGGAATATAAAAGTACATATATTGCTGAGTCCAAATACAGCTTGTTTAGCTTTCTTTTGTTCTTGATGGTAAGATAGACTGACTGGGAGCAAATATGAACTTGCATCGCTTTGACATGTTGACCTAAATTAAATGATGCAGATATAATGGTGTTTAATGAATGCAGCTAACTTACAAGCACCAGCAGGAGAAAAACACCTCTTTTCTAACTGGAGACAACTGATACCAGCGTGGATGTGAAGAAAGGAAAATTAAATCTGATCAACAAAGGGACGTTTTTGCTGGTTTTATTTGTTGCTCTGCCTGTTTAGGTTTTCATTATTACGGGTGTAGGCCTGTTACAGGGCTGGCTTGCCTGTAGCCCACCAAATGTTGTTGGACTCCAACTGCTATCAGCCCTAGCCATCATGATCCATGACCAGGGATGACAGGTTAGGTACCCCTGGTTTAAATGTTTCTTGAAAGTAATTTACCCTTCAAGTGGATTTCTCTCTGAACCTATACTGCTAGTTATAACTACAGTGAACCTCCACTCTCTCATGGAATTCTTCCATACTTAATCTAGGACAAGAAAAAAAAAGGATATGAATTTTTATGAAAAAGCACATGCGAAAAGGGTATTCAAAACCTTTGGTTAACCTATTTGGTATGAGAAGACCTTATCTGAAATCTAAAAAGTTCTTACTAACTGTAAATTTAAAACGTCAGGTTGAGTCATTTTTTAATTACCACAAGAACATTAATTTATCTGTTTTTTTTAATTAAAACCTTCCCAATGCCTGCTTTCCCTTGATTATTTCCAGCAGTAGCTATGTGTAGTATAAACATCTCATTCTGCTGAGCAGGAACCTTGGGTCGGATGGGTGGAAGGGGGGGACCATTTTATCAGGATTGGACCCACAGCAGGTGGCAAAGGATTAAAGCCCCTACCCCCCCCCCCCAGATTGGGGCCTCTGTACCTGCTATTTAACTTATAAAAGCCGTTGACATAATTGTTAATTGTATGAAGGGCATGAATTGTTATTTGCACTGGTGGATGTCCAAATGAATACAGATGCCAATGATCTGAAATAAGTTTATCTTCTGCATACAACGGAGTCAGATAAACAAAGCAAAGGCAGTGGGACTTCAAAAGCTAGTGAAAGTCTTATGCTGCCCACCTTTGCAGAATAAGCATGACAATCAGATGGCTAAATTAAACATTATTAACTTTTGCTAAACAAAAAAAAGACTAAGCTAACAAAAGCAAATCAGTCATGAGTAAACTCATGATCAAATATGGAGTGAAAAAAAGAAGCTATGAAAAGGATGGCTTATAATTTCCTCTCTCGGCATACGCTCTTATTGTTACTTTGTGTTCTGGCACCTACTTAAAGGGTCTGGATAGATTTCTATTTCCACCCACCCTTGTTCTGGTGGGTTCAGTTTCATAAACGCAGAATGTCTATCATCTGTGAAGGTGAAATTGAACGGCATTTTGCTTTTATGCATGCCAGTTGGTATGTAGGGATGGTGATGATTTTCTCAACAATTGAACTTGCACTTGAGCGGAGCCCCATTAATTCAATCTACAGCCAGAAGAATAGGGTGGGTCCTGGTGTGTGAGAGTGAGTGAATTGTCAAAGGCCCAGGGTAAAAAATCATAGAGTTGGAAGGGATCCTGAGGATTATCTGGTTCAATTCCTTGCAATGCAGCTGTCGAGATATTTCTTCAGCAGCTGCACCTCTGTAGGGAAGGAATCGCGCAGCTTAGGTGCTGGAGGAGACTCTTGAGAGTCCCATGGACTGCAAAAACATTTAATTTATCCATCCTTAAAGAAATCAGCCCTGAGTGCTCACTGGAAGGGCAGATCCTGAAGTTGAGGCTCCAGTACTTTGGCCACCTCATGAGAAGAGAAGACTCCCTGGAAAAGACCCTGATGTTGGGAAAGATGGAGGGCACAAGGAGAAGGGGATGACAGAGGATGAGATGGTTGGACAGTGTTCTCGAAGCAACTGGCATGAGTTTGGCCAAACTGCGGGAGGCAGTGGAGGATAGGGTGCCTGGCGTGCTCTGGTCCATGGGGTCACGAAGAGTCGGACACGACTGAACGACTGAACAACAACAAAGGAGCTGCCACAGAGAGTGTTCCTTCCCAAACCACCACTTCCCAAACTTGCAAGGGCAGTGGTTCTATCATGACGATCCCCCTCTGTTGATCTTAACTCCTGGGAGGGTCTGTAGCGAAAGGACACATTCTCCCACTCTGTTCTCTGAAATTATTGGTCCTGTCTCTCTTGCTGTTGATCAGCATAACGGAAATGTAAGCACTTCATCCATTTTTAATGAAATGGTTATCTTTGCACTAACTAGTGACACCATCATGTCATGTGGAGTTAACAGAAATGAAACATGGGCTGGAACTGCCTTATTATGATATAACTCCTCATACCCACCTCTACTAGTTCTGACTCTGAAAACTGGTACAGCAAAGCTGTCAGATGTAAAACTGAGACTCTGAAGTAGAAACTGTCAACAGCCAGCAAAGTACCCTAATTTGCTGAGGGGTTTGTCCCTGTTTCCCCTAAATATGCAATAGGATGTATCCATTTTCCATCCACTGGCTACTTAAGTAGTTTTTAGCAATAATTGTTTTTTAAACTGTAACCATACAAACATACACAAAGTAGGCAAAGCATCCATAAGCTCACCCCAAAATAATGTCAAAATACTGGGGTATACAAGCAAATGGAAAAGACTAGATTCAAAAATAATAATTTCTAGGTATTAGAAAAGCATGTGTGAAAAAGATTATTCTGAAAAGATCACAGCCACAACATTTTTGTGCTTAAAGAATATGCAGCAAATAATATTTAATCATAGAGTTAGGACCTGGAGGTGATCCAGTCCTTCTGTGGAGAGCATGTCAGACAGCAATGCATATTATGCTTAAATGAGAATTACTGGTACATTGTGGATACCAGTTGTTGGGAATCACAACTGAGGAAAGTGGTGTTACACTCTACTTTTGTGTTTTCCATAGGCAACTGGTTAGCCGCTGCAAGAACAGGATGTTGACCTAGATGTAGTTAAATCACATTCAATTAAAACTATTT
Organism: Lacerta agilis; assembly: GCF_009819535.1. NCBI lineage: Eukaryota > Metazoa > Chordata > Lepidosauria > Squamata > Lacertidae > Lacerta > Lacerta agilis. Next base: position 67,488,912 of record NC_046316.1, on the reverse strand, counting down.
GGAAATAAGATATTTAGGGCTAGAATTTAGACCAGAACTCTGATTCTGAAATAGTTTCTGCCAATAATACAATGGCATTTGTATTTACATCCCCTTTCTGAGGTGTGCGTATCTCTCTTTTTTTATTTACTTGTTTCTGCCTATAATTACCAGTGTTTCATCTCTACTTAAAGCTCATGTGTTGATGTTCAGTTCCCTTAAACAGTACATTCTCTACCCACTCGACCTCCCTAAGTGAACTATTGCCTGTTGTCAAATCTTGTCTTGTCTGTGTTTCTGCTGCTTAACCTACATTTCATCTAGTGAGAGGGGGGGGGGACCATGTCTCTCAATGTGTATGGCACATTTTTTATGTGATTTGTTTCAGTGTCAAATTGTGTTTATTCACTGTGAAATAAGAAATCAGTCCTTTTAGAATGATAGTGTTTAATTTTAAATGGTTCTATCTTCAGAAATGTATATGTGTACAATGGCTTATTTAAGAAGGTGGCTAAAAGCCCAAGAGGTTATCTGCAAACCTCACCCAGTTATTAGGGGTGCTTGAGGAAAACATTCTTTGTGAATTCTGGTTTGAATTGGCTTGATCTGCCCTTCCTTACTAATCTGTGGATCAGAACACAGCTTATCTTGCAGATTTTTCTCTTCTCAGCTTAAAAAGCATAGCAAAGATGCATATATATCAAAATGTAGCATAAATTGCATTTAGAATTTTGTATTTTATGAGAAAATAGGATCAAAAATATGTATTTAAATAGAAAATTTCAAGCAGGGGTTTTTTTTGGGGGGGGCAGGCAGAATCACATATTAATGTGGGGGAGAGAGTACATGTATGTAATTTATGTGACACTGAGATGGGCCATGAACAAACTGAACTGTCAAGCCCTAATTTGAATTTAGTTCAGCTATATAGACTTCTGATAATTAAACTGAATGTGACTGACTTCTGAGTAAACATGTTTAGGATTACAGAGCAAGTTCTATTAAATTCCAGCTAATTAAGTTCTCTCTTTGTTTGACAGGTACATTTATTTAAAAGTTATCAGAGACACAAGCTGACTCCCCAGTTGTGTTACATGACCATTTATTTATTTTTCATAGTTAACTGAGACAATTTTCCACAGATTAATTCATACTCTGCATATGCTGTGCATTTCAAGTATTATATACATTGTTGTTCAGTCGTGTCCGACTCTTCGTGACCCCATGGAGCAGAGCACGCCAGGCACGCCTATCCTCCACTGCCTCCCGCAGTTTGGCCAAACTCATGCTAGTCGCTTCGATAACACTGTCCAACCATCTCATCCTCTGTCGTCCCCTTCTCCTTGTGCCCTCCATCTTTCCCAACATCAGGGTCTTTTCCAGGGAGCCTTCTCTTCTCATGAGGTGGCCAAAGTATTGGAGCCTCAACTTCAGGATCTGTCCTTCCAGTGAGCACTCAGGGCTGATTTCTTTAAGGATGGATGAGTTTGATCATTTTGCAGTCCATGGGATTAATTATATACATTACCTTAGTATTAATTACCACAATCCCATATGATAGTATAGTATTATTATCACCTTGTGGTGATATTTATGACTGAGGCCATATTTGAAAAAGGCACTTGCTTCCTCTCACACTTAAGCACTATGATTTTTTAGGTCTTAGTGAATTAATATAATTGAAATCAATTGGATTTTTCTTGCATATACTTTCCCCCTACCCATTAATCTTAAGTACATAAAGATGCTATCCAGAGTAAACCCATTCAAATTAATGGATCTAACTTAATCATGTCCTTTAATTTCAATGGCTCTGCTCTGAGTAAACCTTAGTTGAATGGCACACTCTCATATGAATCCTATCCCAGTCTCAGCTTTCTGATGAAGTATGGTTATCTGAAGAAGTGTGCATGCACACGAAAGCTCATACAGTACCAAGAACAAACTTGTGGAAGAGGCCCTTGTGGTCTCTTCCAACTCTATGATTCTATGGTCTCTAGGGTGCTACTGGAAGGAATTTATTTATTTATTATTTTGTTTTGACTACGGCAGACCAACAGGGCTACCTACCTGTATATGGTTACTTTGAAAGCCTTTGCAGGGACAAGAGAAACAACGCATGTTAAAGCAAGATACAAAAACAAAGCCAGCTCAAAACAAAACATGGCAATGATGCCGGAGAACAGCAAAGATTAGGTTTTCCTGCTAGGTGACCGAGTGACTTTAGATAGCTCGACAGGAAGTTGCTGCTGCTTTGAGGTGGCATGTTACTTTATCCGAAATGTTCTTGCCATGTTATGTTTCCACTGTTTACAAATGCTGTGACTCACTTGCCACTATGAGGAAGAACTATTGACTTATGAAGGTGAAAGCATACTGTTGTGAGTTTGGGGGATTCCATTGTTGAATTAGCCGGACAAGGGCCACAATGCCCATATGTACAGGTCTTTAGTATAAGAAAGGAAGTTGCAAATGAGTGGGGGGGGGGCTCCCTCAACTGGCTGGTTTAGTTGAACCAAATAATGGTTCTTGTTGATGTTGCTTACTTAAGGTTTTACTTTTTCTAATACGGTAAATGTTCTCTCAGCATTCTGCCTTTAAATAATGAATAAATATTCTCAGCAACCGCATCAGAAGCAAACTTGGAAGAGAGAGGGGGAAAGGACAGTGACAAGCACTGTATAACAATGGCTTCAGATGTGCAAACTCATGCTTTATGCAGCTATTCCCTAGCAGTTGGGGAAATGATTGGTTGGGGGGTGGGAGATACTTCCCAATATCTGGGGAGCCCTGATGTGGAGCTTTGCTTCTGCCTGGCACATATCATTGGTTGGTTCCTGTGCTGCGACACATTTTCACTTCAATACTAAAAAAAGCTGGCACATTTTAAATTACTTTGTGTTTATCATACTCGAGTTTACTTTTTCGTTGCAGAGAGTAAGTGGGGTGCCACGGGAATCTGTAATTGGCCAGTTCCAATTTATGTATTCATCACTGACTGGGCTATCTGCCTGCAATAGTGATGATCCATTGTTCAAGGCAGGACTAAGTCCAAATGCTCGCTCCCTTGGCCTTCTCACCTTTAGCTTGGATAAAGTGATCATCTGGAATTAAAAAAATCATAGTTGTTGGGTTTTTTAATGCTAAAGAAAGTTCAGTAGGCATAGTTGCAATCTGGGAAGCTACTTACTTGAAATATTTCTGGGTGATCTAGCTGCCTTTCGAGGGTTACTCCCTAGAGGGTGCCATATGCTTACTAATTTCCTGCAGTTCCTCATTTGTCTGTTTGCTAACAGTAGTATTTTGAAGAAATTATGTCACTCTTTAACTGAGAGGTATTGTGATTCTCTCTGTGTCTGATGCAAGAGGTTTTATTTTTCAAATGGATGCTGCTCCCCTTTCTAAAGAATGGAGTGTCTATGCACAACAACAACAACAACAACAACAACAGCAACACCCTCATCAACGGCAACTATATTTGCCCACCATTTGTAATAAGACAGTTCAGGGATTCAGAATTAACTTTATATTGATTTCTCTTTTGATCCATTTCTTTTGAACAACGTATCATTGGTTGGTTCCTGTGCTGCGACACATTTTCACTTCAATACTAAAAAAAGCTGGCACATTTTAAATTACTTTGTGTTTATCATACTCGAGTTTACTTTTTCATTGCAGAGAGTAAGCGGGGTGCCACGGGAATCTGTAATTGGCCAGTTCCAATTTATGTATTCATCACTGACTGCTAGATATTCATAGTTAACTACAGCTTCTGTTTGCTCATTCTGTAAGTGCTCTGCTTCTTGAACAGTTCCCTTTGTCTCATCTGATCCTACTTCTATTTTGTGTCACTTTATTGCACTAGATGGACCATTTCTCACAATGATAATGGTGGTTCTTATCCTTTCCCCCTGGGCTGTGAATGTGCTTTGAGTTTTCTTTCATTTGCATGTGTCTGTAACATAGCAGGAGTAGCTAGCTGCAACATATAGCAATGAATATCATATATTTTAAAAGTGCTGTCAAAGCACATTCAGAGTGCTGCAGATCTCATTCTCAGCACTGCAAACCACCTGTCTTAGCATCTAGTTCTTAGGATTCATCAACACATAAGAATACAGTGATACCTCGGGTTAAGAACTTAAGTCGTTCTGGAGGTCCGTTCTCAACCTGAAACTGTTCTTAACCTGTGGTACCACTTTAGCTAATGGGGCCTCCCGCTGCCGCCGCACTGCTGCTGCACAATTTCTGTTCTCATCCTGAAGCAAAGTTCTTAACCCGAGGTACTATTTCTGGGTTAGTGGAGTCTGTAACCTGAAGCGTCTGTAACCTGAAGCATCTGTAATCCGAGGTACCACTGTACGTGAGAGCCAATGTGGTGCAGTGGTTGGGAGAGTATTGGTCTAGGGCAGTGTTTTTCAACCACTGTTCCGCAGCACACTAGTGTGCCATGAGATGTTGCCTGGTGTGCCGTGGGAAAAATTGAAAAATTCCAGAGAATTACTTTATATATAGTCAATATAGGCACAGAGTTAAATTTTTTAACATTTTCTAATGGTGGTGTGCCTCGTGATTTTTTTCATGAAACAAGTGTGCCTTTGCCCAAAAAAGGTTGAAAAACACTGGTCTAGGGCCTGGGAGACCAGGGTTCAAATACACACTCAGCCATGAAGTCCCTGGGTGACCTGGGGTCAGTCACTGCCTCTCAGCCTAACCTACTAGACAAGGTTGATGTGAACATTAGATGAGGAGGGGGCAATGGTGAAATATAAATGCAATAAATAAATAAATAAATAAGATGCAATTCACCCAATGTAAAAATGTTAGTTGTGGCATTGAGAACAATGAGATAGGATGAATGTATGATTATCTGATTTGAATCAAGGTGATTTTAATAGGTGTTTTTCCTTGGTGATTTAATATAGCAATTTAGACGTATTGCTTTACAGATGAATGGAGCTCATACGACTTAAGCATAAAGACTTTGACCATACTGCCAATTGATTGATTGACTGATTATTTCAATTTATATCTTGCCTTTCATCACTTATTTGATCCCTGGTTAAGTAATTTCAATCAAAAAGGCTATACTGAAAGATATAATATACAATCCTACAAAAATAAATTCTGTCAATGGTCAGAAAGGATATGAACAGAATCTGCCCCAAAGCAAGAGAAGTTAGAGATCTACCTTTAAAATAAGACTTCATGCCTTATTATATGGGCCTTTCCCATGGAATCAGCTAGAGAGGGTGACAGTTTTGGAAGGGGAAAAAAGTTTGGTGGTTCAAGCCAAGCAGTTGATCTGCTGTGCTGACAGGTTGTCTTCCTCTGTTCAGCCCAGAACACTTCTTCTGGCATGGAAGCAGTAGAGTTTGAGACTCTTAATCTCAGGGTTGTAGGTTTGAGCCCCACAACAGTGAAAGATTTCTGCATTGCAGGAGGTTGAATTTTGAATTAGATGATCCTCATGGTCCCTTCCAATGCTACAGTTCTATGTTCTGTTTCCCCCAATTTTCTTTTTATCAGACTGAACATGCCCAACACCTTCAACTTTTTGACACATGATTTGCTTGCCACAGTGCTGATCATCATTTTGCACTCCCCTTCATTCCTTCCAGGTTGCCTACTTCCTTCTTAAGGTGTGATGCCCCAGAACTGTACACAGTAGTCGAAACGGCATGTGCCTAGGTGCATCTGGGTGAAAGGATCTTCCTACCTTTTGGGTAGTAACCTGGTTTGTTCCAGATGTTTTGGACTACTGTGGCCAGCGTCCCTGAGCATTGGCCATGCTGGCCAGAGCTGAAAAGAATTGTAGTCCAATTTGGACTACCTGGATGACACCAGGTTGAAGAAGAACTTCAGTAGATTATTATCTGGGCCCTTCCAGATCTCCAAATCTAGTTTATACATTGCTGTCTGTATAAAGATAATTTCATAAGATACCCAGTAAATCAATGGCTGGTTAACAGTAAATAAGTGGAGTGCAGCTTTCCTTTTCTGCAACCCATTTGGCCTACAGTTCCCTTAGTTTGAAGCACAAAACTCCTCTGGCTTTTCACGCACACATGAGGGTGACTAAGATGATAAAGGAATGCAAACCTTATGAGGAATGGTTGAGGGAGTTGAATATGTTTAGCCCAGATAAGAGGAGACTGAGGGGAGCTATGATAGTCATCTTCAAATACCTGAAGGGGTGTCTCATGGAAGATTGAGCAAGTTTGTTTTCTCCTGATCCAGAGGGAACATCCTAAACCAATGGCTTCAATTTACAAGAAATGAGATTCCAACTAAACTTAAGGAAGAACTTTTAGATAGTAAGAGCTGTTCAAACAGCGGAATGGGCTCCCTTGGGAGGTGGTGGACTCTCCTTCCTTGGAGGTTTATAAGCAGAGGTTGGCTGGCCATCTGTCATGGATGCTTTAGTTGAGATTCCTGCATTGCAGGAGGTTGGAGTATGAAGCTCAGGATCCGTTCCAACTCTACAATTCTACAATTCTAGTAATTATAAGAAGCTTGTCTTGTTCCCTTGGGGTAGGTTTTGTTCTCTTTACACTTCTTTATAGCAATTATAAGCCACAGCTTCTTCCTAGCTGTATCTCGAGCAACTCTTCTCTGTAATTAAAGAGAATGGACCTGATCCAGGACTCTTCAGTTCTGTGGGAATTTCCCTCCACTATTTTTTTAAAGGGATTTGGAAAAGAATTGTCTGGCATCCAGTTGCATGGTGAAATTGGGCCTTGTTGCCATAGAAACCAAACTCCAAGCACTCCAGTATGATATGAGTAAAATAACAGCAGCAGCCTGTCATGCCAGGGACATTAATATTGCCCAAGGCCATACAGCAGACACCAGAAGAGCAAACTACATACACCATAATGGAAGTTAGTCAAACCCAGACTGGTGCTATTAAGACCTGCAATGATAAGTATTTTAGTCTCTTATCTCCTCAAAGTGTCAGCTTCATCCTAATGTGCAGAAGGAAAGTAATGAAAATACAAGTTGTGCAGGCAAGAGGCAGCGAGGCATCCCATTTTGAAGCAGGAATGACAACACTGTGTTGCTGCAAGTGTATTTGCAGAAATGAAACTGCTAAGCATAAAAAGTATGCCTTGGACTTTTCTAACGTGTAACTTTCCTGTGCACCAGATCATGCTTCAAGAAAAGGAGTTATCTAGTGAGATGACTTGGAAAAAAAGCAAACTGTTTCTTGAAAGGATGCTAACAAAACTCAAGGCGAATAGATGCAAATGCTGTTTACTATGCCTGTGTATCTCTCATATATGCATACATGACAGAGCGAGAGAGAATAGATCAAAGTACTGCAATCAGTTCGCTCTTGATACAAGCAAAGAGAAACATTTGGCAGTGGGCAGGAGACTTTTTTTTTTTAAAGCAAGCCATTTAATGGCCCTGGTAAATATTTTCATTTAAATGCTGCCATATTGTGACAGATTACTGAGCAATTAAATCCTAATCAACCCCTGTGTAAAATGGTTCCGGAGAACAGTGTTAGCAGCACCATTCTCTTTTTAAACAATCCATTCCATGAAACAGCCGTTCCAAAGATTACATCAACAAGAATTACAGGCTTTCTCAAGTCCCCATGAAAGTGAATGGCAAGGCTCCCACTGCCTACAAAAGCAGCAGAGCCGTGTGTGTGTACTCACATGTCTGTAGACAGAAACAATGCTTAAAAAGTGAAGACAGATGTGACTGCAGATGCAACAGAAAGATAGGAAAATAAGCATAGAAACAAGAATGCCGTTCCTTTTGAAAACATCTTACTTGCAACACTCGCAGCTCTCTTCATTTGTGAGAAATGAGGCTTAGTGCCAACTTCCCCTGAAGTACTCTTACCTCACACAACTGTACCATTAAGATCTTGATATTTATCCAAACGGGGTCATGTGGTTTCTAAGTACCTCTTTTTAGCAGCTTTCTCAATTACTTCTCTGCCAGCAGTTGGAATACTAAGTTGTTAACTGCTCAAACCCTGCTTCTTTCTTTGCATTAATTGTTAGCAATAAAACATTTACAAATGCTTCCCGGTTGGTTACCTTGCTTTTTTTCTTTTTCTTTTAAGGGGTGGTGGTGGTGGCTGCGGGGGTGGGGTGGGGGAGAGATAATCTGTGCTTAATTCCTTGGAAGTGAGCCCTCCTAGAAAGATTTGCCACACACAAGCTGCCTCTGCCGGTATAAAAAATGCCACAGTCTGCAGAAGTGTTTGTGTGGGATCACTCACAAAAAAACTAGTCTTCAAAAGCATTTCATAGCTAAACAGTGGTGTTTTTCATGAAGCCATTGATGTTCGGGCATGAGCTGTGCAACCCATTTATTGTTATTATGTTGCATCACATTTTAATACTTTGACATGTTAATTTTGTTTGAGAAAATGAAACACTTTCATCTAAAGGTACCAGCCTATGTGCCTCAATGAAGCAGAAGCTGGATTTTATTTTTCATTCTTAATAAAGCACTACAACAAGGTATTTCATTTTTAGTCATCACTGTTTAATCCTCCTTATGGTTGTCATTGCTGATTTTCCTCTGTGTGATTGTTAACAGGCATTTAAATGAATCTTGCCAGATTATTATTTTTTTATTAAACAGCTGGTTTATACTTTTCAGCTCTCTGAATCTGGGATCAGGAGGAGGAGGAGGATTATTGCTAAAGGAAAAGAAAAAAAAATTGTTCTGTGTTTTCAGAAACAGTTGCTGCAAAAAAAGGACCTTAATACTCTCTCTCTCTCTCTCTCTCTCTCTCTCTCTCTCTCTCTCTGTGTGTGTGTGTGTGTCTGTGTTATGTTGTTTCAGTGGATCAAATCTTTCCTATATCTGCATCCAAGCTATTTGGTTGTGATCAGATGATTGCAGCTCAAGGAAATGATTGGAGCAAGCTGGCTGGCTGCAGCTGCACTGTAGGCTGTTTTCAGGGACAAGGAGCTACTGTTTTTCAAACATAGCATAAACATAGAAGTTATTTTGTAGGCTTCAGGATGCAGCTATGGGCTGTGCTGCCAGCATTGTTCTGCTTCAAGCCTTTCGTTCAGTGGTACAGAGGAACTGTGCACATATTTGTAGAAGACGGCAAGAGGAATTGTCACATGAAATCCTGCCTCTGGATAGTGATGATGAAATGAGCAGACCCAGAACTCTCATCATAATGGTACCGTATACTGTTTGCATACAGTGACAGCTGAGAGGGGTTTTTAGGACAATTGTTTTGTGATATCTTGACTTGCGATAGAGAGTGGGGGAGAGGGGGAGAAAAGAGCATTTGCTAACATGCTTGAAACTCTGTAAAACCCTCTAATTGAAATTCTGCCTGTTACCTAACAGAGTGCAATTTCCACTTCTCTGCAGCTGAAACTAGGAAAGGTCTGTATGCAATAGAGAAAAGGGCATTTTTGCTATCTGGCAGGATTTGTTTTTGCATTTTGTTCTAGTTGCTGCAAACCTCGTCATTTTATTTTGACTATAATCTGTTTTGAATTCTGTAGTGCTTCTGTCATCTTCCTTCAAAACTTCTGCCTCAGTGGTATAGACACAGCCATATTATAGAGCAAAGTGATTTCCTAGCACCTTCCCATAGTTCCTCACAACCATTTGTTGCAAATGATTCCTTTTAGTATTTTAAGTTTTTTGTTATTTTATTTTTTTATGGGAGCTAGAGATTTCTTTACCCTGCCAGTGGGCTTTTCCATAATAAGAGTGACTTATTAGATTATGAATAAATACAAGAGATCTCTCCATATTTATTTTGCTTTGGTTGAATAGAATCATGGTGACTTGGGCTCAGAGATGTACCTCCAATTTAAACTAGGTATATTGTTTGTGCTAGAATTGGCTTTTTCAAGCAGAAGATTTAAGAGTAAGAGCACAATGAAATGAGACCACCCTCCTACTCCCCTTTCCATTCCCCAAAACACTCCAACTGAATTACTTTTTTTTCCTGATTAGGGTATAAAACAAGAATGGCCTTGATTGTTTAGTTCTCAGCATTTTATTTCCAGTTACCATGACCACAGCACAGTGTTTTCAGATGCACTAGTACATTGCAAAGTCTCAAGGCAGGTATGATGTTGCCTCATGTTAATATTGCTCAGTTCTGCATGTTATGCACATCTTTCCCCACAGGGTAAAGTATCGGTGAATATCGTTTTGGTTCCTGCAGCACATTGCACCTGAGTAGATAGTCCAGAATGCTGCTCCATAGTAAAGAGCCTCATAATCATTCATAGACATTCAGATATATGGAATGTAAAAGGGGAAAAGTGTGATTTTAGTCCTATACGCATACCTTATGACATGTCTACATGGTTCATATTGGATATCAGCACATTCTGTCCCTGCAGAATACATGTTCAGCATTCACTTGTGTTCTGCCAGTCTAGACAGCTGACACGGACTATTGTGGGACAAGTGTGGACTGTGCAGTCTCTGTGGCTGACTCCCTGTTTTAACAAATGATATTCCATGTATCCTCTAAGTATCATCCTGATACTACTATTAGCACCATTGTTAGCACAATTGCCGTAGGAAGGATTTCTCTTTACGGACCGCAGTGGCCTGTCTTTGCAAGTTTCAAAATTTCACATTCTTTTGATGAACATTTCTGTTTTTAATTGATTTATTATAGATATATTTATACTGGGATGGTTTAACTAAGGTGAATTAATTCCCAGGATGGTTTGCATCAGGGTGAAAATAAACAATACAAATCCAGATTATCACAGTGAACACAAAAACTAAAAGGCAGCAAGAGCTTAGAAGCCAGATAAAAACAAACAGTAGGACTAAAATTATGTGCAAAAGGTTTGGGGAAACTAAATTGCATTATCATGGCACCAGAAGGGGGAAAAGATGGAATGCTCTGGGAAGCACATTCCCTGATTGAGATGCCATGGTTGGGAAGGCTTTCTGAGAAGCAAATTTCACCAATATATAGCACTGAGGAAGCCACTGTTTAGCTAAAAATTGGCCTCCATTCAGGGCTTATATTCTTTCTTAATGACATGCAACACAGGTGAGCTTCCTGAGCAGAAATTCTAAAACACAGGTATTACACTGAAATAGTGCACATGAACAACCTATTACAGGTAGGTTGGTCTACCATAGTAGAAGAAGAAGAGTTTGGATTTGATATCCCGCTTTATCACTACCCGAAGGAGTCTCAAAGCGGCTAACATTCTCCTTTCCCTTCCTCCCCCACAACAAACACTCTGTGAGGTGAGTGGGGCTGAGAGACTTCAAAGAAGTGTGACTAGCCCAAGGTCACCCAGCAGCTGCATGTGGAGGAGCGGAGACACAAACCCGGTTCCCCAGATTACAAGTCTACCACTCTTAACCACTACACCACACTGGCTCTCTCTCAAAACAAAATGAAAAATAAAAAAAATTCCTTCCAGTAGCACCTTAGAGCAGTGTTTTTCAACCTTTTTTGGGCAAAGGCACACTTGTTTCATGGAAAAAATCACGAGGCACACCACCATTAGAAAATGTTAAAAAATTTAACTCTGTGCCTATATTGACTATATATAAAGTAATTTTCCCACGGCACACCAGGCAACATCTCGCGGCACACTAGTGTGCCACGGAACAGTGGTTGAAAAACACTGCCTTAGAGTCCAACTAAGTTTGTTATTGGTATGAGCTTTTGTGTGCATGCACACTTCTTCAGATACACTGAAACAGAAGTCACCAGACTCTTATATTTAGTGAGAGAGTGGGGAGGGGTATTACTCAGAAAGGTGGTGGGAATGGGTGATTGGCTGATAGGTGTGGAAAACCTGTTAATGACTATTAATGACTGCAATTGGTCTTACAGGAAAAGGCAAGGGGTGAGATGGCTAAATATAGCTTTGTTGTGTATAATGAGATAAGAATCCAATGTCTTTGTTCAGACTAGGTCTCTCCATGGTTTTAAGTTTGGTAATTTAATTGCAACTAATTCCTTGCCTCCCCACAGGGTTTCTCCCAAACAATCTGAGACTATGCCTGCATGAAGTTAACTTCTGCAGCCTTTTCGTGCCTCTACTGGTTCTGGCAGACCCGGGGGGGGGGGGGGTGTCACAGCAGGAGGGGGACACACCCATGCCTCTTCACCAGCCAGACTCATCTCTGCCTCTTGACCTCCACCTCCTACTTCAGCTTCTGCCTCTGATTCTGGACTCCCCCCTGCCACAGACTCTCCTATCTCACTAAAACTTGTTACCTATTCAACTTCCAACACCTCCTCCTCCCAGTCTTCTTCCTCTTCTCCCTCTGACAACTCATTGTTGTCCCACCACCACTCTCTGGACTCTGAGCGTTCTTCCCTTGGGGGTTCCCCAGCTGGTTCCCCCCACCATTCATCTTTGTCCAACCAGTCCATGACAGTTGATCATGCAACTGTTTAAAGTCACAGGAGCCTTGCAAAATAAAATAAAAAAATGAAGCATTTACTTCTATAGGATTTGTATAGTAGTACCCTTTGTGTAATTACATAGCCTCATACCAGTACTTCAGTGAATAGCGTTTCCCTGTTTTTACAAGCTCAGTCAGTTCCTTCTTGTTGAGTTCAGAGTCCATAAGAAGCAATCTAAAAAGAAGTTTGCTAAATTTCTGTTTCCTGTAGAACAGAGAAATTTACAAAAGAACCTGAAGTATTTGTTCTTTCTAGAAGATGAAGTAGTAAACAGGATTTGTGCCTTGTTCAGCAAATACACTCAAATATTGTGAAACTGAGTGGGCTGTGAATTTGGACAGCCATTTGAGTCATTAGAGGCTACTTGTGTGACTTGGTTGTGTGTGTGTGTTGTGTTTCAGTTGCTTCATTAGATTCTTTGAGAATAAGATCAGTTGTTGCATGGATGGAATTATCAAGCTGACATCTAAATAGCTGCACCTGATTAAAATTTAAATGGTTGAACCATGGTAATGCTTACTATTATTTGTTAGAGGGCTTCATCCAAAGACCTCAAAATTGCTACATTTAGTCAGACATTGTATGCCATATCATCTGAGAGAGATGGTGATTTTCCAATTTGGTTGCTTTCTAGCGTACTCAGAAGTTTTGATGCATAATAATATCTATTAATTATTAAAGTTGATGTATTTATTGATTGTTTTTTATAATGCATCCATCACTGAGATGCTCCAGGTGGATGTACCTAAAACACTAGTACAGCAACACTATGTACATCCTAGAACAATTTCCAATCAATGAGTAGCCACTTGGATGCCAGCTCCAAATACTGCTTTGTGGTTCTCTCCAACATTTTCTAATCACAAATAAACATGTGACTTTGTGCAGGAGACTTAGCATTAGGTCAGAGTGATTGTGAGTAGTTGGGTCAGCAGAAAAGATATTAGGCTTCCTGCTTTTCAGCACTGGAAGATGAAGGGATGCCCTATTTCTAACCTGTGTGGTTCTTTTCTCCCCATAAAAGTCAATTGTCTTATAACAGGAAACAAGATTTCCACTGGGAAAGGTCTATAGCAATGTATGATACCTTGTCTAAAGTGAATAGTTGCCTAGGTACTTGAAGCCATTGTACACCCCAGTCTTCTTTGTTGCTCTAAAAGAATGTGCAACCTAATGGAGGCACTTAGGAGGATTACAGGAGGATTACTGGTATTTCATAGGAGGTAGTAGGAAGTTTGGCCAAACTGCGAGAGGCAGTGAAGGATAGGCGTGCCTGGCGTGCTCTGGTCCATGGGGTCATGAAGAGTCGGACACGACTGAACGACTGAACGACAACAAAGTAGGAAGTCATGAGTTAGACCAGGGAATAGGCAGTTTGGTGCCCTCCAGACATGGTTGGACTAGTGCCAGCCAGTATAGCCAACTGTCAGAGAAGATGGGAGTTGGGGGGGGTGGGAATATCAGGGCACCATGTTGGCTACCCCTAAGTTAGACTGAAGGTTCCTGTGTCAGAAAATGTTACGGGAAGCAATCACAGGCTGAGCCTTGAACAGCCATATACTGTCAGGCTTCTGTTTAAACAACATAGTGATATAAAAGAAATACCATAGATAGATGCTCTCTGTATCTGAGAATTAACGACTACAGCCAGGGCTTTTTTTTTTAAAGTCAAGTATTATATGATTTTTATGAAATAAATACTTTTAGTAGTATCAAAATTATCCACTCAGCTACAGCATCATGAAATTATCTCATTCAGATTGACTGAAATTACCCATGTGACTATTCCAGGGCTAGAAATAAGCAGGTATGGAAGGCACACGTGTTTATGCAAAGCTGAAGAAGCAACACCCAAGAAAACAATTGTATTTAACAGGACTGGGAAAAGGTGAATATATATATATTATTGGGGGGGGGGGGGACTAAGTTACTGGGTGGGATGAAACATTTTGATTTCAGCAGAAATGGCCACTTTTGGAGTAAAAAACAAAAAGTGGCCGGTATCCAATGCAGCCCTAGAATAAACATAGAAAGACAGTGTTAGGCTAGCTTTGTATTTAAGGACTCACCTGGTTAATGCAGGTAAGTGAGCAGGCTGGTAGAGAATGAACAGATTAATCTATCTCTCCTCCAATAGCTCATTTGGGCTGTCTACACATTACCACTTGCTCCGGCTCCAGCATGTCTATGTTTCCATGTGAGGCAAGGAGAGCAGTGTTTCTCCTCTTCTGCTGCTAGCATGGAAAGAAAAATTATTAGCCTCAGTGAAGCCTACTCCCAGCTTTAATTTTATTTTTTGCAGGCTAATAACTTTTTTGTTGTCTTTGCAAAAATAGAAGTCGAGAGATAAGAAATAGGAAGGCAAGAACAAAATAAAGATTGTGCTTTACTTAGTTTACTGTCAGGTTGAGCTTAAATAAAAATGAGAAAGAGGGAGAGAGAGAATCCACAAATGTGGTTTTTTTGGTCCCAATTCAAGCCAGTTATAAACAGTTAAAGCTATAGTTGGTGTCGCATAGTTTTAGGCAGATGCAGAGAGGCTAATTTTACTTTTAACCTATTCTCAGCTAAAAAGCTGCACCAGACATGTTTGTTTTTCAGCTGCAACCCATTTGCTTGGCGTGTCAAGTAAGCTGGACTTGTTCTTGAGTGTATTTGTCTTCGGTTCCAGCTCAGTGCAGTTAATCTGGATAGGTGTAAACATACTTAGAAGCTGTCTCCAGGACTCTGGCTAGTAGCGAAAGTCTGTAAACTCAGTGTTGGAAGCAAATAGGCACTTCTTCAAGAGAGGCACTGATTGAGGAACAGACCCATAAAGCAGAGAGACGAGATGAGGAAGTCGGCCAAGCAAAAGAAAATGCCAGAAATGAAGAGCTTTGTTGGGAAACTAGAAGGGGGTATAAAGCAGAAAGATCAAGAGGCAGAGTCAGTACAGTATAAGAGTTCAGGGAAGGAGAAGCCAAATGTAAAATGCCCTAATTAAATTGGCACACTGCTATTGAAAAGATAGTTTATTATAATCCGCTTTCTAACCACTGTCTCTCATTGGTCTATCTTAATACCCCAGTTTCTAATTTCCTTATTATGATGATTAGCCTGAAATTTCTTTTCTGCAGTCCTTATTCCACTAGAAAATCCTTCGATGTTGTGCATTTAACTACCATCTTACCTTACTTCAGGGATTAACATCTAACAAAACCTGAATTAAGCTGTTTCTGGCACAGACTCCAGAGCAGATCTTCCCATCAAGCAATCAGCACTCGCTGTGCTTTCTTATGGGTTGCATGTCCTTCTGTGAGTAAGCTCCACTGACATCATCAGCATCACCCTTTGGAGCCTGAATTCTTGCAGCTGGACTCAGCTTCATGGAGCCTGGCAGATTTAGTCACTGGAATTGTGCCTTTCAGCTTGCAACTCCATAACTCCACCAAATGACTTTTAGGCCTGTGGAAATTCTGTGTCCACCAAGGCACATCCTCCGACAGGAGGCAGAGGAAAATATAGAGGGTGGGATCCACATTTAGCTGGTCAAGTTTTATCCTCTGTGAAATCAATGGTGCAAGTGAGTCATGGCTAACACTGAACTCCCGTTAATTTCAATGTGACTAAAATGTGACGAGCAGAACAATCTTCATGCCCTGCCCAACAGCAGTGGGGCTGAATGCAGCAGTGCAGCCACTTCTGCATCCACGGTCCCAATGCTTGTGATGACCAGGGCCAAAAGGGTTGTGGAAGGGGACAGCAATGTCATTTTGCTGTACCACCACCCAGGGTAGTGCAGCAAAGAGGCCTGGATCAGGCCCATTGCCATGGCATAATGCAAACAGGTTGGCTCAGGATCAAATGCCCTCTCCCTACCCTCAAAAACACCCCATTTCAAAGGTTACCACTAAGTACCACTAGCTAACTCAACCCACCACTGTTTAAGTAGGCACGTTGAGGCCCTCTGCATTGACGGAAGCAGGCGGGGCTGGGTAGAGGAACACTTTTGCCTCATCCAAACCCACTCCAACCCAATGGATAAGGGATTTGGATTGTGGCCCTATGAGGCTATGCAATGGCCTCAAAATGCATCAGGCTATTGACAATCAATCAATCAATTTATTACGGTCACTGATTAGCACAATAAATTGACAATATTTGAAGGGCTACTGGTTCCCCATTGCTGATGTAGTTCAATATCATCTACTCTAATTGGCATTTATAAAACAAAACATATGGCACAATGCTCTAGTTTGATCCATGGTGGTGATTTTGAGGTCTGCAAGCTGTCACTGTCAGGATGTAAGAGTAGTTGAGGCTTGGAAATGTGTGCCAGTTCTAGGTAGCTCATGGGCCAATTCTAGGTTGTTCATGTGTTGCAATGTCAGGAATTAATTGTTCCATTTCTCTTTATGGCTTCAAGA
This sequence comes from Lacerta agilis, assembly GCF_009819535.1. NCBI lineage: Eukaryota > Metazoa > Chordata > Lepidosauria > Squamata > Lacertidae > Lacerta > Lacerta agilis. Next base: position 67,472,118 of record NC_046316.1, on the reverse strand, counting down.
GATTTTGGACAGAAACAGCAAATGGGTAGGAAATGGCCTTGATCACTTGTCTTTCATATTGTCATATTAGTCAGATGCTGCATGGATCCCCAATAAAAGACTCATTTTTTATTCCCTAAGTACAGATCCCTGTCAGTCGTAAGATTTCCAAGTAGCAAGAAGAAGAAGAAAAAAACTGGCCAGGCTTTCTCTTGGACCTTGAATAGCTATTTGATATAAAGAAATCATCCAATGAAGCTTTTGTATTATGGAGATAAATAATAAATCCTGCTAATTGCTTCAGGTCAGACGGCTGTTTAAAGCATATTTAAATGGGCCAACTCAAAATTTGGCAGCCGTAAATGCTTAGGGAGGAAATATCCCTTTGAGTCCTGTCACTTATGAGAGCGAATAAGCTGACCTTGTGTGTTTATCTCTGCCTTTTATGGTTTTAAACAATTTTCCAAAATAGTTTATTGCCTTTTTTTTACTACTAGAATGTATTTTTAATCTTTATCAACATGTGTTTTGCAGTAACTATAATCACTCAGCGTGTAGAGATAGTATTTTCCTGAGCTAATTACCCTATGAAAAATAGCAGTTTTATAGCTGGATGATGAGGCCCCCAAGACAGCTTTATATTTAGAAACCATTCTACTTCTTTAAATTAGTGGTGTATTTCCTCTATCCATAGCCCTTAATGAACACCATTTCTTCTATTTCACTACTGGTATTTGGAAACACAAAGGCGAATGGTCATTCAATTAAACTGGGGAGTCTTTTGATGAGAATAATCAAAATTAGAAAGGGATTTGGATGCTATAAAGACAGGCGTTGAATGTGTTGCATATTTTCACAATATCCTTGGAAGCATGTAGGCATGGATTTGCATCCATTTAAGACATGCTCTAAGAGCACGAGACTAAGCAAGAGGAAAAAACCCACAACTAACAAGGGTGCTTTTTCTGGGTTACAAACAAAATGTGAATGTAAACAATGCCAGACACAATTCGGGCTTGCATAAGGAGAAGCATCATATCTAAAACAAAAGACATGATTGTTCAAAACCGTTCAGCAGCACTGGCTAAGGATAAGCTGGTGTTTGTCAGTTTGTTGACAAAAGGGGAAGGAAAGTGACAATAAATTGTGTTTGCTTAACACTTGAGGAAGAAAATCTGAGAAGGTGCAGAAGTAACAGTTTTCAAATGTGTAAATGTTACTACCTTGCATTAGTTAGCTTTCTAATGTCTCCTTGCTACACTTTATAAGTAAACATATAAATTGTTCAGCAGCTCCCCACTTGTAACTGCTGACAAAACCCAGTTACCATTTTGACTACCGGTAAGTATATGGAATTCAAAAAGAGGAGAGATCAAAATGTCTGAAGCTCAACATCAAAAAAACTAAGATCATGGCCACTGGTCCCATCACCTCCTGGCAAATAGAAGGGGAAGAAATGGAGGCAGTGAGAGATTTTACTTTCTTGGGTTCCATGATCACTGCAGATGGTGACAGCAGTCACAAAATTAAAAGACGCCTGCTTCTTGGGAGAAAAGCAATGACAAACCTAGACAGCATCTTAAAAAACAGAGACATCACCTTGCAGACAAAGGTCCGTATAGTTAAAGCTATGGTTTTCCCAGTAGTGATGTATGGAAGTGAGAGTTGGACCATAAAGAATGCTGATCGCCGAAGAATTGATGCTTTTGAATTATGGTGCTGGAGGAGACTCTTGAGAGTCCCATGGACTTCAAGAAGATCAAAACTATCCATTCTGAAGGAAATCAGCCCTGAGTGCTCACTGGAAGGACAGATCCTGAAGCTGAGGCTCCAATACTTTGACCACCTCATGAGAAGAGAAGAATCCCTAGAAAAGACCCTGATGCTGGGAAAGATGGAGGGCACAAGGAGAAGGGGACGACAGAGGATGAGATGGTTGGACAGTGTTCTTGAAGCTACTAACATGAGTTTGGCCAAACTGCGAGAGGCAGTGGAAGACAGGAGTGCCTGGCGTGCTCTGGTCCATGGGGTCACGAAGAGTTGGACACGACTAAACAACTAAACAACAACAACAACAATATGCAATTCAAAACTGCTTTGGACCATGACAGGAAAATGCTAGTGTACAATTTTGTTTCTAAGTACCGTACTTTTCTGTGTATAAGATGCCACCATGTATAAGACACCCCGAATTTTGGGGAACTAAATTTAAAGAAAAATGAGGGGAGATGCCCCAAAGTTGTTGAGCTTTTTTTTTTAGGGGGAATTGCACACACGCCATCACCCCAGCAGTGCCATTGCTGGGGGCTGACGAAATGGGCAGCCGCTCTCCCCACACCTCTGTGGGCGGGAAGCTCCCTAGTACACTAACCGCCAACCAGGTGGCTGGTGGCACTCAGCTTCCCCTCCACGCAGCTTCAGGAAACACTCACTAGAGTACACACCTCCCGCAGCTACATGGGGGGGAATAGCACGCCCACCAACCAGCTGGCTGGCGGCACGCAGCTCCCCCCCCACACATCACTATCCATGTATAGGATGACCCCAGTTTTTGGACATGATTTTTGAGTCAAAAAACCTTGTCTAATACATAGGAAAATACAGTATTTGTTTACATCAGACTTTGGAAACCTTTGGCCTCTGCATGTTGTTTCCTATTCCCATTGGCTGGCTGGGACAGCCGATGGTCAGTGTTGATGAGAGCAGTTATCCAACAGGATGGAGGACCATCCCGTTTTCCCCATCCCTGCTGCAAAATGTACTGCCTGAATGGGGTTTAGCTTGTTCAAGTCAATAAAACACCCAGTAAGGAAGAAAGCAATGAGTGAGTTATTAGCAAGCCTACCTTTGTGCAAGCTACCAGGACTAGGCTGGTGTCAGGGATCAGCACTGCTGGGTAGCCGACAAGACACTCAACCATGCAAGGGGCCTTCTGCTGGCTCCCCGAGCCTCCAGGTCCTGTTCCTCCTTGTGACTATCACCCTGTTTACCTACCCTCTCCAGGACTCAAACAGTAGGCAGACTGGAGAGATGGCACAGCATCCCTCTGGCTAGTTGTGTAGACTGGGCCCAGCAGAAGCATGCAAGCAAGTGGGCTGAAGTAACATTCAAAAATGGCCCATGCTGGGAGCTTCCTGCCTGAAGATTCCCCCAAACCCACAGCTGGCACTGCTCGAACTTCCCTTAATAGGCAGCAAGTTACAGAAAATGAATACTTGTAAATGTATTGTGGAGAGTGACTCAACACAGGCCTGTCATTTTCAACATCACCTGCATGTTCCTTGTAACATGTAGAACTGCCCTCTATAGACACAACTTGTGCTTACATCAGCCTTCCTTGAACCAAAGTCAATTCTGGATTGTTCAGGCTTTTGGTCTGTGTCATGCAGTCATCAGGAATCATAACCGCTTCAACAGATATGGAATTTCCATACCTGTTTACAGATAAACAAAACTGGAATAACTGTGGAAATGTTTTTCATTTGCACTGGAGTCAGCACATACAAAGGAGTCATTTCCTGATGTAAATCTAATCAGATTTGCTGGCTTTTTTTGCACAAAAGCAAATGAAGTGTATATATATGAACAAAACTGAACTAATCAGTAATGTTTAGAAACAAACAATGAAACGAGTATGGTATGCATTTTGCTTTGCTGTAATGTTGCCATAAGAAAAAGAAGCAGCAGATAGCATCTTGGTCTGAGATCACAGAGGCAGATCCCTAGTCATTCATGAAGTTGGCTGGGTGACCTTGGTACAATCACTGCTTCTCTGGATGTAAATTACTTCACGGACTTATTTATGTTTTGTTTTTAGCCTGCCCTAGTTTTAAATTAAACTACCAGGTGCGAGTGATGGGATCACATGCAAAAGGCAAAAAATAAAATAAAATCACCTATCACAATACAGTGGTACCTCAGGTTACAGACTCTTCAGGTTACAGACGCTTCAGGTTACAGACTCCGCTAACCCAGAAATAGTACCTCAGGATAAGAACATTGTTTCAGGATGAGAACAGAAATCCTGCTCTGGCAGCATGGCAGCAGCGGGAGGCCCCATTAGTTAAAATGGTACCCCAGGTTAAGAACAGTTTCAGGTTAAGAACGGACCTCCAGAACGAATTAAGTTCTTAACCCGAGGTACCACTGTAAATCAGAACAATAGAAGTCAGGGGGTGGGGCAGATTAGGCTTATTGACACTGCTGTATTTTTAGGCTAATCACCCAGATCACATTCCACCCTGGAAGGCTTGAAAAAACAAAAATGACTTTGCCTGATGTCAAATAGACAACTTCACTTGGGAAGGGCATTCTATAAAACATGCATGGCCATCAGACTCCATTATTCACCAGTCCCAGCCAGCATGGGCAATGGCCAAGGGTGATGGGTGTTGGAAGGCCAAAGATTTACCATCCAATCCTAAAAGAATTACCATGGTGGAGAAAGCCTCTGGAGTTGTAAAGATAAGCAGGAGACTTCTTGGTATAAGAAAAACAAACCAGAGATGGAAAAATGGTGGCCCTACAGAAGTTGTTGGGCTACCACTATACCCCCCATCATCTCTGACCAACAGCATTCTGTTACAATAATGAAATAAATTATTTGGACAAACAGATTGCAAATTATTAATTAAACAATTCTCTGGAATACACTATACTAAGTGAGCCTGAAAACTGTGTATTGAAGCAGAAGCTGGTGATTATATCTGCATTATCAAGTGTGAGAATAAAATCAAATATGCCTATATGCGTTATTTATGGGGTAATCCTATGACAAGATCTTCTGGGATGGGCATTTTAGGAGGTAGAAGATCTCCAACTCAGCCAGCTGGTTCCTGGTTCAGCTGGGCTCAGCCTTTGTTAAGTCCCAACAGAGCAGCAGCTGTTGCTGCTGAATGAGGTTTGGATCTGGTGTAACTTTACATGGGCTTAACTTACACCAGCTTGTTTTATGCCAGCTTCTTGTACATAGGATTGCTCCCAAAGAATACAATCATGTGAAAGCTAATTCAAGCGTTCTTGTGTCCTGTACTTGAAACTTCGCACAGAACTCCAGATCACCCTACATGGAGGGGAAATATACAAAATTAATTTTGATTTCCTCACACAGGCAATGCATCTACAGTTATGTGACTCACTTATCTGGTGCTTGGAAGTAAGAGAAATGTATTTATGAAGAATACAAAAATGGTCTCCTTATTCCACAGATCATGCTTTGTGTCATTTAAGGGTCATCATAAGAAAATGTATTGGGGAGGATGTGAGTTGTGACAGAATAATTCATCCTTAACTACATAATACATTTCTGGGAGGACTGGGGCTACAGCCAGATTTTTTTTATCTTCCAGTCAGCATTCCAAATTCTGACCCTTCTGACATGCAGTATGATTCCAAACATGTTGACTTGGAAATAAGCCTCTACTGAGGTTCAGTGAAACTATCTAGTAAGCATGCTTAGGATGGCAGCTGAACTCTTTCAAAACTTTCAGCTCTGACGAGGTCAAACGATGATTTTGATTCCAGATGTGATTGCTCGTGCAGCTAATAATTCACTTTCCTATCAGTAAGCGTGTTTGCAGTTCATGCTAGAGGAAAAAGAAGAAGAAATATTGTATCTGCTCATAAAAATCAATCCACAGCTTTTTAGTGTCTAGGAAAATAGCATTTTTGAACAGTGCATATTCTGTATGCACTGAGGCCCCAGCCTGGTGCAAAACATACATAACTTTTCATGTGGCAATTTGTGCTTCACGAAGTAAATCTATGTATCTTTTCATGTGACAATCAAACAGATGGATCACCCAGATTAATCCAGGGATGAGTCGATATGATCTCCCTGCACAGACACTGGAAGGCTTCCACATTGTTAACACAATACTGTCAAATAGTTGATGAAAGGCTACTGATGCAATTCTGAAAGCAGTGTCCCATATGTGAGAGACACCAGTACAATCACCTCTGATTTTACATGTCTCTGGAAAACTGGTCAAACGTTCTGTTTCCCGAGGAATGACGTTGTAAAGGTTATTTCAAAACTGGCTCCATGTTACTTTTCTATAACTTTTTCCCATGCAAGAAGGCAAGCCCTAATGACTTTGATCTGAGGTTATCTCAAGGAACACATACCTTCCATATGCCACCAGTCATAGTAAGGATGTGCACAGCTCCCCACTTTGCATCCCATTCAGGGCCTGATTTGGCAATTCATATTGACCCTACTCTGACCCAACTTGACCCTCAGTTCCAGACTGTGACCCAGAAAACCAAATCTTTAGGAATCCCATTAACTTGCGTTGAGAAATCAAAATCACCATAAATGTTTTCTTTTTCTTTTCTTTTTTTACATAGGCTTATTTGGAAACATGGTAGCCTCTATAGAGGGGACTACTAAATAGGGCCAAAATTGCAGGTGGGTTGGTAGCACAGCTTGAATAGCTAAGATAAGACCCAGGCAACATACATTGTATTTTATTTACAGTAAATGGGATTGGGAAAGCAAACAGGTATAAGGCTGAGTAGGTACTGGTATGCTAAGGACCAGAGGATGAAACAAGAAAAGCTGAATATAAAACAACCAAATGCTGATCAACTCTTTGAAACTTCCTCCCACAAGAAAAGCTAAGAAAAGAGTGAAGCAAGTGGAGGGAAAGCTCGTAATTTTAAGGCTTCACCATCTCTCCCCACAAGCACTGTCATTGGAAATATGTTAGATGAGACTTTCTAGTTGAGGAGTGGAAGCAAGACTGCTGTCTCAACAAGCAAAGCCGACCTCTCCATCTCCCCACCCTGGCATTCTAGCCTTGGATTGGAAGAAGAGTTTGTCAATAAGGAAAGCCCAACTCCCGCTCCCCACACCTTTTCCTTGTATGGTGTATCTTTGACTTTTTGCTTCATTTTTAAAATATTTTTGAGACAATCATCTGGGACTTTCTGAGTGTTTCTAAACTCAGTCTCCTTGGACCTCCAAAGTGACTTGGAGTGGGGCACTCTGCCTTAGAGTGATCTTGGGCTATCTTGCCTCACCCTGTGGCCACCAAAATTGACCCAAGCTGCCCCAATTCAGTTTGGGATACAGGCAGATCAGTTGCACAGCCCTAAAACATACCCTAGGAAGCCTTGCTTCAAGTGTCCTGTTTTTCAGTGGTGTGTCTGGAAGCTGTAAGTAAGATGTGGGGTCTTCTCAGTGGTAGCACCTTGTTTGAAACTGCCTTCTCCGATAGATCTGCACTCTTTTTAACTTTAAAAGGTTTACAAAGACCTCATTTTTAAGGAATGCTTTCAATTTTGATGGATTCATTTATGGAATACCGGTATTTTATACACCTCATTTGAGTTGAATGGCCCAAAAAGTTTTTTTCATCTTATTTTAAAGTGCTTTTTATATACTTTGTTGTGTTGCAAGCCCCCTAAGGGTCTTGATCAGCTGGTTCCATGATTTTAATAAAGCAAATGAATAGTAGTTTACATAGGAAAATTGTCAAGCGTAAGCATTAGATGGTGAATGAGTGTGATCCCCTGCTAAGAACTAGAGAAATATCTGTCTGAGAAACCAATGTGACTTTGGGTAAAGGACTTGACCTCCTTCTGCTTCAGTCATTTCAGCTGGAAAATTGGGTATAAAGCAGAGTCTGCAGAAACCAGATGTTGTGTCTGAGCTGGGCTTTCCTGCCTAAATTAACTTTTTAAAAATCCTTTCTATAACTACTGCAGATATTTCTGGTACTCATTAGGCAGCCATTCAGAGTTATGTGTGTGGAAATCCAAATAAGCATGTCTGGAAATAGTAAACTGCAGTGAATCTGAATATTCCACAAATCCTTCAAAAGCAGCGGCAGTCAAGATTAAGCTGATTTGAATTGCAAAGGAGAGCACGGACACAGCCACTTACTCTGCCATCCCCAAATGCATTATCATTTTGATGCCTTCTGTTCTCAGCACACCTGAGCTGGATCCAAATCAGCCCAGGTAGCAATACAGTCTTCTTGATTTTCTAAATTTGTTTCGACTACGGCAGACCAACACGGCTACCTACTTGTAACTAGTCTTCTTGATCGTTACTCTGAGGTTCTCTATAGCAGTGTTTTTCAACCTTTTTTGAGCAAAGGCACACTTGTTTCATGGAAAAAATCACGAGGCACACCACCATTAGAAAATGTTAAAAAAAATTAACTCTGTGCCTATATTGACTATATATAAAGTAATTTTTCAATTTTTCCCACGGCACACCAGGCAACATCTCGCGGCACACTAGTGTGCCGCGGAACAGTGGTTGAAAAACACTGCTCTATAGTATATTATGCTGCCTTGAGGTCACAAGTCAAGGTCAAATTGGCCTAACCAAAATGTCCAGTTCTTTTTTTCCTTTTTAAAGGTTTATTAAAGGACTGTCTTCTCCTCATTTGAGGTGCATCTTACCCCAGGTTTATATTGCCCCAGTGAGGTGTGTCCCACTCCAACTTGAAATTCTTTTAGGTGCAAAGTGAAGAGGCTCATCATTTTTCTCAGGCTTTCAGAGGCTGATGGATTAAGTCATAACTAAATAAATATGAGCCTGCCCAAATTCTTAACAGCAACTCAGAGGCCATGTTCTCTGTCCCCTCAACACTGAAAAAATGACAGGTGGTGTGAAGGATGGGCCCTTTTCAGTGCTGGTGCCAAAATTATAGAAGATCTTGGGAAAGATCCAGCGGGCTCTGTCTCTTGTGGGTTTTGAAAGCCTGCCTTTTGGGATAGGCTTTTGAGTCATACCATTTGCTGTGCCATCTTAAGTTTTTCAAGCTGCCCTAATTTTATTTTACACTATTTAGCTTTCATTGCTAGGGTAGGTTTTTTTTTTAATGCTTCGTTTTAAAAATTGTTAATGCATGATTTGTTGTACACCACTTTGTGCATAGCTAATAGAAAAAAGGGGGGGGTGAATGAATGAAAAACTGGTAAATTGATCTTCCACAAAGCTTCCCTCATTCAGCTCCACCCCCTGAGGATTGCATGTGGAATTTGTTAAAAGATATTGGGTGTTGTCATTTATTGGACTTGAATTTTAAAGGCTTATTTTCTCTCTGCCAGGCTTAGGCTGCCTCATCCAGCAGTAGCCCAGCTCCTGAATGGATTGTGGAGGAGGGGCAATTTACACCAGCTAAACTTAAGCCTGTTTAAGTTTCACCAGCTTCCTTTATTTAGGATTGTTCTGCCTAAAATCAGATCCATTGACTTTTAATTGGCTTAACAGATTTTGCAAGGAGCACAACTGAGGTGTAACACACACACACACAGCCCTGCCATGCTTTATTCTTCATGGCCTCCTTTTACCCAGGGCTAAAGTAATGAACCAGGAGCAAAGACTCCAATTAATGCACAAGGAAGCAGAGGTCTACGGAACATTTAAACATCACAATTCCGATGATTTAGCAAGGAGGTCTTAGCAATCTTTGTACACAGAGGGGGGAGGAATGCTTTTCCTTTGGCAAGGCACCATAGCATCTGGACCATGTACAAAGGTAAAAATAATAATTAAAAAATGGTTGTGGGAGGAGGGGTAGCTGATAATATATTTATGTCATCCAAGACAAATAAGGAGACTTGCATAACTGCAGCCAATGCACTTTATTTGCTAGTGTACGCTAGCTTCCTTCTGGCAGGCATTGGGGTTGGAGGCAGAAGTGGAGGTGGTGGGTTTTTTTTGGGGGGGGGGAGGACTATTTGTGCATGGCTGTCTCCTGAAAGGATGCCATCAGCCTATGTTGAAAAATTCCTCTGCAGTTACAGCATGCAACTTCAGCTGTTTCTGTGAGTGGTGTTAGTTTTTCTATTTCGATATTTGTCGAGAGGCAGGGGAAGAACATGGGGTCACAAAGAGTCGGACACAACTAAACAAACAACTAAACAACACCCCTTTCTCCACGTGGTGAGAGACTCCAGGGGTGCCTGCAGTTAACCAGGGTTTGGTTTCCTTGGAATGAAGGTCAATGGAGACTACGGGATCTTTAGGATATATGACAATATTTACACATTAGGTTGGATGGGCTTCTAGTAACTTGCCTCCCCATTAGGTTGCCAGGGAAGCCCGAAACTCAGCTCTGGGTCCAGCAAGGGGCAGATATGGCTCTCTCTCCAGCTTCCATCATTCACCAAACCCACTCACATTCAGCAGACACGCCCTAGCCTGTCTCCACCCTAGGCTGATGTGACATTTGTCTCTGTGGCAACAGAGCTCACTCAGATGCAGATGATAGGCATAGGAACTGATTTGAATGGTTCAGCAAGTTTCCTCTTATAGATTCTAGCCTTCCATACACAGCTATAGAAGAGGCAATGAGATGGCAGGTCTTTTCCATCCACTCCAATGAAATACTAGCTACATTTGGCTCCTATTCTTCACATCTTTCTGTTCCAGTGATATCCAGCTAAGTCATACACGGAGAAGACCTGTTAAAATCAATAGCTGTAACTTAGTTAGAAAGAGGTTTGTGTCATAATCCCATTGCCAAGTAACACCGTGCAGAGCTTGGTGGAGTGTGGATCCAGCCAGCCAGCCAGAATATAAAAGTCTTTTGAGATACTACTGGGAGAGTCAGCATACAAAGTGAAGTCCATTCCGAGGGGCAGGCAAAGAGTAATCCATGTAGACCAGGCTTCTTCAACCTCTGTCCTCCAGATGTTTTTGGCCTACAACTCCCATGATCCCTAGCTAGCAGGACCAGTAGTCAGGGATGATGGGAATTGTAGTCTTAAAACATCTGGAGGACCAAGGTTGAGGAAGCCTGATGTAGACAATCCAGAGATAATGGAATCCAATAATCACAAAGCCAAGGGTCCAGATGGATAACAGGAAGCTGCAAGGTAGAGCCAGGAACCACAGGCATTGTTTCCAGCATCCGACTGCTGCTGAGAGCTCTGTTTAAGAAGGCTGAAGCCAGCTGGTTCATATAAGTGCCAGCTGGTTCTCATCAGTGCCTTCTCTCACAGCTGGTAGAGTCATTCTGCCTTCTGCCACTTCAGACTGCTGTTCAGCAGGTGAAGCTGACTCCTGACCCATGACAGTTTGTGCCAGTGATATGCTGATCTTCCAGCAGAGATCTGGCAGGCATGAAACTCAAGATGGTAGCACTGCAGGTCAGACACTAGTTGTAAGCTTCCTTTGTGTCACAAGAGGCATTTTTTGGTAGTTCCAACCTGTCATTCTCCTGTCATGCTGAAATTCTCAGTATTTTTTTTTTGGTGGGGGGAACAGTGCAGAAAAAAGAGCATATGATGAAGAATGACTGGTATGTGACAAATACATTTCTGTCTATATTACTAACTTTTAGATCATGGAAAACTTTCCAGTCTTTTGAATTTGGTCAATTTCTAAGCTTGATCTCTGATAGTTTCTAAAGAATTTATGGGCTGGATTCAGACATAGAGTGCTTGAGTAGGCCCATTGATATTGATGGGAGTTAATGTAGACAGGAATAGTATATGTCCCCTTGATGGCAGTGGGTCTCTCCGCTATGAATAACTAGGTCTGGAGTCCACCTTGTAACTGAGGCTGCTGGGTCAGCACAGCAGCATAATCTGTTTTTTTTTTTTAATGATGTAGAGCCATTTAGTGCTTGAGACACTTTCCATTCTGAGCTAAAAATAAAAATTGAAGGTGGTAGGCAATCATAGGAAACATTTGATTGCTTATCAGAGAGGATAAGTTGCAGTGTATTGGAGAATAATTACATTATCATCCATTCTAGTAACCATAATCCATAGAAAAAGTAAAATGCACCAGTTATGGAACTTACTGAGTGCTTTGGTTCTTTGAGACAGCCTCATCTGTAGTGCCTATTGGAGCCAAAGATAAGCCCCCATCCCCCTTCCAGAAAATATGAAACCAATATGGATTTTGGAGTTTTAGTAGGCTAACAAAGGTATTAACCTAATATGGATTATGTAGGAAAGCGTATCCTTTCTACTTCGCCCACAAAAGCCCCCAGACCTGCAATTTGGCAGGAAAAATCAATTCTGGAGGGGCTCCTGTGCCTCCAAATTTCAACTGCTTCTGCCAAAAAGGGAAAAAGAAAAAGAAAAAAGCTTATACTTGTTTTTAGACACCCCCGAAGAGTGAATGGGGAACTCAGAGCTGCTTTTTTTATACAGAATGGCTCAGAAGTCAAATCACAGTTCAAAGCAGACAGAGCGACTCAGAAACAGGTTGGAATTTTTAAAAAGCACACATACAGACAAAAGCATGAATCATGGGGCCATTGCATACCCCTATAAAATTATTTATTTATTTTTATTTAACAAAATGTATATACTGCTTGGCTGTAAAAATAATAAGTTCTAAGCGGTTTACCTTTTTGTAGGAGGCTTTGGCTTTATGTTTGCTAGGAAGGTTTAGTGAGCTTGATTGCTTATAATGAAGGAGAAAATGGCTTTGTGTGGAACACTAGAATGGCATCAGTGATGGTGGTGGCCTTTCCTCTCATCTTCAATAAAAATCTAATGTGAGATACAACTAAGTGTGCCCTAGAGACAAAGACTGTTTTGTCTTCACTGCCTACTCATTTGTATTTTCTGTTCGTTATTACCTTCCGTGAAAATGTTTTCTGGATTTGATTGTGTTCCCTTTGTTAATCTGTTAATTCCATTCTCTCACTCATTTTCTTATGTGTGTATGTGGTCCATTCTGTAAGCCATGGTGTGTTTTTTCTTTTGTTTTCTTTTATCTAGTGCATAGCACATTAACACTGGCAAGGAGGCTCATTGTCTTGAATTATTGCCACCATTTGAATAGTCTGTGATTAACTGCATGTAGCCATGCGTTTGCGGCCTGGTTGAAGAGGAATGTTTTTGCTTGGTGCCTAAGTTGTTGTCCATTTTTAGGAATGATCCATTTCACATTGTTAGGAATGAGGTGAAACTTGTGTTCACAATAGTAATGGGAGTGCTAGCTGAAGTGGGATCCTCCAGGAACAACAATTTAAATGCTAGGGAAAAGATCTTCTTGCAATGGGCATGTTGCCTTGGGTAAATCCTCTAGGTTGCCAGAAATATCTGAGTAATTGCCGCACTTTTAAGGAAGGCACAAAAATTTATTGGAATTAACTGTCCCAAAACACAAGGAAATCAGGTTAACAATGGTACAGGCTCAGCACAAGCACAGGGTCGAGCAAGGCAAGAGATGAAAAATTGAACAGAAGCAACCAAGATGTCCCAACTGTTGCCATTCCCCTCTTGCCAATATTTTAAAGATGAGGTTGGGTGATCTCACTTATGAGATGTTTGCCTTATTAGACTGCTTTATGTGGAAACGCATACTCCATCTGGACTGGGGCTTCTGATCCCACCTACCAAGGTGATGCCTGGTTCTTGGTGACAACGCTGTGTCTGACTGAAGCTCTGCCACCACTTCATCCACCTCAGCTGGTCAAAGCTCTCTCCACTCCCTAATGAATCCCCATGCTGTGCAGGAGTGGTGATGTAGAGAGTTGGCAGATCTTCTCCCCCCTCTCTGATATCTGGGGTCTCAAAGGGAGAACTTACATCCTTAAGTGCCAGCTTTCAAGCCTCTTCTTCGTTTCTTCTCCATTCTCCCCCCGCTGCTGCTCCTCTTCTATCTTGAGCTGCCAAACCATTTGAGATCCTGATGGATCCATGAAAATTAGAAACTATGAAGAATTTGTAGGGTTTTTGTGGGAGAAGGGAATATTGAATACCTTTTGATGTTTGCTGTCTTGGGTTACTTTTGGGAGGGAGGGCAGGATTCAAATTAAATAAATCAATATGCCCTTGTGTAGGCATTAAACATTCAAACACAATCTCTTACACATGTGCCATACAACAATGTCTTGAAGGTAAAGGAATGCTTGGTCCACGAATGAAGTTTGCAAATGTGAGATGGCCTGCTTTGCTTAGTATTGATGCACAAAAGACCTAACAGAGCTCCCAAAATCCCTGGGCAAAATGTTTCAACCAAATAACACCCCAAATTAATTAGGTAGTAGCTGATCAAGCAATTATGGAACACATCCTGTTTTCACAGCAGAATGGAAGGAAAAATGGCTGTCATGGGTAGAGGCAAAGCCCAGCTCAATTAAGAATCTGATGTGCTGTCTATTAAAGGAAATGGAAGACTAGCTTCACATATTACCAGGGATGCAGGAGCAGAATTCAAAATAGAGCCTTGGGTAAACATGAGGCTAAAAGGCCTCTAAATTACTTGATCCATACTGAAATATCTATGGGATCAACTTCCATCAAGGAAAGAAAAACCCTTGTGGGTCACAGTGTGAATGACATGTGCAAATTAAATTACTATTCTCTCTCTGGAAATAGAGGCATTGGGAAGAGTTCTGGCCTTCAACTTCTGCTTGATGAGCTCCTGTGCTGTGAAAGTCTTCTGGAAGGAAGGAAGCTATTATTACTTTGTCCCTAAACTCTTAATGACTGACTGTTGGTAACAATTAGATGAAAGTGTGAGGTCATGCAAGGGAAAACGGTTGTCTCACATAAGTGATAGCTAAATAGTTGCTGGTGGCTAGCAACCTGACTCATATGCTGATCCAGTTGGAACAGATGAACCAAAATAGGCCAGGTAATCCGCATTAAAATATTCCAGACCCTTTCTTGGAAAAGTCAACTTTACAACGATTTGCCTGTCTCGGTGCTTGTTTGTTGATATCTGTACCAGTTAAATAGGTTATTGTTAAGTGTACCTCGAAGCGACTAGCATGAGTTTGGCCAAACTGCGGGAGGCAGTGAAAGATAGGCGTGCTCTGGTTCATGGGGTCATGAAGAGTCGGACACGACTGAACGACTCAACAACAACAAGTGTACCAATTAGCTAGGTAGCCAAGTTGTGCATGACCTAGAAGCCCAAGAATTTTGACCCAGCATCCTCTGTGGTGTGGCAGAGCAGGGCAAAATGTGAAGTTGTGCATCAGTATTCACTGCTGACAATTCTAGAAGCCCCAAGGTAGCATCTGGGCTATCATTAAATTTCTGGTAGGTAGATGTGGTGGGTGAAATATACAGGCATGACCCAATAGCGCTGCTGTTGACATATTCTGTTTTCTGGTGGATGGAAGGCGCAGAGAAGCTGGCTAGAAAGGACATGCAGTGGCAGTTCCAGGTAGGTAGCCATGTTGGTCTGCCATAGTCAAAACAAAATAAAAAATAAAAAATAAATCCTTCCAGTAGCACCTTAGAGACCAACTAAGTCTAACGGCAGTGGCAGTTGCTTGGAACTGCTGTCAATAATTCCACAGAAGTTCAGACAGTACCAAGAACCCCCAGTACTTTGACATAGCTTGTGAGAGGATTTAGAGATAGCCAGTTGTTGTAATCTCTTATGAACAGGGAAGACTAAAGAGCTTCTTTAGAAACTACAACCTCTTTTGAGGAGATCCTGCCAAATATGGGGAAGTGGGAGTGGGCAGCAAGGCAGCAGAAGGCAGGAGAGCAGGCTAGGAGCTCATAAGCTTTCTTTCTTGATGTTTTAGGTCAGAAATCAGCAGCTTTACTGCAAGCCCTATTAAGTGTAGCAGGGAATGATGCACGGAGAATGTTATTTGTTATCAAAGAATGGCATCACCCATCACTCCTTGACTGTAAATGACTTTCTCCATTATTTCGTGCATGCACACGAAAGCTCATACCAGGAACAAACTCAGTTGGTCTCTAAGGTGCTACTAGAAAGAATTTTCGATTTTGTTTTCTCCATTATGTCCTGCATGGAGTCATGGGGTTATATTTGTAGCCAACATGAAATGTCTCACACAAGGAATATTTACATGTTAAGCTCCCCTCCCCCTGCTAGAATCATTGCTCCATCTCTGATAGCAAACATGCTGGGAAGAGCAAGGGTATGCTTGCAGGCTAATGGTTCACAAATTAAAACAAGCGCTGTCTCAGCTGAGGAATAACTCATATCAAAAAAGTTTAGATTGTTAAATTACCATGCCTTCAAAATTGTGCATTGCTGAAAGAAAGTCAGCACAATGTGCCTTTGATGATTTTTAATTTTAT
Source organism: Lacerta agilis (assembly GCF_009819535.1). NCBI lineage: Eukaryota > Metazoa > Chordata > Lepidosauria > Squamata > Lacertidae > Lacerta > Lacerta agilis. Next base: position 67,456,140 of record NC_046316.1, on the reverse strand, counting down.
TTTATTTTTTAATTTTATTTTATTTTGCATACAGTGCAGCTTCTGTGGTTGTTGGAGACTCAGATGCAGATGCAGATGCAGATGCAGATTGCTGCAAATAAAGGAAATTGGACATGCAGCTTTGCTGCTGAATGCTACAAAATGAGCAGTGAACTGTTGGTCCTTCAATTGGATATCATATGTCACGGTCCAATGGGTTGTGTAAGATGATGGACAAACCTATTTGAGACACAGATTTCAGTAATTTTCAACCAAACACAATGGTGTGGTGTCTGTTTTTCTTTCCAGTAAGCATTTATCCAGCGCTCTGCAGTCTCCCTGGCTGCTGGTGCTTCCTGGTCTAAAAAAGCCCCATGGGGGGAATTGCCTCATGCCTTCTCCCTGGGCTTTGATTGAAACCTGGACACCCAGGAAGGCTGCCGAGTGCTGATGATTTGTAGAATGAAAGAGGCTATAGTCACAAACAGCCCATGGCTCCTTGAAAAGTAACGTTTTAATTTTCAAATGCAAATTCTTATCTCATTAATTGATGTGAAATTGTTGAGAGGACATGCACAGCACTAGTTCTATGTGAACACCATTTTTATTCACCCAGGACTTTTAGACTCTTGAGCATGTATGCATAATCTATCTTAAATTTTAGGTTAAGGATAACCCAGAAAGAAGTGGTTTGGAGGGTTTACTGGATTCCATCCAGGCTCTACCAAAAGGGCATGAGAACAGGAGCTATCTTTTTGAGATGTAACACTGATGAGGGCACATTAATTCACATGACCTGGTCCTGCCCAGTAATGCAACCCTTATGCAGAAGTATGCAGATACTTAAACAGGATTGTCTTTATCCTCGAAACAAAATTGGGGAGTTTAACATTTGGGGATGTTACCATGTCAAAGCATGCTTCATCAACTAGAAACATGAAAAGGTACCCTTGCTCCTAAACTTGACTGTTGCAGTTGAGGACATTTATGTCCTTACACTCAGGGAGAAAGCAATTTATTATTGCAAAATGAAGCCATGCACCACCTATTTTTCACTTGCTGGGATGCAGAGGCACAGTCTTGCACCCAGTATTGAGGGGCCCCAGCATTGCACACACTGCTCACCTTTGACGTCATGCACATACCATGTTTTGCGCACACATTGTCAGATTTCTTTTTAAGGAGGTGGTAACGTGATGCTCAGCCTTGGTTTTGCAAACCTTAAAGTTGCCTCTTCCTCTTCTAAACCAACTTGCCCTTCTTGGCTCACCTAAACCAGTGCCAAGCATCTGTTTGGTGTGTAACCATCCAGAGATCCTCTCTCTTTGTGTGTGTTTAAATCTAGATCTGCTCAAATGGTGCTTCATTGGGATATCAATTCTGTTCAAAATCTGGTTCCACTTATTTTAAAGTGGAATGGCTTTATATATCTACTGAGGGAAGTGGGACTTTGCTATTGCTCTTCACTAATGGCTGCACTTGCAGAATTCCTTCTCTATTTTGAAGCTGAAAGCAGAAGACAAAACAGTCTCAGCTTCGTTTGCTAGGTGGAAGCAATTTGGATGAAGTTCAAATATTTATCTTGCCATTTCAGTGGTTGTTTGGGCCAAATCGATGTGTTCTCTGGGCCAGTGTACAAAAGCCTCCCTCCCTTTGTATATTCCCTTTAAGGACAAAGCATATTTATGGTATTTCTCTGTTGGAGAGGTAGGGCAGAGTTGGAGCTATGTTGTCTTCCATTAGGGCTATTTGCAACAATGGCATTCTTCATCTTTATACAATTTGAACCAAATGTCTCTCTCTCTCTCTCTCTCTCTCTCTCTCTCTCTCTCTCTCTCTGTGTGTGTGTGTGTGTGTGTGTGACACACATATATATATTTGCATGGCAAAGGCATTTTAGGGGCAAGGAAATCTTAGAATGCTTTCCTGAGATAAAGTGTTGCAGATAATGTCCAATGTCCTTTCCAGCTACTGAAAAAGGAATCTCTACTTTCAGTGAAGTCAGCAGGGCTTGGGGGATCCTGTGTTAACTCCTGAGTCTGTCAGGGACATTTCGCCTTGGCAGTTCTTTTAAGAGTGTCATGCGAGAAGTTTTCAGAATGCCGCCAGTGTTGGTGGTACGAGAGAAAACAAGGACACATACCAACTTTGTTAATGTTGTGGTTCTTCCTTGGTAGCCACTGGGAATGTCTGCATAGCTTGGCAAAGACCTTCTCCTTTCTTTTCCATTCTTTATTGCCAGACGCCATTGCCTTTCAGTACTTCACTCAGTGGGAGTACAGTGAATCCACTCTTCTGCAAGTCTTCAGAGCGAGTGAGCAAGCAAGTCCTCCAGACTACAGTTCCCATCATCTCCAACCAGTGGTCATGCTGTGTGAGGGTGAAAGGAGTTTTTTGTCCTGCTCCTGGTGATAAACAGGCAGAGAGGCTGAAGGTTGGCCAGGGCCTGTACCAGAACCACAATCCAATTTGCAACACCGGGACAGCACTAGAAGCAGATCCAATCCAATTTGCAACACCGGGACAGCACTAGAATCCAATTTGCAACACCGGGACAGCACTAGAAGCAGAGTCTATGCCATTACTTTCTTATAAGGAAGCAAATAGCTTCCATTCACATTCTTGTGGGGAAACTTAAATACTGTGCGTAGGGAAAACATATTGGGTGATTTGGTCACCACAGAGAGGGATATACTGAAGGGAGCCATATTCCTCTTGAAAGCACTTCCAGTATTTGGAAGAAGGGCCATTATTTCCCCATCTGCACAGTACACTTAAAGCAGTATCATGCCACTTTAAATAGTCATGGCTTCCCCCAAAGCTTTCTGGGAACTATACTTTGTTAAGGATGCTGAGAGTTATTAGGATACCCCCACCATTCCACTCACAGAGCTACAATTCTCAGAGTATTTTAACAATCCCTCTTCCCAGGGGAATGGGGGGTATCCTAATAACTCTCATCATCCTTAACAAAGTATAGTTCCCAGAAAACTTTGGGGGAAGCCATGACTATTCAAAGTGGCATGATACTGCTTTAAGTGTACTCTGCAGATGGGGCAATAATGGCCATTTTTCCAAATACTGGGGGTCTCCTAGGAACTCTCAGAACCCTTAACAACAGTTTTCAGGATTCTGTGGGGGAAACTGTAACCGGTTAAAGTGGTATCCCAGTGCTTTAAATGTATAGTGAGGATAGCCTATGTTTCCTAAGTGGGAGGTGGGAAGGAAGCAATGCAGAGAATTTCTACACACAAACATGCCAATCCCAAATGCTTCTGCTTGATGGAAGAAGTCGTCCCTTGCCTTCCAACTCAGGGTCTGGAGGCTGTGGTTAGTTTGGGTCATCAGCAATGGTGCGGTTAGGTAATTTAATGATGTGGACTTAATAGTCGTATGGAGGTGGGGGAGAGGGCTCCTCAGATATTAATGTATATTGCCTCAAAATGTGGAAAGCTAGTTCTGCTGCTTTTGGGGGGGGGGGGCTTCCTGATGATTTTGCTGACAGAGCCCCAATGGTCCGTCTCTGACCACACCACTGGGCATCATGTCCAGATTTGGAAGAAATAGGACTGCCCTTTGCTGTGCCCATGCTAGTGGCTGCATGGCCATGTGAGAGTGGGAGGAGAACTTTTCACCCATTTCTTTTTGCCTTTTCATTAACCAATGAGGCCGAAGCCATTGCAAGGGATGGTTAAAGGGGTACTGTAAGTACAGATTTTCTTCTTAGTTACTGGAAAGAGACTGTGTGGTTCAGAGTGATGGAGTTGGGTAAGGAAGGACAGTAACTTTCCGTTCCTCCAACAGCCACCCGCAAAACGTGACTGGCCTTTAGAGAGTTCCTTAATGAAGATAATTTCTGTAAGATCAAACCAGAACTGCAATCAACATTTTTGTTGGTCCCAAAAATGAAAGCTTCCATAATTCAGCACAACCCTTTTAGAGGTCTAGCTATAGTGCCAAAACAAGATTTGATACCTTGGTGTTGCAAACAATCAGGTTACTACAATCAGCAACAATTTGCTACATGATGAAGAGCTATGGGAATTATTTTTTGTAATCAACCATCAAGATCTCTTGTATGGCGAACGGGTGAGCATATTCAGCTTGTTTTCCACATGTAGTGTTGTACCTGAGTGTTTTTGGATTAGGTATTGTGGGGGGTGTTGCTCCTCTGTTTCCATGGATGACCATGCAGGGTGGCCTCTGCTAGAATCCAGCCTTTGCTGCTGCCACCGCAGCTCCCTGGAATTAACTACCAGCCCAAATCAGGCAGGTGTCTGGTGTGATGATGTTTAGGCAGCTACTGAAGACATTTTTGTTTTGTAAGGCATTGCCTGAGGTGTAACCCAGTCATTTAATCAATTTAATATCTGATGAAATAATGTTGAATTTTCAAGAAATCTTTTGGTGTGTGAAGTTGTGTGAAGGGCTTTCCTTGTTTACCCGAGCTCCAGAAAATTTCCAGGAAATTGCAGCTGTTAAGGGCTGTGCCCTTACGGAGTGTATTATTTAGGCAATATTTAAATGGTATGGTATCCTATCCTGTGATTAGCTCCACCTTCACCACTACTATGGAGCTGGATTTGGAGTTCATTCCAGAGTGGTGGACCCAAGTCCCAGATTTGTCTGTTCACAGAAAAAAAACCTCATGGAGTCTGTGGCTACCATTGCACATTACAAATACCCAACTGGTGACCAGTACCATCCACATAAAATGATAAGAGTTGGATGGGACTTTGAAGGTTATCTAGGTCAACCTCCTGCCACAGGTAAAGTATTGTAAAGCATCTTCTTGTAGCAAATTAAGTAAGAGAATGGACAGGATGGAGACCAATGCTTCACTGGTGCCAGCACGATATTGAGCATGAATATATTGCAATGTCAGACATTTTTCACTCCAGATTCAGAACATCATTGTGGCAATCAGTTCCTGTGTCAGGGCCCAGCTCAACGATATGTACACCATGAACAAAAATTAGCTTCAAACATGTGCAGAGTGGAATCTCCTCTAAAATGAGTCACCATAACACTTTCTGGATTAGGTTTTCAGATCAGGTTCTCAGAACATCAACACTTTTTTTTTTTTTAAAGACAAATTGAAAGACCAGTCATACAACTGAAGAATAGAAACCCAAATCTGTTTCGTTTCTCCTACCTTGTCCTAGAATTCATTCCTCCCAAAGTTCCATAGCTCTTTCCAAAATTTTGTTTCTCCTTTCCTATGGAAGAGAAATACTACTACATAAAATACATGCAATTGTTCAGCATTCTTTATATACATTGTTTTAGGCTTCCGGTTTGGTGCCGGATAATGGCGGAGCGGAGCTGAAGAGCTCCGGCTCCCGGGGGGCTTTAGGGGTCTCCTTGTCTGCGCCAAGGGCCCCTTAAAGCCACGGGAAGAGCGTCCCGTGGACCGCGGCCTCGTGGGTCCCAGACGTGCTGTCTCTGCTCTTGATTGACCCTCGTAAGGGGGGGAAATCAAGCGAGCGGAGCTCCGACACGGGACTGAAGAGGCGGATGCACCCCCCCAGGAGATCAAAGCAGCGATTCTGCCAGACCTGAGCACCAAGCTTTTCCTGCTAACTTCAAAGAAAAAAGAAGAACCCCGGCTGCTGTAAGTACGGGACTAATTGGATTTACATTTGAATAATTGGCAACCGGGAGGGATGTTAAAAGGAAGCCCGTCCCTCTCCTTTGTTGTGTAGAGAGGTAATTAAGTTTCAAGTTGCTGCAGCAATGAATTGTAATGTTAAAAATAGATGTTACCAAAGTATATTAGTATTGAAGGCAGAGGAGGGAAAGCGGGGGAGGTCCCTTAAGAAGATTAGAAACTAGATTTTGTTAAGTAGTAAGAGATAGATTGGTGTTCCAGTTTAGGTATGTATTTGTTTTTTTTTGTTTTTGTTTTGTATTAATCGTTGTATTTGTTATTATGTTGATGTTGTTGTTGTGTTTTGTTTTTTCTATGGTGTAGAAAACTAATAAAATCTTTTTTTAAAAAAAATATATACATTGTTTTAGCTAATTACTTAAAATGTAAGACTTTTTACTAAACAGCCAGTGACCCAAACTAACACTGCTAACTTTTGAGATTATATTGTTTTTCTCTCTCTACTGAAGTTTGGGAGTATCACTGGACATTCCTGTCAGTCGCTAGAGCAGGTGTGGGAAACCTTTGGTCTTCCAGAAGTTATTGAACTGCAACTCCTCTCAGCCCCAACAAGCATGTCCAATAGCCAAGGATGATGGGAACTGTAGTTCATCATTGTCTGGAGGGCAAAAGTCCAATGCTCTTGAGTTTTTGTTCATTTGTTTTCCTTCTTGGCTTGTGTGAGTGGCAATTGGGATCTAGGTCTTGGGTTAAATCTAGATTTAGCTAAAGTAAAAAGCTTGCTTACCACCTCTCCTATCCCTCCCTCCCTGCAATCTCCCTATCTAATCTATTTCTGCTGCTTAGGAAGAGTGTGTGTGTGTGTGTGAGAGAGAGAGAGAGAGAGAGAATTGAACAAATGAACAATGAATGGTTCTGTCGCCATTTAAAACTCATTTGTTACTTTACTTTGCCATTCCTTTCATTATTTGTTTCATTGATTCACAAATCATGAAAGGTGCATGATTTTGAGGGGGTGTGAACCAGGTGCCCCCATGCAGGGATTTCTGTCCTGCCTGCCACTGGGGTCTCTGGGCCCCAGAGCCTAGCCTGCCCTTGCCGCTGTGTCCCCGGCCCCCTCTCTGAATGGCTGCCCAGCCAGAGTTGGGATGTGACCGCCATACTCCATGCCCTATGCCTGTGCAGCAGGTTTTGTTCACCCTGCATGCCCAGTCCCCTGTCCCACCTGGTGTGCACACAGACACGGCGGTCCTGGGCACCAACAAAGGATGCAACACTACTGCTTGGCTGGAGAGCTGCATTGCAAAATTCAGAAATGTGTGAAATTCAAAGGATGCTTGTGATTCAGTTCACACATGGTTTTGGAAAGTGTGAATTAGGTCCATTCACCTTTAAATGCAATCTGATTTTCTTCCCAAACCTTAATCGACACCCTCCATGCAGTTTCCACCTCCTAGTCATAGAAGATTTGAGCTGCTTCTAGAAAATGTCTCCATCTTCCTAGGGAAGCCTTCCTTGCATGCCCCTTACCGCAGTCGAAATTACTAATTGGGTGGAGCAATGGTGTGAGTTTGGGGTAACCAGGTTTCTTCTAATCAGGGTTTCTTAACTGAAACATGATTTTCTTATGAGTGCGTCTGCAAAGGGAAATATTGTGCATAAGGCGTCATCCCCACTAAGATTTTATTTGCGGTTCACTGAAGCACCATCTTTTTTTATATAGCTCACAGGAAGTAATGAGTTATAACTGAGAGTGTTGGGGCTTTTTTTTTAAATGCAGCTTCTGTGAATGCAGTAAATGCTCATACTATACTTCCCCTTCAGACAGTACAGCTAGGTTTCTTCTCTTCTCTGAAGCTGGTGTAGCCAAAAGGTTAAAGGAATATGCTGCCAGGACTCCTGTTGACACCATGAGTTTTAGAGGGAAAGTATTTAAAAGGGAACCCAGTGAACTCTGGAGGAGAAAAAGGACGATTAGGCGAGTAAATCAAGGAGAAGTCCACAGGTTGAGCTGCGTATGTATTATATATATATCTTTCCTCTTCTTTTGTCTAGTTCTTTTCTCATGCAAGTTCCCCATTCTACAGATAGGGGAGAGAGCGGAATTTGAGCTAGTTAATATCTGTGTACAACGCCAATTGACATGATAAAGTTGGAGGTTGCGTTTCTAGTCAAACAGCATATCATGATCCTAACCCTGTCTGAATGTTATGGAACAAAATTAGCTTTAATCTAGTTTTTAATCTTATCTTGGGTTTAGAATTACTCATTTGCCTGTTCCTTCAAGGAAAAAGGGAACTAACAATCTAGATCGGTTTGGCTTATGGGGGAAATTATTAGTATTATTATTAATTCAGATTGTTGCTTTGTTGTGTTTATGACATGGGAGTGCTGATCTGTCAAAGGAGGTAAATGTTGCATTGTTGTTCAGTCGTGTCCGACTCTTTGTGACTCCATGGACCAGAGCACGCCAGGCACGCCCATCTTTCACTGCCTCCCGCAGTTTGGCCAAACACATGCTAGTCACTTCGAGAACACTGTCCAACCATTTCATCCTCTGTCATTCCCTTCTCCTTGTGCCCTCCATCTTTGTAATGTTGCATTACAAGAGTACAATTTTAAATCTTGGTTATTAGCCAGGCAATTGGCCAAGCAGACTGATTTTCACAATGTTAGATCTTTCACATGGATACACAGTAGATTTAAAACACCATTCCTTCCTGATATACAGCCTTTGAAAACTGGGGCCTTTGGAAAGTGCTCCTCCCTTACCCCCCCGGTTGTGTGCGTTCATCATGCTTGTTTATAATTCAAGGCCTGGCACAGAATTTTGCATCTTTAAAGTGTTTCTGCTTTCGTGGTTTCTTTGCAAAAGGAAGATCCAATTACTTAAGCCTGTCGAGAGAAGCTCCAGAAAGCACAGGCATTTGGTAATAGTCTCTGGGTCAAACCAGAAAAGATTTTGAGGACTGGGGATTGGATCCTCCCCTCTTTGTCATTTTTGTTTAAAAAAGCAGCCACAGAGACAGCACCTCCCCAATTTGGTTGTCATGATGACACTGGCAATAGTTAACCCTTTCCCCATGTAGTTTTCCTGATGCAAATCTCCCTCCAGCTGCTCTTTGTACCATCAGAGAAGCATAGTTTCACCTAACAGGAAAGGAGATTAATACTGAGGCAATGACAGGGTGGTGGTGGCATTAAACCCTCTCCTAAAGTGCTGTGGCAGGTTCAGGAGGGATGAACAAGATAGTGTCAGAATTGATTAATGTTTGGAAAATGGTTAGGGGAAAGGCTTATACCCCCCTCTGCAAATGCTGTGTTATCTATGTGCAAGAAATTAAAGAGACAGAATGTTCACTTGAAGAATACATGTTTTTCTCATGGCCAGTCCCTGGAATCCCATGTTTAATCGTTGGCTTCTCCCATCAAAGAGACTGGGTGAAAGATGATGCAGAAAATATCTGCCTGAGATTCTTGAGAGCCACTGTCACTCAGAGTAGATAATTGCAAGGTAGATGGGCATCATAAGCAGATCTGGTATGGCAGTTTCCTCTGTCCCTATGCTAAATCTGCTTTGACCTTTCAGATATGCAAGGAGGGTTGGGGGCATAGTTAGAGGTCTGTATAATTGTGGCCAGGAATTGAGACTTTGTGGCCCTCAACAGATCATTTCCCCTCTCCCGTGATTACTATTCTATCTGCTTATTCTGAAAGGAATTTTGAATCTTTGACGTATTGTATTCTGGTCTCAGAACAGGATGAGCCTTGTTTCAGGACTTGGGTTTCTAGACAGAACTTTAATATGTTTTTTGGAGCTGATGACCTACTGCCCTGCTTCTAAATGTTTCTTCATTTTCACCAGGAAGATTTGAAAATAAATAGTCTTATTTTGTCGATCTTATCAGGTCAGCGTACGATTTGGGGCATCTCATCTGCCTAATTCTTATTGTGGAAATATCTCACTGCCAATTAACTAGCATTCTGGATCAATCTAATTTAATGCAGCAAAATGGAACTCACTTGTAGCTTCTAGTTTAATGTTGCAAATAGTGGTTTTTGGAGAATTTCTTTAAGAAACAAGGCACCCTGATCTAGCAGGGAAAGTCTCTGTGTGGAAGATGACTAACAAACATGCAGATGTGCAGCATTGTTGGTATCAGAATACTAATCAATCCCCATTGAATTGGCTGGGTGGATACCTTAATTCAGAATGTGTGTTTCCTTCCAGAGCTGCTAGTTTGAAAGTACATATACAGGATTCATTTATTTGCCAAAAATGCGTACACTGCAAAACTTAAGGGGGGGGGATAACATGGCAGTCAACAGCATGAAATCAACAATATAAATATATTCACAAAACAAGTTAAAAATACACAAATCAGAAGATCAAATTAATACATCAATATGACTGGATCACCCCTCAGTCAGTAAACACTGGGTTACACAAGGGTAGGACTGCACCAAGAATAATATTTTGTATATGAGGTGTGTGTGTGTGTGTGTGTGTGTGTGTGTGAAAGCAACACCCTGATTTAAAAAACAAAATATTGGAGCACTAAAATAATATTGTTGCTTTTAATAACATTTGTGGTTCTGGTTTCATATGCAACATGAGACGAGCTGTTGTAAACTGTGGCTGCTTAAAACAGGAAAGCACTACTCCCTGCATCTTTGAGTTTGGATAAAAGTAAGTTGCAGTCACTGTGGCCTGCTGTCCTGTTCAGGCATTTTTCAGTCGCTTGTTTTGCCTTCAGAAAAGTGCTTGAAACATGGATTCCCTTGACTTCACTTCTGCAGTTCATAACCTATGCCTTCCCACCCACCCAATATTTCACAACTGGAGCACACTAAATACTTGTCCCAAAGGCATTTCTGCTGTCAGTATTCAGTGAGTCTTCCATCCTCCCCAGAACAGCTGCAGTTTTCCTTATTGTATTCTGTAAGGCCATGATGCACTGACGAGCCACAGTGAAGGTGGCTATGATTTCTACCATACAATGCATACATAATTCAGAATCGTTCCCTAGTTTTGTTGAAATCAGCTTTATAATATCACTGTGTCATAACATCTAATAAATCATCCCTCATTCATTTCTGCCACTTTGCGGCGAACTGTTACTGGGTTCTTCTTTCGTTAACAGTAATGAAAACTCTTGATTTGAGGCAAGGGTCACCAATCTTTTGAGGCTAAGAAGATGGGATGGGTGCCAGTGGCTGCTGCGGTGGGTCAGGTGTGGAATAACCCAAATTGCTGCCACAATTAGAAGTGCACAAAAAGAGACAGGATCACAGAATAGTCCAGGTATGCTGCCCCACCAACCCCCACCCATCAATGGGGGGGGGGAGCACTCAAATTGGCTACTGCCATGTTTGCTTATAGAGAGAATCTCTTTGCACCTCTCCTGTGTTCAGAATAGATTGCAGGATGAGTATCCTGGCATCTAATGTTTAAGGGGGCGTGTTCACTGTAAGCCAGTGATGGCCACACGTGGCCCTCCAGCTGTTTTGGGACTACAGCTCCCAGCATCCGTAGCTAGCAGGACCAGTGGTCAGGGATGATGGGAATTGTAGTCCCAAGACAGCTGGAGGGCCAAGTAAGCAGATGTTAGTGATGATGGCATTAAATTATGAAATGGTTGCAACTTGCAACTACAACTATTTTTCTTATAGTCTGCATCTAAATCTATTTGCACTTGGAACTCCCTCCCCCCCCTTTTAAAAACTTTTGCTGTGAAATGTTCCTATCACTTCCACTTATTCTCGTGTAATGTGACAATTGCATATTCAGTTTAGCTCTACCATCCCTGCAGCTTCCCTACAAATTCGTCTATCAAATTCATGTTGTCAGAAATAATTTTAAGTTTCAGGAAGCATTCATATGATCTCAAAATTCACCAGGCAGTTTTAGGGCAATCTTATCCATGCGATCTTGCAGAATATTCACTGTGCCAGGACACAGGATTATAATAGGCAGCCGCAATTCTATGATTCTACGAATCCTTTGATGGCCTCTTAGGCTGCAATCCTGGGCTCATTTACCTGGGACGAGATTCCTTTGAATTCAAAGGGGCTGAGCAGAAATGTAGAGGATTGTGATGTTAATAGAAATTTATATTTGAATTACCTGAAGTAGAAGTTATTAAGTACCTTTGTTGCTGCTCTGATAAAAAAAAATGGAGTGGCTTTAAAGTTTGTTTGTTTTTTAAAGCTAAATTATCTGATCACAGATTTCCCACATTGGGTGTTTCTCAGCCCCATCAACATACTTTACCTCCTTGAGTTGCTTAATATGCCTTATTGACACCCCTATTTTCATTGGAGAAATGTTGGAATGGCCAAACCTCAGTGGTAGAGCAGCTACTCTGCATGCATAAAATTCCATGTTCAATCTCTGGCATCTCCAGAAAGCATTGGGAAAGGATGCTGCCCGAGAACTGAAGAATCACTGTCAGTTGTTGTAGGCAAGATTGGGCTAGATCAGGAGTAGGCAACCTCCAGTCTGCAGGTGAAACCTGGGACAGTGGGACACCAGACCTCCTCCTTTTGCTTATAAGACTGTTTTCCTTGAGCTACAGCATCACATGTGGGGCAGGTAGAGAACAGATATGGGGCAAGTAGAGACATGTCTACATAAAGCAGGATTGAATAACTCACCGGCTGAAGTGTGGAAAGTTCAGTCCTTTTTGGTTCAGACGCACCAAACAGTTTCCCTGGGTCATGGCTGGTGTAGCTGAACCTTACAAAATCAGCTGATGTGCAGGGAGCTCAATACTGTTTGGGCAGTATCTCCACCTTCCCCATAGGTCAACTTTGACAGGTGGGTAAGATGACAAGGTATCATTATGGCGTCAAATATTGACAGGTGGATGGCCCCACCCATCTGTCAAAGTTGACAGATGCTCTGAAGTTGGTTAGATATACAGTATCAGCTTCCGTGGATGGAAACTATGTACAGCTCTCAACCATTGGTTTGGAACTGGAGTGCTACAGTGGCCTTTAACCATGAGTAATATATGAGACGCTGGTGGCACTGTGGGTTAAACCACAGAGCCTAGGACTTGTCGATCAGAAGGTTGGCGGTTTGAATCTCCGTGACGAGGTGAGCTCCTGTTGCTCGGTCCCTGCTCCTGCCAACCTAGTAGTTCGAAAGCACATCAAAGTGCAAGTAGATAAATAGGTACCGCTCCTGCGGGAAGGTAAACGGCATTTCCGTGCGCTGCTCTGGTTCTCCAGAAGTGGCTTAGTCATGCTGGCCACATGACCCGGAAGCTGTACTCAGCCAATAAAGCGAGATGAGCGCCGCAACCCCAGAGTCGTCCACAACTAGACCTAATGGTCAGGGGTCCCTTTACCTTTACCTTTACTTTTACCTTTAATTGCACTATGTTTCCTCCAGTGTTGGATTTAATTAGGCAGTGTTCTACACTTACAACAGTCTGTCTTTATATCACACCCTTGAAAACTCTTGCAGGATTTTAACTATACTTCAGTATTTTCTCAAAGTTCCAGCATTATGGTTCAAAGCCTGCCAAATCCTTGTGGTATTTGGCCTAAAAAGCACAGTAGGGTGAAAAGAAGGAGCTTTCTCCACTCTGCGCCTCCATTTTAGGGTACCTCTGTGTTAGAACTGCCATGTTTTCACTTTTTGGTGACAAGCTAAATTTTAAGGATGTAATCTAACCACAGTCTGCACAACCACAAAGGGCCTGGAACAAAAATGAAAATCTATTCAGCTGTGCTCATGTTTTAAAGGGCCTCCTTTAAAGGTCCAGCAAGTGGGCCCATACTAAAAGGTCCTGTTCTCCACCCCCACCCAACCACAGCCTAAATGTACACACCACAGAGAAGCAAACTGAAACAACCAAAGGTCATAGAGACTAACCATGTTTATTGGCACATGCTTTTGTGGTCTAGAGTCCACTTCATTAGATATTCATCAGAACACCAGAACGCGCCTGTTGAAGTGGATTTTAGCCCACAAACATTTATGCTGCAATAAAGTGTGTTGGTCATTAAGCTACTATTTTGTTGCTTTTGCTGCAACAGACTAGCACTGGAAAAAGCAAACTGAGTGGCTAAATGTCTCCATAGGAAGCCACGCTTAACTAAGCAGCAGGATTTTTTCCTCTTGAACGGGCCATTTATGGAGGGTTTGTTTTGTATTGTACAGCTGGCTGTTTAGCTGATCTTGAAAATGCTGAGTAGATCAAGTTTATTGCATTTATGGGTGGGGGTGGAAGTGACTTGTCTTCCAACTACCTCATCATGATTTTGCTAGAAGCTTCTTGAAAAACTGGGCTCTGTGCAGTAAAACACACCTTGTTTCTCTTTTACTTTCTCTTGTGGATTTCTGTCAGTCTCTTCTTTTTCATTGGGCGCATGTGCAGACAGAAGCATGAGTGTTCCCTGCAGGGTCATAGTGTGTCAGATTGACTGTGTTCTTCCGTCCTGCGCCCAGTTAACTTCACATGTGAGACTTATTTTTTAGTCATGCATTAAAAAACCTACATTCGCTAAATACAAGGGCACCAGAATATGAGAAAAGCTTGGCTGTGTCAGAGGAAAGGTCCAGCTAACCCAGTATCCTGGTTCCCATACTGTCCAACCCTATTTTTTCTGGGAATCTCAGAACCAGGGCATAAAGACAATAATCCTACCTAGCTGTTGCTCCCCTACAACTAGTATGAGGGGTATCCTCCTCCTGATTATGGGTCATTATACAATACAGCAGTAGCAGCCCTTGAAAGTCCCATCCTCCGTGAATTTGTCTAATCTCTTTTAAAGACACCTAAGCTAGTGGCAGTGAGACATTTCACTTTCTTGGGTTCCATGATCACTGCAGATGGTGACAGCAGTCACGAAATTAGAAGACGCCTGCTTCTTGGGAGAAAAGCAATGACAAACCTAGACAGCATCTTAAAAAGCAAAGACATCACCTTGCCGACAAAGGTCCGTTTAGTTAAAGCTATGGTTTTCCCAGTAGTAATGTACGGAAGTGAGAGCTGGACCATAAAGAAGGCTGATCGCCGAAGAATTGATGCTTTTGAATTATGGTGCTGGAGGAGACTCTTGAGAGTCCCATGGACTGCAAGAAGATCAAACCTATCCATTCTCAAAGAAATCAGCCCTGAGTGCTCACTAGAAGGACAGATCCTGAAGTTGAGACTCCAGTACTTTGGCCACCTCATGAGAAGAGAAGACTCCCTAGAAAAGACCCTGATGTTGGGAAAGATGGAGGGCACAAGGAGAAGGGGACGACAGAGGATGAGATGGTTGGACAGTGTTCTCGAAGCTACTAACATGAGTTTGGCCAAACTGCGAGAGGCAGTGAAGGATAGGCGTGACTGGCATGCTCTGGTCCATGGGGTCACGAAGACTCGGACACGACTGAACGACTGAACAACAACAACAAAGCTAGTGGCCATCATCACATCTTGTGGCAACAAATTCCATTGTGACTTTTCATCACATAAGTAGTCACAACAGATAGCCTCCAGCTGCCTCCCTCCAACCAGCTGCTCTCCTTTTCCCTACATCTTGCATGGACAGGAATATTGGTCAACAGACTTCTACCACACAACGTCCATTCTGCATTTGTAAGGAGTTGCAATTTCTGTGCTGCAGCAGCTACACTCTGCAACTTGCTGCCCATTGACATTAGGTGGGTGCCTTTGCTGCACTGTTTTTGACGTCTGCTAAAAATATTTTTATTTGGGCAAGCCTACCCAAATTTGTAAAGCCGACGTGCATTTTAATATGTGTTAATATATTACATTGTGGCTCTGCTCTCTCCTTATGGAGCACATTGCCCATTGAAGCTAGACAAGCTCTGATATTATACGCATTTTGGGAGAGGCTAAAAAGAACCTCCTGTTTGTTCAGGCCTTCCCAAAAGGATGAGTTGACAATGACTCATGGTCAATATCATATTTAGGAACATAGGAAGATGCCTTATATTGAGTCAGACTGTTGGGCCATCTGGGTCAGTTTTGTCTACACTGAATGACAGCAGTTGTCCATGGTTTCAGGCAAGAATCTCTCCCATACCTACCTGGAGATGTCAAACATTTAACCTGGGACCTTCTGCATGCAAAGCAGATGCTCCACCACTGAGCTGCCGTCTCCCTTTTAGAACACTGTTTTGTTTTATTTTAATGTTGTGCATCCCCTATGATGTTTTTAATCTTTAGCAGTCAATAAATGTTCCAAATAAACACAAAGGAATAATAGCTGGCTTTCAAATTAAGGGGGGGGGGACCCTGTTTGACCCCATTGACCATGGTTCCTGATTGTTTCCATGCTTAGATTTGTGTCTTCATTGAGTTCAAATATTCAGAGAAGGCAGGTGAAGGCAGCAGAGGGAAAAAGCTAGAGGAGTTGATGGAAGGAAAGAAAGGGTAAGAGACAGAACACAGGAAGTGAAAGGCGAGAGGAAAAAGGCAAGTGAGGCAAAGACAATGGAGACAAGGGAGTTGCAGAGAGCTGAAGGGAGGGGAGGAAAGTGTTGGATGAGTTGAACAAAGACAATAAAAAGAAGGCTGAAGCCTTGAACTTTGAAAATGGGTCCTAAATTGCAAGTTAGGGATTAAGGGTGGGTCCCTGACCTGACCTATGACCTGTTTAAAAAAAAACTCCATTTATAACTGTGACCCCCCCTTCTTTTCCCTTGGTTATCACCCTATGAAAACATCAACTTTAGGATGGCTTCTGGATCAACCAGTCTCCTGCCACCTCTCACTATCCTGCTCCCCAGCAGTCCCATGTAGGAAGCTTTGAGGACTGTGGCCAACAAGGCAATTTGCCCTTCTGGGGCTACCACACAGGGAGTAGAACATAATAGTTACAATGCAGCATGAGGTTTAACATACACTCAAATGACAGATTGTGCTCACTGGAGCTTTTCTGTTAGATTCCTATTCAACAGTTGTGGGCTTTCGAGACAGGCTTTTAATTGAGGTGTTAAAAAACAGTTCAGATGTTCTGCACAAAACCTAGTTTGTAATGTGATATCTAGTGTGCACTCATCATGCACAATGTGCCCCCAAGCACTCAAAGGTTATAGTCAACTTGCATTGCATCTGAATGTGCTGTTTTGCCCTATTGCTCCAAAGAAGAGCTCTCTGAGACTGGTCACATTTTGGGACCTCAGGCAAGCTATGGATGCACTATGTCTGCTTCTATGAAATCAATTATGGGGATATTTTTAGTCATCATTGCTGGAAGAGCCACAGTGCTGTGACTGGAACAAACAATGAGAAGTTGTAGGAGGTGGGACTTGATTTAATCATTAACAATCTACATAACATTGAAGCCAGTGCATATATAACAGCTGTGAATTGTAGGGGGAATTCTCTTTGGTTCTGGCACTAGCCTCAGACCCAGGTGCATGCTAACGATAGCTTGTCTATTGAGAATGAATATGGAAGGCTCCATTTTGCAGCCTAGTGAATAGTCTGTAGAAATTGGGTGTAATAGTAGGAGCTTGCTGGTGAGTGCCTCTTTTTATAGTCACATCATCTGCATCTCGCTAACGTAATTCATTACTCATTTAAGCTAGCAAATATCAAAACAGCACTATCAAAATCCAATCCTGCATCATTCAGCCTTGGCACAGAGATTGCCTAATTGGTTCATTTCCAGGAGAGCCAGACAAGTTAAATTCAGGCGAGACAATCCTGAGACTGTTGGAGCTTTAAATTAGAATAAGCTCTACTACAAATCTCCCAGCATACATTTCTAGAAAGAAATGCACTAATTCAAACACTGTAAGACTTTCCTGACTGCTTTTTATCCCAAGGATCTTGGTGCAGAGATAAAACGGTAGCAATAATTATCAGGATTTTCCATCCCAAACACAGAGAAAACCTCTCAAAATGCAAGGAGAAGGGAAGGGAATTGCAGGGCTTCGTTTGCCAAATCACAACCAATTTTCTCTGCAAAGAATGAAATCAGCACTACTCAGACTGCATATCCTAAACTTTAGAACTCTTGATTATTTAGGGTCCTGCAACTGGGGGCATAGGGAGGAGTTCAGATATCGATCCCCCCACCTCATTTCTGAAACAAAATTCAGGGGTTCCCAAACTGTGGCCTGTGAGCTTAATTCTGGTGGTCTGTGGTGTCTGGTCTATGGTGTCTGGATTTGTGGTTGTAGATGAGAGACAGCCCATCATATTGATTTTAATTGCATTTTTAATTGATTCTTTTATTTCTCATGTTGTATTTTATTGTACTACAGTTTGAATTCTATGGAATCACAATTGCTACAACAGGCAGAAAAATCATTGAGCCCACTAAGACCTGTAGCAATTTTCAAGTGGTCCATGAAATGGGTGGAGGCGAGTCTGGAAATCACTAGCCCCGTTCTCTCTCTCTCTCTCTCTCTCTCTCTCTCTCTCTCCCTCTCTCTCTCTCTCCCCCCCCCATCCATATGTTGAGAAATAGAAATTGCATTATGTATGGCAATTGGTCATCAACATCATGAATTCAGCTCCCTCTTTCTCTGAAGTACATGAACAAGCACCACACCACACGGCCACCATCTTCAAACAATTTGTGAGCTTTGCGCTATCAAATTGCCCTTTAAAGGTAGTTGGACTAAGTGTGCAAAGCTATTCTCCACTTGCCTTGTGTTATAGTGCCATTTATTTCCAAGCTTCTGCCAAAGCATATAGAGCATATAGGATATTTTATTTATTTGGAAAGATTTCTATACCGCTTAATCCCCTACCCTCCAAAAAAAAAAAAATCTAAGTGGTTCACATAATAGTATGAAATATTATTGGATAGGATTGGATCACTTAATACTAAAAATCACATTACATTGGTTTAAAATGAATGAAATCTATTTTCCTTAGCTGTCTATTACTACATTTCTGGTAAAATAATGCTTTTTATACTTATCTAAAGGAAGTGATGCAGCATTGGAATGGCTCTACAAGATCCAGTTTAGAACTGTCCAGTACATGACTCTGGGGTTTTTGGGAAGCATAGCTGAACCAACACATGAGAAGTCTAGCAATTGCCTCATTGCACAAGTTGTGATGGTGGTGGCACCAGTGTAATACCGGGGGTGGGGTAGAATGTTTTTGCACTGGCAATAGGGACACAGAACTCAAGGGTAATAAAAAAACAAATGGAAAACATAGACAAAATTCTGGAGAACTAAATGTGCTGCAGTAGTAAGAAATGTGAACCTCATAAACATAGAGTAACTTCAGTAAAACCAGTTTCTCTTTGCTGCATAAGCTAATACAATGACCACCCAAAATCAAGATTTCTGTACAGTTTGCACTTTCCCTGCTTGGCTTTCTATCCCGTTGCTTTCAAGTTTGTAATATAATACTGGCAACTTTTCTTTACTAATGCTCTTTGAGACAGCAACATCACACCCAGAACACCCTCAGTAACCTTGATCTTAGAACTTCTTAGAAGTCAGCTAAAATGCTAGGGACAATTCTCGTGTAACTGAATTGGTAGGATCTCACTATCTCCTTTATCGGATATCTTATTTGAATGCTGTATTTTGAATAAGGCCTGCGTACTCACCCCACATTACCTCTGTAAACTTCAGATAAATATTTGAAGTGCCTCAAAAGTCTTCTCTGTGTGTTTTTTTGTTGTTCAAAGAATTTAGGTGCCTGAATATCACTGAGTTCAGTCCTATAAAAACAAACTGTAGAGTGGATGTTTTGCTTGCTC
Source organism: Lacerta agilis (assembly GCF_009819535.1). Taxonomy (NCBI): domain Eukaryota; kingdom Metazoa; phylum Chordata; class Lepidosauria; order Squamata; family Lacertidae; genus Lacerta; species Lacerta agilis. The sequence goes on along the minus strand of NC_046316.1, from coordinate 67,436,846 downwards.
AATAGACTTCTGTTTGTACAATGAAACTTCCCCCTCCTGCTGCAGCCCCTACCCCCCATGCACCCTCCAAATCTGCTCCAGGGGTTGGGGTGGAAGAGAGGATGGGGAAACTATGTTAACATGAATGCAGTTTCAGTTGCAGGCGATTGTGTTTTTAGATGAGCCAAATACTTCACCCAGTGATTTCTGTGTGGTGGATCTGCATATATTATGGTTTGTCAAATATTTTCCCCAACAGTGGTTCCACATTGACTCATCACTTAGAGTACCACACATTTTGGCTGGTCTAGGTAGTTAAGCCGAGCTGTATGGTTACCAGGCCCCCATGCCTTTCCTTCAGTCCAACTGTGTTCAGAACCAAGGCCTTGGTTGCTGACCTATTCGTGTGCCCCTTCAACAGGTCATAACAATCCCTTGTTCTCCTCTCCACATCCAAAGGTTTGCCACCAAAACAGTCAAGCCCAAGCTGGAGAGGGTGTGGGGATCTTCTGCATTCTTGTGCCCAGCCACCCCTAGTGCAACGTAGCAATGGGCATGATCACCATCACCCCGCTGACATGGACAGCAAAATCCTAGCTACGTATACTCAAAAGTCAACTCTGATGAATTCAATGGGTTTTCCTTCCAGGTGAATGAGAGTTAGGATTGTAGCCATAATCTTACATTTCAAACTCATTTGCCCACTTAGTGGGCTCTCCAGCTGGTGTGGGTGTGTGGCACATGAATTATTAATTAATTAATTAATTAATTAATTTGTACGCTGCCCCTTTATCTGTAGATCTCAGAGTGGCTCACAACATAAAAATGCAAGATAGAAAAGACAAAATACATAATGAAAACAAGAATAACCCGTCCCCTACACACTTTTTATTATTACATGAAGACTTACCTTTTATTTGACTGCTTCTCCTGAGCACTTTTTTTTTTAAAGGCTAATATTGCACTTTGGCAATAACAATGCTTTCACAATGGCTTATATAGTCCAGCTTCTGACTGGCAATGGAATGGGGCTGACTGCCAAATACTTTATCCTGACAAAGAGATCAGGATAAATGCCAAGTTAAATAGAGCAATAGTATAGTACTTTTTATTTCTATTTCTAGTAAGCCACATGAATTTAAAATGTGTCCAAGCATAAAAAAGTAATGGGGGGGGGGGGTAAGTGTGCAGCTCATGGAAACCTTTGAAATTACAACAGGTCGTTCTGCAGCAAATTTACTGAGAATATTGCCCATGAGCTGTGACAAGGCATTACGTATGTATTTTTTATTTTATTTTAAAGGACAAGTTCCTGAGCTAAAGGTGTTGATTAACATGGCAGTGCAGGATGATTTGATATTATTTCCACATGCTATAATTATCCACCACCACCCCTTGAGCAAGCTAACTATCAGGGATTAATCAGGCTGATAATGACCATTTTGACCAGCCGATGATGCTTTTGTCTCGGTGTGTGCTTTGTCTCAGCACATCTTGCTGTGCATGAAAGCAGCAGATTTCATATTGTGTTTATATTGTTTATATATTAGAAACTGAGGCTCCAGAAAAGATGCAGCTGAGCTTAATGTTGTTCTTGTGTCTTGTTTCTGTTTCATCAGCAGGAGAAACCCAAACTTCTAGAGCCTTTGGATTATGAAACCGTCATTGGGGAAATTGAGAAGACTGTTGAAAACGACGGTCTCAAGGAACTGATCTTGTTCCCAGATGATGACTTTTCAGTAAGCGACAAATGATGCCAGAGCTCACCCAACACCATTTCCCCTCTAGAGCTCCTGGTTAAGCTGGACCAGTTCTTATTGCAGAAGAGAGCAATGTAGCCAGCTCTACATCAAAAACCGTTTAAACCCAATGAGATATATACATGGATATTAGGGCATGTCCATAGTTCTGCTTGTCCTGTGCCTAGAAAGCATGGGACTGAGTATTTTTCCACTTGACTTGTGCTTTCTAGGTATGGTTCCAAGAAGTTTTCCTCTTGTCCAGCTCCTCTCCTAGCAAAAAACCTACAACCTTTGGTGAGAGAATGTTTCCATTTAAAAATGTGAGCTGTTGCAACCTTTCATTTCTACAACCCCAAACCATTTGCTGCCCTTGTCAGATGCTAAAATCAACTCATTTCAGACTAATACGAACTGCTGCAGTTTAGAAACAAAATTACATTACTGAACAGGAAGCACTTTTGTGGCAGAGTTTGAAGCTAGTGGTCTGAGCACGCCTAATTCTCAGAAGGGAAGTTCATTGCAACTTGAAGAACAATACTAAGAGGAGCACAGGATTCTTCATACCCCAGTTCTTTCTAAATTTTGAGTCTTGAATTCCTTTTAAGTTATTATCTGTTCATTTAGAACAATGGCTTTTAATCCACAAACTGCCATTACATTTCAAACATGAATTTTAGTGGGTTATTTGAGCAAACAGCTGAATAATTTCTGTCTCCAACCTGATAAATGGGGCCACAACTTTTGTTTATACAATTTTCACAGCAATGTGGCCAACTTGCCAGATGTTTAGCACCTGGCCCCCTTGTCTCTCTGACTGGTGGTTGCTACTTCCTCCTCCCATCCACATCCACATCCTGGCATGAAATATACAAGAGTGAACTTCAGAGAGGAACTGGGGATTTAAGGCAACTTCTCCCTGATTCTTCCCATCTCCCACAATGTACAAGCCCAAACTTGCCCCAGAGAATCTTTGCAGTTGGTTCCTGAATACAATCAATCTTCGAAGAGAGTGATTTTGGTTTAAGCCTTCCATTGTTTGAGTTTTCTTTTCTTCAGAGAAAGGGCTAGAGCTGTGCTCATAACCAGGGATGATGGGAGCTGGAGTCCAACAACATCTGGAGAATGACACATTGGTCATCCCTGCTCTGAGCTGTGTAGAGCTGTCAGTTTTCCTTCCAGCTTCTTTTAATCAGAGATGACATTTTTCATCTCCAAGTCCAATGGGTTAAATGCAAAAGCACATCTCTGATCACTACAGGTACTCCATCATGCTGAATAATACAATAACAATCAATTTCACAACATGATTATGGGGATTACATGATTAATGGGGATTGCAAAGCATTTTGCCTGGTGACATGCTCTGCATAAATACTAATAATTTATATAGAACACATTACCTTGCAAAATACTTTCCAGTTCCGCTCCTTAATCCCCAAAATCATGCTGTGAAATTGTGATGCTTCACAAAATGTTCCCTGTTTATGCCAATAAACAGGTAGTGCTGTGTGAAAGAACATTATTAGATATTGAGATATATGTGAGAAGGAATATATTTAGCAATTTCATTGAAAATTCATTTTCAGCAGGATACAGAAAATAGCAATTGCTTTCAGGGATATCAACATCCCTCCGATACAATTCATGTTGAGCTGATGAAGCAAGTTGTCCTGTTAACAGGTTCATAGACTTGCAAAGTTGGAAAGGACCATGAGGGTCATCTAAGTCCAACCACTACAATGCAGATATCTTTTTCCCAATGTGGGGCTCAAACCTACAACTCTGAGATTAAGAGCTTCATGCTCTACTGACTGAGCTATCCACTGGAAAATCTTATTCTCTAGCTCAGGCACATCCAACAGGTAGATCGTGAACTACAGATAGATCACTGGACCTCTGTGATAGATCACTGGCTCCCCCCCAAAGAAGCTCAACAACTTTGGCTCCCCTAAGAAAAGCTCAATATTTTTGCCCTGTACCCCGAAAACTGGGGCTTTCTTCTTCCTAAAAAAAACAAAACTGAAAAACTTTGATCTGAATGCCTAAAAAATGGGCCTTCCTCCTCCCCAAAAAAGCTGAACAACTTTGACCTGAACCCCCCAAAAGGGGGTAGATCACTGCCAGTTTTTAACTCTGTAAGTAGATCGCAGTCTCTTGGGAGTTGGCCACCTCTGCTCTAGCTCAAATGCTATGATGTTGGAGAAGCAAAGGACTTGTCTCAGAACCATGTTATCCATCTCTATATAGCAGATCCCTGTTCCACTTCCGTATTAGACTAAAATGAGAATGCTGAAACATTTTGAATCTCTTTTGTTTAATTGCAGATATCCACAGTTCCCTGGGAAATAAGAACACTGTACTCATCAGTTTCTGAAGATACAGAGCAAAAAGCAGAGCATTTGTTTGTTAAAGAGGTAAATTAACATTTGCTTTATCTCCTTGACCTTACATAGGTACTGTTGTTGCAGTGGATTTTATTTTAATTAAAGATTAAACAATGTTATGGCCTTTCAAGAAGGCATGAACAATAGCATCTTGACGGGAATTAGCCCAATACAGCCTACACTGACTGCCAGAGCCTGTCCAAGATTTCAGATAGGGGACATTCCCATCCCTAGCTGGAGATATCACGGGTTGAACTTGAGACCTTCTGAATGGAAAGCAGATGCTCTACCGCTGAGCTATGGCCCCTCCACATGAATCACTACTTGTAGAGTGTGGAGTAGCTGTTTGTCCTAACTTAGCGAGTATTCCATTTGGGAAAGTATCCTGTTTCCAGTTGTGATCTTCAGAAAAAGTGAGGCGGGAGTTGAAACATGATACTCAACACAGTAGCAAAGCCAGCACTGGCTTCCTTGCCTTTATTAGAAAAGCAATGACTTTCAGAGCAGAACATGACATATTCTATCTGGAAATTATTGCGAATTGGCAAGTTGTTGCTTAGGCTGAAGCCTTTCATGGAGCCAAAGGAAGTGTGAAAGCCGTGACACAGTGGCAAATGCAGGGAGATGGAATTATGATTTCAATGGGAATTTGGTTAATGGAACAGTCTCAGGATAAGGGCTTTAAACGGTTCCACTTTCCATTTCCAAGTCTATAAATAGCAAGTAAATGAAAACCTCAGCACAAAGTATTTAGTAGCACCCAGGCTTTTCTTTCCTCTGCTGAGGCTGAAAGTATTACTAAGGTTCAGAATAAGGATGTTCTTTGTTACCATCAGCAGTAATAAAGGTCACTCAGAAATGAAGGGCAGCCTTCCCCAACCTGGTGCATCTCTGATATTTTGATCCAAAACTCATCAGCCTAAGACAACATGACCAATGACTGGCGTGGGGTGTGAGTTTTGCTCCAATAACATACAGAGGGCTCTGGGTGGCTGATGTAAGGATTCCTTTATTCCAGCCCATATAGTTGAGGTGCCTGATGGAATGATTAGTAAGATCTTGAGCTGTGCATTGTTTCCCCAAACATAACAGAGCCACAACGTGGTATGCCCTGCTTACAGATGATATCCACAGGACAGACTTCCTGGAATTTAACCCCAGGTTCTGTGCAGACACATTTTTGTATACATTCACTTTGAAAAATCATGGAAATAAAAAATAGTATATAATAACTGTTTTTACATTTATCCCTATTCAATGTTATGGATATTTATTTTGCATGCTAATTATGAACAATATTTAGAAGGCTACCAGTATATGATATAACTTGCATCAACTGGCCGTTTGTCTCTGGTACCCTCTCTCTTAAATCATGGGTGTTGGCTCATACTATAGATCTGTTTTGTTTTATTGGTACAATTGCTGCAGGTTTGTCATGGCCCTTGGCTAGAATAGTAATTGATTTGTTTTCACTTTCACAAACTTTGCTCTGCAGTGCAGAGGAAGTTCATGAAATGCCACACCCATCTTGGTTAAATGATATTAATTATTCTTCTGTCTTTTTTCCATGCTTATTATAGTGGTAACATCCCCTTTCTCTCGCATGTTGTCAAGAAAGAGGAACTGAGTCTAACCTTGGGTATATTCAATAAATGTTTCCAGCTTTCATTTGTAGAATCTCCTAGATTCCCATTCTTATCCCAGTCTAACCTTCCTGGCTGACACATGCCATAATGGTATCAAGGAAAAACATCATCTCATCAGCACGCTTTTTAAAGACTTGTCATCCAAGTCTGGCATGATCCTACTAAGGAATATTCATTTTTTCCCATTTTTCAGATGTGGCTCTGCCCAGTTTATAGATGGGTGGTCTGGCAGGAAGTAGCTTGTTGGAACATCATCTGAACTTTGCATGTGCTCATCTATGGTGCACTGCTATCCAAAAACTATATAGTTCTTCATATAACTAGCTTTGCAGATTCAAGCTAGTCTTTTACAGTTATTTGAATGTGCTTTTTGTTCTGTTTACATTAGATGTATTGATTTATATAAAGAAAATCAACCCTTTTGTATTAAACTGTAGGTCCAAGAACAGTGGTTAGTTGTATGTGTCAACTCGTAATCTATTTACAAATTCTCGAGTGAATATGACATATTATTGCGAATTAATGCTCTGTTGATCTTTCAATGCATGCGTAACTATTGCACACACACACCCCACTTATAATGACTAGTAAGAGAAATGCAAGTGGAAAAGAAGAAAACTGGCCCTTTCTTTAAGAATGCAGTTTTTCTCCATGTGCCAGCCACAAAATGAATGAAGTGTGGGATCTTTTCTGATCCTTATCCAACTCACTGAAAGGGCTTTTTCACTGGCTCATATAGTAGTGTGTACACATTGCTGCTAATCAAATATACACTTATCATGGACCAGATGTTTACCAGCTTTCTTTCAGAAAAACCTAAATCATGGGGGGGACAGAGCTAGGAATGTTCTTGTCCACCTGCTAATCTGCACACCGGCGACTGATCTCCTTATATCCCAGTCCAGCATTTCATGCAGAACTCGCATTAGGTCAAATCTAGACTAAGTTGGTTGCATGTTGTTTCCATTTAAATCAATGAGATTTAATTTAAGTCTTTGGTGACATCAGGTTTAATTAACTTTGTCCAGATACACAACCCATTGCCTCTAATTTTGTGGGAAAGTTATGCTGGGTTGGTTATCTATCTCTATCATCTATCTATCATCTACCTGCCTACCTATCTATGCTAGTTAGCAATATAATAATTTATGTCTACAGGCACATGGGACTGCTACCTTGCAAAAGCTAAGCAGGTCTGGTCCGCACCTGGTTGGGTGACTTCTTGGGAACAATATGGGATTTGCCTTGGATTCCATGATGGAAGAAAGGCAGTAAATTACTGCGAGAAAATAAATAAATGTGCTCCTCATCACACACAGACTGTTCTTCACGGCTTTTATTTTGTTCATCCTTGCAGCAATTGTACTTGGGAGGTTACTGTTATTATACTTTTGCAAACAGACAGTCAAAGCTGGGATAGAGTGACTGACCCTGAAATCATTTTGTGCCATTTTGGGGGCAATGGGGTGGATTTGGCGGAGGTGTCCCTCCATTCAGCCCTGCCAGCTTCCACTAGCATCACTGCTGGTTTGGGGCTCCATGTTCCACTTGCCAAACATGTGGTTAAGTGGATTCCCACCACTGGCAGTCAATGGCAAGCCCCCAGATTCTAGGCTATGGCAGTGATTTGTCTGCACATCTTCTGCCATTGCCCTAGCAAAATGCTGGTGTGCACAGCAGGGCTGCTGTTGAAGAGATGGCCTCATTGCTCCATTAAAATAAGCGTTGGATTGCAACCTAACTCAAGGTCATTCTGTACCTGTGGTAGGACTGGAAAGCAAGTCTTCCAAGCTTAATCCTAGCATGATTCTATGTAATCAAATAAACTCAGTGTTTCTAGGACTCCTGCCCTGGGCACTTGAATCAGAGCAAAAGCACAGATTTAATTTGAAGAACAACATGTGTGGTCCTTTTTATTTTTTATTTCCTAGTTCTCATCTAAGAATTATTTCCATAGCTATGTTGTGGCACAAGCACAGGACAAAGAGCCAAGGCAGCTCAGCTGACACAGCATTGCATAAATCAACTTGCTACTAGGCACACTTGCGATTTGATTAGACAATGTTGTAGTGCTCTTAAGGCGCTGTACAGTTATTAAATCCTGCCACGAAGCTTTAACCCTAATTCTCAAGACAGGATTTAATCAAGTCCATTCTCTTTGTTGTTTACTTCTTGGTGAAGTTCTTGTGAAGTTTTTATTCCTTAGCAAATGTGTCATAATATTAGAATAATATAGAATAAACTGGGAAATGTTTTTAGTGTGAAGACAAAACTGTCTGCTACTGTCAACACAGTTTACACGTTTAATCCTCCACTCCTCTTGACAGTGAGGGTTCCTCCTTGAGGGGTATGTGATGAACTATGGGTACACAGAGAGAGAGAATCACACACATATTGAAAGATACCTCACTGTGCTAACGAGTGAGTCCAAGATGAGCAACAAAGCCAACTCATGGTTTGGAAAATATGAGTTGTGTGGAGGAAAAATAAGTAGTTCTGCTTAGGCAAAAATAGAAAAAGAAAAAAAAAGACAGGAGATATAATTAATTGCACAGAGGGTGCAATCATTAACTTGATTGGAGTGTTGCCACAGATTCCACTGGAACAGGGATTGCATGCACCATAAAAAACAGGGAGGAGAAAGAATGGATAAGCTTAGGACTGGTGAGTTTGCAAGGGGAGTGAAATTACATTGGGGGGAATAAACAGCAGTCTCCATACTATATTGAAGGAAAGGGCTGCTTTTGAGGAGGGAAAAAACCCTAAAAGGCCTGTTGCATACTTTCCTACAAGCTTCTCTTCACCATTTACTCACACTTCAGCCCTGCTGATTTCGTTGTGTGACTTAATCATGGAGGATTACAACGACTGAATGTTTCTTTTCCGAGGCACAGATCCTGGAGATCCCGTGCACAAGGGTTTTCTTACCTCCAGCTGTTGTCTCCAAGAGAATAAATCTACTGTTGGGAGTGGATGGGAATGGCGAATATCAGTGCCTGGAAGTGGTCTCCCTCCAACAGCTTATTGGTGCATCAGTGATAATAGCACCAAGCATTCGGTGGTACATTTGGGATGCAGGACCAGTGTATGTACTAGGTATATTTGTTGGACACGCATAACTTTTTGCACATGTGGAAGTGCATCCACAAGGTTGATCTGCATTGTTTCTGTATATGAATTATCAATCCCCCCACCACCACTAAATCTGCTTGATGTAACTGTTCCTTTCTCATTTTATTAGGCTTGTAAATATTACAGTTCCCAATGGCACATTGTAAACTACAGATATGAGCAGTACTCAGGAGATTTTAGACAATTACCAAGGTAAGAGAAACTCTAATTTTTTTCCTGGTGCTTTAATGTTATTTTTAATAATTATATGTCGGTGTCTAGGTTTATGTTGTGGAACTGCTCCCTAGTTTCTGGTAAGTTATCCTAGGACACTGTATACACAACATTCCCTGCTATGGCTGCCATTCTGTTCAGTCATAATGAATTCATATCATGTAATTAATCTCCACTGGAATGCATGTTGGGCAATAGCAGTGCTTGATGCGCTCTGAACTGAATGTCGGTGTGCTGTAGTGAGTAAGAATGGAAGCAGTGAGCCTGGGTGTCCTTGACTTAAATTGTCTTCAACTCAGGTGTCTTTGGTCAAGCCATGCTCCCATACATTCTTAAAGAATCGATATTTATCTGGAAACATAATGTGGTTCTTAACCTTTTCAAGTTGCAAGAGCAGTTTGGACATCAAAACTAATCGCTCTTGGGTGTTAAAATCAGCAGGAAGGGCGCTTTTTAAATTTCCGCCACCCTGAGAAGCTTGTGGGGGGACGTCAGCAGAAACTACAGAACAGCACGGTGGGGAGGAGGAGGGGAATAGTTTTGCCTGACAAGCTGGAATGCTTGCGCCGATGGAATGTTCATTTTGGCGCAACACCGCATTGAATTCCACCCTGGATTACACATGAAACTCAGGGACTAATATCTTGTTGTTGATGAAGATGTTGTTAACCCTAAGGTCCCGGGGTGAGTTACAACAATTAAAACACAACATTAATATTAAAAGCAATATTACACAATATTTAAAACAGGGCATACATCATCACGAAGGGAGACAAATTTCAATCATTCCTCCCCATCTCTGCATGCACCTGCCCCCACAAATCAGCTATGAACTGTATGGGCCTCTTTGGGGCAGATTTAGGGGTCTGGAAAGGAGGATGAGGAATCCCTGAAAATTGCCTTCCTCCCCATTCTGCTTATTGATGTCTTTGGACAGCAGAGGGTAACCAACTGGATTTTCCCCTCTGGTCCTACCAAAAGCAAACAAAAAAACCAAATCATTCCTGACCACATTAACCGGAAGCTAGCTTAAGCCCATAAGGATGTTGGATGGGGGAGGAAATGTACACTATTAGAAGCAGGCACTTCTCCCTGTCCTGGGAGTAGTTCCGAGTGAAGAACTCGCTCATTGCTTCCTGTACTTATCAACCCTGTGTGACAGGGACACCATGTGATCTGGCCCACTGAAGACAAGGACAGCCCATAGAGCTGCACGGCAGATTCAGAAGGCCCAGCACTTTGAGGCATCTCTTTCTCAGCTGCCCTTCTACATATCTCTTGTCCTTTCCATCTTAATAACAGCTTGAGAGTAAACGAGTTGGCCTTTCACTGGACACCTTGTGTCTCATCCCATCCTGACTTCTATTATATTGTAGAAACTTAGAAGCTTGGTGAGGAGATTGTTTTTTGTTTTAAATCATCATCTTCTTTTTTAAGTGCCTTCCTCCCAGCAAGCTATTTTTCAACCAGACCCAAAATAGCTCTTAGAAATTTTATTTTTCAGTACTAATCAGAACCTTGCCTTTGGATTTTGTACTGAGAACCACATGAATTTGAACCGGGCAGTGATACTACGCTGCCAGCATGACTGAAACCTTGAAGCACTGCACTGGGAAGATTCAATTGTTTCCTTCCCTCAAGGCATGTTGCGTTAACTGGCTGTTTTGGACACTCACAGAGCACATAGATTGGTGGAGAAGTCAGCTGCACTCAAAAGCAATTTTTTCAATAGCAGGAAACATTTTTGGAGGGGAGGATTTAAAAAAATCTGCACAAGTGGGCATATAATCATCTGGAGACAAAAAAGCTGACTTTGGGACAGTCTTTTTGTCCTTAAATTGTGAAGTAAGATGACAGGGAAGCATTTACAATGTGTAATATGCCTCATCCTGTGTATTTAGCAGTTAGTATAGAATAGATTTTCCATGAGCAGCTGACTTCTTTCCTCTTTAAGAAGATGTGGGCTTTTGTTGAAAAGGAAAACTTTTCACTCTGCGAAGTGAAACTGCTAAGAAAATATACACTATTCTTTGATATAGACCATACACAGGCTGCCAGTTAGCTAAGTTGTTGGTACAGGAATACAAAGCCCTATGCAACTTGGGACTGAGATATCTAAAGTATTGTGTCACCTGTTATTTACCCAGCTGATTGGTATGTTCTGCAGGAGAAAGCTGCTGATAGATATTATTATTATTATTATTATTATTATTATTATTATTATTATTAGTACCCCGCCCATCTGGCTGGATTTCCCCAGCCACTCTGGGCGGCTTCCAACAAAAATCAAATACATTAAAATATCACACATTAAAAGCTTCCCTAAACAGGGCTGCTTTCAGATGTCCTCTAAATGTCTGGTAGTTGTCTATCTCTTTGACATCTGAAGGGAGGGAGTTCATTCGGTGTGATATAGGAATTGGGTCTTCAGTGTGGGGGCACCATTGGAACTCCCTCCTAGGACCTATATGATAGACACATCTCAGCACTTTTCAAAGTCCTTTTTTTCTAACAAGCCTTTTAAATGGAGATTCTTACCCCACTGTGTCTCTGGGATCTGAAATTGTTTTTAGTTTTCATGTTGTTTTTTATTGTTAATCACTTTGGGAAGTTTCCTGGGAAGCAACTCATTAAATAAACAAGTCTGTTGTCTGTTCAATAAGATCTTTAGTTAAGGCACCCCCTGGTTGTGCCATGGTCTGTTGAAGTTCATCTTGTGGCAACTGGGAAGCAGGGCCTTGCCTGAGGTGGTGCCCAGTTTGGGGAGTTGTCTCTCTTCTGAAATGAGACAAGTGCCAACTGGGATGTGCTTTTGGCACTTGTTTAAAATTTATAGTACATGCTTGTCCAAGCCTTTTCTGGCTATATTAAAAACACACATATCCAGTTAATGTGCATGTTATATTCTTGTTGATTTTATTGAACTTGTTTTACTTTGTTTTAAATAAAACACAATAGTAGCTTTTGTAAGGGAGTTAAGCATGGACAAGTCCCAGTGTTTATTCGACACTTTTAGAATACTCATGGAATCACCCTTTCAGTACCAGGAGATCACAATCAAGCAGTAGCAGGTGGCAGGTTGGCGTTAGTGGGGCTGCATTGCTCTCCTGGCTTCCCAATGATGTACATCACTGCTGGTCATCAAGCGAGGGAAGGACAAGACAATGGGGAGCTTGGCACCATGTAGGCAGGGGCGGAGGAAGGGGTGTGTGGTGGGGGCGTGCCGCCCCAGGTGTCACCACTGAGGGGGTGACAAAATGCTGGGCAGCACTCACCATGGGGCCTGCAGTGCACCCAAGCCACACATCTCTCCTGGGAGTGATGCGGTGGCTTGGGCGCCTGCAGGATCCGCACTGCCCCAGCGGTCCACCCGCCGCCTGCCCCTCAGCTATAGGGTGGCTGAGTGGGAAGAGGCAGGCAGACTCTTTGGAGGCCACGCGGAGCGTCCTGCCCTGGCTGGCCCCACCCCTGGGAGCAGGGCATGCGCGCCACCCCAGGCGCCCGATCGGCTTGCTCCGCCGCTGCATGTAGGAGCAATGGCAGAGCCAACCCAATGCTCCCAAGCTCCTTGATGCTTTACCCATCCACTTCTTACCACTATATTTTTAAACGATGGAGAAATAAGAGGTCTGACTGACTGCATTAGCAGCCCTTCTCCTCTTTTAAAGGAAATACTCCGTTATATTTCATGAAGATGAAAATTAATCCATTTGCTTTTCCTTAGGCATGAATGCAGACCAGATAAACTCCCTTCACACTCCTTTGAAATTGATCATGAAGATGTTGACAAGGACGAAGTAAGCATACCCCCCACCTGCATTTTCCTCCTCATTGCTGAGTATCTTGTTGTTTTCCTTATTTTAATGGAAACATAATAGAAGCAAACTTTGTTGGTCATTGCTTGCTCAAAAAAAGAAAAAATATATAATTAAAAAGGAAGTGGAAATTGGTTTTTTTAATAGAAAGAAGGTATTCAGTCACATAGTATGGCTTGATGTTTTCAACTTGCCAAAAAATAGGCGGTGAGTGGAAGGGAAGGGAAATCAACAAGTCAAGGGAATATTAACCATGTGTTTTGCACAGGATACAACATCCCACTCATCTTCAAAAGGAGGTGGAGGAGGAGGAAATACAGGAGTTTTCAAATCGGGCTGGCTTTATAAAGGGAATTTTAACAGCACAGTAAACAACAGCATTATGGTTCGGGTAAGTACTATGTCTTCATTGTTTTGGTTATTTTCTATCCATCCTCTCCCTTCTTTGTCTCCCATGATCATTGCTTTTCTGCTTTCTGTTTTCATTTAGTTCTTTGTCTCAAAATAGAATCAATAAAAGTGCATTTGGGCTGCAATGCTATTCTCACATTACCTTGGAGTGAGCCCTCATTGAATTTAGCAGGGCTTACTTCTGAGTAGAAATGTATAAATTGCGCTATAAGTGATATCAAAGTGGATGTTGCCATTGTCTACCGAAAACATATACTTGAAATGTTTATCAGTAGTGCTACACTTAAAATAAAACACCTGAATAAAACACCTTTCAGAAACAATTTGCAGTACGTCCAATCTTGGTTTGTTTGTTTTCACCTAGTCATTCAAAAAGCGCTACTTCCAGCTGACACAGTTGTCAGACAACTCATACATAATGAACTTCTACAAAGATGAAAAGATATCAAAGGAACCCAAAGGCTGTATCTTTTTGGATTCCTGTACGGGGGTTGTGCAGGTAAGCCATTTTGCTGGGTTTTCAAATATAAGCTATGTACAAATGTACCAGAATGTGTGTGTGTGTTTCCATAACGTATGTCCCACTTAAACCATCCTCCTGAGGCTGTTTAAGCACATTGTGAAAATCGGCAATTGCTCCAATAAAAGCAGCATTAAAACAATATAAAACCATTGTGCAGAGGAGGTGGTTGCATCATGTGCTCACAGCTTCCATGGCATCCTCCTTTCAGTCTCCTGAAAGTGCTCCTGTTCAGGTTTCCAGTCAACCATGCACTTTTCCAAAATATCCCTCCGGTTTTCCGTTTCTTCCACTAAAGCATCCTCAGTCTTCACTGGGCTCTTTGGGCTTTTCCCTTCCACTGATAAGTCCCCCCCCCCAAAAAAGCTTGTTTGTACTTCTGCATACCCAATGTCTCCCAGGAATAACACCAAGGGAGACAAAGCTGAGCCCATGCATCAGCCAGCAAAGCGGTAGCTGGGTGGGGGTAGAATTTGCTTCCTCCTTCCTGCCACTTGGCTTCTACTGTCAGTTGACTTAGAGTGCGGAGCTGAAAGGAAGCATTCTGCAACCCCATTCATTGCCCAAAGGGTGCTGGGTGGTGTGGCTTTATGTACAGTAGTGGTACAGAGCCACAGGGCCACTCTCCCAATGCTGGCCTCTCCACTGCTTACATTGACACGGCTGCAGGGGCGTCGCTGGGGAGGGGCGGTGGGGGCGGGACGCCCCCAGTGACAGGGTGAGCAGCGGCGGGTGGGGGTGATGAGCGGCGGCCCCTCCTGCCACTCCCACGCGCCGCTGCTCCCTCCGGCACCCCGGGAGCAGCAGCACACGGATGGGGTGCTTCCGCCGCTTTTTTTCGGCGGGGGGGGGGTCGACCAGCGAGGGGGGGTGTCACGCTTGTCACCCCCTCATCGCTGGTCACCACCCCCGCCGAAAAAAACCGCCGGGGGGGGGCGGGGAAAGCCTGGAAAGGAAGCAGAGCAGGCGCGTTTAAGCGCCGCTCTGCTTCTTTTTCTCCTTTCCGCCGCTTTTTTTCGGCGGGGGGGCCCCGACCAGCGAGGGGGGGTCACGCTTGTCAACCCCTCCTCGCTGGTCACCACCCCCCGCCGAAAAAAACCGCGGGGGGGGGCGGGGAAAGCCTGGAAAGGAAGCAGAGCAGGCGCGTTTAAGCGCCGCTCTGCTTCTTTTTCTCCTTTCCGCCACTTTTTTTCGGCGGGGGGGGCCCCGACCAGCGAGGGGGGGTCACGCTTGTCAACCCCTCCTCGCTGGTCACCACCCCCCGCCGAAAAAACCGCCGGGGGGGCGGGGAAAGCCTGGAAAGGAAGCAGAGCAGGCGCGTTTAAGCGCCGCTCTGCTTCTTTTTCTCCTTTCCGCTGCTTTTTTTTCGGCGGGGGGGGGGGCGACCAGCGAGGGGGGGTCACGCTTGTCAACCCCTCCTCGCTGGTCACCACCCCCCGCCGAAAAAAAGCCTCGGAAAGGGGGAAATCCCCCCTTTCTGCACACACGTGCGCCGTGACGTCATTATGACGTCACGACGCACGTGTCGTGCCCCTCCCCCAGGGGGGGTGCCTCTGCGCTGCCGCCGCCCCCAGCAGCGCAGAGGCTAGCGACGCCACTGCACGGCTGTAGTATGGTAGCTCTGACTTCACCGCTGTCCCACCTTAGTCTTATCCAGGTAAATAGCATTGATGCCAATGCCAGGATAGTGGCTCTGTGGCTACACACGACCACATATTACCACTACTTTTTGTGTGTGTATTATGATAACCCATTGTAATTGACCTGAGGATCATTCAGTGAAAAAGTAAGGTATAAATATTTCAAATACATAAATACCTTGAGGCCCCTCACAAACCTGTTGATCAGGCACATGTCTTGAGCATGAATGGATCAGTGCTTAGCGGATGAGTTTGTTATTGGTATATAGGCTAATACATGCAGGTTGAAATACAGGTAACCATGAAACTACTGTGTAAGTTTGTATGCATGCACAATATCTATATAGAGAGAGAGTGTGTGTGTATGTGTTGACTAAGATTTCAGCCCAAATCCCCGGTCTACCAAGCTGGCACACAGAAACTACTGTTGGCGTTGGCCAATGAAAATCCCTGAAATGAAGCATTTTGGGAGACAGAGAGGAGGCAGAACCGGGGTGGCCATATATCCGCTGAACCCTGAGCCAGTCTTACCACCATCACCTGAAAGCATCGGGCCTGAACTGGGCCTCTTTGCTGTGCCAGCCTTTCCCAACCAGCATGAGTGGCAGGGCTGTGGACATGGTGGTGGCTGCACCACTCTGTTAGGCTTTACCACTGCTGCTCAGGCATTTAGATTGCTCCATAAGTCATACTCGGAGTAGAGCCCTCAAAATCAATAGAATTAAATTGCCTAAGTCATATTCCAAGTATGACTCACGCCGGATATCATTCACAGAACATCTCCTTAATGTAGTTATCAAATCTGATGACTGAGTCATTAATTGCTTTAAAAAAGAAGAAGAAGAAAAGAAAAAATGCCAATACATTTCATGACGAACTTTTTTGCAACATTTTGTTGAATGGACAAAGTAGAGCTAACTTAAATTGCACCAGATGTTTTCTGGTGGTGTCATGCGCTTGCCAACTTGGAAGAAAGAGAGTGGATCATCCTGATCTAGTAGTTCTCGGACACTTGAGATAATACTGATGCACACATGGAGTTCCACGTGAGCCATGAATGATCCCTCTTCCTCTTGAAAGAATGGCCTAACTTTTAGGGTCCTGATTCATAGCACTTATCCTTATGACTGCTTTGGTTGCTACAAATATGTTTTCTTTGGGTTCTTGAGGTTTTCTTAAGGCACTTTGCTGTGTAGCTGTGGTTGCTCAACCAGACTTTCTGGCGAATACTCAAGTTTTACAACTGTACTATATTTATTGTCTTTGCTGAACAGAGGAAGTATGCCTCAAAAAGGAGATACAAATACTCTCTGACTGACCACAGTGCCTCCAACACAGAGCAACATCTAACTTAGTTGTAGCATCCATTCATATATTTCAACCATGCAAAATACAGAGTGTGTTTCTTCTACCGTATAATACAAATGTTTTATCCTACCTGCTTTTTGTAATTTCATCCATTCATAACCAAGGGAGAGTTAGTGATCATGTTCATAAATCTGTTTGCTAAAAAAGATGGAACTTGTTAGAGAAGGCTGGTAGCCTAGCATGTTGAATGTTAGTCATAGTTGTTTTTCTACAGTACCTTTAAATAATACATTATATTACTTATCCTATTTATTCAAAAGGAGCAAACTGAAGCACATTATTTTAAGGCAGAGATAGGGAACCTGCAGCCCTCTCTGGACATTGTTGAACTCCATCTCCCATCAGCCCCTGTCAGCATGACTAATTGCCAGGGAGTGTGGGAGTTGTAGTTTAACGACATCTAGAGGGCCACATATTCCCCACCCCTATCCCTCACCTGGGAACAAAATCCCATTTTCCCCACATACAGAAATATTTCAGGATTCATATTTTAGTTATTGTTACAGAGTTTCCCCCCCCTGAAATATAATTATGGTAACATAGATATTCAAAGGTCACTTTATCCTGTTGAATCCTGGCTAGCTTTTGTTTGGTAAGGTGACCAGGAATGGGGAACCTGTATCCTTCCATACATGGTTGGAGTCAAGCTCACATCAACCCTAGCCAGCATGGCTAGTCTAGATCCATATGTCACATACATGGAATATTTGGAAATGTTAATTCCAAGCTTTGGGAAAGATTATTTGTTTCCCCTATCTCTTAGCAGGTGGTATTTTCAGAGATAAAAATGAGTTGATCCAGAGAACAAAGTATTGTTGGACAAGAAGTGTGAATGAACAGACCTGCCATTTGCAACCTCTAAATTCGAACATCTGGAACGTTTGTTGTTCTGGAAGCCAGAGGTTTCTTAGAGCTCAACAATCAGAGGAGAAGAAAGTAGAAGTCTGAGGGGCAAATTAGATAAGATACCTGGAGATTTGTGCCCAGATATTCAGCAACTTTTACTTAAGTACATGTGTATTGTCTGTTGAACCTTGACTGGAGGCTAGGGACAGTTAGTTAATTGTGTCACATAGCCAGTGATGAGGGTGGGAGTCAGAATCGATTGGGATAGCAATCCTGGGACAGAAAGTACTTCCCCATACCACTTTCTCAGACTTAAATTGCCCTCCGAGTGCTATTTGCCCTATTGGTGAAAACTTGCAGACACCACATATTGTAGTGCAGCCACCCAACTTTCTAATTCACAATGTTTGCTCTTGGCTGTTCAGCTATTTGGTGTAGAATAAAGTATTTCATATCATGGAAACTCAATATATTTAGTCCATTAGAAGTACTGTATTCATAGTTATTTTGATCTACTTTCTCTGGCATATGTGATGGGGGGGGGTTATATGTGAATTAATACGTAGGCCTGAGTCTGTGTAACATAAAATAGCTGTTGGAAAGTTAAAACCTAAATAAACTCTAAATGTGAATAACTTCTCAAACCACTCTGTGATCTTTTAAGAGATGGATAGTTCCAGTAGACATTATACATAATCTGGGCTAAGCCTGGAATATCTATCTCAACCTATATGATGTGGTGTTTGTGACATTCTTTATGTATACTATAATGTTGAACTTTAAGTTAAATGTGGGAAATACTAAAGTCAAAAGCCAATTTCTCCAGTGGCAGGAGCAGTAAAGAGGTGACATTATATTAACTTTGCCACAGAAGGAAATATTTGGCTGTAGATATGAAAAAGAAGCTTTTGCACAGAACCTTGTAGGCTTGCCATAACTTTGAAGCACAGCTTATAAATACATATTGAATTCCTGTTGTTTGGTATGTTTAAGTACTCAGCATGTGAAAATGATTTTTGCTATTAAAAAAAAAAGAAACTCGGTAACATTTTGTCATCTAATTTGAATGACTTTTCAGAAAAGGTGAAGTGCCCAGTATAGAAAACATTCAAATTAAATGACATTTGTTCCTTGCTTTCATGAAGGCAGTTCATTTGCATCTTCTTAATAAACAGAGGATTCAGTCTATAGCTGAATCCTTGGCAGATTTTTAATCTTCCAAGTAAGTCCACATCTTCCAAGATGCTTTCTTGTTCTTCAAGAATTGAATGAGATGCAAGGAAAGAATAATTTGAGTGCAGATTAAAAGAGAGGACTCCCCATTTGTATGTGTTTCTTGGGAGAGAAAGTATTTGCATGTTGTGGAATGCTATAAAGAAGCCGTTTATAAGGAATTCAATTAAGTCAGCAGACAGATCAAAGGCCATGCAGTACCAGTAGCCATGTAATACACTAGCTGGCTTTTATATTTCAATGCATTTCAACCCTGTTATTTTGCTTGGCTTCCATTGGAACACACTGTCTCTTTTTTCTATTAACTTTATTTTCTGTTCTGAACATTACTTTGCATTTTAACAAAATGCATGTGTGGGATGTGGGGGTGTTGTTTCCAGCACTTTTCTGAATACGGATTAACCTGTCTGCAATTATTGAATATCAATCCACTCTCCTCTTTAAAGCAAGCATAGCCAAAGCAGTGCTCTCCAGATGTTGTGGACAACAATTTCCATCACCCTCAAAGCTGTAGCTGATGGGAGTTGTAGTCCGAAACATCTGAAAGGCACCGTGTTGGCTACGTCTGCTTTAAAGTGCTAATCAATAGCGATTTCAAGCAATGACCTGAAAGATCTGGCAGTTATTACAGAGTGACTTGCTTTTGCGGGGGGGGGGGGAGGTCTTATATCCAGCTCTTCCCATACGAGCCTGACTAATCAGTTTTATACAACCAAGCAGCAAGGTCCATCACTCTGGTGGCCCAAAAAGCATAGATGCTATGTAGGGGCCAGCGTAGAGAGTATTAGAGCAGTATATAAAAATATTAGTATACAACTGCCTTGTGCAAACTTTCTGAGCATTATCAGTTGTGGTCAACTTTCAACCTTACTGTTATAAGCAACTGTGTTTGTGGTCCCACATAGTTACTTGATAGTAAGCCGAAATGAACTGAGTGGAACTGAGGAGATATTATTGGATCAAATTGCAAAGCATCTGTTCAGGAATAGTCCTGATGGAAATAGACTGAAACTTTAAATACCTAAAATTTAGCAAGGCCACATGACCCGGAAGCTGTCTGCCGACAAAGACAAACGCCGTCTCCCTCGGCCAGTAAAGCGAGATGAGCGCCACAACCCCAGAGTCATCCATGACTGGACCTAATGGTCAGGGGTACCTTTACCTTTTAGCTCAGTGGTAGAGCATGTCTTTCGCAGGTCTCAGTTTAAATCCCTAGGAGAACTGCTGCCAGTTGGTGTAAACAGCAATGATGGGCCATTGATCTGACTCAGAATAAGGCATTTTCCTATGCTTTTTCTCTTGTTTGAGGTATAGGAAGTACAAAAACCTTCCATTGCTTCTACCACTATTGATTCCCAATTACCCGCCTAAAGAGAACATTTGTATCTGCAACTTACAGATGCTACTTCTTGTTCTATTTGTTCAATATAGGATTCGTCATTATAGTTTAATGCTTTTTCCTATTGCTTCCTCCCTGCTTCTTATAAATATCTTGATCCAATAGAATAACAGGCTTCGAAAACATGCCTTTGAGCTGAAAATGAATGACTTGACATACTTTGTGCTGGCAGCTGAAAATGAGCAAGATATGGATGAATGGATTTTCACTCTCAACAAGATCCTGCAGATAAATCCAGAAGGGTCCGTTCAAGAGAGGAAGAGCGCAGACATCACAGATCTGAAATTTGGTAACAGGGAATGCCTTTAATAATTTTGGGTGCATTGATTAAAAAAAAGCAATGATAAAAGTAAAGCTTTGCTTCTCTCCCCCCCCCCTTTGCATAGATCTGTTGAAGCATTAATTGTTCGCAATCCCTGTTGTTAACTGCATAGTGTTGGATGTTTTAAAAGTTGTGCTAGTGTCCTTCAGAACAACATGGTATAAACCAGTACATACAGGATATTAGCAAAAGCATTTCTATCACTTCGTTTCCATCTAATTTATATATTGGGGCAGGAAGCCACAAACCAATCACACTGTTAAAGGTTTAGGAGACCTTATATAGTGAGACTTGCCCTATGATTCAAAATGCATTTACATCAAAGGAGACGCAGTGGAAGAGCCTATGCTTTTATTAAGCCTTCCTTCAACCACAGGGCATATCCTGTGATGGGCTCTACATGTGAGTCATAATTCCACAAGAGAACAGCAACTTTTCTTTGACACATCGCAGCAGAAGATGGTTACTTGACAGCCGCAGAGATGTTTCGTTGCTAAAGAGGTTTTGTGATGAGAGTAGCAGTCCTCGGCTAATTGGTATTGATGAAAGGATTATTAAAAATGTTTCTCTAATGATTTTCTTTCTAGATAGACAGTGGGCAGTATCTAACAACGTAATTCTGCTGGCTCAAGGACTTCTGGCTGCACAACAGAACTTTCTCTCCTCTCCCTGCACACCCTCTTAAAAACTGCTCTGGAAGACAAGAAGTAAATCTGGAACAGATATAGGAGGTGCATGGGGAGTGGAGAGGAAGGGAAAATTAGTATGTTGTGTAGCTAGAAGTTGTAGTGCTAGTAGAAGTACATCACTGATAGGGACATAGAGCTGTTTGGCAGAGTTGTCCTGCTCTTTCCTTCTACCCTGACATTTCATGTGCAGAGGGCAACTTATAAAAACAAGCAGGAGAGCCCCTGCACATGCAGAGCTCCTGTATGGGAGAAATTGATCTTCAGTTGTTAATTAGGCAGCTCCTATATGATATCGAGCGACAGAATAATCTGGCCACAATAAGGAAATTTTGTCCATGGTATGATTATTTTCCACCTAGTCATTTTGACACTTTGGCACTATGTTTGCAAAATTTAACAATTCCAAAATACAGACACACTTTCACTTTCGCAAGATTGAATATACTGCCTGCGGCTGTGCTTGAGGGTCGATTTCAAAAAATTCCACTGAAAAATTGGTTATGTCCCTGTGGAGATGGCAGTATTAAATCAGTGGCTCATGTGCTTCTGGCTTGCACTCTTTATAAAGATTTGAGGAGGCTATTGCCCCTCTATTGGCCATGCTGGGTCGCTCAACCATTGCTATAGTGTCCTTTCTTTTAGCAGATCAAGATGATCTGGTGACAGCAAAAACTGCAAGGTTTTTAGCGGGGGCAATTAGAATAAGATCTGTTATTTGATTGTTGATGTAAACCCCCAAAATGTATTTTCTATAGTTAAGTTTTAACCTCTACCTTCAGTTCATTTTATTTTATTGCTTATGGCTAATGGCTGATGCAAATAAAGATTTTTCTGATTCTGAATCTTCAGTTGTGCTTTTCACTTTTTAAGATTTGGAAGACATGTCGATGAGCTATGATTGTCCGCAAGAGGAAACTGATTCTTCAGAGAACAGCCTGCATCCAGATTTTTCAAAAGTAAGAGACTACCATTGTTAAAAATAATAATAATAACAATAATAACCTCTGTGTGTTGCCAGTGCCAAAGCTAAGCATTCACATCTGGGGTCCAGAGTGTCCTGCTTTAGTGGCAAAATACACCATGCAGCTCCAGCCTTGCAACCATTCAGCCATGCAGCCTAGGACCATTCAACTGTCCTCATCAGGATAAGCACATAAGAAAAGTCCTGCTGGATCAGGCCTAAGTGCCATTTAGTCCAGCATCCTTTTCTCACAGTGGCCAACCAGATGCCTCTGGAAACCCCAATAGCAGGACCTGAGTGCAACAACATTCTCTTTACTTGTGATTCCCAGCTGGTATTCTGAGGATATGCTGGCTCTGACAGTGGATGTAGAAACTAGCCATCTTGACTATAAATTTGTCTAATCCATTTTTAAAGCATCCAAGTTGGTATCCATCACTAGGCCTTGTTGAAGTAAATTCAACCATTTACTAAAATTGCTCCTCCAAATCTAACCTTTTTTATAGGAGAGGGTAAGTTTTGCTGGGAACAGTTGCCATCTAAAGATGTGTCATTTTGGCATAGTACCGGGTGAGAAATGGGTGGAGATTGGGCTTGCTGGAGACATTGTGACAGATGACTTTCTCCACAAGCCATTCTGAAGGCATCTTAGCAGCTATGGAGCCATTTATGTGGTTAACCTCAGTTGTAAACTTTTTAAATAGTACTGGGAGTAATATGAGGCATAGCAGAATGCACCTGTTAAATTTTCTTCACAGTATAAGCTGCCGCATTAATACTGGTGCTTGATGGTATTTTTTTCATTGTTAACAACAAGGTGTCTTGTACATGGCAGGAAACAAAACTGAAATAATTTAGGCTTCATGATTAAAGTGAGTTTACAATCAAAGCCGCCACCCCCCCCCCAAAAAAAAAATATTGGTTTGGAAAATAATTATCCGAACAGCTTGAGGTTTTTCCAAATCAGAGCACGTGAATGTAAATTTGACTCTCTTACAACAATTTGCATACATAGTGTCAGATTTTGAAGAGTTGCCTTGCCACTTGCTGTTTATGGATTTTCAGCTTGGTGTTTGTTACTTTGCTGTTGGCAAATTTATAATTATAATTTATAATGTGGTACCGGTGCATCTGAAGTAATTTGCTACAGCACTGGAAATAAGTATGTATTTTAATGACAAACAACACTGTTGGATGAAATTAAACATACTGTAGTCGATAATTAGGTTAAATGAATTACTCAAAATAAGACAGGATTATCCAAATTACACCAATGTGATATTCTTGAATGTTTTAGAGATTCTGCCCCAGATTAAATGTAGATTTCACACCTGGGTTTGCTTTGCAGGCTATCATTCAAAAAGAGGGAGAAATACCAGAAACAAAAAGAGACACAAATTATAAATTTGAATACGTGTGTGTGAGTGTTGCAGGGAGGGGGGAAATAGCTTTGTGGGCCAGATTTGAACCCCTGACATGAAGCAGTTTGAGCTAATAAGATGTTTACCTGTAGAATAAGAGGGTGTTGTTGTTGCAGTACCTCACAGAAACAGAAGAAACTGTCAGAGCATCTCGAAATATGGATAGGTTGAATCTATTCTCCCTAGATCCTGATATTGCTGTAAGTATTATTCTTTGTTGCTTTTTGTTAGGTGTTGTTGTTGTTCAGTCGTTCAGTCGTGTCCGACTCTTCGTGACCCCATGGACCAGAGCACGCCAGGCACGCCTATCCTTCACTGCCTCCCGCAGTTTGGCCAAACTCATGTTAGTAGCTTCGAGAATACTGTCCAACCATCTCATCCTCTGTCGTCCCCTTCTCCTTGTGCCCTCAATCTTTCCCAACATCAGGGTCTTTTCTAAGGAGTCTTCTCTTCTCATGAGGTGGCCAAAGTACTGGAGCCTCAACTTCAGGATCTGTCCTTCTAGTGAGCACTCAGGGCCGATTTCCTTGAGAATGGATAGGTTTGATCTTCTTGCAGTCCATGGGACTCTCAAGAGTCTCCTCCAGCACCATAATTCAAAAGCATCAATTCTTCGGCGATCAGCCTTCTTGATGGTCCAGCTCTCACTTCCGTACATTACTACTGGAAAAACCATAGCTTTAACTATACGGACCTTTGTCGGCAAGGTGATGTCTTTGCTTTTTAAGATGCTGTCTAGGTTTGTCATTGCTTTTCTCCCAAGAAGCAGGCGTCTTCTAATTTCGTGACTGCTGTCACCATCTGCAGTGATCATGGAACCCAAGAAAGTGAAATCTCTCACTGCCTCCATTTCTTCCCCTTCTATTTGCCAGGAGGTGATGGGACCAGTGGCCATGATCTTAGTTTTTTTGATGTTGAGCTTCAGACCATATTTTGCGCTTTCCTCTTTCACCCTCATTAAAAGGTTCTTCAATTCCTCCTCACTTTCTGCCATCAAGGTTGTATCATCAGCATATCTGAGGTTGTTGATATTTTTTCCGGCAATCTTAATTCCGGTTTGGGATTCATCCAGCCCAGCCTTTCGCATGATGAATTCTGCATATAAGTTAAATAAGCAGGGGGACAATATACAGCCTTGTCGTACTCCTTTCCCAATTTTGAACCAATCAGTTATTCCACATCCAGTTCTAACTGTAGCTTCTTGTCCCACATACAGATTTCTCAGGAGATGGATGAGGTGATCAGGCACTCCCATTTCTTTAAGAACTTGCCATAGTTTGCTGTGGTCGACACAGTCAAATGCTTTTGCGTAGTCAATGAAGCAGAAGTAGATGTTTTTCTGGAACTCTCTAGCTTTCTCCATAATCCAGCGCATGTTTGCAATTTGGTCTCTGGTTCCTCTGCCCCTTCGAAATCCAGCTTGCACTTCTGGGAGTTCTCGGTCCACGTACTGCTTAAGCCTGCCTTGTAGAATTTTAAGCATAACCTTGCTAGCGTGTGAAATGAGTGCAATTGTGCGGTAGTTAGAGCATTCTTTGGCACTGCCCTTCTTTGGGATTGGGATGTAAACTGATCTTCTCCAATCCTCTGGCCACTGCTGAGTTTTCCAAACTTGTTGGCATATTGAGTGTAGCACCTTAACAGCATCATCTTTTAGGATTTTAAATAGTTCAGCTGGAATATCATCACTTCCACTGGCCTTGTTGTTAGCAAGGCTTTCTAAGGCCCATTTGACTTCACTCTCCAGGATGTCTGGCTCAAGGTCAGCAACCACACTACCTGGGGTGTATGAGACCTCTATATCTTTCTGGTATAGTTCCTCTGTGTATTCTTGCCACCTCTTCTTGATGTCTTCTGCTTCTGTTAGGTCCTTTCCACTTTTGTCCTTAATTGTGGTAATCTTTGTACGAAATGTTCCTTTCATATCTCCAATTTTCTTGAACAGATCTCTGGTTTTTCCCATTCTGTTATTTTCCTCTATTTCTTTGCATTGTTCGTTTAGAAAGGCCCTCTTGTCTCTCCTTGCTATTCTTTGGAAATCTGCATTCAATTTCCTGTATCTTTCACTATCTCCCTCGCATTTTGCTTGCCTTCTCTCCCCCGCTATTTTTAAGGCCTCATTGGACAGCCACTTTGCTTTCTTGCATTTCTTTTTCATTGGGATGGTTTTCGTTGCTGCCTCCTGTATAATGTTACGAGCCTCCATCCACAGTTCTTCAGGCACTCTATCCACCAAATCTAAGTCCTTAAACCTGTTTTTCACTTCAACTGTGTATTCATAAGGAATTTGATTTAGATTGTATCTTACTGGCCCAGTGGTTTTTCCTACTTTCTTCAGTTTAAGCTGGAATTTTGCTATAAGAAGCTGATGATCAGAGCCACAGTCAGCTCCAGGTCTTGTTTTTGCTGAGTGTATAGAGCTTCTCCATCTTTGGCTGCAGAGAATATAATCAGTCTGATTTCGATGTTGCCCATCTGGTGATGTCCATGTGTAGAGTCGTCTCTTGTGTTGTTGGAAAAGAGTGTTTGTGATGACCAGCTTGTTCTCTTGACAGAACTCTATTAGCCTTTGCCCTGCTTCATTTTGAACTCCAAGGCCAAACTTGCCAGTTGTTCCTTTTATCTCTTGACTCCCTACTTTAGCATTCCAATCCCCTATAATGAGAAGAACATCCTTCTTTGGTGTCATTTCTATAAGGTGTTGTAAGTCTTCATAGAATTGGTCAATTTCAGTTTCTTCAGCACTGGAAGTTGGTGCATAAACTTGGATTACTGTGATGTTAAAAGGACTGCCTTGGATTCGTATTGAGATCAATCTATCATTTTTGAAATTGCATCCCAGTACAGCTTTCGCCACTCTTTTGTTGACTATGAGAGCCACTCCATTTCTTTTACGGGATTCCTGCCCGCAGTAGTAGATATGATAGTCATCTGAACTGAATTCGCCCATTCCCGTCCATTTTAGTTCACTGATGCCTAGGATGTCAATGTTTATTCTTGCCATCTCATTTTTGACCACATCCAGCTTACCAAGGTTCATGGTTCTTACATTCCAGGTTCCTATGCAATACTTTTCTTTACAGCATTGGACTTTCCTTTCGCTTCCAGGCATATCCGCAACCAAGCGTCCTTTCGGCTTTGGCCCAGCCGCTTCATCAGCTCTGGATCTACTTGTACTTGTCCTCCACTCTTCCCCAGTAGCATGTTGGATGCCTTCCGACCTGAGGGGCTCATCTTCCAGCGTCATAACTTTTATATGCCTGTTGTCTTTGTCCATGGAGTTTTCTTGGCAGGGATACTGGAGTGGGTTGCCAGTTCCTCCTCCAGGTGGATCACGTTTGGTCCAAACTCTCCACTATGACCTGTCCATCTTGGGTGGCCCTGCACGGCATAGCTCATAGCTTCCCTGAGTAATTCAAGCCCCTTCGCCACGACAAGGCAGTGATCCATGAAGGGGTTTGTTAGGTGAGAGAAAGCTAAAAGTGACCAGCATGTCCATTGGGGAGGAAGCTGTGTCATTCTCACTGTTTTGCATTCATTATTTATTATGGCTTCGATTCACATGTTTTCTTACCCGCTCTTCATTGTAATCTGCCAAGGGCATACAAGCATACACTTAAAACAAGTAGAACAGTTTATATACAATTATAAAGACAAGTTAAAACAATTCCAAGCAAAAGCTGCGGAGTATAAATTAAACAAAGTGGAAAGGGTGGGATCTACCCCCCAAAAAAAACCTTAAATGTCCAGGGTCAGACTAAAGAGGTTTGCAATCAACATACAATGGAAGCTGTGTAATGAAAATGCTAAATGCATTTTGTATATTTGCACGTATTTCCAATGCTCTGTATTTCAGTGTTTTGAATGTTTGCTGTAAACTGCTTTGGGCACAGCTCATTGTGGAAAAACGGCATAGAAGTAAACTCAATAACAATTTAAGGGCTGCCATGAAGAAAACTCCCTCCTGGGCCACCATTCATCACAATTATGAGGGCATTGGAACTATCAGGAGTGTCCCACATACTGTCTTTCTTCAAAAAACTGGCTTGTAAAGAAATGAATTTTATGCTGACTGTCACTGGATCTCTGATCTTACAACTATTTTCCAGAAAAGTCTGTTTTTCCTACAAAATTCTGTATACTAACTTCAATTAGCTAATTATCCCAGTGTTTTTATTCCAGGCCTTGAATCCTCAAAGAAAGGAATTTCCAGCAGCAGATTCATTGCTCAAGCCTTTTCAGGAAAGGGATGCCAAGCGAATCATGATAACATGCAAATCCCTTAATCTGAATCTTCAGGCTTGCGTTTCTGATAATGAAAGTGACCCCGTCACCAATGTAAGTCTTAAGCAGAGGTAGGGGGGCTTATATCAAGGCACTGGCCATGGTCAGCCGCAATATTGGCCAGTAAAGCATAGGGACATTGGCCTTTCCATGAGCTGCATGCTGCTGCATACAGTTCAAGCAGTCTGTACTTTGCTCTTCTCTTCCTGGAGTGGAGAAACAAACCATGGAATTGCTGGCTTAGCACCACATGCAAACAAGTGCTATTGGTTAGAGTGTCAGGCTGGTACCAGGGAGACAAGGGTTCAAATCCCCACTTAGCCACGAAGCTCACTTGGCCTAACCTACCTCACAGGGTTCTTGTGGGGACTAAATGAGGAGTGGCAGAACCACATTTGCCACCTTGAGTTTCTTGGAGAAAAGGTGGGATATAAATGCAATAAATAAATATAAATGAATAAACAAACCATGAGCAGAAAGTGAAGAACAAATCTTCAGGACAAAGAACAAAGGAAATTAGTGAATGCATTTTTGAGCTGTGCTTTAAAGTGCCAGGTGATCTCTTGGTAACCTTACCCACAATCAGAGGTGTAGCAAGGCCAGGTGGTACCCGATGCAAAAAAAAAATTGTCCTCTCCCCCATCGACGGCTTGGGAGTCACGGGTGGGCGGCGCGCCAAATGTCACCCCAAGCCTCCCCCGAGCTCTCAAAATGAAGGCAAAAAGGTGCAGCTCCCCCCTTCCCCTGATGGCTTGGGATAGGCTTGGGAGTTGCGGGCGGTGCACCAGATGTGAACCCCCCCCCCCCAGCGATGACACCCAGGGCAGTCCGCACCCCCCTTCCCACGCCTCTGTCCACAATGCCTTGCTCTGGGGGAGGACTCCCCCACACACTCTTTCCTCAGAGTAAAGGTAGAAGCACCTGTGGCTGATCAGGCCAGAAGAGGAATATGGAACAGGAGCGAGGGAGGAGGGAGGAGATGGTGGCAGCAGTGAGAGAGGAAAGAGGAAGTGGTGGAAAAGGATAGCTGTGCCTGTCTCAGTACGTGTAATGTCTTTTGCTGGCCCTCTTGGGGAGAAACAACCCATGAGCCCTGGTTCCCACATAATACTAAGCCAGATGTGCTGTGTGGTCCGTTTCCCCACTCTAAGAAAGGAGTAGCAAAGCAGAGACATTGAACTGCATTGCACAGGTGCAGTTTCTGTAGCCACGGTTTATGGCCAGTGTTGCATGTGAATGAAGCCACTGCTTTGTTTCCTCAAGAGAGTGACTCAAATCCCATCTGAAGCCTGTTGCTTTTCATGTGGATTTGTTAAAAACAACAGGTTTTATTCTGCATTTTTATTTTACTGCTAAAGAGCAGAATGGTGGGGATTTTATATAAATCAATTTATATAAACAACACTGAATGTACACATGTTTTTGAAACACAGTTTCCTTATAGATTTAAGACAAATTTTAAAAAAAAGATGATGCTAAGCCTCTTTTTTATTTTAATATCTATCTTAATAGGGGCTTGCAACTACATGACCTTAATCAGTACAAAAGCTGGCTGCATCAGGCTTCAGATCAAACCTTATACAAATAAATGAGTTTGTGTGTCTTTAGCTATTCACTCTTATGTAATGTAATTCAGGGTGTGGGGCCTTGGGAGCAAAAACAGTGTCTGCTGTCTGAGGAGGGACCTTGGAGCAGTCTATAAGCTGAAATAGAACTCATCTCACTGCACATGGAATAGCATGCAGAATTGCAGCCCATGGGTTGGACCCAGGCTAAGCTAGTCATGCTTTAGTCCTATTGAAATCAATGGGACAAGTTTGCTACAACTTTCAGTGGAACTTAAACACGACTAGCTTATATTGGATCCAATTTAATATTTCTCCAGAAAACTGTTTCTAATTTTTACATCAAAATAACATTTTTTTAATAAAATTACAAAATACCAGTTCAGGAGAATCAGATTTTAGCCAGTGTCTATGTTACAGAGGGGAGGTTGAAGGGACTGTGTCAGGTTCTGACAATGCAATTTCTGTGGTTTTTGGAGAAGACATTGATTTCTTTCATTAACAGATGACATCAGCAGTGTCTATTTTGCACATGTCAGTCAATACTTTTTTGGCAGGATGAAAATGCTGGCAAAATCATAGCCGTAGTGAGAATGGGGCGAGTGCATAATTTATTTTTATTTTTTTATTTTTTTTAAAAAAAATTGCTAATGCAGGATTTCCAAAAAGTGGAGAGCAAGCAACTATCATATGGAGTCTTAGTCAATGGGTTGGGACAGGTTGATAGAAAATGCAGAAATAGATAGAAACACTTTTTATAAACCTAGCTGAAAGCATATCATCAAAAAAACAACAGTCAAATTAATTTAAAAGGAAAACCATGGTTTAGTGCTATGTGGATGAACCTCACTGAGCATGAATGAAATGTAGGCTTGCACACTTCTCTCCCCATCCTCTGTGAAGTAGAAGGACTGCCAGGTTTCTTTCCAGTTTTAAGAAATCTGAGCTTAGTGTTACATTCAAGCCAGGAACCCAGCTTTCAAAGTATGGTTCCTTCAATATGCCAGCTTCATAATTTTTTGTTTGAAGTTGCCTTGTTAAAACCGACCAGTGTTAGCTTGAAACAAGGGTTCCTAGTTCAAATGTAAACCAGATTTCATTTACTGACTAAACTTAATCCAACTCTTTAAAAACTTGGAGGAAAACACCATAATAAGCATTTTCTTTTTAGTAACTTTTATCAGTTACAGACCAAATGCAGTCTCAAACAAAATAAAACTTGGCCTTCCCAATTAAAACTTAGCCCGGTGCATTAATTAGCAAAAACTTTCCTTGTTAAGCTGATTAACAATGCAATTCTGCCCATGCCTATTCAAAAGTAAGTCCCATAGAGTTAGGGTTGCCATATTTCACAAAGTGAAAATTTGGACACAAAAGTTGTTGAGATGATAATTTTTTTGCAAAATCTCCCCCCAAAAAGAAGGGTTTTAAAAACTATTTGTTAGGTAATTGCCAAAAAAATCAACTCTTCCCATATGGGCTGCCATATGCCCAGGTTTTCCCAGACCTTTCAGCCACTTTCCAAAAATTCCGCCCTGATGCCAATTTCGACAGATGAATTCAGATTATGTCCGGGAAATTCCGGGTGCATGGCAGCCCTACATTGAGTACAGTGATATATATAAGCATGTATATAATTACAGTACGGGCTTCCACCCCCATCATTCAGCCCGGACACTGAGATCCAGCGCCGAGGGCCTTCTGGCGGTTCCCTCACTGCGAGAAGCAAAGCTACAGGGAACCAGGCAGAGGGCCTTCTCGGTAGTGGCGCCCGCCCTGTGGAACGCCCTCTCATCACAGGTCAAGGAGATAAACAACTACCGCACATTCAGAAAATACCTGAAGGCAGCCCTTTTCAGGGAAGTTTTTAATGTGTGATATTTTTGTATCTGATTTTTGTTAGAAGCCGCCCAGAGTGGCTGGGGAAATCCAGCCAGATGGGCGGGGTACAAATAATAAATATTATTATTATTATTATTATTATATACGCTTCTCTGGAAAGAAGCTGAGGAAACTTCCTAATATTGTTTCCAATCATCTGGCTCAGTATTGTGAGACTTGCAGTGGCTTTCCAGGGTTCCAGACAGGGAGCATTCCCCGGCCTACCTGGTGACAGGGGCAGAGGAAGGGTGTGTGATAGGGGCGGTTCTCCCCATGTGTCACCACTGAGGGGGGTGACAAAATGCCGTCCCGCTCCTGGGAGTGACGTGGTGGCTTGGGTGCCCGCAAGCTCCATCTTGCCCCAAACGGTCTGCCCGCCGCCTCCCCCTCAGCTGTAGGGTGGCTGAGTGGGAGGAGTCAGGCAGACTCTTCAGAGGCCCCGCGGAGCATCTTGCCCCAGCTGCCCCCGGCCCTGGACACAAGGCACATATGCCACCCCAGGTGCCCAATCAGCTTGCTCCACCGCTGCCTGGCGATGCCAGGGATTGAACCTGAGACCTTCTACATGCAAAGCAGAAGTTCTGCCACTAAGCTATGGCCCTTCCTCAGAGATGAATGGGGCCAATTCTCCTTCATTGTGAGGGTTGAAGTCACTTCTTGCTTCTTCTCAGTCCCATGCCTTATGCCACTTGATCTGAGTTACAGTGCATAGGATTTCACTGTCAACCTTGCAGCTTAAACTTAAATTCTTTTAGCCTGCTATTAGCCTGATTTTGCACTTTTTGTTCCTGCTCTTTGCCTCCAGATTGAGCCTTTCTTTGTGAGCGTGGCTCTTTTTGATATACGGGACAGCAGGAAGCTCTCTGCTGATTTTCACGTGGATCTAAACCATACTCTGGTTAGACAGATGATGTCAGGTCCTTCACCCTCATTGGAAAATGGTACTATTGAGTGTGCTGGCACCAAAGACGAGGAACCACAGGTCAAGGGGTTTCCAGAAGA
This sequence comes from Lacerta agilis, assembly GCF_009819535.1. NCBI lineage: Eukaryota > Metazoa > Chordata > Lepidosauria > Squamata > Lacertidae > Lacerta > Lacerta agilis. The sequence continues at coordinate 67,404,393 of NC_046316.1, read as the reverse complement.
ATGGCTGAAGTACCCAAAACAGGTACCTAAAACTTCACTAGTTCCACAGGCATTTGCTTTTGACACCTTAAAGCAGAAAATTATAGTTATTTATTTATAACATTTATTTTTATTTTTATTTTGCTCTGTAGCTGAAAAGTCTCTCAGAGTGACTTAATAGGCCCAGTAGTATAATAGTCCCTGCCCTTGCAGCCAAGAGCTGTGCTTGGCTCATGGGAGCCTTTAGTTATTTAAACATTTCTCTCACATATTGGGACTTCTTCTGTCTTAGTGAATTTCGCCTCTTGTCTCCACAGGCTGTTTTCTCCATAAGTAACCCTCATTCCGAAATAGTTTTGGTGGCAAAGATTGAGAAGGTGCTCATGGGAAATATTGCCACCAGTGCAGAACCTTACATAAGGAATCCAGACTCTAACAAGGTAATGTGATTGAAAGATGGAATGCCTTTCACAACCCAGGGGTCAAGTCGAACACTGTATTGAGAAACCTCCTCAGAACTTGCTTTAGCAATCCATAGGACCACAGTGGATTTTCAGTTTAGGAACGATCTGCTTCTGCTTGTTTCTCATTGCCTGAGTACTCCCATTGTCTGAGTATCTGATAGCTAAGTAATTGAACCTGCTGGGCTATGGTATTGATGGTTACAAATCCCTCCCCTCCCCTCCTATGGCTCAACTAGGTCCATTGATGAAACCAACATAATGGTACCAGTTACTTAGAGCAGTGGCAGGCTGCCTTTCTCTGGAGGCCTTCAAGCAGGGGGATGGACAGCCACTTCTTGAAGATGCTCTTGCTCTGTATTGTCCTGCACTGGCAAGTGGGTCAGGCCCGATGGACAAATGAGCTTCCTCCAATTTTATGATAGACCACTGGTTGGAGGAATCAACAAGTGGTTGAAACGTGCAGCTTTACTGTCACTCTTTCCTTGTGAATAATTAAAACTTCAAGTGTTCATCCAGCAGGGTGACATTTACAGCATGTTTATGGGACTTCAGATAGCTTTCTTTATAGGAATTATTAATTTGTTTGTTTGTTTTCCCCCTAGTGGGCCCAGAGAGTGTTAAAATCCAACAAGCAATTCTGCAGCAAGTTGGGGAAATACCGCATGCCCTTTGCCTGGTCTGTACGGTACGTAACTGCCTTTGTAAATGCTGTTTTCAGCAATTGATCATACAAACAGAGGCTGCGAAAGGAACTGGCCCTTCTTCTTGAAACAGCAAGGCACAACAACAGCACTACCCCTATATAGAGGACTATGAATTGGTGTAGTTCTCCAGGGCAAGGAAAGAAAGAGAGCCAGTGTAGTGTAGTGGTTAGAGGGTTGGACTAGGAGAGTAGAGAGCAGAGTTCAAATCCCTACTCAGTGATGAAGCTCAATGGGTGACTCATTGGTGGTTTTGGGTAGGGAGGATCTATTTCACTGGACCAGTATATGTATATGTGGGTTGGTATCTTCCTTCACCCTCTAAGTAATTCATTCTCTCTCTCTCCCTCTCTCTCCCGGACTCCTGTGACATACCCCTTTCTCCCCTCTGGCCATTCTGCTTTCCCTTCCTCAGTCTTCTGGTCTGTTCCCCTTTCCCTCCTACCCTCTTGGTCACTCCACTTTCTGTTCAGCTGCTGATCTGAACTTTAAAAACTACATAGAGCAGAAAAAGGAAGTTGGGGAAATGATTCTCTCCCCCACTTCCTGTTTCACCTTTCTGTGCTTTTCAAGGCTGGGCAGAATTTCATTTCACTATTTTAAATTGCATGTTAGTTTGAAATGTTCTATAGAGTGGCATTGACTTGGCAAGTAACTGCATCTCACACCCATCCCATTTAATTCCTGCTCTTATATGTTACCAGACAAGGTACCAATCCATATACAGGTAGCTCACAGACTGCAAAAGCAGCATTTAAATTAAAGCACAGGATAGCTTTAGCACAGCTGGTAATTGTGGATCAATAGTTCCATTCACATAACCAAAGTAAAGTTTCTGGAGTTCGTAGATGTATCCACATTTTAGGCTCACAAAGTGGAATTTGCCCTAGTAATTGCACAAGGCTATAAATAGATATTTCCACTAGAAACACACAACATGCTGTGCAAAATGTGGCTCGGCTATGATGAAAAGCAGAAATCTTGGACTGTGAATGTGCTTTCCATTTCTTTAATTTCTGGCTATAGTACTATTCCCATTTAATGTGGATTTTTATATTTTACTTTGTGCTATTATAATTTAAAGCAGGCGCATACAGCCATAATGTAATCTTTACTCTTGAGTCACTCCTAATCTGACAATATCTCAAGGTGGCCACTAGAACTGCCCTTTGTCACTATTCCAGTTTCCGTGTCCTGGAATTTGGGTTGTTGCCCTGTACACTTTCCCAAGAGACAATAATTGCAGCACACATTAGAATTACAATGTGAGAAGTCAGTCTCCCTTTCTCATATTTCTACCACTGCTGCCAGAGTTTGCAAATAGGATTTGTACTTGGAGACCTCATTTCCCACAAAATATTTTCCATATAGCCTTCCTTCCATTCTATTATTCTATTATTTTCAAACAAAGGTAGGGGAACCTTTGGCCCTCCAGATGTTCGTGAATGACAGCTCTCATCATCCCACGGCTACTGGGGATGATGGCTAGAGCTGATGGGAGTGGGAGTTGAACAACATCTGGAGCACCGAATGTTACCAGACCATTTTAGAATCCAATCCGTAGAATATCTCAATTACTTGCAATATTAGAAGTATCCTTTATATCTGATTCTATATCTACTTAACCAACTGCTTCCCCAATATCCAGTGGTTGAGAATCTGAACCTGTGTATCTTATGAAGGAAGGGCTTAAAACTATGAGGTGAAGCATCAGAACCTAAACTTCTCTGGGTGGTAACTCGCTCTGTTTTGTTTTGGGTTTTTTTAAGATTAAAAATTATTTTAAAAAATTCAACGTAAAATACAATAATACAATAAAAGCCAAACTAGTTGGGGGGGGGGAATAAAGGAGAACCAAAATAAGAAATAAAAAGGAAGAGAGAAAAAGGCAAGAGAGAAAAGAAGAAATAGATTAAAAAGCCATCTGTCACAATTATATCATAACCTTTATCCATATACAGAAAAGTAGACCCTTCCTGGGAGCTTCAGTGGAAAGTCACTCTTATCATCTTATCCTCAGTCCATGTTTCCTATCTAGAGAATAATTTTCACATTGGCTTACCTTGTTCCTTAAAAAAAAAAGGGTGTGCTGTTTTTCAAGATGGGGACAACTGCATCTTCAAGTAAGCTACAGAAGAGATATCAAGAAGATAAGACAAAATGTAGAGGGTAGGACGATCAAGGATAATGATCCTTCATACCAAGGGGGAATAGAGAGCTGTCAGGAAAGGAATAGGGAGGGAGATACTGTATGTTGCACATAGAGTTCAAAAGAAGCCGGTTTATTTGCATGCATGTGCCTACAGTCGCTTAACAATAGCAACAACCCAAAGTCTCCCAACTCCACTGTACCCCCAAATAAGGCTGCCAAAGTGAAAAAACTTAAGATGAAATGGGGAATAGACTTTCATGTGAGCTCAGTCTTCCCAGGGAACAAACAGCAGGTGTCCCCCTCAGCATTGATTTAGTCATTGACTTCAGCTTCCGTCTACACCTTCCTTGAGCCACTATTTTATACTTACCTTGGGACCAGTGCCAGATTTATGTATAAGCTAAACAATCTATAGCTTAGGGCCCAACTCTCTGGGGGGCCCCATTTCCAAAATATAAGATAAAAAACAAATAAAATAAAACCTACATACAGCAACAGTGTTTTGCTTTGTGTTGTGTAGGTCCATAAATTACCATATAGCATATATTCAACACGAAAAACAGTGACAGTTTGATGTTGACAAAGGACAGCTGGACATATAAAGGGCCCCATTACCTTCAGTAGCTTAGGGCCTTATCAAACCTAAATCTGGCCCTGCTTGGGACTGTAGTAAATACAAAGTAGATCCTGGAGATCTTAAGCTTGCTCAGCCCTTCTTTAAAGCTGCATCCTAGGAAAACACACTGATTCCCAACTTTTTCTGTCTTGTCATGGCAATGGTACAGAATTTCTATATAGAATAATTTCTATATACAATTCAAAGTGCTGGTGCTGACCTTTAAAGCCCTAAATGGCCTTCGCCCAGTATACCTGAAGGAGCGTCTCCACCCCCATCGTTCAGCTCGGACACTGAGGTCCAGCACCGATGGACTCCTGGTGGTTTCCTCAGTGTGAGAAGTGAGGTTACAGGGAACCAGGCAGAGGGTCTTCTCGGTAGTGGTGCCCGCCCTGTGGAATGCCCTCCCATCAGATGTCAAGGAAATAAACTATTATCTGACTTTTAGAAGACATCTGAAGGCAGCCCTGTTTAGGGAAGTTTTTAATGTTTGATGTTTTGTCGTGTTTTTAATATTCTGTTGGCTGGGGAAACCCAGCCAGATGGGCAGGGTATAAATAAAGGATGGTGATGATGTTGATGATGAGGATGCAGATGGAGCACTGTGGCTGCTTCTTCAGAAGTCAGTCTCACTCTATTCTGTGAGGTTTGTTCCAAGGTGGCCAAGATGTGTAAGAAGACAGGACTCCTGCACCTTTAAGTGTAGCATGAGAAGGCATCAATTCCCTCATCTACACCACCATTAAAGGTGCTCTGGTCACCCTAGTTTATTCCCAGGTAAATATGCATAGACTTGTATCCCCAACAAGAATGGAGGTACCTCCTTGATATCATCCTAAGTGCTGCCAGAAATCTGGTGTGTGGTGTGAATATTATTGAACTACTTGGATTTCAGTGCCCATGCCACAATCTGACTGACGTATTGCTGAAAACCTCCAGATAAATTATGTTTAATTTTAGGTTTGGGGATTAAAATATATATATATGGAATTAGTAAAAAGAAAGCTTGAAAGTAGAACTCAGCGGCAAAGGAAGGAACTCGTGCCTCCATAGAGATAATTAGCAATGGCTTGGTTTTCATTTACCTTTATGGTTTTCATTTAATATGTTGTTTCCCCTTTGTTACAGACCAGTCTTTAAAGATAATCAGGGAAATATTGACAGAGATTCCCGGTTCTCACCTTTGTTCAGGCAAGAAAGTAGCAAAATTTCAACGGATGACTTAATGAAACTCGTCACGGAATACAGAAGGCAAGGAACCATTGCTTGGCTTTGTTGATTAACTCCTTTGCATCAGTGGTTTTGTTTGCGCAGAAGAGATGAGTGCCAAAACAACCACATTACATGGAATGGTTTTCACATTAGTCAGTTGCATGCCAAAGTGGGTTTCCAGCAAAACTCTTTGGGAAAACTAAAGAGATGTTTGCTGCATTAACAAACTTTATGGCCACTTGATTGTAGTGCTGAATGGAATTAATTTCAGTTGAATTGTAGGAATTAAAGATATATACATGCATTTCATGGAGGAGCGTTTTATCAGATATATTGACTAAATGGAAGTACAGAGGGTTTTTTCTTTTTTGCTAATTATTTTTATTGATTTACAATAATTTTTAACAAATTGTCACCAAATTAATGCAAATTCAATACAAATTTAAAAGCTGACATCCCACCCACCCCCAGATGTCCCCCCTATTTGCCTCCCTCCCTTGCTGCTCCCAATGAAATAATTTTTTAAACTATCATTTCAAAATCCATTCACCCCCTTCTCCCTACACATCACCTGCTCCATTACCAATTTCTGCTGTGGCTTTTGTACATTGTTATAACCTGTCCTCAAAATAGTCGAGTAGAGTACCGGTAAATCCTCTTTTATCTATGTATAATAGCCATTCAACAATTTTGAAACATTTCCTTCTGATACCTCTTGAGTAACACTTTGCCTGAGAAAGACAGATCTTGCTTCCTCCCAGACAACATACACACATTCCTCCCTAATATAGCCTTGAGCATTGGTGTCTGACATCTGGCCCCAGTAACAAACAACTCAGCCTCTCTGGTGCTGTGTGCAGAGGGTGAAAATGGAACCCCTATAATATTTTTTAATAAATATATCATATACATCCCCCCCAACACTGCCAATCCCCCAGTGTCACCCACCCTTCACATTTAGCCAAATTTACATACAGTTTTACATACAACCAGTCATTAATAAATCATTAATAAATAAACATAATCCATATCTCTTCTTCTCTGTCTGAAAGTCTCTGAAGCTGTCAAGATGATATACACTGTGGTCTGTCCTGTCCTTTTCACTGTTCTTATTTCCAACTTCAAGCTTCAAGGGGGATGTGCTGATGTGATCTCAACGAAATCCATATCTCCTCTCCATCCTCCCCCCTAAACTAATAAATCTTCCTGCACTCCATCCTGCCGATCCTCAGTTCCATTATATGTTCATGCTCCATACAGAAGCTGGTAACCCAACTGGTTTAGGGCTGTGTACAGCTCCCTGGCAGGGCTCTTAGGACAAGCCTGCTTTGGGTTTTCTCTTAAGCCAAGGGAGGAGAGGGCAGAGAGAGTCCCAGGGTGACTCTATACTTCAGGTTGCAGTACAAAGTTAATCTCCAGTGGCTGAATCCAGCATAGTTTGCTTTTTCAGAAGCTATGGCAATTCGTCATCAGCAAGGCTTTGTTCTATATGGCTTAGCAATTCTAGCCATAATAATGCTTTTCAAATTTGCCATTGAAGAGCTTTCAGCAATGGAATAATGGTCACCTAGACAGAGCTTTCACTTCGTTCCTCAGCCCTTCATTGTTACAATGCAGAAGCTGACACTGTTTTTTCAGCTAGGCGTAGCTGAATGACAATACAGTGAATATTGCTCAGAGTTATTTCCTACCATTATTACAATAATTGTTGCTGAAAAAATAACAGAAATAAGATTAAATAAAAGAGCTCTTTTCCTGACAGTTGCCTCACTTCTATTTGTGAAGGAAAATGGATTTTGCTGTAGTTCACCAGTTCACTAAAATTTAATGTCTTGCTTTATTCTTTTCTTTGTACCTTAAATCACTAATTCCATTTTCCTTTATACTGGGGGGCGAGGGGGGCGGGTTTCCTCCAAATGTTGCTGGACTATTTCTGTCATCAGCCCCAGTCGTATGGCCAATGGAGAAGGATAATGAGAGTTGTAGTTCGGCAACATCTGGAGGGCCACAGTTCCCTAGCCGCTGCTTTATATGATGGTCCCACCATTAATTTGTACTTGGAACTATAGGTCCGTGAGAGGTTTCCTGTCAGCTCTCAACACCATTAACAAACTACAATTCCTTGGTTTCTTTGGGGGAAACAATGACTGTTAAAGTGGTATAAGAGTGCTTCAAACATACAGTGTGGATGTGATCAATGTCTGTGTTCACTTACAACTGCTCTTGCTTGTTCTGTCGGCGTCACCTTATAAAAAAATATTCTTCTGATGTTTGCAGGGCAGAGAAGATCAACAAAATTCAGATCATCCCTGGCAGCTTAGAAATCATAGTTGATTCTGTACCTTTGGAGCACCAAAGTATGATTCCATTTTATAATTTCTAAGAAATTGCTAACCACTGTGATGAGACACCGGGATTAAGGGGGAGGGGAATGAATATCACTTTAAAAAAAAAAAAACTGGGTTATTTGTTGGTTTTTTTGATTCTGCGGTTCCTTTGCATAGGAGTGGAGTTTTGTGAAGGAGTTTGGTAGATAGGCAGATTTTGCACCATTAACGCATCTTTCTAGATTATAGCCCATAATTGTAAAAGGCTACAGTTTTGTGACTAAAGGGTTTTCTTTCTTTCTTTCTTTTTCTTTCTCAAGATTGTGTAACATCATCTTTTATTCCAATCAAGCCATTCAATGATATCAAGGAGCATCAGCCCACAGTAGAGGTGGAAGAATTTGTCCAAGAATCAACAAAGTACTCCCAGACTTATAGAGTATATAAAAACCAAATCTACATCTATCCCAAACATCTGAAATACGATAGCCAAAAATGCTTCAACAAGGTATGCCAAAGCAAGAGCCCTAGCACAGCAACCCTCAGTGTGTTTACTCAAAAGTAAGTCCCTCTTAGTTCAGCGGGACTTACCTATTGACCGGTTTGCGACTAAAATCTCGATTCCCTTAAACTTAAGGATTCACAAGCAGCTTTCAGTGCATAGGTTAGATCCCTAGCAATTATGTGATGCTTTCAATTATTCAGCTGCTTGGCCTCAGCTGTTCTCACAAGGGATCTGAGTGCGATTAAGCAGTTGAATGCTAGCTTCGTTGCTCCTTGAAAGCTCACTGTGCTCCTAATAACCATTCACCAGGAGATAATTTGGCCCTTAGGTTGCAACGAATATAGAATACGTCTGAACCCTATTCACCTTTGGAACCCCCAGTTGTACATGCATTTATGTAAAAATAAGACCTGTTGATTTTATGAATAACATTTGGACCTGTATAGCAGAATTTCCTGTGGAATAAATAGGCCTCTCATTTCTGTTTGTTTCTTTTGCTCAATTTAAAAATTGCATTTTGTTTTCCAAAATCTCAATCAGGGTTAATGATCTGACAAACTATAGTAGCTAATGACATTAGAGAAGCAACTGCAATGTAATGGAACCAAGACTGATTCTAAACACACTTTCATTAAGATGTGCTTCACTGAAATAAATGAGACCAGCTTTAAAGCAGGGCTCAGCCACATAGACATGCCCTGTTTTTTTATTTAAAAAATCACATTTAAGAATGCAGTATGTCCAAATACAGAACTGTAGTGTTAAACCTGAAAAAATAAAAATAAATTAATGAATATTTGAATATTACTATATACAGAATGTGAATTATAACCAAAGCAAGATTCAAAAGTGAAGGGTCTGCTTTCTGTGTTCATATACTTCAGCTGATAAGAGGTTAAATATTCCACAGTCTTCTTTCTGGCTTCATAACACTGCTCTGGTTTGCTCTCAACTTGGCAGCATAGTTCCTGATTTGGAACAAAGCCTTGTATTTCACACGTCTTTAATTTGCATGTAATTTATGAGCTAATAATTTCCATTTGCACCTTTCTCTTACAGGCACGGAATATAACAGTCTGCATTGAATTTAAAAGTTCCGATGAAGAAGGAGCCAAACCCATGAAGGTGAGCAGAGATGGATCTCATTCACAAAGCAATAGGTCAAAAGCAATTTCTTTGGCAGCCGCACCACTGAGTCTGTCCCATGCATTCTTTGTATTTCCATAACAATCCATTATTATAACAATTATTAGTAGGACTTGCTGGAAATGCCTATTCTGCAGAACTTAGAATCACAGAATGGTAGAGCTGGAATGGACCCAAAGGGTCATCTAGTCCAACCTCCTCCGATGCAGGAATCTCCCTGACAGAGGACTATCCAACTTCTGTTTAAAAATTCCAGTCAAGTAGAGTCCACCATCCCTCACTGTCAAACAGCTCTTACCATCTGAAAATTATTCCTAATGTTTAGCCAGAATCTCATTTCCTATCATTTGAAACCATTGGTTCAGGTCTTGCCCTCTGGAGGTAGGCAGATGAGAGGACATTGTACACTGGACTGTTTCATACATGTGTGTGTGTGTGTGTGTGTGTGTGAGAGAGAGAGAGAGAGAGAGAGAGAGAGAGAGAGAAACAGTCCAGTGTACACTGTTGTTTCATATAAACTATGATCCACATCAGTTCTTCCAGCCCCATTATAACAAGAGTTCATATAAGTTATGAGAATCCAGGTTGATAAAGTCTTCAGAGCTTTGGGCACTAAAAGCAGTTGTTGGGAATACAAGCCACAAAATGTAACAAACAAATTAAAGCACAATCTATTTGAACAGTGTATCTACGGAAAGCCTGGTGGGCCACTCTTTGCATCAGCAGCATATACAGCTGTTCTACACCATTCACAGAACCCTGATTTTTACGATGAGGTAAGCTTACTTTATTGTGATTTCATATGTATTACTACTATTTAGGATATGTTTAACAGTTAAAGCTCTCAGTCCCGCAGCCCTCACAGGCACGCTTGGTGGGGACACGGGAGAGGGCCTTCTCAATAGCTGTTCCCAGATTTTGGAACTCCCTCCCTAGAGAAGTTAGACTGGCTCCCTCCTTGTTGTCCTTCCATTGGCAAGAGAAGACAGGCCTTTTAGGAACTGACTGTTTTTAAGGAAAGGGCTGGGGTTGTGAGGTGGTTCTATTCGCACACACAGTTTTTGAAAATGATAAGATACACAGTCAATTATTTTGTTTACTATTTATTTATTTAATATTTATAAAACACACTGTATATGGTGTACAACATAAAAACATAATACTACAATAGCATCAATTAAAACATCAATAAAGACAGGTTAGTTGAAGAAACACATTCCAAAGGCTTGCCTGAACAGTGCTGTTTTTTAAAAGACATCTTTTAAAAAGTAATAGACTTATGTAACTGGTTAGAGTTTTGTACTCTCATCCCCATTTCATGCACAAGTTCCACAGCATAGGGACAAGAGGAGCAGATGTCTGTACTGAACGATGATAAGTTAAGATCAGTCTCAAGCCATCCAGGACTCCTCTCTTGCTCTTGTTTGAGTCTGTCTCAGCTAAAGATGGTTGCAACATTTTACATTTCAGGTGAAGCTTGAGCTGCCTACTCAACTCCATAAGAAGCACCACATTCTCTTTTCATTTTATCACGTCACCTGCGACATAAATGCGAAAGCTAATGCCAAAAAGAAAGAGGCCCTGGAAACATCAGGTAGCTATACTTTGATCGAAGCCATGATTTGTATTGTTCCTGTATTACGTAGCATCATTTTAGGTCAAGCATTTATGACAAGTTTTGTTTTGTGTGTGTGACCATCATTGCTTCTCTTTATTTCAATAAAGCAAAATGTTCTAATGCTAATACCTCCTTTTGGTTGCAGTGGGATATGCTTGGCTACCTTTGTTGAAAGATGACCAGCTAGTGTCTCAAGAACACAACATACCAGTGGCAACCAGCCTGCCTCCCGGATATCTGAGCCTTCAGGATCCTGCAGCTGGAAAGGTATTGTGTAGCATTTGAGTTTTGTGTCTCTCCTGCAAAAAGAAAAGTGTCTGTGAATCTTACAATTTGAAATCTTTATATTATTTGTGTAGTTTTATTATCCTTGGTGTCTGACACTGACTTACTGAAATGAAGGTTCACTTTCTACATATGATAAGTTACAGAAGTAAACCTCAAGCTCACAGACATGGAACTTGTTGCCTCATGTGTACAGTGTGTGTGTGTGTGTGTGTGTGTGTGAGAGAGAGAGAGAGAGAGAGAGAGAGAGAGAGAGAGAATCACCTCATACAACCACATCCTTTTTCTGTGGTGGCTGGACCTGGTAGATAATTGTGTATGCATGCATTGCTTCACCTGGGACATTTTGCATGCAGTTTGGATTACTTGAGAGAATTTTCTTCCATGCTTCACTTGCTGTAGAGCTGACACAATGAAGTACAGTGTAAATATGTGTCAGGAAACCCCCCTCGCCGCGGCTGGCTGAGTCGCGGGAGCGTTTGCAGTATAGGGACCCACCCCCACTGTTTACCAGTTCGAGCAGCCCCTCCTCCTCCGGAAGCAACCATTCCTCAGGAGGGGAGGGGAGCTAGAGGCAGGAAGGCGGTGCAGGGGCTTTGCTGAGGTCGCTGAGCCTGAACACCACAGGGAAAGCGGGGAACGGGGTCAGGTTCCCATGCTCGCTGGTCGCATGCAGGAAGGACGTGGAAGGCAGAGGCGGGGGTTCAGAATCCCGCGCCTTTTTTGCTGGACAAAGAACCGGAAGGGGAGGGTTGAGATGGACATTTGAACTTTTGCTACACTGTATATAGTTTGCACAATAAAGAACTTAGTTTTTAGAAGTTCTTTCATCTGGCGTCTCACTCATGAGCAACCACTGAACGTCCTTTCCAATATGCCTTTAGTATTAAGGCGCATGGGTGCATGCATTGCTTCACCTGGGACATTTTGCATGCAGTTTGGATTACTTGAGAGAATTTTCTTCCATGGTTCACTTGCTGTAGAGCTGACACAATGAAGTACAGTGTAAATATGCCTTTAGTATTAAGGCTCATGGGTGTTTTTCTTCTAGTTGTTGGTTATAATCCCATACATGTCTGGAATCACATACTGAACAGCTACATCTGTTCTGGACATCTACAAAAAGGTGCAACATTTTCTGGTTCTTGGTAGTCTATAAAATATGCAGTGACTTGACTTTGAATTAGGGGTAGTGGACATTGTGCTGGTATCCAACAACGTTTAGGCCTCATCTGCACTTTGCATTTAAATTAGCATCATATCACTTTAAACAGTCATGGCTTTCCCCAAAGAGAGTTATTACGAGACACCTTTTACCATCACAGAGGGAAGAGGAATTGACTGTTAAACCACTCAGAAACTGTAGACTCGGTGAAGGAAACAAGAGTCTCCTAGCAACTCTCAGTATTCTTAACAAACTACAGTTCCCAGAATTCTTTGGAGAAAGCCATGCCTGTTTAAAATGGCATGATACTGCTTTAAATGTGTAGTGCACTCTTGCTTTTGGTAACATTGTCAAGGGGTGGGAGGTACGTTTGCCGAAATTGGACATGTGCACAGAATTTTACATTCCCAGTGACAGGAGGAATTTGACTCAGTATTTCTTTTTATAAATTTAGACATGGTGATTTTTATAAATTTAGACAAATATGATTAGTTGATTAGACAAATATGATTAGTTGATTACCACAACAGCTGCAGAACTCACTACAGGGAAGTGTCTCCATTCTGAAAATGGTACCTCCGAAGGGATCCAACAGAAGGCTGTGGTTCTGAAAGGCTGAAAGTTCAGCTGTTTAATGACATCCTCCATTTTCCCATTTCCCCCCTTGGAATGATCCTGCGCCATGATTTAGCAAGTGTTACAAATCTAGTGTTACAAATTAAGGAATTAAATAGAAATACGTGCTGTTTGTATTGTTTGCAGCACAGCGGAAGTGACGTGAAGTGGGTAGATGGAGGGAAGCCACTCTTCAAAGTGTCTTCATTGGTTGTATCAACAGTTTATACTCAGGTGAGCACCTTTACAAAAAATTATCTTTGTGAAAGGCAGTGTGTGTGAAAGGCTGAATACAAAGGCTGCATTTAGAATTTCTGCTTGACGTTTCAGTAGGGTCACCATGGTTTTCATTTTACAGATGCAGTATTGAATATGAATGTATAGATAGGCAAATCTAAAAAAAAAAAAAATCTAAAATCTAAAAAAAATGTAGTATAAGCACTGATAACTGGGAAACACTGGCCTGTGAGTGCTCCAACTGGAGAACAGCCTTTACTAAAGGTGTCATGGACTTTGAAGAAGCACGCACTCAGGATGAAAAGGAGAATTGAGCTAAGAGGAAAGCATGTTTGGCAAGCCCTCACTGTGATCAACTCCCATGTGGAAACCTATGTCCCCACTGTGGAAGGACATGTGGATCCAGAATTGGCCTCCACAGTCACTCATGGTTAAGACCGTTTTCATGGAAGGCAATCTTACTCAGCTACGAGTGATCACCAAAGGAGAATGATAGATTATTTAGTTTAGTCTGTAATAAATTGTTTAATCTGGATCTTCCGTACTCACTTCCTCAAGGAATTACAGTGGTACCTTGGTTTAAGAACAGCTTAGTTTATGAACAGCTTGGATTAAGAACGCTACAAACGCAGAAGTAGGTGTTTTGGTTTGTGAACATTGCCTTGGAAGCCAAAGATGTTCCGCTTCCTGTTGAGTGTGTTCCATTTGTAAATTGAGTCCCCTGCTGCTATGGGAAAGCACACCTTGGTTTAAGAACGCTTTCGTTTAAGAAGGGACTTCCGGAACGGATTAAGTTCATAAACCAAGGTACCACTGTATACAAAGATTGTCAAAACAAAAATTTCACAGCAGTCCTGAGCTATGGTTGGCAGCAGCAGAGCAACAGATCAGCCACCACATCTGAAGCCCTGGTAGCTCATGCTGGGTCAGGGCAAGTAGAGGGAAAGGCTGCCTTCATTTTTGTGTGTGTGAGAAGCCCAGATCAAGCCCCTTTCAGGGGAATGAATGGGCTTAGGATGCGGAGATTTATGGCTGGCCATGCTCTGCTTTATCCCATTCTGGGGCTCTGTGCTGGCTGCCACCAGCAGTCGTGTTCGATCCATCAAGGTTTCCATGATGACAGTGGGGGCCTCTGGTGGACAGCAGCAGCAGGTGGGGGACCTCTTTCACATTCCTCCAGCAACACAGATCCACGGGGTAAGATTTTGCACAGTAAATAGCTAAAGAAAACAGGCTAATTATGTCTTTTGCAGAAAGGGGGAGGGTGCAGGTATTAGTAAAAAATGAATTTGAAAATACAGTATTATTTTCTAGGAAGCCAGTGACACTGCTGACACTGCAACAGAACTGATGAATGCTGAATAAAACATGAAAAACACATATAAAGGAGTGATGCAGAAGTTAACTGTATCAGGCTAATTTTTCATTGTTTCATTGCCTCTGCTTATTCTTTAAGAATGCAAATCAGTATTTCTGACACTTCACTGTCATTTTGTGTATCACTTTGAAATAGACTGGGTGTTGGTAGTTTTGGTGTTGTATTCTGCTGCTGCTGAAATAGTTTGATGGAATTTGAGACATTTTTATGATGAATTCGTACTGCTGTTTTGTTTCTTGTTCATATATGGTTGGATTTCCCTCTGCTCCTATTGGAGGAAGAGCAAGATACAATGTGTATATGATGTAGGTATAAATAACTAAATAATGTATTTTGCTGCTTTTAGGATCCATATCTGAATAGATTTTTCCAGCAGTGCCAAAAAAGGAACAGGGATCTCTCCCAACCACCTACCTCAAACTTTATCATCTCCTGTAAGGTAAGATGATAAATGATAATGGCAGTGTTAATGATAATGATGCATTTGATGGTAGTGATGAAGATGAGATTACCACTAAGTAATGCTACATTTTGACTTTGCCTTTTGAATAACTCCCGTTGTATCACTTTTAGAAATACACGCATTCACAATAATGGATGGCACGTTGCTGAATAGCTCCAAAGCAGCTTTGCAAATGACACTGATCGCCCCTCCCCCCAAAAAATGTTTAGCCCAAATGTTACAGGCCCATGGCAAATGTTTAATACCTGCCCACCTAGCATGGGC
Source organism: Lacerta agilis (assembly GCF_009819535.1). NCBI lineage: Eukaryota > Metazoa > Chordata > Lepidosauria > Squamata > Lacertidae > Lacerta > Lacerta agilis. The sequence continues at coordinate 67,389,266 of NC_046316.1, read as the reverse complement.
TGCTTAAAAAAAGGGAATTATCCTACTTTCTCCAAAATGGAAAAAAAAAATCATCCTGCCTAGTCACACTGATGTAACCTTTATTTACCACTGGTGATCAGGCAAGAGGCTATTTACAAGGTTGTTCTGGAGCATTCAAGAAAACTCCAGGGTACACAATGTTTGCTTTCCTTATTTGGCTCCCGGGAACCCTATGATCTTGTATGTTGCTGTTTACTGTCCTTCCCATTCATTATGTGAGTGCATACTATAGGTGGTAGAAAGCCATAAGAGCTTCCCTATGTCCTGAGACCAGTAGCAGCCTGTGTAGCAGCATATTGCTGGTGCTTACCAGAGAGGGGGTAAGGCGTGGAGAGCTCAGAGCTGTTGGGGAATGTAATCGCAAGAGCATCTGATTGGCTCTGTTGTGCCACACAACCCTGAACTCCCCTTGCCCCACCCCTCACCCTCTTTCTCCAATGAGAGCTAGTGACACGCTATGTTTGGAAGCCAAGAGATCAGCAATGCCCCATGTGCAGAACTGCGTGCCTAATACCATAAGAACAGCCATGCCAGAGCTGACCAGAGACTCATCTCGTCTAGCCTTCTGTTCCCACAGTGAGTGACCAGATGTGTTTGGGAAGCGCACAGGCAGGATATGAGCGAAATAGTTATCTCCTGTTCATGTTCCCCAGCAACTGGCATTCAGGCATGATGACTCTGATTGGGGGGTGGGGGCGTTAGTATATAGCCATCATTGATAGTTTTGATGTCATTTGTCGTGACCAGGCATTCTTTTATTCTCCCTGAATGTGTATAATCCCCTTTTAAAGTCATGAAAGTTGGAGGGAATCACTGCAGCTTGTCCTAGGACACCAAGTTTAGGTTCACTGTTTTTTTGAACAATAATTGTCTTATTTACAGATGATCAAATTACCCCTTTAAAACTAGCTCGTAACTCTTTGTCCATCACTATTTCTGATATCGCTTTTGTCATGAGGTAAATGTGCATAATGCAGTTTGTGATCCATGATGCTATTGGAACAGCCATTTGCATGTTTTCATTCAAGAGCATTTCCAAAAATTAAATTTAGCCAGTTTGAAAGCTAAATCTGAAGCATTATGTCATTCTTTTGGGGGTTTTCCTCATTCAAACAGCTGCAACATATAGAGGAAGTAACAGGGTGGGGAAATGTGGTCATTAACTACCCTCCTCCCTTTGTGGTCAATTTTCCACAGCTCAGTCTTTAGCAATTTGCTGGCACTAAGGTTTCTCTTGAGATTTCGTAAGGCAACCTTCACCAGTGTATAGCCTTTCAGAGGTTTTGAATTACAACTCGCATCAGCCCCAGCCAGCATGTACTGCCTGGAGCTGATGGGAGTTGTAGTCCAAAACCTCTGAAAGGCACCAGGTTGGTGAAGACTGCCTTAAGGTTTAGAAAACAGCAAGCTTTTGCAGAGAAAATTCTCCATTAATCTTGATATTAATTCATTTTTCACACTTCCCTTTGTCCAAGAAGCTCACAATGGCATACATTGGGTTACTGTATTTTATCCTTTCTTAACTCTGTCATTGTTGGCTAACCATGCAAGGATAGAAGATTTCAGAAATAGACACCTAAAGCTGGTTAAGTTGAGAAAGTGTTATCAGATCAGTGGCACCCAGGCAGCTCCATTGGACATGCATAAATCCAAACCACATCTCCCTGCTCCATGTTCAACACCTGAACAGCTATACTGCTCTGGCTCTATCTTTGCATACCTATTTAAAATACAGTTTAAATCATAGGTGATTTGGGTACAACTGTTTCTACAGCAAAATATAACTCTACTTTGATGAAATTATGTTAATGTGCAGTTGTCACAGAGCAGCAGAGAATCTGCCTGTCTTTACGTGTATTTTTGTTTCTTAATCAGAATTTGCTTAAAATTGAGAGGATCCATGTCATCGTGAATTTTCTGCCTGTGATTTTGAACCAGCTCTTCTGGGTACTTGTACAGAATAAGGAGGATGAGATTACAACTGCTGTGACCAGGTTTATTTTCCATTGTATTCGTTTCATGTTTGCTGTGTGTACTGGGAACATAGGAAGTTGCTTTAGTGTCCATCTAGTTCAGTACTGTCCACACTAACTGGCATTGACTCTCAGGTGGGGGCCTCTTCCAGCTGTACCTGGAGATTCTGGGGTAGAATCTGGGACCTTCTGTATGTAAAACAGCTACACCCTTCCCAGAGGGTGCCAGACAACCTCTAGTCACTTACACCAAAATTGGGAAGGCCGTCTTAACTTTAAAAATGCATTCATGTTTGAAAACATATGTATATGCAGTTTTTTGGGGAGGCGAAGAGGACATTTTCTGTGATCGTCTCACCTACACCAAAGAGGTCACATTTATGGAAAGGGATGGGCAGAATAACTAAGACTGTATTTAGAATGCACTTCCACATGACACACTTCTTTATTATCTATGTATTTATTTTTGCCATCGGAATATCTAGATTAAGTTTTCAGTTCACTTTCACTAAAATCACCAAGCAGAATTTTGCAGCTGACTTCACAGAGGCCACAACTTTGCTAAATAATCCAATATGTTTTTGACATATGTAAGGTTGCGTCCATTTCATTATGCCCAAACTCCAGAGTAGATTGTGAAGTCCAGAATGAATTTTTTGTAGAAGGTAGTGCTTCAATTTTTAATTCAATGAAAAATGCTGGATTTTTCTTCTTCTTCCGTTCCTGAGCTAACTGCCTTAATTTCATAGGCAGAACAACACTGGAGTTTGATGATACCTTTATTAAAATCTATATATTAGAATGTTTATAGGCTTTGAAGGTAGGAAGCTGCCTTATATGCATTCAGACCATTGGTTCCTGTAGCACAGTACTGCTGACTAAAAATAAACATTAAAAAATCAAATATGGAGCAAAGCATTTATCCTGAAGTTATCCTGTGCAGCAGTGCTCCCAAAGCAGATAGCAATGCAAGCCCGTAGAATCTCCTATGTCAACTGTTGGCTTCTAGAACCCGAGTCAACCAGTTCTAGCTCCACACATGTGCATTTTAAAAATAATAATAAAATGTTGTTTTGCAAGCTAAAACAGGTTTGGAGAGCTCCTAAGGTTCAGAAAACAACCCCTTAATTCAGTGGTTTTCAACCTGTGTGCCATGGCACCGTGGTGTTCCTTGAATGATGGTCAGGGGTGCCGCGGGCAACACTGGCCTCTGTCCCTCTTTCTTTCCTTCCCTCCCTCCTCTGCCCTGAGGATTCCCAAGAGCAGAGGAGAGGAGGCTGAGGGAGCACTCCACAAGAAAGGGTGTTTGAAAAAGGGCGAGAGGCTGCCAGCTCTGCAGGCAAGGGGTGACATAACTGGGCTCCTGAGCCCCACAGAAAGAATGTAGTTGGTTAAGGGAGCTGTGGACTCAAAAAGGTTGAAAACCTCTGCCTTAATTAATTGAATTTGCTTGTGTTCCATGTTGAATGTGAAACAACTCCAAGGGGAAAGGTGTATCTTCATGATCATTCAATAATTTAACTTTACAGGGTGTTTACTGATATTGTTGCAAAGTTCCACGAAGAACAATTAGACCACTGTATCCAGACATACGTAAAGGTAAGAGCATTTAACTCACTTTTTGATCATCCCTGTTACATTACATACCTATCTCATGTTTCCTCTCTGATGGCAAGTTGCATTTACATTGTTGTAAGAGGTGTGTTATCTTCCTTTATTAGCTAACTGTGGTGATTTCATCAATTGCTCCTCTTACAAGAAATTGACAAATGGTCAAATTGGCTTCGGTGGTCATTTTAATAAGGATGCTTTTCTGTGTGCTTTGAAATTGCTTGTGCCGTAATATTTCCTTAGTTTCTTTTCATTATTTTCTTAAGAAACTTTTTTTTTATTTGTCCAAATTACAGTGCTTTTGTACCTGCTTATGGTATGTTAAATATTTTTAATCTTCCAGCATGATTCTTTGCACATTATCGTGAGTCTGCACTGCTTGTTATGCCCCTTCTCCATTCACTTCTCACTCAAAACTGTCATTGAACTTTCCGGGATATTTAGGAAGCTGGCACCAAGTACCTTAAAAGCATTTCCTTGTGTACAGAAATTCAGTGCAACCACTTAGAAGTCTCTGCTGCAGACCTCCATTAGACTAACTTCCTAAAAGGAGAAAGAATATCCACAGCTGATGCATCCTCGGTGGATGGGGGAAGTGGTTTTTTTTTTTTTTTGCATGAACATACATAGAGCTCTATGCACATTCAGTACATTACATGCAGTCTTTTTACCAATACCACCCTTGGGGCAGATAGAAATCATGCATCATCAGACATGTGCATAGGAGTCCAGGCAGCTAAGTGGTTCCCAATTAGCTAAGTACTGCAAACGCCCTATTTTTTCAAAAGCAAATCCACAAACCACCCTACTTTTGAAAATTCTGATACGTCTATGGTAGCTTTTGTGGTGTCAATGGTGCCACACACCTCCTGGGCGGGTTACGCTGACTGCCTGGCATCCGCGGAGTTATATGCAGTTCCTAGAACTGTTGGGTATCTTCCAGTTTATGGATTTCTGAAATGAGATGTACCACTTTATGTGCTGCTTACAATACAGGGACGCGGGTGGCGCTGTGGTCTAAACCACTGAGCCTCTTGGGCTTGCCAATCAGAAGGTCAGCGGTTCGAATCCCTGCGATGGGGTGAGTTCCCATTGCTCTGTCCCAGCTCCTGCCAACCTAGCAGTTCGAAAGCATGCCAGTGCAAGTAGATAAATAGGTACCACTGCGGCAGGAAGGTAAACAGCGTTTCCGTGCGCTCTGGTTTCTGTCATGGTGTTCCATTGCACCAGAAGTGGTTAAGTCATGCAGGCCACATGACCTGGAAATCTGTCTGCGGAGAAACGCTGGCTCCCTCGGCCTGAAAGCAAGATGAGCACCACAACCCCATAGTCGCCTTTGACTGGACTTAATCGTCCAGGGGTACTTTACCTTACCTTTACGTTTACAATACAGAACTGCAGCTTAATATTTAATAATGAACCATGTGATCTTCTCCAGTAGCAATAAGAAATAACAGCTTGATTTACAAATAAGTTCCAACTGTTGCCTGCCGACATGCCTATCCCCAGACAAATCTGACTTTGCAGTCTCTTGGAGGGATGGCAAAGACCTAGAACAGCTTACTACAACCAGGACCCCTTCATATGTTTTGTACTACATCTCCCATGAAACCCAGCCAGCACGGCCTTGAAGCCTGGGGCTGAATGGAGTTCAAATCCATATCATCTGGAGGCACCAGGTTAGAACGGACTGAACTGGATCATATTGAACACATTCACTTGAAATGTTTCCATATGAGAATCTCTACTGTACACTTATCACAACAAAAATTCATTGAAGTAAGAAAAAAAAAAGAAATAGTGTGAATCAACTCACAGACACTGGGAAGCCTCATAGAAACTAGTTCAAAAGCAGCAGTTTAGAAATTCTGTGTTTCAGTGAACAAAGGAATAAGAAAATTTAGAGAGCAGTTGGTGCCAGCCTTCACCTCTGGCTTGGAGTTACACCGTATTAGTCCAGCCACTTGGAGGATTTCTAGAGAATAAGTGGTATATAAATTTTGTTAAAGGAACAAACTAGTGAATTTAGGGCTGATTCACATGTGCATGTACATAGCTTCAGAATCATTGCTCAGTGACTTTCTGCCGAATGTTTTTAAAGGGAATGTGTGAACTGCTTCCATTGTAAAGCATTGTGTTTGAGGTGATATGAAAGGTCTAACTGTGGTGTTTGATATGTGATAGCTGTTTCATCCATGCAGTTCATCCTTGAAACAAAAAGTGAATGTATTTGTACTCACTGTTAGGATATGAGTGTACAGTAGTTGAAACACTTTAGGACAGCAATGACCTAAAGCTAAGAATTACACTTATCAGTCCATGTCTGTATTAGGGTGAGATTTATTGAGTTCTGCATCCATATATTGTCACAGATCCTGAAGATTTGCAGTTATCTCAGGCAGATATGCCATCAGAAATATTAAGTGTTGGGATATAAATCCTTTACTGCTTGACTTTGTGCCTAGAAGAGGCATAACAAAAAAGGAATTGAATCTACAGTAGTTATACATTTTTGTGAGAACAAAACAAGAAACACTTTTTTCATTTGGTTCTCTCAGAGTATTACACTGCTGAATTTTGGCGTAAAGAAAGCTTACACCTACTGTATGATGAGTATAATAATAAAGTGAGTGTGATAAAGGAAATTAAACACCTTTCTTACGTTCAAATTGTAATTGGATACAGCATACAAGTGTGGGTTACATGAATATTTTGGCGAATGGAATAAACTAGTATTCATTCTGTATGCTTGTTGTTTTTTAGTGAGGATTTAAGAGCTTATTGCTAGGAACAGTGCCAGATTATCAGACAGGCAGAGAAGGCACTGGGCTATAGGCCCCACGCCTTTTAGGGGCCCCACAACAACGGATCAAAATAATATTGACTTGATCTTGAAAGAACATTGCAATCAAGCTTTCTTATTTCAATGTTATCCCACTAGAACACGCACATGGGTGAGGGGAGAGATTTTGACTGCCTAGGGGCCCCAAGGCTTCCCCGGGATTTAATCTAGCACTGGCTGGGGGGGGGGAATTGGGCAATGGATAGAAACACTACCTTGCAAGAGAAAGAAGCAACACCATAATTAACAAACATTCTGAATAATGTCAAAGGCTATTCTGCAGTTACAGCTAAGAGAATGAGCTGTGAATCTGGCACCTTGAATTTTACCTCTGACATGAAATCACTATGTGACCTTTAACAAGCTACTCCCTCTCAGTCTCAAGCCTCCAACTGCTGCATAGGGATATTAACACACCTCACAGTGTTCTTGTAAGGATTCAAACAAGATAACAGCCCAGTTCATACATCATGATGAACCCCACTCACAAAAGGAGGAAATAAGCCACAGCCCCTGGCTAGCATCATGGCCATACCAGACATCATGGTTTGTTTCGCCCCCAACAAACCATGATCTTGGCCTACTTGTGATTTGCTGGAGTGAAAGAAATCACAATACCTGGTTTGGATGTAATGCTAAGCCAGGGTTTGTGGAAGAAGAGGGGAAGAATGAAACGATCACACTCGTGTATGATAAGCCATGCTTTGTACTTACCGTAATGTGCAAATGCAGCCAATGTATGTGAAGTTTTTTGAACACTCAGAAGTGTTTACAAATAGCTGCTGCTGCTGCTGCTGCTGCTGCTGCTGCTGCTGCTGCTGTTCTATGATTTGGACTTTGGCATCTGCTGCAAATGAATTATTCCCCTTTCCCCTTCTTAAGATATTCGTCACAAAGCATGATGCCATTGTTCTGCATGACGATATCAAAATATTCATTATCCTTATATAAATCAGGAAAGAAACAGATGCTATAGGTCAGGTATGGGGATCTTTGGCCCTCCAGATGGTGCTGCACTACAACTTCCATCAGCCCCAGCAAGTGTCACCGTCAGGAATGATGGGTGCTGTAGTTCAGCAATATTTGGAGGGCCAAAGATTTCACATAATTGCTACAGGAGTCTGTTCTTTCAGACTGTAGCCTTGCATCTCCTATAGCGTCAAGTTCCAACCTAAGAAGAGTGTGTGATGAAAGGTTTATTAGGGAGGAATTTCAACATCAGTTAAGCTTAATGCTGTTTCACAACATACACAGTACATAATTCATTGTACAAGTCACATTCCATTAGCCAAATTATGCCTGGAGTGACAGTGATGCAAAGCTGAGATGTAGTGTATTTTTCAGGTGTAAATGACTGAGGAATGTGTAAGTGTTTAATTAGTTGTTGCTAAAAGTATTCTCTGACTTCATTGGTTGAATGGCTGGTTTGCCCCTTCGTCCCATATTTCAGAAAAAAAACGTTAAATGTGTGAGTTACTACATTTCATACATTTCCAGATTGGCCAGTAAGGAGAGTTTATTGCTAAAGAATGGTGCATGTGCAAGATAATTGCATTTGTCAATGATTTTGTGGTGCCAGGATTGATGCTTTAATATTTAAATGTATGTTTTCAACATTTAATTGCCTATTTCAAAAGGCATGTTTTGAAGGTGTTGCTATTCACCATTATCAGAAGACCTGGCTTCTGTGAGTAAACTTAAAAGTGGTGTGACCCTTTAGGGGGGGGAAAGAGTGTGAAGCAAGTATTAATGATTCTTATACCAAACTTATAGGTAAAATAGGAATGTGGATCATGCTTCTACTCATTTGTTAGTAGATAATGATTGCCCTGTAAAATGAGTTTTTGTTTCTTTGTTTGTTTTACAAAACTGCCATAACATTTACTTCAAGGGTTGGCTCTGTCCACACTGTGGTGCAGGGTCCAGTGTTGTAAATACAGTATATAGTGTGTATGCATCCATATTCACAGTACAATCCTATACATGTCTACCCAGGAAGGAAACCCGCTGAGTTCAAAGGACCTTTCTCCCAAATTCTGCTATACCTGAGAGTAATACTCATTAAACTCAGCAGGACTTACTTCTGAGCAGACTTGTGAAGGATTTCACTTCTTTTTAATTACATCATAGCCCAGTCACTGCCATTACAAGTATTTGCATTAAAAACTCTTGAATAGCTGGATAATATTTAGTGATTCATTATGCTTGTACAGTAATGGTTATTCGGTGAATTAATCAAGTGTATTTAGATTACTCTGAGCAGTGCCAATCCTTAATTTTGGTACTTTTTGAAAAACTCCCTACTCCAGTTGCAAGAGACAAATTGTCCTCATGAAGCCACTTTTAGTCACAGAGTACCCACACAATTTTATCTTAATTAAGCAGTGGGAGGCAATTTGCATTGGGGACTTGCCCTGGAGGGAAGCCATTAAGATCCTTCACAGCTTCAAATCTACATACACACAGAGAGAATTGCTTTTAGAAAATGATATTGGGAAATATGTGATCCGAAACTCCACATAGCTTGTAGCTCAGTCCATAAAAGCAGTATTTCCAATGCCAAAGGTAGAAGGACTTAAGGAAAAACACTTTCTTGTCTCAAAAGGAGCTTCCAGCTCTTCAGCCTGAAGTGCTTATGCTGTGAACAGCAATCCAGGATTTCTGCAGTTTGATAAACAAAAAGATATGGAGATTCTGATTATCGCCATGGCCTCAGGCATTCATACATAATTCCTATTCCTGCATTTATATATATACAGTGGTACCTCAGTTTAAGAACAGTCCGGTTTAAGAACAATTCAGTTTACAAACTCCACAAAACCAGAAATAGTGTCCCGGTTTGAGAACTTTACCTCGGTCTAAGAACGGAAGCGGAATGGTGGAAGGGAGCCAGCAGCGGGAGGCCTCATTAGGGAAAGCGCGCCTCGGTTTAAGAACGGTTTCGGTTTAAGAACGGACTTCCGGAACGGATTAAGTTCATAAACCGAGGTACCACTGTATCTAGAAAACACATAACTCCTCTTGAACCTAAGGACTCTGAATTGATACGCTTCTTCCTTTCATTCTGCTTGAGAAAAGGGAAATGAGAAATCAGTGCAATAAATTCTGCTTTAAATATAAAGACCACTGTGACACTTCTGTTATTTCTGTCAGATGTCAATCATTTCAAGCAAATAGGAATGTTACACTGAGTCTTGGGAGACCAGCCTTCTCACTGCCAACTATTCCTCTGTGTACGTGGATGATGTTTTTATTATTTTTATTTTTATTATATATATTGTATATGTATTTTAGTATGTATTCAAGACCAAGTCATTTGAAGAAAGAACAGTTCACGAGGAGCTGGCCAAGAATATGACCGGTCTGTTGAAGTCAAATGAGCAAAGAACAGTAAAACATGTTTTAAAGGTGAATCTTTCTCCTTTTCCCTACAAGTTCTAGAAAGGTTTGCATAGATTTACCATTTTCTTCATGCTCCTTTTTGGTGTATCGTTGGCGTTTTACTGCTCCATACACCAGAGAGTACTTCACTTCATTTGTGTTTGTTGGATTATCCATTCCACCAAAGTGAACATAGCCGCTTGCATAAACAGATATTCCCAAGTGGGTGCCCCTAGAAGTTCATATGGGATTCTTCACTGGGGTGTCAACATTTAAAGTGCATGGAGATATGGGATGAGATCCAATGTGGCATTTGCACATGAAGTTTGAGAGTTACATTACACAAGCTGTAGTGCACAAGCTTAACTGTCACCTAGTAATAGCAACAGTTGTGCTAGGTTTTGCACAACATATTTTACAAGTGCAAGGCACTCATTAGATTCAGTTGTTCCCCTGCTCTAATCTATAAATCACCCTGAAGTCTGAAAGTTCACACCAATTTGTTCATTCAGTTTTGGTTATTAATTAAATGAGTGCTATATGCTCTGTGGACAGCTATTAACTTATTAGTGGGTTGTTTTTAAATGAAATTATAGTACATTCCTTCTGTATTCACAAGTATACAAACTGGGAATTAAATTAGCTCCCTGATTATAGAAGAGCAAGTCAGTTTTCTCACAGTGTTCACAATCTTGTCAGCAGCTTCTGGAAACAAGATGACAATAAGCAGAATTTTTGGACCATCAAAACAAATGTTCCAAATGTGTGTTTTTTTTGGTAAAACTTTTGTTCATGCCTCAGCTAAATTACAGAGATCATTCTGATTTTAGTAAGAAAACTATAAAGTAAGGGTGAACGAGGAAAACAAAGAAATGAGCATTGCTGTCATTGTGATAACTTGCTGTTCTCTCTTTTCCCCCCAAATTTTAATAGCACTCCTGGTTCTTTTTTGCAATTATCTTAAAATCAATGGCTCAGCATTTGGTGGATACAAAGAGAATACAGGTAAGACTGTGTGCTGCTTTCCATTATGAATAAGCAGGTATCAATCTTTACATAGACACACATTTAAAATACCTTACTTGAACAAAAACATCCCTGAGCATAAAAAGACACCTTGGCATATGCCCATTGTTACACCCACACCCACACACCTGCAGATCATTTGTATTAAACACCTCTATATATATTCAAACCCTGAAGTTAAAGGCAGAGTTATGCAGCTAAGAAAATGTGTAGCTTGGCACACAGACAAATGGTCAGCAGAATCAAATGTGTATCTGGCAGAGAAATGAGGCAACAGCGACACATCTGTTGTTTCGGAGAGATAATTGCACAGAGTGTGCATGATATAATCCTTACCTTGTTCTGTCTGGTAGAGCCAAGGTGGTGATTACTCCACAGTCCCAATTATATTTCATTAAGCTGTCAGGTAAAGACTTTCTTAAGCATAGTTTCCCCCCCCCCCCCCCCAGAAATAAGCTAAGTAAAAACAACAAACCATTAATATCCCCTTCCTTCCCTCCCTTCCCCTTAAAAAGCATCATTTGCCAGGATCCAGAGATGTGTGAGCTAGTGTATAGACTGTTGCTTCTCACAGTTAATAATATAATGGCTGTGCTCTAGGTACGGGAAGGACAATAACTCAGTGGTCGTGCATGTACTTTGTATGCTGGAGGTTCCCAGTTTAATCCCCAGTATCACCTCTTAAGAGAGACCTCTGCCTGAGATCTCAGAGAGAGCTGCTGCCAATCAGTGTAGACAGTGCTGGATTAGACAGTCTGATTCAATATTAGGTAGCATTGTACTTTTTGTGCTCTCATGGCACATCAAATGTAATTTTGGAGCATGGGTGGGACTTCTAGATGTACTACAACATCCATAATCCCTCACAGTTGGCAATGCTGGTAGTACTTATAGGAGCTCAAATAAAATCAATTTTTTATTGTTACAATCAATAGCTAGTAGTTGAACAACATTGGGAGGTTCACAGATGCAACCATCCTTCTGGAGGACCCCCCTCCCTTTCTTTGATTGGAGAGCTGCTGCTCAGTCAAAATAGACAATACCGAGTTAGATGGATCAATGGTTTGTCTTACTATATGTAGGTTCCTGTGCAAAACTGATATAATTACCTCTTCCTCCCTTCCGATACATGGTTCTGAACCTACATGAGATCTACATTGAGATCAGCTGCCGCTATGGATCCTGCCACCTGAGACAGTTGTCTCAGCTGGCTTCATGGGTGGGCCGCTCTACCTAACAACCTATTCATGAGTAATACGATCAAATTCTCCTATAGAGCGCTTATATTGAAAGCTTTGAAAGTTGTGGCTTTGTTGGGTTTTGTGGGCTGGGGAGAACTACTGGGGAACTTTGAGTGGTGGCAGGGTTAAATTTATATTCTAAAGAAGTCATTTACTGTCTGTTCAGATGCCTCGCACTCAGAGATTTCCCGAATCATTCCAAAATGAGCTGGATACGCTCATCATGGTGATTTCAGATCATGTTGTTTGGAAACACAGGGATGCTCTTGAAGAGACAAGGAATGCAAATCACAGCATTGGCAGGTTTCTGAAGGTAAGATGCTTTTACAGCAAATAGCCTTTACCTAGCCTTGATATTGTCTGATCTACATTTTGCAGCAGGGATGGAGAACCTATGGCGCTCTAGAGGTTATTGGACTCTAATTCCCCAACCAGGCCAGCCAATAGTTAGGCATGATGGGAGTTGTAGTCCAGCAGTATCTGGAGGTTCCCCAATCCTGTTTTGCAACATCCATAAAGCCACTGCAAACAGTGTGAATTTTCTACATGTTGCTGACACAACATAATGTGTTACACCACATGGTAAAAGTCTTATGTGCTACGTTTAAATGTTTCTGGGCACCTGGTAAGCAGCACTACGTTGTTTGCCTTCAGCTTGGAACAGTCAGAACCTGGAAGCTGTGCAGCTACACTCCATGTGGAGAAGCTCATGCTAATTTAGCATACTATGCAACTTTATCGTACTACCTTTCAGTTTGTATTTATAGCCCTTTATAGAACCAGACACCTGGTTTTCACTGAAACTAGTTCTGGCAAATCACAGCTTGCAGAGAAAATATACTTCTAAGTGCCGTGTCAAAAGTCCATGGATATATGGGGTGGGGGAGGGGTGGGATTGAATCCATTTTTGTCAAACCTATAGTTCGGCTTCTAGACAATGCCTTGCACTGGCTTCCCCCTCCCTGCAAAAAAGAAGAAGAAGAACTTACATTACTGTGACTCTTCATCTCTTAGTGGCCATTTACACAAGGCAACTTCCTTGTTGAGCTGAAAACTGCTGACAAATATTTGGTCCCCAAGACCAGATATGGTCCACAGTCAATTTATTGTTTGACGGGATGATAATAACATTGGTGCTTTGTTGCCTTCGTTCTGCTAATATAATCCCTTTCCAGGGTGAATGATTAAAATAGCTCAATTTTTATTTTTAGCGTTGTTTCACATTCATGGACCGTGGATTTGTATTTAAGATGATCAACAGCTATATAAGTATGTTTGGACCAGGTGACCACAAGGTAAGATAAATTATGTGTGTTTAAATGTACAGCCCAGTTCTTCAGCACCTGAAAGAATCAGGTGTTAGGATTCTTGTTCTGTGCTGGCAGTCATGAGATTGTTGTCTATCACATGACGGTGTATGTTTTCATTCCACAGTTTGGGGAGTGATGGAGACAGGATGTTTGGTATTACTGTATTCCGTGATGTGGGACTATTGTCCTTTGTTCTTTATCTTTGCTGTCTGATGAGAAAGAAGAAGGAGCTAAGTCAGAATGCTCTGAGTGTATTGTATGTAAATAAAGTAAAGGGACCCCTGACCATTAGGTTCAGTCGCAAACGATTCTGGGGTTGCGGTGCTTCTGGGTCATGTGGCCAGCATGACTGAGCCACTTCTGGTGAACCAGAGCAGCGCACGGAAACGCCATTTATCTTCCCACCGGAGAGGTACCTATTTATCTACTTGCACTTTGACGTGCTTTCGAACTGCTAGGTTGGCAGGAGCAGGGACCGAGCAACGGGAGCTCACCCCGTTGCGGGGATTCAAACCGCCAACCTTCTGATTGGCAAGCCCTAGGCTCTGTGGTTTAGACCACAGCGCCACCCGCGTCCCTCATGTAAATAAAGTAGATTAGCCAAAATGCTGTGCTACTGAGTCTGTTACGCAAACTGCTAGCACTCTGCAGGATCCGTAAGCATGCTAATGCCTCTTGGTATCAGTCACTGTGATGTTTGGACTGGAGAAAGCTTTTGAAGCTCCTGAACGACTGACCAGGATGGAGAGAACATTCCAGTAGGGTATGTGTCTCTGCCAGGGTCCTACACGCGAGTAGGACGATCCTATCTCTACAAGATATTACTTTTCTGTTGCATTTATAATCAAAGCTTTACCAAAACATAAGTGGAAGCAGTTATGCAACATTTATCTATACAGTGCAATCCCTAAAGCTATACATAGCCTTACTACACACCTCAAGACTTCAGACCCCTCCAGACTATTATTTTATTGAGGGTGCATTCTGGCCTAGTAACAGTGCATCGGTGATGGAATTATTCTATTTCAGTTGGTTCTGTGGTGCTCCCCGATGCTACCAAATTATTGCTATCCAAAGAGGCAACGAAAATGAGACCTCCCCAAAGCATTTGCAGACACAAACAGTATTCAAAGCGGGATCACATGTGACTGCTCTGACACAATCATGTACACAAATCATCATGGATGTGCAGTAAAAAGGATGCCTACATCAGCAAGGCACTCTGTATACTGCATTTCCTCTCGAAATACACCCCTTGTTGAAAGCTTATTCATAAAGGAAATAACTGAAAGGCTCTACTCCAGCAAACTGAGCAATATCCATATGTGTTCTGCATTCCCTTCCTTCTTGACTAAATAGGAAGTGCTTACACAGTCCTTTTCCCATGGGTCATAGATAGTCCAAACATAAATGCAACATATGGGAATTATTTTCACATTTATTACACAGTATCTCCTGCCCTCTCCCAAAGAGCATCCTCTTATTCAATACGATTTAATGCTCATAAGAAATAAAATATATTTAAGGATCCAAAATAAATTGCAGTGAAATAGCAAAACCAAACCCAGTTTTGCTTTACATGACGGACCACTGGTTTCCTCTTTTCTGTGTGACCTATGTAATGCAAGTGTAAATCTCCAATACCGAGTGCAAAACAATCACTATTGTAACATTTCAGATTTTGTTCCAATATAAATTTGACTTTCTTCAAGAAGTATGCAACCATGAACACTTCATTCCTCTGTGCCTGCCTATGAGATCTGCAGACATACCAGGTAAGGACTTCCTTATTTATTTATTTATTTATTTATTATTTCTTTTCAAGGAAAACAAACATTTTTTAATCCTAAAGACACTTACATGGAAATATGCCCTAGGGAAACCAATGGAACTTTGATGCTTAATATAATTATATGAAGGATCAATGTGCCCATTTTGCATTTCCTAAGTAAGCTCATTGTATAAAAATGTCAAAACAAAATCGAAAATTCTTTCTAGTAGCACCTTAGAGACCAACTGAGTTTGTTCCTGGTATGAGCTTTCGTGTGCATGCACACTTCTTCAGATACACAGATGTATCTTCAGATACACAGATGTATCTTCAGATACACAGATGTATCAGATACTTCAGATGTGTATCTGAAGAAGTGTGCATGCACACGAAAGCTCATACCAGGAACAAACTCAGTTGGTCTCTAAGGTGCTACTAGAAAGAATTTTCGATTTTGTTTTGACTATGGCAGACCAACACGGCTACCCACCTGTAACTGTATAAAAATGTAATTGTTGTCTTTCCCCTCCCCTTCTATTTCTGTAAAACCATTTAAGATCCAGCAACACCATCAGAAACAACACAGCAGTTTCATGCATCAGGTAAGAAGTGAATTGCTTTATTCCTTCCATGACCATAAATTAATGGATGAACAAACTAAGAGGTCCAAATCCCATTCATAGCACTTCTGAAGTTAGCTACAATATTACCTGAAGCCAAGTATTTGCAAAGGTTGATAGTTGGCAGTCAGCTTGGATGTTTTCCATATTGTGAGATCTTGGATAAGACTAATATCCACCAACCATACTTGACAGAAATGTTTGCAAAGATAGCTAATACTTTATTGCCTTCGGAACCGTTGAAAAATAACTGGTTCAATCGAAAGAGCTTTGTGAAAATATAATGAGTTTTTTTATATATATAAAAAACCAAAACAAAAGTTAACTGGATAATAGCAATGGCTGATAATAGTACTAGCCTCTTGCTCACATATCTATTTCTTGGACATGCATTACTTTAGTAATATGCAATGAACCTCTTGCCTGTTCTCTTCAAGATATTCCAGAGTATACTGTGACAAATGAGTTTTGCCGAAAGCATTTCTTAATTGGATTACTTCTGCGAGAGGTTGGGTTTGCGCTCCAGGAAGATCAAGATATTAGGCACATGGCCTTGGCAGTACTAAAAAACCTCATGGCGAAACATTCCTTTGATGATCGATATGCCGACCTGGTAAATTTTTGCCGTACTTGCATATTCCAGTGTGCTTTTGAAATCTACCAGTCAGCCGCCTGCAGTGAGCCTTTCTCTTTGAATTTCACCCCCCCCCCCAGGAGAAACAGGCAAAGATAGCAAACCTGTATATGCCCCTGTACGGCATGCTTTTGGACAACATGCCAAGGATATATATGAAGGACCTGTTTCCGTTCAACATAAATACGTCCAATCAGGTAAACGAGAGTGAGCTTCCGTTCCATAAATTCATTTTGAATCATTTTTTGTTACGTTTTCATACAGACCTTTCTGTTTTCAGGTCTGTCTTTGCTGGGTGAGTAATTAGGTAAATTTATCAACAACTGATCCAAATTCACTAAGCTGAAGGCCCTTAAATGAGTTACACACTCATATATCTACCTCGAGGGCCCTCAACAGACTTGTGTTAGCCCTTATGGATTAATTAACCATACATTATATAGAAGCCTGTATATAGCACTGTGTAAAGAGGCTTCTCAGCTATATCACTGGATTATTCGGCTATTGTTCTAAAACTCTGAGAGGTGACTGTGGCTATTCTTAAAAAAATGAAATAATGAAGGACAAGAGGAAGAGTTACTATAATGCAACTAAGGACCAATTCAAGCATTCATTCACATGGTCCACTCATGTGACTGTAGTAGCTTAGTGTTCTCACTGATGTCAGAGATTGCTTGTTTGGAAGAGCCTCCATAGCAAAACCATATGAAATGTTGTGCTGCTCTTGCTCCCCTTAGCTCTGTACAGTGACTCCCAACTTCTTATGCTCTGGGAGACAACCCCACCTGACCTAGCAACTTTCAGGGGGAAGCAACCACCAGAGGCATCGCAATGTGGGTGCGGTTGGCCCCGGGTGCCACCACCGAGGGGGGTGACAAAATGCTGTGTGGCAGTCAACATCTGTGAATAATGCTGTGGCTTTGGCGCATGCAGGCTTCCCGCTGCCGAAATGGTCCAGCTCTCTCTCAGGTGTATGGCGGCCAGCCAGCTCCTAATTGCAAGGCACGTGGTCTCTCCCCAAAAAGCTCAACAACTTTGGCTCCTCCCCAAGAAATGAAATAAAGTCAAACCATTGTTACAGGCAAAAAATAATAATAATAATTTCAATGGGGTGGGGAGACAATAAATTTCCCACACCGCGTACCACCTGACCTTGCTCTGCCACTGGCAACCACTGAGTGTATTCATATTGGCTGACTTGATGTACAGGGTTCATATGTCAACCAATACACTTGCCTTAGAAGCAAAGGTAGCAGAAGGTCCCTCTCCTTGCTCTACATGCATATGTAGACACGAGTAGCACACGAATAGGGCTTTATCTGAATTTGAATTGAGCCCCAGGAAAAATATGTAGACGGAAATAAAAAAGATTAACTTGATAGTGAGGATAAGCTCTCCTTGGCATTAATCAGCAGATGCTGGGTTGTTGTTGTTTTTTAACGTCATGCCAGAAAACCATTCCAGTAGCAATATAATTATATAACTCTCAAATTAACAGGCTGTTTTCAAAAGCTGATGATATGAGTGACTAAATTTGTTCCCTTGTTCTCATTGAAATCCAGGGATCCAGAGATGATTTGAGTACTACTGGTGGATTTCAGAGTCAGGCAGCAATGAAACATGCAAACTCTGTAGATACCTCTTTTTCCAAAGATGTTCTTAACTCTATAGCAGGTACGAAAGCATATGGGCAGATTGCTCCACCGTGAGGCTTGTTACCAGTTTTTAAACTCTGGTTATTTCCTTAACATGCAAGGCAAGAAAACTTAACTTGCATATTATATTTTTTCATCATCCAAAGAACGCCTGAGATAGTTTTGCACTTGGTACAGCTACAGCACTCTCACACCAGACTTTATCTTATTCCTTCTGTTAATGATATCAAACATGAGCCCAGCCAAGTTGTTCTTGTTTTAAGGAAGATAAATCCCTTTGGGATTTCTCCATGCTTCCTAAATATATGCATATTCTTAAACATTCCTTTCTCCCATAATTCCAGGAGAGAGGAGTTAATCAGTTTATTTCACTTCCCCCGCTTTGTAGTTAGGACCATAAAAATTGGTGCCCAAAATAAAAGAACTTTGAACAGGTCACATTGTTCTCTACTCATTTTTGTAAAGTAAATAATTAGAATAGTAATTATAAATGGTACCCAGGAGGAGCAGCAGATTTACCACCACATCTGAAGCCTTATTGGCTTATGCTGGTCAGAGTGGGAGTTTGGAGGGTGTTTCTTACACCATTTTTTGCTGTGCCAGCTCTAAGTCAGTGCAGTTGAATGGCCCAGATTGGTCCCGTGTGGGTAATGGACCTAATGGATTAGCATAGAATCTAGCAGATTTCTGTTTTTAGGCTCAATGCTGGCAGTCACCATCAGGAATTCAATCCACCACACTTTTCACAGCTACAGCAGGAACATGCAGAGTGGCAAAACACCCCAACACAAGTCAACAGCAGAGGTCTGCTGAGCTCAGAAATATGGGCATCATTAACTCCTTGTCCTATTACAGACCTGCCAAAGGCGGGATACAAGTGTTTAAAATAAGTAATAATAAATAAAATTAACTCCTGGCCCAAATGATATAATAAAAATACTGTTCGATGTTTGTACTTATATCTGTATACAATACTAATTGTGTGTAATAAAATTCTTCATTTCAGTGATCTTTGGTCCAATGTGTCTCAGAATGTACCTAACTTCATCAATAACAACAGCACAAATATCCCTGTGTATTTATCATCCTATGTCAACAGTGTTTCATACACTCAGACCCATGGCCATCAGTGTCTTCATTAATTGAGCTACATTGTGTTCCACAACTGTGTCGTTTTTCCGCCCAACACTTTGAGTTTTCATTCTTCTGCCTAATTTTTGTGTCCATAAACATCATTTTAGCATGTTCGTTGTGGGTTTTGTTTCCAGCTTTTTCATCAGTGGCTATTTCTGCAGCAAACCATGCTGACTCCAGAGGCTCCTTAGCAAGTCTCGACTCTAACCCAAGCACCAACGAAAAGAACAGTGAGGCGACAGAAACCTGTGAGAAGGTATGCATGCATGTGAACGGTTGGAAACAATTTTCAGAATCTGAATGCCTCCAAGTCACTACAAAGATCCTTTGTATTTCACTCCTAACAGATTGTGAGGCCGTTATCCCTGATTGGGTCAGCTCTTCGGTTTGACAAACTAGATCAGGCTGAAACGAGAAGTCTCCTGATGTGTTTCCTTCACATTATGAAAACAATTTCAGAAGGTGAGGAAACCATAGAGTGCAAGCACTCACAAAAAATGTTTCAAGCTTCATTTGGGAAAGTAAATAAAAGGGGACATGGTAGCAGTGTATAAGATTACACATGGTGTGGGGGAAAGTGGATAGAGTCAGGTTTCCCCTACTTCAAATAAACCTGAATATTGCATGGGAAGAAGAAATTATTTCTTCACACAGCGGATAGTTAAACCATGGAATTCATTCCCACGCAATGCAGCATTGACCACCGACCTGGAGGGCTAAAAACGGGGATTAGACAAATATATGGAGCATAAAGCTGTCATGCCTACCTGTCATAAAGACTATGTTCAGCCTCCAGAGCTGGAGCAAGATGCCTCTGAATACCAGTTTCTAGGACTGACTAGTGGGAAGCGTTCTGCTGCATCCATGTCCTCGGCTTCATTTGTATCCTACATAGCTCCTCCCACTGGGCTTACCTCACAAGGCTGTGAGAATGGTAGTGTACCAACTGGCCTTTGGAAAAGCTGTAGCTCAATGGCGCAGCATCTGCTTTGCATGCAGAGGATTCCGGGTTTAATTCCCAGCATCTCCAGCTAGTCAGGGGGAGACTCCTGTCTGAAACCCTGGAGAGCCACTGCCAATCGGTGTAAGCGATACTGAGCTAGATGGACCAATGGTCTGACTTGGCATAACACAGCTTCCTGTGTTCCTATGCTCTTGTTTACAGACTTCCTATAGGCGTCTGGTTGGCCACTATGGGAACAGGGTGCTGGACTAGCTGGGCCTGTGCTCTGATCCAGCACGGTTCTTCTTATGCTTTGAGTCAGCTCTTTAATTATGGGCAAATAATACATTTATATTTTTGATGTCTCTTTCCAGATACATTGATCTCCTACTGGCAGAGAGCCCCATTCACAGAGATAACAGACTTTTTCAGCATTTTAGAGTAAGTTCACTCTGAGGTTTGTCCTTCTAAGGCTGTCATTGGCAGTGACTCAAATAGAAAGAAACAAAGTGTAAATACTGGGCTTTACTGACATTTTGAAAATTCTAAGCCTCAAATCCACATATGCATTTTATTTGAACTGTTAATGGCCAATTATTTCCAATCTTTTCTGGCCTTTTGAAAAACTGTTCCCTCTCCCCACCCATATACTTAGGAAACCTGTGAATCTTGAACCTCTTCTAATAACATCTGTGCCTAAATCATGGCGTGTTATGCTCTCCCATATATAGAGAACAGAAAATGTTTCCATCATATGCATTCCTGACCCATCATGGGACAAATTCCTTCCCCTTCTTTCTGTTGTGAAACAAATGAAAATTATCTGCTCCCTATGTCAGCCTCACTGTAGATCACATGCCATGATAGGGCTCAGAATCTCCTAATATCTCTTAGGTGATGATCCTATGCATGCATTCCTCAAAGTGAGTCCCATTCAATTTACTTCTGAGTAGACATGCCTAGGATTCTGCTGTCCTCAGCACTATGCATGTGATACCTATAGTTTGCTATACACAGAGCCAGCTACCTGCAGGTGAAAGATGTGGGTGTGCTCAATTATTAATTCATAGAAATATTTGTATACCACTGTATCATTTAAAAAATATCAAAGCACTTTCCAGCAATGGAAACATAAGACCATACAATAAAACCATAAGAAGCACACATCAATTAACCATTGTGTAAGGATGTGTTCTTAATTGCCTGGCATAGGCCTGGTGGAATAGAAACGTTTAAAGGTTGGCACAGAAGGTGCTCACTTCTTTATAAAACTACCATAAAAATGATAGAGAAATTATTACACTGTCAGTTCTGTCTTGTCCAGGAATCCTCTGAGCAGAGATGATGAACTTAGGCCCTCCAGGTGTTGTTGGACTCAAACTCCCATCAGCCCATTGAGTTTGGCCAATGATACGAGATGGTGGGTGTTGTAGTCCAATGACTTCTACTCAGAATTGGAGGCGAATCATGACTCCCAATGCTTCCCTTTTCCTGGCCTGTCTGCTTCCAAAGGCATGGAAAATCTGAGCTGAAAGGTGGTTTGTAAGTCTTGTAATCTAGATATGGCTATGCAAGCTTGGTCTTGCTGCAGTGCCATACTCGTGGCAAGAGGAAAAAATGGTTCCGTGTAAAGTGTGTGTATGCTGAAACGTTAACTGTGTGTGTTTTGCAAATACAGCATTGTTATATAAGATGTGTTCAAGCACTCACCTGAACATGCAAATGCTGAAAGTGTGGTGGGGAGGGCATGCACACAACCCCCTCTCCCAATGCACATGACACACCCCACTCAGTTCCCCACCTTTACCATATTCCAGAGGCAAAGCCTGCAGAGGAAAGGGCTTCTCCTTGCACTCACTTGAACATGAGTAGAACTGTTTGTGCAATCGGGGACCCTGTTAAACCAAGGTTCCTCACTCCTACAAGACTTTCTCTGAACAGTATGAAGAAAGTTGGAGACTTAGGGGATAGACACATGCAAGGAGGAGGGTGTGCATGCTCTGTTGCTGTTTAAACTTTTGACTTTATGCTCAGGTGTGTGCCTGACCATCCCTGTACTATCAAACAAAAACTAACAGAGTCTTACTTTTTATTTCTTTCAGGGTTTGCTTCCAAAATTTCAGATATCTTGGGAAACGAAACATAGTGAGGTAAGTTGTGCTTTAGTCATATAACATATGGCAAGATGAAATTTCAAACACACTTTGAAGCTGGCATGTAAATGAATGACCCAAATATCAGTGTATCCAAGTTCAATCCAGACTGGCTTTTTTCTCAGAAAGCTGAACTCCAATGCACTCAAGCTGGTAGGATTCCAAGTAATGCTGCTTCCCTTGTTACTATCAAGAAGATAAGTAATTAGGTACATGAAAAAACTTAAGAAGGGTTTGTCCCTGTGTACAAAACTTCTAATTCGATGGCATTAGCAGCTGCTTTTAACAACTGACTTTTCCTATGACCGGTAGTATAAAGGGCATCAATAATACTTTGCAGCGTTTGCAATCCAATATCTTCTTGCCTCTTCATTTTTTTGGCCACTATTTCTGAAGTATGAGGCTATTTTTGCAGCTGCCAAGGATCAGGCACGCACTTTTCCTTGGCAATATTATGATGGTTTGTTTTTCATTTCCAGCAGCAACAATGAGCTGCTTTGTCTGCTACATTTCCATCAGTTATAAAATGAAAACAAGCTATTGGTATTTTTATTACAGTACTTCTTGCCCATTGTGTTTTTCATATGAAAAGGGGAAACTCTGTGCATGTCTTCTCAGAAATAAGTCCTGTTGTGTTCAACAAGGCTGACCAAATAAAAGCGTATTAAGGATTGCAGCTTACAACAACATTATTATTATTATTATTATTATTATTATTATTAGGAAAATTGCTGCTGCATTTAAGGTTGCTCAAACAACACAGAATAATGGAACCCTGAAAGGCTCTAACTCATCCTGCCAGACCTCTGGGCTTCTGCCCCAATGGTAAGATACATTTTGCTACTGAGCTTTTAACTACCGGTATATTCCTTTCATGCAGTTACTTCAATCTAACAAGCCACGTGACCACAGTATTTTTGTAATGCTTGTATCCAGTTCATCCCATGCGCTAATAGATCCAGCCAGTTTTGCATCTGGGTCACCTCAGTGCTGTGAAATAGGCTGCTTTGAGCTTGCAGCTCCTTGGACGTGACAGCACTGCCTTGTGATCCGCATGTAGACATGCAAAGCAGCCAGTGAACAGTGACCCTAAGGGCTGAGCTATACATGGCAACATCTCCCCGATATTTTCATTTTTTACTTAAAAGCAAAGTGCTCAAGATTTGTTTCTGCAAGCTGTTATTAACAGAATAGAGGTACCTGTATCTCCCCCCCCCCGGTTGTTGAGTTATAGTACTTTTAGATAGATGTGTGATTTAGAGTAGAATCTTAATCTCATTTACAGAGATATAAGCCCCATTGAATTGATAAATTAATCAAGAGGGGAAATCCTCCTTCTCCAGCACCAGCCTTGCAGAAAGTTCAGAGCCTCCTGTTGCTCCTTTAAAGTAAAAGATGGAAATGTTGATGGGTTCCAATCCAGTTCACTTTTAGTTTTTTGACTTTAGGAATCCTTAGGTATTGTTATTAAAATCCCTGTCGTTCAGTCGTGTCCGACTCTTCGTGACCCCATGGACCAGAGCACGCCAGGCATGCCTATCCTTCACTGCCTCTCGCAGTTTGGCCAAACTCATGTTAGTAGCTTCGAGAACACTGTCCAACCATCTCATCCTCTGTCGTCCCCTTCTCCTTGTGCCCTCCATCTTTCCCAACATCAGGGTCTTTTCCAGGGAGTCTTCTCTTCTCATGAGGTGGCCAAAATACTGGAGCCTCAACTTCAGGATCTGTCCTTCTAGTGAGCACTCAGGGCCGATTTCCTTGAGAATGAATAGGTTTGATCTTCTTGCAGTCCATGGGACTCTCAAGAGTCTCCTCCAGCACCATAATTCAAAAGCATCAATTCTTCGGCGATCGGCCTTCTTTATGGTCCAGCTCTCACTTCCGTACATTACTACTGGGAAAACCATAGCTTTAACTATACGGACCTTTGCTTTTTAAGATGCTGTCTAGGTTTGTCATTGCTTTTCTCCCAAGAAGCAGGCGTCTTCTAATTTCGTGACTGCTGTCACCATCTGCAGTGATCGTGGAACCCAAAAAAGTGAAATCTCTCACTGCCTCCATTTCTTCCCCTTCTATTTGCCAGGAGGTGATGGGACCAGTGGCCATGATCTTAGTTTTTTTGATGTTGAGCTTCAGACCATATTTTGCGCTCTCCTCTTTCACCCTCATTAAAAGGTTCTTTAATTCCTCCTCACTTTCTGCCATCAAGGTAGTCATCAGCATATCACTTTCTGCCATCAGCATATCTGAGGTTGTTGATATTTTTTCCGGCAATCTTAATTCCGGTTTGGGATTCATCCAGTCCAGCCTTTCGCATGATGAATTCTGCATATAAGTTAAATAAGCAGGGATTAAAATCCCTGTTGTGCTGTTATTTGGTTCTTTGAAAACAGTGAGATACATCTTACCGTTAAGGGCCGAACGTTTTGAATCTGCTCTGCTTGTAGGCTTTAAGACACATTTATATTTTTATTCCGCGGTTCTTTGAGAGCCACTTTGTTCATGCACAGCTAATTGAAACTCAACAGTTGCCAGTATAATAGCCTTGTGTTGTGCAGAGTGGCTGGACCAAATGAAGCATGAGGGGGAATGATGCATTCCTTTGCTTCTCTCTCCAAAACAAGCCCTGATCTCACTTTACATATCTGAATGAATCCTTTCACTGGGCCATTGTATTGCAGCATGTTTACAGGAAAAAACGACCCTGACGCCTCAACAAAACAAAAGCCTAGCAATTGAGGTGTACTGTAGCAAATTCTTAACCCACTGCTTCACTCTACTCTCTCCATAGCAATCTCTTGGTCTTTTGCTTGCCATGGTGCCTTTAACTTAACAAGAGTACAAGGCTGTATCTTAAGAGAATCTTGATAATTGCCAGTGCTCCTTCTGATTGCTTTTGAGAGCTTTATTAATTGGAAGTTCTGCTGTTAAGAAATCTGCTCTGCTGCTGAAGCCCCAACCTACACCTCTGATAAGAGAAATATATGCTTACTGTATCTGCAGGAATGGATACATGGGCTACATCCAACTTACCCCTGAGTAGTTTTTTGTGGCTTATCTACATCCCTCTCCCATTTTTTAAAAAAATCTTAAATAATAAGTAATATTTTTAATTGTGATGCCATGATGGGAAAAAAAGTTTTATAGCCCTCCAACAATCTTCTGCTTTAAAAAGATAAAAATAATTATAACCATATTAATACTACATATGCTTTATACTTGTTTCTGCCTTTTTAAGGAGAGGTATTAATTTAGCTAAATATGCAACATGTTTAATATATTTTATTGCATGTTCATTCTGTTGCTAGTAAGAGTTCAGTATATAGCATGCCAGGTAATTTTCTTGAATTTGGGTATTTGGTGCAACAGTGAGCTGATCTTTCTAATGTCAACAGTGAAGCCTGCAAGCACAAAAGACACGAAACTGTTTTTTCTTAAATTGTTTTTAAACTGCCATACAATAATATATCAGGGCAGTGTATAGCTATAAGACATAAAACACCATTAAAACACAAAAATGCAGAGTCTGTGACTCAAGATTCAGTTTTCCAATCCTGAACCCCTTCTGTCATCGCTTCAGCAAAGCACGAGGAGACAATTGCCAGTTTAGCCAAGTCCCTAAAGTTACTTAACACACGTGTACAAAATTTCAGCAACGTAATGTTTCTAGTCTTGGGATGTGGGTGGCGCTGTGGGTTAAACCACAGAGCCTAGGGCTTGCCAATCAGAAGGTCGGCAGTTTGAATCCCCACAATGGGGTGAGCTCCCGTTGCTTGGTCCCTGCTCCTGCCAACCTAGTAGTTCAAAAGCACGAAGTGCAAGTAGATAAATAGGTACCGCTCCGGCAGGAAGGTAAACGGCGTTTCCGTGTGCTGCTCTGGTTCGCCAGAAGCAGCTTAGTCATGCTGGCCACATGACCCGGAAGCTGTATGCCGGCTCCCTCCGCCAGTAAAGAGAGATGAGCGCTGCAACCCCAGAGTCGTCTGCAACTGGACCTAACGTTCAGGACCTTTCTAGTGAGCTTTATATCCCACTTTGTTTCCCATTACTTCTCCTTGCTTCACAACATTCACATTGGGAGAAAACGGAATATGTCAAATAGAAACTGGCATCTTACTCTATATTGAAGCAAATGAAGAACTTTAGGGACATGGTATGTAACATTTAAGAAAGACCCTCTTAACTTCTCATTTTGCAGGATACATTCTGCCTCCAGCGGTGACGTCCACAAGCACCACAGATCTCAAACTTTACCAATAATACGTGGCAAAAATGCCTTCTCCAACCCTAAACTCCTGCAGATGATAGACAGCACCATTGCAAGTAAGCACAAAAGAAGGCCTATGTGTATGTTGAATTTTGCTCTAATATCAGCTGCTGCCATGTGGGTAATGAGTCTTTATGAGTCTTATTCCAGAGCATCCATTAAAACAACTCATTCAAACATATATCTTTAGCAATTTAGAAAAATAAACTGTGATAGAAAGCCTAATGTTTTACACAAATGCTGTTAAAATGACCTACCCTTCACTATTGGCACTTGCCATTAATGAATTGCTCTGTGCTTGTTGTCCTCAAATACATTTCCCCATGACATTTGTTTTGTTGTAGGTGGTTCCAATGAAACAGATATTGTGAGCTACGTAGATACTGAAGCCAACATTGCCACGGAAGTTTGCCTTACTATTCTAGACTTATTATGTCTGTTTACTCAACATCACCAGGTATAATTTCCATATGACAAAATCATGTTTTACGTGAAAATTACAGTGCCTATTACTTATGCCAACCTATTACAGTTGCACAGTTTATTTTTTAGAGAAAGACATGACCCAAAGGTATCATATCTGGGCAAAATCTAGGAATCATGCTTGGAAAAGTAACTGGAATGTGCTAAGCCAATGCACCTTGCATTATGTATCATTATGATAGGCTTTTAACCCTCTTCCAAGATTCTTTTTACTTCCTACTCTCCCCAGGACTACTGTGCCCTGTTTCTTATATACAGTTGCATAGCCATTCTTATCTTTCTGTGATAGGCATTTGCAGAGATGTAAGCAATTCACCTTCAGACAGAAAAATGCACATGGCTACATTTACTGGCAATGTACCCTAGAATTTCATGGAAGAGAACCTCTCAAGGTGTTGTTTTTACCCTCTGCATATGAAATAATATCAGGCATATGATATAATATCAGAAGTTCTGCAACGGTTAAAAATGTATATTTACTCTCTCTCTCTCTTTTGTCCTTTGGAGCTTTTGCATGCAAGGCATGTGTTATAACAATAAAACATAGCCCTAAGCTAAAGTTTCAGTAGATTGTAGCATTGTGCCAAACAGTAGTGGTGTGATGTACTACTCAATGGATCTCCCTCAGTCTGGGTTGCTGCAGTTCTTCTGGATGGAGAAAGGGAAAGACAAGACAACAGTGAGGTCCGCACTGTGCAAACATGTCAACAGGGAGTGTCTGATTGGCTCTGCCAGTGCATTTGCACTGCGTTGCCACCTCACCTTTCCACCTTTGCTTCTTGGTATGCTGCAACAAGCTGGCCAAAGGGAGGTCAGGTGAAAAGTGCAGCCTCACCATTCCTGGTGGCAAAAGCTTCCTAGAAACATAGGTTTTGGTGAAAGGAGGAGGAGGAGGAACATCATGTAAGTGTCCTGGAACTTCCTGGCCTAAGGGGCAGCAAGTGGGGGGGAGGCAGAATTATTTTAAGGGAGACTATATTATTTGAGATGACTTGACATTGTGTTGATAATTCTGTTAAAGCAGACCTTGCCCATTTGGGTAGGAGAAACAGATGCAGAGAAAGCCAGGCAGTTTAGTTTTTGAAAGACTGAAAGGTGTTTGTTGGCTCGTTTTTCAGAGACAGCTGCAACAATCAGATTGCCAGAACACACTGATGAAGAAAGTCTTTGATACCTTCCTGCTGTTTCTGCAAATCAATCACTCTGCAGCAGCCCTCAAGCATGTCTTTGCTGCTCTTAGATTGTTTGTGAGTAAGGTACGTCCCTGCTACAATTGGGTCACCTGTGATAAGAAATGCTCATTCGTTGTTTAAACCAGCATTGAAATCATGTCTGCCACATAATTGATGATCAAGCTGCATCCTGCAAATCAGTACTGAAATACAATTTCAGATATTTTATCACAGAATTTTTGTTTAGATACAAAATTTTACCTCAGACATTGATTGCTATAGACATGTTTTCAGTCTGTTGGTTGCTTTTAAAATAAGAAAAAAGCAGATGCTAGCTATCAAATGCTAGGTTTCCAACAAAGGCATTGCATGTCAGCTGTAATATTTGATCATAGATCGATATTATTGAAGATCAAATACAACCAAATATTAAAATGGCAGCCCATTGCTTGTTAACAGTCACATCCTTTCTTATAACAAATATTAAAATCTAATATGGCATTAAATCAAGTTTTAGCATCAAGCAGTAGATATTTGAAACCCAGACAACATTCAACATCAAAGTTCATAGAGAATTATTTGGGACAGAAAGTCCAGGATCATTAAAAAAAAAAAAATCCAGTTCTTCAGCAAAGCTCCTTGTGTTTGTTCATGGACTACTGAACATAAAAACGTAAGAACAGACCTGCTGGATCAGACCAAAGGCTCTTCTAGTCCAACCCTCTGTTCTCACAGGTGCCAACCAGATAGGTGCCAGTGGGAAGCCTTTGCAGTCCTACTCATACGTCTGCAGCATGGAGTTGGACTGGCCTTCCCTTCCTCATTGCCCATTCCATCCACAGCTTTTTCCTCCACCATCTTCAGTAATACGGCAAATTTTTAAAAGCCACATTTTTGCCGGATAATGACAAGCCCTTCCTTGAACGGAACCCTACGGTGAAGTACTCAAAACAGAATGTGAGGAGAATGCTTTTCTTCCGCAACGTGTGATATTGTAACGCCGCCAGTGGCATATTTCTAGGGCCAAGGGAAACATTAGACAAACCCAGCAGAAACAGCTTTCAATTACGTGGCAGACTGTCAGGAGCCTGTTTAATTGTGGGAGAGTGGAGACGTACAGATGCACAGGAAGCTGCCTTACACTGCGTCAGACCATTAGTCCATCTGGCTCAGTACTCGGGCTGGCAGTGATTGTCCAGGATTTCAGGCAGGGAGTCTTTCCAAGCCCTACCTGGAGAAACCAGGGATTTAATGTGGGACCTTCTTCATGCAAAGCATATTCTCTCTGCCACTGAGCTATGGCCCTTCTCCAATCATCTGAGCTACCCACTCCTTTGTCTGGAGTGAATGGATTTGGATGCTTCCTTGAAATATCTATGGGGGTTAACTCCATCTTGACATGGTAACGTTGCTCTCTTCCTTCTCATTCCGTTCCATTCTCCTTCAGTAATCACATCTCAACAGGTGGCATGCAGAGAATAATGTTACTTATTTTCCGTAGTCTGCTCAGGAGATCACGTTGTTACTCAGAGAAATCTCAGTTCATTAATACATATCATTAATTGGATACTATATTTATTTAGATTTTATATTAGATATATCCTACCAAAATTAAAGAGGAGAAGAAATTCCATCAGAAGCAAAAGCAAATTGGGACTTAAAGCTACTTCAACCAGTTCTTACGATGTTTTTAGAAGTTATTGAGGCTACGGTTGTAATGCTTGTCCAGGCAGAAAGGGGGAGCTCTGGTTTCCAGGAGTCCATGATCAATGATAGAGTTGAAGGGTGGGGCAGCAGCCCTTACATGACCTTCCATCGCCAGCATCACTGCAACGTACTGGGAGGGGTGAGGCAGCCGTGAAGTTGATGCAAGTGGGGACATCCATTTAGCTCCATCACACCAACTCCACTGCTGCCTCACTCCTCCCAGTAATCTGCAGTGACGCCGGTGAAGGGAGTTCATGGAGGCACCCCCATTTAGCCAACTCCTACTGCAATCTAATCCAGCCCTCTAGACACTGCAGAATTCCAGAGCTAGAACATCCCCTAGAGATGACTGTCTAGTCTCTGCTTGAAGACTTCTAGTGAGGGAGAGGTCAGTTTCACTAGACACAGCGACCATACAACATGTTGCTCTCTGAGTGTTTCTCCTGCCTCATGCTCACCTGCAACCATTGAGCTAGGTGTCAGATAGCCACAAATGCAGCAATACTTGTGTTGCATCCCTACGACATGTACATCTGGGTGAATCAGAATGACCTTGAGCAATGATCTTTGGAGATCACGGTGGCCCATGCAGACAGCGGTGCCTTGTTGGTGTATTTTGTGGGTCACAACTAGCTCCTTCTCAACTGTGCCCATTTTATAAGCAGCGTGAGGTCTTTGATTGCCTTCCGGCACTGACAGATGCTGCATTTGTGTTATAAGAAATCTCTTACGTTGTAGCAAAGGTGTATCTTTGTCTCCATAGTTCCCTTCAGCATTCTTCCAAGGGCAGGCTGACTTATGTGGCTCATTCTGCTATGAAATTCTTAAGTGCTGCAATCACAGGTCACGGTCGACACAGATGGAAGCCTCTGCTCTGCTGTATTTCTTCATGAGAAAGAACTTTGAATTTAATAAGCAGAAGTCATAGTCAGGTCCCATTTGCAGGTAAGTAAACACTATGGTGATGAATAAGCATCCCACACAGATTACTTTCTGAATTTCCTGGTCATTGTGTTGTTTAGTTTTTGCCTCTACTCAGTCCAGAGATGAACAGTGTCTATGTGCAGATCACATAGAGTTCCCAAGCACTTCTGTTCTTCCGGTTCTGCTGTACCTTGACAAAATCCCCAAAACCTCAACTTTTCTTTCTAAACTAAAGGGAACTTTCTGGTTGGAAGGGTGCAGGTTTAATTCTGAAAATGTGTCTTCTTGAGACACACTTAGTGTCCTATATATCCCTGATTATGATTTTGAAATGTGGCATGGGGCACTGCCATCATTTGAGCTGTTAGTTCCCTCTTTGAGCATATACATGGAGACCCAGACAACTACTTGGACTATTGTCCATGTTGTAACTCAGTCAACATAGGATCCTCTTTGTACTAGGTCAGACCCTTGAGCCATCTAGCTCAGTACTGTCTACACTGGCTGGCAGAGGCCCTTCAGGATTTCAGACAAAGGACATTCCCATCCCTTCCTGGAGAAATTGATGGTTGAACTTGCAACCTTCTGCATGCAAAGCAGATGTTCTGCTCCTAACTACAGCCCTTTTCCAGTCTGTTAGGTTGTACTAGTAGTTCGTCTAAGGAATAACCACTTGCCAGCTTGATTTACTTATGCTAACACCTCCTTTAATTTTTTTTAGCTCATCAAAGCTGTAAGCCAGTTGATTGCAGATGCAGGAATTGGAGGCTCCCGGTTTCAGCATTCACTAGCGATTACGAATAACTTCGCTAACGGAGACAAGCAAATGAAAGTAAGACTGGTATACTTACAACTATAGATATATGTGCCCTATGCTGCATTATCCTCTGTTACAATCTCAGTTCTTTCTGTGAAAACCTTCCAAAAATATATTTTGCAAAAGGAATATACTTAATTTTCTAATCACTCTGAGATGCATAATTCAGTCCAGTCCCTACTGCTAATATCTTTGCAGGTACTGAATTGTATTTTGTTTCATCACTGCAATCATTGAAGCTATTTCTGGAGTAAATAAATTACCCAATATTGACTTGAAATTTGTTCAGAATCATTTAGGGTATTGCTAAATCACACCAATTTTTGTGGTTATTGAAACAGTTGTTCCTGGGCACCCTCTCCCCTGCTTTATCAGTACAAAGTCTGATGAAATTGTATGTTGTGATAGATATTCATTGTAAGCTTATTCAGGAGCTAATCTGGGCTGAAAAGTAGGGCACCAATGTAATAAATAAAAAGATAATGCTGATAAGTATCACATAGACCAGGTCCTTTGGGGGGTGGGGATCAATACCGGTGGAAAGCTGAGGATTTCAGTAGAGCATGAGACACTGAATCTCATGGTTATGGGTTCAAGCCCCACATTGAATGAAAGACTCCTGCATTGCAGGGGTTAGACTATATGACTTTTGTGTGTCCCTTCCAACTTTACAAACTCTATAAACCTTTTCAGTCTGCTTTGTATGCTACTAGCAGCCTCATCAACAGTGTTCCCTTGGAATTCTAAGAGACCAAAAATCAGTGCAGTTTTGAAGTCAGCAGTTAAAAACAGTGCAGTTTTCAGTGGTTCATTCTGCCATCTTGATTTAAAAAAAACATCTGTTTGTATCCAAACATAGACAAAAACCTGCTCCTTGATCTCAAAAACCTTCATGCAAAATTGTGTTACAGTATCTCAAGAGGTGTCCAAATGCTTAGTGAATGAATAACTTTCCAAAGTATGTATTAGATTCCTGGAGAGGGCTCACAAAACTGTATTGGGGTCATGGCTTTTGCACCCATCCTGACCCAGTATCTTTTGGCTAACTCTCATGACCTCTGGGAAGTCCTGCATATCCCGCCTGCCTAGTCTGTGGCTAGATGTGCAGCTATCACTTTGCACATGATCAAGGTTTTTGAATTGCATGACAAATGCTATATTTAAAAAAATGATGCACAAACAAGGAGTGGCATGCAAAGATGTCAGTAACTGTGCAGGAGCAGGAACAGGAGCCAGCAAGCACGTGATTTGAAGTGCCTACTATGCATCCAGTGGTTGTGTGTATGGTCCACGATATGATCTATCCCAAAAGTATGTGATTTAACATGAAAACGGAAATTCTGTAAGCTTAAAAGCAACACTTCTGCTGCTTCTCCTCCCCAAAGAACAGTAACTTCCCAGCAGAAGTGAAAGACTTGACCAAACGCATAAGGACGGTTTTGATGGCTACAGCTCAAATGAAGAACATGAGAAGGACCCCGAGATGCTAGTGGATTTGCAGTACAGTTTGGCAAATTCATACGCCAGCACGCCTGAATTGCGTAGGACTTGGCTAGAAAGCATGGCCAAGATCCATGCTAGAAATGGTGACTTATCAGAGGTAACTTGCAAATACTAACGATTGATTTTGTATCCAAAAGGGATTGGGAGGAGCACTCTATAGAATCTGACTTAAATACATCTGGCTGGAGCAGAGCATGTATATCACCCATTGACATTTGTTAACAATTATTTTGTAAAAATGCAAAAACACTTTATTGAGTATTCTTGTGCATCCTTCCCCGCCCCAAAAGAAACCTGATTCAGAATTCAAATTATTTTAGACTCCTTTATTTTCTAAGCTCTTGCAAGCACATGACCCAGATAGTTGTTTTTATGGTTGAAATCCTGATGCTCTCATTTAGCCATACTCCTAGCCTTTTTAGGCAAATCTCTTGGTAACTGGAGCTTAGCTCAAGTAAAGTCTTCAGCATCAATTTCTTGTTTTGCACAAACTGTCACACTAATAAATCTGTCAAGTGAAGCTTGGCTACCTTTCTGCAAAACACTGTCTGACATTTATGAGGATAAGAAAATCTGTGCGGCTTAATATTAACACTTGAATACAATTTCTTGTTGCAGGCTGCTATGTGCTATATCCATATAGCTGCTCTTATTGCCGAATACCTGAAAAGAAAGGGTAAGATAACTTTATTCCATGGCTAGCATCGATGCAGCGAACAGTAAAACATGACCGCGTATTTCAATCTGATGAAATTCATGTCCTTTTTGTAGTTATCCTTTAAGCAGCTTTGACTCTTCTCAAATGTTTCCCATGTAAGATACTACAACTAGTAAAATCAATGGGTTACAACCTTGCATGTGGTGTGAAAATCAAGCTTAACTCAATCTCTTTTGGGAAGGGGGACATTTGTATCTCATTTCTTTAGTGTGTATCATTAAATATGCATGTATTAACACATACAGATAGCAGAATGTTAATAACATCTCACACTATCGTAGGTTACTGGAAAATGGAAAAGATATGTACCTCTCGTATGTTCCTGGAAGATGCTGAACTCTCTGATAGTAATGTCTTACTAACAACTCATACTGGAGGAAGTGAGTGTTCTAACCACGTCTCTTATGTGGCATAGACAACCACATTTGATCCACACCGATGGCAGAGATTCAACAGAAGAAGAGATTAACTGAAAAGGGAGGGAATATCATGTTGCATATTTATATTCTTTGACATTGGGAGGTGTCAGGTCTTCTCTGTTTCTGTTATTGGTTGGAAGGACTGGATTAGAAGAAGTCTTTTACTGCAATGCTGTATGCATTTTTCTTATAAGGATTACTCCAAGACAACTTCTCAGGTCATTGACTTTCCACATTAAGGTATGCATGGGGTATGCCTGCATAATAATCACTAAGCAAACCCACCAAGATAAACAAGAAATGAAATTTGTGGCCTGCAAAGTTCACTCTCTAACACACACCAACACACACACCAGGGCATTCTAAGTCAGCATGGCCACTTCTGCAAGCTGCCCATGGGCAACAGCAATCCTGTGCACAATGACCATATTTGTGGAGTGGGGTCCACCTACCTCCGTGCCCTAGTAGTTCTAGCTACCTCTTGCCCCACCCTTAGTCTAGTGGTTTAAAGGCCTCTAGTCCTGGTAGAAGGAATATCTAGAACATGGATGGAGAACACATGGCCTTGGAGATGTTGTTGGATTCCAGTTCCCATCAACTGCAGCCACATGGGAACCACCTAGAGGGCCAGAGGCACTCCATCTAGTAGCATCCAAGAAGGAAGTGGGGATCAGTAGTGAGATAATACTCACTGCTTGTTGTAGGTTGCTTAGTTTATCTCAGATCAGATTATGCTTAGACTGCATTATGCATTACTTTTGTGGGTTACATTTTCCTTTCCTTGTTTTCTAATAAGGATGGGAGAAAGAAAAGGCATGCAAAACAAGCTACATCTTACATCTCCCTCGAGTGGAAAAACCCCAGTCCTAAGATGGAGGCATGCATCCATTGCCTTAGAACTGGACTGTTGCCACGTAGTTGAGGAAATTAATAGAACAAAAAAACTCCTATAGCATGAATTAATTTGGAGGACCCTAAAAACATGGT
Organism: Lacerta agilis; assembly: GCF_009819535.1. NCBI lineage: Eukaryota > Metazoa > Chordata > Lepidosauria > Squamata > Lacertidae > Lacerta > Lacerta agilis. The sequence continues at coordinate 67,353,954 of NC_046316.1, read as the reverse complement.
AGCTCTTCCCAGTGAAATTCCATTTTTCCTGCATTGCAGTTCAAAAAAATCCATGTAACATCATTCTGGTGATTTTTTTTTTCTGTTTCCAAAAGCAAATAAAATATATATAGTGGCAAAATCAATATCATAAGCCAACTTAGGGGAGAAAGGGAGAAAATGTGATTCACTCACAAATATTATGGTGATAGTTCTGAGTCTTGAAATGAGTGGATCAAATGTTGAATTTCAACAGTTTGTTCTCTCAAAACCTTTTGATATGGTTTCAGGCCAATCCAAGATTCAGGCCATGTTCAAAAGAGGCTAGATTCTGTGCAGAAGTCTTCATTTTTACCAGCCTTGCCCTACCCTACCCTACCCTCTTTTCCTAAACCACCTTGGCAAGGGGGCAGGATGATGGGGTGGTAATTCATTCTTTTCATAACTTCAGACTATACACAGAGCATATGAGTCTGTTGGCATTTTTTTATTTACAAAAGAAGCCAGGAGTGTTGTTTATTTTTGAATGGTCCAACTAAAAATGCATTGCCATATTAGCAGTATAGTTATTTGGGAGGTTTCTCAATAATGCTTTTTGAATAAGAATATTATTTGCCAGCATCATCCAGTAATAACTTTCTGCAGCCTTGCCCCAATAGGTTAATGAACTGAATGGAATTTATAAATAATCTATCAAAAATTACCTGTTCCATTTGTTCTACTCACCCTGTGGGCTCTGAAAAAAAGTCCTTTTGCTCAGCATTTCTTTAAAGCATTCTTTATAGTAGCATCCTCTTCTTTTTAAGAGTGTAATATTAATAGATTCATGGGGCTCTTTCACTTGTTTTGTTTTTTAAAGGCTTGTTCTCTATGGGATGGCCAGCTTTCCTCAACATTACACCAAATATTAAAGAAGAAGGAGCTATGAAGGAAGACTCTGGAATGCAGGATACTCCATATAATGAGGTCAGCAGTGCTAATGTTTACACCCTGATCCTGTGCATGTTTTTCAGAAGTAAGTCACACTGGTTGTGTTCATATGTCATGCTGTATCATTATTTAGTGTGACTTGCATGAGCTGGGATAAGCCTGAGTGAGCCTCAGGCCTGCACACTCACCTCTTCCCTGTTTTCCTAGCCAAGAGGAGAACCACAGAAGCTTTTGCGGTCAGTTTCTTATAAACTTTAGCTTGTCAGTAGTTATGATTAGTTTCAAACCACCAGCTTCAAAATATGGGTTATGAAGCTGACTTGTTTAAAACTAACCATAGTTAGTGCAATCTACGATCCCTGGTTCAGATGCAATAGCCAACCATGTTTAAGGGAAATTGAAAAGAAAAGGTTTCCAAAGATTTCCTCTCAGCACACAGGAAGGAGTGGAGAGGGTAAAGCACAAGAGTAAACCTCAGGCTACTTCCAGCTCACATGTGTTGTGCTAAACCATGGTTTACTGTGACATATGAACATGACCACTGTGCTCAATGGGACCTACCAATGAAACCATACATAGGATTGCAGCTACATTTTACTTTTCACACTGCTTTTTGTTGTTGCATAAAACAAGCCACAGTTTAAAACAACAACAACAGTTCTTCATCATCACAGCACAAGTACTGCATATCCACAATTCAAATTTAGCAGCAGAAGTAAACCAATTTACAAAAACAGAATTTCAACAGTGCTCTCTGAGGCATAACCAGGAAGAGTGAGAACATCCCATTTCCTTCAATGGAGGTTGCATAGGACAAAATCCTAATTGATAGATAAATCCCCGATAGAAGGTAGGCTTATCATTGCCAAACCCAAAGTCCTGTTTCCAGTGTCTTATTGAAATGTTTACTAGTACAGGGGGAAGCTGGGAAGAGAAATCAGTGCTATTTGCTGGATCGTCGTCGAGGAACTGAAATCTTCTAAGAAGCAACTGTGCTGGGGATTGTCAGAACCTTGAATAATATGTTGAGGGGCCCTCTCTTTCTATGAAAGAAAGCAATACCTTGAGCAAAAGCTATACCCTCCAAAATGAAATGTCTATTGCCCACAGAAAGCATGCACTGAAATAAATTGGTAGATGTGTCCAGTTTCGGAAGAAGAGGCATCCTTCACCCCTATATCTGAAAGCAGGAGAATTGGAGCTAGTTATATCAATGAATTTGATGGCTGGTCATGCATGTAGCCTTTTGGGTCTCAAAAAAGTCTGTTGGATTTTACCCTCATGTGCTTGATCTGCAACCAATATAAATAATCTAGCAGATGTGGATGGCACTTTTCCTTAAAGTTAGGGCAGCTTCTTGGATGTCTTTACTATGCTGAAACTACCTGCATTTAGCAGATGTGCTCATAGATTGCATACAGTGATTCACATGCCCACATATGTCACCTCGTGCTGTCAACTTAAGAAAGATAGTGGCAGCATGTGAGCATGCACATTGCGGTGCAACACCTATTAACACACCTACCAAAACCAAGCAGCCTTGGCATGTAAGATGCAAATATGTCCTTAGATGTTTGCTTCAATTACTTGCTTCACTAATTTTTTAACCAGGCCTTTGACTTCAACTGTATCAACATGTTAAGACACAGATTTAACATTCTTTTAACTTGTGTGATTACAGAACATCCTTGTGTCGCAGCTGGAATTGTGTGTTGACTTTTTGTGGAAATCTGAAAGATATGAGCTCATTGCTGAAGTTAACAAGCCAATCATTGCAGTGTTTGAAAAACAGAGAGACTTCAAGGTAGAAAAGCTGAAAATAAGATCTAGCAGTTGCTCTGGGAAGAGTCCTGGAAAATGCCATGACATAGTTGGACATATTTTCATTTTTCATTCTTTTCCCCATGTTATTCCTCCTTTAGTGGCTAAAGACTTTGTGTATAGCCTATTGCACAGTGACAAAAGGCATGGTGGTGATGCAGGGGACAGTTTCTAGGCTACAGTTTTTTCCACTCAAGGCTGGTACTACCATCAGTACAGCTAGGCAGCCACCTAGGGCACAGACCTCAGAGAGGCCATCTCAATGTGAATTGAGTTTGTTGGTCTCTTTGCAATTCTGTACACAGCAAAAACCAATGTGCCAGAAGCTTTCTGCACACCTGTTGGCTCACCCAGGACAGAGGGTGTTGATGGCATAGGAAAGACACAACAATTTGCCTTTGTAATTCTGTTATCCATGTCCAGCTTGCTTCTTCAGCTATGGCGTTGCACTATAGAGAAGTGGCTTTCGATGTATTCAGATAAATGTGAAGGGAAATCCTGACACCCCAGTACAAAATATGCACACTTTTTAAAAAAGCATTTTATTTAAAAGTTTTCCAACCAAGACAAATAATATCCCCAACTTTCTCCCTTTCCCTTCCTTGCCCATTCTCCTTTCCCTTCCTTCTTCCATTTAAATACTTACCTGTATAGTGAGCCCAAATTGGCATTGGTTGAGTCAAGCATGTGTGGGGAGCCTCTTGAGAAGTCCTGTAATACAAGTGATTCATAGAGAGGAAATAATTAATAAATCCATGTAACAATTACAATTAAAATAAGGGAAACCTTTTTTTAAAAAATGCAGCTTTTGTTTTGAGTATATACAGAAGGAGCAAATGGGGAAATATTAACTCCCATAATTGACATAGGACTTACACACTTTGCTTATAATGGTGAATGTGGCTAGACTAAAGCCTCTTAAATCAGTGGTCCAGGGAGCTCCCAACTTTAGTGCAAAGTTGTATTGAAGATCAGTGCTTTGCTTTTTTAAAAGCCTATTTTTATTCCATTCATTCTTCTACCTCCAGAGACTGTCAGAGTTGTACTACGACATCCATAGGTCTTACCTGAAAGTGGCAGAAGTCGTGAATTCTGAGAAGCGCTTATTTGGACGGTACTACCGGGTAGCATTTTATGGGCAGGTGAGTGACTCCAACATGTTTGTGAACATACAGATACCATATACATTTCCAAAAGACAGTTCCAGAGATGCTCTTCTTAAGGAAAGTATAATAAGAAAACAAGATGATAGGGGGTGATATTAAGGATAGTGCTAGTTGACTTACTGTTAAGGATCAAATTCTGAAATCTTTGCTGAAGAATGGAGTGAACCGGTGCTCCCATCTCCAGTGCAAAAATCAGGTCTTTAATATATATTTTTAATTGAGGCAGTGCATAAGCAATATTGATGGCCATAGGGCCTTGCACAAGAAATTGGCTGTTTCCCTGCACATCTAGATACAAGCCTATGCATGCTTACTTGGGGTGTAAGTCCCATTCAGCTTCCAAATAAACATGCATGGGATCAAAGACAATTAACATGGCAGCAGTGAAGCACCATGAATGGTGACACAGAAGTGATTGGTCACTAACAATGTTTACCTATTTGAGATCCCATAAAATACCTCAGAGTCCTTGGAGGTAGTCTAAAATTGTGGCAGGTCTATCACTTTCGACTTTTGTGGCACCAATGGACCCAATAGCCAGTCTCATCATTTCAGTTGTTTACTAGGAGATAAAAGAGAGGTGCACATTTTCTAATGGGAAACAGAGAAAGGGGATACAAATACCACTTTTATCCTCTGGCGATTCCTCCTGCCACTCGACATTTGTCATGTTATCCAAAATTATCCCTTCTACAACTGCAAAATAGTTTTAAGCAATCAAGACATATTTCCCCCCCTATGTGGCCTGAAATCCACATCCCTACATTAGTTGTATTTCTCATAGACTCTCTGGCTTTGCTTTCTAGCTTGCCTCTGGTGCTCTCTGCAGTACATTCTAGAGTAGTCTTGGAGCATGTGCTCTTTCTGCATGCTTGTATTGGTGTAGTGTGTGCTTACGCTTGCCTCTGCTATACACCAGTTGGGTCAGGGGACTAAGCATGCTCTCTCTCAGAGAGTGCTCTCCAGGCAAACAATTCCCCCTAATCTAATGAAAAGAGGAGGTGTGTAAAGAACAGATTGATCTGAATCATTCTGTCTGCTAATTAGGTTTTAATGCAGAAATTTGCTTTTTTTCTCTTGATCTTATTCAAGGCTGTGGTAAGTTGTCTATTCTTTTGCATGCTTTTTGTTTAGTTCTTCTTACTCATTGTCTTCCCTGTATGAGTTAAACCTAACTTCAAGTGCTTTAGCATTCAATGTGAGAGGTGAAATGACATTGCTTTCACTCATTTATATGCCGTGCCGCATCTTGCAAAACTAATTCTTTTGTTCTGCTTTCTGAAATTACAGCTGTTTCTTTGCTGTTTACATACTTGAGGCTTAATCCTGTTCCTCTGTCCAGGGGAAACAGGTTCAGGCCATGTCTCCTTTTCACTGAAATGTCCACTGCAAGCAGAATTGCCAGTTATGTGTTTGCAGAGCTAAGAAGGTATTTATAGTTATCTCCATCCCCACCCACAGTGAAACTATTTCAGGGTCTTATGCATGCCATGGCATTGTTGCCATGAATTGTTGGGTTTATTGCCCAGCTTAGATACCTATCTCTGCACAGCTCCTCAAATAAATGTTCAAGAGGCCAGAAATCTTCCAGAATATAACTGCAGACCAAAGATAGGGTGCCTCAGGCCCTCTAGATGTTGTTGGTTGTTTGCATATCTGGAACATATTCAAAATTGAAGGGCGCATTCCAGCCAAGCTGGAGGTGCAAAGCATGGCTGGTGGGAAAAGTGTCCTGGAAAGAGTGGCTGTGACCTGGGGAAAGTTGGAGAAGGTTGCATTTGGCCCCTGTCTGCCTACAAGATGGGAGGAGAGGGAGAGAGAGACTGCACTGAAATGGCAGAAATGGGGACACTACTAAGAGTCTCTAGGAGAAGCCAGGATGGAGGAGAGAGAACTTGGACCCCCAGTGATCAACCAGTAAGGAGGAGGTAGCCCCAGTCAGCTGGGACCTACAAAACCAGAATCCAGAGATACATCGTAGGAAGCACCCAAGGCCAGGGGGACAGGGGTGAGAGATCAGGGCTAAAACAGAAAGCAAATCAAGAGGGAAGATGGAGAGAGAAAACAAGCATGTCTAGGAGGAGCTACACTGATGTTCCAGGACCAATCTATACCTCACCTACCTAACCAAGAGATGAAGGAACAAGGAAGCCTTTGCATTCCAGGGGACATCCCAGATAGGCAGAAGAGCCCATGTGGCTGGCAATGTGGACAGCCAACCACAGCCTCTCCTGGATGCAAGTCCTGTGCTTAACCCCAGTCTCACCTGCTTATTCATTTGGCATGAGGAAAGCCCTCAGAATTGTCCCCTCTCTTAAGGAGGCAGATGCTTCTATTAAACTTTCTTTCAGTGGAGCCCAGGTGATGTAACTCAGGGCAGGCTTGAAAAGAAGAGACTGTGATACAAGCCTCAAAGCTATCCCTTGCTGTATCCAAACTGATTAAGAGCCATTTTGGCAAGTAAGGGGAGGAGGAGCCGGCAATGAAAAAATGGTTATGAGGCAGAAAGGACTACGAGAGGTTTTCTGTAATCATCGATGGGCTGCTGTTACACCTTCTTCCAGACCCTGTCGCAGTTGCCAGGCTTGAAATGAAACATTCTTATGTGACTGGAGACAAGCTGTTCAGGGGAAATCACAGGGGCAAAACCCAGTGCAAAAAGCTGGGAATGGACAGGGGTGACTTTAGCCCTTGCTTTTCTGTTTTCAGATTTAAAAGCCAAAGAACCAGCCAGTTGTCATTTTTAATTTTTGCTCAATCTGCAACTTTGATTTATGAAAGGGAGGGCAATGTGAAAAAGACCACCCAAAAAATTGAAGAGTAGACTTTAAAGTTGTGTTCATGTATGGAAAATCTATTGTAGCATGTGATATCACCCAGCACCTTTCTACGCGTTAAATATTTCAGTGCACCCATTTATCGAGTGGCAAGGAGATCTTCATCTGCTCAGCTGTTGTAGCAGTTCTGTTCACCTAAAGCAAGAATGGGAATCTGCTGCCCCCCCCCGATGTTGTTGGACTTCCAGCTCCCATCATCCCCCACCAACCAGTGGTCAGAAATTGTGGAAGCTGAAATTCAACAACATCTGAAGGACCACAGGTTCCCCATTCCTGATTTTAAAGGTGTTTATTTCAAAATATTTAAGGCTTCAACATACTTTCTTTGAGTTAGCGTCAACACCTTGTTGTCATGGTGATTGTGAACTTGCAGGTTCTCCTTCCCTGGCAATATTATATATTAGAGGCTGCTCATTATGCTTAGCAAGACAGCAGTTTATACTGAAATGTTGGTGTCCAAACATACTCAGCTTCACAGTCCAGTTCAAAAACACCGAGAGAGCTAAACCTAAGAAACTGGAAAAAGTAAATCTTCCCAGTAAACTGCAGAAATTTCACAGGTTTAAAACATGTTGTTTAGTAATACCTTATGAGAAAGCTTCTTGGTCAACAATGACACTTTTAAAAAGAAGCAGAACTGCTATCATATGACTTATTTAGTACTCATGTATGTACAGACAACATTAGTAATTCTATGTAACCAGCTCTTTCTTGGCAAGAATGCATTTGATGAAAAACCCACAGAAGACTCCAATTCTATGGTTCACAAACACAGATCTGAAATACAAAATTCCTAAATGAGGATTTCAGGGGCTCACAGAGAAACTATGTGTTAGACTTGACTATTCGTAAGCCAGCCTGAACAATAGACAAAAATAATGCTTCACTCAAGTTCTGCAAAATAGGTGCAATTATGTGTACCTAAGGGTGTTTTGAAAACTGTAAAGTTTTCACAGAGCTGCTGACTTCTTAATTGCCACCTCCAAATGTTTGGCTGCCAGCAGAGTCAGAGCGAATGAGTCACCCCAACACAAAAAAGAATGGTGAAAGGAAACACATTTTTCTTCTACATCAGGATCCTTCCTGATGAGCTTGAGGATTCTGTAAACATGTGGAGGAGGCACATAGGAAGGATTCAGTAGTTGCACAGCACTTCATAGGAATATATCCAGAGTCGGCTTTGTTACTGGTTTTACCGCAAAACTTCACATTTTGAGAAACATGGCAGCCCTCTGTCAAGTTCTTGCCCTCCATTTCTATAGCACATAGTCAGACATAGGGCTTATCCACACTTACTACAACTCCCATCATCCCTGACCACTAGTCCTGCTAGCTGGGGGTGATGGGAGTTGTAGTCCAACAACAGCTGGAGACCCAAGTTTGAGAAACACTGCAGTAGACTAACAACTCAAGCCTGTGTATGTTTACTCACAACCAAATCCCACTGTGTCCAGTCAGCTTTTCCACCTACTAAGTGTAAATTCTGTTTAGAGTGGCTGTTAACCCTTAACATGCTTCTAAAGCATTTTGTCCTACTTTAACTGCAGACTTCCCCCCCCCGTTGTGTTTATTTTTGGCTGAATAGTGGGTTGAACATATATTAATGGTGCTGTGAGATTATTTCACATCTCCTGTGACAATTACTGGATTGAACCACACGGTGGTGCAGTCTCCACAAAATGCGGGTGCCCCTATTATACTGTACTGTACTGACTAGTAGTTTGCGCTCCAAGGAGATTTCTTTCACATTTCACATCAGAGTTTTGTACCGCTGGTAAAAAAGCTTAGATTCATCCTGTGCTAATATATAGAGTTTGGTTTTATTGCCTCCCATTCTTTCATCACGCACACGCTGCAGCATTCAGATAAGCTGGTGTGTGTGGTTTGTTTTTTGTCCCTTATCAATTAGATATGTTACACCTTCCATCCACAGTGGTTGCTTGGAAGTGTTGCCTTGCTTACTTTCCTCTTAATATTATGGTTTGTTTTTTAAATAGGGCTTTTTCGAAGAAGAGGAGGGCAAGGAATATATCTACAAAGAGCCCAAATTAACAGGCCTGTCTGAGATCTCACAGAGATTGCTGAAGCTTTACGCAGATAAGTTCGGAGCAGACAACGTGAAAATAATCCAAGACTCAAACAAGGTATGGAAATTTTTTAGCACCCCCGAGACTCTGAGCACAAGGTAGCTGGAAGTTCTGCTGCACAGGCCCCACTGAAATAAATGGAATATGTGCAGAAACACTTTTTATTTTATTTTTATTGAAGTTTTTATTTCTACAAAATAACAGAAAGAAAGAAAGAAATGTTTACACATATGTGCTGTATATGTTAGTAACACAAAGCATCCCACCAGATTTTAACTCACATTTCGAGTTATGTCAAACCAATGGGGGGGTGAGATGCAGAAACACATTCTTATCAGGCTCCCAGCATTTCTTTGGGATTTGCAAAGGAAAAAGTCCTGATGGATTGTCCTCGGAGATTCTGGATGTGAAAGGATGTTGATTTCTAGCACATCTTAGTAATCACGGTGCTGTTCCCTTGTTAGCATGTAGTAGTTCATAATACTTAAATGAGCAGGTCAGGGGCTAATTCCACTAACCAGCAAATAAAGGAAAGTTTATTGTTCATTGCCAAATATATGAAATGCGGTTGCATCCAGTGAGTAGACCAGCTGGAATTAATCGACCTTAGCTTATTCCTATCCATTCATTTCAGTGGGTAGGATTTAATCGGAGGCAACCCACTATAAGAAAACACATGGTAAAATCTGTCTGTACAATGAAGGGCTAGAAGGGTGAGGGCCTTGTGCCCCTTCCACTTTTGGTACTCACTAGGCCAGACTTCCCCAAGCTGCTGCCTTCTGGATTACAACTCCCATCAGCCCCAGCCAGCTTGGCCATTGATGGGAGTTGTAGTCCAACAACATTAGGAGGCCATCAGATCGGGGAGAGCTACACTAGGCTATTGCTGAGAATGAGAGATCCACGAGCACCTCCTATATTCCAAAGAGCTCTTCCTCTCACGTGGCTGCAGTTTACTTGGTCTCAGAGGCACAAGTAGCTTGCCAGAGGTGGTATGGAAGGCTGGATGAGGATACAGATTTAGGGATGAATTGTATTTGGAGTTCTTCTGATTTGCTTGCTTACTCTTTTCCATTCAGAAGACAAGAAATGACGTGCTTGAAATTAGATATTTAAAAAATAATCTCAGACATACAACCTTGTTGTTGCTGCTGTTATTATTTATTGCCTGCCATTCACCATAAGCTTACAACATTACGTTGTTGAAACTTTACAACCATAGTTACAACAATATGAAGATACAATATTGAAAGCAGTTAAAACAATGAACAATTCTACAAATAACTCGTTGGGTAGCTTAACCTCACACACCAAATCGAAGTGCAAGCAGGAGGAGTTTGCATGTCTAACTTCCAAGCGAAGGGTTGAATCATGGTGGAACTGCCACCAAGAAAGCCTTCCTTAGGGATTGTTGCCTTTCACTTTCTGTCATGAGAACACTCACACACACACACACACACACACACACACACTTTAGCCAGTAGACATGCCCAAGTACAAAATTCATGTGCACCCTGTCAACTGCAAAGAGCACAGGGCTATAAAAACCACTGCCATTCTTTTCAGAATGCATAGAAAAAGGACTCGGATCTTCCTTGCCATGCCATTAAAAGAAAGAGGCTGGGGTTGTTTGCGCCCGCCATTCGTTGCTATAGCTGTCTTTAATTAATGTTTGGTCATACTCCCCATTCTGATCTCAGCTGTTTCATTTCATTCGCCGTGCCTGTCCAGGTTAACCCCAAAGACTTAGATCCGAAATACGCTTACATCCAAGTGACATACGTCACACCCTTCTTTGAAGAGAAAGAAGCCGAGGAGCGGAAGACCGACTTTGAAATGCATCACAACATCAATCGCTTTGTGTTTGAAACGCCCTTCACGTTGTCAGGGAAGAAACACGGAGGGGTGGAAGAGCAATGCAAGAGAAGGACCATTCTGACAAGTATGATGGTTGTTGCATTATTCAGTCCACAGGGGAGGCTTGTTGTGGAGCTGCCAAGGTTGCTCAGGAATGTATAGTTTCAGGAGGGAATCTTAGTTTTTAGGACATTTGGCATATAACCTTTTTTCCCCCCGGACCAAAGTTCTTTATTGCTTTTGTTAAAATTGTGTGAGTTATTGGTTCAGCAAAGCTTATTTGTTCCTACAATCTGGACCTCATTTTCCTATATCAAATATAGTACTGTACCTTAGAACTTCAATACACAAAGCCTATAAAACGCATATTAAATATTCCATGTATTTTTTAAAAAAATAAATAAAAATAAACAACCATTGCAGGGGGGAAAGCAGAGAGGCAGTATCTTGGACATGCCTACTGAAACAAAAGTGAAAGCTATTCCATATCCTCAGCACTGGAAAGAAAGAAAAAAAAGAAAGAAAGAATTTTTTTAGCAGGCAGATACAGAGAAGGTTCTGCAAAATTGAGCAAAGGTGGAAAGATGCTGTTTTGCCATCCAAGTTGAGTTGGATGCAGGCCTATGTTGGACACTCTTTAGTCCTGTTGAACTGAGCTAGCTGTGACCAATTTTGTCCCACTCATTTCCTGTACATGTCTACTCAAATTCCCATCACATTCCATGGGACTTACTCACAGTTAAGTGGCATAAGATAGCAGCCAAAAGTGATTAACATAAAGGTAAAGGGACCCCTCACCATTAAGTCCAATCACGGATGATTCTGGGGTTGCGGCACTCATCTCGCTTTACTGGCTGAGGGAGCCGGTGTACAGCTTCCGGGTCATGTGGCCAGCATGACTAAGCTGCTTCTGGCGAACCAGAGCAGCGCACGGAAACGGCGTTTACCTTCCTGCCGAACGGTACCTATTTCTCTACTTGTACTTTGACGTGCTTTCAGACTGCTGGGTTGGCAGGAGCTAACAGATACCCGTCGTGGGTATTCGAACCACTGACCTTCTGATCAGCAAGCCCTAGGCTCAGTGGTTTAGACCACAGCGCCATCCTCTGATTAACATAGCCTGGATCAAAAACTACTCCTTTTTGGTAAGGTTGCTGTTTCTACTGAAGCTTCTTTAGAGTTAATCATGCTGGACAGATTTCCTCTAAGCATCCCCAACAATAGAAGCCCTGTGCAAGGACTTCCATTTGTGCGACAGGGCCTCCTCCCCAAATGCCCCCCCCCCGAGCTTAGCTTGGTGAAGTCTGGAGAACCCACTGAAAAGGAAGGAGGGGCAGTTCAATCTGGCAAGCCACATGGCTTATGCAGATATAGCGACATTGAATTCCAACCCACCATGTTTGGGATGCGGGTGGCGCTGTGGTCTAAACCACAGAGCCTAGGGCTTGCTGATCAGAAGGTCGGCGGTTCGAATCCCCGCGACAAGGTGAGCTCCCGTTGCTCGGTCCCAGCTCCTGCCCACCTAGCAGTTCGAAAGCACGTCAAAGTGCAAGTAGATAAATAGGTGCCGCTCCAGCGGGAAGGTAAACGGCATTTCCGTGCGCTGCTCTGGTTGCCAGAAGCGGCTTAGTCATGCTGGCCACATGACCCGGAAGCTGTCTGCGGACAAACGCCGGCTTCCTTGGCCTATAGAGTGAGATGAGCGCCGCAACTCCAGAGTCGTACGCGACTGGACTAAACGGTCAGGGGTCCCTTTAACTTTTTTTAATGTTTGGGGAAGTTTTTAATGCTTGATGTTTTTACTTGTTTGTTTTCCTTTCCCTCTCTATTTTTGTTGTTAGCTGTTCAGAGTGGATGGGACAACCCAGTCAGGTGGGAGGGGTGTAATAAATTTATTAATCTTATTATTTGCTCATCTCCTAATTTACTGGAGAATAAATTAAAAATAAAGTGCTAGATTTGATAATAGGAATGATGTTGTTCTTTTACTCTGAGAATAAACTCTGGTGTGTAGTGATACAGTTTGTGTATTGTGTTCATCAGTATTCAGAACATTTTTAAAAATACTGAAAGTCCAGTAAATGATTTATTACATAAGAACTGCATGAATGATGGCTGCATTTTAATTGTGAATATGTGAGATTAATGCCTTGACTGCCCCACAGACTGAACAATACAGAGAAGGGGAATTTCCTTAAACGTGCCCTCTGTGTTTGTTTGCATGCAGCCAGCCATTTATTCCCTTATGTGAAGAAAAGAATACAGGTCATAAGCCAAACAAGCACAGAGCTGAACCCCATTGAAGTAGCCATTGATGAGATGTCTAAAAAGATTTTGGAACTCAATCAGCTTTGCACAATGGAGGAAGTAGATATGATTAGGCTACAACTGAAACTACAAGGAAGTGTCAGTGTTAAGGTAAATATGGCTTGGTCCTTCATTGAGGTTTAAGGATTTTGACATTTCAGATTACGCGTTACCAAAAGGAACAAAATCTCCACTTTTTGTCGTTCTTCTGTTATGGACTTTATTACTCATAATCAAAAGCTACCATAATCTAAACCTGAGGTATGTGCTGACAACCCAAAAATCTCTCACCTCTGAAGACTGCAGTGTGCATGAAAATTATAAGGATAAAACCACAATGTCCCCTATAGGTTACAAGCAAGTAGATAAATTGTTACCTGTGTGTGTGTGTGTGTTTTGTACTATAGCAGCTGGAAATGGACAAACACAGGGCATCCCTTTTTATGTAAAAAGTTTTATTAAATTTTTCCATAATACAGTAAAATTAGAAATAAGCAAAGAAGAGAAAAAACAATAGAAATAAAGAAAGAAAAAGAGAAAGAGAAGAGACCTATAGGAAGTTATTCAAGTTCCTACCAGGATTCCTATCCTAGACCTTGCATTGCGTTGCTGTTTAAGCAAACTGTTTTCACGCCTGAGGCTGACAATTTCTACCACCTCAAGTGGAACTTGGATTCATACTAGGTAACAGAACAGGATTTAGAAAAACTTTTAAGCTCCTGACTGTTCCTTTGGCATCCCGCCCCACACCTGATGTCATGTATGAAGTCAGGTATAAAGTGGACGGGCATGGCTTCCCAAAAACAGCCTGGCAGGGCACATGGGGAGGTCTGAGAGCCAAGTCCGTCCGTCCGCCTGCCCGCCCCCGCCCCCCAGCTTAAGGGTGTGGACAATTAAGCAGAACATAAATCCTGTTCAATAAATGAAAAGAAATGGCACATCTGCACAAGATAAAATAGCATAGGACTTTCTCCAGCTTTGCCCTTCCTTTTTTTTTAAAAAAGCAGCATGTTTTATCTTTCAGGTAAATGCAGGACCAATGGCTTATGCGCGAGCTTTCCTTGAAGAAACAAATGCGAAGAAATACCCAGATAACCAAGTTAAACTTTTGAAGGAAATCTTCAGGTAAGCTTTTCCATTCCAGAGATAGCAAGGCAATCACTCCTTTAAGAAATGTTAAGCAAATGAAAACTAAAGCTATTTGACTTAACGTTGAACAAATCCTGACAAAGCACCAGGCTGCAAACACAGAACTGCATTCTTCTGTCCATATGCAGAGAGAGAAATCCCTTGAAGTTCTGTTGCGTCTGTCTCCATCACTGTTTAAATCCATAATGAGAGAAGAATACTGTTTTGCTTTGCCTAGATATTAAAAATGTGGCGTTTCCTGTGCTATGCAGGCAGTTTGCAGACGCATGCGGACAAGCTCTGGAAGTTAATGAGCGGCTGATTAAGGAGGACCAGCTGGAATACCAGGAAGAAATGAAATCTCATTACAAGGATATGCTCAGTGAGCTCTCTGAAGTTATGAACGAACAGGTTGGCGATTCTGTTTTATCCCCTTGTGGCTGATGGCTTGGACCTATTTTATTTCTCTTATTCCTACGGCATTAGAGATGCTACAGGAGGCAGCATGAGCCTGGCTTGGAGAAGAACCTGGGGAGTGGGGGTTGGAGTCCAGCTGGAAAGGAAGGAACAGGTCTTCCAACTCCCAAACTTCCTTCACTTGGAGAGCAATTCCTGGCTGCAGACACCCCCAGCTCCACTCCTCATCCTCATCCTCATCCTACAAAACCTAGCCCTACCAGTGGTGATACTCTGCATCTACAGTCAGAGGCAGTAATACTTCTGAATACCACTTGCTGGAAACCACAGGAGGAGAGAAGGCTCTGGTGCTCGGGTCCTCCTTGAGAGCTTCCCCACAGGCATCTGGTTGGCCACTGTGAGAACAGGATGCTGGACTAGATGGGCCTTGGGACTGGTCCAGCAGGCTCTTCTTGTGATCTTAACCTCCAGGCCCCAGACATACACCCCCTGCCTTTTCCTCACATCTCACTAGGGTTCAAGTAAGATCAGGAAAAGAAATGCAGCCCACCATGTTGTCCATTAGACTTTTCCTTATGCCCTAGCAACACACCTCTGTCTCTGTCCCATTGGTCAGTACGGCCTGCAGGAAGAACCCTAGCCTGCTGGCACAGCTCAGGTCTCACAGGAGGCTCCAGGTTCAAATCTGCACTGGAAAAGGAGAGGAGCCCACCCCCATTCAGGTACAGCATATTATGCAAGCCCCATTGGGTTGCATCTGAGGAGGGCTGATGACCTCTTCCTCCACGTAGCCAACTGACTGCCTCATACACCCTGACAGTGGCACCTCTCCCACTTGCACACCCAAGAGTCCTGCCCTCCCAGAGCACCTGAGTGAGCAGATAGCCACTGGAGATGCTTGGGTATAGAGTTACCCCTTTAAGCTTGCTTGGTAGATCTCAGCTTTCACCACCTCAGCACATATATTAACCATGCAAACCGAAAAGGTCAACTCTCCTGTTGTAATTTTACCACATCCAAATATAACCTATGTGTCTCGACCATGAATAGCCCTTAGCTCCATTTTCTCACCTGGGCTTTGGGGGTTGCTCATTGCGTTGCTCATTGTCACGTTGTTTGTGCCTTCCATGGCAGTGGCATCTTCATCAACATTTCTCTCTCTCTCTCTTTTTTCTGACAGCTCTGTCATGGTCACTGCTTATACAACTTCTCTGCCTCACTGTCTAACATTTCCCTCAATACTATAGCCAAAAGTGGTATGTCTGGTTTTCTTTATGTCTACATGCTCCTATACTGTCATACATCTTCACTTGCCTAGTCTTCTGTGTAGCCTGACTTTTAATGTCTATTTAGGACATCATCTCTGTTTCGATTCTTGTAGTATAGGAATGTGCAGGGCTTTTTTTTCAGCCAGAGCTCAGCTCCGGCACCTCTAAGATGGATGCCATTGGCATTCTAAGAGAACAAGGGAAAAGTTTGTGGTGAGCTCCGGCACCTCTTTTTCTAGAAAAAAAATAGCACTGGGAATGAGCATGAGTCACCATTTCCTTTAAGGAGCTTAGGACATAATATGGGATCAGAGAGAAATGTAAGGATCGGATACAGTGTACTCTTGCTTAGGCCTTTGCGGACTTATAACTGAAGCCCATTTCCTATGTTATTTTTTAATACACATGCTTCTCACTTGCATTAATATGTCTGAACATTTGTGCCACACAAACACTATTATTTTACCTAACTTGGTAAATGCTACCTGTAATCACAGCAAATCAGATTATATAGTTTTGAGATATAGAAGTACCATAACAATCATTTATTGTTGTTTTTTTTTTTTTTTTTTTTTTTTTTTTTTTTTTTTTGTGTATACTGTTACATCACAAAAAGAAAAATGTTCAAATTATTACAGCAATAATACATTAAACCTGCAACAAAAAACATATAAAAATATTTAAAAGCCCAGACATCAATGAACCAATGTGGAAAGTTACCTTCTTAATTGCCTGCATAGGCCTAGCAGAATAGAGAAGTTTCCAGTAGGCATTTAAAGGGTAGTACAAAAGGCCCTGCTGAATCTATTGGCAGAGTATTTCACAATGCTGGACCGGATTCTTGTTGTTGTCCAATGAGCATCACCAATTTGGGAAATGACCAACAAGGCTCCTGCAGATTATCGCAATGATGGAGCTGGGATATAAGGAAGTGCTCAGACATCGCTTGAGACATCTCTCTGTAGAAGTAGCATAGTGATGTTACAAAGACAGAAGAAGCAAAAGTTGGAATCAGGACAGGTTTTGGGGGGGTTTCGCTTTCTGCTTTCTATTTCTTCTAATTCGGGGAACATTCAGCCTTACAGAGGGTTGGACTGGATGGCCCTTGTGGTCTCGTCCAACTCTATGATTCTATGATTACAGGATTCCGGAAGGGGGCTGGGGGGGGAGGAATGAGCAAGGTGGCAAAATGACCCATACTTGCCTTCCCTTTCATATGGCAGTAACTGCCATCCAGTACGATCCTTGGAAAGATATGTTTTAGAACAACTGTGTTTAATATAGTGCAATTGTATTGATTTCTGCCAGTTTTTCTGCATCTCACAAGTCTTTTTTAAAAACTTGTTCTTTAAAAGATCACATACAAGGAGGATTTGGCAAAGCAGCAAGGAGTGGAACCAACTTATTCCCATGCAATCAGTAGAACAATCACAGGCCCACCTGGGCCGCTGATTGCCTCCAGTGCTGACATTTGATCGCTGAAATTGACTTTCAACGGATTGCCAGAAAACTGGGATTATTCTGAATAAGCAAAATCATGATGGATGCCATGAAAATGGAACGCGGTGCATTGTTTTAATTTATTGAACATTTCAGTGTTAATTTTTTTTAAAATTGTAAGTTTGATATTTTTAATGTTCTTGCCTTTCCTGATATTTGCACATTTCCTATGGTTTTCTTTATTATGGTTCAGCCTTTATTAAACAGAACATGATATTTCCATTGAAAGTTCGGTTTCTCAACAAGCCTTACGCTTGCTGTAAATGATAATATAATCTAATACAAGTCCTAGTATACATATATTTTAAAAGTCAAAAGTGGATGTTTTATAACCTTTAAGAATATTGCGATTGTAAATAGAAGATGTGTAAAATATGTCATTTTTACAAAGTTTTTAGTTAATAATTACTAAAATGTGGATAACGTTTCAGATACAATTATATTAAAATATTTGTCTATGTGTAGAAAATTGCTGATAATTACTCCTTTGTGATACGGGAATTCATTGGCATGTTGCAATGTCCATTGGGAATGCGCCATACAAGTTGGGTCCTGCAACAGGAGTTTTCAGTGTGCAGTGCTTTGGTTCATGGTTCCATGCACTCAGTTTCATTCACCTTTCCCTGCCTACCGTATTCTCCTTTCTCCCTTGCCTAAAAAGTCCTTCATTGAGGGGCAATCCTATGGTAAGATCCATTGGGATGATCTGTTTAAGATGCAGCAGATCTCCACCTCAGCCAGCATATTACAGGCTCAGCTGGGCTCAGGAGGCATTAATCACCTCCCACTCTGGCATTATAAACTTAAGGTACATTCACACAACTCTGCCTGTCACAAGAGTAGAACCAAACACTCCCCAGATGTTGCTGGATTTCCTTGCTGGCTGGGGTTGATGGGGTTGATATATCTGATCTATCACATTTTTATCTGGCCCCTCCTCCAAGAAGCCCAGGGTGGTTTGCTTGAGGGTTACATGCAATTTACATTGTTATTGGGTTAGCCTCCTTGAGAGTGTTGGAGTCCAACAACATCTCTTGTAGATCTTCCTGCCCAGGCTTTGCTCAATACAGGAATTTCAGAGCTAGAACATCCTTCCTTGTGAGGAAGTTGTCCAAACTGTGCTTGAAGGCTTTGCCTATCTTTAAAGGTGAGGAGCTGAGATTGTTGGGATGCAAATGAGGTTCCCTTGTGGGATAGTCCTTGGAATGTTGCTGACACCTGCCTAGCCCTTGCTGAGATGAAGTTGATTTAGAAAGGTGATTATCTTTCAAAGTTGGATGAAGTTGCTGTGATTTAAAAAGGGCTTGTGGTACCCTGCCTGGTTGTGTTGGGTGTATGATATTTGTGTGCAACTGGGGTATGAGGTGTGTGTGGGTGTGTGTGTTGATGGATTGGTAGGTGCATTTGTGAAGGTAAAGAATGGGATGTGTAGCTTAGTATGTGAAAAAGTTGGGTGATGTGTGTGTGTCCATGTACACAGAGGGAAGAATAAGTGAAGGTGTGTATGACTGTAGAGAGCAGTACATAATGGAGATCAAACAAGATGTGTGGAGTGAGTGAAAGACATGGGAGGGGGGACTGAAGAAATGGAGTGAGCGGTGATCCTCCGTCCTGCTCAAACCAGAGAAGCAGTCCCATCACTTCGTGAGTTGCCACTGGTTACTTTTCTCATTAGGACACAGCAATTTTGCTGACTCAGACAGTCTGCAAATATGTAAATCAAGGCAGTTTTGATAATAGAGGAAAGGGGTAAAAATTTCATTGTTCTTAAATATTATCCTTTACCCCTCTATTATCAACTTTTGCACTTATTTGTGTATTTTACTCACATTCACGGGAGCTTTAAACCAGGTTGGACAACTCTTAATACGGGGGGGGGGGGGAGTTGCTTACTCTAATACACTATACTGCTCTAGTTCCCTTTTCTCATTTATATAGTGATAGCATTAGCTTGTGTGTAGATAATTGTTCCGTCTGTCACCTCTATAATACACGCTGTTGAGTGAAGTGCTTGCTTGCAATGAAAATCAGCCTGCAGTCTCATTATCAGCTTCAGCCACATAACCAAATGGAAGGAATGTGGATCTAATCTTCATGCTGGTGAGGACAGCTCTGCCTTTCATATTCAGCACTGGGAATATTAAAAACAACTAAAATCACAGGGTTAACGAAAACGCAGTGTCTGAAAGTAACTTTTTAGTTACACGGCGATCTTCTAGGAGTTGCAATTCCTGCATTGCTGAGGAAAATATAACGAAAATGCCTCTGTATGTTGTTAAAACTGCTTCTTTCTGAAGGTTGGTAACAGTGATCAGGAGGAGCCGGTAGTGTTTTTCCATTATCTGGATAGAGGCAAGGGAGACCTAATTGGAACAATTTATTGGCCCTATATCTGTTACCTGACCTGAGCACATCACTTTTCCTGCTAGCATCAGGACCCTTGAGCCCAATGTCACTAGTTACGTTTTGAAATGAGGGTTGGCACTAGCTCTAGCACTGCTGCATCCCTCCTGGTCCCAGATATGGTACAACCATTTAAGATGCCACTTGTGACTTAAGCACAATGTAGACATCCTCTGGGAGACTTTTCAGCTCATTTGAATCAAAAACACCAGCACAGCCGTGGCAAAGTTTCCAAGCAACAGCAGGTCTGCTAGAGCAGGACACCGCATCTTAGACTAACATAATGGCTCTGTAAGATCTGAATGTACAATGTATAAGTACTGGTCTTTCAGAATATAACCAGTGGTTATATGCTTAATTTTGCAAATGGTTTTAGTCCTCCTGGAGTGATCTTGGTTGCTTGTGTGCCTCACATGCTGAAGTGAGATAGCCTGGACACACTGTTCTGAATATTTCATAGAATCATAGGCTCATAGAATTGAAGAGTTGGAAGGGATCCCAAGGCTCGTTTAGTCCAGCCCCCTGCATTGCGGGAATCTCAACATACACACCCCCATCCAATTTGATACCATGCAAATGTGCTGGTTTTATTGCTGCATGGTTGTATATTTATTGTCCAATATAACTGCAGAGTGTGCAGTTGTAAATAAGATATAAAAGGCTGCAATCATAGACACACATGCTTGGGAGTAACTCTTACTGAACTCAGTGGGGATTATTTCTAAGGAGGAGTATATAGGATTGCACTGTGAAGTTGCAATTGCGTGCAAACTTACTGGTAGTAAACTCTATTGAACTCAGAAGGACTTGCTTCTGAATAAACATGCAATTTAGATGCATATTTTCCAATAAGGATGCCTAGCTAATGGAAATCAAGTTTAAAATGCTTGCTGTGCAAACACTTAAAGCCACCAGCTGTGGCCCAGAAGGAATATAACATCATATATTGAATTTCCCTACCTCTGCCAGATAAGCAGGCAGTCACACCTCCAGGTGCTAATGTATAGCTCATATGTTTTAAGTTATATTTGTAGTTCAAGCTGGCAATTCCTGGAGAAGTACCTGTTTGACACTTTGAGACTGCCCTTGCCATCCTAGAAATAAGAGAGATGGTTTCAGTTCTAAAACCGCATTTAGAAAACAGACACCTCTTCCAATTTGCTGTGCTGCTTTTCATCATTATCAGGAAGAAGATACAAATGTAATTACAGTTGTGGTCAAGCCACAAGCTACTCTATCCATAAAAGCAATTACCCTTGAAATTTCTTTCATTATGTTCAGTTTTTATGCTTGGCAGTATGTGTTAGTAACTGTTGAGATTCTGTCACTCTGAGGCTTGATTAATGCTACTATACAGGCACCTGAAATCTGAATTAAGTTGTCATTGCGTCCAAGCACATTTCTATTTATAAATGTAGATTCTGGTATCACCAGCGCTTTTTTTCTTTTTTTAAAAAAAATGTTTAGGGGTACTCTCATTTTCCTACTCATATTGAAATACTGCCCCTCAATGAGGCCAAACTTAGATTCACAAAATGTTTAGGGGTATGTGTACCCCCGTGTCCCCCCAGAAAAAAGCACTGGGTATCACAGAGTATTTCTCATTTCTACAGCCATACTTAATACACTCCCCAGCATTATATACACACACCAGTACAATTAAATAGAAGGCCTCTGAAAGGTCTGAAATTTACTGGTTGACTTGGGGCAATCTCTTGTGTGCTTAATTCCTCTCCTAAAGAGGAATGATAATGGTTTATTGCATTTATTATCTCCAAAGAACTCAAGGCAGCATACATCCTTCCTGGATCCAAGTATGCTGCTGACCCAAGGACACCTAGTAAGCTTTGTTGATTATTTATACCTAGGTCTCCCTGGATGCAAAGCCTAATGTTCCAGCACGGGGTTCTGGAGCTGATGGGAGTTGGAGTCCAACAACATCTGGAGGGCCACAGGGTCCCAACACCTGCTATAGTGCATTGACACACAGCTGTGACCTTCTTGCCCCTTGGCAACAGCCGCCTTAGGTGCCTAATGATTGGGTGGGCTGTGGAAAAAAGTGGGTGCCAATCTTGGAGGCCACCACTCTGCTTGGACAGACCTAGTCCTGCACTCAGGCTGCAGTCCTATGCACACGTACCCATTGAACTCAAATTGCTTGCTTCTAAGTAGAGGAGCATCAAATTCCACTGTAGATGGAAAGGTAACTATTCTTCACCTTATCCTGATGGGTTGTCCCCATGTCCCAGTTGCTTAAGCCTGGGCTATACCTCCATCCATCCACATATCAACCTGTAGACTCTATGGTATAGTGGCCAACTACTGAACTATGAATCAAGGGCTTATCAGTTTGAACCTCATCCCCTGCCATAAAAAACTCACTAAAAGGTTTAGACAAACCACTCTCTCTAATCATCAGAGATATGGATGATGCTGTTGGTCTACCTTCAGGTATGGGGGCCAAAGGCAGCCCTCCAGTCCTCTCTCTGTCTGGCCCTTGAGACTTTTCCCAGAACACACACCCCTCCCCAACCTTGCTTTGCACCTTTTGAGTATTTTCACTTTGCTAGAATGCGTCTTTGAACTCTGATTGCTCACCTAAGAAGGAGGCTTGATAGGGAGAGGGACATTAACATTTGTTGCTCCACCCACCTTTGCTACTGGCTCCACCCACCATTGGCATGTGGTCCCAGAAGATGGCGGAGAAGATAAAATGGCCCTTGGTTGATAATGTTTCCTCACCCCTGCCTTTCAGCCTGAGGGCCACATTTCCTTCTGGACAAATTACCAGAGGCCACAAGCCAGTGGTGAGTGGGGCCAGAGCCCAGAGTGGGTGGAGCAACAAAAGTACAATACATTAGGCTAGTTTCTCTACACAACACACACACACACACACACACACACACACTTGTGCTCCATCAAGGAGCTTAAATTCCATCCAGGAGAAAAATTCTAGACAGGCAAAAACATTCAAGAATGGCATGAGGTAGGGTTGGTGAAACATGGGGTCTGAGGAGAGTCCTGAGGACCAGACAGAGAGTTTTGGAGGGCCACATTTCCCCGATTCTGAGGTTCTCCACCTCATATTAGGGCCAGTTTCTACATTGCATTTCTCACCAGGCAATTAATCTCTGTGTCGGTGGGTGAGGACAGGACTGTGTGAGGAACTTAAAATAGAGATCCCCCCCCCAAATTCCTCACCAGGTTTCAAATAATTGGATAGTTTCAACCATTGCAGCAAGGCATTAATTACTGTGAGATATTAATGAGCCACCTCTAACCTTCCATCCTCTCTAAAATATGACAAAATTAACATTTAGACAAGGTTTTCACTTTGGGATTGTTTTGAAATACTTTTCCGCTTCCCTCAGTTGGGCTGCCTGCCTAATAGGTTGCCATTACTTGTGAAATGGAAAAAGGGGCAAAAAAACTGGCTGGATTTCTCAGTTCCTTCTTCAGATCTGTGACATGAGAACAGCAGAGCATAAAACAGATACTCTCGAGAGTTCTTGGTCACAGAGTAAAAAAAAAAAAAAACAACTAAGAACAAAGTGACGTTTAGCTTCTTGGCCCTCCTTTCGCAGTTTCCCAACACGCCACTCAGAAATGTGAGTCAGTTTTCTTTGATCCCTGTCTAGCAGGACCATTAGAGACAGTACGCACGCATCAAGGTTTCGTGCTTGGAATCCCAGACTAGAGAGTTTTCAGATTTTCAGAATCCCAGACTAGAGAGTTTTCAGATTTCCTGTCACGTATCACAAAGCTGAGCAGTGCCTAGGAATCTAGTCTGGTATTGTCTTTTCAGCCCTGCTACATTCCCAGCAGGGGACTATTCGCACCCCTGCACTCTGATCCTTTTAACAGGAGCTGCCAGGGTTGTAACCTGGGGGCTTCTGCATCCCAAGCATATACCCTGCCACTGAACTGTGGAGTGCTTTTGTCTTTCCAATCTAATCTAAGACCTAGAGCGATCCTTGGATGTTATAACCAAGGTGGGTGAGTGAGGGGAAGCATCACAAAGCACTGGTGATAACTTATTATCAGGACTTGTAACCCTCCAGTCCTACTGTTGGGCAAATTGGACAGGATTCAGACTTGGAGGAACAGCCGGAAACATGTCTTCTGATCAAGAATCCCATCAATTCCCAGCTGTTGTAGTGCAAACCTTGACTTCAGATGCTAAGCAATTGATCTCTGGTGAAGTGCAGTATGAAAGCTCCTTGGGATTATAGGTAGTATTATTTGGCCTTACAGGCTGATCTATCAAAATGGGGTGGAGGGGGAATGATTAGCTGGAGTGCCTGGAGGCAGTTGGAAGATGGATGGCAGCTAACAGATTGAGGTTGAATCCTGACAACACAGAAGTACTGTTCTTGGGGGACAGAGGCAGAGCAGGTGTGGGAGACTCCCTGGTCCTGAGTGGGGTAACTGTGCCCCTGAAGGAGCAGGTTGCAGCCTGGGAGTCATTTTGGACTCACAGCTGTCCATGGAGGCACAGGTCAATTCTGTGTCCAGGGCAGCTGTCTAGCAGCTCCATCTGGTACACAGGCTGAGACCCTACCTGCCTGCAGACTGTCTCGCCAGAGTGGTGCTACTGTAATGCGGTCTATGTGGGGCTACCTTTGAAGGTGACCTGGAAACTACAACTAATCCAGAATGCAGCAGCTAGACTGGTGACTGGGAGTGGCCGACAAGACCATATAACACCGGTCCTGAAAGACCAACATTGGCTCACAGTACGTTTCCCAGCACAATTCAAAGTGTTGGTGCTGACATTTAAAGCCCTAAATGGTCTCAGCCTAGTATACCTGAAGGAACGTCTCCACCCCTATCATTCAGCCCAGACACTGAGGTCCAGTGCCAAGGGCCTTTTGGCGGTTCCCTCACTGTGAGGTGAGGTTACAGGGAACCAGGCAGAGGGCCTTCTCGGAGGTGGCGCCTGCCCTGTGGAACGCCCTCCCATCAGGTGTCAAGGAAATAAACAACTACCAGACTTTTAGAAGACATCTTCTTTAGGGGAGTTTTTAATATTTGATGTTTTATTCTGTTTTTAATCTGTTGAGAGCTGCCCATAGTGGCTGGGGGAACCCAGCTGGATGGGGGGACATAAATAAATTATTTAGTAGTAGTAGTAGTAGTAGTATTACTTTCATCATCAACTAAGGGGAATGGCCCTAGTTTGGGGGTAGTACATCTGCTTTGCACAAAGAAGGTCCTCGGTTCAATCCCTGGTGTCTGCAGGAAAGGCTGGGGTTCTGTACAGGTTCTGTACAGTTGCTGCCATTCAGTGTCAACAAATATCAAACTAGATGAACCAATGTTCTGACTTAGCATAAGGCAAATTCCTTGTGTTGCCACCTGGTCACAACCTGATACCACTAGCATTCAAAACTTTTGTGAACTCTAATAGCACACACTTTTCACAAATGAAGGTTTTCTGCCGTTGGGTAAAATTGGACGAATCTATTGAGGTATTATTTATGCATTAGTTGGTGTCATCCCAACACCCCTAAAGGAGTTAAGAGTTATGCATATTTTATGTTTAATCACATCTTCGCCGACACCAAACCACAGGCAAAGGTTTCAGTTTCAAATTGAAGACTCATTTAATGCTTAATAGGAATCATTCCTTGCAGAGTAATTATGTCTCGATATTCACTGGGGAAGTTTTATTAGATGACCCTTGGTTGATTGTAACAGGCATATTTGGTTAATATTGAGAAGGAAGGGAGAGCATTAAATCACCCTCACATCGAATGTGACATAATTTTTCCATATCCAATTATGTGAAATTCCACATAAAGGACACATGAGCAGTAAAAAGGATGGCGAGAGCCCTCTGTTGCATTAACAGGAAAAGCAAAACAAGGACCGGATCAGATGGCAACTCTTTTGTGCTCTTAGCAAAAACTCCCACCACCCACCCAGTGGTGGTGCAGGTATTCCCTGCAAGGGGTATACAGGTGAATGCTTGGACTGTTCAGAATGTCCATCTTCAAATTTGTGCCCAAGTGTCCAATCACATGAGAAATAAACAGCTGTAGCTGTATAGTATAAGTAATAACATTCTTTGTCATAATGCTCATTATAAGAGGAGTCATCAGCCTTTTTGGCTGAATTTCCAAACTGGATAAACTATTGTGGGCACCACAATCACACACTACAACTTGCTCTATCATCCAGAACGTAAGTGGTTTATTCATGGTGGCCACATGACCCAGAAAGCTGTCTGTGGACAAACTCCCTCAGCCTGAAAGCAAGATGAGTGCCTCAACCCCACAGTCTCCTTTGACTGGACCTCTACCTTTACTTTTTTACAACGTTGGCAATCCCTGTAACAATTATTTTCATAGCATGCACATTACAGCTGTT
The DNA here is from genome assembly GCF_009819535.1 of Lacerta agilis. Lineage (NCBI taxonomy): Eukaryota > Metazoa > Chordata > Lepidosauria > Squamata > Lacertidae > Lacerta > Lacerta agilis. The sequence goes on along the minus strand of NC_046316.1, from coordinate 67,327,882 downwards.
TGTAAGCATGCTGGAGAGTAAAAAGCAAAGCATTAAAAAAAAACACAGCAGAATACGTTGTTTCTCAACCTTTTCCTTCTAAATTGGAGTTGTAAAATGTCACACTAATACCTGCAGGATTTTGTGGATTAATGGATATAAAGATTGTCTTATCAATTCTACCATTCCCTGAATATAGGGTGGTAACATATCCTATTTTAAGAGGACAGTCCTCAGTGGGAAATGCTGCCCAATCTAATAGGGCTATGTGTCGCGCAGCGGAAATTAATAAAATCTTTACTATGCTTAAATAAACTTCTTCATAATATGGTTCCAAATAGTTTGAATGAGATTACATACTGAATACACAGACTGAGCTCTATACTGATGGTATACTGAGGCAGACACAGAGAGACTGTGACTGAGAGAAAATGGTTGCTACATTTAAAAGAGAGTGAGTCACTTGACCCAGAGTGACTCAACAGTTAGCTGTTAGGCTTCAACAGTTTTAGTAAGCCGAATGTCCGTGCAGTCCTAGCACTTCCCAGCCTGCTTTGCTGTTCCTGTTCTCATGTGTCTTTGTCACATGACACTATGCACCAGATTTGGCTAGCGACTGAATCACATCAGGCAGGTTTGGAGGACCTCAGACGAGTCAGGTATGTGCAGCCACAGATTGTTGCAAGTTAGGTTGAATTGGCCCTGGTAAGCTTGTGTGTGTGTGCCCAACAGGATAGTATGGAGGCTCAGAAAACACCTTTCTCAGAACACTTTTCAAACTTGATACTGACACCTTATTGTCCTATCCATAGCATCAAATCTTATCACATCTACCGTCATCATGCAGCAGCAACCTTGCATGATATGGGCTGGGACCAGCCTAGGGTGGGGAACTCATTTAACTGGTATGATCCTCCTGTCTTTTCTCAGAAGGGGAAAGATCTTGCACAGTAGCCAAATCATACATGCCACGTTCCTATGGCTTTCTTGATGCAGAGAAGATACCCTTCACATGGTGCTGGGTGTGCATGTCATAAACCCAAGCCACATGCCTTATGTAAGAGACATTAATGTTGGTCCAAGTGGGTTAATGTGTCAAAATCAAGCAATTGATCTACCTGAGCCACGTTTCATACCCAAGCTCCACTGTGGCATGACATGGATGCATAATCCTTTGATCGCAAGGGTTGTTTCTTCTGCCTTGCCTTTTCCATCCTTGACTAACAGCAGCCAGATAAAATGTCTTGCGCAGGAAGCCATAAAGGCTCTGACTTTGGTGAGTCTCTAGGAGAAGAGACTTACAAATTCAGTAGCAGCCACCCAGAACAAGGATGTCTTCCTATGCAGAGTACTGCTGCGACTTACACAGTGCACACAGAAGTATTCAGGCAGTACATGCATATATCTGGTGTTTATTAAAGACAGGCAATTATATCTGGTGTCTATTAATAACAGGAAATTAGTCCTCAGCCCAGCCCAATCCTGGAAACCTTATTCACTACTCTACCTGGGAAGTTCTATTGCTGAATTTCTGACAAGACTCTCCTGGATTGGAGGTGTAACTGCATATGCAGCACCTGTTCAGTCAAATGGCTCCTCATCCATCTAGAACATGAATCATAGAATCATAGAGTTGGAAGGGACGCCAAGGGCATGGACACAGCCAGGATTTTTGTTGGAGGAGGTGAGAACTGATGTGATTGGTCAATTAGTTAAGTATTTCTATTGTTTTACAGTACTTGATTTAGGAGGAACAGCTTCCCCCTGTCTCCCCTTGGCTATGCCTATGCCCGAGGGTGATCAACCCTCTGTATTGCAGGGATCTCAGCTAAAGCATCCATGACAGATGGCCATCCAACCTCTGCTTAAAGACCTCCAAGGATGTCCATGTTTATCTGAACTGCATTAAGACATTTGTGTAAAAGGTAAGGCTTTCACTGTATTTGATCAATGACATCTGAAAAGCAGGGAGTTAACATTCCAGTGACTAAATCATTAGTTTATTAGATAAATTTGCATTCTTCCTAAAACTTTCTTGGTTGAATTTATCCCAGGCGAATGACTTTGGTGTCTGCATATGTACATCCATCATTTATGGGGAAAAAATCTTTGCATATCTGTAAGCGCATCCCAGGCTCACAGTGATTATTTGCAAAACCATTTGGCTTTTGTTGAAGCAACAAAGAATTGACCTGTCTAAATTTTGGAACAGCAGAAGCAGCTCAGCATAACAAATGGCTGTAAACAGCTGCTTAGCAATTCCAGTAGCAGAGTAGCTGTCACTGTCTACTGAAAGCAAGCTTTTATGAGGAACAATCTAAATTCCTGAGGCATCCTCCTTCACTTATGGGTCATAATGTTTGCCAAATAGAGTAGGACACATGCTGCGTTTGGGCATGTTTTCTCCGTCTGCCTTGTTTCTGAAAGGTCCCATTAGGATGTCCTGGGAGCTGGACCAGGCTTCCTCTGAAGTGTTGCAGCTATTATGCTATAACCTCCCTAGGGAGGTTCACTGGTCCAACTCACTGCTTAGTTTTAGGGCATCTCTGTGTTGTTGTTTTTCAGTTCAGCCAGAAATGTAATTAGGTGCTTTCTGATTATATTATTGTGTTAACCTTCCCACGATTCAGGCCTTTTGCATGGAAACACACAGAGCAGAGACAGGGAGCTGTATCCAGCCAACGGGTAGGATTCTGATCTCCCCCTCTCTTCTCACCCTGCAGGCCTTGCTTGACCACTGTGACTCACCTAACATCACAATGACCACCTGTCACCTTCCATCACCTGTCATCACAGCCACATCTTTACCTGCTCCGTACCTGACATCGTATATGAGATTACGTGCAGGGCAAGTAGGTGTGGCTGTACCCAAACAGTTTCAAGGGCCAAATGGGGAGCTCTGGAGAGCAATGGATCACAGTTCTCCACCACTGATATATTGGAGCATGGTATGCACACTAACTGGACCATCCCCATCTCCATGGGCTGCAGCTTCACGCCTTCGTGCATTGGGTGGGAGGGCCAAAGGAGAATTCCTTGTGAGTTCAGGTGAGCATGTGAATAATCCTCTCTAGAAAAGGGAGCTCCAATCATGCAAAGTTCCTGATTGTGTAGATGAGTCTACCAACATTCAGCCAAACTGGGGAGCCAATGTAGGTCTTTCAAGACCGGTGTTATGTGGTCTCAGTGGCCGCTCCCAGTCACCAGTCTAGCTGCCACATTCTGGATTAGTTGTAGTTTCTGGGTCACCTTCAAAGGTAGCCCCACATAGAGCGCATTGCAGTAATCCAAGCGAGAGATAACTAGAGCATGCACCACTCTGGCGAGACAGTCCGCAGGCAGATAGGCCTGCGTACCACATGGAGCTGGTAGACAGCTGCCCTGGACACAGAATTAACCTGTGCCTCCATAGATAGCTGTGAGTCCAAAATGACTCCCAAGCTGCGCACCTGGTCCTTCAGGGGCACAGTTACCCCATTCAGGACTAGGGAGTCCTCTACACCTGCCCGCCTCCTGTCCCCCAAGAACAGTACTTCTGTCTTTTCAGGATTCAACCTCAATCTGTTAGCCGCCATCCATCCTCCAACCACCTCTAGACACTCACACAGGACCTTCACCGCCTGCACTGGTTCTGATTTAAACGAGAGGTGGAGCTGGGTATCATCCACATACTGATAAACAACCAGCCTAAATCCCCTGGTGATCTCTCCCAGCGGCTGCATGTAGATGTTAAAAAGCATGGGGGAGAGGATGGAACCCTGAGGCACCCCACAAGTGAGAGCCCAGGGGTCTGAACACTCATCCCCACCACCACTTTCTGAACACAGCCCAGGAGAAAGGAGCGGAACCACTGTATAACAGTGCCTCCAGCTCCCAACCCCTCTAGACGGTCCAGAAGGATGTTATGGTTGATGGTGTCAAAAGCCACTGAGAACTAGGAAACAGCTCTCACCTTTGTCCCTAGCCCACTGGAGATCATCCACCAGTGCGACCAAGGCAGTTTCAGTCCCATGATGAGGCCTGAATCCTGACTGGAAGGGATCCAAATGGTCCACTTCTTCCAGGCTCAGCAACCACTCGCTCAATCACCTTGCCCAAGAATGGAAGATTTGAGACTGGGTGGTTTTTTTTAAGAAGCGGTTTAATAACCTCCTCTTTCAGCGGGTCTGGGAAGGCTCCCTCACAGAGAGAAGCATTCACCACCCCGTGAAGCCCATCACCCAGCCCTTACCGGCTAGCTTTTATAAGCCAGGATGGGCAAGGATCAAGGAGACAGGTGGTTGGTTTCACTCGTCCAAGCAGCCTGTCCACATCCTCAGAGGTAAAAGATTGGAATTGATCCCACACAACTTGACTAGACAGGATTCTAGCACTCTCCCACCCTGGCCCTGCTCCCACGGTGGAGTCTACCTCTTCCTGAATCTGAGCAATTTTATCTGCAAAAAACTTAGCAAAATCATTGCAGGAGATCATGTGGCCCGTACTGGGCCCCGATGGAGCAGGTGGTTCCACTAGATTGCGAACCACCTGAAATAGTCTTCACCGTCGCTACTGCCACTTAGTAGGCTCAACATTGAGCTCTGACCCATGTCCGGTCAGCTTCAGAATGAGTTATCCGCCACCGGCGCTATAGCCGTCTCAGCGATTGTTTCATTGCCCTCAGATCGGTGGAAAACCATGGGGCTGTCCGGGCTCCATGCAATTGGAGAGGGCGCTTCGGAGCCAAACAATCAATAGCCCTGGTTAACTCCACATTCCAGCAGGCCACCAGGGTATCAGCTGAAAGGCCATCAACATGGGATAAAGCATCCCCTACCACTCTCTGGAAACCATTTGGATCCATTAAGTGGCGGGGGCAGACCATCCGAATCAGTCCCATCTCCCTGCAGAGGAGAAGGGTCGTGGAGAAGTCCAGTTACACCAGGAAGTGATCTGACCATGGCACTTCTTTAGTTTCACTTTTATTTAGTGTCAGATCACCAACATCCATAGAGGTGAACACCAGGTCCAAGGCATGTCCGCGACTATGAGTTGGGCCAGACTTATTCAGGGACAGCCCCATGGAGGCCATGCTTCCCACGAAGTACCGAGCGGCCCCTTGTAAGGTTGTGTCGGCATGGATGTTAAAATCCCCTAGGACAACCAAACTAGGTGTCTCCAGGAGGACATCTGCCACTTCCTGAAGCAGCTCGGGCAATGAATCCTTGGTGCAGCAAGCAGGTCGGTACACCAAAAGGAATCCTGTACTGCCCCTATTGCCCAACTTCCAGAACATGCACTCAGAGAACTGGGTCTTCCCAACAGGATGCCTGGTGCAAACTAATGACTTCTTAAAATCACTGCAACCCCCCTTCCCCGCCCATAAGACCTGGGTTGCTGTGCGTAAGAGAAACCTGGTGGACAAGCAGCAGCAAGGACAGGCCCATCTGCTTCATCCAACCAAGTCTCTGTTACACATGCCAGGTCAAGTCCTCCATCCACAATCAGGTCATGGATGGCAGTGGTCTTATTCATCATTGATCTGGCATTGCACAGCAGCACCTTCAGATCATGTGGGTATCCCTTGCTGATTCCAGTATCTGTCCAGTCAAGACCAGAAGTTAATCCATTCCGAAGGCGCCCTCGTAAGTCGAAATCTTCGTAAGTTGAAGGCGCCATCTCAGAACGGGAAAAAACTTTGCAAGTCGAAAAAACCGCATTGAAAACCTTGTAAGTCGAGGTATCGTGCCGCCGCTTTCCCTTCGCATCTCGAAAATTTCAGAAGCGGCCATTTTTTCGCTTCCGGAACTGATTTGGAAGTCGAAAACTTTGGAAGTCAAGTCGCTCGTAAGTCGAGGTACCACTGTATCTGTCTGGTTTGGTCATTCTCTATTTTATTTATTGATGAAACAATTATGGCCTTGAATGTTCCATATTTACTTGCCTTGGGTGTCTTTGGAAAAAGATGCATGGCATTACTTCCAGAAACAAATGACTGAAGCAGATATTGCCTATACAAGATCAAAAGGTCACACGCATTCAGACTCCCTAGTGGAAGCTGATTGTTGACAGAGTGAACCAAGAGGTCAGAAATGATACTATAATTGGGTGCTTTTGGTGTCACTTAGCCTACACATGATCCCTTGCTGGGGAATATAGGAATAAGAAACTTGAAGACAGAATTCTGTTTGAATCTCTCACATGCCATTGCTTTTCACTCTGCAAACTTTGATACCAATGAGATGATTGACCAAAGCCTCTTAGTAAAATTGCAAGCACTACTGGGTCAAAAGTGGGCCTTGTACAAGTTCATGCAAAGGGAGTGTGTGTGTGTGTGTGTGTTCTATTTTTAAAATTTCCCTTTGGGGCAAATTAAGTTTCTTTACCTCAGAGATGCTGAGAAGATGTTGCAGATGTGGTTTGTTGTGTAACCACATTTGCAACATGTCTGCAGAGAGGGAAATGCTCCCTTTGGAAGAAGCGGCTTCAATCCAGAGGGAAACTGTTAGAACTTGACCAGGCGAATTTACCTTTTTCACTCTTTCCAAAACAAGATGCAGCCTGTAAAACGGTCATCTTTCAAAATTTGCGCTTCTCCAGATTTTGCAATGCAGTTCTTCAGCCAAGTAATGTGTGCAGAAATGCAGGTGCTAGGGTAAGGAACATGTATAAAAACATATTTGGTGAAAATAAGTATTAAAATGCATCCTATTGGGGGAAATTGGTTTGCAAAAAAATGTGTATATTAGGCAAAATGGCATATTGTAGAAAGATGATGCTGAATTTTCATAGGGACTTTTTAAAAAAACTTGTGCAGAAATTTGGAGAATTGAACTTATTGAAAAAATGAGAAACTGGGAGAAACTGAAACTGACATATCTGCCCATCCCTAGTTGTCACACAGGGCAGAGAGAAGCAGGCTTCACCCCAGTCTTTATGTCTGAAGAAAGTCTATGCATGTATATGTTAAAATGTGTACCTGGCCACATACAGATGTTTTATTGTCTGAACCTATACGCTCCTTCCTGCCACATGTTCACTCATTTGATGTTGTTTTTATTTTATACAACACACACATACACACACACCACACAGAGAGAGAGAGGAGAGATGAGAGGAGAGAGAGAGAGAGAGAGAGAGAGAGAGAGACTGTCAGCTGACATTAGCAACTAAAAATATTCCATCAATTCTGATGGATTAATATAGGCCAGGGGTAGCCAGCCTGGTGCTCTCCAGATGTTATTAGACTACAACTCCCATCATCCCTCACCATTGGCCATGCTTGCTGGGGCTGATGGGAGTCCAACAGCATTTGGAGAGCATCACATTGACTGCCCCTGATATGGGTAGTGCACATTGATTGCAATGTATTTATCGAACATCTGTAAAGGACTGGGCCAATCATGGCACATGCACACATTATTTTTTTACTATGATTAGCCACTTTGCATAATGAATCAAAATCACACTCTTCCAAGGTGATAAAGTGGGGTGGAGGGCGTTCAGTTCAAAGCATACAGGTTTTAAATAATTTCTATGCTGATCAGAGAATACACTGAGTTTTAATATTAATGCCAAATCACAGAAGGAAAATTCTCAGTGCTACAGGAGGGCATTTTGCTGCGCAGAAATACTCGCAGGGAGTAGGTAACAGGAGCAGCCCGCGATATTGCCTTTCGTTTCTAATGCAACATTCATGCTTGATGTGTCTCTCCTTACGTTCCCAGAATATTGCTGTGCACACTTTGTTCAAGCAAATGCCACAAACAAAGCTGAGCTGTAGCCGGGTGGAAATATATTCTTAGTTGGCAGCCAGAAATGCATTTTGGTTTAATGGGAACCGCGGGGAACTGTGGAAAGGCGTTGTTTTCCCCTTCCCCTAAAAGTCATTTCTGAAAATGGAACTTCTCAAGAAGCTGAGGAAGGGAAGGGAACAATGCATGTTGGCGGAGGTGAGAAAGGTGCATGCTGGGTGAACTTGGCTTCAGCTCAGAATAATTCTGAGTCTGAAGCATTCAGCAGCCCTGGACAGGATAGGATCGCTGAAGGCAGAATGCAGCCTTCCAGCATGAGATGCCTGAACTTGACATGTGGGACAAATGCAGGAGCACACACACACACACACACACACACAACAAATGCTGTGTTTGAATTATCGTGACTACACTCCCACACACCGCCACTTTCACAGGCCTTTGCACTGAAATAGCTGTCACCAAAGGAAAACTCAGTTTGGAAAAATGAAACCCGGAATGAATAAATTATGGAGGGGCTCTTCAAGCCTTGACAGTTTATCCAAGGCTCTTTGGGTGGTGAAAGACAGCACAATGCTGAGCCCGGAGGAGGGAGTGCCATTGTTCAGGTGTGTTTATGTGCCACATGAGCCCCTCACCTTGGATTCATGGTTTCTTTTTAAAGCAAGCGGTGCCCAGGTTGGCCGTCTGGCAAGGAGGTGGGAAATGGACGGGAACAAGCGGCTCATGCAGGTCATCCACGAAATGCGCTCTGAAATCATCAAGTTAGAGAGAGAGAACAGAGCCCTCCGCGGGCAACTGACATGCAGCAGGCAGAAGGCAGCAAAGCGAGAGGATGGAGAAGGGGCCGAAGACACAAAGGACAAGGGCTGGAGCCTCGCGGACTCAGTCGAAGAGGCCGCTGCTTCTCCAGTGACCCTGCGCAGGAATGTCTCGGCAGGCTCTGCTCTGACATTACAGGAGCAAAAAGGTACCCATGATTCCTGATGGGGCAGGTTATGACTAAACCTTTTGTTTAGTGACCCTTCGTGGGCTAGAGGAAGAGGGAGGATAGCCAACATGGTGCCCTCCAAATGTCATTGGGGATTCAGTTCCCATCAGCCCCAGCTGGCATGGTCAATGGTCAGAGATGAGGGGACTTGTGGGCTGGAGGGCACCATGTTGGCTAAAGTAAAGTAAGGTAAAGAATTCCACTGATAGTCACAAGCTGCTCTGGGTAGGCCTCAGAAACTCATCCTGTTACTCTCGGAAATCAGGACAGCAGTGATTATTAATACTTTTTTATTTTTATTTTATTTTTATTGAATTTACCGGTATATACCGCCCTATACATGGGGGTCTCAGGGCGGTTCACAGAATGAAATCTAGATATAAAAGCACAAAAATACCTAATAAAAATAAAAACAACAACCCAATAGCACCCCCCCAAAAAAAACCACATTTTAAAAGCAGCTTAACGAGGCATGAACTAAAGGTTGAATACAGAGTTCTGATGTTCCAGTCTCCCAAATCTAGGCAGTCTAATTGACATACAAATGGTTTGCTAATTATGTCAATCAAGTTGTGAGTTGGGAAATGGCTAAGCACCACCCACCACTTCTCAGTTTGGCAGTTATCAGCCAGCCTGTGATTTCAGAGGAATACCTTCTCAGGTGAGAATCTGGTCAGTGCTGTCCAACAGTGGAGGTTGCTCCATTAGAATGCATGGGCAATTAGTGGAGGTTGCTCCATTAGAATGCATGGGCAATTTCCCCACCACCGCAGTCAGATTCCACCTGATCTGTTAGGTTAAGATTGTCACTCCAGGCTATTAATGACAAAGGTATTATTATTATTATTATTATTATTATTATTATTATTATTATTTTAAAAAGACCAAACTACATGGATTGCAATCTTTGCACAGGTAGCATTATGACGGTGAGGCGTTATTCCATCTCCTCATCTGTGCCTTCACTCCCTGGGAACAAACACCATAAATCTGACAAGAGGAATCCATTCAAGGGAGCCCTAGATGTGAAGGAGATAATCAAGCAGCCGACCTTTCCCACAGATACGCAACTAACCAACAAAGAAGAAAAAGGAGTTGTAAAAATTCCATCCGATTGCCTCTCCAGCAGTACATCCAACAAAAGGAGATCTTTCCAAGACCATGTTTACAAATGCAGGTAGGCCCGACTGAAATGATGACTGGAGCTTCAAGAAATCCCTTGTCAGGTTACTGAAGAATGCAAAAGTCTGGTTACCTGATGGCTCCAATCATTTTAGAATGTCAGAGGCTGGCAATTTCATATCATGGGTATTGCTTCCTACAGCTATGGCACTGGACCTGAGCATATTTAATTGAAGAATGAGCTTGATAAATCTCATGACCATATTCATCCGTTAGACATTGTCTATTTACAAATTAGTTGTTAAGAGATTTCTATTCCGCTGTTCACCAAAAATTGGTTATAGAGGCTTACACACACACAAAAAGTCAAAGCATATCCGGTGCAATATTGCAAGTTGTAAACAGTGATGGGGAACCTGTGGCCCTCCTGATGTTGTTGGACTGCAACCTCTATCAGCTCCAGTCATCAGGGATGATGAATGCCATGTTCCAACAGTATCTAGAGGGCTACGGAGTCCATATCCCTTTTGCAAAGCATGTCAACTTTGCAATGCCAAGTTTCACTATCATGGCAAGTGGAAGCTCACATGAAGTGCCTCTGTGTGACTCAGGCTGCAGTCCTAAACACACTACCTCCTACAATGTTCACCTCATTGGCTGTAGTAGGATTTGCTTCTGACTTAACATGCATCAGTTTACAAGGTCACTTGTATAATCACAGTCCCCCGTGAGCAGCATTCCGATTATTCCACTGGTGTCTTGACTATAATTTTGGATGTCTTGACTATAATTAGCTTCCATATGAGGAACAGGAGCATCAAGAAACATTTTTGCCCTATTCATAAGAGGATAGCTTCACCAGGATCCTGAAGCTGCACGTGAATTGTTAACTGTCAAGCAACGCCCAGAAACAGTTGCTAACAATGCGGAGCTGTATTTGCAGATGTAAACCCTTTGCAAGCGTATACAAGTGCATGGTGCCCTCCAGATGTTGTATACCAACTCCCACCACCCAGTCGTCCCATCCATTGTTAGGGATGATGGGAGTTGTAGTCCAGCAACATCTGCAAGGCTCTACACGGCTAGTCTTGTTATAGTGCACTGTGGCTTTGAAGTGGTTATTCCGTGAGTCTTCCACGTTGAGTAGTTATTCTTATAAAAGGAACGCTGGAGGATTCATCTAGAAGAGTAGAAAGGGCAGTCTACACCATGGGGGAATAGAAAGGAATTCAAATAATTTTAACATTAACATTATAGTCCTGGATGGATTAGCATGCTTTCCAGACATTCCCCCCCCCAAAAAAAGCTATACAAACTAGGACAAAGTTGGCAACCTGTGGCCCATAGATATTATTGACTATGGCTACCATCAATCCTGACTATTGGCCATGTTGGCTTGGGCTGATGGAAGTCGGGGTCCAACATCCAGAGAGCTAATGGGTCATCAGCCCTGATCTAATTCAGGATACATTTGCAATGATGAATTATGCCGTATTGATATGTTTGTGATCCAGAAGGTAAAACATATCGCTTAACATTTTGTTCCAAATATCTTGCGCATGTTTCTTTTTTCCCCAGGGGTAAAGTAAAGGCTGTCAGTTTCCTGTTACCCATGGACATGTCACGTTATTCAGAAAATCAAGGCTCTTTCACATGCTCGCAAAATCAGAACACAAAACAGTTAAGCACCATTATTGAAAAGGACATGTGAGCCGGTGAATATTTAAAGGACCACCATTGACTTCAGAGATAAACTCGCCTGAAGCGAGAGCCCTGCATCAGATTACATTTCTGCAAAGCTGTTTGGCAGAATGCCCTCAGAGAATCGCCCAGGCCAGCACTGCAGGTCATTGGCAGATTGTTTTGCAAAGGAAAAAAAAAACCTGTGACAGAGACTGTCAAAAGCCTGTGCGAGGAGGGCTGAAAGAAACCCAGTGATAACAAATGCCTCTCTGCTGTATTTTATTTTATTTTTTACTTCATGGTTTATTTCCGGAACCCCATTAAACAGCATTTTATATAACAGTGTTCACTCTGCTCTTTTTAAGAGTGCGTACTATAAGCTCCCTTTACTGCTCAAGCTGCCAGAAATATAGAAACTTGTAAAAAAACAGGAGAATAGTGTCTATTTTATAAAGCTTTAAAAAGTACGTGAAAGAAATACAGGAGCGTATCTGTCTTTCAAATAATAAAAGTTTGGTTTGTGTCCATTTGCATTTAGCCCCTGAAACATTCTGACAAATTACTAAAAACATACATATTAAAACATGGTGGATTTTAAGGATTCCATTTTCACTATGCTTGCTCACACAGAACTTGACTTGACTGATATATGCATTTAATTGCTCTTGTAATTAAACTGTTACTAGCAGGAGATATTAAACCAGCTTCCATGAGTAGGCATTTTCATTTTCAAAGCACAATATTTATGGCTAGTTTCCTCTGGCTAAACATTCCTAAGGAAGACCATAAGAGCATTGCTGGATCAGACTTAGGGTGCAGACTACGTTATGCTTAAAGTAGACTCAATGAAATAATTGGGACTTAAGTTAGCCATAACTAACTTAATTGATTTCATTGAGTCTACATGGAGCAAGATAGGAGTCTGGATACAACCCCCCAGGCAAGACGCAAGAGTGAGGTCAATGGCAATGAGAGTAGAAGAGGCAAAAGGTCCTCAAAGATGCTTGGCAAGCTGAATGCTGACACCCAAGGGTACTGAAGGAGCTTGTGGGTGTAATCTCAGAGCCCCTGTCCATAATCCTTGAGAATACTTGGAGAACAGGTGAGGTCCCTGCAGATTGGAGGTGGGCAAAGGTTGTCCTCATCTTCAAAAAGGGTGGAGACCCAGGTGACTGCTGACCAGTCACCTTAACATCAATACCAGGAGAGGTCCTGGAGCAGATAATTCAACAGTTGGTGTGTGAGCACTTAGAGGCAGATGCTGTGGTTGCTAGGACCCAGCATGGCTTTCTCAAAAGCAAGTCATGCCAGATGACTCACATTTCTTTTTTTCATGGAATTACAGGCTTGGTTGATCAGAAGAACGCTGTGGATATAGTGTATCTGGATTTCAGTAAGAGCCCCTTGATATTCTTGCAGAGAGGCTGGTGGGGCATGGGTTGGATGCAGTAACTGTTAGATGGATTTGTATCGGGTTGGCTGACTGAGCCCAAGGAGTGCTCACTGGTAGTTCCTCATCATTCTGGAAGAAAGTGACATGTCCTGGGCCCATTGTTGTTCAGCACCCTTATAATGGGATGGTCATTACGTTTGCAGATAACACTAAGCTGGGAGAGTGGCTGATGCTGTGGAGGACAGAACTGGGGTTCAGGATGACTTTGGCAGATTGGAGAGCTGGGCCAGAACAGACAAAATGAATTTCAGCGGGGACATATGTAAAGTTCTGCACTTGGGCAGGAGTGACCAGCTGCACAGGTATAGAATGGGCAACATCTGGCTTGCCAGGGATGCGTGTGGAGAGGATTTGGGGGGTCATGGTGGACCACAGGCTTAACATGAGTCAAGAGTGTGATGCAGCAGCAAAAAAGGCTGGTGTTCTGGGCTGCATCAACAGAGGTGTGGTGTCCAGATCCAGAGACGTAATGGTGCTTATGAGGAATTGTTGAGGGAGTATGTTTCCCTACTTGAAACATTTCACAAAAAAATGAGGCCTTTGGCAAAGAATGACATTCTTGCTAAGAGATCACTTTGCAAATGATAGGCGCTTCCTTTCATGCCACAAAAGCAAGTGCTAATTTGATGTCTCATATAAAACATTTATTGTCGAAGTAGAAACTATACCAAACACCAGGAAGGTGCCTTCACAGTGACACTCATACAGATCTGCATATACTGAATTTGCTTGGAAACCAGCCATCGATTCCCAGTGAGCTATGGATAGCAACCATGGCTGCTAATCTTTTCTGATTTTTACTAACATGGATGAAACTAAGATATAAAACAGTTGTGGATGAAATCAAAATACATTCTATTCTCCTTTCTTCATGTAATGCTAGTGAAGGTGTTTTGAGGCCTAGTACAGGACTGAGGCGTGGACGCAGGTGGCACTGTGGGTTAAACCACAGAGCCTAGGGCTTGCTGATCAGAAGGTCGGCGGTTCGAATCCCCATGACAAGGTGAGCTCCCCTTGCTCGGTCCCAGCTCCTGCCCACCTAGCAGTTTGAAAGCACGTCAAAAGTGCAAGTCGATAAATAGGTACCGCTCCGGTGGGAAGGTAAATGGCGTTTCCGTGCACTGCTCTGGTTCGCCAGAAGCGGCTTTGTCATGCTAGCCACATAACCCGGAATCTGTACGCTGGCTCCCTCGGCCAGTAAAGCGAGATGAGTGCCACAACCCCAGAGTTGGACACGACTAGACCTAATGGTCAGGGGTCCCTTTACCTTTTTACAGGACTTAGGCGGGGGGGGGGGGGCTATGTAACTCTTTCCTTCCAGCTCCAAATCCTTCCCTGGACTGCTTTCATCCTTGAAAGGAGAACACGCAGATCCCTATATCATACTGTTTGTGTGTTTTTGTGTGTGTAGGGAGGGAGCCTGGGGATATTGGGCAATTTAAGTTCTAAGTGCAACAGCTTCCACTGACCATTGCCTTAGGGGTCATCCACACTTACCGTTTGCCCCATGCTTCCCATACACAGGGCCATTCCTGGTCCATGTCTGAGCGCTTTGTTTTCCTCCATCACTTTCCTCAGGAAAACTTGATCTTTAATGCTGAATCGGAATAAACAGCAATTTGCTGCTTTGCTCTGAATCAGCGATAAAGAGTGGGTTTTTTTGTGGGGAAAGGCCCCCCCCCGGGGGGAGCGCTCAAGCACAGAGCTTTAAAGCTCAGAGCTGTGCCTAGAAACACAGCACAAAAGCAAAGTCTGGATGAGCCCTTAGTAAAGCTTAAATGCACTGCCATACCGATTATGTCTTCCTAAGTTTCTACTTTCTTTCTTTTTGGAAGTCAAACACAGTTTGAGCATAAGGTGACAAAGACATTTAAATACGCGGACATCTGGAGCACAACCCCCTTCAATCTCACACAACAAGATGTGTCATGTTCATACACAGAAAACAAGACGGCAAACGGGGAAATACCCAGAGTTTGCTTCATTATTGCTACCAGTGATTTCAAAAATATGTCAATATCAGTGCACTTGATGTACTACTACTGTAAGCAAAGTCAGGACTCCAGGAGAGCAACAGCAAAACATTACATTACAGAACACATTTGTACTCTTCAACTTTAAAACTCAGGAGCTTCTTAAAGCAAATTGCAGAAATTGGACCGGACATTCCTGATCCGCGGGGCCTCTGCTGCTGGCTTGCTTCTTCCTTGTGTAAGATGATAAGGATCTTTGCTTGACTGCTGGTCACCATGGAGACTTACATTGGTCTCTGAATCACGAGCTTTGCCTGTAAAGACATGTTCCTTCCATGAGAGCTCTTAAAGATGGTGGGCCCTGTCTTAATAACAGCATCAAGCCTGAGCCTAACATTATCTTTAAAACCTGGGAT
The DNA here is from genome assembly GCF_009819535.1 of Lacerta agilis. Taxonomy (NCBI): domain Eukaryota; kingdom Metazoa; phylum Chordata; class Lepidosauria; order Squamata; family Lacertidae; genus Lacerta; species Lacerta agilis. The sequence continues at coordinate 67,312,532 of NC_046316.1, read as the reverse complement.
CATTTTAAAGCCTGAGAATGGAGAGAACCATGATTAGAAGGTCTGTTACATCAGGGATACCCAACACAGTGCTCTCCAGATGTTATTGGACTCCAACTCCCATCACCCCCAGTAGGCATGATGGGAGTTATAGTGCGACAACATCAGAGGGGCACCGTGTTGGCTATCTCTGTGTTATGTTGAAGGAATCCTCTCCCAACACCCCTCTACACTCTACTCTGTGGAGAATAAACCCTTTTTAGGTGTCTTCTTGCCTCATCAATATATATTTGAATACTATATAGGACAAAGATTTTGCTTAGAAACACATTGAGAGATTTTCTTTAAAAGCTACTCTGAAACAGTCTCCCATTTCACAGGGGCCACAAGACCTGCTGGATAGAAATACTGATATTTCTGTATTTCTGGATAGAAATACTGAATGAGCATCCCCCCCGCACACAATACATGCTATGGGTTTCCAAACCATGTATTCTTGACAAAAGAAAAGAAAAGACATTTGCACCATAGTTCAATCATTTCATACTGCATGCATTTTCTAACACAGAGTTTCATCTCTCTAGTAACATGAGAATATTCTGAGAATGTACATAAAACCTAAAGCTAAAACAAGCAAAAGCCAGGCTGCTTGCCTTGAAATATCCCAGGAAGCTGTAGGTTGGTTTGTGGGTTGGACTGTTTCCCTTCTTCCCAAATGAATACCTACCCTTGCTATGCCTGTACTCAGCCACTAACTTGAATGTGCCATGATTTGAGAGCCAGTAGAGTGAATGCAAACTGGTGCATCGTGTGATGTTAGTATCATAGAATCATGGAGTCATCTATCAACATCAAGTTATTTCTTAGTGCAGGGCAACAAGGCAAACATGACTGCTGTGTCTCCCATCCAAGGTTGAAGTTACTGGAATCCTAGCAGGACTGTCCCTGGGAGGGTGGGGGCAAGGCAAATTACCACACTGTGCCCCCCTCGTTGCTGCCATCTTCCCTCTGCCACCCCTCCTACTCTTGATGGTGAAGGTGGTGGCAGGGTACCCCTCCATGCCCCAGATTACATTCTTTCTGTTGTCATTGCTCTGCCTCCACCTCTTCCCTCCCTGCCTCCCTGTGAGGAGACCCATTGGATGGGTAGGAGGCAGCCTGGCTGCTGGCCTTGGTCACTGCTACCGGGGATAGAGCCATTGCCCCACCCCAGAGGTGGGGTGTATCCTAGCCCCATTCCCACAAACCCTAACTTCTGCCTGACTTCTTAATACCTGCTAAGTCCTTTGCTCTTGATTCATTTCTTCCTTTGATGCTGGAGTGTGCTTCTATGGGGCTATCTGCATATTTCATTGCTATGATAGGAAGTGATGTCTCATCCGAATCTGAAAAGGAATAGAAATAGGTACGTGTCATTTATTTTTTTACAGCTGGGTCCTGCAGCAAACTACTGTGGTATGGCTTCTCCTGTTAACTTTTCTAGTAAGTCAGACATGTCCTCCAACACAATACTCCATGTTGTTTTGCCTTCCAGCTGGTTTTCTGTTCCCCGCCCCTCAACATTCAGTCAGCTTTCCATGGCTACTTAGCTTGCTCGCCTCCCATCGGGATGTTTTTGGAATCCCTTGTTTCCCACTATCAAAAAAAATATTTTATGCTGCTGGTAACTTTGGAGTTCCCTCAAGCCTGCTGATCTCTCTCTCTCTCTCTCTCTCTCTCTCTCTCTCTCTCTCTCTCTCTTAAATATATTTTTATTAAGATTTCTTAGTTTACAAAAATACCTGCAATGTCTCTTTTTTTCAAGCTGCGTTTTCTACAGATCAGTTTCTTTTGTTGTGAGACATTAGTGTTACATTAGGAAGAAAAGGGGGGAAAGGTGGAGGGGAGAATGGTGAGTGGGGTGGGGTCGGGTGGCAATGCTTCTACAGTGGTGCCCCACTAGACGAATGCCTCGCTAGACGAAAAACTCGCTAGGCGAAGGCATTCGTCTAGCGGGAGGCTGCCCTGCAAGATGAAAAAGTCTATGGGGCTGCCTCGCAAGATGAAAATTTTTCATCTTTTCTTTTCGTCTAGCGAAAACCGCGGTTACATTGCCGCTTCGCTAGACGAAAAACCCGCTAGACGAAAATACTCGCAGAACGAATTATTTTCGTCTAGCGGGGCACCACTGTATTCTACTTAGTGTACGTGTGGGGTTGTGTGTCAGCATCACATGTGGGTTATCTTACTATTTGCTTGTTGTATTTCCTTGGTGGTGAGAGATGTTGGGGGGGGGGGTGGCCTAGGGTGTGATTGGTTGTCTTTGGCTGGCTGTAGTGAGATTTGTTTTTGTGTGAGAGTGGGGTATGTGTGTGTTTTTGGATCGGGTTAGCCAGATTGATTCGTAAGCTGTCAGCCGATTCTTGTTGTTGTCTTGTTTATGTGATAAAGTGCATGATGGGTGGTGCCTTGTTGACAACATAAGCAAGGGCACTCATGGCCTGAGCATCAGAAACAGCGAAATGATGAAATAAAAAGGAGTCTCTTTGTTCTCCTTCCTCTACCTTGTGGACATGCGCTTTGGAATGCTTCAGCGCTGCATTCGAGAGACAGTTGAGCAGATTCATGGCTGGGAACAGGATCCTTCGGTGGTCTTCCCAAGATGTCATCCTCAGTTGCCATTGTATTCCGGACCAGGAAGTAAGTGTGCATTTTCCCTTTGCCCTTTACATCAATTTCTCCCCTTTCCATCATTTCAAAATTCTTGTCCTTTAGGCACCTGAAACATAAATAAAGCAGCACGTCTAAGCAGTGGGTTATGAAAATGGCGCAATGACAATAATTATATCAGCCTCTAATGTGGAAAGTTCAACATAGCTTAGGTTCTGTTGAAGGACCTGGAATGGTGACACAATGGCAATTTAACTAGCAGAAGCCTATAAAAGAACATGCATTGAAATGCTTGCCTTCCAGAATGAGTCATGGCCATAGAATGATGGCCTCTGAACTCACAGCCCATCACCTTCAAGTGCAGGCTTTGCACCTGCCTGAAATATTAGTGGTGTTATGACAGGGTCCTGAATGGCATGAACTGTGCCTGCCATCCTCCCTTTTGTCACCACTTAGCAATATCACTGTTCTTATACAATGATGCTTATGTCCCAGTGTTCGGTGCAAATAAAGCATCGGTGGGGCCCATTCAGGTAGGATGCTATAAATAAATACTAGAATCTAAAAAAAACCACTCATTCAGAACTAATTAAAGTCAATGGTTATATTCTTCAAAATGCGGAAAACGCAGGTGGAAACATGCATTTTTATTACAGTAATTCATCCCTTCACAGAAGCAAGGATTCTTGTCTACATTAATGCTTTTCTCCACATTGTTCTCTTGTAACATGCATTTAAAGTACATCTCACCTGGGGCAGACAAACAAGACATTCCATGTAACCACCCAAATTACTGCACTAAAAATGATCCCACTGAAATTTCCAGCAAAACAAGGATCTCACGTTAACCCTAGGGGATCTTGAGTGTGGAAGGTTGAATCTACACCCAGAATCTAAGGATTCTTTTTGGATGACGTTGATATGGTCAGGTCACCATCACCTGTGAACAAACCATTTTAGGGACTTCTGTGCTCTAAATCGTGCCACCATCTATCTTGTATTTTCAAAATCACAACCACAAAAATCACCATTCCCCAGTAAAGTAGAGCTCAAGAGCTGAAATGTAAATCACATGTATTTTTGTAGGAAGGGAACATTTGGTAATTAACTCCACTAATTTGGGAACAAATTTAAATACTTTTAAAGTAGCTCCAATAAGAAAGCAGACACTATCCTATCACAAAGGGGGGTATGTGTGTGCTCCCCAGCAGCTGATATTCAGAGACATATTGCCTTTGATACAGGAGGCAATCTATCCCTTATGAATAGTAGCCATTAACAGCCTTATGCAGAGTAAAGAGTTCAGAGCAAAGCATTCTTAATGGATTGTGTCAGAGCTTACTCACTGATGAACGCTGGCACTCAGGTGAATTTTGCTTGGTACCCCATGGCTCTCCATCCGGGATGCTATATTCACTGTGTCTCCAAACAAGCAATAACGTGGCATTTTTTCTCCGACAACCCCAGCAAGGACAGGCCCTGTGTGGATCCCAACTCTGATCTGAGCAAGAGTTTTTTTGGGAAAAAGATCACTTCCACAACAGGTTTCATTTCAAGCACAATCTATCCATAAGTTCTAAAACACAAACTAAACAGTCACAAGCCATAATCCACAGTTCCCCGTGATGAGCTCTGTTGAATAATAATAATAATAATAATAATAATAATAATAATAATAATAATAAAAAATTTATATACTGCTTACATGCCAAAATGGCTTCTAAGCACTGTTGAACCCAGGCCATTGTAATTCTTCATGAAAATTGATACTATTCATAAGCATCGTGGTGCAGGGTGGGAAGCAAATCTATCAGGCTGTTCTTTCTGAGAGACAGAAGCTGAAGCTCTAGCCCTGAATTCAGAGGTCTGAAAATAAGTGCAACTCTCTCGATCACACTTGCAAGGACATTACTACAGCTGACACAGGAGGACACAATCTACCAGGAAGGTCTTGCTCAACATCCCCAACCCTTTAAAAGAAAACGGAGTTATTGAGTACACAGAATGGGAACTTCTATAACTGGAATGGGGAAATCTCAGGCCTGGGGGCCGAATGGGGCCCTCCAGGCATCGAGACCAATCCTGCAAAGACATTTGTGTGTGCTCAATGTCTCCTGTCCTTCTAGCCCTTATATCTCACATATAAAAACAGAACCCTTAGCCATATATCCCCCAGTCCAAATCTGTGTGCAGAGCACTCCTGCATGAATAGGGATCCCTTTTTGTGTTAATGCACAAGCCAGCTCCACATACTCATCCCTTTGCATGTGCAAAGCTTCCTGTTCCCTTGAACTGAATTATGGTACCCTTGCTTGGGTTGAGAGCTCTGTGTGCACATTAAATATCTTGCAATTGAAAAGAACTGATGGCCTTTGGGACATTGGTCTTTAGTCATCCCAGTGAACTTGTCAAGCCAACCAACGGGATCTTTTACATAATGGCTTTTTATTATGACAGCCCAGAAGCCTACAATTTACTTCACATGAGGCACAAATCAAGTCTGAGATTGCTGATCATTATGGCCCTACATTGCGTCATCACCATTTGCAAACAGTAAACAGATAATGTGCATGTGTCTATTAGCTACTCACTTGAATAGGATTCCCAGACACTGGATTATTTATGTCTTTTGCAGCTATGATCATTCCCAGCGCAAAGTTGGCAACCCGTTCAGCATGTGTGGATACAGGCACAGGAACACCCCCTACTACCATGTAGGCATCTCCTATGGTTTCCACCTATAAAAAAAGAAGCAGACAAACCCTGCCATGGCAATAGTCTCTGCCTGAGCTTATTATTATTCCAGGGTAAGTGCCTGGAGCCCCTGGAATCTCGCAGCGCTCAGAGATTGGGGTGGCGTGTTAACACTAGAAATACTTTTATAAATAAATGAATGCATTATGATATTAGTTAGGACTTGCCTAATTATTTTAAGATCTGGTTTTGGGGAGAGAGGGTTAGTGTGAAATATCGTTAGCACAGAATTCTCACATTTTTAATATTCAAATTATTTTAACATGTAACATTGCTGTTTTGAACAATAATATAAACCTTTTTTTGTTCTTCAAGAAACAGAAAGCATTACATTGCATTCTGTTTGTGATTTTGCGCAGCGGTTTTTAAAACCATGGCTACCCTCTCTTCTGATACAGCTACTGATAAGGAAGAGCACAGATGCCACAGATGGACCAAGCGGGCCTCAGAGGAAAACTGTCAGGATTCTTGCTCCGTATAACAACACACAGGGTGACCTCAGAGTCTAAGAATGGTTCCTTACTCCAGGTTTTCCCTAGTAGCTTCTCATCACAGGATCCTGTTTGTTATATGCACTCCTCATAAATTCTCTCTGGCATCTCGGGCTTGCCACAGAGTTTGTAACCTCAGATTTACTGCCCCCCCCCAGCTATCTCTTTCCCTCACAGATGTTTCTCTCATGGCTGTCTCACCCTGACCTTCTGCTTTATCTCTACCACTCCTCCCCGCACCCCATTTTCCTATTCTCCCACTCTCAATTCATATTCCTTCCAAACAACTTCATGGGGCTAGAGACCACCTTTGCTTTTTATCTCTCCCTTGCTTGTGTGTTATGGTCAGCACACTTCCTCCTCAACTTCCTTTGTGCATTTTGCTGCTGCTGCTACTTGCATCTCACTCCCTCGGGCCCAACTGATGTCTTTCAACAGGCTGCAGTGGACATGTGAGAGCTTTGCCCACATTGTCATCGCAAAGACATTTCCACCCCCACATTAAGGGTAAGCAGACGGGAGAAGATGCACACACTTTAGACAGGATTCAGGCAGAGCAAGGCAAAAGAAAAGGGAGGGAATCAGAGCCCAGGTACCGGGAATAAGACAGGATAGTTTTTCCCATCTCTTTTCTCCTTTCTTTTATAGGGGCTGCTAAGAAGGTGGAGCCAAAGAGAGCAGGGAATTACAAGGTGCCTAGGGGGGAGGAGGAGGAGGAGGAGAGAGAAATGGTCTTTGACACCTTTCCCCTCTTTCCCACTAACATCACTTTCATGAAATTGCAGCTGAACATTTGTCACTGACCTTGTAGACATCATGCACTGTGGTCAGCCTGTCAAATCGCAGATACATCGCATTTAGCAGGAGGACAATCTGAATAGGTTCGCACTGGGCACAAATGTTGGTGAAAGTTACAACATCGCTGAATAATATGGTGCACTCTTTAAACTCTCCTGCAAGCCCAAAAGGACAAAGGTTAGGAGTGGGGATAGTTTAGTGAATAAATGTGGTCAAGACTTGTACCTACACTCAAGTTATTCATTCATTCCTAGATATCGAGATCTTGTAATTTAATAAAAAAATAAAACAATTATGTAGCTAGTTACATAGCTAAAATTCATGCAACTGCACAGCAAAAGATCCAAATAGCCAACTATAAAATTATATATGCATACATATATACATGCATGATATAGCCTGGGGATGGGGAACCTCTGGCCCTCCAAAAGTTGTTGAACTGCATCTCTCACATTAGCCCCAGCCAGCATGGCCAATGGTTTGGGATGTTGAGAGTTGGAGTCCAAAAGAACTTGGAGAGTCACAGATTCTCCACCCTGATCTAGACCAAGAGTGATTCAGTCCCTTTTGTTATAAGAGTTATAAGCATGTGCTTAACTCTCCATCCATATAAAAACAAGAAAAGCATTGCTAGATCATATCAAAAGTTCATCTAGTCCAGCATTTAGTTTCACAGTGGAGAACCAGATGCTTCCTACAAGCTTCCAAAGCAAGACCTGGTGAGAACAGCCCTCTCTTGTTCTTTCTCCCCAGCATCTGATATTTGTCCTCTAAACAATGGAGGTGCTCTAGGAAACACCAATGAACTACCTTCTTCCCTAACTATTAGCCATACTGACTGGGTGGGAGATTGGAGCTGTAGTTCAACAAATTTGTGAAGGACCACATGTTTCCAACCCTTGGCGTTAAAATGAATGGCTAATGGCAACATTAGAGTAAGGAGGAAAGGGAGCCTGGACCAATTTTTCTCTGAAGTTCCTCGTTTTGGCCTTCCTTACAAGTTAAGCACCTGCACATTGGCCCCAAATGTTTTATCTGCCTGACGTTCATTCACCTGCCTCAACTCGTTTCCCTTCTTTGAGCTGGTTGGCCACATGCCTTGGGAGCATGGCATAGAGAAGGGCTTCTGTCTTTTTCTTCTCTTCCTCAAGATGCTTTGACAGAATCCGCAGCTCCTCTTTCTTCCTCTCGAGCTGATTGGACAGCTCCATCTCAGCCAGCCGCTGCTGGTTCAGAAGGATCAAATCCCTGGTGACATCGTGGGGGGCAATGTCGGCAATGTGCATGTGCCTCTCTTCCAGCTCATGCAGCGTGCGCAGGAGAGGGGAGCAAAGGTACAGCATGCACTGGACAGACTCCATCCAAATCATCTGACCTGATTTAAAAATAATACAGAATCACAGGTACTTTTCCTGCATGCCATTCATTTAGTTTTTTAAGTTTTTGGTTGCTGTTCTTTCCCTCCAGATTATATCTGCATTATTTAACTTCCAACCCTTCACTAGACCTCTACTCCACCCAATGTCAGGAGGTCCTGCACACAAGTAGGAGTCTAGCAGAGACACATGCCCGACTGGCATGTTCTCTCCCCCCCCCCCCCGGTCGGGAGATTCAAAATCTTTCTCCAGTTTGAACATCACAGCAACTGATACCTCAGAAGCATCAGCACACTTCAGGATCCGCAGAGTATAGGCAGTCAGCATTCAGACTCAGTAGCATAGCTTTTTGGCTAAACTACATTTATTTACATATATACACTTGGAGCATCGTAACTCAGCTCCTTCCTCTTCAGCATCATACAGCAAAGGGAGAACAAAGGACAAATGTCCTACATCATGGAAATACAGTAATAAAAACATCCTGTCTCCATCACTTCCCACAATGTGGAATGAAAACATACACCGTCATGTGATAAAACCAATCCCATGACTGCAACACAGGAAAAGAATCCTAACACCCAGAACATATAAAAAGTTGTCTCAATTATTACAATGAAGACACAATTTCCGAATTTGGGGGGGAGGATTAGGGAATAGATTTGGGGGCAGGGTGTTCCCATATTTGCTACTGTCCAGGCGACAGGCAGTGGGGAGTAACAGTGGGTGTCCCACACATCAGAACCAGGATCTGCTGCCTGAAGCAACTGCCTTACCACTCTTCAAGGGTTGGCCAGCCCTGCAGCCGGCTCTTCATCTAGTCACCTTAATCATGCCTGACCCCAATATTTATGGAGACAATGAGTTACCTCTCAGTTCTAACATAGGACGCTGCTTCCAAGATTCTGGCATCATCTCCCTCTTGGTCTGGAAAACAAATTGGCTGTTGATAAATTTCTGAACACTGGAGATGGTGAATTTCACTTCAGGGCGTACGATAATGAAGTATTGGTTGAGACGGATGCCCATTGTCTGAAGGCCTGGCACGATCTTTTGAATGCTGACTCCGGCTTGCTTCACTCTAAGCTTAAAAGATAGAATCACAACTCTTTAGCATCAGCCCCCCTAAGAATTGTCTTGCAATCCTACCTCTGGAGTAAGAACAGGAGCAGCCAGCATGGAATGGTAGCGCCACAGAGCCAACTACCTGGTAGCATTATCACTAGGTTAATAAAGCAGTGGCAAGGCTGGGGAGGCTTGCTGGAGCTGGTAGGAATTGGAGTCCAGCAACATCTGGAGGGCCAAAGGTCCCCCATCCCAAAGGTAAGTAAACATGAGAGGTAAGTCCACTATTTCCAACCCCTTGCTGCTGCTCTGACCACCCTCCATGAGTTGGAGAGTGATATTCTGAAGTGAGGGGCCTCTTGTACACATGAAAGCTTTGTTGTACATTTTAGAACCCTGAATGCATGCAGGGAAGGGACAGAAAGCTTCTTGCTTTAGAAGATTGGCCTACCATTGATGGAACACCATCAGAAGAGTGACAGGGGGCAGAGGCAGCACACTGACCCTCACAGCCCCCATCCCATTACTTAAAGGCTGGAGTGGATTTTGCATTGTCTCACATAACAGTATTATTGGGACCATGTTGGAATAATGGTGAAAAGTAGGCTATAAGACAATGCTTGATTGCTGTTCTGGCAATTTTCAGCAGCTAACTACTGCTACAAGTTATTAATCCCACTATTAATATATTATGAAACAGAATGTCTCAGGTTAACTTATCATGCGAGCAAGCTTCTAGATCAACAGTAGGCAGTAGCAGTAAACAATTTATTGCATTAGGTGATTGAATCTGTAATCCTATGCCTACTTATCTTGGAATGAGTCCCACTAAACTCACTGTGATTTTCTTCTGAGTTGCTATGCAGAAGATTGTGTTGTAAAATGGCTATGTTTGGTTCACATATGTAGGGAAACGAGTTATAATTAGTTTGACTCACCTCTTCATCAAATACAATGTGGAAAGGAAGCCCATTGCAAAATGTCTTCGGATCTATGCAGAGGGTCTTAGGATAGACAGGATCAAATCCTTTCAGAAGTCGTCCTGCAATATGGGAGGTGGGGGTGGTAATTTCAATCCTATCACAATTCCCTGATAGAATCAGTACCATTATTCAGGTAGCATGATTCTGCAAGATAATTTAATTCTCATTCATAAATAAATATTCATTCATTTCCCTCCATCTTCTTCAAAGAACTCCAGAATAATGTACATGGGGACTTTCCATGTATATGTATATGAATATGATGTGATTGGAAGAACAGGCTGAACAGATTTCTACTATACATTAGAACCTGGAAAGGGTTTTCAAAAATAAAAAAATTATGACATGTAAACACAACCATTATCTTGTGTTTTTCCTTAATACAACGTGGTCGTTTTTACTGAGATGGAACCATGGTGTAGTGGTTAGAGTGTTGGGCTAGGACCTTGGAGAACAGAGTTCAAATCCCAATACAGACATGAAGCTCATTGGGGGACCTTGAGCTATTCATCATCTCTCAGCCTAACCTACCTCACAAGATTGTTATCAGGGTAAAATGAAGAAGGTACACCACCTTGACCTCCTTGGAGGAAAGTTGGGATAGAAATCAATAATATTTAATGAAAAAGGCTGGGTTTTAAATGCCATACTGAAAGCATTAATTAATGGCGCCAAGTGCTTTTTGAAAGTTACACTTTTACCTTTTCCTATTGTCACAATTCCTTTAATTGTTTCCCAGTGACTTTTCTTGACAGGGCATGTAGAGTGGGGGCTGGCTTTATCCCTGTTCTTGTTCATAGCGCTTTCAGTATCCTGTGGAATGAACCCAAAGCAATTGCCAAACTGTTAATATTTTAAAAGTGAGAAGCGTACCAAGGTCTTTGCATCAGCAACATAATTGATGTAAAAATGGAAGGCACAAACAACTTAAATTTCTTCCTACTCTTGAATTGGAATGCTCTTGGGATATCTTCCAGTATGCTTCATTGTTTCTAACTCTTTGGAGGCAAATATCCGAATTTTGAGCATATGCCTGCATTCTGAACATGAAGTGTCTTATATTGAAACCTGTTTTCTTTTTTCAACAACAATAATAGTAGCAATAGTAGCAATAGTAATAGTAATTTCATTAATGTTGATGATGATGATGTAGAAGAAGACAACCCATTACTTTAAAACTGCTTCGACGCTATATATTTTATATATAGGTCTTCCTGCCAATACAAACATGACTTCATACAAAAATGAATATCACAGTACCTCTTTATTCAGCTGTTTTTCCACCAGTTTTCCGGAACTTGAAAGGAACGGTGAACAGGAAGAGAACTTACTTCGCCTTCTGTATGAAAATACAGGTTTTTGTGTCACAAGAAATACAATGTGCTCCTTTTTCCCTGTTCTTTCTTCTTCTTCTGACTGATTGACTATTTCCATGGAAATTTCAATGTTGAAAAAATCCAAAGCTGCTGCACCAATGATTCCTGAAGCAAAAGAAAAAAAACTAGATGTTATTGGGGATATGCAGTGATTTGTTCTGGACGCCAGTTTTATGCTTGGGGCTTCGAGTCTGAAACATTCTCTTGCCTCCATTCACAAATTGGGAATTTGTTGAATGGCTATAACTTTTCCCCCTGTTAACAGAAGTGAATGAAATTTGCAGGTATTGTAGCCCATAAAGGCTGGATAAAATCTGTTAAATTACAAGTAAATGGGTCCAGGGGCTAAGGTGCTGCATACTTTCAAAGTGTTTCTGGAGTGGGAAGGGGGAAAAGGGATTTACTTTCTAGATTTAAAAAAATCCCTCTGATTGCAAGCTAGATTTGTCAGTGAGAGCAAAAATCTTCCTCTGCACCTGCTCCCTACTCTGCCTTTTCGTTTCCTTTCCTCCATCACCCCACCCTAAACTAATACTAAGCTTAGAGACATTGCTTTTGCTTTTAGCAGACACTTGTTTGCAGCATTTCCCCCCCATGTCTGGATCACCCATGTGCAGTGAAGCACGTCAGGGGTTACTGCTTCAACGCATGCCATCTTGTAGAGATCCTGCTTCACTTTAGCCAAGCCCAAAATGCCTTCAACACACCTTGCTTCATTTCAGGATTATGCCAGAACTGGTGTTGTACAAACTCTGATAGCACAATTCATACCAACCAGCCTAGCTGCTGTATTGTGGACAAATTATAGTATCCAAGAAGTCTTCAAAGGCAGCCCAATAGACGATACAACAATATAAGTTTATTGTTCTAGCCAAAGGACATGAAAACCTACAGCATCAGTACCAATAAAAAATTACAGATAATACATCCATTCTACCAGCCAACATCCATGATGTAAAAGAAAGGTTACCAGAGACACCAACAAACTCAAATCCTGATTGATTTCAAATTAAATATCTGAATCACCATAGCAATTTATTAGGGTTGTCATACGTCAGGGATTTCTCAGATATGCCTGGGATTGAAACAGTGGTATTAGTGTCCAGGTGGAATTTTGAAAAATGGACAAAATGTCCAGGTTTTTGCCAACAGAACCAGAAAGTGTGTGTTTGAGTAAATAATAATAATAATAATAATAATAATAATAATAATAATAATAATAATAATAATATATTTATTATACCCCACCCATCTGTCCAGGCTTCCCCAACCACTCTGGGCAGCTTCCAACAGGATATTAAAAACACAATAAAACATCAAATATTAAAAACTTCCCTAAACAGGGAATCACTCTTTGCCTCTTTGGGGTGAATTTTACTTCTTGAAATATGGCAACCATAAATTTATGGCATTTTAACCAAGTCCTTTCTCCTGTTTGTTTGTTTGTTTGTTTGTTTGTTTGTTTGTTTGTTTGTCTGTTTTTCAATCATTGCATAGAGGGCCAGTCTTTGTTACAAAGATATTATACTCTAAATAAATATACAATAAGAATGATGGCAGGAATCAACACAATATGACACCACTGGGACAATTGCTGATTTATAGCGAATGGAGGGTTTGGAAGAGGTCTTTAAAGAGAAAAACACGGCGCGCAGGACATTCAGAAGACATTAATCCAATAGCTGACTATTCCACCTTTCAAAATCCATTCCAGAGGAAACTACATACCTGGTACAATATGGCACAAGCCTCGCCTGTCTGAGTAATAATGCAAATGCATTGACCCATCTTCATTCTTTTCCACCCTAAATGAAGGCGCATTCATTTCCTGAAAAACACCCAGAGTTCTTAATAATCACGTGTCTCATATTTCAGCTCATTTTTCAATACTGCCCTGAAGCAGAAAGGGCAACCTTCCTAGGCACCAAGTTAAGCACATGATCTGTGCTGTGGTGGTAATTCTACCAAATTACAATCAAGGTGTGGCCGAAATTAAGCTCACTATTGAACAAATATAGAAAAGCAAGTTGGTTTCCAAAGTTCTAGGAGTTAGGGGGCATTCCATGAGTTAATGTTACATTTATCTGGATTCTTCCCCCCCCCCAAAAAAAAATAACAACACCCTGACTGTACTCAAGCATATGCAGTGGAGAAAGGCAATCAAACAGTAGGTAAATATTTCAAGCCCAAGGTCAATACACCCAACTAATCAGAGAGAGTATGTATAATAATCATAGACATAATCTCACATTATGCTGCTGTGAACATGTGCTGTGTATGTAGAACCACAAACGTTATTTCCACCTACCTGGTAAGACAGACTTAGGTAGCTGTGCAATGCATCCAGATTCTCTATAAATTCATAGAGGTTCCCTCCCAGAGTCCGCAGCATATGGTCATAACCTGACCGCTTGCAGAATTCAAAGAAATATTCTCCAAACTGCTTCAGGACCATATCGGGGGGGACATCTGGGAAAATAATTGTCAATTAATGTTTTAGGATCAAGAACCCAGTTTAACTCGGGCTGTGTATGCAGCACACATTTGAAGCACATGACTTTCCCAAAAGAACCCTGGGAACTGTAGTTTATCTTTCACAGACCTACAATTCCCAGCACCCTTAACCAACTACAGTTCCCAGGATTCCTTGGGGAAATTCATGTGCTTCGCATGTGCTTTACATGCAGTGGTGGCTGGTGCAGACCCTCCAACATCTCTCCAATGAAAATAGGGACAACCCGTTCCATAATGATAATTTTACTATAACCCACACATCTTACTGGGTTGCCCCAGCTACTCTGGGCAGCTTCCAACATATATAAAAGCATAAGAAAACATTAAACTTTTTTTTTTAAAAAAAAAATCCCTATACAGGATTGCCTCCTTCAGACAGCTCAGGGGTCAGATAAGTTCAACATTTCTCCAAGGAAAATAGGCACATCCTAAGGAAAAGTGGGATCAAATCAGAAACCGGGACAGCTTCTCTAAATCAGGGACATCCCTGGAAAATAAGGACACTTGGAGGATCTGCTGGTGGAGTGGTGCAGGCAGGGCTGCATTGTAAGCAGAGCTTCCCAACACTGTGCGACTGCCAGCTACCAAGAGAGAGCTTGGCACAGTGTGGTTGACCCACCTTTGCCACCCCATCAGTCAATACTGAGCTTCAGTTAACCTAGAATACTTAGCTCAGATTGTTCTATCACCACTTTCCCATTTGGTTGCAATAGGATCAGGATTGCAGCTTTGGGCCCATCTAAAATTACAATTCAATCAGGGCAAAATATTTGAATCTAAACCAATTTACAACCTAATTCTCTGAAAGGGAAATGCGGTTACTGCATTGGTCCTAGGATCTGGTGCCTATGGTCAAAATTACTGCTTCACGCATTCATGGGCATAGCCAGGGGGTGTGGGGGGGGCAACTGCCCCCCAATCAAGGAAATAAATAAAAATACTTAACTAACTTACCAATTTTGTTGCAAATAACTCAGTTGCAAATAACCCCCCCAGCATAAAGTCTGCAACCCCCCCCCCCCAAAAAAAATCCTGGCTACTCCAATATGCACATTTAAATTTAAGGCATAACCCAAATCATGTTACCTGTAGTTTCAGGTGAAGTGTTTCAAGTCTAACAAATTTAAGAAATAGAAATGTTGGACTAGGCCTGATTTTCCTGGGGGAGGGGTGGAATAATTAACCAAAGATATAAAGTTAAAACAGACCAAATGATCTCTCCATGAGTCAATCGAAACAAACATTTCTGCAAGATTTTATATTGTTTTACAAGACACCACAAAAACCTGCAAAGGTGTATCTTGAAGTCAGCAATATTTGTTGGAAATGTGGCAAATATCCCACAGGACCACAAACATCAAATGCCAGCAGAACCCAGGTTCTGCATTACTTTCCAAACCATACATACCTAGAATTTTGCATGCCTTATCAATCAGCTGCATTGTGATTTCATCTCTGTAAACTTCAAAAGTCAAAAAGGTATCCTGTACTCCAGTTTGGACTCTGTAATAGAAATTAATATTTGCTGGCATTTTAATAACATTTTTAGGGTTCAGTTCAGTCTCTCATTCAGTCAGCTGGCCTGCCACTACTGACCCCTCTTAGGATCAAGCCATGTGATGAAATTTTGGGCAGTATTCTGGCATATAGTTCCAGTCATTAGGCAGGGTGAGGCCACTGCTTCAGGGGGCCGAAGCCCCCCGGCAGCACACTCACGGGTGTCCCACCTGCCTGCCCCCTCTACCATCGGCAGAGAAGCACCACCAATGCCAATTTGGGGCAAGATTGGATCCATTTGGTTGAGATCTCACCCCAAATTGGCCCTGATGGCGGTGCAGCTTCTCTGCCTGCAGCAGATGTGTAAAGGTGCATGGTATCAGCAGAACAGTTGGTGGCAGCAGTAGAAGGCATGTGGCAGCAACAGCAGGATAACAGCAGCATTTCCTGTTTTGCTTCAAGCAGTGAAATGAGACATTCCACCCTGGCATAGTTCTTTCCCGCCATTTCCATGAGGTAATCATAGGGGAACAGAAGCACACATGTGCATAAAGGGTAGTGACATGTCCTATGGCACCTGCTGTTGTGTCATGCCATGGTCCCTGGTACAAATGCAAGATGTATAATAATAATAATAATAATAATAATAATAATAATAATAATAATAATAATAATAATTTATACCCCACCCATCTGGCTGGGTTTTCTCAGCCACTCTGGGCGGCTCCCAACAGAATATTAAAAAAACGATAAAACATCAAATATTAAATACTTCCCTAAACAGGGCTCCCTTCAGATGTCTTCTAAAAGTCAGGTAGTTGTTTATTTCCTTGACATCTGATGGGAGGGTGTTCCACAGGGCGGGCGCCACTGCTGAAAAGGCCCTCTGCCTGGTTCCCTATAACCTCACTTCTCTCAGTGAGGGAACTGCCAGAAGGCCCTCGGAGCTGGACCTCAGTATATCTAACAGAAAGCCACAGTTCCATACCACAGCAGGTAATGCAATGTAAAAGGAATATTAGAAACCAGGAAACCAGGAGAGATGCACTAGCATTATAACCAAGGAAACTAATGCAGTAATCCCCAGGTCTCATCACACCCATAGATAATACTGAACTTGATGGGCTGGCGGAATGGCTCGGTATAAGGCAGATTCCTATGCTCCTAAAATGTGGGTCTTGAATAAGCCCATAGCAGCCAAGAGAATATGTCCAGAGGGAGGAAGGGAGAATATAATGCTTTCAATTAGAGTTAATAACACTTCCTAAGGATGCCTGCTGTAATACTTTCAAAATTTGAAGGGGCTTCATTCCAGTATGATGAGTTTTCAGCCACTGCTCTGTCACAAAAATGTCCACCCGACCACCATTTTACATAACAAATAAAGCAATTAGAGAAGAGTAGCATTATGTGATGAGGCAATCTCTTGCCATAGCTGTCAACTTTTCCCCTTGTTAAAGGGAAATTCCCTTATTCCGAATAGGATTCCTCGCAAGAAAAGGGAAAAGTTGACAGCTATGTCTCTTGCCTTTGTTTCAGTAATTGTTTCAGGTTATCCCCACACAGGGAAATCATTCTCCTGCAATATGGTATTCCTTCTGCTTTCACTTAAATATTCTTTGGCTAAAGGCATTTTCTTCACGGGGGACGGGACGGGACGACAAATGCTGAGTCATGATGAGAGTCTTGTGCTTCCAGGTGTTAGGCATGTATGTGCTTTTACTTTCCTTTGGGGTGGGTGCTACAATTCTATAAATTTAATCTAATGGGCAGTCCCTGCGTTCAGTCTCTCTGCTCTGAAGGCCGTACATACTGCTATGAGTTGTGGGGGTTAGGTTGCCTTGGCCCTCTTCTAGTTCCTGGAATAGCCAGGCTAGCTTCCTGGTGAGGTGACGAGCCATTAAGGGAACAAAGGAAGTGGATTGGTGCCAGAGAACAAATGGGTGGGCCCCCTCCCTCAACTGACTGGTAGTTAGAAAGACAAAGGCAAGAGCTGAGAAATTGAAGCAGGTGGAAGCCAGAGAGAGAGAAAGAGGGGCTTGATTTCTGCTTGAATCCAAGGCTGTGGCTATTGGGGAAAGCAAAGTCCTCTTGTGTGTGTTAATACTGTGAACCTCTCCATTGTGGGCTCAGGTTGTGTCTGCTGTCCCTCATTCCAAAGAAAACACAAACCCCCGGTAAGCACCTGGGACCCTTAGAATCTCACACTGCTCAGAGATTGGAGTGGCATGCAACAATATTCCTTTCCTGACAGAGTAATGTTGTGTCTTTGCAAAATGCTGCCATGGTATCTATTACCTCCACCCGCCCCAATCCCACGGCTCTGAATTCTGGTAGCAGAGTGTACTAGCCTTTGCAAACATGGTGCCACCGCTAGATGATTAGATCTACAACGCCCATCAGCATGGCCACACTGGCTGAGACTGATGAGAGTTGTAGCCCAAAACATCTGGTGTGCAGTAGGGTTGGCAAAGGTTGGGGTTGACAATACTGGGATCGAGAGACAGATCAAATGATCCACCTCAGTAGGACAAACCCCATATGCCCCTATTATGCACTGGCTGGCCTGATGTCTGAGACTATGGTGCGTTGGTGGGCATACAGAGAAGCACTTGTCAACTTGTGCCTTGCAGGACACTTCCTAAGATTTCAAAAGGTGTTTCTGGATTATGATTATTATGATTATTATTATTATTATTAAGTGAGATCACAAAGGGAACAAAACAGAAAGTCTATGAATAATTCCTCCAGGTATAAATTACCTTAATTTCTCCCATACTTCTTCACCATATTTTTCAACCACCAAAGACTTCAGGCATGTATTGATGAAGCCATACTGCAAAAGCAAATGCATGAAAATGGGAAATAGAACGTTCTCTTTTTAAAAGTTACATTTGCATCACATTGGATGATATTTGCATTTATATATATTACATGAAACTTTGGCTTGCTTTTACAAGACGAATACGCAAAGAATACAGAACCGGCCAGATAATGAAGTTTACTATTAGTGTCTTCAGGCTTATTTTGCTGTAATTCAGAATTTTTAAAATGTACCGTAATAGTCTACATGACAGACTTGAATAGATCAGTTGGTAGAGCATGAGACTCTTAATCTCAGGGTTGTGAGTTCAAGTCCCACAATGGGCAAAAGATTCCTGAATTTCAGGGGGTTGGACTAGATGACCCTCGTGGTCCTTTCCAACTCCACCATTCTATGATTCTATGACTGTAACTGATGAGTCCAAGAACATATTGAGGGGACCATGTCAGCCCGATAGTACTGAGCTAGATGGACCAGTTTCCTATGTTCTTGCTATTCAACATCCTTATCGGGCAGAAGCACAGAAACAGGAGCAAAGGAAACAAACACACCGTTCCCTTAAAAGTCAGGGAGGAATTTGCCATTTTCCTGATTCAGGGGCACACTCCCTTCATAGCTTTCTCTGCATGTCTGCTTGACTCTTTGGTACTGTTACAAAGCATATGAGAAAAGACTCTACTTTAGATGTCCAGTAATAGTCGCCCAGATTAGTATTTCAGATGATGCGCATCCCCAAAAGAAGCGCCTGATCAAAATGACCTACTTGGGTCAGTACAATTACAGGGAGCTCTTGCACACCCACTCCTCTTAGTTTCCTCTTCCCCCAGTTCATCAATAAGCACTTTTCTTCTGGACGCCCTCAGAGCTCCTTAAAAAACGAATGTCCTCCACAATCCCCATCCTTTACAGGTTTGCTGCACAGGGAGCCTTTCTCTCTTGCCACCTTCTGCGTGCCTCCCGGATCCATAAATAGGAGAAGGCATCAAACGCTCTGAGGTGTGAAGCTGAATTGAATCAGCCCCGAATCCCACAGTGTTCAACGGAGCTTAGAGATAGATAAACGCGTCTTGATAGGGTGGCGGTCTTAATAACCGCAGCGCCTCTCTGCACAGCTGCGCTGATGTGCGTCTCCAGGCCGCTAACTGGATTGCCAAAACCAAGCGCTGTCCCAGCGCACAACAAATCCTCTCTCCGTATTTCTAAGCCACTCCAGCTTTGGCAGAAACGGGGACAAAGAGGGGCAACTGGGCTTGTCAGCTTTTTTAAGAAAACGAGAATGTGCGTAACACTCTTTTCTTGACTTTTACTTGGTGCGAGGCGAGCAGAGGCTTGTGCGCTTCGGGATATTTTATTTACTACCTCCTGAATCCAGACCGACGTGCGGCCAGACGCCCCCTATTGACATCAGCCGCAGTTCCTTGGACTTCATTGGAGGCTGGGTCGGCCACTGACGCGAGGAGGGAGGGGACAGCTACAGGTTGCCATCTCCAGAATCTATTGATGCTGGTCCTCCAGCCACTTGACTGACGGGCGTCGAGTGGACGTGGTCGCCTCTGCTCGTGGCGCTGGCTACTACCAAGACGGTCTTGGCAAGACCTTAGCATGGTCCTCAGTGCCCTTGCTCCAAAGTTACTAGGGCTGCTCCGGAGCTAAGTAGCTGAGGATCCCTTGCTTTTCTTTCTCTCCGGGAAAAGCAAAACAGAGCTAAACTGGCAGCAACGCCCCCCCCCCAACTTCCCTCCCCGCCGCCCACTGCTCATAGGTTTTTTTCTAAAATCGATTTGACATAAATTCATCGGCATCTCCTCCAGATCCCGGATCCCTCTGTTAACTTTCAAAACAAAAACCACCCGTGGAAGATCGTTGGGGGTCGGTGGGGGAGACAAATAGTCGCTTACTCACCATTCTGGCGCATGACTCAAGCGTTAGAATCGTACAACATTGCTTTATTCCCGTCGCTCAGGGTGATCCTTCTGGCTCTCTGCTCCTTCCCCGGAGACGCCACGTTAGTTTGGGGACCCTGGCCAGCTCCTTTCCGCGGGCGGAGAGCTAGGATGTCGTGACTGCTTGGAAGGAACCAGCCTCTCCTCGAGGGCTCGGAAATCTGAGCGGCGAGCCTGCAGCCCCCATGCTCACTCACTCACTCACTCCCCACCCACCCCCTTCTTCGGAACCCCACAACGGGCTTGTGGCTCTGTCCTTTCTTCCGCTGCAAGGTTACGATCGGCCTGCCACGAAGTCACCTTTGACTGCCTAGGATCTGAGCTGAGCAGCCCCGTCACGAAAACAGCGCCTCTTTCTGCGCGCAGCATGACTGCAGCGCCATCTCTAATTGCCGGAGCGCAGCCATGCTTTGCCTTGCCTGGGTCGTTGCTTCTGCCCGGAACTGAAGGCGCTGTCCAGGGGTCTGTGGTGCTGAAATGGCGAGCCACAAGAGCCGCGAAGAGGCTGATTGGCGCCTTCAAGCCTGCAGGCTGTTTTAGATTAGGTACATTTCACGCATCTGATGGAACCGGCTGTGGTCTAGGGAAGCTTACGCCACAATGAATTGGTTAGTCTTTAAGGTGCCAGAAACTGAGGAAGGGCCATAGGTTTGGAACACAGCACATGTTTTGCATGCAAAAAGGTCTCAGGTTCAATCCCTTGTGTCTCCAGGTGGGGCTGGGTCAGTGTGGGCGATACTGAGCTAGATTGTTTATTTATTAAATCGATATGCAGCCCTTCCTCCCAAAGCAGTTCAGGGCAGCAAACACACAAAGGATAAGACATTTCCAGTGCAGATGCAGAGGGAGAAAGATCTCTACTTTGAAAGGCTTGTTGGAAGATGAAAGTCTTCAGTAGGCACCAAAAAGGAAACAGAAATGGCACCTGTGGTCTGGCTTGGTATAAGGCAGCTTCCTAGGTTCCCAAGACACTTTCTGGTTTTTGCTGCGACAGAATTCATGCTGAAGGGTGGCTCTGCAATGCTGGAGAAATAGCAGCACATTTCTCCACAGAAATGCTCTTCAATGGTCATCTTGGAGTGCTTTCAATAAGATGGGGGAAATGGGAGGGCTGCTTATCCTCCTCCCTAATCTAGATGCATTTGCAAAGAGACTTCACGATGAAAAT
Source organism: Lacerta agilis (assembly GCF_009819535.1). NCBI lineage: Eukaryota > Metazoa > Chordata > Lepidosauria > Squamata > Lacertidae > Lacerta > Lacerta agilis. The sequence continues at coordinate 67,291,115 of NC_046316.1, read as the reverse complement.
GTGCAAAACCTCTATGCATTTTGTTTTTGTCATGAGATTTCAGTGGTCTCAAAGGAATGTATGCATGTGGAACTAGACTGTCACGACAGCAGAAAGTAAACAACAACAAAAGCCAAGCCTGCTGAGTTATTTATTGTACTTTTCTGCTGTGATAATAGGACCCAAGTCTTCTCAGATCCAGACACTAACCAGACCTGTATCAGCTTAGCTTCAGGCAAGGTTGCATCATGGTCCTTCAGACTTTGTCAACAAACCCCAGGAAAAAAATAATTCACAGATAAACATCAATGGCTCCTCTTCTACCTCCACTGTCAGAGTTAGCATGCCTCTGCATCCCAGTTGCTGGGAATTGCAGGTGGGCAGAGTGCTGTTGCGTTCATTTCTAGCTAATATGCTTCACCCAGGCATCTGGCTGGCCAATGTGAAAACAGGATGCTGGACTAGGTGGGACATTGGTCTGATCCAGCAGCCTTGCCTTATGTTCTTAGGTAAGAATCACAATGATTCTCATGGTTCAAAATTGCTATAAAATGAACGCTAGCTAACCTTGACCATGAACAGATAAGACTAGGTCCTTCTTAATCCATATTTTGCCAAGCGGCTTATGTTTCTTCCTCATGCTCCTTGTCTTTTGTGGATAATATAAAAGGCATCATCCTAAATGAGCAGATCAGTCAGCTGCGAAACTAATACTGAACTTGAAATATGTTTTCTCTTTAAACCCTTAATGAAAAATCTAGTAGAGGAAACTCAATTGCTACTTTGGAAAATGCACATAATTATTACTCAGATTCTACAAGTCTTACATTGCAAGCCCTGCCATGTCAACTCAGAAGTAAGTCCTACTTAATTCAATGGGGCTTACTTCCAGGCAAATGGAGCTAGTATTGTAGCCTTGAGCCCATTGAACTCAGTGGGATTTACTTCAAAGTAAACATGGCATTACTGATAATTTGTCCCTAAACACTTTCTTTAGATCCAAAATATGTAATTGCACTACAAATCACCATTTTCAGCCATAGTTAACAATGAAGACAGGGATCTTTCACATTCCATTTATTCCTATATTCATATTCTGAAGAATTTATTAGACATCAATGTGTTTTTGTTTTGTTTTTTAAAAGTGCTGTTTGCTTTCTGTTGCAGGTACTCCTCATTATTTCAGTAACAAAATATGTAACTGTTTCTTTTTAAAAGAGAGAATATCCAGCTTTGGCATCAGCAGCATTTGCAGAAGGGACATTGGCATATCCAAGTAGTGCTGAATTTTGGAGTAATTTCATGCCTGGCATCTGAGGATTTTATTTTTGGAAAAGGCTGCTGTGTTCCCTGAACTGAAGACGGACTGTGTAATTTGTAAGCGTCTGGGCTATGATAAAGTGCAGCTCCACATGCTTCCCCATTATGGTTTGAAGCATAGAAAATAGAGTGATTCATTTGGCTGTTTAAGAAAAAAGGTTCTTAGTTCATCAGCAAGGCAGCAATAGATCTGGCAATAGTGTGGCCATGATCCAGCAATGAAACCTGCATGCCAAGCAAAGCATTTTCCCTGCGGGCAATGTGGATATGCACACAAGACCTCTCTGCATGTGAGATCTGGAGGTAAGCCAACTCATGCAGTCCATAGTCTCCTCTCAAACATCCATTCATTTGATAAGTGTTTCATTTTCATTATATCACATAATCCCCACCCCCTACCCGCAATATTTTTCCTGGTTTCAGTTATTCATCTCAGGCTATGTTGATGTTAGTACACTGTACAGTTATGGGTACATGTAGCAGTGCCAGCTAATGCACACAATATGTGCTGTAGACAGATGCAGTTGGGGCCATGGTAGCAGCATGGGAGTCTGCAATGCTGGATCTTCCCCACATTTTCCAGATTTTCCCGGGATTTCAAAGGCAGAATTGACATCTAGGTGAAATACCTGAAAGGTAGTGCTTTTTTCCTGGAGCTTAGGCAAGTCAATCAAAAAACCGACTTGGGGGTTTGTCTGCAACTTTCATTTTTTTAAAAAAATCTTTCAGGGTGTCCTGGTTTTTACTTTTTGAAATACAGTATAGCAACCCTAGTTAATGCCTCCTAAATCCCAGGCTGGCAAGGACACTAAAGAGGCAACTGCAAAATGAGGCCCTTTGCGTTCATTTGTTTTTTATCCAGGTGACCTGCATATCTTTCTGAGACATTGAAGATAATTGGTAAGAGACCAGGCATTTCCAAAAGGATGAATACACTGTATGGTTACTTCGTTCGGGAAATCCTTCTGGAAATGTTTTGATTCCTGGTTTAATAGCTCTACTTCAAGAAGCCAAAACTTACATGAACAAAAGCTAAAATCAAACACTTAGAACAATCATTTTAGCCTATCCGTGTGTTTGTGTGGATGGGTCTTTCTGATACTGCAGGACCATATTGATAGTGTAATATCATCAGTTTTACCACTAGAGGGCATTCCTTCCAAGTGTACATTTAGATGTGTAGCCTGAGTAGAAAATAGAATGCCTATTTCTAAATATTTAGGTTCCACATACAGTGGTACCTCGGTTTACGAACTTAATCTGTTCCGGAAGTCCATTCTTAAACCAAAACCGTTCTTAAACCGAGACGCACTTTCCCTAATGAGGCCTTCCGCTGCCGGTGTCCTTCCACCATTCGGATTCCATTCTTAGACCGAGGTAAAGTTCTAAAACCAAGACACTACGGTATTTCCGGTTTTGCAGAGTTTGTAAACAAAATCGTTCTTAAACCGGACTGTTCTTAAACAAAGGTACCACTGTACCAAGAACCAAAGCAAGAAGCAGGGAGAGATACGATTTTAAATGCCATAATCTAAACTGATTATAGAATCATAAGATACCAGGTACTTTTGCATATACATACACACACACACACACACACACACACACACACACACACTAATTAAGACAGTGGAGGTTTCAGCTCTAAAACCAAGGCAAGAGTGCCAACATCTTTAACTGCCTGCCTATTTTATTTTTTATACCCAGATTAGGTATGGATCCTTAATTTCGACTCTCAACACAAACTCCTCCCATGAGTGCAATTCTCTCATTCCATTTGTAGAGTGAAAACATAGGATCTTGGCCAGAATATACCCCAGGTCCATTAAATAATGGACCTGAAAAGAGGAGAAAGAGGAGAGCGCAAAATATGGTCTGAAGCTCAACATCAAAAAAACAAAGATCATGGCTCTGGTCCCATCACCTCCTGGCAAATAGAAGGGGAAGAAATGGAGGCAGTGAGAGATTTCACTTTCTTGGGTTCCATGATCACTGCAGATGGTGACAGCAGTCACGAAATTAGAAGACGCCTGCTTCTTGGGAGAAAAGCAATGACAAACCTAGACAGCATCTTAAAAAGCAAAGACATCACCTTGCCGACAAAGGTCCGTATAGTTAAAGCTATGGTTTTCCCAGTAGTAATGTACGGAAGTGAGAGCTGAACCATGAAGAAGGCTGATCGCCGAAGAATTGATGCTTTTGAATTATGGTGCTGGAGGAGACTCTTGAGAGTCCCATGGACTGCAAGAAGATCAAACCTATCCATTCTCAAAGAAATCAGCCCTGAGTGCTCACTGGAAGGACAGATCCTGAAGTTTAGGCTCCAGTACCTTGGCCACCTCATGAGAAGAGAAGACTCCCTGGAAAAGACCCTGATGTTGGGAAAGATGGAGGGCACAAGGAGAAGGGGACGACAGAGGACGAGATGGTTGGACAGTGTTCTCGAAGCTACTAACATGAGTTTGTCCAAACTACAAGAGGCAGTGAAGGATAGGCGTGCCTGGCGTGCTCTGGTCTATGGGGTCACGAAGAGTCGGACACGACTGAACGACTGAACAACAACAACAACAACAACAACAGCCTTATGCAGAGTAAAGTGTTCAGAGCAAAGCATTCTTAATGGATTGTGTCAGAGCTTACTCACTGATGAACGCTGGCACTCAGGTGAATTTTGCTTGGTACCCCATGCCTCTCCATCCGGGATGCTATATTCACTGTGTCTCCAAACAAGCAATAACGTGGCATTTCCCCCCCCCCCCCTATGAATTTGACCAATCACCTTTTAAACCACCAAAGTTGGTGGCCATCACTGCCTCCTGCACATCTTATGAAACACAAGATGAACCATGCATGTTTGCCTAACAGCATGTTTGCCTAACAGCTGGGCACAACAGGAGAAGGCTATTCAGGTCTGTCTCAGAATAAGGCAGTTCCTGTGTTCTTATATGCCTCATTTGAATGCAGGCTTTATCTTTCTTTCTCACCCAACACACCCGCCCACCCACCCCTTGCATTAATGTTGCAGTGACAGAAAAATTTCTGCTAGACAGAGCCATTTGTAAAAGCGTTAATAGTTACTCCCGATAGTCCAACTATCTCAGCAGTTCACCTTCTAAACATTTCAGTCTGCATGCCTGAACCACCAGAGCTGTAAGGAAATATTTCCTCTGAACAATTTCTAGCAAAGCACCTCAATTGGAATTCTGACAGCCACTCTGCCTTTATTTGACACATTTCACTTCCAGGACAATACAATGCAATTGTGTGACAAAACTTATACTCACCTTCGCATGAAACTGCTATTCACTGCTGACACATAGAGAGAGAAAGTATTCATCTCACTATAGTTTAATCATATAGCAGGTGCTGGTTGTTTTTTGTTTTAATGCTTCATATGGAGGAGTCTTCCTGGCTGGCCATGCTACTCAAATATACATATAAAGTACATCTCAATATGAGAAAATAAGTTCTGAAGGTGTATGTAATTTAAAGCGGTATGTAATTCATAAAAGATTAATATTGACACACTATTTTAAAGATAGTAGGGAAAATTGACAGGGGTTCCATATCAGATTTCTGTAGCAGATGTAGAGACAGAAGAAAATTCTTAACAGATTCTAAAGGCTCTCTTTTGGATACATGAAATTGCTAAAAATGGTGCATTTTAAGAGGCCTTGTATTTAATGTTTTATACCTCATAACTACAGAAATATTATAAAACATACATCAAATGGGTATCTTTTTTTAAAAAAGCAAAGGATTCTATGCTTTTGACATGCAAATCTAGTACATAGACCCATTTTATTATTTTATATAACCACACAGGTGGCCAGCCAGAATTCTGAGGGTTATAAGTCCTTGGAATAATTTCATGCAGGTGGCAAGGAGGGGTGGTGGTGGAAATAATTGGGTACCAGAAACAAAGGGAGGTGAGAAGAAAGTGATAAAGGCATTGGATAGAGGAAGGTAAAACAATGGGATGGCTTCACCTACCTTTAGCTCTGGTCCCAGCTCTCGTCCAGGAGCACCCCAGACAGCGTATCTGCTTCTTCAGGGGGAGTGCAACCCCTTTCAGGGCAGGCAATTGATCAATTTCTCAAATCCAGGACCCACCCTTCCACAGTGCCTCCATCTTGTCAGGATTCAAGCTCAGCTTATTTTCCCTCATGCATCCCACCACCGCATCCAGGGCCCACACTGCTTCTCCTGATTCAGATGTTATCAAGAAACAGAGCTGAGTGTCACCAGTGTGCAGATGGCACCTTGAACCAAAACTCCTAATGACCTAAAGTTACCACCGAATAGGGCCAAGGAAGGTGAACCTGAAACTGTTCATTGGCATGATTAAATCGTCTGACATGTTTTGAGTACCTTCGTTGGGCAAGCAATGGCAAGTTCTTCCATATAAAAAAGAAAGGTGCTTCCAAAACATCGACACAGCATGCACTCCTTTGTTATTCCCTCTAGTAACGCCCCACTCTCTAGACCCCCACCCCCTGATATACCAATAAAGCACTCGGTTCTTGAGGCTGGGTTACTCTGGCATTGTTTGGCTCAGGGAGGGAAAAGATCCTTTATCCTTTCCCACCTTCTGAAACCTTCCATGCAAACCCTGAACAGCATTCCAAAGCTACTGTTCCAGCCCAGCTGGAGCCCTGCACAAGACAATTCCTGTTTGGGGCTGGGGCTATTTTGCTGGATTCCCATTGTATATTCATGTTCTTAAAAGGTTCATGAACAGTATAGAAGGAAAGCTGTGTCCTCCTTACTACTCATCTTCTATAGAAATAACTAATGGGTGTCTGCACACATTGATGTGAACACAGCTATAAAAGCAATCAACAGCTGGAGTTGGTTTGGCGAGTTTGTATTCCACCCCCCACGACATGTTAGAAAGATTCATGTGTTAGATTCCTTCAGTACTCCCTGGGGTTCCTTCTCTGCTCTGGGTTAAAGACTACAGAGGAATCGCTCTCAGTTAAAGCTGACTCAGCAGCCCTCTGATCATTCCTTGGGCAAGACTCCACAAACACAACTCAGAATCATTTCCTTCAGGGTCTCTTTTAGTGTTACTTCACTTGAAGGCTGCCCCACAACAGCTGTTCAGCTTCCCCACAATTCTTTCCGCTAGAATCTTACTCAATGTTGCTCTGGTTTAAGTTTTGCAATAATATTACCCGTGACAACCAGTCCTTGGTTAGACTGAGGCTACTATCCCTAAACCTCTTAACTGTGGCATTGTTAAGTAAATTGGATTACTCCAGAGATGCAGGGACTATAGCATATCTGTATGTGGTCTTGAAACATCTTGCAGACACGAGTGGAATTCAAGAGAAGACTACTGTCACCACTTAAAAGAGAGATGACTAGGATGCTGTGTTAAGGGATTTGCCTGAAATCGTGTGATCAAGCTGAAGGTCTGAAGAGGGCTTTTAAGTGTGTTCTATTAGGAACCTCCCCTCCAGCAGGAATTCTGGCTTATTGGGATTTCCCATTTGGGGGAGAGTTTCTAAGTGTGTTCAGTAGAAAATGGAACACACTTTTTCCTTGAAGAAAAAGTGGGATATAAATGTAACAGGTAAGCAAACAAACGAAGAGCAAATAAAAGGGGGGAGGGGAAAATGGAGATCAGTAGTTTAAATGATAACACTGATAAAAAATGTCAACATAGTAAAAAGGGAGAACAAAAAAAGGCTTATCCCAGCACTAAAAATGATTACTATAGGTTCCAGATGAGCCTCTTTAATGGCAGCATTCCCCCACTGGGACACCACCACTGAAAAAAGCCTCTCCCTCATAGACCCTCTCTGTTATGTCAAGAGTGAAGGAACACTCATAGAATGGCCTATGTTGATGATCTTAAGCCCTGAGTAGATACATATGGGAAGAGGTGATCCTACAGATCCAGGAGATCTGGAGATTTATAGATAAAAACCAACACTTTGAATAGGCTCTCCCTGAGAAGGTCAGAAAAGGCTAAACTACAAACCCCTAACAAGGCAGTCTAACCTGATGCACTGAGGAACAGCTTGAGTTTACACTACATATAAATAAAACAGAGCCTTAGCTTATTACATCTAATGGATACCAACACAGAGCTTAGAGGAGTTTAAAGAGGAACAAGTATAAAAAGATGTTAAATGGAACGTAAATTGAGCCACAGCTTCCTTTCTGTTTCAGAGTTGTTGTTGTTGTTGTTCAGTCGTTCAGTCGTGTCTGACTCTTCGTGACCCCATGGACCAGAGCACGCCAGGCACGCCTATCCTTCACTGCCTCTCGCAGTTTGGCCAAACTCATGTTAGTAGCTTCGAGAACACTGTCCAACCATCTCATCCTCTGTCGTCCCCTTCTCCTTGTGCCCTCCATCTTTCCCAACATCAGGGTCTTTTCTAGGGAGTCTTCTCTTCTCATGAGGTGGCCAAGGTACTGGAGCCTCAACTTCAGGATCTGTCCTTCTAGTGAGCACTCAGGGCTGATTTCTTTGAGAATGGATAGGTTTGATCTTCTTGCAGTCCAAGGGACTCTCAAGAGTCTCCTCCAGCACCATAATTCAAAAGCATCAATACTTCGGCGATCAGCCTTCTTTATGGTGCAGCTCTCACTTCCGTACATTACTACTGGGAAAACCATAGCTTTAACTATACGGACCTTTGTCGGCAAGGTGATGTCTTTGCTTTTTAAGATGCTGATGTCTTTGCTTTTTTTTTTGCTTTTTGCTTTTTTTCAGAGTTAGTTCCTGGGAATTCTTAAAGGGGTTGGCAAGCAAACTCCCTTGATTCCACTGCATTATGGGAAATATTAAGTCCTTAAAGTAGGCTGGCAATTCAAAGAGGGAAATGAAAGGACTGGCAGGAGGTGTATAATATTCCTAATTAACATGGAGGGCTAAATTAAATGACATTTGTGAGTGATAAATTATTTATGAATAGGGAAGGCACCCATTCATCCAGTTTCAGCATCAACTGGTAAAGAGATCACGTCACCTGACTGGTTTCAACCAGGCTAACCAAACTTTATATACTCTGGTATATTGAGATGTCCAATCTCAATGTTATGTACTGGACATTTTTTCCATTTGTTTATAGGTTTTTATTGAATTTTTAATAGAAACAAGGAACACCATCAAACAAGACATAACAAACCATTATAAAATGAAACAATACTTACTTTATAGGAATATGGGGAGTGGAAGCAGGCGGTGGAATGTGTGGCTGGCAGTGCAGACCAACTCAGTGTGTTCATTCATTTATGCAAACAGATCTGTACATGGAGTCCCCATGTCTGAAAGTTTTCCATCTTTCTCGTGCTTTTGCTTCTCACAGTCATGTTTGTAATTAATTGTCACGCCTTCTGTCCATTGTACAATCAAACTTAAATATGCATACCTTAATTCAGGTCAAGGTGTGCATGCACAAAAGTAATTGTACAATGGATGGAAGACGTAACAATTAATTTTATACATGTATGCCTTGACCTGAATTACTGCATACAAGTGAGTAATTTTTAGGTGGGAGCTGTTAACTTGTACTTCAAGCAACAGTTTCCTCTGTCGTATATTAAGTTGCTTTCAATTAATGGTTTCTATAGTGGTTTCCTATGCTATGTGATAGGTAAGTGTTACATCAAAAGCATATTCAAATCACATGCTTAGGACTAGTCATACCTCAAGAAGCGGCCATGGGGACTCCCAATCTGGGAGCTCCTTGGAGAAAAAGGTGGGATATAAATGTCAAAAATAAAATAAAATAAAGTTGAAGAAGTAGACTTCTCTGTAGGAAAACTGAATATTTGTATTAGATTTCCTCCTTTGTTCAGCCTATGTATTTGTAAATAAACACAAACATTAAAAAAATACTTGAGACACTCAGATATACCTTGCCAGGTATGTCTCTTTAAATCACACCTCTCTGCAACCCCTCTCCAAGCTGGGAAACATAATTCCCATCACTCTGAGTATATAATCTGAGGAATTCTTTGATAATATGTATGCCAGGAAAAGATGGCCAATCTCTTTTTGACACCTTGATCAACCCAGCTCTTGGCAGGTGCCTTTCCTGACTGTGCAACTAAGCCCATTGGATACACCTTGCAATCTGTCAGTCAAAGCCTCCTGACTAAACAGACTCTAAATATCAAAATGGTGCCAATATTCTGTTCTCCCCCACTTTCAAGTATCTAAAGATACTACGTGCCATTTCTACACTTGATGTGACCCTCCTCGTGAATTGCACTTTCCCAACGAGTCTCCCATAGGTTAGCTTGATCTTTGTCTCTCAAGCCAGCTTCCATTCAATTTGAAAATGTAAGTCATAGTTAAGCTGAGAGAGAGAGATATTTGAGGTACATGCACAGATGACAACTTCAATGAGTAGGTGTTTGGTGTGGGGAAACAAATCAGGCAATGTGCATTGGGCAGAAACATCCCCACTCCACCTCTAGTGCTTACAGCAATGACAAAAAATGATGTGACACACAATGGGGAAAATGTCGCCATTGCTTTTTAAACCATGAGTGTGCATTTAGCCTTAGAGGTGAGGAAGAGAGTGGTAGCTGAATGACCACTGGTGTGACTGACCTCCCTCGTGCAGTTTTGGCACCAAAAGCACTTTGGAATGCCATAAGCTTCCTGTTACCTCATCCCAATGGAAGCTGAACTTGGAAAAATGTTGAACTCCTGGAACTTCTTACTGCTTAGAGAATTGTGGTGCACCGAGCACTATTGATATCACCAGGAACCAAACATTCATTGTACAAAATGACCCTCTTACAGCACAATCCTGCACGTCTACCTGGAAGTGCCACTATGTTCTATGAAGCTTACTCCCAGGTGAGTGCTCATAGGTTTGTAGCTTTAGTTATCAGCCAAGCAATCAATGGATTTATACATCCTTCTATGGCACATTGCCCTCACAGTTGTACTCCATGATAGGTCATGCCTTTGCAAATAGCCTTCCAGTTCATCCAGGTTTCTAATTAACCATGTGCATTGGATCTTTAGAATACCGGTATATAAACGATGCAGCATTAACTTCATGTAGACTCTAGCAGTGATGTGTTTTCATGTGTAGGTGTGTCATTAAAAGGCTTCCTTGAAGGACAACTTTGTGATGTAAACATAAGATGGGTGAGTCCTTAAATGAGCAGTGGCACCAATGCATTATGATAGTTTGTTTACAGTTCTCTGTCCTGGCAAACTAGCATCTTCAACTGCACTAGATAGAAGCTTGAAATAATTCTGCTGCACAGGCAGAAGCAACACTTGGAAGTTGACCACAGGCCAGCAAATGCCACAATAAATCCAGCAACAAAAAGTGGTCCTGGAGACAGCCCCAAGTGGTGTCAAAAATTTCCCCTCTTGTACCCCAATATTCCTACACTATTTTGGGAGTGAAGTCCTTGGTTGGGCCACCCTGCTGAAGTCAAGAAGTATATTTTCTTCCTTCTCTGTGGTTGGGAGGTGTTCCTCAAGCCTATCTACCGCTGACGGTTCAGCCACCTGTCCAGCAGAAATACCTGTTGCATGGCTTTTGCTGCGTTATTTGGCATGGGCATAGTAAACCATGTATAAAAGGCTGCTGAGGCTAAGCTAGGAAGTAGGAAGGGAACAGAAACACCTGTGTGAGGAAGTCGTAGAACATGGCATGCTGACACCAAGAGGCAAACTCCACCCATCTGTTTCAGTGCTACAGATTTTCTCTGGCTAGACTTGTTTTAAAAGTGTGTCATGGTGTAATTATAACATCCTTGTGATCTTAAGCCTTTCCTTTCAAGGTATACTAAATGGCAGCAGGCCACCAGGGATTATTCAGGATATGGTAGACACCTAGTAGAACAAGATCTGGTAGAACAAGGAGGATGTTGTTTTTCTTCAGCTTGGCTTGTTGAATTAAGTCAATAAAAACAGGGCATGAGGTACCAATAAAGATGATATATACCATCTAGCACAGAGTTGTGCAAACATATATATATCCAACTGGATCTAGGAGAGTTGGAGCATCATCCTATATATGCTTTCTTGGATGTCAGTCCCACTGTGTTTGATGCAACATTTTTAATTGCCCAGGGGATTGAAACTTGAAGTGAATTGCACATTTACAGTTATTTTGTGATTTAACATATATTATGCTGAAAATTAAGTAAAGAGTTTTTTTTATAGTATCTCTTTTCAAAGTGACATTTGTGCACAAAAATATCTACAATCTGTAAAGGGGGGAAATCATAGCTACTGTCAAAGTGTCCCAAAGTGTACTTGCATAATGGTAACAACATTTCTTGAGAAACTAACAGCGCAATTCTATGCATTTTTGAGTACAATAACTTTTATTACATGGTCACAGACCTGATGAAAACAAACTGAAACTCAAAAGTCATAAAACTCCAACAATAATACAGAAACAAACTAGTATACAATTAACCTAAGAAAATCTGTAGAGTCATGTTCCCTTAACATAGTTTAGCCAGACCTTTGCATCCATAATCCATCAACCAGAGTAATTGAAGGGTGGTAAAGGGCTGGAATTCCTCTTGCTCTTCCAATGTATGCTTATACTGTAAGTTATGAGGAGATTCTGATTCACATTTGTGATAACAAACAGGAAATCAGGCAGAGGTAGTTAGTTATTATGAGTTATTTAAAGCAGACATCAGAGGTGTGATCTTGAATATGCACCCTCAGATTCAAATAACAGGAAGCCAGACTTTGTATATGTGTAATGAACAATGCTGAGTTACAAACACTCAAATATACATTTAACTCCAGGCAAAATAATGTTTTCACTGCAGTCAATTCTGCACATGTGAATAATATGATGCATACCTATCCATCTTCACAAGCCTGAAGGCTGCTTATTTACAAAGTTTTTATTGTCTAAAATAATTGGTACTGGAGCTCAAATCTGCTGGCTGTCACTCTCTCTGCCTTGTACAAAAAGCTGGCCCTGTCATCTCACTCTAGTTTAGCTTTCCACAACATGGTACCCTCCAGATATTTTGGAACTACATGAAAACAAAGTTGATCACTGGTGGGTTCTTGACAGCCTACTGTCACAGAAGTGACTTCCACATAATATGGTATATAGCTACAGTGCATTGTATCCAATGTTACTCCTACTCTGAGTAGACACATTGAAAATAATGGATATGACTCACTTAGTTGGATACAACTGGTATAAACATGTGAGAGGTTATATCCAGTAGTGGACTTTTGGGCTCTGAAATTTCAGTAGCAATGATAAAATTTGGTGCTCCCACCCAGGGGCGTCGCTGGGGAGGGGCGGTGGGGGCGGTACGCCCCCAGTGACAGGGTGAGCAGCGGCGGGTGGGGGTGACAAGCGGCGGCCCCTCCCGCCACTCCCACGCGCCGCCGCTCCCTCCGTCACCCCGGGAGCAGCAGCACACGGATGGGGTGCTTCTGCCGCTTTTTTTCGGCGGGGGGGGGCCGACCAGCGAGGTGGGGGTCATGCTTGTCACCCCCTCCTCGCTGGTCACCACCCCCCGCCGAAAAAACCGCGGGGGGGGGAAGCCTGGAAAGGAAGCAGAGCAGGCCGTTTAAGCGCCGCTCTGCTTCTTTTCCCCCTTTCCGCCGCTTGTTTTCGGCGGGGGGGGCCCGACCAGCGGGGGGGTCACGCTTGTCACCCCCTCCTCTCTGGTCAACCCCCCCGCCGAAAAAAAGCCTCGGAAAGGGGGAAATCCCCCCTTTCTGTATACACGTGTGTCGTGACGTCATGATGACGTCACGGCGCGCGCGTCGTGCCCCTCCCCCAGGGGTTGCCTCTGCGCTGCCGCCGCCCCCAGCAGCGCAGAGGCTAGCGACGCCACTGCTCCCACCTCTCATGCTCCATTCTACAGCATTGTTGTGGTGCCCCCTGCAGCCCAGCACCCAGTGCTGCTGCACTGATTGAACCAAAACAGAAATACCGGTATGTGGTTTCTACTTACACTGGATGAAATTTTGGTACTTTATGATCTTGACATCTGTGCAAAAACTAATGTTCTATGGGTGTGATCATTTAAATTCATAGCTGTCAACTTTCCCCTTTTCTTACAAGGAATCCTATTCGGAATAAGAGAATTTCCCTTAAAAAGGGGGAAAAGTTGACAGCTATGTTTAAATTTAGTGCAAAAACAGGTGAAGTTGGAAAAATAATTTGGGGAATGTGCATGAACAAATAGCAGTAGGCAGAAGGCTCAAGCAGACCTGATGAGCGTGAAGACAAAGTTCTGTTGCATCCATGGAAGCTGTCAATCAGAGTTTACAATTAAGATTTATACCCCTCCCTTCAAGCACGCTATCCGGATGGCTTATCATAAAATATTAAAAACACTGTAAGATAACTCATAAATAAAAATAAGCTAAACATGGAAAATTGGTAAAAGTAGCGTTAAAAATACTATCAAAACAATCAGAATAAAACAAAACAACACAAGTTCACTTGAAGCTGGAAAAATCAGAATGGACACCAGGTGAGCCGCTAAAATTAGGGTGCCACAACTGACAAAGTCCCTCTCCCTGGTGGGCTCCCACAACATCTTTAGATGGTGGAATAACCTGGAGAAAGGCTTTTGATGATGATCTCAAACTATGGAGAAGTGCATTTGAAGCAGATGAGGTGCTCCTCATTGTCCCTGTGCAGGATGAAGTACATGGTGTGGGGCCACCTGGGTCTTTTCAGTGGTAGCCCCATGGTGTCTCACATGGAGGTTCCCCTCTACAGAGGACCCCTTCTATTTAGTTTCAGGCAGCTGGTTAAGGTACACCTTTTTAGGTGGGCATTTAGAGAGACCTGATCTGATAAATCGATTACTTGCTGCTGCTTTTGGTAGATTGTTAATTTAGTAAATTGTTATGCAGCTGTTGTTGATTTTAAAGGTTATGTTAATTTATTGACACAGCGCAATAAAACATCTTGTCTTTCCTTTTCTTGGGATTAATTCACCCAATCACCTACATGGGCTCTTTTTGCAGCTCCTTCATCTGGTTTGCATTATTCTGTTTTCTGCAATTACCTTATGGTAGACAAGCTAGAGTATTGTGAAGTATTTTCAACAGCTAAAATAAAATATAATTTTCTAAGTATGCCTGGTTGAGGAAAGTTTTGTTTTCTATTTGGTTATGCAACACAGCTGTATCATAACTAATAAAAGTAGTGATGCCTTGTGTGAGACATGGGGTAGGCGGGCAACCTATGACCCTCCAGGTGTTGAGACACCCCTCAGCATCCCTGACTACCATCGATGCTGACTGGGTATCCTGAGAATAAGGAGTCTGAAGTAACCCAAGAGCCACAAGCACCCGTCTCTGGTTCTACCGGGGGGGGGGGGAAGCAGCAGCAGCCACGAATGTGTGCGTGTTTTACATGAGGGCCCAGCAGAAGATGTGCCATTTGGTCCACCGCCAGTCAAACGCCCTTGGCCAGGTTCGCAAGGCGAATGGGGGGGGGGGCAAGGCTCCAAACCTCCCGAGTGATTTCCTAAGAGAGGCCACCAGGCAAGCAACGGGTTAAAAGCGGGTTTAACCGAAACAAACGACCAACCGCACTACGTGCAAACCCGAATCGCCGCCTCCTGCCGCCTGCGTACCACGTGACAGCTAAATACACCCACTCTCCGCCGCCGCCTCCTCCTCCGCGGCACCACCCGCCAATCACCAGCATCGCTCGCCCGCCCACCTCCTCCAGCTTCCCTAGGGTCAGTGGGGAAGAAAGACAACACTCCTTCCCTCTCTCCCCCCCCCCCAGCACGACTCCTATTATCGCGGGAGCCGTTTGGAGCTCTCGCGAGACTTGGGGCCCCACTCTGCTCCCCCTTCCTCCCTCCTCCCCGCCGGCTGCGCTCCTCCCCTTTCCTCCTCCCTCCCCTCCTCTCTTTCTCTCTTGCGCCGCCGCCGCCCCCGCCGGATCTGTCTGTGTCTCTGCGTGAGGGGAGGGGGGGCCTGTTCGGCCCTGCGCACTGAGCGATGTTTGGCCGCCATCGCGGCGGAGAAGGAGGAGGAGGCGCAGGAGGCTGAGGAAGCCGCCGCCGCCGCCGCCGCCGCGTATAGACGGCCACTTGGGCCTGCCTCGCCTCAACCTCGCTTCTCCGCCCGCCCTCGGAGTGAAGGTCGCCGCCGCCTGAGGGGGGCTTCTCCCCGGCCCCGTTTCCTTCTCCCCGCCCCTCAGGAAAGGGGGGCTCCACTCCCGCCGGGCCCGAAGATGTCGAACCTGAGCAAGGGGACCGGCAGCCGGAAGGACACCAAGATGCGGATCCGAGCCTTCCCGGTGAGTGAGGGAGCGAGAGGGACGTCGCGGCGCCGGGCCGGGACCGGGGCCTGGCGACGAGACGAGCCGCCGGCCGCGGCCTTGCGTGCAAAGGAGCCCCGTCTCTTCGTCGCCCGACCTGGCTTGTCACAGGGGCGGGCCGCGGGCATTGAGGAAGAGGCTCTCCGGGGAGCCCCTCAGGAGAGGTTGTCAGCGGGCGGGGAGCCCAAGTTCCCGTCCCAGGAAAGGGAGAGGCAGGTTAGAGGGCCCGGCGGCCCCCCCCCCCCTCGCCCCAGCAAAGGCGCTCTGGGGAGATCTCTGCTTTTCCCTCGGGCCCTTGACAATGGCCTGCCAAGTACAGCGCCTGTTATTTAAATAATAATAATGACAATAAAGTGCGTGAAGGTCTTAACAACATACACACACACACACTCGCCCGAAGAGTCCAGCGTCATACTTGTTCCGTATCAACTTCAAACTTGTTGTGTGTGGGTTTTTTTTTTTTTTTGTCTCGCCAGTATCAATAAATGAAGCTGAATATTGTAAGGATTTTTACACCGGAGAGGTCAGTTTTTTGACATTTCCCCTACTCTGTGGGGTTGTCATATGGGGAGGGAGCATTTTCGAGGTGGTTTGTACCGTAAATTACCTCATATCTTTCCTGACCGATAGTTGTTTCAGCTGAAGATTGAAAGCCAATGGACAACCAAGATGAAGGCCTGGGTTTGTTTGTTTTTTGTAACATGTAGAGTTTTTTTGTTTTGTTTTAAGGAAATCTGACTTGCTGATTGCCAAAGTACTGGGGTGTTTATACACATACGTATATGCTTAAAAAGAGATGTTTGGTTGTACGTTTTTTAGACTTGAGCAAAAGTTTTTGTTGCGTTTGAGTCAGGAAACTAATGGCAAATAATTGTTGCCTTCACAAAGAAACTGGCTCTACCTGTTTATGTGAATGAACTAACAACTGTCACTGTCAGCATTAGATCAACCTGCAGTTCCATTCTCAGAATTAAACTTGTATTTATATCTTTTAAGTTATTACTGCCCAATCCTATTTACTCAGAAGCCCAATTGAAACCATTAGTGTTTACTTCCAAGTCAGCATAGTTAGATTAGGAAAATCAACTCTGACAAAGAGCAACAAAACTTGCTTATTATGTATTTACCCTGTTTTTCAGCTAGGATTGACTCCCTGAATGACAATGTACCGGTAATAGATTCTGGAGATAAAGAGATCTGTGTTTTTAAATAAAGTGCTGTGTTCTTAGGAGCTGTTGAAAGTACAACATGTTAGTCAAGTTAATTTTGAAATGTCTTAAAGTTGGTTTTGGTTGCCTGAATAGCAGTGGGAGATGCTATCATGATAATCAACAATGACAGTTGCTTACAGTGTTTTACAATTATTCTCGTAAGTAAAACATATATTACAAGTGTTTCTTGAAGCCTTTTAAATTTGGATGATGAGATTTATGCATCAAACACTTGGTTGTATATGGGAGTTGAACAGATTGAGAGAAACAAAGTTTGCAGTCAGGGTAAACATTTTTCATTTTCCTTTCTTGCAGATGTGCCTATAAAATGTTAGTGGGTGAAGAATGTTCACACAGCCTTCTCACACAAAGTAGAACATTGTTTTCCCTGTAAAAGTGGTTTTTGTTAGCAGTTGTCATAATTGTGGCTCATTTTAGAAATATATTTTAAAATAGCTATATTTAATTCCTGCTTAGTGGGAAGGGTACATAGACATCATGAGCTGAAGATAATTAAAATAACCATTGTTAAAGCAAGCTAACAGTAGTCTTCAACATTTTTGGATCTGGGACTGGCCTTCAACTCAAAAATGTATTTGGGTTTCTTTGTATTTCCCCCCTTACTATATATGTGCGTTTGTGCGTGTATGTGTATGTATGTATTGTGGTAGTGCTGCAGTTGCATCCTACCTTGGATTAGACTGATCTGGTACTGAGTCCAACCCATCAGTTGGAGCTAATTTCTAGACAGTTTTATATACAGTGGTACCTTGGTTTAAGAACAGCTCAGTTTATGAACAACTTGGATTAAGAACGCTGCAAACCTGGAAGTAGGTGTTTTGGTTTGTGAACTTTGCCTTGGAAGCCGAACATGTTCTGCTTCCTGTTGAGTGTGTTCCATTTGTAAATTGAGTCCCCTGATGCTATGGGAAAGCACACCTTGGTTTAAGAACGCTTTGGTTTAAGAACGGACTTCCAGAACGGATTAAGTTCATAAACCGAGGTACCACGGTATATATAAACTGTCATTCTTTACCATCCAACTTCCAGCAGCAGCAAAACAAAGCAAAATCAACAAAACCTTGCATTTTTTCCTTGAGGCATACCTTTTCATGTTTGGGATGGGGAGCATATTTTTAACTCAGCTCTTTAGAATATCGTGGGGAAGGGTTGCATCTAAGTAATTTGACTGAAGGCTGTCACTAGGCAAGAAGTTGTCACTAAGCTACCGATGGAAGCAAAGATCTTCAGTACAGTACATGGGTACCAAGCATGGTGCAACTTATTCAGCAAAAAAGCAGCATTAGAAAATCAAGAGGAATGACAAAAAGATAGATGCCCACAATTCAAAGGTGAATTATGGGGATAATTAACCACGACCTACACTAGTTTATACATATGCTGAGACAGCCTTACTTAGTCCATATATTGACCTTGGATTGGGTTGATGAAAGTTTTGAATTTGTGCTAGTGGGTTGTAAAATTTTGTGGACAGAATTAATTGTTGCATAAGTAGACTTGCATTTGTGCCTTAACCTTCCTTTCCCTCAAATAACACCCCCAACCTGTTCCCATAATCCGCTCCAGAAGGCCTTCTAGCCTTCTGTTCTACTTGTGCACAAACAGCATACAACCCTGTGAGAGACCCCTAATAAAATCTGATGGGTTACACTTAATGACCTATAAAGTGCTTTCTAACCAACTTTATCATTCATAGGGGAACACATTGAGAAAAAGCATATTTTTCTTTGGGAGTTAAGGGATCAAGTGACCTAAGTTCAATATAGTAATTGAACAGCTCATTATATTGATCACAATATCTGCTTTTTAATTCAGTGCCTGTTATGTAATCTTAATGTCTGTTAAATGTCAAATGAAGTAAAGCAGGATATAGATGTAATAAATAAAAGTTATTTTGCTCCAACAGAAATTTTGACAGATTCTGAAAACCTCTCCATCCCCTATAGCAAAGCAATCCAGTCTCAGAAAGTTTAGGAAATGGTTGGGGCAACATCCAGCTATGCTTCTACCATTTTAGAAGTTCATGGTGTCCTAGCTCATCTTCCCAACCTTTTCCTGACCCTGGCCCTCTTCTGACCTTGTTTCCTTCATGTGGGCCCCCCATGGGGGGGGGGAGCAGGGGGCAGTTGCCCCCTCCAATAAGTAAAAAACAATATAAATATGATGTTCTGCTCCCCAAACAAAATCCTGTCTACGCCTATGCCCCCCTCATCCTACTGGTAGAAAGGTACTGGTAGCTATTTAAATGTTTTGTTTGTAAATAGAACATGTTTTATTTATATTTTTTATTATTTATACAAGATACAATTACATAAAATGATAGGAATGTAATGAGATATTGTTGAAGCAGAAAAACATAGAATCATGGAGCTTGAAGGGGCCCCAAGTGTCATCTTTCTAGTACAACACCATACAATGTAGGAAACTCAGCCAAAGCATCAATTACAGATGGCCATCCAACCTCTGCTTAGAAACTTCCAAGGAAGGAGAGTGCAGAACCTCCTGAGGAAGATCCATCTTCCATGTAGTATAAAAAGTAAACAATATTTATTTGACCTCAATTATTTGACACAGAGGAGAAAACCTACAGAAAAAGGTCAAAAGGTGTGCAGGGAATTCTGTATATATGGGAGAATTTTTAAAAGCAAGTGCTCCTCACTGACCTGATGCAAAAAGATCTTGTCATCTGGAGGAGCACTGGCTGCCTAGATAAAACACTATCCCCTCCACACCTTTACCTGGGAATAAGGCCCACTGAATTCAGTGCAACTTTCTTCTGAGTTGACACTTTGTTA
Organism: Lacerta agilis; assembly: GCF_009819535.1. Taxonomy (NCBI): domain Eukaryota; kingdom Metazoa; phylum Chordata; class Lepidosauria; order Squamata; family Lacertidae; genus Lacerta; species Lacerta agilis. The sequence continues at coordinate 67,271,513 of NC_046316.1, read as the reverse complement.
TTTACTAGATTCAAGTCAGCAGCACCAGATGATTCCACTTGGCTAGGTGCTGGGGTGGATTGCACCCTTTATCTTGCAGAGTCAGGCCCAGGCTGTCACCATTCCCAGCACTGGCAGCAGCAACAAGCAGCTCTGGCTCACCCATTGCCGCACCACCACTGCACTTACCTGAGCTGGGGATTTTGGATTGTGGGCTCTACTGCTCATAATTGGAGCCTCAGTGATCACCCCCTCTTGCCAGAAACAATCCAGGACTTATCCAAGAAAACACACATAGCAAACAGGAGCTCTAGGCCCTGGTGGGCTGACCCCTTACCTGCTTGTGATTGGCCAAGCAGATAGCCAGCCGATCAGGACTTTTTTTTCTTTTTTTAAAAAGGTTTCCCCCCTTCACTTCTCACATTCCTCTGTGGCCTCCTAGCCTCGTGCTGCCCCCCCCCCCTTTACACGATTTTCACCTGTGGCCCCCTTGGACTATCCTGGCCCCTCCAGGGGGCCATGTGGCCCCTGGTTGGGAAACACTGCCCTAGGTGATGGTTAAACCTAGCCATACTTGTTTGTTTTCCCCTTGCCTGCCTCTGCATAGGCTCCTTATGTGGTGCTTTTCTACAAGCTTTCCTTCTGCACCCACCTCAGGCATCAACTTTAGTGACAGTGGTAATTTTTCCCTGTAAGGCAGGGATTGTTAACCTGCTGCCTGCTGCCAACAAATGCTTTTACCAGTTCCCATGGGCAGATGCCTCAGACTCTGTGCAATGGGTGTCAGTGTGAAGTGGCCACCTTGCATTTTTTTCCTGGTGCTGAGGAATGCTTCATGTTGCTATTGGACAGAGACAGCATCAGTGTGTTTGTAAAAAATTAATATTGTGTGACCTCCATAGTAAGGACCAGCAGGACATAGATGGCTTCCCATAGTAAACATAAGGATGTCATGGGTGGTGATCTCCTATTGTGTGTTATGCCATGCTCCCCATGGCAGCCATTTTGTGTTATACCACAACATCACCCCAGCAGTTGATTTGTAATGGGAACCCTCATCACTCTTTCAAAATTCAAAATTTGTCCTCTGGTCCAAAAAAGTTGGTGATTCCTGCTATAGGTAGTGGCCAAGTTAGACAGCAATAGATATAGGTATATTGTTTAAGTTGAAGACTTTGTGTCTTACTTAAATATTTTGTAAACAAGGACACTGCAAAATATTGCAGATTGGTGTAAACATTTTATGCAGCAGTCCTACTAGAAGGTGACAATTCTGTTTTTGAGCCCATTGTTCACTGCCTAATCCCTTTCAGCCTCTTTCTTTGTGAGGTACCCAATAGCCTACTTTAGGAGATATATTTGTAGTTTTTTTCACATTTTCAGTTTGAATAATGATGCTTTTCTGTTTGATAGAGGTGGTGGTCAATTCATCTAAATGAAATTTCAGCAAGTGTTTGTTGAGTTTCTCACTTGGTTAGTCATGCAGCCTTGCAATTCTGAACCCCACATCTGGCTGGAGGGAGTTAGAAAGAAATAGCAATGGCTCTCCAGTATAGAAGAGCTTCGCCAGCAGAGACACATTATTTGCCATTGAGGGACCATGCTATGCCTTCATATACTTAGATCTACCACTGGTGGTCTTTCTACCAGTGGTAGCAGGCATTAGGCCCCAAAATGGGAGTTTCTGGGCCAGGACATAGGGAGCCTTGGATCCAAGGTTCTTTCATTCATCCTGTATGTCTGGTATTGGTGTAACTATTTCACACACACTCACAGATCAAAAGAGATGTGAGTCCACCCCCATCCCCCTTATGTTCTGGCTGGTGTGTTTGTTGGCAGGATTTTTAGAAGTGCCGATAGATTCTGGAACTTTGCACACATCCCAAACACATTTAAGGTTGAACTCCTAGTCACAAACTAATCACAGGCCTCATTTTTTACTTGCTTGTTATGTTGGTGGGGGCAAGACTTCATTGTGCAGTAGGAACGTATTTTTATTGCAATTATTATTATGCTGTCTCAGGGTGGGTTATAACAATTTAAAAATACAAGATTAAAATCTGTTAAAGCAAATTACTGTTGAGAGAATAGGTGGGTCTTAAAAATAGAGTTCTGCTTGAAGCATATTGTCACTATAACACTCAATCCTGTGCTCAGTCTGGCATTTTGTCCAATTAGATAATGCATCTGTAATAAGGGTTGACAAAAGGTGCTTTCAGCTGCTTTCAAAAATCTCCATACTAAAAAAAAATCACTTATTTTATTTCAGAGTTGTCTGTTTTTCAAGAACTTTTCCCATTTGTTATAATTGAGACTATAAAATTGTGCGAAGCTATATGTGGTGAGGCAGCCAAGTATGTTTGTTAGCATACCTGCCTCATTCACAGGAAGCAAGAAGGTCTACTTTTTACCCCCACAAAGTGTGGATGCCAGGAATCGAACTTCCTACACACTGCTGTTTGGAGAACTTTTGTCACAGGCCTGGCTCACATTGGAGCCAAGCTTGGAGAAAAGAGCCTGAAGGGATGCAGGGTTCAGGATGTAAGGTATGGGAGGATGTGGAGTTCAGCTGCTTTCAGCTATAAACTTTTTGCTGGAAAATGTAGATTCTTATCGCCATGAGCAATGGATGTAAAGAATTTTTTTGTTGTTCCTGTCATGTCTTGTGTGGCCCTTAACAGGGTGTAAGAACAGGGTGAACAGTAAATGCAATGTTACAGTTTAGGATCATATTTTTGACAAATTCAGAGTTTATTAAGCAGTTGGAAAGGAAAGAGAAATTTTAAAATGGAGTTTCGTTTTGAAAAGGCATAAATATATTTAATACAGTGGTACCTCGGGTTAAGAACTTAATTCGTTCTGGAGGTCCGTTCTTAACCTGAAACTGTTCTTAACCAGAGGTACCACTTTAGCTAATCGGGCCTCCCGCTGCCACCGCAGCGCAATTTCTGTTCTCATCATATAGCAAAGTTCTTAACTCGAGGTACTATTTCTGGGTTAGTAGAGTCTGTAACCTGAAGCGTCTGTAACCCGAGGTACCACTGTATGAGCATATTAACACAGGAGGGAAACAGATGCACAACTTCTGGCTTATGTGTTACCTTTATCACACTTCACAGTTTCTCCATGCTCCACCACAACATGTAGCAGTGGCTATCATATGATGTTTTCACATTTAAAAAAGAGTTTCTACATGAGCTCCACCTGTTCCTAATAATAGCAGGTGTTGGCAGTGGTATGGAAAGACTTCATACCAGAAAACCATATGATTAGTCATACTGCATGTTACAGCAGCAACATGCAAAAGCTGATAATTGGTGATAATTTACAACTTTCCTCTTCATGAAAAATGTAATGTCTGGACTGGTTCCAGAATGTAACTAATAACTAATGAAAAACCACAGTAAGGTTTTATAAGTATATCTGAAGAAACTCAAAGCATATTGAATTGACAGTTACCTTCAACGGGAAAAATGACAGAATTTATGGAGACTGAGGTACTTGATGTTTACAGAGAATGGAGCCTTGCTCAGATATAGAACACCAATGAAGGCAAGGCAAAAATCCCTGTCAGGATAACAGGAAAGTGTGTTTAAGAATTCTTGGATAATCTACAGTCATTCAAATGATGACAGTCTGATTACATTAGTTAATCAGTATTGAACTCCAGAATTCATGAGACGGTGGTACAGTCATAGGAGACTAAAGAGCAAATGGTACTAATGTCTTAAAAACAAAAACGGAAAAAAATGGATTAGTGTCTGTGCTTGAAAAGTGATGAAACAAATAAACTTGTAAGTTCTCATGGGAATATGATGAATAAATTTGCATACCAACCTAAGATATACTACCCTAGTTTCCTTCTTGAGTAACCAACTGGTTTAATAGACTAGAGCAGTGTTTTTCAACCACTGTTCCGCGGCACACTAGTGTGCCGCGAGATGTTGCCTGGTGTGCCGCGGCAAAAATTGAAAAATTACTTTATATATCAGTGGTGGCGAACCTATGGCACGCGTGCCAGATTTGGCACGCAGAGCCCTCACTGCTAGCACGCGCACCATCGGCCCATCTGTGCTGCTGTTGTTGTTTTTTCCCCAGGCTTGCGTCCACTGTTGCCTGCTTGTACTCGCTGGGGCTGCTGGCCACGCAGAGCCGCCTCTCCCGGCGGAGCTGCGCCCAGGGTGCGAAGGCAGCGGCGGCTTGCCTCGCTGCCGGCGCGCCTGGCAAGGCGAGCAGTGCTAAATCCACCCTCTCGAGCAAGAAGGCAGCCCGGGCCCCGGATCAAGCAGGCGCCAAGGCCGGCGGGAGGCAGCCCGGTGGCGAGCCAAGCAAAGGCAGGAAGGGCAAGCGATGCGCCTCCTTGGCCCCGCCGGGTTCCCTGGCCCCGCCGGGTTCCCTGGCACCGGCCGCTGGGCTGGGCAGCGGATCCGGCGCCAGGATCAGCCACATGGACAGCAGCTCCGACCTGTCCGACTGCCCGTCCGAGCCGCTCTCCGACGAGCAGAGGCTGGCTCAGGCCGCCAGCAGCGATGCGGAATCCAGCACCGGCTCCAGCGATCGGGAACGCGAGCAGCCGCAGCTAGCGCCCGCTCTGCCCCCGGGGCCAGGCGTCGCCCCTCAGCCTGCCTCGCCTTCTTCGAGCGCCACCAGCAAAGGGCCGGCAGCGTACCGCCCCCCATAGCGACGCCCCTGCGGGTGGGCTCCCGCCTGCGGGGACTGCGGCTTGCTGGAGAGGCTGGGGAATTTGGGGTGCACCGGCGGGGGCTTGGCAGAAGCTGCCCGGGCGTGGAGGTCTTTGAGGAAAGGTTTGGCTGGGGAAGGAGCTCGGTGGAGCCCCTTCTTCTCGGCGAAGGAGTGGTGCAGGCTCTGCGGCGACTTCAGAGGCTCGCCGAGGCTGGTGCCATTCAAAGTCTCCATAGTCCCGGCTGCCTAAGAAGACGCCAGGGAGGGGCGGACACTTGAGGCTCCTCGAGCCCTTCCCGAGCGCAGGAGTGTGAGTGGCGAAGGCAACGGTCCTCCCGGCAGAGCCCCGCAGCAACAGCGCCTTCCTCTAGTTTTCGCCTTTGCTCTCTCATCACTCCTGCTTCCTCCTTGCCCGCCACAAAGCTCACACTTTTTCCTCGGTCTGATTCAGCAAGACGGGCTCTCCTCCACCCCTCGGTCAGAAAACACAAACACACACAAAGCACAATCGGTGGCAATCTTCTCCCCCCCCCCCCAGATCTTTCCAATCCGCTCGATGCAGCTCACGGTAACGTTGCACCCTGCAACATCGACTCCCTTCCCCCCCAAAAGCCCAGCAGCTTTGGGGCGCCCCCCCAAAAGCAAAGCAACTTTTGTGCACCCCCCCAAAACTCCAAAACTTTGGTCGGCAGCTCCCCCCAAAAAAGCTCAACAAGTTTGAGCACTTTGTGATAAATAAGTGGTTTTTGGTTTACAGTTTGGGCACTCGGTCTCTAAAAGGTTCGCCACCACTGTTTTTAACATTTCTAATGGTGGTGTGCCTCGTGATTTTTTTCATGAAACAAGTGTGCCTTTGCCCAAAAAAGGTTGAAAAACACTGGACTAGAGCAGGATTTTCCAAATTGGGTCTCCAGCTGTTTTTGGACTACAACTACAACAACTTAGCAAAGTTTGGGATGTGGTCTCATGTGATACTTTGATTCAGGAGCAGTTGTTGAGCAAGGTGCTGCTGAAGAACATGTTTCCAGAGCCAGTCTGGCACTTTTGATTCAGTGGAGAGAGTACCGGTGATATTTTTTCCCTGATTCCTGTCTGCAGCCACCTGAATTTAGAGACTCTTCAGAGCAGCATGCAAAGTGTATTGGGGTGAGAGATGGGAACTGGTGAAAATCATCTCCCCCTCTTCTTCTGTTAGTGGATGTATCTGCGGGTTCAAAACTCCATCTCGCTCGGTATGTTAGCAGCTCTTTGGGATCTCAGGTAGAGGACTTTCTTGTTAGCCTGCTATATGATCCCTTTTAACTGAAGGCATCAGGGATTGAATCTGGGTCCTTTTGCATGCAAAGCATGTCCTACATTGCTAAGGACATTGGTTCCTCTTCAACGTGCTGAATCTGCTCTCTTGGAGTTTTGATTTTTTAATTTCCTTACAATGCCATATACAGTTTTCATATACACTATGAGCTAAAACATTTGAGTGATGGTGACACTTTGATCTTTATAATAGTAGTGTGTCTTCACTTCAAGATTTGTTAGAGATTTCATCTAATACAAGCACTGAAATGCTCAGACATTTAAACAAGTTGCCGATATATGCTAAGTTTTGGGTGGAAGCTTGTGTGCTCCCTTCCTTTTTCTTATTTGCCAAGTGTTGAAGTCTCTTATTTATAGACTCCTTTTTAAAGTGTCAGAAATGTCTTTGGGGTTCTGAGCTTCTTTGAATACATTGATTAAGATTAAATACAGTATTGCTTAAAAATGGTAAAATGATTACTGGTAGTTTGGCTGTAGGCCTATACTCATCTGGGACTAAGCACCACTGAACTTACTGGTACACATACTGAGAGGTATGTGTAAAATTGCAGTGTTAAAGCAACATCTGAAATACTGATAAGGGTAACATGAGTTAGATGCCAGGATACATAATTCTCATTGAAATAAACATATAGGGTCGTTTCCAACACTGCTGTTCCACTAGTGCAGCAGATTTGTGCTTCCACAATGGAACTTTATTGTTCTTTTCCCTGCAGTGTCCCCATGCACCCTCAGAATTTGATCCAGAGGGCTGAAGAAGCCTCCAGAGCTGATTTCTGGGTGTGCAGGAAGAGGATGTGCACAGTCCTGGATACAAGCTTATGTATATTTTTTCATTTTACAGTAAGGAAATTTTGAAGAAAGACAATATAAATGATAGACACTTGCATTTCTAAGCAGTTACACCATTTGCAGTGTTTTGTGGCTCAATCGGCGTACCTGAATCTTCCTTTTTTATAAGAAATTTATTAAATTTTCCAATAAAACAAACAATACAAACAACAACAAACAAAAAACTACAAAAATACAAAAATCTAACTATCTTTTTCATATTCATCACATTATATTGGGACCTCCTCACATCCTCTCTTCTGCGTTCATTTCTAGTCTTCTTTAGTAACTTTGTAACATTGTAAAATCTTCTTTCTCACCTAATCTTAACAATATAAACCTTAATCCATATATAACTCTATTATATTCCTAGTAAAATCCACATAACATAATTCTAACTACTTCTTATATCCTATTTTAAACTAACGTCTGACAATACTGAAGCCTTAAATGTCCTTCTGATTTCAATTTCAAATGTCTATCTTTTCACGTCGTTTCAAACAATCTTTGAATTTCTTCCAGTCCTCTTGCACTGTTTCTTCCCTCTGGTCTTGGAGTTTCGTGGTCAGTTCTGCGAGTTCCATGTATTCAATCAACTTCATCTGCCAGTCTTTCACTGTTGGTAATTCTTCAGTTTTCCAGTTTTTAGCTATCAAAATCCTAGCAGCTGTAGTGGCATACATAAAAAATGTTCTATCTTTATTGGGGATTTCATAGTTGGTCATGCCCAGCAAAAAGGCCTCTGGTTTCTTAGTAAATGTGTTTTTCAACACCTTTTTTAGCTCATTATAAATCTTCTCCCAGAAGTCCTTTACCTTTGGGCACGTCCACCACATATGAAAGAAGGTACCTTCTACTTGCTTACACTTCCAGCATTTATTACACAAACCATGATACATCTTAGCTAACTTAACTGGTGTTAGATACCATCTGTAAATCATTTTCATGATGTTTTCCCTTAAAACATTACATGCAGTAAATTTAGTACCTTCCCTCCACAGTCTCTCCCAATCCTCCAACATTATATTATGTCCGACACTTTTAGCCCAATCTATCATCACTGATTTAACCATTTCATCTTTCGTATGCCACTCTAGCAACAAATTATACATTCTGCAAAGATTTTTTGTGCTAGGTTCTATTAGTTCCGTTTCCAACTTGGATTTCTCTGACTGAAAGCCTTGTTTCTTATCTGACTTAAAAACTGAATCTTCCATGTACATTACCGAAAATAATACTGTCTTGCACTGAACTTGGGTGGATGGGTGGATGGAGAAACCTTGTGGTGGAATCTGGTTGCAAGAAATCTTTGAATTTCTTTAAGAGATCGCTCAACATTCTAATGACATCACAGACTATTCTTGTGCCCCTTGGTAACCACATTAGAACATTGAGTGTGTGTGTGTGGTGAATAAATGTTTAATGAAGGCAGTTTTTGTAAAACTATTTAAAATACTTGAAAATAATCCTTTCAAAGGATTCTTAGAAAAGCTTTATAAAGAAAACACTTCATAGGTAACAGTGTATTACAAATCCTTCACTTGAGAAAGAAACTTGTAGTCAATGTGAGGCATTGCATATTGCCTACAAAGCTAAACAGAATTTTGCAGAAGTGTTCCATGACCTGTTCACTGGTGTGATGTGTTGCCAATTGATTCAGAGGCCTCTGAACTTCGTTTTTGTGGTAGTACAGTTTATCCAAGTTACTTGCATGTATTTCGGCAGTGGTGGTGGTAGGATGTCCTGCACGTAGCTGCTGGGCTTCTGAAGGTAATGCATGGCTATGGGAAAAATTAAACTTAAAATCCATCTTTTCCAGGGTTTAATACCCCTATCATTTGGCCAGGAATATACTGGCTTTCTATAGTGATGTTTATGAGGCTTAACCTAAGTGAATGGCCATACCTTAGTGCTTTGGCTAATACTTTTTATAAATGTGTCTGATATAATTACCTACCATAGGGACTTTTGAAAGTGTTGGTTAGTAGACAACCAGTGTGCATATTTCCCAACTCATTGAGAGAAAGTTTCACACTTTCAGTTATAATTTTTAACTAAGTACCAGCCTCGTTTTATTCAGAAATGAGATGCTTTATTGAAGCAGATGATAAAATCAATGTTGAGTACTGATAAAAGGAGAATCTTTAGACTGATTGCATGCAATGTTACCATTTCTGTTTACATTGGTCAATGCTAGTGAATTTAGAAGAGATGAGATTGGTGAAATGTGAACTGACTTGTCATGTAGCAGGCAGTGTGTGCATGTGCTACAACAGTAAAAGTTTAGGAAAAGGAAATTTTCAGAATCTTTAAAAAAAAATGCAATTCTCTCTCTCTCTTAAAGCACTCTTCACATTTTGGAAGTTGCTTGTTATTTTAGCAACATAAAATGTGTTATGTGTAACTTGATATTCCCTAGAGTTATCAGTTTGTATATTGAAAGTTCAGTTTATGGGACAATAGTTACAAATTATATTTGTTTTTTAAAGTATTTGATACAAATGGAGCTACAAGCTGTTGAACTCTTTAGAAACCTAGCATCTCTTAAAACAAACTGTTTACATTATAGTAAAATCAATTATTATTTATTTGGAAAATTATTATGACTCCCATTATTAAGCAGCCATAAGGCATTTATTTTTATTAAAAGGACTGAGAAAAAGAGGAGAAAGGGAACAAAACTCAGTAAATACTTCGTGAAATTTAGTTAGTCTCTCTAAGTTATTGCTATCACTTTTTGTTCTTCATAGTTGTCTTCCTATTTATTATGGATTTCTAAAGATTGAAGGTTATCCCAGATTGAAACAAGCTTTTATACTTTCACATGTCATTTTATTTCTTGATTTAACGTATATCCAAACATAGACCATTTTCTTCAACATGCTTGCTTCTGAAGTACCGGTAGGTGAGAAGCAAGAGAAGTCAGAGGCTGTGTTGTACAAAAGGCCTTGCACCATGTTACATGAGGGATATGCTTGGCAGAATCCCAGAGTGCATTCCTTGGCCAAATATTTGAAGATGTTCTGTGCTTTGCAACATTTGAAAGTACCTTTCCCTAAATCTGCAGCCTGTTTTGTAATCCAGTCAAATGCAGAAGCAGTGCTATCATCATTTACATTTCTACCTTTGAGTCTTGGATTTGCAACAACATGAACTTGATGGCAACAAAATTATGTTGCTCTGTACTTTCTCCCACTCCTTTGAGACATAGTGAAGAGGACAGAAACAGATCCACCAGCTATGCCAACAAAAGGAAAGCACAGTCAAATAATGCATTGACTCCTTTCTTTACTTGTGACAATGGCATTGCCCTTCAAGAATTGGAGTGCACCTTGCTCTTGCGTTTGAAAATTATACTCTCAGTATACTACTTGGGACTTGCTTGTCCTCCAATGTACAGTCATACATTGTGGTTGTGGATGTTCGAGTTAACGGCCGCAACCCAGAAGCGTTTCCGGAGCGTGTGCGACCGCCAGATGCGCAGAACGCTTCTGCCCACTTCGCGCATGCGCAGAAGCACTCAAATCGCACTACTTCCGTTTTTTTTCTTTTTGGGGGGGCGTTCGTGTTAAGCACGCCCATGTTACGTAGCGCGATCCGGAACAGATCACGTGCGTAACACGGGGTACCACTGTGCAGGAATTGTGATTATCTGATTCTGTACATAAAACACTTTTTGTTATACAGTTTTAGAAATAATTTTGGATTAGTGAAGTATGAATGCCTTGTCTTAAACATTTTGGTCATTATTCTAAAGCAAAATATTTTACAAGCCAAAAGAAATTAATTCTTTTGTGAACCTACCCCCAAAGGTTTCAGGGGGTCAGGCTTTCCTCTTTAATTTTTCTGTTTTTTCTTGAGCTTTCACATATGTAGCATGTGCTCATATACATAGCAGAAAATAATGTCTGTTCAACATTTGTTTTATTTATACTCTGTATCGGAAAATGTGCATGTGCACAGCCTGATTCATGCCCATGTCTGGTTAAACAGCCAGTTTTCTCAGTCTGTGTGGTAACATCAAATTTTTGCCATAATCCAGCTTTCTAGGGTTAACACTTGACTTCACCCCCAGAGGTGCACTGCTGTCTCTCAAGACAGATGGATGCCAACAACAACTAAAGAGGCTCTGATCACTTAAGTATATGGTAGCTCAACTCATTGATTTATAATAAAATAATAATTTTGTGTTACAATTCATGTGCCTGCTACCCCTCATTTCTCTTCCTCTGGCATGGTCATGCAGAGGTTATAAGAAGCATTTGTTTTTGTTTCAACTAACCATGGTTTGTTATATCTGAATAGGGAGTTACAATCCAAGCCAGGATTGTAATCCATGATTTTAAGTCTTTCTGCACAGATAAACTATGATTTAAATTAGCCACAGTTCATCCCAGTACTGACCTAGACAAACTGTGGTTGGTTAGGTGAAAACAGAAGCAGTTACTTCCGGTCTCCTTTTAGTTGCTCCAGGTGAGGAAAGGGGAGAATAATGCACGCACTCATGGCTCACTCAAGCACATGGACTTCTGTTTCAGTGTATCTGAAGAAGTATGCATGCACATGAAAGCTCATACCAATAACAAACTTAGTTGGTCTCTAAGGTGCTACTGGAAGGATTTTTTTCCCGACTACGGCAGACCAACACAGCTACTACCTGTAACCAAGTACATAACTATAGTATGAAACTTAGCATTGTGTCAGAACCCAAGTTATCGTGTGCAGGGTTTTGATTTTTACAACAAACAGTACAACTTGTTTAGCACATTAAGATTAAAGGTATTTGATTTCTTCATTTAGGTAAGATATCTATATTTCTATCTATTATCTATATCTATCTATCTGTAGTATAGTGTTTGTACCTTGCTTGAGTTAGAGGTGGTATTTTCTTTTTTACATATAAGCAGAAATAATATAATAAAAATACAGGAAGTGTAGACTTAGTCATGATATACAAGTGTTGATGTCAAATTGATCACTATCTCCACTTGTAAGTGGAGTAAGCCTCTGCGTCTTTTTTCATCCTCCCCAATTCATCCAGCACAGCATTAGTAGCCAGGAAATTTGTAACTGGAAGTCCTATCATACCTGCTGAAATACTACTTCAGGGCAGTCTTGCTACTTTCTTTGGACTTCAAAACATTTGTTTTGTAAAAGGAATGGTGGTTCCTGGAAAAACAATGTCATGAAAGTTTTTCCTATCTGCATGTTTTAACAGTGAGTAGCTTATTGCTATGCAGTTTTGGTCCCACTTAATACAAACCCCAGTCCTCCCTTTGTGCTATATCATATTGTCTGATTCAAAACAGCTGTATACAAATGGGAATTTGTAAGTTAAACATTTGACCGGTCAAAACGGTCTTTGAGTTGACTAGTTAAATATTGACCCAAGCCATTTCCTTGGCATATATTTTCGGATAGACATGTTTGCTGCTGCTGAAGTAGTTTCTATTTGGCTCTGATCATTATACAAAAATGGAAACGGGTTCAAATTAATTGGTGGAAATGCAACAGGTAATGTGTCCAATATGAGATAGAGCAGGCAATATTTCGCTAGATGGAATTTCCTTCAAATTGAGGTTGCATCATTCTGCTCTAAAATGCTTTTAAGAGGATAGAAAAAAGTGTAGTATAGAGTTTCTCCCAAATTTCTAAGTTCAGATTCAGTGTACTGTAGGGAATGCTTTTTGATTATAACTTTCCTGTCTGTTAAGATCAGCCAGTAAAATTCTGTTGGGCCTCATATCCTCCAGAAGTTGAACTGTAGCTGGATAGGATAGGGCCCCTTCTGTTGTGGTGTTGCAATTCTGGAGCCAGTTCCCTACAGAGACCAGCTTCAATCCTTCATTGTGTACTTTTAGCCAATCAGTGAAAATACACATTTGGAAGGTAGTTTGATGTGCTTCTTTAGCTATTCATAGAATCCTAGAACTGTATAGTTGGAAGGGACTCTGTGGGTCATCTAGTTGAACCCCCTGCTATACAGGAATCTCAGCTAAAGCATCAGTAGCAGATGGCCATCCAACCTCCACTTAAACACCTCCAATGAAAGAGAGTCCACCACGTCCGTTCCGCTGTCAAACAGCTCTTATCATGAGAAAGTTCTTCCTGTTGTTTAGTCAGAATCTCATTTCTTGTAATTGGAGCTATTGGTTCACGTCCTACCCTCCAGAGCAGGAGAAAACAAGCTTGCTCCATCTTCCATGTGATAGCCCTTTAGAAATTTGATGGCTGTTATCTCTCTGCTGTTTGTTTTGTCAAGATACATTGGTTGCATAAAAGTATTTGTATTCATTTCACTGTACAATTTTGATTTTGTTAGCATTTTATCTTGACTTCCTTGAATTGGAGATTCTGAACAAATAATTTAGAAAGTGAAGGGACTCAAATCTCTTCAGAAGTGATGCAGTGGCCTAGTTCAGATGATGGTCTTACTGCTTTATAAGATGAGATACAAACAAGCCAGTTCAAACAGTCCATTTGCTCTTCCCCTTTCAGCACACCTGAATGCAATGCAGAAGTTTCTAGTTTTCTGTTTTGCATAAACTGAACACCATGGTTATCAGTTTTAGGACAAGCCAGAATCCTAAAACATGATCAAATCCTGTCTTAATGCATTGCCTTTTGATTTTTGGCTTTTTGGGAAGCTACTATATAGTTCCCAGTTTGCACATAACTGCTCTGTTCTTCCATCGGTTTTGCACATGGAAGAGCAGCAAGGTTATGAGTAGGTGTATGAATCTCTTACATGTTATGGCTTACTAAACAGGGTTTGATTGTGTGTACTGGGTTCATTAGTTCAAGTTAGACTTTTGATTTCTTCTGAAACTGATAATGATAGCTTCCTATTTGTATGAAATTGCAATTTGTGGTTAACTAGGGACTTCTTGGTTCATTTGCTGCTTGGGCAGAAAGCTTGATTATATATTGGCTTAGTAAGATGAGAGATGCTTCTCCAAGATATCTAGCTAAACTTTAAAAGTTTTTTTTTTAATTACGGTATAACCTGCATTGTGCATGTTTTTAAAAATCTGCCAACTTTGCAGTCCTAACACATAATTGAGAATAGCATTAGCATGGCAAAATGGTAAGTGATTTAGAATCATATTGGAGATTGAACTATTAGGCTACTCGATAGTGTAGTGATGAGATAGCCATTTCAATATGGTTTTGAAGAGTAATGTTATGAGAATATGTATTATTGAAATTAATTGGAAATATGCCTAAAACACCAGTGAACGATTTCCTAAAAGCATCAAGCTATATCTGAAAGTCATTGTAGGTGGTTATGCTTATTATTAACACATTTATGTATTACTGGAGTATGAATGATGACTCTATTAATTGAGGTGGCTGAGGATTTTTGCCTTAATCTATGGTTTATCATTAAGCAGTTGGATTTCATACGTAAATAAAAATCCCTCCTGTTAATTTCACTTACTAAAGCATTTGTAAAGAATTACATTAATGAGTTGTCCAGGGTTATTCCTTTATTTGCAAGGTATAACAAGGTCTACTACTAATTTTGCATGTGTATATTATCTAATATGTCTTGCTTTTCTTACTTTGTTACCCTACTTTTCAGCCAAGGTTGTTTCCCAGATAAATAGAGTAGTTGATAATGTGAAAGTATAAAAAACATTTAGCTTCCCTTTAAGTGTATTTGAGACATTTATATTGCCATAGGCATGTTTCAGTAAAATGATTCAGCAATGACTCAGTTCTGTAGCTTTTTGTTACACATTGGACTGGTAATGCACTAACAGTAAGCTGAACACCTAATAGCACCACCAGTGCAAGGCTCACTGGTAATATGCATGATAGTGTGGGGGAGGGAAAATTGCAGTGATACTTAAATATATTTCCGGTGAGATCCTATAGTATAGTGAAGCTGTGATGGTTACTTTTGCATCATAATTACTCAGTGATTGATAGTTTGTAGCTGAACGTGTGAATTGATTCCTCTGGAAAAGGTTGTACAGTCATACCTCTATTTACGTAACCCTCTGGATACGGAATCTTTGGGTTACGGCCACGGCAAACCCGGAAGTGTGTACTTCCAGGTTTCGCTGCACACAAATGTGCAGAAGTGTTCTGCATGCCACGCTCGTGCGCATAAGCGCTCAATCACACCATGCATGTGTGCAGAAGCACGCCTCTGTTATTTTTGGGGTGCGAACGGACCCCCAGAATGAATTAAGTTTGTATCCAGAGGTTCCACTGTATTTGAAGTGATATAAAAGTTCTGTGTCTGTGATGGCTTGCTTGTGTTTGCAAGACAACAGCAGTCATCAAATGATAATAAAACACGTGTGAATCAGTGATGTGTGTTGCAAAGAAGAAATGTCTGGTATCTTACAGAGATTTTTGTGCAGTGTGAAGATCTGTTAATACAAACTACTGGAAAATTAGTCATGTATCTGGTATCGGGCTTAACTCACCTGTCAGCTTAGAACAGAGCTTCTGATAATCACATATATTTGGAGTTATGAATGTGCAACAGTTTTGAAAGGGAAATAATTTTGAAACTTCCTAATCAGAGTAGTTTCTGAATTAGTATTTTCTTTGCCTTTACAGATGACTATGGATGAAAAATATGTAAACAGCATTTGGGATCTTCTGAAAAACGCAATTCAAGAGATTCAGCGTAAGAACAACAGTGGTCTCAGCTTTGAGGAACTCTATAGGAATGCATATACTATGGTATTACATAAACACGGCGAGAAACTATACACTGGACTACGAGAAGTGGTTACTGAGCATCTCATAAACAAGGTATCTACGTGCAGTCTACACCTTACGCAAATTGGAAGCAAATAGCTAAGGTTATAGAAGAAACTCATTTCTACCTAAGGCATATGGCTGTCCTTAGAGAATCATACACAATGTTTTGGTTACATTATGATTGTTTTCCGCATGTTAGCAAATGCTAGACAAAAAAATATAAAATTTAGCTTCTTGCACTGGGGTGTTCTCTTCACACACAGTGAAACTGTTGCTAGTAAATACTATTTATAAAGCACCTTTAATTTGTAGAATGTTTTTACAGTCTTTCTTGTGTTTACATTCACAGCCATGTTATTCTTAAAGTAAGCCATATTAATTTTACAGGTGAGACTGAGACTAAAAATTATTATTCGCCAGAAAATAGAAGCTTCTAATTTCTTTTCTTGTGCATGGAGGAAGAAGCATGGGAATCAGAACAAAGGCCACTTGCGTATATAATGTCAAATCAATTTGGTGTTTCATCTGAATGAAATCACGTTTCATTCAAACCCAGGAAAATGTAGTTTCCCCACAAACCAGGATCCCAAGTCAGGATTTGATCCTGGTTTGTGGGCAAACCATGGTTTGCCAAATTTGTATAAAATGATGAATGATTATTTACTGCAAACCAGAAATGAAAGCTTCTAATTTTGTTCCCCACATGGAGCAATGGGAAAGGGGAGGATGAAATGCTTGATCCCAAGACCTGCAACACCAAACCTGGTTTGGCATATTGTTTGAATGGAACTATTGCCATGGCTTGTTGTCATGAAGGTGAGCAGTGTGAGCCAGCGGCGGCACTCCCCTTTCACTTCGCATGCATATGCAAATAGTGTAAAGGTTGCCACAACTTTCAACACATTTTTTGTAATGTCTGAATACAAGAAACAGTGATTCATTCAAAACACAATTAGTGCAATAGCTCAGGCTCTGAAACCTTGTTTAGTGTTTACATTTGAACTGGATGATTGACTTGCTCAAGACCACATACTTCATCATTCCTGGCTAGCAGGACCAGTGGTCAAAGATGATGGGAGTTATAGTCCAGCAAACAGTTGGGGACCCACGTTTGAGAAACCCTGGTTTAGTGAAACCTTTCATCTTTCACAGATGTTGGCTAACACTTCATGGTTGGTGATGGAAAGTGTCATCTACTAAAGTTGATTTTGGTGGTCAATAGCCTAGTGAATTACAGCTGTCTTTGCCTGTGGTGGTGACTGTGCCACCTATTGATATTGACTCAGCTTTGGGACTGCTGCAACTAGTGTGAATGTAGCATTTTGGGTAATGGGAGATTCAAGGCCTATTGCTGCAGAGGTATGGTTGGCTCAGCTCCATGTCTGGATTGCATTCTGCTGTGCCAGTAGTGATAGGAAGCAATCACAAGGAATGGATTGCTGACACAGTTACTTCCTGTGTTAACATTGCAGCCATCTGGAAGTGACAGGCACACTTGTGATAGTCTTTGGTCATCAGTTTCATCTTGTTTGAATCTGTTTCATTTAGTCCAGGGGTCAGCAAACTTTTTCAGCAGGGGGCCGGTCCACTGTCCCTCAGACCTTGTGGGGGGCCGGACTATATTTTGAAGGGGAAAAAATGAATGAATTCCTGTGCCCCACAAATAACCCAGAGATGCATTTTAAATAAAAGGACACATTTTACTCATGTAAAAACACGCTAATTCCCGGACCATCTGCGGGCTGTATTTAGAAGGCAATTGGGCCAGATCCGGCCCCTGGGCCTCAGTTTGCTTACCCATGATTTAGTCTTTCCTGAAAATGACAAAATATATTTGAGAATACAAGGACAGATTTTGCACCTGTATATAAATGCACTCAACCTCAGATACAAATGATTTATATGTGTTTAGGTTGCTGCCATTCTCAGAAAAAAGAAGCAGGAACACCAGACAATTCAGAAGCACACATGGTCATCTTTTAGAAGCATTTCATAACCTTTATTGTTTAGGCCTACTTTCAGAGATCAGGGCTAAACTGACAGAGGATTGGAGAGTTGTTTTTTTAAAAAAAAAAAAATAGTGTTTTCCAATTCTTAACTTTTGTATTGTTTCATTAATTTAGGTGGGGCAAGGTTGTTGGGGGGGAAATTAACTTCAGGGTTCTCTGTTAGAAAAAGACACTGCTGCAGTTTTGGGATTTGGGAAGGCTTATGTGTTTTCCTAATGCTATCTTGGGCACTACAGCACAAACCACCTTGATGCAGCCTTATGTATTTAATATTTGCTGCTTATATTGGGAAAGGGGTGCTGAGCACAGCATATCCCTTTAGCTCCACTCGTGTATACTTGTAAGTAATTGGTATACACATCACTCATGGAAAATCATAACTACATTGGTATAAAACCTTTAGGAACAATACTTTTTAAAAGTTCCAAATGTGCTAACAATATCCTGTAAAGCAAGAGTTCAGTTAAGGGTCAGTTCAGGATAATAGTCTGGGAAGATTAGTAAACTGCTACTTGCTAATCACTGTATACAATTTTAAATGCATGCATTCATGTTTGGAATACAAAGTTGTTACTGTTTGGAGTGGGATTTCTTTTATTTTTTACTGTGGCGCGTATAGGAAGTATTCCTTTCAATTTGTTCTAATTTGTTTGCTGAGTATCTTCACTCAGACGCTGGTACTTTAACCAAAAATTATGTAACCTAGTAAGAAAGTGAGCAATTATTGTTAAAAATCTATTCATGATTGTACTTGCTGGTTGTCAAAATCTGCAAGCAGTGAATGCAAAACTTAAATGAGCAAATGAAAGCATGCAATTTTTGCATGAAGTATGAAATACTAAAACACATATTGTGATTCTTGAGCAGTCCAATGTAGATAGAAGGACTTGAGCAGTCCTTCTAATGTAGATAGATCTTCTAACATGACTAGCATCTAGTATGTGCGAAAAATAGGAGTCATTTTTCTATTTTGTATAATTTGCTGTATAATCTATAGAGTGTTGTCTTAAGCATTTGACTTTCATGAAGCTTCTTTGCCTTAGAAAGAGGAGCTGCATAGGTGATAAATGTGAAGTAACTTTAGTGAACAGATAACCACTACATACGCCATACCTATTCTTCCTCAAAGAAACAGGTTGCAATCAGTGTTAGAAACTCAGCTATATAAGCTAACGGCCAAAGGTTACAGTTGGCAAAACAAAAAGTTTAGTTGCCATTGGGGCAAGACAGCTCTAAAGTCTTTTTTTCCACATGATGTACTGACTGATTGATTATCAGTTAAAACATCTGGGTAGTTCAGATGATAATCTTGAGCTAGATTAAAAACTTTGAGAATTTAAGGAAGAAAAGCCACTTTATCCAGGGATCATCCACATATATATTGGCCTGTTCCTACCACTTTTTCTTAATGGTGACACAGACCATTCATAACATAAAAATACTCTTCACAACTGTGAGCAGGGCAGTAGGGTGGAGTAAGTGAAGTTAAGCTACAACAGTTAACATTGCTCACTGCTCCTGCTAAGGCTGCACAGAAAAAGCATTTTGGTTTCTGAAATCCACTGTGATTGTGCAGATAAAATATAACTGATAGAATTCTACAGGATGTGGTATTAGTGTGTGAAAACAATCAAGATCCAATGATCCCCAGACATGCTCCTCCAGATAGTGATGTCAGGCGCCATCCTGGCACCCAGGGATCTTCACTTGGTTGCAAGTGGCCGACAATCAGGTGCAAAATGTGCCAGGTAACAGGCTAATTTTGAACACTGGTTGCAATATATGTACAGGGAGTGATACAGTTCAAATGCACTGTCAGTAACAACTACATCAAGTCTCTGTGTGCTATGCAGGAGAACCTAGACTTTACAGATGAAAAGAGATTGAAACATAAGGCATCTTCCCTATGACTGACAGACAGACTTCATTTTTTTTCTCTCCCAAAGAATGCTTTTGTGACTTGGGAGCAGAAAGACCTCTTAGCTGGTCCTTCTGAGTAGTACTACTGTACAAGATATCCAGAACTGTTTGTTCAAGGGAATGTTACAAGAATGACTTGAACACCTCCTTCTCAAGGACCCGGTGTTCATCACAGAGACTATGGCTGTTTGTATAGCAGGAAATAGAGCCAAGACTTCCTCTGGGATATTGCTATGTGACTTCAATAAATAATGAACCTTTTTGTGGAAAAGCAATGTCAAATGCTGCTATTCTTAAAACACATGTAAATAATCCTGAAATCTAGATATTTATTTTGGTGTGCCTGCTACCACCTGAGAATTTTGAAGTTAAAATGCTACAGAAGCCAATTTTATCCCCCATTCCCAATATGCCTGTATGTTGTATAAACATTGAACTCAACAGCTAGTTGAAATGTAGTGACTAAGAATTTTAGTTGTGAACTAGCAAGTGCTATCTTTTTTTGGTTGAGGCAAGAACTGAAAGGAAAACATAGATTAAAACTTAATACCTTTTGCCGCTCAGCTAGAAATGCTTTACTTTGTTCCAAATTTGGCAAAACCCAGAAAGAGTTGATATTTCAGAAGATATAGTGTGGCCACTAAGAGTATGAGCTGAGTACCAGTTTTCCAAAATTGGAACCTCCCCAACGTACCAAATCTTCTTTGGCAATCACTCGTAGCTGAGTAAGATTTCCTTCCATGAACACGGTCTTAACAGTGAGTCCATAAGTGACTGTGGAGGCCAATTCTGGATCCACACATCCTTGCACAGTGGGAGTTGATCACAGTGAGGGTTTGCCAAGCGTGCCTTCCTCTTAACACGTTTCTCCCTTTTGTTCTGAGTTCAAGTGTCTTCAAAGTCCATGACACCTTTGGTAAATATGGATGTAGACATTGACATTTAGGAACAGAGGAAAAACCTACTGAATCAGGCCATTGGCCCATCTAGTCCAGCATCCTGTTCTCACAGTAGCTGACCAGATGCTCATGGGAAGCCTGGAACAAATGCTTCAGTCCTCAAAGGCATTCCTTTAGGATAAGAATATACAGCCTCTGACCCTTACTTGCAGCTGCTGCTAAATGACAGTCTCCTCCCCCAATTTATCCCTGAAACTGCAGGACCTTCCATGGACTACTGTAGGAATCAAAACAGTTACATGCTTATGTCACAAAAAGTAAGCTGCAAAGGGCATTTAAAGAACAGCATACAACTTTAAATATTTTGAGATGAATACCGTACCTATTAGCCTCAGATGGGATCTTTCTATCCAAAAAGGACCATTCTTCAATTTTGTAAATAAAGGCACAAAAGTTACTAGCCTGCAAAGTGTTTTTGCAAGTGTGTTGGTGGCTGGCTGAGGAGGGATAGAGAGCTTGGCCCCACCTCCAGCAGCCTACTACATTTCTACTATCGTTAACATTTTATTTGTAAGGCTTCCATACTTGTCTTTCATTCCTGGGATATTATGCAGCATTAAGAAGATGAATGAAAGTGTCTTTAATCATATGTATAGTGCCTTGCTGTCTCTCCCGCACCCCTAGCTATAATGCTTTTATAAGGGCACCTTACCCTCTCACTCATTCAAAGAAATCCCCCCTCCAATAAAACCCCCAAACATTTTAATTAGTTCAAGGAAAGTGTTTAATTTGAGTTAGTGAATGCTTAGTCATAGAAATATGGCCCAAAAAACAACAACTGTATTTTAGTGATTAGGAAAAAGAGTGGTAGTGGTAGATCAGAGCCATCAGAAATTGTGAGGCATTACAGAGGAAGACACTACATTATTTCCTCCCATTATAGTTTTATGGTAAAATTAAGAGTTATATTTTAAACAACATTGAATACCAACAATTCCAGACAGAGGTTGGGTGCCAGTACATGGGAATGTAGGAAGCTGCCTCATACCATCTCAGACCATCTAGCTCAGTATTGTTTACTGTGACTGGCTATAGTTCTCTAGTATTCCAGACCTGCATCTTTCCTAGCCCTACCTGGAAATGGCAATGATTGAACCTGGGATCCTTTGCATTTAAAGCATTTACTCTACTACTCACCTGCTGAGTTAAAAAGGAACAGAGGCAGGCTTCGTCAAATGCATCCAGAAGACAAGGTCAGCAATTGCGACAGAAAAAGGAGGGAGAAATCCAGAAGAGGCAGGCATAAAAAAATAAACAAGCAGGCTCCAAGAACCAACCAAGAAAGTTGCTACTCAAATCCATTTTCCATATGCCTTAACAAAGAGCTGATGACATGGTCAGCCAGCTCTTGATAAGTAAGCATGATTACTCTTCCTTTTGCATTTTGCACACATTACAAGACAAGTCCCAGTAGCACAGCAATGCACATGACTGACTAGAGCTGTTTCCCGTCCTTCCAGTAAGAAAGAAGTGTAAATGTTTGTGAGTAATATGACTGGCTGTGAGGATCACAAAATTAATTTGGTCATGCTTCTAGGAGCTTCAGGGCTAAATGTATCATTATGGTAAAGCTGCCTACACTGCTAACAAAACATGATAAATTAACAAGTTTCATCTATATATTTCATTTATACTGTATACTCATGAGTCAGACTATCTGCAGACAATATTTTTTCTGTTTTTTAAATGCAAAGAGCTTCCTAATAGTGGTGCGATTTGAACTGGTAGTTTGGTTATTTGACACGTCTTTTTGCTCATTCTGTGACAGTAGCATAGCAGTACATATGTAGCAGCTTTCAATAACTTGTATTAAATAAGTTGCCTTGGTTATTTTGAAACATTCTGTTTGGTTGCAGGTGCGAGAAGATGTGCTAAATTCATTAAATAACAACTTCCTCCAAACATTAAACCAAGCATGGAATGATCATCAAACAGCAATGGTGATGATTAGAGACATTCTGATGTATATGGTAGGTAACGTTTGATTTTTCTCTCTGGAGCTAGAAGTATTTAGTCATAAGAACAAACTTGTAGCTCTTCATACTGATGGAAGAATTGGACATGATAAATTGAAATATTTAACTGATATGAATGTGGAGCATACACACACTGGAGTCCACTTTTCCTCCTCAATAGTTTCATTGTGAATGGTTCTTTTGGGAAGCTGAGATTGGAATAGAGGTTAACAAGATGTACTTACATAATGAAAGAGAAAGGCTCATATATCGGCCTCTATGTGGGGCATCTGCATAATACATTGTTCTAGGTATGTGGTGGAGTATCTACACCCATGCCTCCATGTGAAACCTGTTGCTATCATCTCTCCTGAACTAGGCTAAAGACTGCTAATGAAATGTCAAAAGATCAGGATCGATTTTTGTTGTTGTTGTCATTTATTTAGTGTGCTCTTTCAGATTTCCACTTTATTCAAATACTGTTTTGAACTGGACACAGTTTTAGATGTTTTACCTTTTACATATCATGTCTCATTCTGTATGTCACTGGAAATTTTAATTTTTAAATGGAAAGAGCAGCCACCCTTTACAAGGAATCTTGCAAAGCACAATTTAGGATTGGGTTCTTAGATCTGATATTTCCAGTGCCATAAGAAAACACTCTTCTACCGAGAGTGTTTGTATTACATTGTATTACATTTTTATGTCTGCTTTCATCTGAAAAGCTCTGAGGGTTTCCAAATAGTCTCTCTTCCTGGTTTTGACTAGGACCATTCCTGCTTAGGATTAGGTACCCTGAGACAATTTTATGATGCTCTTCTCTTTCTTGCAGTCCGTGTTCTCTATTATACATGTGTACATCTGTCATAACTCACAGGACAGATTTCATTTTTTTCGTATATAGTCTGAGCTCTACTGTATTGGTCAGCTTTATCGTCTTTCAAATGGCAAAGTTTTGATTGCATAGATTTAGGGGTATGTGTGTGTTACATGGTGATAAACACACACATGATTTGAGAGAACTTAAATGATAGTGTGTTCCAATTTATTTATTTTGCCCTGATAATTGTAAGACAGTTGTTTTCTGCAATATAAAAATAACCATTTATAGTTACCTTGGTATCAGTTTTCAGGACAAAGTGCATTGGAGGTTATTTTGGGGAGGGGGTGACTGAGGTATGCTCATGTACCTATAAGCAGTCTCTGAATAAACTGCATAAGAGTTGTATTGTATGCAAGCCTTATTATTTATATTTTAATTTTAGGACCGTGTATATGTACAACAAAATAATGTGGAAAATGTCTACAACTTGGGATTAATTATCTTTCGAGATCAAGTTGTACGTTATGGGTGTATTAGGGATCATCTACGACAGACATTGTTGGACATGATTGCAAGGGAACGGAAAGGAGAAGTTGTGGACAGGTACAACTGCAAAAAAAAATAGCTACCTTTGATATCATTCTTGCAAAATCTTTGTTTTGTGTGCATGGGTTAATTTTGCTGCTATTGCACTTTTGTTTGCATTTTTAATTCCATTTTTAATTATTAATAGTGGGATATATTTTACGAGGCCATCAATAAAAATTACCTGGGTGGCTAATACTACACTATTTTATCAGAATCAAGATAATAACTGAAAGATTTTTTTAAAAAAAAATACATGCCATAAATATATTCAGTATCCATTTCTTACCATCTCTGCCACTGCAGTAGCTATTTGCCTTTTTCCATTCCTTACCATTTAAAAAACAATTTGAAACTTGATTCTATTTTGGCTGCAGGTTGTCCATTGGCTGTATGCACCAGTTGCACAACATTCTCCTCCTTTGGAATGTTTAGGGAGCTTCATTCTCAACACATCTTTGCTTGTAAACAAATTGTTCTTCTGACACATTTACAGAGTGTTACAGTGTTGGAGCTCTAGTAGCTATTAACACTGTTAGTAATTTAAAATGTGTACACAGTATTTCAACTTGGCCAACTCCACATTGCTACACAACCCTAAAGGTTGTAGTGTATTCATAGTAGTGCTGTGTGACCCATTCTGTTGGCACAAGGATATCTGCCTGCACAGTGGAACTTCCCTTCTGTGCACTCCCAAATCTATTCCAGGGGTTCCCTCAACACTCTGGAGTAGATATGGGATGGGCATATACTGGAGATGGGGGAAGAGTTTTGTTGTGCAGGCATAAATCCTTGTGCTAATGAAATGAGTTCATTGGATATTGCCCTTAATGCATATCAAGATGTCGATATCTACAAATTTACACAGATAAGCTAGTGTGAAGTTCCTATTCCAATTTCATAATTTAGATATAATAAAATAAATAAGATATTTTCCTGTACAAAATTACATATGGACTGGTTGCTGTGACTTATTAAATTGTTATTATTTTCATGAGGAGTTTCTAGAGATGGAGAAAGTTGTGAAATTAGGGGATTGGTGTGTGTGTTTTTGTGCACTTGAGAACACTGAATAAGATCAGTGACTTAAAGATGAAGTATCTAAAAAAAATCAGAAGAGCCAGTAAAAGAACTTTTAAAATCTTGTCTAAAATAATTGGTTCTAAACCAGGGGTCCCCAAACTTACCCTGCTTCGGGCCAGTTCCTCCGGTGCCAATCGCATGGAGGGTGGGGAGCACGCGCCCCCGCTACTTCCTGCACGGCTGCCCATCTCCGGAATGGCGCGGCACTGGAAATAGCTTGTGCGCATGCGCAAGAGTCATTTCGGGCGTGTGCCGACCCGAAAGTGCATCGAAAATTGTCGCTTGCACATGCGCACAAGCTATTTCCATCCCAGAGATGGGCAGCCACGCCGGAAATAGCGGCAGGCGCTGGGGGTTGTTGCAGGCCGGAAAATTTGCTTGCTCAGGCCGTATCCGGCCTGTGGGCCTTAGTCTGGGGACGTCTGTTATAAACAATCACCTTACTCAGAATAATACATAGCAGTTGCTTATTGTTCGTAGCATTTTGCATACACTCTCAGTGATCCTCTTGAAGTCTGTAAAACAGGCCATTGCCCACATATTGCAGATGGGGCTGGGGATAAGGGAAGGTCTCTAATGCCACCTAGTGAATTCATGGCAGCTGGAATGATAGAATTTATGACCTCATGGTTCACAGTTCAGTCTCTTCAATAACTAATTATACCAGATCTAAATGGAGACAACCAGAAATCATTATACCTAGGAAGTAAAGTTGAGCAGCCTATCAGTTCTGAGTAAACCTGATGTCACTATAGTCTCCAAAGAGCCCACCACCAAAGGAGGGATTCCTTAAACTGCCTCTTGAAGTTCATCAGCAATACACATTTTTGTTATCTCTGCATGGAGTTAACTACTATAATCTCAGGGTAAGAGTGGAGAAGTCTTTTCTTTGTTCTCTTCTAGTTCTTACATCCTTTATGAGAGGGACTTGAATTGATTGGTGAGGGTGTAAATTACATATTATATGTTTTGTTGAATGACTTCGAAAATTCTACTAATCTCTACATCTGATTTAATATTTTGACAGAGGAGCAATCAGAAATGCTTGTCAGATGTTAATGATTCTAGGCCTTGAAGGAAGATCTGTCTATGAAGAAGATTTTGAAGCCCCATTTTTAGAGATGTCAGCAGAATTCTTTCAGGTACAAAATATGTTTCAAGTGAATGTGATGTTAACTGTTTATTGGTGTTAATCTGCCTAATGAATTTGTTTGGAATTACTTGCAATTAATTTTTCTAATCATTTCCCCCCCCCCATATAAGGTTTTTAATTGTAGATATTGACTGCTATGCTGCTTAAAGAATCACTGTCCCAAACATCCAGCAAAAATAAAATGTTATTTGGAAAATAGGGAAATTCTTGGTTGTATTCAATACTGGTTATGCATAAGCAGAATGGAGTTCCACTTATGCAGTGCAACTTTGTCTTCCTCTCCTCCTCCCTGAAATGCTTTTTGTGCCCTCAAAATCTGTTCCGGCAGGTAGGGTGGGGGCCCTCCAGAGCATAATTTGGGCTGCAGTGGTAAAGAAGAAGGCAATGTCTCACACTCTCTATATATATCATGCGGATGGTGTTCTTCTCGCACATGGCATCTTTTCATCTCTGCCACTTTTCAGTGGGAGCTCCCTTCCATGCATGCACTCAGATTCAGGGGGGTCTTTTGGAGTGGAATCCCCATAAAGGGCAAGATGCTCCAATTCCAAAGAAAGATGAATATTGCTTCATCCACAGTCCACATAGACACTGGTGCGCAGATGTTGGTGGCAGTGAATCCCAACCACAAGGCTGTATTACTGGGTTCTAAATTAGCAAGTATCACTAATTAGGGGGCATGTTCAGAGTTGATGTAGCACAGCTGAGTTATAAATTGGAAAAGTCCTACTTCATATCCTGCCTGTGTCATGGACATGAGGCCAAGCCCCATCATTTCATCCTCATCGCATACTGTAATATATGAATAATAATACAGGGTTGATGTATGGATTACATTAAGGTAATAGGTATGAAGTCTTATTTCGATTAAGAATGTTTATGGTGGGGGGAGTGCATCTGTAGCAATTCTTTCAGAATATTATAGTATCACATGGCGTGCCTCTGCTTTGTTCCCATACAGATGGAGAGCCAGAAGTTTTTAGCAGAAAATAGTGCTTCAGTTTATATCAAGAAAGTAGAAGCTAGAATTAATGAAGAAATAGAACGTGTGATGCACTGCCTTGATAAATCAACAGAAGAGCCAATTGTAAAAGTTGTTGAGAGAGAGCTTATTTCCAAACATATGAAGACTATAGTGGAAATGGAGAATTCTGGTCTAGTTCACATGCTAAAAAATGGA
The DNA here is from genome assembly GCF_009819535.1 of Lacerta agilis. Taxonomy (NCBI): domain Eukaryota; kingdom Metazoa; phylum Chordata; class Lepidosauria; order Squamata; family Lacertidae; genus Lacerta; species Lacerta agilis. Next base: position 67,244,315 of record NC_046316.1, on the reverse strand, counting down.
AAAACAGAAGGTAAATCCAGATTATGCTGCTTACATGCACTGAAGTAGCTTATAAGCATGAAGTGTACTAAATATTTCTTAATTATTTATTCCTTTTTGTTAGAATATCTATATTGCTTAGAGATTTCTGTTGAAATATGAAGTGATATATATATACTAAGAAACAATTGTTTTCAATTCCCTCAGTAGCGTTATTCTATCTAAAGCTGCCTGAAGAATAATTTTTGTGACTAAGCTATAGATACTTACTACATGTCCAAAGATTTTGTAAGAAATGCCATTTTATTTTAGAAAACTATAATGTTTGTCCCTCATCAATGTTTACTAATGTAAACTTTTTGCTTTACATAGTTCCATTAGCAGATTTGTATTAGTGTGTGCTCGGTATGCTTGTGATGGTAACTAATGAGTGAGATGGTAGCTCACCTGAAATGAGTTTCAGCTCAGTTCATCCCTTGCAACAGCAATAAATTGTTATGTATCTCCAAGAAACATTTTAATAGTTTATGTGGTATTCATGCTTGCTTATTGTGATCAACCAAATACTAGTTAAATATAATTATATTTACCAATCCTAGTTTAAAAGCCAGTGGTCACTTAGCATAACGTAGCATTAGGATTCATTAGGGTTTTTAATTTGTAATCTGGCATTAGTTTTATTATATTTTGTTTTTGAAGTGGACACTCTGTGCTGATAATTTTTTTTAATTTAAATTTTAAACATTTATATCTCTTACATTCAAAGACACTCAATGTGCCATACTGCTGCAGCAAATCACCATAATGATTTTATTATTTAAGATAATACAGTGGTGCCCCGCTAGACGAATGCCTCGCTAGACGAAAAACTCGCTAGACGAACGGCATTCGTCTAGCGGAAGCTGCCCCGCAAGACGAAAAAGTCTATGGGGCTGCTTCGCAAGACGAAAAAAATTTCGTCTTTTTTTCCGTTTAGCGGAGCGCGGCTGTCATTGCCGCTTCGCTAGACGAAAAAACCGCTAGACGAAAAAATTCGTAGAACGAATTATTTTCGTCTAGCGGGGCATCACTGTATAGCATCCAAAAGGTGAAGAGCAAAAATTAAGGTAACATTTAGGACAGGTTTGTTGTGTCTGCCATTCCAGGACAGAAGGAAGAGCCTCACAATAAGACTTCATGTTAAAATATGAGTTGACAAAAATTTGAGAACACTTACTCTGTTCATCTGCTGTCTTTTGATGGAAATACCATGTTGGTGGTAGTCAATATACTTTCCCCCCATTGCAGATCTTGCTTGTATGTACAAGCTGTTCAGCCGTGTGCCGAATGGTCTTAAGACAATGTGTGAGTGTATGAGCTCCTACCTCCGAGAGCAAGGTAAAGCTCTTGTATCTGAAGAAGGAGAAGGAAAGAACCCAGTTGACTATATTCAGGTAGTTAAACCTTACATTTCTCATTTGCCCATCTTAATTGAACTTCAGATCTGGCTGCTCTTCTGCCACTGGTGGACTTACCACAAGAAAGGGCAAACTTGCTTGACTCCTTTCTCATCCCTGTAGAACTGACAAGACCCAAACCTTCAACATTTCTCAGGACAGACCAAAAAAATCACCTGCAACAGCTAAAGCAGCTAAGATAGAAGCAAAGGAAACCACACACAGGAGAGTCAATTTGTAAAGATCACACATCTTAGACAGGGGGACATCATCCTTCTAAAGCAAGTGGGGCAAGTCCCAAGAGATGATTTGTTGACAAATGGCTACACCAGCCCACTAAAACACCACCTCGGCAATTTCAGCACTGATCTTCTTTAAGCCATCTGAAGCACCTTGGAATCCTGAGGCCCTGCCTACATACTCCTAGGCAGCATCCTCACCCAAGTCACCTTGGTCTTGGGGAAGATATTCAGGGTTTCCTTGAAATCACCCAGTGATCATTGAAATGGACTGCTCTCCCTGAACTTTCTCCAAATCATTCTTCCCCAAGTGTAGAACCAAAATACATAGATGTTAAGAGCACTTTGCTATGCTATGCCCTAGAAACCATGGCACCAAGACCCAAACTGTTGAATGTTTGAATTCTAGGAAGAACCAGGACATGCAGCTGTCATTCACTTCACAGTATGTGAGGCTGTTGCCTGTGACTTCGACCTCCAGGAGCAAATACAACCATAATGAAAAAGAGTTGGTGGTGGTAGTTGCAAGATGTACTTGAGGTTATACAGGATGCATGTGAACCCTGGTGACATCCTCTTGCTAAATGCCCTCTGCACTTGAGAAACAAATCTATACTTAACAATGGATTTTCTTTTCCATTGAAAATACCAGGTTTTTCTAAGCTTAACCTAATGTTAAGTAAAGTGTTCTAGACACTTTGAAGCAATGAGATTCTTTCTTAAAGAGCAAATAGTTCTCAGTCCTATAACCTCACAATGGATGCGATTTCCATACAACATATAGTAGAAATCTGTAACAAAAATATTCAAAAAAAAATTTAAAAAAAAAATTGTCCAGTAGCACCTTAAGAGACCAACTAAGTTTTTTTCTGGGTATAAGCTTTCGTGTGCATGCACACTTCTTCAGATACCTGAAAGCTTATACCCAGAACAAACTTAGTTGGTCTCTTAAGGTGCTACTGGGCGTTTTTTTAAAAAAAAAATTGACTGTGTCAGACCACGGCTACCTACCTGAAAATAAAAAATATTCTTTATTTTTCTAAGGGTTTACTGGATTTGAAGAGTAGGTTTGATCGCTTCCTTCAAGAATCATTCAATAACGACAGGCTCTTCAAACAAACCATTGCGGGTGACTTTGAGTATTTCCTCAACCTTAACTCTAGGTCTCCAGAGTACCTCTCATTATTTATTGATGACAAGTTAAAAAAAGGAGTCAAGGGAGTAAGTATATTTTCAGTTGCAACCATGCAAATTTGTGACAAAACAGCAACATATATTTATGCAAACTTCTGTTCTCTTACAGTCCTAAAAGTATACTGTTTTAACTTTCAAAATGCAATAAGCAGTGCAGTTGAGTGAACAAATTATATGTGCTTGTCAGAATCTTTTGCAACTGCATGAACTATATATATGTGTGTAAATAAAGAGAGAACTGAATAATTCTTAATTGACTTAACCATTGTTAGTCGTAGTTTTTAGAATGATAATGCTGATAATTAGTGACATTTAAAAATGACCTATGTTAAAATGAAAGTGTTACTGGTGGCAGTGTCAGAAGTACTCATGTATGTATTCTGGTGAGTCTTGCACAGCAATACATCTTCAGCTTACAGTATGATGCCTTCAAATTCTTTGCAGCTTAGCATGGTGACCATGTAATCAGATTGCTGCCCCCCCACCCCAGCAAAGTATTTCCCCATTTAGTACTTGAATTTTTGTCCCCTAACAAGTTACTGTTGCACCAAAAACTTGAAGTCCATGCCTTCGTAGGTTTGAAGATATGTCTCCCATTCCCACTTAGTGTTTTATCACAGTGAATCACAGACAGTGTTATTTCGTGAAGTGTGAAGCTGCCCTGAGAAGGCTGTGGCTGCCATGCTACACGCTACCTGAGCAGAGCAGGATTTATTTCTGAGTAAAAATGCATTGATTGTGCTATCAGTGTTTCTTAATCATAGGATTTTGTGGGCACAATCTCTAGTGATGGAGATTGGTAGCATTTGGTTGAAAAATAATGTTTTTGTCTTTACAGCTAACTGAGCAAGAAGTAGAGACTATATTGGACAAGGCAATGGTTTTGTTTAGGTTTATGCAAGAGAAGGATGTTTTTGAACGATACTATAAACAGCACTTGGCAAGGAGGCTTCTAACAAACAAAAGTGTTTCAGATGACTCTGAGAAAAACATGATATCTAAGCTAAAGGTAAAGTTAGTCCTTGCTATCTTTTACTTAGTGACTGTTTCCCTTTGTTTCTGGTTTTAGTCCAACATTCAGTTGTCATAATTTTAGCTAATGTGGGATCATTGCAGTATACTATATTTCTAAATACTAAAGGTAGGGCAATAAAAACATTTCATTGCCAGCAAAAGTTGTTTGATAGGTTTAGTCATACTGTTTTTAAAACTTAAAACTGCAGTATTTGGAACTGCAGTCAATTTCCTGCCAGAAAGTTTGAAAAGCAGAGAGTTGAAGACGATAGAATAAAGTAGGTAATGTCAATTTTCCCTGTTCACAGATTTTCTGGAACCCTTGGTGCATGGCAGAAGGTTCCTCCCCATTCTCCATCTAAGCAAAGTCCTCTTCCTTATTTTCACAACAAAGTGAATACTTACCTGCTATTCCTTCTTGGAGAAGGATTGAAAAACACCCCACCCTATCCTTCCAACTCATCTTTTCCTCTTCTTTACCCTGCTAAAAAAAGCACTTCATATAATGTGCTTCTTTGGATAGTACAGCTGGAACTAAACTTTGATTTTAAGAATGCACCTGGGAAGAAATTTCTAATTTTTAAAATTTGAAAGCATTTATATCCTGCTTTTCCTTTTAAGCCATACACAAATAGAAAAAACAGGGGTTCAAGCCAGTATACAAAGACATGTGACTTTGTATGCTGGCCTGAACCCCTGTTTTTTCTATTTGTGTATGTTCCTATACAGTGGGTTCCTTATTTTTGTGTTTCCTCTTAAGACAGACTGATATTTAATAAAAAAAAACATAACCCAACAATATAAAACAATAGGAGATAGCACATCACTCATAATACCTTGGAAGGCTTTAAAGGCTTTAAAGCCTGATTCAAAACATAAAGAATAAGGAAGACATATTTTGTGGTATTTTAAAAAAGATTGGGTCAGCAGATTCTTCTGTTCATTTACAGAACAACAACAACAATATACAACAACAACAACAATATATTTATACCCTGCCCATCAACCATTAAAATCATGGCATACTTTTGCATTAATAGCACAACATTTTGGGATGTTTTCTACTGTTGGAACTGATGTTTGGAATCAAGCAAAATGTGTTACGCTTTTTCATAACTTTAACAAGTTCAAACATATTCTCTATATTTTGTAATGTTCTGGTTCCAAGTACCTGGCCTGAAAAAATATATATAATGGCATATATAATTTTAAAAGAATTGTTCTCTTCTTCTTCTTTATAGACTGAATGTGGATGTCAATTCACATCAAAACTGGAAGGAATGTTCAGGGATATGAGCATCTCAAATACAACAATGGATGAATTTAGGCAACATCTACAGGCAACAGGGGTAAGAACCTAACTGCTGGCTTGATCTGAACACTAATTTCAGTTATTCTAACTGAGTTTTTGAGTGAAACGCCTTTCTGAATAAAATACTGCTTTTTATTTAATTATTTTTAAATTATTTTAGAATAATGGGTTATCTTTTTGCAAGCTAGCAGCCAAAGCAGTTTAACAAAGAAAGCCAGTATTCAGCACTGTAAAATATAAAGCAGCAGCAAGATAAAACAGCAACATGTGAACTCAAATAAAGAGAGCAGCCAGTAAATAAATTACTATTTTTTCCAGCAGAAAACTAACTCTGCTACCCAAAAAAGCCACTGAATGTTAAATAGGTCAACTACTGAAAGCCCAGAAAAATAGTACAGTCTTTGTTGGGTTTCTGAAATATGCAATAAAGGTTGCAGGTGGGTCTTGGGAAATGTGTTCCAAAATTGGAGTACAACCAGAGAAAACGTCATCTTCCTGGGTTTACCTTGCTCAGGCAGAGGTCCCAAGAGAATGGCTTCCAGTTAAGATTATACTCATTGGCTATATTCAGAGGGCAGCAAGCAGTCTTTCTGATAACCAGAGTATTAGGACAGGAGTGGGGAACTATTTTTCTATTAAGGGCTGTTGACCCACAGAAAAAAGTCTATGGTGGAACACATACCAGAGTGAATTCTTGTATTGCTAAGTGGGTTGTTTTACAGGTTCTTAATTATATTATACACAATAGATAGATAGATAGATAGATAGATAGTACTGCCTAGGAAGATGGTTCTGGGATATTACCCTCTTGAGAAGCTCTGGCTACTCGGGTTGGGATCCATTGCTTAACAGGAACAATAACAATCCCTGCAGAGAGAACCAGGTAAAAGCTGTTTGATACTGGAACGAACTCCTTTGGGAGGTTGTGGACTCTCCTTCCTTGGAGGTTTTTCAGCAGAGGTTGAATGGCCATATGTCCTGGATGCTTTAATTGAGATTCCTGCATTGCAAGGGGTTAAACTAGATGACTCTCAGGGTCCCTTACAATTCTATGAGGACACCTGCTCCTTTCAAGGAATGGATGAATAGAGATAGATACTTCCAACATTTCATAAAGTAGGTGACACCATTCACTGGGCTCTGTGTGAGCAACTTGTTCCAGGTAAAAACTGGGTTAGCATGTTTACTCTGAAGTAACTCCTCCCAAATATTGCTAGCGGGTGGGAGTGTCTTCTCTTTTATGCTATTCTCAGCACAGAGCAGCTGTGCTACCCATTACCTCAGTGGTAAAGAGTCCTTAGAAAAGTTGGGAGGCTGATGAAATTAAGTAGGGGGTTCCCTGCTTTTAGTTTAGGGCTTTGAAGGTTAAAACCAACACATTGAGCTGCATCTAGAAACAAACTAGGAATCACTGGAGTTAAGAAGTAGTGCAATATTCTCACAGTGCCAGGCTCCTGTCAGCAGCTTTACTGCTGTCTTCCAAACTAGCTGAAGTTTCTAATCACTTTTCAAAGGCAACCCAAACATAACACAGTACTTGATTCAAAAGTCACACACTTCTGTAGGAACAAATATGTCCAAACGTCCAGTCAGGACTCCACTACCACTTCCTGAGGCAAGGAATTAATCCTTGGTGTCTTTGCACCTTGTTCTGCCTGCAATAAAGTCTCCTCGGGAAATGGGTACATTCTGTAAATAAATTCTTACTCTGTCTAAATCCTCTTTATTCCAATTACAGGCACTTAGGAGAATAATATATTCATCATTACCTCCCCGGTTTGGGAGTGAGTCGTTTTGTGTCCCTGCTGTTTTTCTTGGATGTAGTAGCCATTTCTCAGGTTTCCTCTGGGGAATTGTAAATATCTTTGGGCTCTTTCAACAAGCACAGAAAGTACCATCAAAAAGTGGATGCCCATTTAAATAATTTCATCATTCTTTTGAGGGTCTGCAATTGGAACACAACTTAAATTCTTTCACAAATCAGATAGAACAACAATTCAATAAATTTTATATTGTTCCTGGGTAATTGCCTAGCATTTGTTAAAATCATTGTATACTTTTGCATTTATAAACTGACATTGATTCAGATTTCAGTGTAGACAGAGTTATGAAAGTATGTGAACTGGCTTTACCTTGATTTTTCATTTTTTTATTAAGGATTTTCTTGTTTTACAAATGTGTATGCAGTGTTTCTCTCGTATTTTTCCATGCGGCATTTTTACACATCAGTTTCGTTTGTTGAGACATTGGGAAGAAAGGGGGGGAGAGAGGTGGGTGGGACGGCGATGTTTCTTCTTTACTTAATATATGTATGGTTTGGTGTCAGCGTCGTTTGTAATGGTTCTCTGTTGTTAGTTTGTGCTACTTTGATGGTGAGAGAGTTCGGGGTTGGCGTAAGGTGTGATTGTTCCTTGTTGGTTGGCTGCGGTGGTCTTTGGTTTCCTGTGTGAGTGGGGTTGGTGAGTGTTTTTGATCAGGTTAGCCATATTGATTTGTATGCCATCGGTAGATTTTTGTCATTGTCTTTTTGGGCTGTGTGTGTGAAGGGGAACCATACCAGGGTGAAGTCGTCTTCTTCTGTTTGTCCCCGTGTCTGTTTCAGCTTACTGGTTAGTTTTTCTAGTAGGCCCGTTTCCCATACTACTTGGTACCACTGGTCCATGCTTACTCCTGACAAGTCTTTCCAGTGTCTGGTTATGATGTTTCTGGCTGCTGAGTTGATGGGTTATGAGTTCTTTGTGGTGTACGTGGGCATTATTGCTTGGAAGATGTTTAGTAAGACCAATTCTGGGGTGATTTCTAGCACTTGCTTGGTTATCTTACATATTTCTCATATGGTTGTTGTCCAGAATAGTTGGATTTTGGGGCACTCCCACCACATGTGGAGGCATGTGCCTGTGGAGGTGCACCCTCTCCTGCAGTTAGGTGAGGTTCCTAGGCGTATTAGCGCTAATTTTCTGGGTGTTAGGTACCACCTGTGGGTTAGTTTCAGGGCGAGTTATTTTCTTTTCATTGATATGGATTTAATGATTTTTCATTTTATCAGCATATCATTTTCTATTCAATTTACTGACTTTAAATACATATGTGAATAGAATTGAACTGATTTTGTGTTGGTTCTTTGCTTTGTGTATGCAATTTCAGCTATTCCTCTTTCTCCCCGCTCTGTTTATAGTTTTGGATCATTGTTTTTTCTTCTTTCCCATTTGTTCTCTAGTAATTAGACATGACTGATTTCCCTCCTGCCACTTGCTCTCCAAGGGAAGCAGCAGCAGAGAAAAAGCTGTGCTGGGCATTATTACAACAAGCTGCATATATAACTGTTTCGTTCTCTTTTGTATTGAGGACAGAGACCTGTACTCAGGCCTAAAAAGTTATTTGTCCATTTGCTATAAATTCAGCAGCTTTGTCTGTATTGTGCATATTGAGGAGGAAAATTGAAAATTTTATGTAATTTATTTTGCAATTTTTGCCATTGTACATCGGTAAAGGGGTGTGTGAGAGCTCTGTGCAGGAAGGCAACAGAGGAGAGGAAGCTGGTGGTGAGAGTTAACAGGAGAGGAATATGAGTTAAGTGTAGTTGTTCAATTACAGGGACTTAGGCTGGGTTTCAGTAGGGGATGAAGTATTGGAAAAGGGAAAGACCAACGTCACTACTGCAGCTTGCAAAGCAAAGTGTGGCAGAAGGTGAGAGCTGCAAAACTGGCAATGCCAGCCCTAGGAAGCAAGATTTCTGTGGTGGTGAGTAGGTGAAGGTTTTGAAGGATGAAAAGATTGTAGAGGGTGATTGCTTTCTGGGTGCTGGAGCAAGAAAAGGGGAGACAACAAATTGGGATAAGATGAGAGAGGATAGTGCATAGGATAATCCTAGGGGTGACCACCAAAAAACTGAGGATTGTATACAACTGGATAAACTGGATGTGAGACTCTTTGGAGGATGAATTATGAGGCCAGTGTTTTATTCTGGTTCCCACAGAATCATGGGGCTTCCTTGCTTATTAAGGACAAAGGAAAATGGTGACATGCAGTACACAGGGATTTCCTTCATCACCCATCCCCACCAGCACCTGGTAGCTTTGGGATCTTGTAGCTCTTAACACTAAGAGGGAGATGGAGGTGTGTGATCCCAACAAGAGAAGCCACCTTCAGGACAGCCATGTTTACATTGCATAGTACTAATGGCATTGCTGCTTCAGAGTTGCACAAGAAGAGTCAATATTTGTAGCATTGCACTGTGGAAATTATAATATTTGTGAGGCAGTAAATTGATGGCCAGTTAGAGCCCTTTCTAGAATATGTGCTACTTTTTGATTAAAGAAACATTTTGAATCTTAAAAACAAAATCTGTTAACTGAACTGCTTCACCAGCAGGTGGCACACACCTGCTTTTTGTCATTAAAAATAATGAAGTATAATAAAACTTCTGGCAGTATTTTTGTAAATGCTGTGACCTTTTGTAATCTGTGCATTAAAAAAATAAAAGCATTTGTGTCATCAGAGTATAATTTTCAGAACTCTGTAACAGCTTAGCTCATTGAATTAAACTGACTTTTTAAGCATCTGTTACCTGATATTAGGACCCATTGATAACATAATTTTAAAGGTTGTTTGGTTAAAGGCCAACATAAATGACCTGTAGAATCAGGCTAATAGCTGAGGGGGCATATTTAAATTGGGGAAATGGTGCAAGGAAAGGGTTGAACCTCCCCCTCCCTCCAACCTCAGGATCATATTGCAATTGTCCCCCCACCTCCACCCCCATATCATTTCTAAATAAACTAGAGATTGCTTACATCTCTCATCTTTCAATCTCTCATCATAGGCTCTCAAATTATAATTTTGTAGCATGTCAAAACAAATACTGGAATTATAATTGGATCAGAATATTGACTGTAAAACCTAAGCTTGTTTATAATAACAAAAGTATTAAGAATATAAAGAGCCCTGCTGGATCAAACCAAGGATGCAACTGCTTCCATAGTGCCTCCCAATGCTTCCCAAGGGGCCCTCAAACATGAAGGTATTAGGCCTCCTCTATTCTTTGTCCTCAGCTTCTTGAACTCAAAGCTATGCTGCTTCAATATGGAGACCTCTGAATATGTTTAACTATCCTGGCATATGAAACAATTAACAATTAATTTCAATAACTATTTAAAGAATATTTAATTTCAGTAACATGCCAAATATTAAGCAATTGTCAGAAGATCAAAGCACCTGCAGAATGAGTGCACAGATGGATGTAAACAGTAAATAAGAGACTTAGCAAAGTCTTCAAAAGTGGCAGCAGTAATATGAAACAGAGAAAGTGTTGATACACATAAATGTAGTTCTGTTAACCTCAGCCAACATGGGGACAGCGTAAGCGATCCTCAGATAATTTTCACCCTCCATCCCTCAAATCCATGCCAAGGGTTTCCATATGCTATTCCATATGTGGAGCTGATGGGAATTGTGGTTCAGAGGGCCAAGGGTTTCTCACATTAGTTCTATGATTTCCTCAGTTAGCCTTTGCAGCAGTTCAAAATAGCAACTTTTTATGGTCCTTCTGTCCAGAGGCACTATCAGATAAGCAGTTTCTCTCTCTCTCTGCTTTGGCCTTGGGTAAATCCTTCAGTTCATGCCTGTCTTGGCCCCCATCTGGTTAAGTACCTATAGAATGTGAGAGAAGAAAACTCAGTAGCCTCTGCAATTCCTATCACTGCTCTCCCTTGCAGGACACAATACTTGCATAATTCCTGTGCTGTGTTTGGATTATTATTTTTTGTCCATCTCTTAACATTTCACTACACATTATACATCCTTTGCTGACACTCTCCTCCCACCAGAAAACCTCTCTGTTATCTCCATGTGTCTGGGTTGCCCTCCTATGCCCTTCTGCATTTCATAGAAAGTGTAAATTCTCCTGCTTCCACCTAAGGCTCACTTTGCACATACAAGTTTTTCTGCTGTACCCCACACCCTTGAATACCAGCTTCTAATGATTTTGCTTAATGAAATTAAGGCAGCCATGTCTGTCTTGAATAGCAAGCTATGTTATTTCCTGCTATGTGGAAGACAAAAAAAATTAACAAATGTTTGTCTTTGTATTCATGCAGGTCTCATTAGGTGGTGTTGATCTGACAGTGCGGGTTCTCACAACAGGCTACTGGCCTACTCAGTCGGCCACACCAAAGTGCAACATTCCCCCAGCCCCCAGACATGCTTTTGAAATATTTAGGAGGTAAGGAATGGTTAAGATTATTTTTGTGAATGGTTAGTGGAATGTGTTTTTTTTAAAAAAAAAAAAAAAAGGAAAAAGATATGGCTAATGGCCAGATAATCTGCATGCATTAAATGCTTCTTTATATGCAGTTGAAGCTTGCTTGCCATGTTATCAGTCACAAAATAGTAATCTTCTATATTGATATAGAAGAAGCTCTTGCTTCCATAGTTAAAAGTATAGATGATCAAATAGCCATTCAACTTCTTGAATTTTGTAGATTTTATTTAGCCAAACATAGTGGAAGGCAGCTGACACTCCAGCATCACATGGGCTCTGCAGATCTCAATGCCACCTTTTATGGTCCTGTTAAAAAGGTAAGTGCTGTGTCTGTAAACATATTGTTGCTTTGAATTGTGCCTCCAGCTATTGTGAACTTAGAAATAAAATTCAGTTCCACATACATTTCAGTCTTTCATATATAAGTTCATGTTAACAATACTTACCACTTTTAATATATATATTCAGCTGAGGGGGGAAAGTATTTGATCCCTTGCTAAATTTGCCCGTTTGATGAAGAAATGACCAGTCCATCATTTTAATGGTAGGTTTATTGTAGCTGTGAGAGACAGAATAACAACAAGAAAACTGCATCAAAAGGGACAATGGACAGGACCATGTATTGTCAAATCAAGGGTGAGCACCTCCTTAGCTCAGCCAGGGCATTGAAAATGGGTCAAGGATGGGAATTCCAGCATTACAATGACCCAAAACACATGGCCAAGGCAACAAAGGAGTAGCTCAAGAAGAAGCACATTAAGGTCATGGAGTGGCCTAGCCAATCTCCAGACCTTAATCCCATCGAAAATCTGTGGAGGGAGCTGAAGGTTTGAGTAGCTACACATCAGCCTCGAAATCTTACTGACTTGGAGAGGATCTGCAAAGAGGAGTGGGACAAAATACCTCCTGAGATGTGTGCAAACATGGTGACCACCTACAAGAAATATCTGACCTCTGTAATTGCCAACAAGGGTTTTGCCACCAAGTACCATGTCATCTTTTGCAAAGGGATCAAATACTTATTTCACTCATTATAATGCACATCTATCTCTGACTTTTGTCTTCTGGGTTTCTGGGGTTTTTCCTGTTGTTCTGTCGCTTACAGCTACAATAAACCTACCATTAAAATTATGGACTGGTCATTTCATTGTCAGAGGGAGAACGGGGATCAAATACTCTCTCTCTCTCTCTCTCTCTCTCTCTCTCTCTCTCTCTGTCTCTCTCTGTGTGTGTGTGTGTATACATACATACATACATACATACATACATACATACTGTCTAGCACTGCAAATTTCCCGGAATAGCACTCTCTGAAAATATATATATTTTCATCTTTCTGGCAGGCTTCCTTTGCTTCTGGCTCTCAGTGGAATTGTAGTTCACTTTGAGAAGCTGTGGGGTATCAGAAGCTGTGGTTGTCATAATGTGTAAAGTTTGACATTAAAAAAACTTATCCAATTTACGTATGCTGAGAAACTGCACAATCTTGACTCAGTTTTGTGAAAGCCTATTTTTCAGATGCTATGGTGGCTTGGATCTTCAGCAGGCTTATTACAAAGCAAACAGCTCTATAAGCTGTTTTGCTTTTTAATGGCAAAACTAATTATATAAACTCTGGGATAAAACGGAATAAGTATCTCAAAATGAAAATCTTTGTTTTGTATTTACAAGCAGATGAGTCAGATCATGACTTATACCTTATAGTAAGTACATAGAAAGCTGAAAGAAGGAGCATAACATAATGTTCCCAGAATGATTTTTGACTTTTTTGAAAATTAAAACAGGAAGATGGCTCAGAGGTTGGTGTAGGAGGCGCCCAAGTAACTGGCTCTAACACACGGAAGCACATATTGCAAGTCTCCACTTTCCAGATGACGATACTAATGCTCTTTAACAACAGAGAAAAATACACTTTTGAGGTATGAGCTGTGACTTTCTCTGCTAGCAGTAAAATTTTTAACTTATCTCCCAAATATGCATTCATCTTCCTCTACCGTATGGTGACGAGGGATTATTCATCCCTTTGAGCCATTTGTACAGGAAGTTCTTGAACTATTGGTATATGAGGCTGCTAACACTTTTAGAGTATTTTGGAATCTTATTGGTCCTCATCCAGGAATACCCTCACTTGTTAGTGAAAATCTGAGATTGTATCATTCATTATATACTTATATACTTAAATATTTCTTGGGTTCAGCTCTAAAAATAATTTATATGTTTCAAAGCCCTTTGATTCAAGGAAGATTTTAAAATTCCTTTGAATTGTGTTGAGTGAAATTCAAGTGTTGGAAGCCCAAACAAATATATTTATTTACAGTATTTACTGATAGTACCCATATCTTTTTCATGGTGTGTATTTTTCCTAATGGATACTCATTTTTTTTACTTGCCATGTAATGATGTGGAAAACAAATCCTTAGTTGCCATCTTGCCACCACGTGTGTGTGACAGTAGTACTTAAGTGAAATTACTCTTGTAAGTGTCACCACACAAGGTGAATTGATACATTGTGAAATTAAACAAAATCAAGCAGCCTAAATGTTAACAGTTTGTGGACAGGAAGTCTAGTTGCTACTTCCCCTTAAAACTATATTTAAATCAAAGGAAATGCAATCCTGTAATCAAGCAATTACAATTCTTTTCTAGTTTGATGTTTTAATATATTTTGTAAAAAATCTTGTTCTTATATAGACACTAATTGCTGAGCACCATGTTCAAGTGACAAGAGTATTTCCTGGACGGGAACGCTTAAGTCTGCAGGTGCAGGAATTGCATTTTTGAATGCTCCCCCCACATTTAAAAAGAAAAATCCTTACGTGTAGAAAATGAGGGAATCTGGGAAGGGTTTCTATCAGCCTTCTTTCAGTGCTTCTTTATAGTAAGGAAGCCTTTTACAAGGAACTCTCTCTACTTCCTACCTCCTACCTGGAGTCTGAAGTGGTATAGTTCAGAGGGACTCTTCGGCACACCTGTGCCAAGAGGGAAAGGCCATGGCTCAGTGGTAGAACAGATTCCTTTAATGCAAAAGGTCCCAGGTTCAATCCCCAGTATCTCCAGGTAGGGCTGGGAGTGACCTTTGTCCTGAACCATAGAGAGCCACTGTCAGTTAGAATAGACAGTACTAAGCTAGATGGACCACTAGTTTCACTTGGTATATGTAAAACTTCCTATGTTCCTATATGCTGAACATATAGATCATCCAACTCCTCTACAGATTTGTGAACAAGGTGTCCTGTGCTACAGTAACTTGCACAGTTGAAGTTTATATAGATTACTGTATTAAGTGATAAAATTAAGTGCTGAAACACACTGCTGTCAACTTATACAGTCTAGAGTAACTTTCACTTTTTCTTTAAATAGCCTTTTCAGCTATGAATTATATATAGATTTACTGCCAGATGTTTTCTGAATTTGTCAAAATAACCATTGATAGTCTTGAACTAGTTTGATTAGAGGGGGAAGACATCTTCAAAACTGTTCAGAATTTTGTTTTCTTCATGACTACCTTTTGCCATAATAATAATAATAATTTTATTATTTATACCCCACCCATCTGGCTGTTAAATTTAATGTAGGAAATACAACAAGAGACGGATATCCCCGAAAGAGAGCTTGTACGAGCGCTACAGTCCCTTGCGTGTGGAAAGCCAACACAACGGGTTCTCACAAAAGAGCCAAAATCAAAAGAAATAGAAAATGGACACATATTTACAGTGAATGACCAGTTCACATCCAAACTGCACAGAGTCAAGATTCAAACAGGTATGCTCACTTTCATTTTCAGCTCCCACGTCTAGACTCTGTCCAACTCCTGAATTTACAATATTGGAATCATACATTCTAGTACGGAAACTAAACTGGTCACCCATTCTTAGAGGTGCCTTCAAGGAAGTAATATATTCTTGAACCAATGCTTGCCTCAGTGCAAGCTGGATAGGATTCTGTTATCTTCTATTTGTGATAATTTCATGTCATGTACTGTGGATAATATAAATATTCATATAGCGATGGCCTTATAATTCCAGGTGGGTGTTTAACTTAAAATATTTTGTGAGCTTTATGCTTGCACATCCTTAAAGCCTTCATTTACTTCAGACATGAGAGCCCTGCTGTATCAGGCAAAATACCCATCTGGTCCAGCATCCTGTTTTTACAGTGGCCAACCAGATGCCTATAGGTAGGCCGCAAGCAGGACCTGAATACAACAGCACTCTCTCTGCTTGTAATTCCCAGCAACTGGTGTTCCAAGGCATACTGCCTCCGACAGTGGAGTGAGAACATAAACCATCATAGCTAATAATCTTTGGTAGCCTTATCATTTCTTCTTGACTAGTATATAGTTAAATTACCAGTGATACACAGGATACTCATACAAAATGAAAATGGAGATGGATCCAAATTGGAAGGTAAATGGAAGCCTAAAATGGAAGAAGTAGGATAAAGATCCACTGACAGCAGCTACAGATACAGAAAATGCTGCCCTTTTAGATTTTGTGAACTACTTATGCTAGGAAAGCTGCACGATTATAGCAAATGCAAAGACCCAGTTCTCTTACTATCTCAGTAGAAACTGGCACTTCAACAAAGCAAGCTAAACTAGCCCCAAAGGTTGTATTATATAACTTATTTCCATGTGTGACTGAATATATGAAACCCAGTGTTATCCAGAATTGCAATTTAACAAATGTGAAGGAACATTTTAAATGCATTAAGTTGTGGTCTAAAAATAACAAATCCCTCAAGAAGCATTTTACCTGTTTTAAAACTTGTTGCTTTAACAGATAATCATTTATTAATCTTAAATATGTTCCATTTTTGCACTTTGGTTGATTGTCCTTTTGCATCATATTCTGTTTCAAGTATTTATTGACACTGCTATAGAAAAATATTTTGGTTTTAGTATCTTTAGAATTAAATAGCTACAGTATTTCTAAATTGAGATATTTCTTCTATTCTTTCAGTTGCTGCCAAACAAGGAGAATCGGACCCAGAAAGAAAAGAAACAAGACAGAAAGTAGATGATGACAGAAAACATGAGATAGAGGCTGCTATAGTCCGGATAATGAAATCTAGGAAGAAGATGCAGCATAATGTTCTAGTAGCAGAGGTAATCTCACTCACTGAATGGGGTTAGCCAAGGGTGGATGTGGCCCGCAGACCAAAAGGGTTAGCCACCTCTGCTTTAGAGCAGTGCCAACTGTGTAATAAAAATAAATCGCTGCTGAACTCTTGAGGCTACTAACTACATCTTTTGGTAGAGATGATTGGTTGCTTTATAGAATGTTGATTAATATGCAGTGGCCTTTTGTGAAACATAGCTAACTGAGGTGGCACAAGTTTGCTCTTGTTTTAAAGTCTAGTGTGTGCATCCTTGCTGTGCCAGTATCATTATCAATATTAAAATATTTTTTATTACATTCCAGGTAACTCAACAACTGAAGGCACGATTCCTACCAAGTCCAGTTGTTATTAAAAAGCGTATTGAAGGACTTATTGAGCGTGAATATTTGGCACGAACACCTGAGGACCGCAAAGTATACACTTACGTAGCATAAAATGTGTTCCGCAAATATGATTTATTCTTGGACTATACTCTTCGCATGAACTGGGAAGTTCTTTTAAATCATTAAATATTAAGACGACCATCTCTTCTATTAAATTACAATACATGTTCTAGATCATTCAGATCAAGCCTTTTCTCCTTCAGAGAGTTTTTCAACATCAAAATGATTGAGCTTCAAGCTTCTCAGCGTTTATCCCAGTAGAAATCATCCTTACAGTTCCTCGGGAAAATGTGAATGTGCCGCGTTTTGTTTTCAATACTGTATGAAAACAGGAAAAAATAAAATAAAAACAAATTTAGAAAATACAGCTCATTAAAAAATAAAATTGTTGGAATTTCATTTCCCCGGATCTTCAGTGTTGATGTAAATGTGTTTTCTGTAGTGTTGCTTAGCACTTTGCGCATTGTATACGTTGGGTTACAAGAAAAACACAGCTGGTAAGACTGAATTTCCAAAAATACTGCTCTGCTTTGGACATTTCTTTAAAAGGCCATGTTTAATTTAAATATTTGGTGAATTTATAAAGGCCTGAGAACACAGTTTTGGCATGCTTTACTTCTCCACCTGCATTCATTCATGTTCCAGCTAATATGATCAGGAACCTTTTTTTCTTGGCACAGTTATGGGCTGTAATATTTGGCCTTCCCTTTTGTAATTTGAGTTCTTCCAAATTAAGTTACATACTGATTAGGTTTGATCTGGTTCCTTTATAGGAGAAATGGGAAGAAATTTAGTGTGTATAAACTGTATGATACTTTTTGCTGTTGTACTCACTGCTCATAGTGGACTGTACAGAGCGATGTTTTTATTTCACTCAATGTAGACAAAACAAATTTAAAATAAATGGATTTAGTGTACAAGGAGCACTAATTCAAGTGTATTTAGAGCACAGGGATGGCAATTTATTAAACTAAATATTGCCCCTTGGAGAAGCACATTAGCCTGCACTCTATTCACGAAGTAGAGAGGGGGTTATGGCTTTTGTTTTCCCACTTTTCAAAAGGTTCAAGTGAAGCCATTGTGCACTATTAATTTACTGTTTTAAAATGCAATCTAAAAATGCAATAAATATTGTTACTTTGATCTTAATGAAATCTCCAGTTCTTACAGCAAATATTTTCTCCCTTTCCTCAGGGTGGTTCAGCATAACATTTGCTCCAGTGCTTTCAAAACCAGGGTATTTCTTAGAGGATGTTCGTAAATGTTAACTTTATGTAGTCCCTGTACCATATAACATACTTGCTTTTGCATCAAATAACTATCTTCTTTAGAGATCACCCTAAAGTTGCCACTGGTGAATTAAATCTAGCTTTTTTCATGCATAGTAATAGATAACCTCTCAGATGTAACAGGTCTGATTGTTTTCTCTGTAACATTGCGAACTTAAAAAACAAAACTGGTGCAGCATGAAAAAAGTTGAAGTTTTTGGGGGGGAGGGGGAGATGCAAATTCCCTAATGCCTGTTATGTGTTGTCCCCTTTTAAAGGGGTCTGTATTTAAGCAGTATTCACCTAGCAATCCATGTTGGTCTCTGTCAGGATGAAATGTACAGCTACTGCTAGATGGGAAAACTTCCAAGAACTCAGTTGAGCATTTTGCTGCAGTATACTGTATTTGTATGCTTACTTGAATATATAACAAATCCTTTTTTTGTAGAATAGCTGCTACTTAGCAGGTGTTTAGTACATTTGCAATGTTTCTCATATATTGTCAGTTATCCTTGTGATGATGTAGTAAGGTAAGTCAAAAGAATGATGGATGGGAAAGAGAAATTGAAAAGTGTGGGGGGTGAAGCTGAAAGACAAAGGTAAAGAGTAAAGGGACCCCTGACCGTTAACTGATAAAGAAATAAAAGTGGTTCTGTGACACAGGCTTTTTGAAGCAAACACAGATAAATTGCGTAGGTTTCAGCAGCAACGAACTGAATATGTTTATACCTTCCCAAGATTTCCCAGCCAATTTTTTAAAAGTAACTTAAGATTGTAACCTATACTTACTTGAACATGCAGGTGATTGCTCTTAATATTTCTCATTGTTTCTTATTGAGGCTACTACTGTCTGCTGGTCATGTTCACTACATGAATTAGGCAAGTTTGCTTTAACATTCCTTTTTTGTAGTATTGTTAGCATGCCCTATCCTTGCATTCAATTCTTTTCATAAGCTTGAAAGGCGTGGATTTGCTAGGGAATTTATAACAGTCGGCAACAAGCATGCCAATTTAATTAACTGTAAATTTAAGAACTATATCTGGCAGACTTCTCATTGTGACTGAAGTTTAGCTGCTGCAAGATAAACTTTACTTTGCTCTATAAAGCCACATCCTGTCTGCCCTATCTTTCAGTAGCCATTTGCTGATAGGAAGGAAGCAGTGTTGTCTTATTGCACTGTTTCAGGCTCTAGGGCTGATAAAAATAGCCAGTAGGATGCCACTTAAGGGACTGTTATTTCGTGTCCTATTGAATAAGGTATTCACAAGATACATCTGCTCTGCAGGTGAGGAATGCTGGCATGCAGGACTGAGATAAGGCTGCCTGCTGGTGCAAGCTGATATGTTTTCTCCTATGCAAGTATATAATGGGGTCCTATATACTTGATCCTTTGATCTAGTGTCTGAATGCAAATTGGGCCAGAATTTTTAAGTAGCAACAACTCTGGAAACAAAATTTGTTTTTGCTGTGCGAGGAGGGTTGCTTAGCCCTTTCTGCCATTTCTCTCACTAAAATTGCACCCACCCCACAAGCTATTTGCCCTGCTGAGGAAAATGTATTCAGTTCAACCTCCCACCCTAGTATGATGTTTTAAAAGGTATATGTGGAATGGGGATCTGCTTCTAGATTTCCTGCACATCATCTAGTTTAACCTTTAGATTGTTGCTGATTTATATTAAGGCTGAATAATACTCTATGATCAACACTGTTTCTAGAGGTTTTGGGAGGTGGGTGAAGGAGTTTGTTTTTTAAAGTTTTCCTTGCTCAACCCGTTTGCTTTGACTCCTGTTTACAGCCTTGGCAGCATTTGCAAACCCTACTACTTCTTAACTCCATTTCCACTGAGAGCCAGTGTGGTGTAGTGGTTAAGAGCGGCAGACTCGTTATCTGGGGAACCGGGTTCGCGTCTCCACTCCTCCACATGCAGCTGCTGGGTGACCTTGGGCTAGTCACACTTCTCTGAAGTCTCTCAGCCCCACTCACCTCACAGAGTGTTTGTTGTGGGGGAGGAAGGGAAAGGAGAATGTTAGCCGCTTTGAGACTCCTTCGGGTAGTGAAAAGCGGGATATCAAATCCAAACTCTTCTTCCCTATTATTCTGTGTCAATTAAGGCAAAAAGCATTGTGTCCACTCCAGATACACTTCATGATGATGCCACATAGAATCATTGAATTGTAGAGTTGGAAGGGATCTCGCGGGTCATCTAGCTCGACCCCCTCTCAACTAAAGCATTCATGATAGATGGCCATCTAACCTCTGCTTAAAAACCTCCAAGGAAGGAGAATCCACCACCTCCTGAGGGAGTCCACTCCACTGTCAAACAGCTTTTACTGACAAAAAGTTCTTCCTGGTGTTTTGTCGGAATCTCCCTTCTTGTAACTTGAAGCTGTTGGTTCAGGTTCTACCCTCTGAAGCAGGAGAATACAAGCTTGCTCCATCCTCCATGTGACAGCCCTTTAGATATTTGAAGATGCCTATCAAATATCTACCATTTCAGATTTTACCACTGTGTAGCAGAAGGGGAGCATTGTTACACCATCACTGCTGCTAACATGAGTCAGCAGTTGGTTCCAATTATATGGGTGTGGGGAACATTTGGCCCTCCAGATACTGCTGAACTGGCTCCCATCAACCCCAGCAAGCTTTACCAATAAATACAGCCAATGGGAGTTGTAGTTCAGCAACATCTGGATGGCCAAAGTTTTCCCACCTGCTATTACAGGTGTTAACAAAGAATTGCAAAAAGGTTGGGGGGGGGGCCTTTTTGCATCAAGTAGACAAGTTGGGACATGTTTTGACTCAGCCTCTGTGAACATGTTTATTTTCTATCATTAGACGATGCTATAGTGCTGTTTGCTGGCACAGAGCCAGCAAAGGGTAGGCCCTATCCACTACCTCTCGGGAGGTGTAGACAGCCATTCTGGATAGAACTACAGAAAACAGACCCTCAAATCTATAATGCGTTGAGGCAAAGTTTTTCAGTCCTGTTAAGATCAAATTACAGTTCCTAAAAGCAAACTCTTAACCATATGAAAGAACCTTCCTTGAAAAGGGATCCCTCTTCAGCATGGGAGGGAAATGGTTAAAATCACAATTGTTTGAATCCAGCACAGTAAATATGAAAACTGCAAAAACTGTAAAGATGCCTACATAAAGTTGTGATTGTGTTAATGTGCAGCTTTAGAGTAAATTAATGCAGCTCCTGTTTTCTGTACTTAGTATTTTTGCCATGCTTACTGAAATCCTTGTTCTGCTTTGTTTCTGAGCTCCATACAGCTTTTCCCTTAAAATGGTTGCTGCACTTTTATATTATTAAAGCAGTGATTGACATGTTCTGCTTAAAAGCGGGATGTTTTAGAAGGCAATGATACCATAACTTTCCACAGAATTCCAATTTCTGTGAATCTACTCGACAATAACATTTGAATCCTCTAAATGACAGAACAGCCCTCTCCCATCATAGTATTGTGACAAGAACCCACTATCATTTGGTGATGGAGGCTGGTTTATTGGAGAAGTAATCTACTGAGACACCTAAAATTACACTGTAGAGCAATCTGCCAAGGCAGCTTTGCAATTATGTCACAAAACCTTTTGTAGAGCATTACGGGAGGAAATGCAGGGTTACCTTCAATGTATATTAAATTGTGGCTTTACCCTTCGTCGTGGAGCTGATAGGCAGAACTACACAGAATATTAACATACATTGGATGGAAGTTACAGATGAGATGGAAGGTAACATGATCCCGAAGACTTTGTTTGAAACTAGGGTTGACTGAAATTTAGTTGATTATTTGCTTTAGTGGGTTAGCCAGTTTATTGGTTAAATCTGCAAATATTTGCATAATTAGTTCTGAAGGGGGAAAGGTTTACTTTGAGCCAGAATCAATGAAGCAGGGGTGCTAGCGGGAGCAACAGAACTTATCCCACCTACCCGCCATGCTGCCAAAATTAGCATTTGTAGAATTTCTACACAACATTTTTTTCAGGTGGAGCACATTGTATTCTTTGAAATGTGCACATCTTCATTTTAATTACTGCCATGTCTGGATGGAATGTAGACATGCTTAATGCTCAGGAATTCTGCACCTGATGACAGGCCTGCATATCTTTGACCATATCTCCAAGATAGCTTCCATCATTTCAACAGATCAATAGATCATTCACAATACTTGCAACTTGAACTATATCCAATCAATAACAAGCAGCCAGATAAAATTGCACAACTTGTCCTGCATTTTGCAGATTTATTTACAGCCTGCACTTAGTGTTGTCCTGTAAATGCTTTCTTAACTGCTGTTGGAATATATTTTCCTGTCCCTCAGCCCAGTTTTACTACTTAATGTAAACTAAAACACTTTTCTCCAGTGGAGGCTATGTTAGGTCATATGATGAAACATTTGCTTCTAACAGCATCAACATGTTTGAGAACGTCAGAATCTAGTGAATGCATCGTCTGAGCAAGTTTGCACATGCATGGGCATCATGAAGTAATTATGGTATCAAGTGATGGCTGGCATATTTGGGGGGCGGGGGAAGCAGCACAGGGTGGATAGGACACTTATGTAATAACAGCTTTGGTGGAGACAATTCACCTACTGAGCCACAAGTAATTCACTGTCAAGAGCTTGGGTGGCACCTTGTTGGATGATACATAAATGGATGGATAAGTAAGGCATTAGTGAACAATTTGATGTGGGAATGGGAATGGAAAGCATGAATTCTGCAAATGGTCTGAGAAACTTTGAGGCCAGACTAACCTATAATATGGAGTGGGGAACCTCAGGCCCCACAACCAAATACAGCCTCCCAGGCTTCTTTCTCTGGTTCTTAGGGTGCTCCCAAGAATATACCTCCTCAGATCAAAAATCTCAAACAGCTATGCTCTACACCTTTCTTGAGTGATTTTGACTGGCAGAGATGTGACAATGTCCCTTTCTTTCTTAGATGGATAATGGTGGAACGGCGGGGAGCAGGTGATTCTTGTGCTGCTGGAACAGAGCCTTCTCTATAAAAGTCATCCACATTTTTTTGCCTTTGGCCCCGCCACTACTGGCATGTGTAGGGGAGCGGGTGGCGCTATTGCCCTATTACACTTTGGTCTAAATCACTGACCCTCTCGGGCTGGCTGATCGGAACGTCAGCGGTTCGAATCCGCACAAGGTGAGCTCCCATTGCGCTGTCCCAGCTTTTGCCAACCTAGCAGTTCAAAAGCATGCCAGTGCAAGTAGATATGTACCACTGCGGTGGGAAGGCAGACGCCGTTTCCATGCACTCTGGCACTCGTCAGTGTCCTGTTGCACCAGAAACGGTTTAGTCATGCTGGCCACATGTCCTGAAAAGCTGTCTGCGGACAAACGCCAGCTCCTTCGGCCTTAAGTGAGATGAACACTGCATCCCATAGTCACCTTTGACTGGACTTAACCATCCTGGGGTCCTTTACCTTTAACTGGCATGTGGCCCCTGGGAAGCCCTTTGGCTGTAAATGATTCCTTGCCCCTGTTATGAGATATACGCGCCACTGTATCAGTGTCTGGGTATCCTTGTAGAATAGCAATGCCTGCAGAACAGGCGAGTTGCAAGGTTAAAGAGGAGCGGGTGTAAACATTGCCTTGGTTGCTGCGCCCACCGCCGGAGTGTGGCCCTCAGGAGCTTTGGCCCCAAAGGACCTGACTCAAGTTCCCCACCCTGTGGCAAGGATTCGGCCTAGCGTCGCCTGATGCGCCACGCAGGTGCCCCACGACCCCCAGCAACCTATGCCTGGCCCTTCCCCTGCCCTGTTTAAGTAAAGTGGGGTTTGGGACTGGCTGGGAGGTTTGGGCAGCTTCGCTCCTGAGGCGGCCGCGTCCCTCCCCCCCTCCTGCGAGCAGCTGCTAAAATCCGGCGCGCGGGGGTGGGGGGGGGAGCGCGGCGATCCCGCCTCCCAGTGGCGCGGAGAGGGCGGGCCGTGGCGGCAGAGCGCGGCTTGGGCAGAGGCGAAGCCGGCGTCCCGGCTCACTTGTTGCAGGATGGGCTGCAGGCGCGGTTGGCCGAGGAGGCGCAGGAGGCTCCGGGGCGCCTTCCCGGCGCAGGCACCATGGAACCGGGCGCTGGCTCTGTCAGGTAAGCGCGGGGCTGCCGAGGTAAGCGATGGAGCCGCTGGCCCGAGCGTTTGTTGTTTGGTATCCAGGCTGCGGCGCGTCTCTTCGGACTCCGGCGTTGCTCTTTCCTGTATCTCGACTCCCTCTCCTGCCTTTTCTCCAGCGAGGATGGGTGGTGGGTGCTTTTCCCAAGGAAACGGGAACGATAGGCGTCGCCTGTTGGGTTTTCCTCCCGGTTGGGGGGCTGCTCCTTTAACCCCCCACCCCAAAGATCACGTCGCCAACTTTGTTGCCCAGGCTTGCCAAAAACTTAAAATGCAGGCTCCTCCAGCCCGGCCCTTCCTAGTCTCTCAGGGAACTGAAGAGCACTATGGTTGTTGTTTTTCCACCGGATGGAAGTTGGGAGCAGGAGAGAAATGCAGCTTTAAATATTTTACCTTGTAAAAGAGGCGTGAGTCTGTTTTTTTCCCCCAGGGTCGTTTTTTTTGCCCCCCCCCAATTTTTTTTTTATTGTGTGTTTTTTTAGTCAGTCGTGTTTAAATTTAGGCTGCCTTGGGTCCTGCAGTGCGAAAAGGTCGGCTGGGCTAAGCAAGATATAAAATCAGTCAATCCATTAATCCATTAATAAAATCCAGCTTTTTCAGACCCAGAACTCACCTTTAACTCATTGGCACTGCAGCTGTTGTGATCCACCTTCGATCAGGCTGTGTGAGCTGGCAATGGGTCGCTTCCCACCAGGGAAGGCAGCTGGTGTAAGTAATCTCACGGGGCTGAGAAACGGGTAGGGTGGAAGCTGCCTCAAACAAAAGTCTTATCTAGTCTGGCATCCTTTCCGCCCTCTACCTAGATGCCTTTGGGGAGCCCAAAAACAAGAGCATGAGGTCTGTAGTCTTCTCCCTCTGTTGTTTTCCTCCAGCGACTGGTATTCAGAGGCAGGCAGCCTGGGCTCCTAACATGTATTATTCGGATTGTAAATGGTTTTAACTGATTCTAATGGTTACTGTTGGTGTATTTATAGAAGTATTTCTGTGCTTTCATATCATAAAATAGGGTAGTGAGTACAGAACACCATTAAAAGCAATACAAAGAATAATTAAAGTGACTGCAGATGCTTAATTAGACAAAAGCTTGTCTGCACAGAAAGGTCTTCAAGAGACTCCTGAAACTTTGCTAGACTAACACAGCATGGGACCAACCACTAACTTCTAGTTGGGGCCAGTAAGGTGTCTTTGACACAGGGATGATACTGTATTTTTACATTGTTGTGACCCACTCAGAGACCTTATGGTGAAGAATGGGTAAATAATAATAATAATAATAATAATAATAATAATAATAATAATAAAATAAATAAATAAATAAATAAATAATGCTGTCATGGCTAGTATCTATAGATAGCCTTATTCCCATAGCATTTGTCTGTAAGAGTCCTTTGCTGATCAAGTTTTAGCTGCAAATAACAACTTCCACTTTTCCTTTCACCACTTTTAAGGAGAAGCGTAGTGCGATCCTCTGTATGTTTGTTCAGAAGTTTTCCCTACGAGTTCAGGAAGACTTGCTTCCACAAGAGTGTGTAGGGATTGTAGCATTAGGCTTACTTTGGAATAGGAGCCTCTCTGAGTAAGTTCCATTGGGTTACTTCATTGGGGCTAGTTTGAGTAGACAAGTGTAGGATTGTGTTGTTAAGCTTGCAACACAATGCACCAGGCATTATTGGTACTGTACCCAAAAAGGTTTTTCAAATGATACACTTTTTATTCTCTCTTCCCATCACACACACACCAAAAACCCGTTTGTCTTCCACTTACCATATGTACACATCCTTCACTCTTCCAAAATCTGGATGTGTACTTACTACAAAGAAACCACTTGTCCTTCACTGCTTACTGTTTGGTGCAAAGTGGGTTTGCCATGCTGTTCTGTTGTTGAATGAGGAGCAGATAAAGGGCCATATGATGAAACCTTTGCAGTATCAGTTTTTATATACACATACATTTGTATTTGGCTAAATCTGTTGTGTGTTTTTTTAAAAAAAAGAATATTCACAAAACGATGTACATAAAAGCAAAAGTAAAAAGGTAAGAAAGAAAGCCCATTTTGCAAAGAAGTAATATATCAAGAGGTTACCAGGGTAGCTTGTCCCTATTCATCCTCTTGGGTAGGTTATTTGAGAAATGTGACCTTTTGACTTGTGCTTAACTTTGGTCTCTGGCTTCCCTGCCTGCAACTCACTAAGAACTGCTATGGGAACAGTTCTGCAGCCTCCAAGAAAGTGAGGTGATGAAGGGCAAGGAGGATGGAAAGAGAAGGGAAATTATATGGCTATTAATCAATTGTTTTGGCATTGTGATGGTAAAAAGTGACCTATCTGTGGGAACAAATAAAATCATTATTAACGTAGCTTTAAAAAGCAACATAAGCAAAATATAGGTACCTCCTGCCAAGCCTCTCTCTTAATTTAGATCAAGGAGTTGGAGAGAGGCAAGAAAATTTTGTTACTCATGTAAAGCCGAATCTTATAATATACACACTTAACCTTGAAGTGATTATTAATGGCACTTCTGAGTGGAGGTGTTTAGGATTGCTCCATTAGTCTTCATCCCTGACTAGGGGAAGAAAAACAAATGGTAAATCCCTTATCCCATTTACTTCGGAGTAAGCCCCAGTGAATTCCATTAAATGGACTTCTTGGTAGACATGGGTAGGGTTGCACAGTAAGGGATTAAACCAGTGGCCGCCAAGAAGTGCGTTTTGGGTTGGGATCTGGAGGAAGAGAGTGAGGTAGCAACATTGCTGAGATCTTTAGAAGCTGGGTCACAAATAAGAAGTCCTCAGTTTTCTGTGCAAACTATTATCAACATTGATTTTGCTTCTCTTTTTAAACAAAGGCAAATCTGCCTTTAAAGCTTCTTATTTTGGATATTTGAATGGTTGAGACACAACTGATCTAACTAAATTGGAGTAACTACTCTTGCTTAATAACATAACTACCATGCTAACTTGGACCATGTTTAACACAGACCAACGTTCTTTGCAAGAACCCAACAGGCATTTGGTGTTTGCCTTGGGCTGCCATCTCCCTTGTGTCCATCCCTGATACAAAGAACCAGCTTCTGCTCAGGAATATGAAAAGTGTGAACCCCTCTACCATAACAGCACAAAACTGGGGTACTATCCAAAGCTCTCACAGCTTTGTCTTTGTTGTTATTGTTGTTTGTTGTTGTTCACAGAGATTTTGAAGCATAGAATTTTGGCAGGTGGCAAGAGTCAGGGAAGACGTTCATCCTTATGAGATCACTACTGACTCTCTTGCACGTTTGTCTGTGCGCAAGAAAGCATGTTAAGAGGGTACAGGCCAGGGGGCTTGCATGGATGGGGCAGGCTACACAGTGACAGTAGGCTCTTGGCATATTGGCTGTGTCTGTTTAGCGGTGGATAAAGTTTTAAGTGTTAGAATCATAGAATTTTTGGAAGAGTTTTTGAAAGTTGAAGAAAATTTAATCTGTTTTTAGTATGTTAGCTTTTGTATGTTTCAAAGTACTTTGCTATTTTTTCTTGATCTCGCTGTTTCATCTTTTGGTAAACTGGGTGGGGTTTTTGTTGTTGTTTTACACAATCAAGTGGTGTATAAATTTTATAAAATAAGTAATTTAGTCATTGATCCAGATCAATGCACATATTAGTCCTGGGCTGAGCTTCATCTAGAGCAGTTTCCCAAACTTGGGTCTCCAGCTGTTTTTGGACTACAACTCCCATCGTCCCTAGCTAGCAGGAACAGTGAAAAGGGATGATGGGAATTGTAGTCCACAAGCAGCTGTTTGGGAAACTCTGATCTAGAGTAGCTAAAGGCACCTCCAACAGCTAGGCTAACTCTTGCCTCCCCAGCAGCACTATGCAGGAAGATTTTCCCCACCTCCCTGGGAACAGTGACTGAAGTATGCTCCCCGCCAAGCCTAATTGTAGTGTGAGGGGCACTTTGGGGTGGGGCATTATGTACCTGGCCCATATGACTTGCTTAAAGCAGTCCTAGCATCAGTTGGCAACCTCACCATAAAGGAACTGTGCCATTTGAAAGCACTCGTGTTAAGTAAAATCAATATGGTATGGCTGGACTAGATTATCCAATGTACCCCATATGTACCAATGTACCAATAACTTCTGTTTTTTCAGGTTCCAATGCAGTGGATTGACAGCATTTGCTACAAGTAAGTAATCCTTTCCTTGCAGTATATGTGCTTTGATTAAGGAAGGGATGCTAGAGATTAGATGCCGAAGTCCTGAAAACTAGTTCAGAAACTTTAGTTGGTTGGGTGCTTTCCATTCTCCTTGCAGTCTGCAAAGTATAAAAGCCTTATATTGGTAGAAATGTAATTCTAGCAGCTGTCTGAATACTGATAAGGTTTTCTGCTTTATGGGATCTGGTACCACACATCATTCCCAAGTGCAGTTCTTATTGAAAATGCTAAGAACTCCAAATGACTCAGACTGGCATGAATTAGCGTTGCTTCCTTCCCGATGGACATATATTAGTACATGCACATCAGCAAATCAACCTGGTGCCAAGAGGAGAGATGCCTCCACTCATTCCAAGCTCCCCACAGCCCAATGTAAGGCAGTTTGGAGTGCTCTGCCCATTTCAAATATACTTTTTTATTATGTCCAAACAATAGGAATATATTTTTCTATTGACGTTAGGGAGACACCCCAGGAATTCCAAATGGCCCTGGTTTGAGATAGCATTGGGCTTGGAATCGTGCACATAGGCAGGCACAGCCAAGCTTCATACTTTGGGAAGTTTCATCCTTTGGGAACCCTACTCCCAGCTATTGTGTTTACCATCCCAGTGAATTTTACTTGGTTTTCTCTCTTTCATTCTGATTCTCTTTCTTTCCTTTTTTGCCAGGGTTAGAATTTGAAAAGGGACCAGCTTTTTGAGGCTCCATGAACAGCTCAAACAGCCGCCTAGAGAGGCGGAAGGAACAATGTCATGCCAGCTGCAGTATAAATTACCAATTAGAAAAGCTGTCATGGGTGTGTTTCATGTGAGGACAAAGCATGGGCTGTTTACGACCAGAAGGCCAGAGGGATGTGCATATGCACGCCTGCTGCTCCCATAAAGATAGCCTTTATCTTTCTACTCTAAAATAGCCGCAAACTTTTATTAAGAGTTTGAACTTTTTTATTTTTGAATAGAAAGGATGAAACTATTAACACAAGCCAAATGGTGTTTGCTCAAAGGGGCTTTGTAAAAATACAAAAAAAATCAGTTTATAGTTATTTGGGGTCTGTTGAATTGCACCTCCTAAAAAGTACTGCATTACCTGTTTGGTGTGCTCAATATTGTAATCCATCTTAATTGTACAAGGGAGCGATCCTGGCTCCTGTCCAGGAGAGGTGACGCCACAGCTGCATTCAAAGCCCTGCTGTGAAAGCCAGTCAGGCTGCAAGGTAGGGGTAGGCGATTTCTTCCCCATTTTGCAGAAAGAGTCAGTAGATGAGAGATGAAGTTGCTGAACTTGGGCCACAGTGGGTCTCAGCTCCACCCCTCCCTGCCACAGAAATACCTCTATTCTGTGGATCTTATATGGTAGGGGCACGGGTGGCGCTGTGGTCTAAACCACTGAGCCTCTTGGGCTTGCCAATCAGAAGGTCGGTGGCCACGATGGAGTAAGCTCCTGTTGCTCTGTCCCAGCTCCTGCCAACCTCTCAGTTCAAAAGCATGCCAGTGCAAGTAGATATATAGGTACTGCTGCGACAGGAAGGTAAATGGCGTTTCCGTGCGCTCCGGTTTCCATCACAGTGTTCCATTGCGCCAGAAGCGGTTTAGTTATGCTGGCCACATGACCCGGAAAGCTGTCTGTGTACGAACCTCGGCTCCATTGGCCTGAAAGCGAGATGAGCGCCACAGCCCCATAGTTGCCTTTGAATGGACTTAACCGTCCAGGGGTCATTTATCATCTTACCTTTCTGTGGATTTATGCTAGCTGTTGCCAGTGGGGATCTCTTTGATGGCAGTTTCCAACCACCTCCAATTTTGGTAGGTGTACTTAGAATATATACAGCAGTGAAGGACCCATATTGGTGGATCCCAGAAAATGGACACAATCGCTGCTTCCTAACCCCTTCCAAGATGGTGGATTGAGGGTTAGGATTGCTCTGTGAGGCTGCAGTCATGTGCATACTAATCTGGGAGTAAGCCCTGTTGAACATAGTGAGCTCTGTTGAACAGGATGGGACTTACATCTGAGTAAATAGGCATAGTGTCACATTGTAAAGCAAGCAGGGATGAACAGATCAGTTTATTTCCAGTGCATATCAATTTTGTGTGCTAATTCATAAGTCAGTTCTGTCCCATTTTTGCATTCTGCACCTTTTTTGCCATCTGCAAATTTCATATTTAAATATGTGTTTTATATTGGTTATCCTAAAGTACCGGTATTTGTTTATCCGAGTATTTATATATGGCTCTCTTGCAGAACGTCAGGGCAGCATATAGCAATACAAAGACCTTTAAAAGCAACACAGAACAATCATTAAAATTTTCTTAGGTCGCTAGTAATTTTAAACCACTGCATAGGACTGTTAGCAACCCTGCCCCCTCCCCTGCACAGAGAACATTGGACTGTATAGAACTTAATTATTCTCATGGTAGACCTGTTGAGATCAATAGACCCAAGTTAGTCATATCAATTATTTTGAATGGGTGTCCTCACTCAGCTGTCAACCCTCCCTGCTGTTTCCCTATGCTGTAATAAGGGAATTTCCCGCAAAAAAAGGAAAAGGTTGACAGCTATGCTCTGAGTAGGACTAACATTAGATGAAATGATATTTGGAGAAATACGAAATCTAAGTAAAAACTTCATTTCAATCACACTGTATTCTGGAAGGTGAGGATCAGGTTTGTTCATATTCCTTAAAGCAAGTACCTGGGAAATTAGCTGAGTGAAGCAAACGTAATGATATGGAATTGATGAAAGTTATAATAGGTACTGTTTCTTCTCCCCAGCTCCTCTCCTCTCAATTGAAGCAGTCAGTGGCTACCTGTAGATTGGTTGGGATATTGATCATCTGGGCTTTGTCCAGAAAAATTACTTCGGACTTGCAGATACTTTAAGCTTAAAGAGAAATGTGTTAATTTTTTTTAAAAATGCATCAAGATAGAGAATAGTGAGCTATGTCATGACTCAAGCTCATTAGCCTAGCGTTTCTTACCCTGGCAGGCACAGGGACGGTACTTTCCAGTTCCGATGCTGCCATCTTTTTAACGAGAGATGCCTGGAATTGAATGTCTTGTGTGCAAAACCATGCGATTTAAACCTTGGGCTAAGGCCCTTCTTACCTCGAAAACATCTTTTTAAAATATGCACTCCCCCTTTTTTTCTCCCAGCTCAGTGGGGGTGTCACAAAATCTTCACACAAAGAAGAAAGCCAAAAAAAAAAAAAAAAATGAGGGCAAGGGGGGTGGGGTGGAGAGAGAAGAATACAGCTGCGTACACCAAAGGATGGGGTATTGTTGGTGAAACCCATCTGAGTAATAGCTAGGGAAACAGGGCAAGTTGCTTTGCTGCATTCACACATAGGAAAATTAGGCTTTTCAGTAAGATATAATATTAGCATACTCCCCCACAGGAAGGTTGTACAGGAAAACAGGAAGCAGGTGGTAATTACTGATAATGGGATAATTGTTGTGTTGTGTGATCTCTACCCCCCTCCTGCCATTTTGATTTAGGAGCTCCCCAGAAAGATAGTTTTAAGCATGTTGTATCTAAGCAACACTGCAAACGGTGCCATCTTTTGTTTGCCTTTTGCAATGACACGGGAATGGGATTTGCTTTATGTGCATCTAGGACATCCCCAGAATGGGAAACAATGATTCTATCACTTTTATTCTTGCCTTCTTCAAACAAAACATAGTTTGGAATATAGCTGTTCTGTTTTGCACGTGACACTTCTAATTTGCATAGAATTTGCATGACACTACTGTACCTATTTTACAGATCGGGACCAGAATCATTTCAGAAAGCAGCCACAGATTTCCAGCCTGGGGGAATCACACGAATCTTTCCCCTGGGATTGGAGCTCCCCGGGGCTGCTCGTTCTGTGGTTAGACGTCACTCAACTGGCCCTGACCATCCCACTGAATCCTTTAAATGTTAACCATAGCTACTCCTGCATGGCTGGGGCTGTAGCTGGCAGAAATTGAGGCTTAAGTCTGGGGAGAGCCTGGTTCAAATCTCTGCTCAGCTATGAAGCTCACTGGGTGACCTTGAGCCAGTTACATTCTTTCTCTCCCTACCTCATGGGGTAGTTGTGAAAATAAAGTGTGTGTGTGTAAGAATTTGTAATTCACCCTGGGGTCCTTAGAGGAGAGGTGGGATAAAACAGTAAAACTTGCTTAAATGCTCTAAAGCAACCACATCCAACCTGGTGTCTTCCAGATATTTTGGACTACAACTCCTACCCAGCTGACGCTGATGGGAGTTGTAGTCCAAAACTGTTGGAAGGCACCAAGTTGGGGGGGGGGGGAAGGCTGCTTTAAAGGATTGAACCAAAAGTATTTTACACTTTCAGGATTGATCTCAAATCCATGGCATCGGTAGCTAGGCAACAAATAAACAGCTTACATTTCTAGGAAACTCCTCCTGACACACACATATAACGCTCACACTTTGCTTTGAGATTGCTGCGAGGAAATGAGGCCTCTGGAATAATTGGTGCAGAGCCAGATGGCAGCATGTGCAATAGCCATGCATAAAGGCAGCATTTAGAAACAGTTTCCCTGAAGTCTTGTCTCTCTTGAAATTGCTTCTTGGGAGATAGACATCTGTTATCTGCAGCATCCACATTGGATTCTCTTCAGTTGTCCTGTGTCTTTTTTTTTAAGGTTTATCAGCACAGGACAGAAGGGTGTTGTCTCAGGAAGAGTGCTAGCTTTGTAAAACACAAACACACACACACACACACACACGCCAACACTTGGCATAGAGAGTTAAAGAAGAAAACAGCTCTTGAAAACATTAGCATCACCTTGCATTTTCACAGAGATGGTGGCTTACAAGAGTTATGTTAAGATCTTGCAGTGAAAGAAAATCTGGTCTGGATTTGCAAACATGAGATAGTCGTCCTGTATAGAGCTCTGGCTTGGGAGCTAGGAGATGCGAGATTTCCCCCCCCCCCTTGTCTTATCATCACATTTCTAACATCCAATGTGCAGGTAATAAAAAGAAGATTAATCTCTTGTGTTAGTGCCATTCTGAGGTTTGCAGAGCATATAGAGGAGCATAAGTGGGTTTAAGAGTTCAATTGTTTTACTTTTGTGTTTGTTGCTGTGTGTGATATCCCTTAATCTGTAGGCACTGAGGCAGCGCTTGTATTATTCCTTGTGTTTTCAAGGTCACTATACAATGGATGGAAGGGCAGACTCATTGGTGATGACTGTGCACTTACTTGCCAAATGTGGACACGCCTTACCCTTGCAGCAAGCCCTCAATCAGCTTCAAGAATGGATCTGCCTGGACGTGCGCCTCTTCCTTGTGTCGGAACGCACTTCTCCCATTAAGTATTATGAGACATACCGCCAGAGGAGCTCCAGGTTCCCTGGGACGTCTGTCCTACTTTTCCTGCATGAGGACTTGGGGGAAGAGCGGATTTTCCAAGTCCACGACTTTTTCCAGCGCCCGCCGTGGCAGCGAGTCCACCTGGAGATTGCCAGCAGGAAGCTGTCCCCCCATGCCCTTGACGAGCAGGACTTCTATGGGCTGGACGAGCACATGCCCGTGTGGGGACTGAGGCAAGTTCATTACGGCACGGAAATCCTGCGTGTTACGCTCTACTGTAGCTTTGATAACTACGCCGATGCAGTGAGGCTCTACGAGACGATCCTGCAGAAGGAGGCAACCGTGCAGAAAAGCAGCTTCTGTGCCTTCGTACTGTATGTGACGGAGAGCATTGCGGTCCAGCTCTGCTTGAAGCAGCTGCCTCTGGGAATATGCGTTGACTCGAAGGAGTCTTCAGTGTTGCAGTTCAAGGTGCATGAAATCGGACAGCTGGTGCCACTTCTGCCTAATCCCTGCATTCCTATCAGCAGCACTAGGTGGCAAACCGAAGACTACGAAGGGAACAAGATCTTGTTTCAGGTATTGCTTGGTTTATAAATGGTGGGCGCAATCTGCAAGGGAAGGGGGAATGGCCGTAGCTCAGGGGGCAGAGCATTCGCTTTGCATGTAGAAGGTCCCCCGGTTCAATTCCCACCATCTCCATGTAGGGCTGGAAAATATTTTTGTCTGAAACCCTAGAGACCCAGTGCCAGTTGATATAGACCATACTGAGCTAAATGACCAAAGGTCTTGACTCAGCATAATGTATGTATACCTGATGAACCTCTGTTTACTGCATTTGATATTGCATTAACACAGCAGCAGACACTGTGTTAGACTGCTTGGTGTTGGTGGTTTCTTGAATTATGATTGTAATGCTCTTTAAATTTATTCATAACCCTTTCCCCCTTTTGCATTTATTTCTTTTAAAAACAGGGATGCCCATCAGAGGCGTAGGAAGGTCAGGTGGTACACGGTGCGAAAAATTTCTTGTCACCCCCCCCATTGATTCCCCCCCTTGCAAAAATGGTTTTACGTTATTTCATATTTTCTTACAAAGGAATAATAACAAGTGATAATAATAATAAAAAACTTTTATTTATATCCCGCCCTCCCCGGGCGAAGTCGGGCTCAGGGTGGCTAACATCAGATACATAACATTGGTATAAAATCAAACAATAATTAAATTACCTCCTAAAAACATCTGAAAATCAAATTAAAGTCTAATTAGATGGCTTTCCACAGGGTTAGGGTTGGAAACAGTAAGTGCTCCAATGAACTGAAATTTCAGCCTTCACGACATAGGAAAACAGCCAAGTAAACAGCTATTTTGGTGGAGGAGGGTCAAGATATTAACCGATATGCATGAAATTTCATATATAGCTATATAATCCCTAGTATAGTAAGATAAGACCTTTGGAGCAAGCATTTTTTTAAAAAAGTTTTTAATGAACCGCCCTAGTAGGGCAGTAATTGTTCCTTGATAATTTGTCACCCTCTCCATTATGGAACATGGGGCGGTCCGCCCCTTACACCCCCCTTGCTACGCCCCTGATACCCATGTTCCTGTACCCCAGTTAAAGCTGAATATTTATTTATGTTGGGATTTCTCTCCTGCCTTCATCCTGAGTCACAATGTTAAAACGATGATTTTTACTCCAACAAAACTGGGAAGCGTATCGCGGAAGTCTAATGGGAATTGAAATTCCTCATACTTGCTTTGCCTTTAGCCATTAAAAGACAAATAACATGCTAAAATGTTTCTGGGAAGTGTCTGGACTTCAGCATGCTTGTAGGCAAGTCAGTTACTATTTTGCAAAAAATAAATCTCCCAGGGAGGGGTTTGTATTACAGAACACACTTTAAGAAAATGCCATAAATCACTGTTATAGCTATACAGTCATACCTTGTGTTGCACTCGCTGCGGGTTGCGTTCGCTGCGGGATACGAACACACCGTACCCAGAAGTACCGAAATGGGTTACTTCTGGGGTTTGGCGCTCACACATGCACAGAAGCTCTAAATCACGCTTTGCTCATGCTCAGAAGCACTGAATTGCATCACACGCGTGCGCAGATGCAGCGGCGCAGGTTGCGAACGCGCCTCTCGCACGGATCATATTCGCAACCCGAGCATCCACTGTATGTGAAAAATGTTTGTGAACTTAACTGCATAGACCAACTCCAATGGGTATGGGAGTTTTGTAGTTTTGGGTCATTAGCAAGAACACCCTCTCTGTCTCTCTTTTCTTGTTTTGCTTGGTCTTTGTACATGGTTGGTATATCTTACTGGTGCCGTGTGCTTCATCTCTTACCAATCTATATTCATAAAAAGACTTTTAAAGTCAGGTGCTGGGAGCCTGTGCCATCTGTATGTTGGACTATAACTCCCATAATCCCTGACTATTGGTCATGCTTGATTGGGGGGAACTGATGGAAGTCCAACATCATCTGGAGGACCACCATGTTCCAACTGCTTTCATAACACAAAACACTTTGGTTTACAACTACATCCAGTGTTAAGGTAAAGCCAAGAGAAGACAAAAGGAAGGAAGAGGGAACATAGAGAAAGTGTATATTCACATAGAAAGCAATCTGGTGATGAAATGGAGTAAGCAGATTCTGACCAAGGGGCTCAGCACAAAGTCTGAGGGCAACCTTGAGATTCAGATTCTGAAGTATGAAATACTTCAGCTTTACACAAGTAGCTATCATTTGAAATCCAGAGATGACCAAGTTGGTGAATCAACTAGGTGAGAGGCTCAAGAGAATTTTCTGTGATTCTAGTTAAGGTGCTAAGCTTATCAAGCATGAATCTGCCATGTAGGTGTGCCAATAGTAACTCTGAATATGAACCTGGGTCCATCACTCAGCTCTGGTGTGCGATTGTTCAAATCTGTGTGTCGCCTTCCATTTTCTCCTCTGTCCATTCAGAGAATAATATTGGTTTGGAGGGTTTTTTAAGGGGAGTTAAGTCAAAATATATTCCTGATAGATTAATAAAGATTGCCATAAGGGCAAGAAATGCTTTCATCAAAAGGATTTAAAGCATTAGAAAGCATGGCCCTCACTGAATACTGTTTTCAAGCAGTATCCTAATGATAGTTCATGTTTGTACGTTCTCACATGTATTTGTTTGGATTAATAGACCTTAAAGTTCATTGCAAAAACCAAGTATAATGCTGTTTCATAACATCACATTTTGTAACAGCAGCATTGTATAGATAGACTAAAAACTATCTATGCCAGTTCCGTAAGAAAAATACAAACATACATAATATATCACTTTATGCCATCTTCTTCCATTATTTTTTGTCCTTCATGAAAGGGATATGATTTAAAATTTCTTGGTAGAAGCCTCTTTTAACTATAGATTTGTGGATGATGGTTCCAGAGGGGCAGGTGGAGACTTGATCACATGATGGATGATGTTTAACCTCATTTTTTTGTTTTGTTTTATAGGTTCAAGGCAGCTCAAAGCACACTGGGAATCAAGACTCCTCTTCCAGTTTGCACAACCATGAACACGAGGAAGGGCCCCCTCACTACCCCTGCAGTCCATCTCCATTGGCCATAAGAAAAATTGCAGTACAGCCCAAAAACCGGACAGTTCGAGCCATGAAGAATAAAAGCAAATCCTCACGAGAAGTTGCATATGCTCCGGGAAGTATTTGCAGTCGCTCGCCAAGCAACTTTTGCTCTTCATCCCAGTCATATAGTCCAGCAGGTTCTTCTCTCCAGGGCTTAGGCCCTTCTCAAACGAACTTGGCCACTAAATTGAGACATTCCAGTCATGAACTCTGGCCTTGTCAAAGGGAGGAGGAGACTAATGTTGACACAGGCAACAAAGTGATCTTTTCCGAATGCAGTGATTCGCCACTAAATAGATTTTCACAAGACATACAGAAAGCACTTCTTCAGTCTCAGGCATCCTGCTGTTTGTTAACGGGATCAGGCTCCACGATCAGCTTGCACTCTGAGGGCAGAAACAATCTGTTGTCATCACATATCGCCAAGACGAATAAAGGGTCAGGACGGGTGCCATCAAGTTGTCCCTTGGGAGCATCCAAAACAAGCCATGGAAATGGAAAGGATGAGGAAGAAGAATTCTTTATATGACTTCTTAAGTATAAATCTTGTTCTAGATTTTATTTTAAGTGCCTTACTTCTGAAATAACACTAAAGAACAATCTGTATGCTGCACAACGACTCTGTCCTTGTGTAGATACCCCAGCTGCCTATACTACCTTTTATGTTAGTGTTAAAAAAGAAAGGCTAAACGTAGTTTGCAAGAGAACAAATAAGGTTATGGACTAGTGACTAATGCTAGGAGTTTAGAAAGAAGAGGAGGACTGTGAGAGAGGTTTCACACACTGGAGGATTACTGTGCAATAGATTGAAACAAGCCATTCATTTCAGTGCTCCACAAGCTCACTAGAATTCATTAGCAACCTGGGAGAGATAAACATTTTCTGCTTCTATGAGCTTTCAGCATCCCTGTGCTGCCACCAGTTGGTGGCACAATATTTCCACATTCTAGAGAGATGCGCTTAGCAATGCAGAAGAACTTCACACTCATGTGACCAGAGATCTGAATTCATACAACAGCATCTCATTTGAGAGTCTCTGGGGAGCTGAACGGCTCTGTTCCTAATAGTTTGTATTTGGCTCCTCTCTGTGAGGGAGCAGCACACTTTGTGATTATGACTTTGTGCTAGGAGCCTTCCAGTCATCGTGATGCTGCAGTTTGCTAACGTATGAATTTTACTTGTTTGGCAGTTTGCGAAGTATATAAACTTCATGTCACACAATGTGAACTGAACGCTTTGGCTTTAGAGCCAGGATTGCTGGGTAACAGATTTAAGTGGCCTAGCCTGTGAAATCCCCTTTCCCTTGTGTGTGCTTAGTCCCTGTTAAAATCTGAATGTATGGGGCTTCTTTCTAGGAGATCTCTTTGTTTTTTATTATACTTGGTAGTGTCCTACAGCTGATTTCTTGCATCGCATGGTGACTATAGAGATAGAATAGACTCACCGGTCTGAGTTTGCGGATATTCCTCTTGATGGGGCTGCCCCCATTTCCTCTCTCCCCTCCCCATTGCCCCTTACACAAGCTGTTCAAAACTGCTCTCCTGCTTATCTCCTGGAGTATATATCCCTGTGTCATCTTTTTGGTTCCCCCATGAATGCTAGGAAGCACAATGTCACTCTATGATATTACTCCAGCTACTGAATGAATCCTGACTGAGCCAAAGGTTTGCTTCTTCTTTTTCTGGCTTCACAAATGATACTTTATAGGCAGATCTAGAGTGCAGGGAAATGGATACCAGTCTCATTGAATGTGTTTTGACCCTATCACATTTCCAGCATGTGTGCCAGAGGAGGAGTTGAATGGGATATGCTCTGTGGAAGTGAAGCCTTGCCTCAGGAACATTAAGGTATGCCAGTATATGAGTGTGTAGAAAATCATGACACGAATGGGTAGGTTGTATTGGATCTGCCTGGCTGGGGTAGGGATTTGCACACCCAACCCTTTGGGTAGGTACCAGCGTTGGCTGTTTATAAACAACTGGCGGCTTTGGAGACCTCCACAGCATGACTGGGGAAGGATGTCTGTCTGAAATGTTAACAAGCTGCTGCCAGCTGGGTAGGTGATACTGAGCCACAATTCGGTATTAGTGCCCAGGCAGCTTGCTTACAACAGCGACCTGAGCAAACGTGTTTTTCTCTGTCTAATTATGCAATAATTCTTGGCATTGTTTTCATAGCGTTCCCCAGCTGTGCCACATTAAAAAATAATAATGCATTGTTGTCATGTACTGCTGTCTCCTCCTATGAAATGTACGGTTCAGCTTGCAGCATTCTTATGGGTGAGGAAAGGGCCTATTCCAGAAATAAAAGCATCATTTGTACTTACAAAACAGGGCCTATATTTTCAAACACGTCATCTTCTGCTGTTTTCACTTCTATGCTCTTCCCCACAACCTCCAATTAGAACATTGTTCAAACCAGAGTCTCTAACAAGATAATAAGTTAAACCAACGAGTGCCCCCACTTGGCAATCTTCAAGGCCTTACTCTGTATGCATGAGGGAAACTGCAGAGTTCTCAGGTGGAAAGTTACCTTAGGAAGGGGGAGAGCTGAAGAGATTATGAAGGCAGTGACGAGAGTTTTAAATGTGAGAGGGGCCCTTTGCTCTACTTGTGAAGGTGCCCATGGAATCTGCCAACCCAAGGGCTGCCAGTTTCAGGAAAGCTTGCACACAGTCAACTACGTGTATGAAGTAGCCCTGAAGGCCATACTCCTTCCCAGCTATTTCTGAGTTTGTCCATACTTCAGCAAAGGGGAAATTTGCAAAGTATCTTCAGGCGCAGTACTTGAGGAGGATCCATGCATGCAGGCTCATCCCTGGATAATGGCAATGTAATGGAAACAACAAGTGATGCACTGGATATATGAAAATGCAATATAGATCATGCACCATCGACACAGATTTCATATCACCTCTCATGAGTTGAGCCCGTAATTTTTTTTTTAAATTAAGGCCATTCCGCTCAGTTCAGCCGAGAGTCACCAAATGATGGGCTATCAGATGTGCTCAGTTCAATTCTCTCTTCCTTTTATAAGGTAGTGCAGGGCATTAAGCAATAATGCACTCCCATTTCTCAACGTGTGTTCTGTGAACAATGCACTTGTGATTTCCTGCTTCAATTTGCACTTGGGAAATAAGGTCCCCAAATAGCAGGCAATATTGTGCTAATATTGTCACAAGGAACACCTGTTTCATACCAGGTCAGTATACACAAAAAGTATCAGGTGTAATGACAATTACTGTACAACGAACCAACAACACCAAAACTGGCTTATGAATGTAAAGAACAATTTTACTAGAATTAGGTATATCAACTCATAAACCTACTAAACAATGATCAAACTAAAGTGCAATGTGCATAACCAAGCCTGGAGATACTGTACTCATAAACTTAGAATGAACTAATGTCTCTCTCTTAACTATGCTGGTTGTGTAAAAGTGCTGTGCCTGTGAGTATTTTGTGTGATCTTTTGTCTTGAGTGAACCGTGTTGAGTGATTAGCATTATTGACTGATGAAGCTTGCTGCGAAACCTGGATAATATCTGGAGAAAAGGTCTCAATTTGGCTCCATTTGACTATTTGTATCACTTTTGACCGTGGGAGCGGTGTGGAGTTGTTTTCCCGCAACCGCTCATACATATATGGATTTGTGCTTCCAGTGAACCACTATTTGAAGAATGATTTGTTTGTTCCGGCCGTGTAATGAAATACTTACCGCATACGCAACCAGTATAGTTAAGAGAGAGAGATTAGTAAATTCTATGTTTATGAGTATCTCCAGGCTTGGTTATGCATACCAAGTCAGGCAATTGGTCCATATAGCTCAGTATTAGTCACACTATGGGCAAATAATCCATGGACCTCCATGTGTTGCCAGATTACCACTCCCATCACCTCTGACCAGTGGCTCTGCTGTTTGAGGTTGGTATCCAACAACATCTGGAAAACCACAGATTTCCTATCCTTTGGACCAGCAGTGGCTCTCCAGGGTTTGAGACAGGATTCTTTACCAGCCCTACCTGGAGATGTCAGGTTAAACTAAGGACCTTTTGCAAAACTGAGCTATGCCCCTTCCCTGAGACGAGGGTAGTTGAAAGGCATGGGTTTTTTTAAAAAAAAAAAAAACCTTGAACTAAGAAGATGCCTGCTGGATCAGCCAAAGGTCCATCTAGTCCAGTATCCTGTTCTCACAAGGGCCAATGAGAAGCCTGCACATTGACCAGCAGTCTTCCTACTTGTGCTTCCCACCAACTGGTGGCCTTGCGTGTAACCCTTTGCATGTGGTCTCAAGACTCTGCAAATGTTGTTTGTAGAATTCTGACATCCAGCTAAATAGCTATGTTAGTAATTAAAATATGTTGTAAAGACCTATTTGAGTACTTCATTAATGCATGTACTTTTCCATGTAGGGTTTGTCATTTACAGATTCATTACCTCCAGGGGTGAAATGCACAATATGAATGTTTAAGATAATGTCAGAAATGAGTCAATGCAGTCTGTGCTTTGCTTTCCACTGCAGCCAATTAGTATGCAGAACAACATTGTCCTCTGCCTATTAAGAAAACAATTCAGCAAACATCTTCATTTGCTATTGTGATTTTAAACACACACACACACACACACACACACACACACACAACCAAAGTGCACTGCAAAGAATGAATCATGGCATTTGTCAGCCATCGGGCATGCCCAAGTGCTGCAGTGATTTAAATGATCAGGTGACTTGCATTGCAGATTGGCAACATGGATGCCATCGGGTTGGGTCAGGAGGATCAGAGAGGCAGAAGTGAGGTTTGAAGGGAGGGGGGGTGCAAGGAAGTGCCAAAGTTTGCAGGCACTGCTGGATGCAACATTAGGCCTCAGGCTACAATAGCATCTTTTGTCTAGTCTGAAAATAGCAGCAGACTACTTTTTGCTTTGCTTTTATGAGCTTCAGCTAACTAGTTACCAAGGAGCTGGAACAGCATTCTGTGGCATCTTGAAGACAAAACAGGAAAAGCTTTAGAATTTCTGCCCAGTGTGCCCTGACGCAAGGCCTGAGAATATTACTATGGGCAAACTGAATCTCTGCAGCAACTGTCAATTACACACACACACACAGAGAGAGAGAGAGAGAGAGAGAGAGAGAGAGAGAGAGAGATGGGGTGGGATAGATTTGATTCTTTGAACAAAAGAATA
Source organism: Lacerta agilis (assembly GCF_009819535.1). Lineage (NCBI taxonomy): Eukaryota > Metazoa > Chordata > Lepidosauria > Squamata > Lacertidae > Lacerta > Lacerta agilis. The sequence goes on along the minus strand of NC_046316.1, from coordinate 67,201,661 downwards.
CTTATGAGATGTTTTGTGCCCAGGGAGATATTTATTATATGTAACTGTCCTGAATGAATAAATGAAATAATTGCATAGGACAACTTTCACCAACCTGGTGCCCTTCAGAAGTTTTGGGTTACAACTTCTATCAGTCCCAAGCAGTACACTGGCAGATGATGGCATAGACCCTTGCAAAAAATAAAAAGTGAAGCTATACCACAGGTGTGGCTAGCCCTAGGCCTGGCAGTCTGAACTGGTTTTCCAGACATTGTATTTCTGTTCTCCCAAGACCCCAGCAATTTTGGCAGTGGTGCCAAAAGGGGGGAAAATAATAAGGTAATAAAATAAGCATGACATGGGGTGGGGGCGGGGAGAGAGGTTTAAACCCACTAGCCAGATGGGATGCAGATTGACACCCTCCCCAGTAATAAGACTGATCTATTGATGACCATTGAGAGGGTAATAACCTGCACATAACAACTGAAGAAGAGCTATGTGTCTTGGGCATACGTACGTACCATGCTGAGGGCTCCAGGGACAAATAAATCCAAGCATTAAGACTGTAAATGTTCATAAAATGCCATGGTGAAAACACTGCATTGGAATAAGTTGTGCGGAACAGGAGAAGGTGCCGGCTGTTCCTGTTGAAATGCTTGCTTCAACTCAGCTGTGTGTGGTATGATCCCCACGCAGCATCGCCACCTTACGGTCAGAAGTGGCAACTTTCCCTAAAGGCTTTTTTCGTTTACTTCTTGCAGGATCTTTTGTTTAGCTCTTCACGCTATTTTTTTTTAATTTTTAAAGAAACTTTATCGAAATTTTTGATTAAAATATACAAATCCATTAAACAAGTTAAAGAAATCATACATACTAATAAAAACAAACAAATCTTACTCCCATAACCCCTCCTCCCCCACCCCTCTGACTTCCCTCCAGCAACATTTCTTCTTCTGTCATAAATCCTTTTCTCAATATGCATTCTGTATTCTCATTCTTTATAAAACATTTTCTTATCCTCTTAATCTCTTCCCCCCCCTTTATTAATCTCCATATCTCTTAATCTAGACACGCAAGCACATCATCCCTTGAGTTATGTTTGGCCATATATTCCTCATAACATATCCATTCATTTTTTTAAATTTTGCTTTGATGTATTCCTTATTACCGCTGTTAATTTTGCCATTAATAGATACTCATTCAATTTACAGATCCATTCCTCTTTCGATGGTGCCTTTTCATCCTTCCACTTAGCTGCTATAACTACCCTGGCTGCTGTACTAGCATATAGAAATACTTTTTCCTTCCCTTCTGGTATATCTTCATCTATTAATCCTAACAAATATACCTCAGGCTTTTTCATTATTGACTTTTTCATCATTTTTTTTTTCATTTCTTCATGAACCAATAGCCAGAAAGTTTTAATTTTCTCACACCACCACCACATATGCATCATAGTTCCTATTTCCTTATTACATTTCCAACACATGTTGCTTTTTGATTTATACATTCTGGCTATCTGTACCTCTTCACACTATTTTGTCCAGTTCAGCTGCTTGCTGCCACTGCCCAGCATTCATGTAGCAGCACCAGCTGTTTACATGATGGATGCAGGAGCCCTCTGCATGCATGGAACCTGCCTGTGAGGCTGCATGTCATGGTGCTTTCTCTCAGGGCTGGCCCAAGACATTTCGGCACCACACCTGAAACAGACGTCAAAATGGCGTCTCCCTGTCTGGGAAGAAGGGACAAGGGAAGATGTACAGCAGGAACATGGGTCAAAGAAAAGTTGACATTGGGATCTGCTGCCCTAGTGAATTCTGCCACCTGAGGCAGTCACCTCACCTTGCCTCATGGGTGGGCCATCCCTGCCTTCCATGTTTCCACATGCTGAGTCCCCCAGAACCAGTGCTGAGGATTCTCTTAAAAGGGATCTGCCTGGTGTGTGACCTGCTAAAGGACCCTTGGAGTTGTTATAGGAGGAGGTGGGACCTCACCTCAGTCGTTGAAAATACCAGCACCAAGAGCAACAACTACTACAGGACCAGAGTCACTGAGCGGCTTCACAGGAAGGGCTCTACTTGTGAGTAAGCAATCCCTGAGGCGCCTTTTCTGCCAGCAGCTGTGATTAGGGTGTGGTCTCGGAGGCCAGAAGTCTCCCTCTTGAAACTTGCCATTGATCTTCACCTTCGTGTTTCCTATGCTCCCATTAGGTGTTAGCAATATGGATGACCCTGTAAGACTCATAGGCAGGGGTTGCTGAAGGTTATTTGCAAATGTAAGGCATTCCAGAATTCAGACACTATGTGAAGCGGCTTCTTCAAATATTTCAGTACAGCTGGTGTACTGAATATAAGAGGTGTGCGGCCCCTTATATCAGATGCAAACAGGACAATATGGGAGTGAAGCACATCCTGGCATCGATACAGATTCAGCATAGAGAGGTTTCTGCATGAATGGAGAACACTCCTCAAACGTTATGAACTGTCTGTTCAGATATCAGTATAAAAGCAGCTTGTCAGCTTTTTATTAGAAGGAAATATGTATATTGAGAGGAGGGAGGGGACATCCACCTCCAAGGTCTCAAAACAAAAAAAAATTCTCCTGCCATCCAATTTAACCTGCTGCTATGAGGGTATGGTTCTGACCAGCAGAGGGTGGTGTGCCCTTAACTTGCACCTCCCAGCGGACAAAACCATTCGAGACACCAGTTGTATAACAAATCAGCACTCCTGATGTTCCATTAAAATGTGTGTGCTCCTAGTGTAGAGTCCTGACAACTCTGTCCTCTGATGCATTTTCTGTGAGCGTTGTTGGCAGGCTGTCACATCAGTTTGCATCACACACACACACACACACACACACAAAATGCAGTAGGCCCCAAGTCATTTTTGGTTGAGTTCAGGACAGACTCATGACACCAGCCCTCATACCATTCCAGAGAGGCACATACTTAATAACAAAAATTGACATTGTATTTCTGAAATGGTAATATTCCAGAGAAATAATCCAGAATACTAATTTAAAAATAAAATAAAATCCTACTGTGGGACAAAGTGTTCAGAAATGCTGAAAGAATGAATGTTTTCACTGAAAAGTTGTTTGGTGTGGATGTATCTGTGGACCAAGGCCAGCCTTAGGAATCCTGTCTAGCTCTTTAATAACTTGATCTCAGGCACTGTCGAGATATAACCGCAACTAGTGAATCTCAGCCCAATCACTGAGATAATCTGACAAGTTCCTTCTACACCCCTCCTAAAAGAACTGACGGGAAGAAAAAAGGAGAGCCTTGGCAAAGCTGTTCCTTGGTTGGCAGCTAGACCTGTCGGTCATAGAACTAAGCCCCTTTTCCCCTCATTTCCTTTCCATGGAGAGCTTGGGGTAAAAAGTATCTGTTTTCACATACTCACTGACTGTCTAAGTGCCTTTGTCCATCTGTATTTGTACCAAATCTCCGTGAAACAGCCCAGTTTGGCTTAGGGTTGATTCAGAAGGTACCTGCTTCCGTTGAGATTTGTCCAAAATCCTTCTGAAATGTGACACTTTGGCTCTGGATTTGGGATTTGTCTGAAGTCAATGCACATCTCTAAAGTCTGAATAGCTCCTTGCACAGGAGCAAAAACAACAACAACAAGCTTTTCCCCAGCTGTCACTCTCCCTTCTGTAAATCTCCTGGAGTGTGGCTACTCATCTCCAGTCAGAATTACAAACTGCCTCCCTTTCCACTGTTTCGGGGTTTTGTTTCTTCAGCCATCTGCATCTTCCCTTTACTCTTCTGCCTTGTGAAGCCAAACCAGGCAGACAAGGGCAAAGTTTGCTGGCTGCGGTTACACACAGCTCTGAATCAGAGTCTTGCATCACGCAGTTTCACAATGTGGAGCTGTGCAGAGACTGTCTTGCTTGAGCTACGGGCCAATCCCAATCCGGTGCCCAGGCAGCTGACACCATTGTCTACTTGAATTTCATCACAAAGGAGGAGTAGGCAGGGTGGCTTACAGCCCAGTAGGAGCGCTGAGAACATTTTATCATCTTTACAACGTGTCGCAGAAATGGAAACAACTTGTTTCCTGTTCCAGCCTTCATTCCCTCTCCTCCCACCTCCCACCCCTTGTTACTCTTTCGCCCTTTTCTCCATTTCCAAGAACTCTGCTCTTTTGGGGGCGGGATTTTTGGTTTGCATCCTCTTCTGTATGTGGAAGAAAGCAGCTTCAGGCTGCAATCACAAGAGCTTCATTTTTGTGATCAGTTGGGGGGAGGATCCTGAATTTTGGGGTCACACATTAATGAAGCTGTAGTGCAGACTAGATGAAACTTTGCTGCAGAGTTGTGTTGGGAGCCTTGCCAAGGAGCTTGTAAATTACCTACTACCTACAATTAAAGTTCAACACCAAAGCCTCATATAAACGCAAACCAAATCTGGGGCTAGTTGGCTCCTGCCATCTGTGGTGGTGCCAGTAACAGCTCTCTCTTTCACTTTTCCTGTCAGTGAACTTGGTGAGCACAGCCTGTCTGAAGAGACTCCAGACATAGGACTAAACGGTAAACAAAGTTAGTCAAAGTCAACTTTTGCACCACAAAGCAACATATGGTAGCTGTGAACAATTAACAGCTCAATGAGATCATATTTCAGGGTGGGAACAGCTTAGCTCACTGCCAGGATCTCTCTCTGAGTCAGATAAGGAGTGAGAAAATTCCAGTGGAAAAAACCACAACTATGGTTGTCTAGATGAGACTGATGCTGGGATATCTCTATTTCCCCTGCCCTCTTTTGGGTCAACTAGGCTTTCTCTTACACATTATTTGAGGATGAGTAGGATGCTGAATACTTCTGATGTAATTTTGGTCATGTAAACACCCAAGCATATTGTTAATATAAAAGCATGACAAACCAGGAAGGTTTTTTTTGCTGCTATAGTAACCATTTCCCCCCAGTCTATCCCTGTTCCAGAATGTATTCTTTTCCAGCCTGCAAATGCACCAGCCACTTTTACCTCTAAACATTATCCGTGTATCTTAAGCATTTTGTTAGGTCTCCTGCTATCGGGTGAGCCTTCTAAACAATTTCACTGCAGCACGAAGAAGAAATAAGGAAGAACATAAGAAGAGGGGCCTTGCTGGATCCAGCCAAAAACTCAGATCATGGACTTCTGCTCCCCAGAAGGTAGAAGTTCATTCTCATGGCAAATGAGAAGCAATTCCTGTATCCCCGAGGGAGCAGTATCTGCCAGCTACATGAAAAGCAGCACCTCAAAAAAGCAGGACTTGTTTGTGGGACAGTCATCTTGCTCCCTCAACATTGTGGCCAAGACAAGTTGATGCTGTTGGTCCACATGGCAGACTGCAGCCCAAACTGGAAGTAGAAGATCATACCAAAGGACTTTGCAATGACATCTCTGGGGCAGTTCCTCTGTCCTCCCCAGCTAATTTGATCACTGCCCATACAAGCTGCCTGAGAGGTGGAGAAGGTGCCAACTCCCTTCTCTTGCGGGGGCTCAGTTGGTCCTGGCGCCTTCCGTTAAGAGTTTGGGTGTAATCCTTGACGCCTCCCTTTCCATGGAGGCACAGGTTACAGCAACAGTTAAGGCGACATTTCCTCATCTGCGCCGTATCAAGCAGTTGGTCCCCTACCTTTCCCGCCCTGACCTGACCACAGTGATCCATGAGACGGTCCCCTCCAGGCTTGACTACAGTAACTTGCTCTACGCGGGGCTGCCTTTGAAACTGTCCCAGATACTCCAGCGGGTGCAGAACGCTGCAGCGAGGCTCCTCACGGGGACCTTGCCATGGGAGCGTATTTATCCAGTGCTTTACCGGCTGCACCGGCTCCTGGTGGAGTACCGGGTCAGGTTCAAGGTGCTGGTTCTGACCTTTAAAGCCCTATGCAGCTTGGGACTCTCTACTTATGGGACTGCCTCTGCTGGTATGCCCCACAGAGCACCTTAAGGTCCACGAATAACAATAGCTTAATGGTCCCGGGCCCAAAAGAAGCCAAATTATCCTCAAGGGCCAGGGCTTTTTCAGTGTTGGCTCCGACCTGGTGGAATGTTCTTTCCCATGAGACTAGGGCCCTGCGGGACCTGACCTCCTTCTGCAGGGCCTGTAAGACAGAGTTATTCTGCCTGGCCTTCAATCTAGCCTGATCCCCTATTCCTTTTCCCTTTCCCTTTTTTCTGAAGAAACCCTTCTGGGTCCCCACATTAAAATTCCTCCCTGGTCTCCCTACTGGCCTAGCAAGACTAACTTGGCCAGTTAGCCCTGGCTGATCCCAGTGATGTTTGTTTTTTTATGCTGTTTTTAGCTGTTTTTTAAGTTGTTTTAATCATCGTCTTATATCTGTTGTTAGCTGCCCGGTTTCTGGATCGGGGAGGGTTGGGTATAAATAAAAAAATTATTATTTTATTATTATTTATTATTATTTGGTGTGTGGGGCTCCTCTGACCTCTGAGCAGCTCTGGATCTGAAGGTCTCGGAAGTGAATCATTGTTGGTTCACTTAGAGCGGGGGTCAGCAACCTGCGGCTCCGGAGCCGCATGCGGCTCTCTGACAGGTTTCCCGCGGCTCCGGCATGCCCCCTTTCAATAATAATTAAATGGTTATCAGCAGGGGGCAAGAACCGGCCCGCGCGCCAGGCGCTGCCAGCAACCCTGCGGGAAGCTTTCTGGGCAGCTTTCCTGCACTCGAGGTGAGCCACGCTGATGGGAGAAAGGCGTCGCGCGGCGGCGAAGTTTGTTTTGGCCCGGCGGGATGAGCCTTCCTCCCTCCTTCGCGCCCTGAGGGCGGGGGCTCCCTTCGCCAACTTCCCCGGGCGCAGTCACCCGCTTTCGCCCCATGGAGAACCCGGCGGGCGGCAGCACCGTCCCAGCTGTAGCGCCCGCGGAGCAACAGCCCCAGCTGCCCCCTGCAGCGGGAGTGAACAGCGGGGATTCGTCGGAGCAGCCCGGCGGCAACGCGAGGTGCTTTCTGCGCCGCCGCCAGGCTCCGAGGTGTTGCCAGAGAGCAACGGGCCGGTGCTTCGCCAGCGCTCGCTACAGGCGGTGTACGTGCTCAACGACGGCGCGCTGCAGTGCCTGGCGCGATTTCCCCTCCCCTCAAACCTGTTTTTTGCTTTTTTGCTTTTTGCCTTGCTCTCCCACCCCCCTCTCTTTTTCTTCCTCCCCTCCTTTTTTAATCCAAGGGGGGAAATCCCATTTTTAAAACAAACAAACAAACGAAAAACAAACAAACACCCCCCACAGCTGCTGCAGCCACTCTATTTGAATTTTTATTATTACCCTTTTCTCCCTCTATCCCCCCTTTTTTCTTTTCTCTTCCCCTTTTGTTTTCAAAAAAAGGAAAAAGAAGAAAAAGATTTCCCCCCTTTATTTTTATTTTTTAAACTACTACATATTTTTAATAGATATTCTCCCCACCCCACCCCCAATTTATATTTTTCCACCCCACTTTTCCATTCCCACCCCCATCTGTTTTCTACCCCGTCTCTTCCTTTCTCTCTTTCCCTTTGTGTCCCTCCCTCTCGCTTTCTAAACCAAATTCCCCCCCCCTTTTTCTTTCTTTCTTAGTTCGCATGCCAACCTATCTTAGAGGGGGAAGCCCTCTCTCCCACCCACCACACCCCCCCCAAAACAACTTTGAGCTGAACCCCCCAAAACGGGGGTAGATCACTGCTGAAAGTAGATCACAGTTTCTTGGGAGTTGGCCACCCCTGGTATAAGACATGTAACTAGAATAAAAATTAAAAAAAACCCAAGCAAATAATTGTAATAACTACTGTAATAAAGCACTGCTATAATTATATATAATTTCCCTAAAATTTTGGTTTCATTCGCCTTTCCGTGCTGAAATGTCACAACCTGAACGACCATGGCTTGCCCCCCCCCCCTAGTTTTGATCCTGGGTACGCCCCTGAGTCAATGCAAAAAAGTAAGAACTTATTCTTGTTGTTTTTACTAATTATACTTTGCATTGGCTCCTATACGTTATTTATTATTATTGCATTAAGGTAAGAAACAATATATGCAGCGTTATATTTGTTTTAAATGTCGCAATGGTTTTGCGGCTCCCAGTTTCCCCCCCCCCCCTTTGGAAACGGGTCCAAGTGGCTCTTTTTGTCTTAAAGGTTGCAGACCCCTGACTTAGAGTCATCAGTGCGAATGATACTTCAGAAAAAACATTGATTTCAACAGAGCCTACCTCATTACAGGAAGCCCTTCTTTAGGTGTTTGTTTACACAGTTTCACTTGCTATTCCCATTTGTTACTAGCGGCTGCTGGTCAAGAATAAGTCATATTCACACCGATTTGGCAGTGGGAGTTTTAAACAACTCTGTCAGCATATGCCAAGTGGCACGTAAGGGCCAAACTCCACATTACTACAAAGCATGTTATTTAAAGTGTACTTGGAGCCACTCTCTTTTCTTAGCAACAAGCAAGAAAGAAAGAAAGAAAACAGCCACGCAGGGAAGAGTATGCAAATACATTTGAACTATAAGGGATGGGAAGGAGAGAGTTAGCCCTTTCTTCCCACAACATTTTCATGCCAAAAATCCCCACCTAACCCCACAGATTTGGGGACAAATTGCAGCAAATTTGGAGAGAGGTTTTTTTTTGTGAAGAAATGCACAGAGAAAAAAAAAGTTAACTCCCAGTGCACCCCAGCTCTGTATTCACCATCATTTTAAAGAATCCTGGGAACTGGAGTTTGTTAAAGGCATTAGGAAATGTAGCTCTGAACTAAAGTCCCCAAGATTCTTTCAGGGAAACCATATGCTTTAAATGTGTGGCAGTGGTGATGAGGGCGATTAGGGCATTCCACAAGTGAGGAACTACCACTAAAAAGGCCCCAAAATATGGAGCCTTGTAGTCCTGATCTAGATTGCAACTCCCTATGCTAACAGTTGTTCAAGGCCACCCCAAAACATTTTACTGCCTAAGGGCAAAGGACAGGATGGGAGCCTCTGCCCTCATTCCACATACAGAAGGTGGTCCAGCTGGGTGTTGAATTTTAGCACTGGTAAGGAGTTGGCAACACTGCAGTATTTTCTACTGCCCCTGAAGGCATCAGGCTAGTTTAGGGAGCGCAGACAGTTCTGCTCTTACACAGAGAAGTCAGTTACCATTGTCGTCATCCCCCATCAGTGTCCATTGCTTAAATTGACTGCATACTCCATTGTTCAGATAGTAAGTGCTGATGGGCAGCATCAAGACCTCTCTTCTTCATTGTTACTTGTGGGTCCAGGTATTCCCAGACAGGGGCGTCGCTGGGGAGGGGTGGTGGGGGCGGTACGCCCCCAGTGACAGGGTAACAAGCGGCGGGTGGGGGTGACAAGCGGCGGCCCCTCCCGCCACTCCCACGCACCGCCGCTCCCTCCGTCACCCCGGGAGCAGCAGTGCTGCACGGACGGGGTGCTCGCTCGGCCGAGGGAGCACCCCGTCCGTGCAGCGCTGCTCCTCCCAGGGTGACCGGTGGTGCGTGGGGAGTGGTGGGGGGTCGACCAGCTTTCTGCCGCTTTTTTCGGCGGGGGGGGGGTTGACCAGCGAGGGGGGTTGTCACGCTTGTCACCCCCTCCTCGCTGGCCACCACCCACCGCCGGAAAAAAAAAACGGTGGGGGGGGGCGGGGAAAGGAAGCAGAGCCGGCGCGTTCAAGCGCAGCTCTGCTTCTTTTTCCCCTTTCCGCCGCTTTTTTCGGCGGGGGGGTCGACCAGCGAGGGGGGGTGTCAAACTTGTCACCCCCTCCTCACTGGCCACCACCCCCCGCCGAAAAAAAGCCTCGGAAAGGGGGAAATCCCCCCTTTCTGCATCCACGTGCGTCGTGACGTCATGATGACGCATGCGTCGTGCCCCTCCCCCAGGGGGGTGCCTCTGCGCTGCCGCCGCCCCCAGCAGCGCAGAGGCTAGCTACACCACTGTTCCCAGAAACTTTATTCCAAAAACCACAGCACAGCTTCACATTAGACCAGCCTACAGATCACATAGTTCTGGGTTCAAAGCAGAGCTCTAAGATGCATGGCTAGATACAAGCAACCTAAGTCTCCTGAACTCCTAGCCTAAACTCCTGGCAGCAAGTCAGTAAGCAAAGTCCAAAGGTCAGGAAACACAGTCCAAGGTCAATCCAAGTAGCCAAGTCCAAAGTCCAGCAGTCAGGATACAGTCCAGAGTCAAACCTGAAGCACAGTCCTGCAGAAGTCCGGGAACATCCAAGTCAAGGTCCATCAGCATGGGCAGTTGAGCAGACCCAGCACCTCAGCTCTGCTGCCCTCTTGTACTTTGCATGCTGATTGCAGCATCTGGGCTTGATGAGCCATGTGACCCTCACCTGCTCTGAGCCTACTACAGCTGAACTTCTACCAGAGCTAGCAAGCCCCACCTGGCCAGCTAGGGAGCTGGGCTGTGGGTCCTTGCCTGTCTCAGGCTCCTGGAGCACCCCTCCCATCCTGCCAGTTCATGACATCAAGATGTTGTTTCAACACTTGACATGTTCCCTTTGCCCTGCTTTTAGAGAGTAGGGTGGGTACAGTCATTTGTGGGTTTCAGGTCCCAGGAGGCAGGGCTGGACAAGCAAGTGGGCAGTCTTGTGAATAGGCTGGATCTGTTCACACTGGCACATCTGATGGCACGTCCTTGGAGATGGGTTGAGGCACCTTGGTGGCTGGGGAGACCACGTTAGTAGGAAGGTAGGGCAGGGGCTGGTTCAGGTGGCTCTCCTTCCTCTTCTGAAATATCTGGCACCAGCAGGGTGGATTTGTCTGTTGGTGGACTTCTCAGCACCACCCCAACATTGAGCTCAGCACTCTCCTCCCATTTCTCCTCCTCTCTGATCAGTCCTGCTAAGAGGTCTCCCTGGGAGTCATGACACTGGGGTCTGCTTTCATTATGGAAAGAGAGTGACCAGTCATAAGGACAATTTATAATCCTCCTGCTCAAAGATTTAACTTCTAGATAGGCTTGAGGAAGGGCTGAAAGCTCAAGAGAAGCCATTGCCGTGCCTGTGTCTCACGAAACATGAAAAGAAATATTCACAAAGTCTCCCTGGAAGGCAAACAATGGTGGCAGAGAGTGTGGAGGTTTACTAGCAGCAACCCCTGGAAAATGGGAACAGTTGGTGCATATGAATAAAATTCTGAGTTCTGAGAGAAGAAAAGTGCATAGCGATTAAAATGAGAAATGGCTTAAGCTAGGAGCAAGATGTGCATATTTGCAATGTGTATAGGAAGGGAAAAACACAAGACTTGGCAACTGAGCTGAATTTCAGAGACAGAGAAGGAAGAATTCATAGATAAAAAGAAGGGTTTTTGGATGAATGGCAATGTGTGTGATAATGATATCTGAAAAGATGGAGAGTGAACACGTACGGAGAGGCAGCAAGCATGAGAACATCATGTTGAACGTGAGACAGATATCAGTGTTCTGTCCATGAAAAAATGTATGAAAAGCATGTTGCCTCTTCCTTTCTTTTTAATTAGCGAGACCCTTTCCTGAAGCGGCTCCACTTTCTAAATTTTTACATATTGCACAACTGATTCATGCACTTAGCATCTTGTGGTTGGGCAATCTTTTTGCCGCATTGTTAATAATAATTAAAGCAAGGAAATTCTTTGAATTGAGGTTGGAAATTTATCCTTCGCCCACTCTGTTATGACTTGGCAAGTGAGACTCCCAACCAAGAATTTGACTTGGCCCACAGATCAAGGATTTCCAGCTCAGATTTCTCACATAGGCTCCACTTCTGCCACAGTTGCTGCGGCCTGCAGGTCTGCAGCATCCGAAAGGTAGAGCACAAAGCCCTTGTTAAAGCTCTTTGTTCATTCAGTATCATTATGAATACTCTCTCCATTGTATGCATCGTTCTACAGCAGCCTCAGCCATCATGGCCACTGGTCAGCCTAGTTGTGGGCTGCATTGACACAACAGTTCACCCCATTTCCCTGACATTTCTTAACTTTCAATCACCACATTATATTTGAATTTTCACACAGCATAAAAGCCACTCCTGGAAATCTAGTGGAATATAGTACAGTCGTACCACGGGTTACGTACGCTTCGGGTTGCGTACTTTTCGGGTTACGAACTCTGCTAACCCGGAAGCGCAACCCAAAGCGTGTGCGATTAGCGCATGCGAAGAAGTGATTTTTTTCGTTTTTCCCGGTCTGCGGATGCACAGAACGAATTATTCGGGTTACGTCCTTTTCGGGTTACATACTGTAACCCAGAACAAATTAAGGATGTAACCCGGGGTACCACTGTAAAGTGGTACCTCAGGTTCATAGCTGTCAACTTTTCCCTTTTCTTGTGAGGAATCCTATTCGGAATAAGGGAATTTCCCTTTAAAAAGGGAAAAGTTGACAGCTATGCTCAGGTTACAGACGCTTCAGGTTACAGACGCTTCAGGTTACAGACTCCACTAACCCAGAAATAGTACCTCGGGTTAAGAACTTTGCTTCAGGATGAGAACAGAGATTGTGCGGCAGCAGCGGGAGGCCCCATTAGCTAAAGTGGTACCTCAGGTTAAGAACAGTTTCAGGTTAAGAACAGACCTCCTGAACAAATTAAGTTCTTAACCCGAGGTACCACTGTACTCATTTCTATATTAATTGATTCCCTGTTATTTCTCCCCCCCCCCAAAAAAATGTGGAAGTAAAGTGACGAAATTTAAGGTGTTGTATTGGCACACAGTACTTTTCTGCTGTTTTCATGGGGGAACAGAAGCACACATGGATGGAAAGGTTGTGGGAGTAGTAGCAACATTGTCCAATGGTATTGATTGTTGTGTCACACTATGCCCACTGGTGTGAATACCATTTTATTGGTCAAAAAGCTACGGTACTGTAACACAACAGGTTCTGCAATGTGAAAGGAACATTAGAAAAATGGGGCAGAAGCACTAGCATTATATTCAGGAAAACTAACTCAATATTTCTCACACCTGAATGCACTTGTAATCTAACAGAATGAAAATGTTTCCTGCATTGTTTTAGCCTTCTCCACCAACTTCTGTGCATTAATTACAAAAGAGGAGAGCAAAATTCAGGGCGGCGGGACTCATGGATGGGATTGTGGGGCATTTGTTGTGCTTGTTTTACTTTCAAGGTAGGCAAGGGGTGTTTGTGGGGGTTCTTTCACTAAAGTTTGTGAATCATCTTTCCAGTGGCCTGGCCTTTCGATTGAAAGAAAAAAATCAGCGACTGTAACAATTTCAGGTGCTCAGTAGCCCATCTCCCTGGCTTCCCTGCTTCAAATAAAGCTGGGGGGAGATGAAATGTGGTAACCTTTCCCATGGGGCCTTTTCAGAGCAGAAAGTGCAGGCGACTGGGAAGGTGGCAGAGAAATGTGTACTGGAAACAAAAGAATACACATGACCACCCACAGCCAGCTGCCTCACAACAATAAGATAAGCTCAGTCCTGCACACACACACACCCAAATTCTAAAGGCATTCTCAGTGGCCCTGAGAAAGGGGCTGGAGAATTAAAAGTCTCTCTTGCAGGAGAAGAAAACTTTCAAGAAACTGGCGAAGAGGTTTTAGCACAGCACCAACAACACTGGGAGCTGCCACAGGTTCCCCATCCCTGTTCTAGAGTCAGAGCTACCCAAGAAAGCAGTTGACAAAAGTCTGATTCACATTTTACTTGGGGGGCACAAAAATGTCTAAGCTTAAGGGGCAAAGAGACAAAAACAGCACTGTCACTTGAAAATGGATTACGTGTGCTTAAAAGACCATGTGTCGTCTAGATCAATGCATTTTAGCATTGATTGGTTTGTTATCATTCCGTGTCTCCTAGAAGCTCAAGATGACATTCATGAATCCCTCTTCCTCTTGTTTATCCTCAAAACAACCCTGTGAGAGAGAGTGTAAGAGAGAGACTGGTCCAAAGCTGTCCAATAAATGTTAGGGTTGAGTAGGGATCTGAAGTGAAGCCTGAACCTAAACTCAAGCATTTTGTCTAACACTGGCTTCCTCAACCTCAGCCCTCCAGATGTTTTTGGCCTGCAACTACCATGATCCCTAGCTAACAGGACCAGTGGTGAAGGATGATGGGAATTGTAGTCTCAAAACATCTGGATGGCCGAGGTTGAGAAAGCCTGGTCTAACACATTTCAAAAAGCAAAGGTGATCTGGCTCTGAGATAAGGTGGGTTCTCATAATACATTAAGCATACCTCAGAGTAGTGACAAAATTGCTCTTAAGAAAATGTTTGGTTTTTTAAAAAAGTCTCTTATAAATATTGCAATTAAAATATTCCCAGTCTGATCAGCAGCTTCTGTATGCCTGTGAAATCACACACTTGTTGCCTCTGTGAGCCCTGCGATGGGGCTCCTGTTTTCTTAAATCTGAAGAAGAGCTTGGCTTCAGCACCCAATTTCAAAGGTGCCCTGGAAAGAGAGGGGTGCAATATCTCTCAGGGGCCTCCTTTCAGAACGAAAATAGGCAGGTATTTTCAAAACAACACAGGGCATGTCAAGCACAAAGCAAAACTCTGCTACCGCACCCGCTATCAATGAACCACGAGGAATCTTAAATGCTGCACTTTCCTGCTATTATTGAGAGACTGCTTCAAAAACCAGCAAAGCACTTTACACAAAACAGGAATAATCAAAGGCTTTGCCTGAAGGCTCATAACTTTATTTATTCGTCTTCTTCTGGAGTCTATGTATTTCTGACAGAAAAAACAACAACCATGAAAGCAACAAATGCTGTTAAAGTACACCAGGTTTTTTGGTTTGCAGTTGGATCTGAATACATCCAACAGCGGAGAAGTGACCATTGCTGTGAATCTTCCTGCTGTCATTGTCCATGCTGCATTCCACCCACCTTTTCTCATTACCTGGGCATAGGGAACCTAAGGCCCAAGGGCTGGGTGTGGGCCTCCAAGCATCTCTTTCTGCCCTATAGATACACTGGTCCCAATGCAGCTCAGCATGCCCAGTCCCACAGATGCTTTAAATGGGATTGTGCAGGTAGCATGACCAATGGTTTGGCCCTTGCAATGGACGAATATTCCCATTTCCTTTTCTCTCGGTTTCTCATTTTTCAAATCTTCACATTTCCACATCAGTTTGTGATTTATTTATTTTTAAGTGCCCATGAAAACTTATGAGTGGTTTGGGGTGAATCTTTTTTGTACATTATTTTCACTAACATACTTATTTTTATGGATGCTTTATTCCGCCATATGCATTTTTACGGTATTTACAATACCTGGCTGGAGAACTACATTGCAAAATTCAGATAAGTTGCAGATTTCAAAGGAGGAGAGCTGTGTTTTGCTTTGCACCTTGGTTTCAGAAAGTGCAAATGGCATAAGTTCCCCTTTAAATGAAAAATGAATCAAATTTCTCCTGCATCCCTACCTGGGCCTTCCTAGAGGAGGAAACCCGACTTCTGCATCCACCTTATGTCTCAGGAGCAGAGCAGACTCTGGCACACAGGTGGCCTGTGGCCCCATTCTGCATTTTGCATTGGCAGCAGATTTCTAATGTGAGACCGTGATTCCAAGAGAAATCACCTCCTGGCAGAGACTGGCACCTTCCTTGCCCTTAGAGAAGACAGCTGTGCTAAGTGCCGTGGGGACTGCTCTTGAAAAATCTTTGGCGGCAGCTGGTAGCACAGAGAAGAGCACATGTCAAGCCTTGTGAGAGTGTCAGACTTTTATAGCAGCCACCTGTGCCTCTCTATAGGCAACACGATTTCTTGTGGCCTCAGACTGACAACTGGCTAATGAAACAACTAGTCTTGTTGTTTGACATCAGCTCTCTCTTCCCCCCACAACCTTCAAATGCTTGCGTCTCCAACAGGCTCCTTCTCTTGGATTCATAGAGGTATGTTTCCACAATAGGGCAATCTGCCTGTCTAATTTTTCCTTGGTCATAGGAAAAGAACCATTGGTGGACCTCTATCCTGGTGTATATAATACTGTATACACTCCCTCCAAATATGTGATGGCTTTATACAGTGGAACCTCGGTTGTCAAACATCTCCATTGATGCATGTTTTGGCTTTTGAATGCCGAAACCCCAGAAGTAACTGTTTTGATTTTCAACGATTTTTGGAAGCCAAACATGCCTTGTGGTTTCCATTTTGAGCTTCCCTATTGTATTGAGGCTTCCATTTTCAGTTTTTGGTTTTCGAATGTTTTGGAAGTCGAACGATCTTCTGGAACGGATTATGTTCGAAAACCGAGGTTCCGCTGTACCTTTAAATGTCAGAGATCTGTGAGAATCTCAAATAGAAATGGGGGCTGCATTCAACTATCTTTTAATCGGAGCAGACACATTGAAATTAACCTCTGTTACTAACTTCGGTCAGTCAATTTTGACAGTACTGCTCTGAGTAACAGTTGGATGCAACACTAAGTTAGCAGCAGGTCAGTTAGAATTACTAGGACATGCAACAAAATGTGGTAGTATAGAGTCCTGCTGCTCAGGATGCCAGCCAGCCAGCCAGCCATGCCCTTTTCCAGGATATGCTATTCCTGCCCCCACAGCTGAGCTTGGGAGAAAAGTATCTAAAATGACAGAACATGACAAAGGAAGGCAAGGAAAAGGGGTGTGATTGAGTCTCCCATAAGCTGTGTGCACCTTTTGTTGTGAAAATTATCTCTCACTTTCTTTGTGAGCAGAGCAGGCACATGTTTAAAAGCAGAGTGGTTATTCTGTTCCCTTAAGCATGGCTCTCCTCCTTCAGTGCACCAAAAATTTAAAACATGTGTATGGCATGTATAAAGGGATGTCTGCATATGGACTTTTCATTGCATGCCAATTTGACTTTGCGGCTACAATTTGAGCCTCGCCTGTGAAACAAGCCAACTCATTCTTTCTCCTGTTGTTGAATTCAAAACTCTTCTCATCTTGATTTTCAAAGAAAGCAACACACCCTCTTAACCCAAAGCAACAATAGGTTCAGCCTTGATTACCTATGTGGGAAAATAGATGTTGGTTGTGTTACACAAATGCAATCCCATACAACCCACAGCATGCACGGGTTGGGAGTTCAAAGACAGAACATTTGATCATGCAGGGGCTACAGGAGATTTTGGCAGGTCATGTAAACTATACAAACTTGACTATGGCACCAAAGCAGCAATTGCTGCAGTGTTATGGTTGAGGAAACACTTTCATCCTTGGCCCTCATCCTCGGAGGCTTCCAGCCTCTTGAGAAAACTTCCCAGTGGGCTGAAATTTCTCATGCTCTCTCAGCCAGTTGATGGGAGGCTTCCTCCCCCCGCAGTTGGTTTTCCTGCTCATGATTTAATTGAAAGCTTCTGTCAGTGCTTAATTGTTGAGATACCGGTACTTCCTCCACAAATGTGTAGTTTACAGATCTGTTGATGGTTCGCATCGGCAGCATGTGAAAGACATTAATTCAAGTGGAAATGTAGTCCAATTTCTTGAAATTCAGTCAGAGCGTGACGTTCTTCCCAAAAGCTGAATGGCCAAATACACTTACATATCCAGTGCCTATGAAAGCTGTATATTTTCCAGGGAGAGAAACAACTTGCCATGAGTCCTGAGACAGCATCTTGGAGGGCCTGATCTGATCAGGACAAGGGGTGGTAGGGAGTTCAATGAAGTGCTCTAGGATGACCCTGGGCAAGGATCCAGTGGGTTGAGGTGGACCACATCAGGACCCCAGGATTCATCCAAGCTGTAAAGGGTTGTGTTGGCAGGTGAGGAATCTGATCCTGAGGGGGGACCCAGTGGGTTGTTACCTCACTGGCTTTTGCCAGTCTAGTTCACCATCTTGTTCTCATTAATGGTCCACTAGACGCTTCTAGGAAGCCCATAAGCAGTAACTCTTTAAATATGTCAATGGGAGAGTCTTTTAACTGGAGGCATATCTGTGAGTTTCTGCACTCAATGCATGTGCTCTGCCACTGAATTATAGCCCCCCAAAAAGACTGTGAATTGACAACGGCTGCTTTTCACTTGGATAAATGGCAACCACACCTCAGGTAGTTGCCCAAAACGCGATCGGGGCTTGCTCTGGATTCTTATCTTTTGTTGCTTTTTTAAATCCAGCAAGAGCATGGATATGTTCCCAAATATATTTCAAAACTTTTCATTAAAAGCAGCATGATCCTTTCCTTCACTTGAGAGAAAACCACACTATCTCAAGTGACCTGTCCCACAAGGCTTGTTCACAGCTAGTGAGGCTGGGAAAAGACCATTCATCAAAATTTTAATTAAAAACATATGCTGACAATGTTAAATGACACAGTCATCTCTGTGAGGCCTTTAAGGAAGCTGAAATGTTCGTGCAAAGGAAATAAGTCTCAGATTTGCTCAGAAGTCAACCACTGTTGAATAACTAACTATTGCTCTCAATGAAACATGAAGATACCCCAGCATATTCTAGAATGAATGCCAGATTCAATCCCAGGCATTCCTAGTAGGGCTGTGGATGTCTGAAACCCTAGAGAGCGGCTGCTAGGCAGTGCAGACAATATGGAATTAGATGGGCCTAATGGTCCAACTTGGTATGAGGAAGCTTATGACCCTTTGTTTATGCTCAAGACCCTGTCATAAAGGCTGGGAAGTTTTCGTCAGACAACAGCAACCACTGATGCACAATGTACAGGTGTTTATAGGGAGAAATGCATAACCTCAAAACATTGCAGCGCAGGGTAAGTGGGTGAACTTGACACAGGATGCCATTATTGACAGTAGCTCTATGCCTTCAGTGAAACGTTGTTTTATGTTTGTTTATTACTAAGGGCTGATACCCCTGCTTGCTTTGCTCACCAACCCGCCACCCCTCTGCCAAACGCTCTCTCTCCTTACTTCTTGCTGAAGCACCCAGCCCTCCTCTCCTGTGCTTCCCCCTTACTTCTTAGCAAACCTTTGCTGCTCGACCAGGCCCCCTCACTCAAAGCGCCCTGAGATCAGCTCACTTGCCTGCTTCATCCACACCAGGGCACAGCTATTCTTGCTCCACTTGCCCTGTTCACTTCTCAACACCTCGGGCATCACTCAAGCCACCCAATACCGCAAACCCAGGTCACTTGCCTGCCATCCCTCTTGGTTACCCTGCTGTTGCAAATCCAGTTTTCTTGCTCATGCCCCACCCGCTCACATTGCCCTTGAGCAATGGCAGGGGCAGCACAACAATCGGCAGCATAACAGTGGACTAGCACAAATGTAATACACAGAGATATTTCTATCCCACCTTTTCTCGAAGCAGCTCATGGCAGAATTGTTTCTCTCCCTACTCCCCATTTAGTGACTTACTCATTGTCACTCAATGCTCAGGAGGAATTTGAACCAGACAACACTGTAAAAGAAGAAGAAGAAGAAGAAGAAGAAGAAGAAGAAGAAGAAGAAGAAGAAGAAGAAGAAGAAATGGAGGAGGAGTTTGGATTTGATATCCCACTTTATCACTACCCAAAGGAGTCTCAAAGCAGCTAACATTCTCCTTTCCCTTCCTCCCCCACAACAAACACTCTGTGAGGTGAGTGGGGCTGAGAGACTTTAAAGAAGGGTGACTAGCCCAATGTCACCCAGCAGCTGCATGTGGTGGAGCAGAGACTTGAACCCGGTTCACCAGATTACGAGTCTACCGCTCTTAACCACTACACCACACTGGCTCTCACACCACACTGGCTCCCTACATCAACTACATCACACTTAACTCCTCCTGTCCCAAGGTTGGGCATCTTTTTCATACTTCACCTGATTTGTAGTCAGCAAGAACCACTAGTGGACATTGGAAGCTGAATTAAACTGTGTCAGGCCATAGGTTCATCTAGCTTAGAACCATAGGTGCCAACTCTGTGGGGCTGAGGACAGCTCAGCCCCCCAAAGTATGTGCGAATGGGACTGAGCCCCCCAATCTTGAGGAGGTAGTCCCCCCCCATGATGGCAGAGGGCCTTGCCATGCCTACTCATGGTGGCAGCAGGCCTCCCCAGGCCTTGTGGCCTTCTCTCGATGCACATAACATCACATGTGTGTGTCACATGTGTGATGTTGTGCACTTACAATGAGCCCCTCAGTGTTACGTGGAACTCAGTGCCTCTGCTTAGAACTGACTAGCTGTGGTTCTTCAGACTTGGGACTTGCTGAGTCCAACTTTGAGGAGCCAGGGATTGAAAAATGGGGCCTTCTGCGTCCAAAGCAGCTGTGCCACTGGAAGTTTTATTTCAAAATGTTGACTGGACACCATTCATCAAGAGTGCCCACATCTTTGTCCAACACAAGGATGGAGAACCTGAGACCCTACTGATGTGGCTGGACTCCAACTCCTTTCAGGCCCATCCAGCATGGTGAAAGGTCACGGCTGATGGGATTTGTAGTTCAACAACTCTTATTTATCTGCATGATAAATAACATCAGGATAATTTGCCAACCTAACAGCATTAAAGCTATGAAGACTGTAAAGCACAGTAACACATTAAAACCAGTACTAAAATTCTAAGCTAACAACAGAAATGGGTTCTAGTAGCACCTTAGAGACCAACTGAGTTTGTTCCTGGTATGAGCTTTCGTGTGCATGCACACTTCTTCAGATACACTGAAGCAGAAGTCAACAGATCCTTAAATATAGTGGGGGAGTGGGGAGGGGTATTACTCAGAAGGGTGGTGGGAATGGGTGATAGGCTGATAAGTGTGGAAAACCTGTTGACGACTCTAAACGGCAATTAGTCTTGCAGGGAAAGGCAAGGGGTGAGATGGCTAAAGATGGCTTTGTTATGTATAATGAGATAAGAATCCAATGTCTTTGTTCAAACCAGGTTTCTCCATGGTTCTAAGTTTGGTGATTAGTTGCAATTCAGCCACTTCTCTTTCCAGTCTATTTCTGAAATTTCTTTGTATTAAGACAGCTACTTTGAGATCTTTTATAGAATGTCCTGGGAGATTGAAGTGTTCTCCTACTGGTTTCTCTGTCTTGTGATTCCTGATATCAGATTTATGTCCATTTATCCTTTGGCGTAGGGTTTGGCCTGTTTGTCCAATATAGAGAGCTGAAGGGCACTGTTGGCATTTGATTGCATACACAATGTTGGAAGATGAGCAATTAAATAGTCCTGAGATGGTGTGTTTGATGTTGTTGGGACCAGTAATGGTGTTATCCGGGTTTATCCGAGTCGTCAACAGGTTTTCCACACTTATCAGCCTATCACCCATTCCCACCACCCTTCTGAGTAATACCCCTCCCCACTCCCCCACTATATTTAAGGATCTGGTGACTTCTGCTTCAGTGTATCTGAAGAAGTGTGCATGCACACGAAAGCTCATACCAGGAACAAACTCAGTTGGTCTCTAAGGTGCTACTAGAAAGAATTTTCGATTTTGTTTTGACTATGGCAGACCAACACGGCTACCCACCTGTAACTGGAACAGAAATGGGTGACATTGATAACTGTCCCCAAATGCCTTGCTGAAGAGAAATATCAGCAATATAGACACTAGCAGTATTTCTGATGGAAGATCCAAATATTGGATGCTGCCAGAGAAAAATCCCTGTTTCAAATCACTGCCTGTTGTACCATTGTTCCTGGTGATGAGATCTCCAGAAAGGCCTCTTTGCACATCTCAGGGCTGATATATGTGGGATGTAAAACGCAGGAGCAGTCAAACACAACATTGCTAGAATGGACATAGAAAGGGAACTCTAGGCCAGCCAGTCGGAACTCGCTGTTTCCCCTGGGCTGGGATAGACTTCCTCTGTGTAACTGGAGATGGGTGTGGTCACACCTGGGCAGGTTAACACAAAACCACAGGGGCGAGACTCCATCTCTCTCTTTTGGACCAAGCTCTCAAGGAAGGAGCACCACTGAGATGCTCTCTTGGCTTCCAGCCAAGAGACCACAAAGGAACTGTTTTTCCTTATGGAACAGTCTCCTGAGTAAATGTTAACTTTTACTAAGTTTAAGTCTGCTGTCTGGGATCCAATTGTGAACAGATGATTTCTCATGAGTAAACATTTTATGCTTTTATAGAAGACTGTGTAGTGTCTTATTTTGAGAGAGATTAATGGGGGAAATACCAGGACATTTATTACAGTGGTTTTAACAAACCTGAGCAAGCTTTCCACTGTGTGTGTGTGTTTACAAGGGGAATGAGAACTCTGCTAATTTCTGGGACTTGTAAACACAAGTTGGAATAGGATATCTTAAACAATATATCCTCTCCTGCATCCCGAAACATTCCCACAATATAGAGAGAAGTCCGTGACAATCCAAACACTTGCCATTACTCTACAGCCAGTAGCAGAGGAAAAGGAGTGCGGGGGGGGAGCACATCGCCCCCGGCAGCATGATCCTAGTGGGGTGCCATCGTGGCTGGCCCCCTGCCCGCACTGGGTGCCACACCCCCGCAGGCAGAGTGCCATGCCCCTGCCTGCTCTCCACCCCCCCGGTGCCGGAGCATGAAGCTCTGCCACTGTCTACAGCAGTGTTTTTCAACCTTTTTTGGGCAAAGGCACACTTGTTTCATGAAAAAAATCACGAGGCACACCACCATTAGAAAATGTTAAAAAATTTAACTCTGTGCCTATATTGACTATATATAAAGTAATTTTTCAATTTTTCCCACGGCACACCAGGCAACATCTCGCGGCACACTAGTGTGCCGCGGAACAGTGGTTGAAAAACACTGGTCTACAGCTGCAGTTCAGTACTGCAAAGAGAGAGGTGGCGGAGGAAATCTTAAAATAGGGCTACCAACTGGATAAGTATTATTGCTTCCATGGGAAGCTGCTGAAAAGATCTGTTGCATGTTATTTTCAGGGATATCTAGAGACAGATGGAAGTAATAAATAAGGTCTGTAAAGAGATTTGAATGAAATGAGCAGCAAGTCACCCTGTGTTGCATAAGAAACAGCAGTTGCTCTAGATCGCTATCGTAAAAGCTCATCAGAGCAGACTGCTCTTGACATTGACAATGGCCAGATGCTTAGCTTAAAAAACATCTAGTTTCCCTTCCAAATTAACTTTTGCTCTGCAACTCAGCTGCTTCCTGTTTCAAATCTTCTTCCAAAGTGCTCTCTATTCTTTTGGCAACATAATTCTTAGATCCTCAAGCACAATCGAAAGCCCTGATAGTGGATGAAAAGAGATGCTTGTCAAATCGATTTCTCCATGTTGCGATGACTGTACCTGCGAGGGCTTTTGCTTCATTCGCTGACATGCCTAACTGCATGCTTCAAATCCTACACAGGTGTGGCCAGACTTTGAGAGGCAGAAAACAGGGCAGTGAGTACAAGAGCGGACTCCACTTTCCCATCTTGATTAGCCTCAACTTCTTGAGCGAGGTCTTGATAAGTAGTGCAGCCAAGGGGCAGACAAGTTAACCATTCCAGATTATTTTTCACTCAGCTGAACCTTCCTCAATGATGCACAGCCCTAGGATGTAATGATGCCCTTTTGTGACTGTTCAGTTTAGTGATCAAATTTTCGGAAAATCTTGAAGCTGAGCTTTTCTGCACATGTTTTCCCCACTAATTTGCATCTTGTTCCTTGATCTAGTCAAGAAGTGGGTTATATATTTTTTCAGTCCAGGTAGAAATGTGAACAATTAGTATGTTTTCGGAATCATTAGTGCTAGGGCAATGGGATTTCCCCCCTGAGCAACCTTGGAACCATGGGAGTGGGAAGGGGAAGTCTGATTCTATCTCTCTGTGCCACACAAATGCCCCCCAAAATGCCTTTTGGAAACTGCTATTTGCATTTGACAGGACATGGGTGGCACTGTGGGTTAAACCACAGAGCCTAGGGCTTGCCGATCAGAAGGTCAGCAGTTTGAATCCCTGCGACGGGGT
Organism: Lacerta agilis; assembly: GCF_009819535.1. Lineage (NCBI taxonomy): Eukaryota > Metazoa > Chordata > Lepidosauria > Squamata > Lacertidae > Lacerta > Lacerta agilis. The sequence goes on along the minus strand of NC_046316.1, from coordinate 67,177,932 downwards.
GAGCTCCTATTGCTCAGTCCCTGCTCCTGCCAACCTAGCAGTTCGAAAGCACACAGTGCAAGTAGATAAATAGGTACAGTGCAAGTAGATAAATGGGTACTGCTCTGGTGGGAAGGTAAATGGCGTTTCCGTGCACTGCTCTGGTTTGCTAGAAGTGGCTTAGTCATGCTGGCCACATGACCTGGAAGCTGTACGCCGGCTCCCTCAGCCAGTAAAGCGAGATGAGCACCGCAACCCCAGAGTCATCTGCGACTGGACCTAATGGTCAGGGGTCCCTTTACCTTTACCTTATTTGCATTTGACAGGAATCCTCCCTTGACTTCAATTGCATTTGCTTAGATTTAGTTTGGCCCTGAGGCTTTTGTGGTGGCAACAGCAAGGGTCCGGATCAGGCCAGTTTCTCTGCTTGGAAAATAGGTGATTGTAGGATGGCAGAGAGTGCAGCTGAGGAACGGGTGGATCCTTCTCCTTCTGCCCATCAGAACTGATGGGATTTGAGCTAGTCATGCATCATCATTAGACAAGTTGAAGTGCTCCGTCATTACTGAGTGATTTGCCTCCAAAACCATTTATCTCCATCTCCAGCTTGCTTAAAAGTATGTTGGAACAGTTCACACTGAAGGTATCCTATGTGCCAAGAGTTTTTAGTGGTGTATCCTTCATAATACAGCTGTGTCAACTATGATGCTTTGGGTTTGATCGAATGGGAGTGTTGGCATGTTATGTTTCACGATGACTGATGACATTTTGGTAGGATACAGATGGTACTGCTATGAGCTCTAGATCATTTGCATTCTGCATCTCTTGGAGTGGCTGGGTGGGTTTTTGTTTTGGACAATAAGAGGGAACTGGTAGAAACTGGTAGATCAGGAGGAGGCACCTGTATATCTCTGGAACATTGCTATAGATTAATTTGAAGGCAGAAACAAGGCAGATGATTCGAGAAGGGAGTCAAAGTATATTGTGGATCATTCTCCATCATCCCAAATATTACAGTGCTGACTCCGGTCCAGATGGGCCAAGCCAGGCAATTAAGAATATAGGAACTAGAAGCTGCCTTACTCTGACTGTCGGGAACACCTGGTTCAATATTGTCTGCAATGGCTGGCAGTCTTTCATGCCTGGTGCTACTAAGGATTGAACGTGGCATCTTTTCCATGCAATATATGTGCTCTACTACTGAGCTACAGCCCTTTCTGCCAGCTTGGTAGCTTAGTCCTATCTCCTTAGAGACCCTTATTTGATTTTCGGCACACATTAGAATCATTGAGTTACCATGGCTATTATGGGCAGAGGTTTAAAGTCGTTGTATATCTGGGTTGTCTCATGGCCATCAACTCCCATCTCCCTGGATTTGTTTAAAGGTATGTATATTTTTAAGAAGATCTCATATTTCTTTGGTTTTTGAATTTATCATGGAGAATCGCAAGCTGCAATTATTTTCTGCATCATGAAATATTTACGGTCAGCTAATTAACTTGCTAAGTTTTATAGTCTTGTTTTGGAAATGTTTACACACACACACACAAACACTCCCACTAAGTTCAGTGTGAAATCCACACACTAAAAGTGTCAGAATTAGCATATGCTGTTTTCCAAACATAAAAATTAGATCCCCGCCCCCCTTGGGACATTAAAATGATTTGGGGGGAAATTAGGTTTCCTTTACCCCCCACCTCCAAATTTCATCCAAGTAAAATATTAATTTTATACCATTTTTTCATGATGGTGCTGCTCCACAACCTACTCCAAACTAAATACCAGAAATGTGTCTTTTCAGTCTTCATAAGTGAGACATCGAATACAATGCATTTTTTATTTTTATTTTTTTGTAAATACTTGTTTTCCCTTTCACAGGGCTGATGCCCATGTATGCAAAATTTCGTGTATGACTCAGTCCTTGGTTTCTGCTTATCTATGCATCTAAAAAGCTAGCTCTTGACAATCCATCCCACTCTTACAATATACTGTCACGCAAGCATGTGACCAAGAAACAGAATCCAGGTTGGTACAAAAAACATGAGAGCAGGTTAATGACACCCAGGGATGAGGAGCAAGTTTATCATGGACCCACAGTCCATCCTTTCACTTTCTTGCATAGCAATGAATGGCTGCCATTTATTTCTGTAGGGAAAAGCAAGGGAAAGGCTCTTGTTTAGTGAAGAACATCTGTTTTATGTGCAGAAGATCCCAGGTTCAATCCCTGGTATCTCCAGGTAGAAGTGGGAAGGGTAATGCTCCTATCTTCCTAAGGAAAACACTATGTTTCTTATGGGGATCCCGCAGGAGCTTACAATCTGCCTGTGTGCACTGAGCTTACATATACTGTATGCTTTAGTTGAGATTCTTGTGTTGCAGGGGGTTGGACTAGATGATCCTCGAAGCAGTGGCATAGCGTAGGTTGCCAGTATCCAGGGCCACACGGAGGAGTGGGAGGGAGGAAAACAAATGGAGTGTGCATGCACATTCAACTGCCTAACGGCGGCGTCTGTTTCACCCAGTAGATGGCAGCCACAGAGATAAGAAAAGAAGAGTCGTTCTGTTGTCTGGAGAGATCATTTCCTGGTTTGCATGGAGAAGCCGTTTTTAAAGGAACCCAGTGACAGAAGCGCACGGCTGAATTGAAGCAGCACCAGTTGCGCCCCCTAACAGTTTTGCAACTGGGACAGCTGCCCCTGTGGCCTCCCCCACCCCCATGTTCTGCCACTGCCTCAAGGTCCCTTTCAACTCTACAATTCTATGATTTGCATTGCATCCCCATAAGCCTTAGGGCCTAAGGACTACAGCAGTACTACAAGCCTTCTCTCTATGGACACCCACCCATCATAATGACTAGCATTTTTCATAGCATTTTAATAAATCACAGCTTTACGAAATGTGGGAGAATGAGAAAGCTCTCCCAATGGAAGTTGTTGCTTTTAGAATGTTGTGCATGCAGCGTGGGCGTTTGCTTGCTTTTCCGACGCAGTTTTTGTGCTTTTTGGAATTGATGCAAGGCTTTAGTTCATGCCAGTTGGCATAGTTGTCTCTTTTCCAAAGTCCGTGCTGTGTCACTATTTCACAAAATACAGTCCCAATCTGTCAAAATATCATCTTCACTCTTCTCTGGAACTGACTCCCTGACTCCTGCAATTACTTTAAAGCAGGAGCGGGTTGAAATTGTTGCCTGTTATGACAGCATCCAAAATCCCCAGAGGCAAGGATTCCTATTTATTCTTACAGCCTCATCTAACTGCAACACACACACACACACACACACACACACACGTCCCTGCAGTGATCAGAATTTTAAGAGTGCAGAAGGATGTTTGTCATCTGTTCGAAAGTCTTTAAGCATGGCTAAAAGTGTTCTGCTAGTTGCCATTTACCCAGAAATGTTCAGTTTTAGAATGATTGTTATTCCAAGCACTTTGGCCTAAATTGTGGTAATTTGCTCAGTTGATTGCCTCACTTAGACCAGCTTTTGCCTGCCTGGTGCTTCCCTGGCTCCATCAGGCCCTAATGTGCTGGCGGGAGTAGCAGTCCACAATATCTAGAAGGCACCAGGTTGGGGAAGGCTGGCTTAGACTATTTCAGAATAAATATAAAAAGGTAGAGGAGGGATGATAACTGTGGACTAGTATGGAAATATATCTCAATTTCTCTTCTGAACATTGGTTTGGTTCCAGGATAATATTGATTATTTATTCAGGAAGTGAAGTAAAGAATAGTATATACATGAGTTTGTGGGTGCCAGACCCCACTAAATTCCTGGGTCTATTAGGTGGTAGAATTTAATCAAGGCTTGGGGAGTTGAACTGGATGCCAGACACCTAATCCCTGGACCCAGCTTCCCATGTTCCGATCGCCTGGGAGATGGCCCATTAAGAGAAGAAAGGAAAGGTAACGAGCCATTAAGAAAGTCAAAGAGAGGGGGCTCTGTGCTAAATGGCAAATGGGTGGGGCGCCTTCTCCAGCCCTGAGATAGTTAGAAGAACAAAATCTAGAGTTTATAGCAGAGAATTGGCTGTGGTGTGATCTAGAGGGGAAAAGATTACAGGCTGGTAAAGGCAGCAAGCTGAAAAATGAAAGAATCAGAGTGTGATGTTTGATGTCTGTTTGAATCCAAGGCTGCAGCTATGGCAGATACAAGACCCTTTTAGGGTGCTGATGCTGTGGACCCCCCCCCCCCCACACACACACCTATCACAAGCTCAGGTTGTATATATGTGTAAATAAATACATCATAAAGACACACAGTCTCTGCTGTCCCTGAGTCCCAAAAGGAAACACGGATCATAGGTAAGCGCCTGGAACCCCTGGAATCTCACACCGCTCAGAGATTGGGGTGGCATGCAATAATATATAATATATTTTGAATTGCTGTCTCTCTCCCTCCGCACTGCAGATCTTCCAGTAGATCCAGGCCTAGCTTCTGCCCATACTTAGTCTGCAATATACCATACAGAAATGAGCTCCCCTTTAGAAGAGGTATGGCCTAAGGGACAGAGAATTGCCCTCAATTTCACAAGAGAATCCCATTATGAATTTAGAAAGGCACTCCTGACCTTTTTGCTTCCCGGTCCTTTAGCCACAAAGCTGTTTGTGTGTCAGTTTGGATAGAGTTGCACAATCACTTTTCTCATGTCTTTTCTCTCGCCCCTGCCCCTGTTTGTTTATCTTCTCTTTTATTTCCTGTGATTATACCATGAGCCACCCGCCACCCACAATGAGCTACCGTGCAGTAGTTCTCGGCAAGATCTCCAAGTTAAGCCTAAAGGTTTTCTTGGCTAGACACCGAGCAAAAGGCAAGCATTGTGTCACAGTCAGATTTTAAGTCTTGTCTTGTTGTAAAATCTAAACCAGGTTAGCCAATGCTAATCCTCTAGTCTTAACTACTGTACTTGTAATTCTATGGTCAAAACCCCTTCTGTTTCAGAGAAGGCTCTTAGAAATCTACTCATGCTTCAGAAAGCATGCAAACTGTTTACTAAACTGTTAACTGAGCTGTCACTTTAACTTACACACCATGTAAGCAGAAAAGGACATACTATAGCAGGGGTCAAGAACTGGATATGGCCATTTCCATATCTATATGGAAATGGCCATTTCCATATCTATATGGATATGGCCATTTCCATACTATAGCAGGGGTCAAGAACTGGATATGGCCATTTCCACATCCCTTGGCCACCAGGTGGGTGGAACTGCCCACCTGTCAGTCACCTGATATCAAGCAAAGCCTTTTCCTGTTGCACAGCTTGGCTTTATTTGTGAGGATGGTGTCATCTCCCTCACTAAATACAGGAATGAAAGCAATTCTGGGTAACCAGATAATAGAAATCTGCTTTATTCTGAATCAGACAGCTAATGAACTATTTAGCTTAGTATTAGCTACACTGACGTTCAGCTGCATTTCAGACAAGAGGTCTTCCCTGAAGATGCCAGGAACTAAACCTGAGACCTTTGCCATGTAACGGATGTCTTCTTCCACTGAGCACCCCTGTGATCCTAAATATACTTATTTAAAATTAGTTCTATGGAAATCAATAGGATTTAGTACTCAAGTGAGTATGTTCTGCATTCAAGAGGATGTGTGCTCAGAACCATCTCATCCTTATTAACAGAGAGACAAAGTTTTTCACTGACTTTTAACCACAGCAAAATCAATTCAGCCAATAATGAGAACAATGTCTTGCACTAGAGAGAATTAATGAACTATGCACCTGAAATCCCACTGACAAGAGAACAAAAGCCATTACTATTGAGAGGTCATATTCTAGATCTGCATAGCCTTAGGGCCCTGAAAACCCATTGTAAGCTCCCAGGGTGGGTTATCTTCAAATATTTGCAGGAATCATTAGGACACTGGCAGATCTCCCCTTCCCAGAACTCCCTATGCCGCCCAGCTGTGTGTGTCTATGCACTTCAAGTGTTCCAATTTTCCTGGGACTTCCCCAGAATTACAGAAGCCATTTTGGCTTCTGATTGGATTCCAGAATGTCCCCTTTTTTGCCCTCTAGCACCGCCACTGAGCCACCGTTTGCAGTGCTGCCACCAAAAGACACGTGTCCCAAATTTCATCAGAGGAATGTTGGAGGGTATGTTCTCTCTCTCTCTCTCTCTCTCTCTCTCTCTCTCTCTCTCTCTCTGTCTCTCACACACACACACACACACACACAGAGAGAGAGAGAGAGAGAGAGAGAGAGAGAGAGAGAGAGAGTGTGTCATGTAGCTCTTACATCCCTGCCCACTTACACAAACTCTTTCCTATCAGCCACAAACCAAGGCTTACTTGACTGCACTCTGACAGCTTCAGCTTATTTATTTATTACTTTTTTATCCCAGCTTCTCCTACAAGAAGCTCAAGGTGCCGTATATTTTTGTGTTGTCCCCGCAACCAATTCATTCCCACAACCCTGTGAAGTTGGTTAGGCTAAGAGGCAGTGAGTGGCCCAAGGTGGCACAAGAGCCAGTGTGGTGTAGTGGTTAAGAGCGGTAGACTGGTAATCTGGGGAACCGGGTTCGTGTCTCCGCTCCTCCACATGCAGCTGCTGGGTGACCTTGGGCTAGTCACACTTCATTGAAGTCTCTCAGGCCCACTCACCTCACAGAGTGTTTGTTGTGGGGGAGGAAGGGAAAGGAGAATGTTAGCCGCTTTGAGACTCCTTCGGGTAGTGAAAAGCGGGATATCAAATCCAAACTCTTCTTCTTCCTCTTCAGCATGGTTTGTGTCTGACTGAAGATTCAAACCCTGGTCTCCCACTGCACCACAATGGAGGGAAGCAAAATGCTCTCTCTCCTAAGGCAATAAAGTTCCATGACCTGACACAGCGATGGGGGAACCGTTGTCAGGCTCAGGAGTGTATTTCTTCCTTGGCAACCTTCTGAAGTCCATGTTCCTGTGGTGGGCGGAGCCAAAGGGAGGAGTAACTGAGGCACCTATGTACAGTAAGCTAGTTTCTACACGCATTCATGCAAGATGAGCAAGAGGCCTTATCAGAGCGGCGGAGAAGATGCTGTGTATCAAATCTCATATTGCTCGGACAAATTTGTCCAATTTTATAAGGGACGGAAATTCGTGGTATTAATAGAGAAAGCCTCGTGGTTTCACTATAGAACTGCTACCCAAGCTCTATAATGAGGGACTTTCTGAGTATTCTGAAAGGTTCATTCTGTGAGCCACTGTGAACTGAAAGACAAGGAATTCCTTCATGCTACGCTGAATGCTTTCACTATTCTCAAATCTAGTTGTTGGGCTTTTTTTCAGGGAATGCCAAGGCTAACTACAGACTTGATATATTTTTTAAAAACAGCACGTGTTGCTCTCTTTTTGCTGAAGCTGGAGGTTAGGAAGAGGAGGGTGGGGAATGTATGGAGAGCTGAACAGAATCTGGTTAACTGGACGGCTTGGGGTTGTCTCTGCAGAACATTAAGGATCGCTGTCGGCTCGAACTCTAGCCAAGGCTGTCGGATGTGCTGATTTACTACTTTGTTCCAACAAGGATAGCTTATTGCCTGTAATTAGATCCTCATGGCTACTTCTTTGACAATAAAATAGCAAAGCGGTAACAGATAAATGAAGCCTACAGCAGGAACAGATAGAGATTGGACATGTTGCAATTGACTTCTTCCCATTGTTCCCAGCAAACATGCACTTCTGTAGCCAGCATAACTTGGAGGAGGAAACAAAGATGATTAATTAGAAAGATTTTCCCTGTTGTGTGCACGATGCAAAAACAAAGCAAAACATGCATATATGAGGAGCACCGATCCCACAATATAAACACCTGTCTGAAGCACCCAGAGTCACAGGATGTGATCATAGCAGGAATAACACTGGAGGAATAACACATATTACCATCAATTTGGTATATGATTCTGTTCAGCTCCCTTCTATGTGTGATGAGAACTCCCAGGGCTGCAATGCTTACCCAGGTTTGGTTTCCTTTGTAAGGTGGGTACTGAAGCCATTTTGCAATATCTGAGTTCATTCATGAATACACAGGTTGAACACAGATGGAGGCAGAGCTTAGCTCTCCAATAGACATCCAAATCCCCCATCAACCCTTAACTCCCCAAAGGCATTTCCAGATCTTGCTCTCTCCCTTCCTCTCCCCAAAACAAAAACAACTGCAGTCTGTTTCTCAAAATGCTCCTGTTGTTTTTTCCATCCACACCTAGCTAACCCAAACCCTCTGGCTAAAGGGAGAGGTGAGTCATCTTCTCCAACCATCTCCTAGCCTTCTCAGGCCATTTAGCTGTAATTTCCTTCCAAGATGCACCTACCAACTTTGCCACTGACCACACAGGTCAGTGCTAGCTCCATTAAATCTCACCTGTCCAAGCTCCCAATCTTCACTACAGTCAGGGATACAAACACTTTTGCAAAACACCAAAGTTTACAAACACCTACTGGTAATCGGATGGGATGTTTCTGTGAGGAAATAACCAAGCGGTGGCAGGTCTGGGGCAGCAGGGTGGGAGACAGACCTGGAAGTTCTCCTGCAAAAGTTCTGTTGCAAAATTAACTGGAGCTGCACCAGGACCCCAGAGCTGCCATACAGCTTCAGTTCAACTGCATGGGGCCTCCTTGATGGATTGCGTGCCACGTTGATTAGTGTGGGTGGAGGTGTCATTTGGAAAGGAATTAACTTCTGTAATGGCATATCACCTGCCCATTTCCAATGGTAAAGAAATGTGTACAAGGCCTCAGCTTTTCAGATGGGACACCTGTGCTCTTCTTAACACAGAACATAGGAAGCTGCCTTATCCTTAGCCAGACCAGTGGTCCTTCTAGCTAAGCATAGTCTACTGACTAGCAGTGGCTCTCCAGGATTTCAGAGGTCTTTCTTATCCCTACCTGGAGATGTCGGGGATTGAACGTGGGACTTTCAATACGCAAGGTATGTGCTCTATCGCTGAGCTATGGTTCTTCCACAAATCTTTCTACAAACGTGAATAATTTGCCTATTTTCGTCCCTGCATCAAAATGCCTCGTGCCTTTATAAAATAGTTCAGGGTATTATGTAGCTTGAACAGAGTTCTTAAAATTCATGGAGTGAATTTTCTCTCTCATTAAGTCTGCTCTAGTCAGAAATCTTACACTGCTTACAACCATTCTATAAAATGCCATAAGACTCTTCTTCATAGTTTTTTGTTGCAAGAACATAATGACTACCTTTCTGGAAGTAGTTTTCTTCTTGATCATCTCAGCTTTAACTTGTTTTCAGTTCCTGAAAATGTTGGGTTATCCCCAAACAGCGAGCTATGATCAAACAGTTAGTGGTGTCAATAAAATGATTGAGCACCAATCATTTGGCAGAGGTTCTTGTATTACAAAGTTTCCTGGTTGATCAAGTGATTCTGTAAACTATTTCCTGAGCAACATAGTCTTTTTAGGCCAGTGGGACTGCTTTGTGGTACTGAAGTGTTTTGTCTTCTGGCTGTTATGTATCATTTTTCTATTTTGTAGAGGCCCCCATCAATGTTTTTGTGCTTTTAGGTGCGTAGGCATGTTGTGTTGGGAACATTTAGTCCTTTTGAAAAAAGTTTCTGTAATGTCAAGGCTGCTAGAAAATAGGTCAGCCAGAAAATTAGTACGTTACACTTGTATAAATGTGCTAATACCCGGAGGCACGTCCAAATATCACCTTTGAGTGCAAGGTCAGCTCCCAACCCCTGTCCTTAGAAATTCAAAGTCACGTTTGTCAAGATGAAAGATGTCCACCTCATTTTCTGCACTGAACTGTCTGGTGATTGAAAGGGACCAGTGTCTGTTTTGTGTGTCCTGCATGGGGGCTGCATGACAAAGATCTATTTCCAAGATCCTCAAATGCATCTAATGTCCAACACCCGGGCGGAGCAAGAGATGGCACATCGTGCTCTTTTGAAAATATTAGATAGCTCCAAATGAACTCACTTGCACCAACATTTCTCAGAGCAACCTTTTAAGTTGAGGATTTTGACAAATTGCTTTTCAAAGGCATAAAGCACAGAGCACCCTAAGAAGAGCACCCCAGAATCTTCAGCTTATGTTAATACGGCATTTTGAAAAAGGCATCACCATGGTTTCAAAGTGTAAAGATTTGAAATCCCTGGCATTTTGGCCATTAAAAAGTCATATGTATAGCATTCATCTCCTCTGTGTTCTCTCCTATCACCCTTTCCCCCCTCAGCTTCCTTAAACAGCTAGAATAAAAGAGTGGTCAAGAAATACAAATTCGGCCATCGTGTAGCAGTTGAAAAAACTATTAATAGTGGCAATTAAAATAAATTCACACAGTACCTTTCAAAGTGTCCAAGGCTCTGATTTTATACATAACAATAGCTGGGTGTAAATGCCACAAAACACAGTCTGACCTGCTTCTGAGAAAACAAAATCCTTAGGATCTTTTATAGGAGAGTCCTTTTCAATGCATCTCATAACCTTACCTATTAAAAGCTACAGAAGTTGCAAGAATCATGGGGCAGAAACCACACATTAATATATCAACAAATGAAGTGTTAGGGCTGTGCATGGGCCCCTGATTCAATTCAGGACCCAGTCAAACTGGGATTAGGGAATCTGGGGCTGACCCAACCTGGGCCCAGCTCCCAAATGATTCAGGCCTTGCACAGTCTTATGGTTGGGACGGGGTGGGGAGAGGAAGAGACATGCCTCTCTCCCTGCTCCTGGCTTCTAAATCCTACATAAAGAAAAGGTGGTGGTGGAGAGATGCAAACAGGCTGTGCATCTCCTTCTCCACTCACCCACCTGCCACTGCTAGGCCACCCCCCTTCTGACAACCCCAGATCACTTCAGGTGGACACCATCTGACCTGGGACAAGCCATAGCTGCTGCAACCCAATCCAACCGAATCCCGGTTTGACCCAAATCAGCTCAATTTGTTGTGTGATCTGGAATTTGGCCATATCTGGTGCACAGCCCTATAAAATACATGTGGTGAATCAAGTTATCGCCCATGCAAATGGATGCCACGTGCTAGTCTTTAAGGTGCCACATTGCTGCAACAGACTGTGGTTAATCTTTGAGTGCAGTGGGCCTGCAGCTCATGCATAATCTACTGATGTGATCATAACCTTAGCCACATGGCCAATGAATGAATGAATGAATGAATGAATGAATGAAGAACAGTGAAAATCCACTATGGAAAGAGCTTGTTAAGCCCTCCGTCTTGCTTACCAGGCTCTGGGATGGAGGTGCAAGGGCTTTGGGAGTGCTCCAGGGCTCTCATGCAACCATCCCAGTGACTGGTAAGTGAAGCAGAGGGCAAGGTCTGCCGTTGGACAGATGGGAATGGTCATGTGGTGGGGCCGGTTCCAGGATTTCATAGCCTTATGCAATTCCGGTGTGGACCCCTGGAACTGAGCCCTCACGTAAGCGGTGGACCCACATATTTTGAAATGGCTGGCATGTGGTGCCTTAAAAAGGAACAGAAGGGCAAAATATGCAGATCTCTGTCTCAAGGTGCTTACAGATTTCTGCATCTAAATTTCCATCACGAGAGAGATGACAAATGGGAGGCAAGGGAAAGCTGGAACATGGGTGACATAGAATGAAGTGGGCAAATGTATCTACAACCTGAATGCCAGCTACTTAGCTGTAGTTCCTGCATTGCAGGGGGCTGGATTGGATGACCGTTGGGTCCCTTCCAGCTCTACAGTTCTATGATTCTACTTTCTGGATCATGATTGCTAGTGGCAATTTTAGGTGAGCTAGAGGGGGGGGAAACACTGCACTATATTTTCAGATACCACAGTGCATTTCCCCCCGCCCTAAATGGAGCCTATCCTTCCGGCTACTTTAGAAAATAAAGAATTTCAGAAGTCTTGGAGATTATTTTTTAAAATCTGTCTGATTAGATTTCATCCTCTCCTGCTTCTGCTTCTCCTGCCACGGCTTCCCCCCCCCCCTCCGTTTTTTTGCTTCATTGCTCCTCACAGCTGGACCTTGGTGAATGTCTCCATTTTTTTTTTGTAACTGCATAAACCCTTCATCATGAACTGTCTGAATGTTTCGATGACTAAATCCTCCTCTTCCTAAAAGGTCAGCCGGCAATGTGCTGGGGAAAATGTGTTTGGTTCAAGAGAAGAAAAATACAGAGTAGCATCCAAAAGCAACTATCTAGGGCGGCAAGCACAAAATTACTTCCTTTGCAATTCAAGGAGTGTGAATTACATGCCTGTGACCTTACCATCTTCTTGAAACCACAAGCATGTTTTAATTTTGATGGTAAAAATAAGTCTGAGAACCACTGTCTGAGGTCACTCGTCATGTTGCAGATATATAAAATCCCAGAAATGCATAGATTGGGAAGGAATCTCAAAGGCACTCCAGTCCAATGCCCAGAAGGCACATTTCTTTGTAACCTTAACACTGACCCAGCAATCGGGACCAAAAAAAAATTAATGTATTTTACACAGTGCTCTTGGCTTTTAAATTTTTTGTTTCCCTTCCCTTGCTGTCCAGTCTACATGGTTGTCATTAGACTTCTGTTTTATTTAGAAGAGAGGCAGAATGCTAAATACATGCAGAAATGTAAGTGAGAAATAGAAAGAACTTGTAATGGGTGGTTGCTTAAAAGTAAGAATGGGGGTATAATTGCCACCCATTACTGGTACTTTTGGGTTTGAATCTCGGCCAAGGAGATCAGGACCCTGGGTAGCTCCCTGTAGGCCCTGTTGGTTGAAGTGTGGAAGATACCATCACAGCAAAGGACTGGAGTCATCTGCAAGCTTAAGAAGGTTGGCATGGTCATTCCTTCCAGTGACTCCACTCACCTGGAAGAACTGCCTGTAATCCTTAAAAGCTCCACAGGGCCCCCCACCCACCCATCCAAAGTGGGTGATCTCTAAGTTGTCTATAGCTTAACCTTCACCAGGGCAACTCTGGGACCATGGCCATGACACATTGAGGCTATGATCTGGCATTTGAGATATTTCTAATATATTAAGCAGCATAGAAATTAAATAAGCAATCAATAAGCAGTCAATTATCCTTGCTTGAGTGTGCATCCTACCTACAGTTAAGAAGCAGGCAAAAGAAATGGAAACCAGACAAACTGCATTTAATGATGGCCAATGCATCAATGTAAAGGCGCATAATAAATCTACCTGCCCTGGGAAGTCAGTATGCAATAAATGTATTTTTAAAACTCCTGAAATCTTCTGAGGTCCCCCCCCCCACCTGCCCCTAGTTCTACTGAAGTTTGAGCTTTGTGACCTGGCAGCACAGAGTGGGCTTAAATGAGACAAGGCAAACCCAAGGGAAGGCGAGTGAAAGGAAAAGGTAGGTGTGTGAGAGCAGTTCAAAGAAGCAAGACTTTTTTTTAATGAAATCAGGTATTTAAATAAATCAAAGGGAGAAGCCAGAAAGACTTAAGAGGGAATTATGGAGGGCAAAGAGTCCAGAGGAGCAAAGAGACTACAATGAGACATAAGGAGATAGAAGAACAGAGAAATGTTAGGAAGACAATAGCATTGCTTCCTGTGTGCAAAGTCTTGACTGCTATGCATTGACATGCAACTGGATTTCCTGCAGTTCCATATTAGAGAGAAGAAGGTGGGGAGGGAATGTCCTATTTAAAAGAACTACAGCCAAAAGGGGAGGGGGGATCCATAAAAGTCAGGAGTAATGCCTCTGCAGAGGTGAAAAATGGAGATCTGTCTGTGTTAATTCTAAGATACGCTCTGAGCATCGTCATAGACTTCCCATCAAAAGTGACCTTTTAATTTTGGTGTGTTCTCCCACAGAAGTCATCCCTTTCAGAATAAACATGGTGATGTAATCTCCTAAACAAAACCCGGCAAAGGAAAGTGTTTTCACTGCGGTCAAAATGTTTTGTTAACTAGGAGTGCTGCAGTAGCAGAAGAAGAAAAAGGATCTCACAGAAATGTCGAAACGGTGGGACTGGAAAGTCTCCCCCACCATCACCACCCCCAGCTCCACAAAATGTTTCTCAAAAATGTTCTTTTCAGCTTACAGTTACTCCCTTCATAAACTTTCTGCCCACTGGCTCACTTGGAAGTGAAGTCACTGATCCAAGGTGCCACATCAGTTTACCACACCCGTTATGTTATTAAGCAGAAGTAGGTTCTGGGAAGGGAGTTGTTTTCCATAGAACACAGGAGACACTTTCTGTGTATTCCATGTAACAACCAAGTCCCTCCAAACCCCAGAACAGGAGGTTATCTTCACCTCATAAAGAGAGCCTGCTGGATCAAGCCAGTGGCCCATCTAGTCCAGCATCCTTTTCTCACAGTCAGGACCGGTGCTAGGGTTTCTTGTGCCCTAGGCAGACCACCTTCTGGTGCCCCCCCCAAAGCCTGCTTTAGCAGGAGGTGGGGGTGGTAGAGAGGCAAGCAGCAGTTTCTCCGCTATAGCTCACCCGTCCTGCCCCCTGCCCCCCGCCAAAACCTGCTTTAGCGAGAGCCGGGGGTGTAGGGGGCAAGCAGCAGCTGCTGCTCACCCGTCCTGCCCCCCCCTGCCCAAGCCTGGCCAGCGCCCCCTCCATTTTGGCACCCTAGGCAATTGCCTAGTTCGCCTTAATGGACGCGCCGGCCCTGCTCACAGTGGCCAACCAGCTGCCTCTGGGAAGACCACAAGCAAAGCACTCTCCCTGCCTGCTATTTCCAGCAATGGCTATAAAGAAGCATACTGTCTCAGACGTAGAACATAGTAGCCATCACAACTAGCAGCAGTTGATAGTCTTATCCTCCATTTTGTCTAATCCCCCCCATCCTTCCTTTTCTTGAATTGTGTGACAGAATCAACCACATGCAGATTTTGTAGCTCCATTGGAAGCTGTTGGCTGCAAGTTTGACTAGAAGATGAGATATTACAGTCACTCATCAGGGGCAGCTGCTGGTTCCTTTCAGTTTACTCAGATATACTGCTGCGTGAACACCATTATTTGTCAAACAATTACAGTTTGCCGTAAACTTAATGGATAGGAAATAATCTGTCAGTGATTAAAGGACTACGGATCTGTGCATATATGCAAAATCATCTGCCCATAGTAAATGTGACTGCTTGTAAAACAAGCCTTTATATTCCCATAAACAAAGATTTATGCCTACAGGTCCTGCTCCACTGATTTCCCTTTCTGAATGGCTTGCATCTCATTTAGAGGAACATAAAAGATTCACTACTAGCTGTAGGGCAATTTAAAGGTTTGCTGTGGTGATGGTCATAATCGTCTCCCACAGTTTTCATAAACCAGCATTCAGGATACACAGATGATGATGGGAGAAAGGTGGGGGCAAGTTCCTTAGCAGGATGCTTTCTAGTTCAGGCGATTCATGACATTTGTTGAGTTGAAGCATCCTCCATAGCTGCCAACCCTCCCTGCTGTTTCCCAATGCTAAAATAAGGGAATTTCCCTCAAAAAAGGGAAAATGTTAACAGCTATAATATTCCTGACCGTGATGGAGGCATCCTGACTACACTCTGTCCTCTCCTGCTGCTCCATCTTCTTGGATGCTGTCTGCTGCTGTGATAGACACATCACATGATGTGACACACACCATCAGTGCTTCCCCCCCCCAGGGGGCACTCAAGGGTATGTGGTACCGGCACCTCTTTTTGTTGTTGTTAAAAAGTGTGGCACTTAATGTAACAACTTCATGGTGAGTACCGGCACCTATTTTTCTTCTTTTGTATATAATTTTATTATTTTTTTCTGTTTTACAATTTAAAATACTCATTTTACATCCTTAAGATATCAATGACTTCCCTTCTTCTCTTTCCATGGTTCATTTTACATATCATAAATTCCTGCGTATTTTTACAAAAACAATACCATTCATTATTCCATTATTGCATCCATCCAAACTTGTTTACACTGCTGAATTTATCTTAACGCTGCCAGCGTTTTCAGTTGGTACACAATTGTTTCCCATCTACTCAGTAAACGTTTTCCAATCTTCTTCAAATGTATGTTCTTCTTGTTCTCTTATTCTATATGCTAAGTCTGCAAGTTGTGCATATTCTGTCAACTTCTGTTGCCATTATTCTTTTGCTGGGACCCCTCTCGTTTTCCATTTTGGGGCTAACAAAACACGGGCCGAAGTACAGTAGTAGCATACATAAATAACCTTTTTTTGACACCTGGGAATTTCAGTCTGAATTACTTTTTCTAGAAAATAGCCCTGCACATCATGCATACATGATGGTTGCATACTACCCTACACTATTAGGGGAGAATGATACAGAATTCCTGCTTGTGGGCTTCCCAGCATCTTAGTGACTACTGTGGGAAACAGGATGCAGGACTCGATGGACCTTTGATCTGATCCAGCAGGGTTCTTCTTATGTTCCGAAGCTTGAAAGGCTATCTCTGAAACATTCTGGCTGCAGTTCTGCAAGGGAGCAAGACCCCACTGAACTCTGTAAGCATGCTTTGGCTTGTTCAGACTGTGTTATATTGGCTTTAAAAAAAAAAAGTATGATATTTTCAGAGATGTACTATTCTCTCGCATTAAAAATGTATCTCAAACTCTTTATAGCAGGTGTAATCGACACCACTGGAATGTTTGTAACAGTCGCTCTGAGAATACAACTAGAAATATATGTAATGATCAGGAATACTTGCACATGTACTGAAAAACATATGATATGTGTGTGCATGGAATAGCCTTCCCTAAGTAGCAGTTCTGTGCTAAAATCTTAGAAGCATCTAGATCAGGGCTGAGGAAGTGGATCTGACGACCAGGCCAAATCCTTATCCCATCTCCAAAGGACCAATTTTAACATGGTACTGTCTAGCTAATCAATCAATCAATCAATCACCTTATATTACAATTACACCAGGTAACACATTTTTCTTTGTTCACATGGGTTAAAATTCACATAATTAAGCAATCTATGTCCTTTTAAACTTTGTGGCTGGGTGGGGGCTGTTGTTTGTTACTATGGTATGTATTTTTGTGTTTTTATATTGCAAACCTCTCTGTGATCCTTGGATGAAGGGTTCTGTATAAAATTTGTTGTTGTTGTTGTTGTTGTTGCAGGCCCTGCATAGCACTTTGCAAGCACCAGCGATCAGCTGATTGTCTGTGCTTGCAAAGCCTGGTATCCTTGCAAATACTATCATGATTGTTGGTGTTTGCGAAGATCAGCGTTGTGCAAGCAGTGACAATCAGCTGATTGGTGGTGCTTACAAAATGCAGGGATTTGCAGGCACTGACGACCGGCTGCTTGTTGCTAACTGCAAAGCCCCGTGCCTCTTCAGTGGCACTAGGGAGATCCTGGAGAAGAACACTCTGATGCACCTGATCCCAATGGGCTTTGCTTTCAGCATCAATCAGCTGATCAGCCATGGCAGTGGGGCCCACTTGCAAAGGAACAATCAAGAGCTCACTTGAACACTGGATGAACTTCACCATGTGAACAAGGAGAGTGTGTTGATCCTGCACATATGAGGAGAAACACCTAGAACAGCCTACCCTAGCCTGGCGACCTCCTGTTTTGGATTACAACTCCCATCAGACCCAGCCAACATGGTCTGAAAAAGGCTGGCCCCAGTTTAGCATGTGAAATGGCCATGTAACATGAACTAAAAGTCCAATTAAGAGTGGGAGAACTGTTTGGTCACCCCACTTTCCATTACACTCGCATATGTTGTAATGTTTATTTTAGCAAATAAAGTATTACAACTGTCAGTGGTTTCCATTAACTGCAGGATAATTGTAGTAAGATCCAGCTGTCTGAAACATTCACACCCAACCTGGGTGAAAATGGTTGTGAATTTATAAAGCAGAGCATTGGCAGCCCTAGATTTGTATCTTTTCTTAAAAATAGAGCTGGAGAGTTATGCAGATTTATGTTCTCTTCGTGTTATCAGAGGTGTCGGCAGCTTGCACCCACCTCTGTTTGAACCGTGATTGGATATTTTTCTGCTACAAACGGTTCACTACATTTAGAACAGACAACTTTGCAGTGTTGATCAGGTGTCACAGTTGTTATACTTTCTCTTAATACTGTGTGTACATTGCTGCTGCATTAGCTATTTTTGTGAACTACAGCAACATTTGTTGGCCAGAACTGCAGAGAGAGAGAGAGAGAGAGAGAGAGAGAGAGAGAGAGAGAGAGAGAGAGAGAGAGAGAGAGAGATGGTAAGACTGTGAGCCCCTTTACACAACTTGATGTGTGCCAAACTTGCGTCTGTAAATAAAACTTATTCTGTTTGTTTATTTATGCTCTTACATTTATATCACACCTGCCATCCATTGTGGAACCCAAGATGGCATTTATGTGGTTCCCAGGACATCAGGACTATCCCTACCTCTAGGCAGAGAGAGGCAACCGTCTCAGCATCCACACCCAGTTCTGCTTAGCTTCAGCTAGGTAGTTGTCTCTCCTGCCTTTAGATTTCTCCTTGTTTCACCATATAGCAAGGTCATTCTGCCCCTGGAATATTTCATCGTGCTACCAACAACAATGTTCTAAAGCAGGGGTCAGCAAACATTTTCAACAGGGGGCTGGTCCACTGTCCCTCAGACCTTGTGGGGGGCCGGACTATTTTTTTTTGGGGGGGGGAATGAACGAATTCCTGTGCCTCACAAATAATCCAGAGATGCATTTTAAATAAAAGGACACATTCTACTCATGTAAAACATGCTGATTCCCGGATCGTCTGCGGGCTGGATTGAGAAGGCGATTGGGCTGGATCTGGCCCCCAGGCCTTAGTTTGCCTAACCATGCTCTAAAGTCTTTGCAGTGGTACATGTGCACAACTCACAATGGGTTTACATAACCCACAAGCATGCTAGCAGGAACGTAGCTGGAGTCGCATACAGTACTTACCATTATAAAAAGTAAGAGCTAATGCAACTCCTCATCCTTCCTTACAGATTTTAGCTCCTGCCCCCCAAATAATTTACGGCTAAGCAAGCAAAGCAAGAGAACAATGCAGAGTTTGGTCTCTTTAAATCTGAAAAGACTCCGTCCTCAACTCTTTGAGATTAGCACCATTTAGAGGGGGGAGCCATTTCGAGGATGAATAAAAGCAGATTAGAAGACAGTTGGAATCTGGGCCAAACTTTTGCATCTCTCAGGGGATCTCATTATGTAAATTGTGGATAATAAGTGTTCATCAGTAGCTAAAACTAGATAAAATTATTTCAGGCTGCATCCCCGCCTACGACAAATCATCTGAATTGCTGCCCTAGTGGGACAAGTATTTACAAAATATAAGAACCCCAAATGGCATGTGTGAAGCCTTATTTATCACAGAAATGCACATGAAAAGATGCACAGGGCTGTGGCCAAATGGCAAACTCCCCCCCCCTGCACCATGTGGTAAAACCCTGCATCCTCTTGTTGCCATCACATTTTCTCTATTGCAGCCATCAATACAGGGGCACGAGAAACTGCCTTGTGCCAAGCTGGATTATTTGCCCATCTAGCTCAGTAAGGTCTACTCAGACTGGCAGGAGTTCAGACTGGTGCTGCTCCTTGCACTTCCCCGCCTCATTGACGGGCCAGTTCTGTCCTGAGTTATGGTAGCTTTGTAAATTGCAAACTTCCAGGGTAGGGATAGGAGTTTGAACCACCAGATTGGTTTGTAGGAGGGCATTGAGTGGATAGCCGCAACTTTACAGAATTTTGCAGACAGAGGGAGCCATCCAATACATGCGCACTCTCTCTGCTGGTCTATATTGCAATGGAGAGCAGAAATAAAAAGCCTGCTAAGACTGCTGGTCGAAAGAAAAGGAAAACCTGAAGTTTATTAGTGCATACAGGGAAACAAAGCTATTCTTCAGTATCTACAAGTTTACATGTGGCAAACACAGGCAACATATTGCAAACACTGTTGCTTTGTTCAACTGAACTAGCTGTGTCCTCTTAAACCTCCTGCTGAAACAGGTTGTGCTTTAGATTGGCACCCTTGGATTCTTGCAAGAAACAGGAATGTGTCTTTTTCTCAGGGCCAAAGGAGAGAGAGAGAGAGAGAGAGAGAGAGAGAGAGAGAGAGGGAGAGAGATCATGGCAGAGAATCTGCTTTGCATGACAAAGGGCTCACTTTCAATCCCTGCAGTTAGGCTGGGAATGGGCCCTATCTGAAATCCCGGAGAGCCACTGCCAGCCAGTGTAGGCAACATTGAGTTGGATGGGCCAATGGATTGACTCAGCATCCAACAGCTTTCTGGCATTCCTCAGTATAGGACATGAATGGAAAACCTGGAACCCACCAGTTGTTGGACTCCAGCTACCATCAGCCCTCACTAGCATGGTCATGGTCAGTGGTCAGGGATGATAGGAGTTGGAATTCAACAGAGCACAGTTTCGTCATCCCTGCTATAAGGTGTCGCCTCCCTGTCCAATCTCCAGCATGCAGAAGGTATCCATTTGGTCAATGAAGCAGGGTTTCCTCCACCACCTCTCACTTCAGGGTTAATAGCTTTGCATTCTTACTGTATCTTTCAGTCTCTAGCAACTGCAGGATGGTAGTGCTCAAAGAGCCTTGATGAATACTAACCCCCCCCACACACACACACACAAAACCAAACCATCTGAAATTGTAAAGTTTGGAATACCCATTTTAATATCTGAACAACTATCATTCTTGGCAGCTGCACTGCATGGGGGAGCAGTCCAAAACTATGATAAATCAAATGCTGGCATTTCTCCAGACACAAATGTGTTTGAGAGAGGAAAACAAGTAGAGTGAGTAGCTTTCAAAAATCATCACTCCACTTTCACAAACACATTTATCTTTTTCCTCCTTGAAAGACTTTGCTTTGTATTCTGATGGGAGACTCTTACTCCAGATGTTTTATTCAAACATTCATCTGTCCCTCACTCCTTTACTTTATTTCTCCATGCAGCCTTCCTTCCTTCCTTCCTTCCTTCCTTCCTTCCTTCCTTCCTTCCTTCCTTCCTTCCTTCCTTCCTCCCCCCCCTTTCCCTTACCAATTGCTACTATGGATCATGTTGGTTCCAGAAGAGTTGAGCAGTCTTTGGAATGCTTTCCCCTTGGTGGTGTGCTTGGAGCCAACACTTTTCCAAGTTGACACCGTGCATGCAAAGCCTTAACTGGCCGCCCAAGACTTTGCAGTGTTTTAGGCTACAAGCCAAACCCTCCATCCACAGTGCTAAGTGTGAATGGGGATTTGAACCTGGGTCTCCCAGGTCCTAGCCAGACACTCTAGCCACGACAGCACACTGGCTTTGGATTGGAGGAAACACTGTGGCCCACCTGAAAGAAGCTTGTGGACCACAGGTGGTCTATGGACCGTAGTTTGGGGAACCCTGTTTTAGCCCAATAAGCACCACTAGTCACTCTTTTCCATACTTAAGTGTGAAAGTTAATACAGTAGCTTTGTTTCTGTGAGTGGTTTCCCTATTCTTAGGGGTGGGCAGGCGGCTTCTACAAAAATGGCTTAGTGTATTTACAAACCACATTCTGATTTACATATATAAATGAGAATTCAGCATGTGGAATGAAGATAACACGAGTCCAATGGAAAATAAGCCTTTGCAGATATGCTTGTGACTGCTGTGGTTCAGACGGGTGCCTTCCTTTGAATTACTAATGGTTTTGATGTGCTCCCAAACCATTTAAAATCAAATACTTGATATAGCAAATGTTGTTGAAAGTTGGTTGGAAAACTATTAGCACTGGTTTAAAAATAAAAAAAATAAAAATGGGAAAAGTCAAGTTTCTTCCTCCTGTGCCTTTGATAGCCTGAACAAGAAAACAGAAGAATAAACCCAGCAGATGAGCGATGGCAAGGCTGCATTCCAGGATATTTGCTAGAACCGTGACTGGGAATTCAACCCGGCCTCAGCTTTATTTCTGACCAACAATATTAACTATTTTGGACTATATTGCAGCACTGCTACAAGAAACTACTCTCTTGACACAGCCATTCAACCTGCAACACACTGTATTACTCTCTCAGCTTAACTTACAATGTTGGGGGGGGGGAAACAATGGATAACATTGCAGTGGGGTTGTGCTCTCTCTGCTAAAGCCCAATGTGCAATGGGGTCTAGTGTGTTGGATAACACTGCAAGGTTATTGTATACCACTTGGAGCCCGGCCTGTGTTTGGTCCATACTATACAGAAGAGCCTGGAAAAGACCCTGATGTTGGGAAAGATTGAAGGCACAAGGAGAAGGGGACGACAGAGGACGAGATGGTTGGACAGTGTTCTCGAAGCTACCAACATGAGTCTGACCAAACTGCGGGAGGCAGTGGAAGACAGGAGTGCCTGGAGTGCTCTGGTCCATGGGGTCACAAAGAGTCAGACATGACTAAACAACAACAACAATACAAAAGAGCTGTCGTAAGCCGCCAACTCATAGCCACAGCCTTTTCCAAGCAGCAATACAGACAACCAACTTGGAAGCTGAAACAGCAGGATTAGTAGATCGGTGGGTGGAAGACCTCTTAGATCTTGCAACTCAGGAACAAAGAGTTAGTACAGAAAGAGGAATGGAATATAAATTTCAAAATATATGTCTTGGAATCCTACACAAACTGAGCAGAAGATGAGCAGAACAAGTTCAGATGGAGCACAAGGATTTGATGGTTTGCTTGTTTGCTCCCTCTGTACTCAGGAGATATACCGGTACCCAGGCTTTTGTTTCCATGGAATGAAAGTCAGTGGAGACCGTGGCGCCTTTCAGATATATGGTTTTATTTACAAATACGGACAACTTGTGCATAGGATGGAAGGGCTTACAGCATTGCCACTCCAAGAGATCTTGCCTCCCCACTAGGTTCGTAGCATCAACCCCAAAGCCTTAACTTTGGAATTCTGTGCAGCCAAGAGTCAAACTACCGGTACTCTCTCCAGCTTCCACTCCAGCCCAAACCATCTCACACAGCCGCCGCCACAATCAGGGCTGCATTTAGGTTTGAGGAGGCCCTAAGCTCCTTCATGGATCACTGCCTTGTCGTGGCGAAGGGGCTTGAATTACTCAGGGAAGCTATGAGCTATGCCGTGCAGGGCCACCCAAGATGGACAGGTCATAGTGGAGAGTTTGGACCAAACGTGATCCACCTGGAGGAGGAACTGGCAACCCACTCCAGTATCCCTGCCAAGAAAACTCCATGGACAAAGACAACAGGCATATAAAAGATATGACGCTGGAAGATGAGCCCCTCAGGTCGGAAGGCGTCCAACATGCTACTGGGGAAGAGCGGAGGACAAGTACAAGTAGATCCAAAGCTGATGAAGCGGCTGGGCCAAAGCCGAAAGGACACTCAGTTGCGGATATGCCTGGAAGCGAAAGGAAAGTCCAATGCTGTAAAGAAAAGTATTGCATAGGAACCTGGAATGTAAGAACCATGAACCTTGGTAAGCTGGATGTGGTCAAAAATGAGATGGCAAGAATAAACATTGACATCCTAGGCATCAGTGAACTAAAATGGACGGGAATGGGCGAATTCAGTTCAGATGACTATCATATCTACTACTGCGGGCAGGAATCCCGTAAAAGAAATGGAGTGGCCCTCATAGTCAACAAAAGAGTGGCGAAAGCTGTACTGGGATGCAATTTCAAAAATGATAGATTGATCTCGATACGAATCCAAGGCAGTCCTTTTAACATCACAGTAATCCAAGTTTATGCACCAACTTCCAGTGCTGAAGAAACTGAAATTGACCAATTCTATGAAGAGTTACAACACCTTATAGAAATGACACCAAAGAAGGATGTTCTTCTCATTATAGGGGATTGGAATGCTAAAGTAGGGAGTCAAGAGATAAAAGGAACAACTGGCAAGTTTGGCCTTGGAGATCAAAATGAAGCAGGGCAAAGGCTAATAGAGTTCTGTCAGGAGAATAAGCTGGTCATCACAAACACTCTTTTCCAACAACACAAGAGACGACTCTACACATGGACATCACCAGATGGGCGACATCGAAATCAGATTGATTATATTCTCTGCAGCCAAAGATGGAGAAGCTCTATACACTCAGCAAAAACAAGACCTGGAGCTGACTGTGGCTCTGATCATCAGCTTCTTATAGCAAAATTCCAGCTTAAACTGAAGAAAGTAGGAAAAACCACTGGGCCAGTAAGATTCAATCTAAATCAAATTCCTTATGAATACACAGTTGAAGTGAAAAACAGGTTTAAGGACTTAGATTTGGTGGATAGAGTGCCTGAAGAACTGTGAATGGAGGCTCGTAACATTATACAGGAGGCAGCAACGAAAACCATCCCAATGAAAAAGAAATGCAAGAAAGCAAAGTGGCTGTCCAATGAGGCCTTAAAAATAGCGGGGGAGAGAAGGCAAGCAAAATGCGAGGGAGATAGTGAAAGATACAGGAAATTGAATGCAGATTTCCAAAGAATAGCAAGGAGAGACAAGAGGGCCTTTCTAAACGAGCAATGCAAAGAAATAGAGGAAAATAACAGAATGGGAAAAACCAGAGATCTGTTCAAGAAAATTGGAGATATGAAAGGAACATTTCGTACAAAGATTACCACAATTAAGGACAAAAGTGGAAAGGACCTAACAGAAGCAGAAGACCTCAAGAAGAGGTGGCAAGAATACACAGAGGAACTATACCAGAAAGATATAGAGGTCTCATACACCCCAGGTAGTGTGGTTGCTGACCTTGAGCCAGACATCCTGGAGAGTGAAGTCAAATGGGCCTTAGAAAGCCTTGCTAACAACAAGGCCAGTGGAAGTGATGATATTCCAGCTGAACTATTTAAAATCCTAAAAGATGATGCTGTTAAGGTGCTACACTCAATATGCCAACAAGTTTGGAAAACTCAGCAGTGGCCAGGGGATTGGAGAAGATCAGTTTACATCCCAATCCCAAAGAAGGGCAGTGCCAAAGAATGCTCTAACTACCGCACAATTGCACTCATTTCACACGCTAGCAAGGTTATGCTTAAAATTCTACAAGGCAGGCTTAAGCAGTACGTGGACCGAGAACTCCCAGAAGTGCAAGCTGGATTTCGAAGGGGCAGAGGAACCAGAGACCAAATTGCAAACATGCGCTGGATTATGGAGAAAGCTAGAGAGTTCCAGAAAAACATCTACTTCTGCTTCATTGACTACGCAAAAGCATTTGACTGTGTTGACCACAGCAAACTATGGAAAGTTCTTAAAGAAATGGGAGTGCCGGATCACCTCATCTGTCTCCTGAGAAATCTCTATTTGGGACAAGAAGCTACAGTTAGAACTGGATATGGAATAACTGATTGGTTCAAAATTGGGAAAGGAGTACGACAAGGCTGTATATTGTCTCCCTGCTTATTTAACTTATATGCAGAATTCATCATGCGAAAGGCTGGGCTGGATGAATCCCAAACCGGAATTAAGATTGCCGGAAAAAATATCAACAACCTCAGATATGCTGATGATACAACCTTGATGGCAGAAAGTGAGGAGGAATTGAAGAACCTTTTAATGAGGGTAAAAGGGGAGAGCGCAAAATATGGTCTGAAGCTCAACATCAAAAAAACTAAGATCATGGCCACTGGTCCCATCACCTCCTGGCAAATAGAAGGGGAAGAAATGGAGGCAGTGAGAGATTTCACTTTCTTGGGTTCCATGATCACTGCAGATGGTGACAGCAGTCACGAAATTAGAAGACGCCTGCTTCTTGGGAGAAAAGCAATGACAAACCTAGACAGCATCTTAAAAAGCAAAGACATCACCTTGCCAACAAAGGTCCGTATAGTTAAAGCTATGGTTTTCCCAGTAGTAATGTACGGAAGTGAGAGCTGGACCATCAAGAAGGCTGATCGCCAAAGAATTGATGCTTTTGAATTATGGTGCTGGAGGAGACTCTTGAGAGTCCCATGGACTGCAAGAAGATCAAACATATCCATTCTCAAGGAAATCGGCCCTGAGTGCTCACTAGAAGGACAGATCCTGAAGTTGAGGCTCCAGTACTTTGGCCACCTCATGAGAAGAGAAGACTCCCTGGAAAAGACCCTGATGTTGGGAAAGATGGAGGGCACAAGGAGAAGGGGACGACAAAGGATGAGATGGTTGGACAGTATTCTCGAAGCTACTAACATGAGTTTGGCCAAACTGCGGGAGGCAGTGAAGGATAGGCGTGCCTGGCGTGCTCTGGTCCATGGGGTCACGAAGAGTCGGACACGACTGAACGACTGAACAACAACAACAAGCTACTGAAGGTAATGGGGCCCTTTATATGTCCAGCTGTCCTTTGTCAACAACAAATTGTCATTGTTTTTTGTGTTGAATATATGCTATATGGTAATTTATGGACCTAATAGGTATCTAAAGTCATTTGCACATAACAAAATATGTATTTTATCAGTGTAATTGTTGAACTGAAATACAATTAAGAAGAAGTCTATTAATAGTGAATTTGGGGGGGGGCAAGAGAGTGGGGCGCTAAGCTATAGCTTGTTTAGCTTATACATAAATCCGGCACTTACCATCACACACACACACACACACACACACACACACACACACGAGACCTTGGCCCATTCTTCTCCTTCCTAGGATGATGTGGCATCTAGCCAGGCGAAGTGGGAAAAGGCCCATCCATTTGTCGCTATGGCAACAGGGCTCACTCTTTAAGATGCTGATGAGGTCAGCTAAGGGCACTAAACAAAGAGAAGAAAGAATAGAAAAGCTGGTTTGACTGGTTCAGCAGGATCCCTCTTATAGATTCCAATCTCACAGATATGGAATCACAAGCCTGGAAGGAACCCACAGGTTACAGGTATAATCTGGAACAACCCCTCAATATATACCCTCTCAGTTAGATGAGAATGCATCTGATGCATACATGAAAAGTTATGTAGGAGAGCATTCCCAAATAGCACAAGAACCACAGACAAACTGGTGCTACTTTCTAAAATTTGGAACTGATTCCAGTGCTGAAGCTTTTTCGGGTGGTGCTGTGGTCTAAACCACTGAAGCCACGGCTTGCCAATCAGAAGGTTGGCGGTTCGAATCCCTGCGACAGGGTGAGCTCCCATTGCTCGGTCCCAGCTCCTGCCCACCTAGCAGTTGAAAAGCATGCCAAAAAAATGGCAAGTAGATAAATAGGTACCACTCTGGCAGGAAGGTTTCTGTGCGCTGCTCCGGTTTCCAGAAGTGGCTTAGTCATGCTGGCCACATGACCCGGAAAAACTGTCTGCGGAAAAACGCTGGCTCCCTCGGCTTGTAAAGCAAGATGAGCACCGCAACCCCAGAGTCGTCTGCAACTGGACTTACCAGTAACTGTCAGGGGTCCTTTACCTTTACCTTTTAAGCCCCGTTTAGGGACTTCCAGCCAATTATGTTACTTTGGATGACTCTCTTCAGATAACACATTTTCTGAAAGACACACATAAGTGGCTGGAGGGTTATTTTCATCTGCCAGCCATGAGAAATTTCTTATTTCTAAACTGGTTTACATAAAGCAATGATCTGAAGGTCTTATCAACAACTCTACATTCTTCTTAGGTTCACCTTCACAAGGACATTTATATTGCTCTTTTTAGTGGGTTTCTGTGTGTGACTACGATGTGAGTCTCTTTTGCATGTGCTACAATATGAGTCCATTTCATGTGTGTTCTAATGTTCTAATGCTGTAATATATATATATTGCATTGTTATACCAATCAATTACATCGAATACCCCTTATACTATTTATAAATGCTACTGGCTTTCTATGTGGTTTTCCATAAAAATGTGTGATATACAATTAATATGCTAGCCTTGAATGTGCCACTTAAAAAAAAAAGAGTTGCTGCTCCAACACATGAATTCTCCAGAATTTGTGTGTGTAAAGAAGCCCAGCAGATGCTACTGGGCCTGTCAAATGAGGCCCAATTCATATAGCACATAAAACCGGCCATTTCCATGAACATGAAAGAGGAAGGAATTCAGACAACTTGGGCATGAGAAGTGATGCAGTGAAATAATTTTAGATTCTGGATGTAATGGCCTTACAGAGGGGCCACTTTGCAGATATGGGGTCTCTCGTTTCAAGAAGTGGTAAGCAACTCCTGGGTTTAGGGACGAGTAGGTGGAGTTGTCGAGCAATGCAAGCAGGGACAGCAGCCCTTGGTATTACTAAATATTTTTTTTGGGGGGGAGGGGGGAATGGTTATGTTCATGCCAGATCCAGGAAAGTTATTCACTGTTATGTTCATGATGTACAAAACACACTGAACTAATTACCACAGGAGCAGATGGATACTTGTTTGCTATGTGGGTGATTATGTTCTAGCAAAGTTCAGTTAGGGTAATTTGAAGTAAAAAAACAGCTTCAGCTGTGTCTCCCCAGAAAATGCTTCGTTGAGAATCAATATTGATAATATTGCTGAACTGTAGGAGAAAAACAAATGTGCATCGAGAGAGAATGTCTCACACAGAAATATTAATTGCAGGGGAAATGCTTTATAATGTTAGTGATAGCAGGAAAGACAAGACAAAACTATGCAGGGAGAAAAAAATGAGAAATTTACCGTGCAGTCCTGTTTATGTTGACTCGGAATTAAGTCTCATTGTATTCAGTGGTGCTGACTTCCCTGTAAGTTGGATAGCCTAAATCAAGGCAGGTACCCGTGGAATGCCAAATGTTGTTGGACTCTAACAGACACAGCCAGCATGCATGGGGCAGGGGGGGGGGGAAATCACAAGTTAGCCACCCTTGGTCTAAATTATTTAAATTTAATTTTGTTACCATGGTAGGTTCAGTTTTGTAACTGGATGCTGATTTGTTCATTAAGGGTAAAGGGATCCCTGACCATTAAGTCCAGTCGTGGACAACTCTGGGGTTGTGGCGCTCATCTCACTTTACTGGCCGAGCAGCTGGCGTTTTTCTGCAGACAGCTTCCGGGTCATGTGGCCAGCATTACTAAGCCGCTTTTGGTGAAACCAGAGCAGTGCATGGAAACACCATTTACCTTCCCGCTGGAGCAGTACCTATTTATCTACTTGCACTTTGACGTGCTTTTGAACTGCTGGGTTGGCAGGAGCTGGGACCGAGCAACTGCAAAATAGCTGTCATCAGCTTAAACATGCTCACTGTTTCTAGATGATAAAAATGGAATGCTATTCTGAGGGCCTGGTCTATATAATGTGTGGCGCTGTGGTCTAAACCACTGAGCCTCTTGGGCTTGCCAATCAGAAGGTTGGTGGTTCATATCCACACGACAGGGTGAGCTCCTATTGCTCTGTCCCAGCTTCTGCCAACATAGCAGTTCGAAAGCACACCAGTGCAATAGATAAATAGGTACCACTGTGGCAGGAAGGTAAACAGCATTTCTATGCATTCTGGTTTCCGTTACGGTGTCCCGTTGGGCCAGAAGCAGTTTAGTCATGCAGGCCACATGAACAGGAAAGCTGTCTGTGGCCAAACGCCGGCTCCCTCAACCTGAAAGCGAGATGAGCACCACAACCCCATAGTCACTTTTGACTGGAGTTAACCATCCAGAGGTCCTTTACCTTTTTTCCTATATAGTTCTGAGTAACACCCAAGGTGGTGAATCTATTAATGCACTTATGGAGTCTTACACCCCTTCCCTGTGGGGTTATCTTGACATCAAAGAGATTGCCAACCACTTGTTAAAACTAGTATGAGAGGATGCCTAAACCTGTGTCTCACCCGCAATAGAGGGTATGAGAGACATAGGGAAAGAAAGAGAAAGAAAGGCCGTTGCTATTTCTGGGTACAATTCAATCACATACCAGCAAATTCAGGTTGCACAATTAAAGTTGGTTTGAAGGGCTTGTGCAATGAACCTGCTCCATCCCCAAAACTGGACTTTTCACAGTAAAGAAAGGCAAGAGGAAATGGAAAATATAGAAGGTCATATGCCTGATGCCATGCTATCTGGCCTCCTCACAAGAAAATCAGAATAAATGCACAGTAAACAAGTGGCCTAGAAGTAACCTAAGAGAGAAGCAAAATTCCCTGAGTTACAATCCTATACTCCTGTGAGACAGAGCTATCGGCCTGTCCATCTCGCAGCCAATCTTTTGCCTCCTAGGCAAAGCCAAAACCATTCCTCCTGTTGGCCATCCTAAATACTGCAAGACCTGCTCCCTGCATTGCTGGCTAATATCCACCTGGCCTGGACTGACTTACTCCAGCTGCTGCTGCTGCTGTTACAGGGACCAGAGCCCACCATACCTCACATGAAGAACCAGCTACTGTTTGCTTCCTCTTCTCTCATCTGTCCGCAACCTGCTGATTATAAGAACTATGTAGTTTTAATCTTTTAAATTGTGAAGGGACATATAAGGACAGGGTTGTTTTTAATCTGTGCAGTGCGCCTAGTAAAGTTGAAGGTGCCTAAAAATAATAAAACTGCAGAACCTACACTACATGGCAACAGCGAAAGATATCAGAATATTCTAATCTACAGATCATGGAATCATAGAATCGTAGAGTTGGAAGGGTCCATGAGGGTCTAAGTCCACACACTCATACCCTGGCAATGCAGGAATATTCTGTCCAACGTGGGGCTTGAACCCACAACTCTGAAATTAAGAGTCTCGTGCTCTGCTGATTGACAGCTACCTCAGCGGAAAAATTTTCAGCCTGAGGAGCGCATTACTTTCAGGGCTACGTTCTGAGGACCACACGCCAGCGGCAAATAGTGCAAGAGGCTGAAATGGGTGGAATGATAAACAATAGATTCAAAATTTGTACGATAAGCTAGTTTCTATCTGTGCTCTTCTCTATCCCCCATCCAGGCAAAAAAGAGGCATTATCAGAGCAGGGATACATTCCAGCCAGGCAAAACACACGGGCTTGAGGTAGAAAACTAGGCCTCCTATGAGGGGGGTGGCTTGTGGCTAAGGCAGTGGTGGAGCTTCATGCTCCGGCACTGGTGGGTGGAGAGCAGGTGGGGGCAGGGCTGGCGCGTGTCCTGGGGGTGTGGCGCCCAGCATGGGCAGGGGGGCAGCCGCGATGGCACCCCACAGGGATCACGCTGCCGGGGGCGGTGTGCTGCCCCCGCACTTCTCTTCCTCTGCCAGTGGGCTGAGGGACAGTTCTCAGAGAGGGCTGGAGGGCTTCATTCAGTTCTCAGGCAAGCAGTTCCTTTTCTAATATTTTATCCAAACGCTTCTTTAGTTAACCCTCATGCACAGTGAACTAGGCAGCCAAACAGCAAGCAAATGTTGTAATCTGGAGTTTAATGGGCTTTTCAGGACAAGAAAATGGTTGGGCAAGAAAGAAAAGGGACAGTGCTTCTCTTTCACCCTGTAACTTGCTGACAAGCATCTGCACGCCTGGAGCAATTTCAGTTTTGTTTCACAGTATCTCACCTTCATGCTGTTCGCTTGAGTGAATAATGTTGGCACCTGTCAACTTGTCCTTTCAGGGCTAAGAAGGCAAAACTCATGAACTGACCAGAAACCAGGCAATAGTTGCAATGGCACTGACCAGATATGTATGCATGAATGTACGTATGTATCTAGCTGGCTTGGATAACATATATCTCACTGATTTTTCTGGTGCAGCTAACTTTAGGACTGAATTGCAGGTTTTGCTACTCTTCTCCCTGAAATCTCTCATGAGTTTGTAGGTGCCAGACACCTATAATCTTAGCAACGTGTTAAACGCAAATAAGACAGGCTAGCTTCCTGTGCGGAGGAAATCGCCTGGGTGATGGGCAATTAAGAGAGCAAAGGAGAGGGGGCTCTGTGCCAGATGGCAAATGGTTGAGGCCCCTTCTCCAGCTCTTAGTTAAAAGGACAAAGACTGAATTGTGGGGCATGTGGGTGTATACACCATGCGGATGTATTAAGTTGCCTACAGGGATCAAATTGCAGTATTGGGTTATTCAGAGAAGTTGTTAAAAGCGCTCTGACTCATATCGGGGTGGCAGAAGGAAGGAAGGAAGTGCAAAGGTTATAGCAATAAGATGATGCAGTCTACTTTGGCATAACAACTATCTTGTTTTGCAAATTGCAAACATGTTAGTTGTTTTCTTTTAAAGACTTTTGCCTTAAGGATTGGATTAAGGCTTTAGACATTCTCTTGGAAGAGGCTATGTTTTGCACACTGCTAGCCAAGAGAACCACAGAGATGTAAACAAACCAAGGATCATGTAAAAATAACAATAGGGCTGCCATATGTACCGGGATTTCAAAGACGAAATTGATGTCTGGGCTCAATGTCCTTGATCTTAGGCAAGTCAATTGAAAAATCACTGGGGGGGGGGCAGTCCTGGTTTTTACTTTTTGAAATATGGCAACCCTAATAATAATAATAATAACAATAGGATGCTTTCACTTTTAAATCCCCAAACCAAAAAATACAGTTTGCGAGTTTTGTATATGAGCAAAAGTGATTTATTCTTTCCCTTATTTATTTATTTTTTTGCCAGAGGTTTTGTTTCTTTCCCTTTACCGATAGTTAGTCAGCATGCTCTGTCCTCCATGGGAAGGTTTTGCAGTTTCTCCCACCCTTTGGGTTGGAACAAGTGGAACCTCAAACAAAAGTTCATTAGACCAAGTGCTACTGCTCAGGATCCCGGCCAGCCAGTCATGTCCTTTCCAGGATGCTCTCTTCCACCCCACCCATCCCGCTTTGCCAGAACTCAGCTGACTGTGACCATTAAGCATGCTCATTCATCTTCATTGGGCTGTTTTTGCACTACCCACCCTTAGGTAGTGGTTTCTTTCTAAAAATTGCCGGTACTTCTGCAAACCTTGAGGTTCCCAAAAGCCATCTGTTTGGGCTGCTGTAGTCACATAAGGTCTCACACTCTCAAGTTCAGAGGTATATTTTCAGTTGTTGTAGGGTAGGAGCGTACTGTGCTGCCTTCACATCTTGCTTGGGGGCTTCCTGGGGCAGTCTGGTTGGCTTCTGTGGGAAATGGAAGGTGGGACTAGAGGTGACCTCTTGGTCTGGCCCAGCAGAGCTCCTCTTATGGGGCTGCATTCTGCGCACGCTTCCTCGGAAGCAAGTCCCACCAAACTCTGAAATGTATCTCTGAGTAAATATGTGCAGGATCAGCCTCCGATAACTGTTTTTCATACAGGGTGTTTGAAACAAGGACTGGTAAATCTAATTAAGACGTCCTTCACGGGAGCATATCACAACAGTTTAAGAAACAGCAGTTAACATTTACATACCGAACCTCACTTAGAAAGTCAACACTCTGCATAAACCACTTATTTGGCTTTTTCTCAGGGTTGCCGTGGAAACCACTGGATTCCTATTCCATGATTGGCATCCAAGTCTGTACTCAATAAGCTAAAAGCAACAGCCTTTTACCCCACAGAGGTAAGCAGGATTTGTATCAGCGAAGCAACTTGAAAACAAAGGTTGCAGGCGATGAGTACTTACTCTTTCACCAATGCTTTAAAATGTGCATAAGATAAGTCTATAAGTCTTGGATCTGAAAGCAGGTCTTCTTCACTCAAGGCTTCATTCATTATACAAGGGAGTGGGGAACCTGTGGCACTTCAGGTGTCATTGGATTCCAACTCCCATCAGCCCTAGCCAGCAAAACAACATCTGAAGGGCCACAGATTCCATGTATAGTTCAGCCAGTTGAGTATGAGACTCTTAATCTCAGGATTTTGGGTTCTGGCCCCATGTTCGGCAAAAGATGCAAGCATTGCAGGGGGGTTGGACTAGATGGCTGTTGTGGTCCTCTCCAGCTCTCTGATTCCCCATCCCCATACTGGCTGGCCCTGTGTCTGGAAGCACTCATTGCCAGAATGCTGCTCCTAAACTCTTGAGTCCTTCTGCACCAATGCAACGTTCACTCTTTCCTGGTTCCCATAATTCAAACCTTATGTAACTAGAACCATCGCTTACTGCAATGCAGCTTATGTGTGGCTGCCTTGTTGGAAAGGTACGGCCGACAAATGATGCTCTGTTGAGCCTCCATAAGGACATGAGGAGGTATAAATGCACAGTCTCAGGGTGGGATTCAACATTGAGCCAAGTTTTCTGCTTGCTGGGTGGAACAATCTCTCCTCTCCTTCCCTGTGTGCTGCTCTGGGTGTTCTCCTGACCTCACCCCAACCACCTGAGCTGATTTGACGAGTGCAGGGGGTGCAGAGGAGGAGGAGCAGAAAGCCCCATTGAGCTAGCAGAACTCACTGCATTGGTTCCTGTAAGCATAGCTATTTAATGGAATCCAGCCCTGTTTGGGCAAACTTTGCTGACTTCCTGTTGGGTTCCAAGCATTATTTAAGATGTTTAAGTTGGGGGGGAAATGGGTCACTTCAGAAAACACCTGTTCCAAAGCTCATGAAGGCTGGTAGGCAAAGCCTTGTTTTATATTCTGTCCTTGAGAGATGTGGCTTATCAGAGCTGGCCTTGTGCTCTGAAATGGGCTCTTTATCCATATTCATCAACCCTGCATGCATCTGAGGCTTGTAAATCCTTGCTGTTCCAGCACACTCTTCCTGAATGTGCCTTCATGTTATGCATTTGGCCCTGAAAAATTATCCTGAAAGGCTCTGTGCGAAGATCTCACCACAACTCCGTGTGCCTCTTTCTCCTTCTTTAGCTGCTGTTCGCAATATTCATTTCTTATTCCTCCTCTTTCTTGTGCTGACCTCGTTTTTTCCTGTCTTTTTATAGTTCTATTTCTAGTGTAGTTAATATATTTTTTTTCTTAAGCACAGCTCGGTTTTCTTAATTCAAAAGGCACTTTAAAGCTTCACGGTACGTGTGTGTGTGTGGAAGACCCCAAGGCAGATCAGAATCTTGGAGAGGTCAGCTAACAAGTACTTCAGCACTGCTGTCGCCAGAAGAATTGAAGCTAATGATCTTTACACGAACGATAATGACGTAACATGCACCACCAGATGAACATGGAAACAAAGGGCGGGTAACAACTTTGTTCCCAATCTGGTCATCAAAGAACACTGCGAGAGGAGGTAATTTCAAAGTCCCTCTCCCCACCACAACCCCAGAATAATTAGGTCTCTTGTATATTCATTTTGCTGCTTAGATTTGCCGTCGCTGCTCAAAGCGAGCTGGAAACAAGCCACAGCCTTGACTGAACCTGGATTTCCTTAGAGGCTAACATCTTAACTGCCATGACAAAGTGCAAAACCAAGGCACGGGTGCTGGGAGACTTTTAATGGAGCAGGAAGCTAAGCCTAAGAAACTAATTCCTGACCTCAGCGAGGCAGATGGAAAAATGCAAATATACGAACTTGGGGGAAAGGGAGAGGTCATTGGTAGAATGCATGTTTCATGGGCAAAAGGTCTTGGCATCAAGTGCTCCTCCCAACAAAGAGCTCAACCCCTCCACTGGCCCCCCCCCATTGTTGGATTCCAGTAATTAACATACGTTGTTATCCTTCTTGCCCACCTAGAAATACCAGTAATTACACATTATCAGGCTTGCATGTTGAGCATACTGCTTTATGGAAATGGGTTGTGGGCAACTTACAACCTCTAGGGCAATGCCTCGACGCCTTCCACGTGCTCTGTGTCAGGAAGATTTGGGGCATCACATGACAGGACAGAGTCTCAAAGAAAGATGTGCTCTCCCAAGCCCACATTCCTAGCATATTCGCACTCCTGTCTCAGCGATGTCTATACTGGCTCGGTCCAGTATACCTGAAGGAGCATCTCCACCCCCATCATTCTGCCTGGACACTGAGGTCCAGTGCTGAGGGCCTTCTGGCGGTTCCCTCGCTGTGAGAAGCCAAGTTACAGGGAACCAGGCAGAGCGCCTTCTCGGTAGTGGCACCCGACCTGTGGAACACCCTCCCACCAGATGTCAAAGAGAAAACCAACTACCAGACTTTTAGGAGACAACTGAAAGCAGCCCTATTTAGGGAAGCTTTTAATGTTTAATAGATTATTGTATTTTAACATTCTTTTGGAAGCCGCCTAGAGTGGCTGGGGAAACCCAGCCAGATGGGCGGGGTATAAATAAATAAATAAATGATGATGATGATGATGATGATTATTATTATTATTATTGGAAGATGGCAGGATCCCAAAGAACGTGCTCTATGGAGAGCTGGTTTCAGGCATCAGGCCCATTGGCAGATCAACTCTGTGTTAGAAAGATGTCTGCAAATGACACATGAAGGCTGGCAACATCAACCCTGCCATGTGGGTGCATGCCACATTAATTTCTCACATCAAATGTAACTGAACTGTAGAAAAGACTCTGTGACCTGATAAAAGAGACAAAGCACAACTTTTGTAACCAAAGCAAATCTTTAATAAAAATTACTTTTTTTAAAAAAATAACAATCAAACACCCTGCCATATGGGAATCCATAGGAGCATAGGAGCCAACTCCTAGGAGCCGAGGTGGTTTTGCTCCCCCAGTAAAATATTTGATGGGGCCAGCCCACCCACCCCCAATTAATGGGCATTGCCATTCAAATTGTGTGTGTGCGTCACTTCATGTGATTGATTATGCAGTGCAGGGCTTATCTGCCCCCCTCATATTTTATTCAAGTTGGCACCCTTGTGGGAATGCCCTGCAGATGACCGCAGTGCCTGGAGACAGACAGTCAGGTTATGCACCCACAGCAGTGACCAGAGGAGAAGTGATCGCTAGCAGGAGTGCCGAGAGAAGAAACACCATTGTGCGCCTGTAGCAGCACAACCAGACACCTTCATGTGCCCCAGCTGCAACAAAGCATTTCTGTCCTGTATCGGTCTCTACAGCCGCAGCAGGCACCACAACTCTTCAGCAGTTTTACTTCACCCCCAAAGATGCAATCCTTCATTGTCTCCCAAGACAGATGGATGCCATCGTTTAACCACAACAACATTTAAGCTAACTGTAAAGCATAGCAAAGAAATGTTTCGAGACTCTCCTTGGTGTGTTTGAGTGATTGCCTAAGTGCCTGAGGAGAAATTGGATGAAAAATACAATTGTTACAGTAGTCTTTAAAGGATAGGTAGAAGAGTTATTTTCCTGCTGGATGCTTTCAACAAGTTATTTCACTTTTATCTTTTATTGACAGAATAAAATAGATTTAAGTCATCTGTAGTTATTTTGGAAAATATCCAAAGTGGAACACCCAAGTGTGCTTTTGTTTGCTTTTTGAAAATCCAGTTACCTTTAATGTTTTTCAGTTCCTGTTCTACTCAGCCCTGACCGAGAATGGAGAGATTACTCCTGTTTAATGATGAGTAGGGAGGAAGGAAATTTTCATTTGGTCTGCATTTTTACGTGAAATGAGCCAGTTCACACCACCTGGACTAATACACAAATTGGAACATATCTGTCCTTATAAAATTTGCACTTCCCTGAATTTTGCAATACATTTTTTAGCTCATTAAAAGTCCAAAATGAATATTTTTAGGATAAAACATGTTTAGAAATGTGCATACTGGGATATAATGCCTATCTTCTCTGGACTTAAAAAAGCTCAGATTAATGCAAAATTGGAGTAGAATTGATTTATGAATGCAAGATTGAAATTTCTAACTCTAATGATGGACACCCTGATACTTTTATGATTTGGGCATTGGGCATTGGCAACAAAGATTACAAATCCAGTACTATAAACTCTGACAAAATGCCTCTTTTGTGATCATTTGAAACATCACTGGATTTTTAAAAATGCATACATATCACTGAAATGCATGTTGGGAACCTGGTATGAGTAGGATGACATTCCTTGCCCCATCACGTTTTGCAATGTCATGAGTCACTTTTTCATTTGGTTGCCAGGAAAAGACAAATTTGCTTGCTCAGGCATTTGCCGAATAATAGCATTTTTATGTGGAAGTAAGCTGCCCATTCTGAGGTTTTTACGGTTGTAATTTATACTGTATTTTAAAATCTTTTGGGCTTGATTTAGTGTCCTGCATGTTTTGGGAATTGCACCCTGCCCTGAGATCTTATGGTGAAGTGCAGGATAGAAATACATACCATTGTAATCCCTTGCAAGGCAGCCTTCAGGCACATTTCCCCTTGGTTTTATTCCTTTGCAGACTAGAAGCAGCACTGAAAAAACTCCACTTCTATTGTTACCTCCCATAAACCCAGAGGCATTTCGATCAGTTTGTTCCTTCAAAATGGCTCTGACATTGCAGGCAATTGTTGTGCTACTCAACCACTAACTGCTATTGCAGGGAGATCATTGGCCATTATGGAACATTAGCCAGTATTTCTTCCTCAAAACATAACTGCTTCAAACTGCAGAGTGACCCCCAACAATCTGATGACAAACCCACAATAATAATAGGGTGTTGCTAGGCACCCCGAGGCTCAAGATGTGCATAGAGATTTGGCTTCACACCAGAAGGGAGATTTTGCCTGTTGGCAATTGTCTGACACATCCTTCCCCAACATGGTTGCTTCCAGCTGTTTTGGATGCAACTGCCAACAGTGCTAGCCAGCACCAGGTTGGGGGAAGACTGGGTGAACTTCCTCTCCACTGTTTCCTCTAATTTCAGCTACATTTACCAACGTTGTTGTTCTGATATCCAGAATTTTTATCACCTACAAAGTTAAACAAGCACCACTTTGTTCATGTGCAACAGAAGAACATAAATGGACTGCATGGTGCATTTACCAAGAAATGGGTGTTAATTGTCTTTGATTGAGATGGCCTTTTAAGGAAATTTTGAAATCACAAAGGTTGTTGTTATGTATTAAGTTTGGCTGCAGTTCTCACTCAGGGCCACCAATATGCAAATGAAGGATTGAGAGCTGTGTTCACTGATTGGTTAGTTAGTTGGAATTTGTTACTGTTACAAGTTATTTAGTATTATATAAGGCAGCCAGCTACGCTGTTGTTTCAGACACAAGGAGCAGTTCTAACTGCTGTAATAAAGAGCTGCTGATCTGAAGAGCTGTGTCCTTCGTCCATCTTTCCCACAACTTACCGTAACAGCTGTATCAAAGGCAAGGCAAGGAAGGAATTTGGGTAACTGAATGGGGATTGGGAAGAAACAAACAAACATCTGATTCGTTGGTTATCCAATTGAATGCTAGCAGTTGACAAGGAATTATTCAGATTAAAACAATGCAAAATAAGTAAGTCACTGAATGCTAAGGTGTTTTTAAATGAAGGTCTGTAGCTCAGTAGCAGAACAGCTGCATTGTATGCAAAAGGTTCCTGGTTCAATCCCCAGCATCTCCAGGTAGAATTAGGAAACATTTCCTATCTGAAACCTTAGGGAGCCACTGCCAGTCAGTGCAGAAATTACTGAGCTAGATGGGCCAATGGGGAGGGGCTGTTCAATGTTTTCCCACTGCCTTCTCACACGTTATTAGTAAAATCCCCAAATGGGGCTGCAGTGGCTGTTCTTTCAAAAGTCTTGAGAATGCTAGTATATAGGAAGATGATCAAACTTAGGCAGGGACTATGGGATACTAAAACCTTTTACTGTAATCAGAGAAAAATCACAGGTAGATGGCAGGAAGTGGGGCTAGTATTATTTTTATTAATTATATTATTACAGGCATCTTTCAATTTACCCAAGGGTTACATTCCAGGGATAGTGCATAAAGCCAAAATAGCGCATTGTCTCAACACTTTGGGTGCAATAGTGGGTGAGATTGCCAAAGTTCCCCCCATATGCCCACCACCTTCTTAATATATATATATATATATATTTTAATGGCCAAGTGTGTAAAGCTGAATGTGCACAAGTTAAATGTGTGTAAGTTGTGAGTTACCTGTACAGTGGTGTCTCGCTAGACGAAAATAATTCGTTCTGCGAGTGCTGTCGTATAGCGAATTTTTCGTCTTGCGAAGCACCAACGAGAGAATAGCGGTTTGACGAAAAAAAGAAAAAAAAAATCGGAAATTTTTTCGTCTTGCGAGGCAAGCCCATTGAAAAATTCGTCTTGCGAGACAGCCTTCCGCTAGCGAATGCCTTTCGTCTAGCGAGTTTTTCGTCTAGCGAGGCATTCGTCTAGCGGGGTACCACTGTATTATGCCATAGTCACTTGTTACAGAGAGATCTCCAAGCAATGTACAACATATTTAAAAATGAAAAACGAAAATGCATTATTATATCAACACATTCATACAAAACACATGCAATTCATAAAAAAGATACAACGCACACCTGCTGCAGGAAGCTTTGTCAACACACTAACAGCAAAAACAGCTAGTCCATCAAATGCCTGGTGTGAAAGGTAAGCGTTTACCTGGCCTCAAGAAGATCTCAGTGAAGGCGCCAGGTGGACCTCACTGGGGAGGAGTGTTCTAGACCACAGCTATCTTTCAGACATTTTAAGTGGAAGAAGCATTATGCAATATAAACTAGACAAGTAACTCTGTTCATTAGCTGTGTATTTTGAACAAAAGCTGACTCTTGGGTCATGTAAAATTCAGCAAGTTCATGCAAGTCATTTTTTCTTCCCCAAATGAGAACAGACCTCATAGAAGTAAAATGGTAGCCTGCTGCGTCTATGCTGGATAATTGTGATAAGTTTCAGAAAATATTGTAGTTTTCACAGAGTTTAAAATATATCTTTGGTTTGCTGGAAGGAAAGAAAAAAAAACGATTTCCTGTTCTCTGAGACTGTAATAAGGAGAAAGATATTAATCCCTATTCTTGAAATGTTTCCTTTCAGAACATTTCACCGTAATATAATAAGGTCCAAGACAGAGGAACAATGTTTCTCTCTCTATACTATATGTCTACTGCATGCTGTGTTTTTAATTTGAAAGAGACTGATTCTTTTTAAGGGAATTATTCATAAAAGAATGCAGAAAAATATATTATACAGACACATTTTGACAACCGCAGTGAAATTACAGCAAATCTTATTTTACTAGAACATTGCTTCCAATAAAAATCTCTCAAGTTTTAAGAACAGTGTGTTCCTATATACATTAAAATGTAAGGCTGTCTTCATGCAGCTTGGATTGGAGGATTTGTAGTGTCATGCTATTATTATTATTATTATTATTATTATTATTATTATTATTATTATTATTATTTCTATACTGCTTTATATTTTAAAGAAAAAAATCTCAAAGCAGTTACAACCAACATTAAAACACCAACTGAAATAATAAGTATGCACTCAAAGCAGCGTAATTAACTAGAAACAAAACTATTATCTTAAAAAGTTTTCAAAATAAGACATTTCAAAGGAGGGCAACTAACAAAATGCACATTTAATGCAGCAAAGTTAACCAAAAATATCATCTTAAAGATTTCAGAAGAAAACATTGCTAAAGGAAGTCAAACATAAAATGCACATTTAAAACAGCACAATGAACAAGAGAATAAAATAAAATATTCAGCACAGAACATAGCTGCTGATGTTGTTGCAGCAGCAGCCAGTTCTGCCAATGGTGGTTCATGGCAGGCGATAGCTGTGGAAGCTCAGGCTCAGTGACCTGGATCTGCATTAAGAGACAGTCAGGATGGTCTCTGGCCTCTTCAACAGCCTCAGCTTCTGTAGCTGGAGTCAGTCAGGGGCCCGTCCTCCCAGGCAAGGTGGAAAAAAGCCTACATGACAGGGAACAGGCCATGAAGTCAGGGTGGGGAAGCAAACGAGAAGGCAGGTTGCACAACACCAGCAGTCATGACATGGGAGTGAGGAAGGAGGGACAGTGGCAGACGAAAGGTAATGAGTAAAGCTTTAATGAGAATTTACCAGCTACTCGTCAGAGAGGATGTAAGGGATGGGG
This sequence comes from Lacerta agilis, assembly GCF_009819535.1. Classification (NCBI taxonomy): domain Eukaryota; kingdom Metazoa; phylum Chordata; class Lepidosauria; order Squamata; family Lacertidae; genus Lacerta; species Lacerta agilis. Next base: position 67,136,436 of record NC_046316.1, on the reverse strand, counting down.
ACAATATTACAATACATGGTGGCAATGCCCAGTTGTACAAGCGAGCTTGTTTTCTCCTACTCTGGAGGGTAAGACTTGAACCAATGGCTTCAAGTTACGAAAAAGGAGATCCTTCCTGACTAAACATCAGGAATAACTTTCTAGCAGTAAGAGCTTTTTGACAGCGGAAATGGAATCCCTCAGGAGGTTGTGGGCTTTCCTACATTTGAGGTTTTTAAGCAGATGCTGGAAGGCCATCTGTCATGGATGCTTTAGTTGAGATTCCTGCATTGCAGAGGGTTGGACTAGATGAGCCTTGGAGTCCCTTCCAACTCCACAATTCTATGATTGTGTGATTCTATGATTTTTGAGTAAAGGTTTTTCAGACTATGTCTTCCAATAGTGCGATAAATTATTCTTCCAGACCCAGGTCTGACATTGCTATATCACTCTTTCCAGAAACCATACACAATGTGTTATATAAGGATCTAATCAACCACCTAGTAACAGCAGCTAGGCTACAATTGGCCCAGCATCGGAGATATCATTCCCATTGTACTCTAAAGAGAATAAGTTATGGCAGTTACCGATTGCAGAAGAAGTTACAGAGTGTAACTGACAACTTAGAGGGGGTTTAATCTAAAATACCATTCTCAGTTATATTGTTTTCATTTGTCGAATATGTTTTGCAGTAACAGGGAGCAGTTCTTTCTCCAGATCTCCACCATCCATTACAGACTGGTATCATTCAGAAACATTTTTGGCCTTCAGTTTAAAATCTATACATTAACTTTGTTGGCATTCCATATCTACACATTTCTACATCTTCTCCATGATTGTTTTGGTTTTGCCTTCTTTCTGTGCATTTACAAAGCAGTGCCGGAACTAAGCTTAAGTCAAGTTTTGTTATGTGTGCCTTGTTTGTTGTGATGTATACTTTGTTTATCTGAAGAAAATCAGTAATTAAAAAGAAAAAGACAAGCAGGAGAGGGCTGTTGTGCTCATATCCTGCTTAATCCTTGTGCAGCTGAATAGCCACTGTAGGATCAGATGCTGCAGTAAATACATATTTGATATGATCCAGCACAGCTCCTTTCATGTCATTAAAGGCATCAAATGCTTGCTGCCAGATGAACACTGGGATGTCAACAAAATTTAAACGTAGACAGAGCGCCATCTTCATCACCCTGCTCTAGCTCTCTGCCACTTGCTGTTTGATGACCTTTGCACGTATGCAGCAGTTCTTAAAAAGCACACAGGGATGCTTTTGAGGGACAAAATGAAGAAAGGCTATAAGGATAGCTGATCTGAGTCCATCCACTCATGGTGATATTGTAAAGGGAGAGGGTGGACCTTCTGGCCATCAGCGCCACAGTTAGAAAGCTCTTCCCTGCAGAAGACACCACCCCGAAGAAGCTTCCTTCTGCTCATTGTGAGATTCAGAGGCACCAGCTTCTCTGGGCAATTGAGGGGGCCCAACGTGACACCACACAACGTCCTGACGTTGCACGCCAAGGCCCTTGATGAGATTGGTTCTACTGTCTAAGAATGGGGGCTTTGAAAAAAAACTGTAGGTGTCGCAGGAGCCCTGCAACGAATTCAGAGTGAGGAAAACATATGCTGTGCCTCTTCAGCAGTTCTTCACATGGCTCCTGCACCTTCACCTTCAACTTCTCTTATGTTCTTAGCTTTTGATCTTCTGACACCTATTGTTCCAGTTCCCCTTTCCTGTTTCAGTCTGAACCACCCGGCTTGTCTTCCCTTCTATACTCCAAATAATTAAAATCCTACCAGGGGTGGAGGGAGCCAATCTGCTGCCCGGGATGGCAAACTTGAAAGGCACCCCTCCCCACGTGTGCTGTTGTTCGCCCGCTGCAGCCTTAAAACGCGGCATGGTGCGATCGCCGGTCGAAAGGGGTGCCGGCCAATTGCGCTCGCCATCTTGGGTGGACTGCGCATGTCCACCCAAGATGGCAGGCGCGATCGGCCGGCACCCCTTCCATGCAGTGCGGCAACCTTTAAGGCTGTTCGCGCGTTGCAGCCTTTTAAAAGTTGCCGCGCTCGATCGCGGGGGTGGGGCCTGCCCCCAGAGTGTCACCCTCCCCAGGGTGGTACCTGGGGCGGACCGCCCCCCCGCCCCCTTGCTCCGCCCCTGAATCCTGTTGTTGTTGTTGTTCAGTCGTTCAGTCGTGTCTGACTCTTCGTGACCCCATGGACCAGAGCACGCCAGGCACGCCTATCCTTCACTGCCTCTCGCAGTTTGGCCAAACTCATGTTAGTAGTTTCGAGAACACTGTCCAACCTTCTCATCCTCTGTCGTCCCCTTCTCCTTGTGCCCTCCATCTTTCCCAACATCAGGGTCTTTTCTAGGGAGTCTTCTCTTCTCATGAGGTGGCCAAAGTACTGGAGCCTCAACTTCAGGATCTGCCCTTCTAGTGAGCACTCAGAATCTAGTGAGCACCCTGAATCCTACCATTTATTAACCTTATCACCCTTCTAGTGAGCACCCTGAATCCCACCATTTATTAATTTCTAGGGTTTAAGGCTTGCCCTCCCACAAAACTGTAACAATATGGTTTGTTTGTTTTTTTGTTTTGTTTTTTAAATGTAGGGTTGGTTTACTTTATACATTATCTTGGGGCACAGACACTCCCATACTGCTTGTAGAGCTGGCAAGGTGGTTCCTTCACATGCACTCATTTGTCATCATTTCTCTGGAGAAGTTATTAAAACACATTGAGGCAAAAGCCAGATTGGAAAGGGCCTTAAAACTATTTCCAACCTGCCATTCCACACCTGAGAAATCATGTGACTATGGAACAACTGGGAGCTTACGTGCTGAGAATATGGAAGCCTTGTCTTTTAGAATAGATTAAATAAAGGTGACTGAGGAATCGGTTGCCCAAAAGAGACATCACAAAACTGATTAGATTCCTGTTGTTTCTGGGTAATGTGGTTGCTCTGCTGACATTTGAATGACAAATGCTGAAAATCTCCGGGTTTTCTGCTTAAAACTGTTACAGACCAATCCCCAGTTTGCCTTCCGCATGCCTTGCAGAATGATGCTTGACCTCGAAATATTGGAATTGCTAGTAACATGGGCTGAATTCACTTTTAACCTGATAATCGTATCCTGTGGACATATATTGACATTGAGAAATGCTAAGAGCTCGCATTTTGCTGCTGGCTGGTGGAGCGACTCACGAAAAGGAGAGTGATGCTCCATGTGACTTAATTGCCATTCAGGATGCATTTCTGCAGCTGCTCAAATAACAGGCAGATAGCCAACGACAGCATCCTCTTGGTGCTCCAGGACAGTGTTCCTTGTGTAAGAATAAAAATATAATGACTCTAATGTGTCGTTTGGGTTGCTTCACACATCACCTGCAGATTGCCATTTGGAATGTATAATTAGAGCAATGCTTGGGGAGGGGGGGAAAGGAAGTGGGGGATTAATTGCAATCACTTGGAGGCTGGCCAAACATTTAGAGCACCCTTCTGTGATGTTTGAACTGTGCTGCCTGCAGAATGAATATACCTGGCTTCTTCCAGATGCTGCACTTTGGGATGTCATTTATATGCCTTGCATGCTCCTCTAGAATATATCCCTGTAGTTTACTTGGGTGGGGGGATCTATCTATCTATTCATCAACCATCTATCTATCATCTCAACAGACTGGAACTTTGTCATAATTGTCAAGCTCCCTCAAATTACACAACTACTCAGCAAGGTAATCTACTATTAGTTATTAGTTATTTATTTAAATGTTTATAAACTACACTTTCATAAAAAATACAAGAAGGTGGTGTAGAGTAAGGGGGGGGGAACCCAACTAAAAATACCTACATGTCAATAAAAATGGTTGATAAAAAAAATCCCAAGTGTTATACGTAGAAACATAGAATTGTAGAGTTGGGTGGGTCATCTAATCCAACCCTCAGCTAAAGCATCCATGACAGATGGCCATCCAACCTCTGCTTAAAAACCTTGAGTGAAGGAGAATCCACAACCTCCCAAGGAGTCTGTTCCACTGTCAAACAGCTCTTACTGTTATAAAGTTATTCCTGATGATTAGTCAGAATCTCCTTTCTGGTAACTTGTATCAGGTCCCAAATAACCTAGAAAAGCTCTGCTGGATGATGACCACTTGAGAATGTAATAGAAGCAGTAAGGTAGGATTCCTTTGCTGCCTTCATTGTCACATGGTAGGTACAGTTGTGCTCTCTCTAAACAGTGCTCAGTTGGCCATGGAGTGAGTTCTTATAAAATAAGTTTAGAAATATGATAAACGATGTAATAAAATATTATTTAGATATATTTTTGTAGTACAGATTAATGCAGAAATGAATTGGGGCTTATGATCACATGCAAAAGCGACATGAACCAGAAACAGACTGATCTGTTAATCCCTAACTATGGGAAATTATTATTATGTCTTTCATACCACTTCGGGGGGGGGGGGGCTTCTTTGGCCTTGATTTTATATAGAAGAGAGCAAGCAGAAGAGCAAGCAAATTTGGGAAAGAAATAAAAACCACAAAAGTTCACAAAAGTTTTCTGCAGAGTTTTTATGGTTTCTTATTCCACTTATTCAGTCTGCAGTGATGGTCCTCTGCAACCTTCACCACCGTCACATCTTTCTTCCTCCTCTGGTTGGTCAGTTTCCCCTTTTCTCCTAGCTTTGCGTACCATCATAGTTCCCAGGAGACACAAGGCCAGAGTATTGTTGATGTCACCCACATCATAAAAAAACCAGCACTGAATTTTAACAGACCCATTAAGAAAAAAAGAGGTCAGACAAGGCACTTAATGGCGTGGTGTTCTGAGTTAATGGAGAAAGTTAAATGTAACTTTAAGGATAAACGGGCACTAGCTTTTACCACGGGACTACATTTCCTTAGACCCAGTTGAAACAGTTCTCCCACTGTGCTTCGGTTGTCAGAGCCTTGTCTGCATGAACAGGGTATACTAAGTCCATTCTGGACAGTAGATGAGGTTGGCCTTTGGGCAACAGAGGCTATATATTGTGCTTCATTGCCTCATTAATACCCCCTTTGACAATTATTTATCAGTTATTTATTTTGTTAGTTATTGCATTCTGAGGGTTAAATCCAATTAAGGTTGAATCCTTAATGAAAGGATTTACACTTGTGCAATGGAACTTCTCCCTTCTCCTCCCTATAACCCATGCACCCGCTAAACCTGTTCTGAGTTTTTCCCCAGCCCCCCGTAGCAGATTTGGGGAGAGAATTTGGTGAGAATTTCTATTGCACAAGCATAAATCTAATAGAACAAGTGCATTGGATGCTGCCCTGAATTTCCAAATCATAACTCTCTTCTTTTTCTTTTTAAAGCTCAGAAACAGACATCATTTATGGGGAAGTCATCAATAGTTGAGGTTCATCATCACTAAATTTTTACATTCTGAAACCAATGCCTAATTTTTGTTGTTGTTGATTACATTCTTATTTCTGCTTGCTTAAGCTAAATGATTGTTACTGTCACAATTCTTTAAAGGCCTTGCTTTTATCCAAAACTATTAATATTCCAATGCAACTCGGATAAAAAACCTCATTGCTTTTTGCTCAGCATGTGCCATAACTCCTGAGTTTCTGTACATCATTGTAAAAAGATCAGGGATTCCATCATTTCCCAGGATAGTATTGTTTCTCTTTGTGCACCTCAGCTTCCAACTTTTAGTAACATTGATCCTTTATCTTGTTTTTCCTCAGTGTAGTGAATCATTCTAACGCTGGCTCAATATGTAAGTAAATATTTTTGAAGAAAAGAAAAAAGGGAAAGCAAGAAAAAGATGTTACACATTTGCAGTTCTTGCTGAAAAGAAAAAACAACAGTTTTCTTGATGGCTGCTGTTTTCCAAGGCTGTTAATTTTAACGCATGTACTTCCAAACCCTTGTTTTCTTTTCTTTTCTTTTGCTTCCTTTTTCGTCTTTTCCTTTTGTTACTTTTGTATTCCTATTTTGAGAAGAATGGTTCATTGTTCCAGTCTCTGCAGTGGAAATTGTGAGATTTGGAATAGTGGTCTCCTAATTTTCTTTGAGCAAAGTATCTTACCTGATTGTGGTACCAGGGCTATTCCCAAGATCAACTGATGCAGGTTAAATGGAGAGCCAAATGGGATGTGTGTCTATGTGTGTGAGATTTCAACTGAGAAACTAGTGCTGTGGAAAGACTTAAACCCTCCACACCTGCTGCATAATGTATCTGGTTGGAATCAGGGAGCCCTTGTGGCTTCTAGTTACACTTTAAAAGCAAATAACATGGGAGAGTCTATTAAGGGATGTTCCATATCGGAAGGTCAGTGGTTCAAATCTGCATGGCAAGGTGAGCTTCCACTGCTCTGTCTCAGCTTCTGCCAACCTAGCATTTGAAAGCATACCAGTGCAAGTAGGTACCGCTGTGGCGGGAAGGTAAACAGCGTTTCTGTGTGCTCTGGCACTTGTCACGGTCCTCTGTGTGCCAGTAGCAGCTTAGTCATGCTGGCCACATGACCCAGAAAGCTGTCTGTGGACAAATGCCAGCTCCCTTGGCAAGATCGAGCACCGCACCCCATAGTCGCCTTTGACTGGACTTAACTGTCCAACTGTTCTACCTTAATTTGGTTCTCACCATTCCTACATTTAACTAGTTTTAATCATGCTATCAACATACAGAATGGTTCAGTACAGAGGCATCTAAAAAGTGGAGTGGTTATTATAATACAATTAAGTATGTTATCAATACAAAATAAGAAAAGAAAAATCCTTTCAGTAGCACCTTAGAGACCAACTAAGTTTCTTCTTGGTATGAGCTTTCGTGTGCATGCACACTTCTTCAGATACCAAGAAGTGTGCATGCACACGAAAGCTCATACCAAGAACAAACTTAGTTGGTCTCTAAGGTGCTACTGGAAATAATTTTTTTTATTTTGTTTTGACTATGGCAGACCAACTTGGCTACCTACCTGTAACTATGTTATCAATATTTCATGGTCAGATAGTGTGATGGGTCAGAATACTCACCTGAACTACTAACAGCTTAGTCTCTGCTACTTCCCGGGAAAGAGAGGGGGAGGGCGAGCCAGTGGAAAGGTTGGTATAGTGCAAATGTACAAGTAGAGTCAATCTGGTGCTCCTGCAGTAGAGCCCCTGGCAGGACATGAGCATTGGTGGATGGCTATCCAAATTCCATGCCAACTCCTGACTCCTTGATAGTTAAGTGATATGTTGTGCATGTAAAGGTGTCAGGCCCAACTATCTTCCTAACCATTATAGGTGAACACACAATTAAGAACATACAACCAATTTACTGGCTTAAATGTTGCAATATTGCTTCACTCAAAGTGAGCTGATAAATAATAATGTCATCTCAAAAGAATCAGTAGAGTTTCACACTGCCAATTAGTCACTGGCTACCAGCAGGTATCTAAACATTCTGAAACAATTCTTTCAACATGTTCCCAACTTAGAGTTCCTAACTCCCACATCAGGACAAATCTCCCTGTGGTTTTTCATTTTTCAGTTGTTCCTGTACAATTGGGTTTGATTGACTCTACTTCTAGTACAAAAGAATCAGCTCTACATTTCTCTGGTACGTCACAGTAAATTACTATCCAATTCATATTTATACTCAATAAAATGCAGTTTCATGCAGGAAGTTATTTACAACTTGCTGGGTATTAAATTATCTCTTGAAGATGTCTACTAAAATTCTGTCAGTGAATGGAAATGCAGGCCTTGAAAGCTTATATGCTCTTTGACCATTTTTTTTTGGTCCGGTACAAAATTTTCCATCTCATTCTTGGGGATTCTGCACCAAACTGGTAAACTGAACTAATGAAACTAACTTTTACTCAGAGAAGACCCGCTGAAATTATTTTTTGTAAATAACTGCTGTTTCAGTTTTTCAATCACATTTATTAGCATATTACTATATGTAAACAAGGCCCATTACTTTCAGTATAATATGAAGAAAATAAATCCTAAATATAAAGAGAACAGAATTTAATTGAGTACAATCTTGTGACAGATGGGGAACTCTACACAAGTGAACTGGCCTTTGCATTTATAATCCCAGCCTATAAGATATTACCTTTACACAGGCAAAACTCTCTTGAAATTGTTTTACAAAGCACAATGAACAAAAGCAGTGATCCAATATATTTTCCTTTAATTTGTAATCATTAACTTATAATGGATACACATGCAATCCTGTTCAAATGCTCATTCACCTGGGGAACTGTGATTGCTTAACAGGGCTATAGATGGCTGCTTCTGGTAAGTGAAATTGAACTCATAAGACTACATGGCAACAGGCAATATGATATTCCTAGGCTCTACCTGTTGTATTCCATTATTTTTAAGTCTATGTTTAAGAAGTGTGCCCCAGTAGTTAAGATGAAAGGAGTTAAGAGCAGGAGCTGACAACCTGGCACTTGTTTGTGCCATGGTACGCATGAAAGCTTCTACTGGTGCATCTGGGTAGGTGCCCCAGAGTCTGAACTTTCGCTTCTTTTTAAAGCAAGTCTCCAGCCCTCCCAGAATGTAACTTATGGGGCAACATGTACAGGCACCTTCTATGAGATTTCTGTGGAATGAGTGTGGTGTGGCCACTTCACATATTTTATTTGGTACTTAGGAATAGTGCACCCTGTTGCCATTAGACAGCAACTGCAAGTGTTTGTGTGTGTGTGAAATCAGTAAGGTGTGATTTCCCCAGGCAGGACCAGCAGGACATAACTGACTTCCTATGCTAACTATAAAGTTAGTTAAACGGCCTCGGTCCTGTATACCTGAAGGAGCGTCTCCACCCCCATCGTTCAGCCTGGACACTGAGATCCAGCACCGAGGGCCTTCTGGTGGTGCCCTCATTGCGAGAAGTGAGGTTAAAGGGAACCAGACAGAGGGCCTTCTCGGTAGAGGCGCCCACTCTGTGGAAAGCCCTCCCATCAGATGTCAAGGAAATAAGCAGCTATCCTATTTTTAAGTGACATCTGAAGGCAGCCCTGTATAGGGAGGTTTTAATATTTAATGCTGTATTGTTTTTAACACTCGATTGGGAGCCGCCCAGAGTGGCTGGGGAAACTCAGCCAGATGGGCAGGGTATATAAATAATAATAATAATAATAATAATAATAAAAGTTGTCAGGGGCAGCACTGTCTCTTATTTTGTGTTACCGCATGCTATCCATGGCAGCCATTTTTTGTGTTAAGCCCCAACCTGCCACATAGCAGCCATTTTGTGCTTCCAGTACACTCTTTCAAAACCTGAAATGTGCCCACTGGTCTAAAAAGGTTGAGAACCCTCGAGTTAGTTTAACTTAGAGAAAAGTGGCGGGGTGGGGGGTGGGAATGCTGAGAATGTGGCTGGAGATTATGAATAAAGATCTGCATTGAAGTGGGTTGGACTACTTTCACAATGGGATCCTCAATTAGATTTTAACCCTTGCTGGATCCAGGAATTAGAAAGGACTCAGGTCTATAGACTAACCCCTCTCCAAAGTCACATTATATAAATTACTTCAGCAACAGGTTACGGGTCCAGCAGGGGGACTACAGCATATGTGAGAAATTGCCTTGTGCTGGCAAATGTGTGAAGACAGGGGTACCTATACCTGTATACACTTCTGGTGGACATGCCCGAAGGTGGCAAATTTAGTGTTTAATGAGATAAGTAAAATTGCTCATCATCATATCATAAAGTCTCCAGAGCTTGATTTACTGAATCTATATTTGAAGAAGAATCAGGACTAGGTGAATAAACCACTAATTAGATTTCTCTTATGGCAGTACCCATGGTTATAGCCACATTCTAGAAAGACTGAAAAGATGTGAACTTGAATGCTTGGTACAAGAGAGTAGGCATATGAGTATCTTAAGTGTGATTTTTTTTTGGGGGGGGATGTTTTGATTGTTTCCTACAGAAAGCCTAGCACTATGTCTTTAGTAAGAAAAGGAAAGAGCATATATTTCTGCAAAATCCCATTAGTCACTTTAAGATCATTCAAACTGTAAAATGTTGCTTTCCATCAAGTCTGAAAGGTGTTCATTTGTTTGTGTTGCCAAGGATACATGTGGTAATAACAGGAAAAATATTTCTGGCACGCAGTGCACAAAGCTGACAAAAATAAGCCAATGTTAAACCCCATATCAGCTCTATAGCCTAATCCAAACTTTGGCTATCTGATTATACTTTACTGACTAGCTGGCATCAGCCCCTCGGGAGCTTGAGGAAATCCCACTGCTTACATTGTTCCACTTTGAAATAATGACATTTAACCACTCATTGACCAAACTTGTCCCGTGATCTGGGTTCAAATATTGCTGTTATGATGCTCGCTGAATTACTTCACACCAGTCACTGTCTTTCAGTATAACATATCTCACATAATTTTGCATCCTGAGAAGAAAGCAAGAGAGGAGCCTAAGCTCATTGTATTGGCTCCTGAAGAGGCCACAGCTGACTGAATTCTGCTGTTTTTATGCTTGTTTTACATTTTGGATTACAAATCATGGGGAATTGGCAGAAAGGAGTGCATATAAGTACAGTGCATAGATAAATAAATATGCACTGGTTGCTGGTTTTGGTGGAACTCAGATAGACAAAATCATCTACCACCTCAAGCACGTGGTCACCAAAGCTGATGCATGGAGAGCTGGTGACACGCTGATCCAGGGTGTTGGTTTTTGTCAGGCTGATGTGGACCGAATTCCCTGCAGGCTTGGGCAAAATGGTTGATGAGTCTCGGTAGAATTTCTTCGGAGTGCACTGTCTAGATGGAGGATAGAGGGGTTTGTGAGCATGGGCGTAGCCAGGATTTAGGTTGGGGGGCAGGCTTCATGTTAGGGAGGGCAGAAGCTCAGTTAGTTAAGTATTTTTATTGATTTACTTGATTTGGGGGAGGCAGCTGCCCCCCTGGCCCCACTTGGCTATGCCCATGTTTGTGAGTGTGTAGTAATTAGCATACCATGCAAAGGTAAAAGTTACATCTGTTGCTTTTGCTTCTGCGACACTCCCCCCCCCAAGCCACCCCCGGCATGTGGCCCTTGAAAAGCTGTTCAGAAAGGAATGCAGCTGTCTTGCTGACAAATATTCCTCACCCCTGCCCTATAGTGAACGTATCTGCCCAGTGGGAATTCCTCTTTAGCCAAAATGGCACCATCTAAGCTTCAAAAAGGAAGTATCCAACTTAGGCAGAAGGCTCAAAGTTCCCCGAAGTTCGGCAAATCTTTAGCAAGGATTCCCCCCTCGGCACTTCCCCAAAACAGCCCAATTGGACACAGAGTGTTGTCTGAGCTGCTGAAAAGCAGAAAACTGGGGAAGGGACAATGGCATATCCCAGAGTTTGGCACACCTGGCAGGCTACTTTGCTTCCTCATAAAGCACTCCATGCTGCAACGTTTTCTTGCAGGCGCCACTTGAGACAGGCGGGCTAGAAAACTTAAAACTTGTTGTTAAATTCCTTTATTATAACAGAAATGAGTTGCTTTGTTGTTGCTGCTTTTGCCCCCTCACTTTTATCCCCTTTACTAATGAGTTACTGTAAAAGGAACTCAATTTTTAAAAACACACCTAGTTATAAAACTCTAATGATGAGGCTGGTGATGCAAAAACCAACAACACGCTATAACAAACAAACAGACAACACTTCTATAACCGGGTTCTGGCGGGACCCAGGTTCTGCCTGACTCGCTCCAAACCCGTGTTTACACATCGAGTCACATCGTTGTTCTCGTCGGTGCTCCCTTTTTTTCTTCTTTTTTCGAGCGCCTTGGACGCTCTTGGCAAGGGCGGAGAGGCGCTGCTGGACTAGAGGGAGGGAGGTGGCGCCTCAGGCCGGGAGGCGAGGCCTCCTCGCGGGGTGGTCTTTCGAGGAAGGGCGGGAGCTGGGCGAGGCGGAGGAGGAGGAGGAGGAGGCCGCTGTCGAGGAGACAAGCGGCGGCGGCGGCGGCAGCCCCAGTGGGAGGGGGTGAGCCGAGTGGGCGCCGCCCGGCCGCTTCTGCGCTCTCTCGCCGGCGGGCGGGATAAATGCGGGATTCGGGGCGGCCGCTCGGCTTAGTCGCTGAGCTGAGCAGGAGGAGCAGCAGAGTGGAAGCTCAGCCGCCGCAGCCGCAACCTCCGCCGCTCTTATTCCCCCGGAGAGGCGCTTCTCCAGCGAGGGCGAGAGAGGTGAGGGCTTATGGGGGGTGGGGGTGGCTTCGCCCTGGGGGTCGCGCTTTCTTCCGTGAGGTGGGCGTTGCTGTCCGCCTTGCCCGCCCTTTCCCTTCCCTTTCAATGGGATTTCTTTGACCCCCCCCCAGCCCCAGCTTCCAAAAAGGAGGGTTTATTCTGGCGACCCCTCTCATCTTGCTCCCCGCCCCCCCCCCGGCCTGTGTACTTTCTCTTTCTTTCTCAGTTGCTTATCAACTTCGTGACTAACTCTTCATTACCCTACGGCAGTTCAGGAAGACATATATATATATATCTCCATTAAGGTTGTTCTTTCCTCTTTTTCGGATTGAATTCTAACGAGGGGTTGAGTTTGTGGGACGGGGGGCGGCGACTGGGCAGCCAGAAATAACTGCTGGGTTTGCAAAAGCGGTTTATTGAGTTGAATTCACAAGGGCTCTTTTTGCCCCTCTCCTTCCTCCAAATCTGTCATGTGCGTAGTAAATGAATACTGTAAATTCCCAAAGCCCACAACTATGCGGTATATCGGGGTTGTTGGTTTTTTTTGGGGCGGGGGGGAGAAGAGCTTCCCAATTTAGTTCTCCGATTTCCATCTCCAGAAGAAGGAATGAGTGAATCTGAGATCCCCCCTTCGGTGCTTTTCTGCTTACCCTTTACCCCGAATTTTGTGCGGTCAGGGCAGCCTTGGAAACAAGTCCGGTTAAGTTACTAGCCCCTACGAAAACTTCGTTAGCTCACATTCCCGCCAATACTTGTAGCAGGAGCTTCTTCTTTTTCCCTAGGCTATTCAAAAGAGCTCATTCTTATCCTGGGGCAGGATGAGATTTTTATGTGCTATGGTTGAATGGTAATTTACAAATGTGGCATAGGGCATCAAAGGAGTGCCATAAGGAGAACAGGTGACTATAATAAAAAGTGGGCGTCTCAGTCCTTACATCTTAGTCTGGGGCTGGATATGTTGCTCATAGGGTAGAAACTATCTGCAACACAGACAGATGTCCTTGTCTGCCTCTGTAAGGTAATGGTAACCACAGGGAGGCTTTTAAAGGACTTCTAGCTTTTCTTCTCTTGCTGGTGGGTGTAAAAGTGGTAACAGCACAACTGATTTTAATGAAGCTACACTTGTATAGGGGATATCTAAGAAATATTTAGCATTGAGCATATCCCTGAATTGAAATGGAAAATGAGAACGTTAAAGAGATGTTCAGACCGGAGTTGATAATTTCCTTGTCTCCCCCCCACCCACCCCGTGTGTGTTTGAAAGAGAGACATTTTTCTTGAAATATGGAGATACTTGTGAAATAACTGAAACTTAATTTGTTTAAAATTAGACAAGAATTTGTTTAAAATTAGACAGTACATTGCATCTCATTGCCTCAGTTGGTAGGAGCCCAATTCAAAATATATTCTGTGAAATAGTGGTCCATGTGCGTGTGTGTGGATTCTTCCTAAATCTCTGTAGTGTCCTTTTCTACCAAAGCAAATTATAAATGGCTTACAAGCTATTCACATAGCAGACAGACAGCTTTTGATGCTCTTGCATACTTTTATTTTTGGAAGTGGAATCTTGAGCTTGAAGCCGACGAATATTTATTTGTATAAGAATTTCCATTTGGTGTTGAATGTCACCACAGAATCAAATGGACAATTTTGCCTCATTTCTAGCCCTCCTATGTGCAAAGATGCTCGACATGCCCAGTAATAACTTGTGTGGATACTTAAAAAAAGAAGATGGGAGGAACACATTATTTGTTACAAAGATATGTTCATCAAAATTGGCAGTTTCTATCCAAGACCCATGTGTTCCGGACTTGCTTTCCCCCCCAAATAGATTTATAATAGGACATTGCTGCTGTACTGGTATCTGAAGTCTAAAGTACAGTGTAGTCAGCTTGACTTTATTGGTTTTTAAAGAGCTTGCTGGAAGCTATTTGTCAAGCAGTAGATTAAGAGAGTAGGGTAGGGTATAGTATCAGAATAGTTAACTGCACTTCAACTAAGAACTGTAGGTCATCTAGCTCTAAAACTACATTTTGAGGGCACAGCAGCATTACACATGCCCTAAGAACATCATAGGAACCTGCTGGATCAGGCCAATGACCCATCTAGTCCAGCATCCTGTTCAGTGGTCAGCCAGATGCTTCTGGGAAACTTGCAAGCAGGATCTGAGCTCAAGAGCACTCCCTTCCTGTGGTTTCCAACAAGTGATATTCAGAAGCATTACTACCTCCAACCATGGAGGCAGAGCGTAGCTAACATGTCATTGTTGGTTGGGTGCAACATTCTTCTTCAATAAAGGATGGAACTGTATTTTTGCCATCATCTTCTTGAGCCATCCTACCTGAATTGAAAGGAAGGGCTTTTCTGGTGGTGGGAACCTAAACAGTTAGTCGGAAATGGGATGAACCTTTTGTCCACTCATTCATGGAAGCGGAATGTCTTTTCTAGTTAAAGCTTGGCAAGGCATTTGGCTCTCTAACGAGCAATTGCCGACAACATCCTTTGAGTAACTGCTTGAAGTGAAGAATTAGGTCAGCCACAGAGTACATGCTCTAGAAAGGCAACATTTCTTTCCCCAAAACAGTTTTAGAGTCCACCTGAACAATTAAGAGCGAATCCGAGACTTGCAATGGAATAAATAATAGGCACAAAATAAACAGTAGTATTTGTTTATTGATAGTTTTCTGGGGATGTGCATATTTTTGGCCCTGAGAGAGGTTTGAGCTTCCTTATTCACTGAATTTCAGTAGAAGCTATTTCAACACAGTTCTTGCATTTTGTTGCAAGTATAACTGTAGCTGACAATTTGTCTTGCATTCACTTGCAAACCTCACAGGTCTGTGTGTGAACATTTTGGAAACTTAAATAATTTGAGATGGGACCTGTGCAAATCGGAACCTTGGTGTACTTTCAGGATTAAAAATGTATACTACTTAAAATTTTAATAATAATAATTACTTTACTGGATCTTCTCTTGAAGATATGGGCTGGATTAGCTCTTTATTCACACGGCAGTTTATTGTTGTAAGCAGTTGTGTTTCTAATTCTTAAGTTTTGGCATGCTTTTAATAGCTTGCTGCTTTTTTCTGAACAGGGATGTTTATGTTCATTGCATGTTTGATAACATTCAGTGCCTTTTCACAGGTAGTGAGCAGATAAACAATATGGCATCGCATAAATTAATATGGGTGTTTTAGGAACAGTTAATTCTGCATCATCAATCCTTTTCGTGTATTGTTGCCTTGTAAAACGCTGCATTTCACAAGATAAAGGGACAATAAAAGAAAGCATCATGGTGAAGGAACACGTTTAAAGAAATTAAAGGTTGTTTTTGACCTAGTAGCACTTACTAACCAACACATATTTTGCAATGCATCAAAATGAATGTCACCACTGCATGTTTGTCAAGAACACAACTCTAAGGCTTTAGCTGTCTTTACATAACATTTGAATTTTGGTTTTTGAATTTTGGTTTTTCAATTGGGACATTTTGGACATGGACAAGGGTGATCTCCCTCCTCGTACATCAGTCTTCCTCAACCAATGGTTGTAGTTGCTGGAGTGGATGGGAGCCGACTCCAAAACATGTGGAGGGTACCGTATTGGCTGCCCCTGATTAAAACATCTGGAGGGCACCAGGTTGAAGAAGGGTGTCATAACACCATTTGGCCTATCTAGAGAGATACTTAAAACAAGCTTTCACATGTGTTGTAGACATCCTGATTGCGTCCTTCAATGATCAGTAATTATTGAGCATTTTATGGATCATAGCTATACTGTATTTTTATATATAAATTAGTAGGTAAGACTCCCATTAATGGCAGCAGCATTAATGCAGATTTTTATATTTCCAAATGGTGGAATAATGGAATGTGCAACTTCAAAGGAGAAGTGTTTCTTCAAAGCTTATTTTTCTATAATTGTGGCGATGACTGGTGCTAAATCATAAGCCTCTTCCATAAAGATTCCTTAGCTTTCTTCTGATGACTGCTAATGTATTTTTACTGAGTAATTACACCTTCTTACTGTCAAGGTTTGCATACACTGGCGGAAGAGATAAAAATTTTTTGTTTTGTTTTCATATAGCCTTCCCAACCTTGTATGTTTAAGTTGACAGTAGAACTGTCGGTTTTGACAGTTTAGTTATACATAATAAATGAGGGCTCCAAACATATTTTGAATAGACTCACTTTAGTTGGAGACAAATATTACTTATTTCGTGTCCTCCATGAAGAAGGAAAAATACATTTATGTCTTTAGAAAGGTTCATGCTCTGAATTATTAGATAATTTATCTGCATGTAAGAGCACCCTCTGCTGTTTGTAAGCTAGATAAAAGAATGCATCGACTTATTTCTCTGTTTTGAGTATCTATTGTTGTAATATATAAATAACGATATCCTGATGTATAATTTGTCAGTACATGTGGAGCAAAGACTGAAATCTATTTTAATGTCTTAAATGTCAAAATATTTCTGTCACTTACTCTCTTATTGCAAGTAGAATAAGAATAATCTCAATAGAATGAAAGCTCTTTAAATACAGTCATTTGCATGCAAAATTTATTTTGTTTAGAATTTGAATGGTTTTGCATCCAGACTACTACTACTCCCAAAAAGTTAAGGATAAATAGTATGAGTCTCATTCTGCCCCGAGGCTAAATACTCTTGGTCTGAAGTAGCATCAAATATAAACAATATTGTGAAGGGCAACTTTAAGAAAAACATCTAGATGCTTTGCATTCAACAAGGGGAAAACAAAATAAATATATTTGAGCAAAAATGTTTAAAGAACTTTGGGATAGCAAGCAGAAGGGGCATAGGATTAGTTAAAATCCTTTTGCAATTTTGTGAGAATATGTGAATATGATTCTCTTTTATAAAGGACCATAGATATATAATAAAATGGGTTCTTTAATAGCTTCTCTCTTTCAGTTATATGATATTCACTAATTTATATTGGCTCATTTTCTTCTTTTTCTCTTTATTTTTTATTTGCTGACATTATGGATTATAATAGTAATTATTGCTATTTAAAATTAATTTATACCGGTAATTTCATGTATTTTTGTAAATTGTCCAGTTATTGCTTGGATTTCTGTTTCTATCTCAGTTAAAATAAAATATCAATAATAATATTTTTTTCCTCCTAGCTTTTTGCAGGCTTGAGGTTTTTCACCTTTTTCTAAAATAATCCTGAATTCACCTATCCAGTAACTTTAATACAGTGGGTGGGTGGGGGAATAGGAATCTGAAAACTTGACTACCAAGTAGCTGCATTTAACTTATATTTCTAGTCAGATTTTCTGGGTAAAACCCTCAGAGTTTAGAACATTCTTTTTTTAAAAAAAAGAACCTTAAAAACAATATATGATACATGAATAATTTATTAGAACAACAGTTAAGAAACATTTTGTCTAATGGATTTATAGGAAAAATAATGTGTCATGAATAAGTTTTGTGGCGCAAAGCAGGCATATAAAACTAAAAGGCTCTAGTAAAAAAGATGTTTTGGGACAATAGTAACGAAAGGGACAGTTCAGAAACCACAGGAAGAGCTATATATATTTTTAGTATAACTTTTTCAATTACAATAATGAGAGAGTACTAAAAATGTGGTGTGCATTGTGTCTCTACTTTGTTGTGAAATTTTCAGTAACTACTCATCTAGCTGAAGCTTTAGATTTTCATTTCTCGTCACGCAAAGTGTATATATCTGAAATTAAATCCACTATAATAATGTTTATTGAACAGAGTTGCATCCGCCAGCAGAGCAGTTTTCACCACTAGTGCTTGATCTCATAGCCAATATGTGGCTGCTGTGACCACTTTACCATTTTGTTCTTGAGCTATTTTGGGATAGGCTCTTATTAGTTATCAGTTCGTCTTCCTCACTTCTCAGTGTGTTTCAGAGTAGATTCTCCTGTGCCTAAATAACTTTCTGAGTCAAGGAGCCGCAAGGCAGCTTGTACAAAAATTAGGGTGTGTTGCAGGTTAACAGATGTGGCAGGAGGACTAATGGTCAGATGAAGACTTTCTATGATGCTTGTAATAACCTGATAGGTTAGCCAATGTCGAGCCCTCCAGATACTTCGGACTGCAACTTCCATCATCCCTGATCCATGGGCATTCTGGCTGGAGCTGATGGAGTCCACAACATCTAGAGGACAACATGTTGGCTACCTCTCGACTAGGCATTATATAAGAATTGCAATATGCTACAAGTAGACCATTAAAGTTTTGATCTGACACCGAGGAAGAGGATGAATCTAGCATGTGTGTGGTATTGCTGAATTGGAGAGACTTTGGAGGAACAGAAGGCACATCAATGAGTGAGAAAAATGAGGCGTTGTTGCATTTGGTTTAACTGTTGACCAGTTCAGCATTCTGTATGCAACTATTTTGAAGCTGCCTTTCTCCCCTAAATTAATCATTGTGGGTAAGGAAGTGCTGGTTCTGGGAATATGGTGCAAGCCTGAGCATTATAACAGAGGGAAGGGTTATATATCCCCTCCTCGCCTATATTGCCAGCTCCGACTGTAAATCATGTAGCGCTATAGAGGCAGAGAAGCTATATGTGCAGCTCCAACCTGAACAGTGTGGAGGAAAGTGTTCTCTGCTTCCTCTTGTTATTGGTTGGGGGAATTCTCTGTGTGTGTTCATGCTCTTTGTTGAAAGGGGTGAGGGTGGAATTGGCCTTTCTGGATTAGCTCTTCCTCTGTTTTTATGAAAGGTGTTTGCACTGGCTTTCAAAAACTTTCCTCCTTCCTTAATGTATAGCTGATGGAACCTTTACATTTGCCATCAAGCATGACCTTGACTCCCTCTTATGGAAATCTGCTTAATGTGAGATTTCCAAGTGCTTCCTAGCGTTCTCACTGAAATTCTTTCTTGGGTTCTTAGTCTACAATTTCACTACACCTCGTGGTAGGATTGTGCCCCACAGATGATGCCACAAATTATGCTTATGAAGCCTAGTGCTTAAGTCTGAAACTTTTATTTTTCAAGAGAAGATTGTATTTGACATGTTTCTGCTTTTTAAATTTTCTGTAGGCAGTGAGAGCAGACTGACTTTTTTCCTTGCTGCAAAATTGTCTTAGCAGCACTGCCATAGTGATGTGACACTTGTATTCATGCCTAATTCTCAGGGGTAAAGTCTGAAATCTTTGTGGCATGCATTTTTTAGCCCCAACAAAGCTCTAAAATGGATATTATCACTATCATTTTTTTCTCTTGCAATTATTTATTATGGGAATGGTTGGCCACCCGTGGTTTCTCCTTTCCGTTTCTCAGGCATATTGCTTCAATTACACAGACACTATCTCTCCTGTCTGGGATTATTCTGGTGTTATATCTTCCAGTCTTGGTAGGGGAGAGAGAGAGCCAACATGGGGTTAGAGGAAAGGCCACATTTCCTCTTTTCAATTTGTAACTATTTTGAGGAAACTTGAGGGTAAACAGGTAGCTTTAACTCATTAATAAAAAAAGAGGAAGGTTATCATGGCAGTTCCTAAAATGGTCTGTATTGGGAATGTTGCAATTTACCGTATATTCTGGCGTATAAGACGACCCCCAACTTTTCCAGTTAAAATATAGAGTTTGAGATATACTCAACCACAGATTTTCCACCCGGCGTATAAGACGACCCCCGACTTTTGAGAAGATTTTCCTGGATTAAAAAGTAGTCTTATACGCCAGAATATACTGTAATTTGTTTGCCATCTTGACGGTGGATTAGTGAAGTAGTCAGGCTTGCAGATGACAACAGTTTATTTCAGTGGACGAGCTGTTGTTTGGTAGTGCATGTGGAATGTGTTGTATGTAATATCATGCGACTCCATTTAAAAGTAACTCTGGTAGCAGGGCTGTGAAATACTGTACCTTGGAATGACAGCAGCTCTTTAGAGTAGAGATAGCCGGTTGGTTTTTGTTTTATTACAACTCCCATCAGCTCTGGCTAGCATAGCCAATTGTCAGGTTGTAGTCCACAAAATTTAGAGCAGGTGTGTGGAATATTTGGCTCTCCAGATGTTGCTGAACTCCAGCCTCCATCAGCCCCAGCAACCATGGACAATGGCCAAGCTTGATCCTGGGGCTTGGGGGACCTTTAGAAACAGTATGGGATATAGATGGCTGAAGATGAAAGAGAAATTGGAAGAAATCACCCCCCTCCGAGAATGGAGGAGCAACTTGGGATCCATGCCAATGTAGTGGCCTCTTACTTAAACCCTCTGCTGAAAGCTTATGAATGGTTCATTTCTCTTTATTTCCGGAAATATGTGCCCTCAATAATTTCACATGAATCTAATCTAGCCAATAAAGTCTGCTCCAGGAAGGCAAAGATAAGACTAGTTTTCTTTATAATGGGCACATTACAGTCATATTGAATGTGTTTGGTGAATGTGTTTCATGATAAGATAAATGTTGCTCTTTTTGCTCTTTGTTCTGCTTCTAGTGACCAGAAGTGTAGGTGAATATTTTCATTGATTGCTACAATTTATTTGGCTCTTGAGAAGGCGAGGGGCCAGAACACTGCCCTACCTTTCCCAGTGGCTTTTCCATGTGGATGGCAGTTTCAAATCTCGTCTTAATAGAACATTTAAAAAGTGAGAAGGGTACTTGTAAAACTTTCCTAAGCTATAATTAGGAAGCTGGAGGGTTTCCCTGTGCAGTAAACAGTAGTTTAGCAGTAAATTAAGGCATTATTCAAGCAGAACAGAGTACAGTTGACAGCTATGTCTGCATGTCAGCCCATTTCACTGTTACTTGCTTAACTCACATCCCGTAAAGTGGAATAAATGTTTATTTGCTAGTTATAAGTAAAACTGTCTCTCACCACCCAACCCTAATCTTTCTACAAAGTACTACTGGTGGTCAAAAAAAAAGATTTAAAGACTGTCTTAAGGTAAATTTTAAAAAATGTAGTATAAACACCAACAATTGGGAAACATTTGCCTGTGAGTGCTCCATTTGGAGAACAGCCTTTACCAAAGGTGTCATGGGCTTTGAAGACACTCAAACTCAGGACGCAAGGGAGAAATGTGCTAAGAGGAAGGCATGCTTGGCAAATCCACACCGTGATCAACTCCCGCCCGGAAACCAATGTCCCCACTGTGGAAGGGCGTGTGGATCCAGAATTGGCCTCCACAGTCACTTACGGACTCATTGTTAAAACTGTGTTTATGGAAGACAATCTTACTCGGCTACAAGTGATCGCCAAAGAAGAAAACATTTATACTATAACAAGTTACATATTGTAGAGGCAGACTTATATGCCTGATATTGGAGGGTGGAAATCCTTTTGGCTCTGTACCATTCCTTTAACCCATATCATCTGAATTCAGAACAATCCGAAATTTAAGATTTTGGGGGGTGGAGATAGGACAATAAGCATGTGAATGAACAATGTTAAAGTGTTCTGAAGTAGATGGAAGCTGTGCAGTTTTAAGTGTTCAGTGAAAGGTTGCAAAAACTGACTTCAGTAAAAACAAAAAACCCCAAAATTTCAAATATTAAACTTGCAGTTCACAGGAGATCACCCTATGGCCTTCCAGATGCTGTTTGACTCAAACTCCCATCAGGTCATGCTAGCAGGGACTGGTGGGACCTAAGAGACCAACAGCATCTCGAGAGCCACAGGTTCCCCACTCCTGTTGCAGAAGGATGCAGTGTGCCTAAAATTAAAATAGGAAAGAAGAATCTGGTCCCAGGCATTATTTCTTGCATTGTGTGGCAGCAGCAACTTCAGAGGTGTAGAAGCGTTTTCAGATGGTTCAGAGAGACAAACTTAGTTGGTCTCTAATTTTTTATTTTATTTTGTTTTGACTATGGCAGACCAACACGGCTACCTACCTGTAACTTGAATTTTGAGGTTCTCTCACAACACACACCCATGCATACACTCATTTGTTTTTCTGTGGTGATCTCACATAGCGGAGGGTTCTGTGTGAATGACGCAACCATGTGGTAGGGACAGATTGAGTGGTATTTTCCTATGTAGTCAGCACGATATCGCAACACAGAAAAGCAGCTCTCACACAACTGCAGCTAGGTGTGAAGGACACCTGGGACTTGCTAGCTTGTCAGCAAATAGTCTGTTTTGATGACACTGTGCCAGTGAAGCCACAAGTTCAACTTCTATTCAGAAAATCTAAACAGTGTTAAACCTGTTACCAATAATCAAGGTTGTTTTTTTAAAAAATCCATTCATTCTTACTCACTCCCAGTTCTTTCTTCTTCTGTTGCTGCATATTATCCTAGAAGAGCCCCTCAACTTCATGTCTAGGATATTCTGGCATATTCAATGAAGAAGGCAGCTTTTTATAGTTTACAGAGTAGGGATGGAAGGATATATCACTTCTGGTTCTCTCAGTGTCTAATTTTCCAATCTTCAATCCAGTTCTCTACAATGTGCAACAATTTGCTATCTATCTATCTATCTATCTATCTATCTATCTATCTATCTCATCATGGAAATTATTCATCAGTTTTGTGCAAATTTCTCCGAATAAACACATTTTGAAATGCAGGCTTGACTGGTGTACATATTTTTGCAAGCAGTTTTCCTTAGTACTGTACAATTTATTTTTCTACTTTTTTCATTAATATTTTCTTTTTGATGCACGCTTTGCCATACATTATGCATTTTTGTAAACACTGGTTGGGGAATTGCATAGCAAAATTTGGATGAGTGCAAATTTTGAAGGCTAGCTGTGCTTCAGTTCATATATGGAGAGGTAGCAGTCTGGCTGCGTAGACTGCACTGATCATGGGGTCATTTTCTTTTGAATCCAAGGCAGTTAAGGTTGATGTAAGAGGGCCTAGCTTTTTAACAGATAGAATGGTAACCTACAGTTAACTCATTGGAACTCACTTAAATTTTTTTCAAGCATTTCAAGATGGGAGGGGGTGGGATTAGGGAGAGTTTAAGAAGAGGACAGAAACCTTCTCTATGCTCAAGTAGTATCAAGAAGAAAGCATCGAGTGGAAGATAATGGACCTTTATAGCTGATCAGGGCACATCTCTATTGCTTATAGGACATAGAACCAACTCCTAAGAAAAGCTTAGGAGAGGAGCATAGTAGATTCAAGAATACAATCAGGTTTGCCACAAGCCCAGAATGTAGAAGGAAGATTTTAAAATTTTGGTAATGGTAATACTTAAGTTTCTAATGCAGTCAAATCAGCAAGCTATAAAGCCCAGTAGCTTACCAACTCTTTATAGAGCCAAATGAATTGAGAGTAAGATTCTGATATTTGGGCCACTGAGCCTAGAGCTTGCCGATCAGAAGGTCGGTGGTTCGAATCCCCACAACGGGGGGAGTTCCTGTTGCTCGGTCCCAGCTCCTACCAACCTAGCAGTTCGAAAGCACGTCAAAGTGCAAGTAGATAAATAGGTACTGCTCCGGCAGGAAGGTAAATGGCGTTTTCATGCGCTGCTCTGGTTTCACAAGAAGCGGCTTACTCATGTTCGCCACATGACCCAGAAAAACTGTGGACAAACGTTTGCCCTCAGCCAGTAAAGCGAGATGAGCGCTGCAACCCCAGAGTCGTCCGCTGTTGTGTATTGAAGTGTTACTTATGAATAAAGATAAATAAAGATACTTTCGTACCACTACTGGCTGGACGCACTATTTAACATCCGCAATTGGACTTAACTGTCAGGGGTCCTTTACAACAAGTTTATAAACCATAGTTAGGATTTGATTTAATATACATGTCTAGGTTAGCAGTCTGAGCATGATTTCAATCACTATAGAGTGGCTGGAGTATTTCCTGTACATGGTACAAAATCACACATATAACCATTAAGACAGTTGTAGCCAGCATGGGTAGTCTCAGTCACATGACCATTGATCAGGGACACTGGGAGTTGAAGTCTAACATTGGAAGACACTGTAGTGGTTACCCTTGATATAAAAGCACTTCATGTGCTTAAAAATGATTCCTTTGTTCTCTAGCATGTACAGTAGTGTGCAACCCTAAATGCCTTTTCTGACTTCAGATCCTGAACTGATGACTTAAGCTTGTCATCAATCATGTTTTTTATTCCTTCTAGCCTCTTTCTCATATAACAGTAGTCAATGTTTTTTTTTTCCCTTTCTTGTGAAAGGCTAGCTCTAAGGGTGCTGGATTTAAGGTCTGAATTTGTGGTGATACATAAAGGCATATGACTTTCAACCAGTGGGGACAGTACCTGCAAATAAGAGAACTGACATGCTTCTTTTGCTCAGTCCTTAACTTTGTCTGCTTCCCCCTCTCCTTTTAGATTGTTTTGGGTTAGGAATCATGAACGGGCATCTTGCTCTCCTCTTTGCTGCCTTGATTTCTGCGTGCCTTTGCTTCCCACCGAGTCCCCTGTCTCTTGAGGAACTTGGCTCAGACATTGGGATCCAAGTTTTCAATCAGCTGGTCAAAAGCAGGCCGAAGGAGAATGTTGTGGTTTCCCCGCATGGAATTGCATCAGTACTTGGAATACTTCAACTTGGAGCTGATGGCAAGACAAAGAAACAGCTAACAACAGTGATGAGATACAGCGTAAATGGTCAGTTGTTTTGATCTGTTGTTGTGGGCTTTGGGGTCTTTGTGTTCTTATGGGAAATTGCGGCATAGGTGAGAATTATTTTAGTCACTGATACAAAGTGGGACTGATAGCAATAACAGTCGATACTGTGTTTGAGAACACTAGCCAGTTATCTTGGTCTAGTGTGTATTAAATAAGTGACAGTGAAGCAGTATCTCTAATACCCGAAGGCATCTTTGGGCACAGTGTGAAGCATTGATGCTAAACACAGTTAGTTCAACAAGGACTGTCCTCGTGGTTCCAAAGAAAACAGAGTTGAGTATCATTGACAGGCTTGTAGGAGAAGCATAAAATGCCCCTTTGTGTGGGACTGACAGCTTTTCATGCCTGCCTCCAGATGTTGACTAAAATATCCCTGCATTTAGTGATTAATTAAATCCACAGTACTGTTGTGGTATCAAACTGTGCAGCCTTTCCAAAGTTCTACTTTTCTGCTCAGGATCTTGCTTTTGTCAGGCTGTATTCCTGACACTGGCAGGCAGCAGAGTTGCATTCCTAGCCAGTAACCCTCCCTTGACAGGAGCTCACTAGACCTTGTTGTGCCCCTTAGCATGGGTGTTTTGCAAGTGCCAGTATGATTTACAAGCACATATCAGAATGGTAGTACCACCATTAACATAACTCACTCTATCAATACCTTCCTCCCCAAAAATATTAATTATAATGGAACATTTCCCTATGCCTACTGAAACAAGAATACTATAATGTACTAGCAAGTACACTATTGCACCATGACTTATTTTCTCTTTTGGGAAATGGAAATGACATATTGCTGAGTCCTTTTCCAAACCCTGAAGATAAGAACTCATTTGTGGAGTAATCTTGAATACCAAGAATTTTATACCTACTAGATCTATTTAAATCATCTGCAAGCATCTTGGTCCGCTGATATTTTTTCCTGATTATATTCAGACCATTCTGGTCACGGAACTCCCTACACAAAAGTTTAAGTACTTTCCCCCAGCCACTTTGCATTGGAACTCCAAACAGCATAACACCTTCATGGTAGACAAAGCAATTCCTCTCATGGAACTATAGGCCCCTAGAGTATGTCTTTAGTAAACATGGTTTAGCAAACAGGAGAGCTAGCAGCAAGTCACACCCTAGTTCTATCATTTGCCCACAGTGAACTGCTTAAATAAATTGGTGGCAGTGCCCAGAATTTGCTCTGAGGGTGCACGATTGGTAAAACGGCAATATTGCAATCCAAGTGTAGCTCTATGAAAATTATATTCATGCCAACCAACAGTGAGTACCGTATTTTTCGCTCCATAAGACGCACTTTTTTCCTCCTAAAAAGTAAGGGAAAATATCCGTGCGTCTTATGGAGCGAATGGTGGTCCCTGGAGCTGAATTGCCCAGGGGCCAAAAGCAGATTGTGTTTTTTATTTTACAAAGAGAAAAGGGAGTGTTGAAAGGACCCCGCTCAGCAGCTTATCAGCAAGAGATCGGGAGAGAGAGATAAGAGTCCCGGCTTCCTTTCAGCCCCGCCCTCCTTTGTTGAATGTGCTGCAGAGGGAGGTTGTTTGTTTCCCCAGGACATGTGACTGGCTGATTAGATTATCTGTCTGGAAACAGTAGAAATGGCTCCCTTTTCTTAAGATTTTTCAGAAATGTGAGTTAAACCCCATAAAAATGGGGCTTTTCCTCTTTGCTTTTCACCCTTTGCAAAAAAAAGCTGCAAAACCTTTAGCTGATCCTCAAAAAACAAACAAACAGGGTTTTCCCTTTGCAGAAAAAGCAGCAAAACTTTTAGCTGATCCTCAAAAAAGGCCTTTTGCCTTTGCAAAAACAGCTGCAAAACTTTTAGCTGATCCTCAAAAAAGCCAGGGCTTTTCCCTTTGCAAAAAAGCTGCAAAACTTTTAGCTGATCCTCAAAAAAAAACCCCAAAAAACAACAGCAGGGCTTTTAGAGGAGGAAAACCAGAAAAATATTTTTTTTCTTGTTTCCTCCTCTAAAAATGAGGTGCGCCCTATGGTCCAGTGCGTCCTATGGAGCGAAAAATACGGTATCTTCCTCAAGGCTGCTTTGTCTCTCTTGCAGTTCATCTGTTAAGTGCATTTGATTGATCTGTTGTCTTGGTACATTGCTTGAACTTCAAAAAAGGGGCTGTATGTTGGGCATGTTCCATAATGCCTAAGGTTTGCTCAGCTCTGGAATCCCATAAACAAAGATATTTGGAAGTAGATTCCACTGGAATAATTGGAACTTGCTTCTGAGTGAACATGCCCCAGATCAGTTTTAGGTGGCTTCTCAACCTCTGTCTGTGTGCTTACCACTGCTTATTTTGAAGAGGATATTTTAAGCATTTATTATTATTTTTACTAAAGATTCTTGCTTGTTTTTCAATCAGGAGTTGGCAAAGTACTGAAGAAAATAAACAAAGCCATAGTCTCAAAGAAGAATAAAGATCTTGTGTCAATTGCAAATGCTGTCTTTGCAAAAAGTGGCTTGAAACTGGAAGTGCCTTTTGTTTCAAGAAACAATGAAGTCTTTCAGTGCAATGTTAAGAGTGTGAACTTCGAGGACCAGAACACTGCCTCTGATACTATCAACCAGTGGGTCAGAAATGAGACTAAGGGTATGTGATACCAAACAGCTAACTTTTGTGAGTCCCCCCCTTGTTATCCCGTCTGTCTTGTTTCTGCTCTGTTTGTTAGATTTATCTCACTTCCCACTCTTATTCACGACTCCTAACATGTAGACCAGGGGTCAGCAACCTTTTCCAGCTGTGGGCCGGTCCACCATCCCTCAGACCATGTGGTGGGCCGGACTATATTTTGAAAAAATAATAATGAATGAATGAATTCCTATGCCCCACAAATAACCCAGAGATGCATTTTAAATAAAAAGCACACATTCTGCTCATGTCAAAACACCAGGCAGGCCCCACAAATAACCCACAGATGCATTTTAAATAAAAGCACACATTCTACTCATGTAAAAAACGCTGATTCCTGGTCTGTCTGTGGGCCGGATTGAGAAGGTGATTGGGCCGCATCTGGCCCACGGGCCTTAGGTTGCCTACCTCTGATGTAGACCGTAAGCTACTTGGAGAAGGAACTGCTCTGCTTTGACTTGGTTAGTATGTAAAGCACATTGATGGAGCAGAATAGTAATAAAAGTGTCTTGGAATGGGCAATATCCCTTTGCGTTCCTGGTTTCCAGTACCCCTCACTTTGAGAACAAAGCAGGTAGAACACAGTGTTTGGGGTCAAATAAGGCCACAACTTTCTTGATTACAGAAGTTAATAGGTTTGGCATAGACCAGGCATGTCCAACTCCCAAGAGACTGCAATCTACTCCCAATATAAAAAAAAAAAACTGGCAGTGACCTACCCATTGTCATTGGAGGGAGGAGGAGTGTGTGTGGGGCGGGTTGATTGCCCAGAGTTGTTGAGCTTTTTTTAGGAGGGAAGTGCCTAGAGTTGTTGAGTTTTTTGGGGGGAGGATTGCACAGAGTTTTAAAGCTTCCCCCCCTTAACTTTTTGTACACAATAAGGATCCCACGATCTACCAGGGTCAGCTGGGGGTCTACCAGTAGATCGCAATCTGGTTGGACATCCCTGGCATAGACATAGGGTGTAACCATAAAACATGCATCCTGCCTGCTGGAAGTATTGCCGTAGGGGTCGAGGCAGGGGGGATCTATGACTTAAATCAAATAGGTTTGCCCCCGTGGGGTTGCCACCTTGAGGAGTGCTGTGGCCCTAGCTCCCACTTGGTGCCTGGAAAAAGCATTTCCGGTTCCAGTATTCTTTTAATGGGGTGCCGCTTTCCCTAGGAGAGGCAGGCAAAGGCTTACAACCTCCCCTCCAACAAGCCAACCCAGTGCCAAAACCATCACCTATGGTAATACAGTGGTGCCTCGCTAGACGAAAATAATTCGTTCTGCGAGTATCTTCGTCTAGCGATTTTTTCGTCTAGCGAAGCACCAATACAAAGTAGCGGTTTTCACGCGACGGAATTTTTTTTTTCCCCGTCTTGTGAGGCAGCCCCATAGACTTTTTCGTCTTGCGGGGCAGCCTTCCGCTAGCGAATGCCTTTCGTCTAGCGAGTTTTTCGTCTAGCGAGGCATTCGTCTAGCGGGGCACCACTGTAAAAGTGTCTTGGATTTTGGCAGTATCCCTTTCTGGAGTGTCTAGACCCCGACACACTATGCTGGAACTGGTCTCTTCCTCTTCAGCTTAACATTTCTTTCCAAATTCTTTGAAAAACTGAGCTTTAAACATCCGAAACATTTGGTTTGATTTTGTACACCCTGTCTGCGAGTACAGGCTGTTCTTTTAAACATATGAAGTGTAAATCAATCTACAAAATGGCAATTAATATCAAATCTTTTTCACTAAACTTGTAACATCCACTTGAGTACACAGGTACTGGCAATTTCCTTGATACTCACTTATCTCACTGTTTTGCCAAGAACACCATCGCCTCAAAAATTCCCTTCTGTCCCTGTATTGATGTAAAGTTCCTTTCCTTCCTTGTGTTTTTCTTTATATATTATTCCTTTGATTGTTCTTTGTTCTTTTTGTAATGAGATCTCAAAGAAAAAGCACCAATAGCAAATAAAGTGGGTAGTATTTGGGCCAGGGAGAAAGCTGAACATTATTGAAGCCCTTTGATTTCTTGTTTGTAAACTCATAGTGTTTAGTAAATTACTGATTTACATTACTTTAAAAAAACCAAAACACGAATAAAAAAGCCCATGGACTGATTTGCCCCTGGAATTTAGGGGAATATTTCTGCATAAATGCCAGAAAACTTGAATTGGGGGGGAGGGGTTTGGTTGCTGGAGGCTTCAAGATGTTAGTGCATGCTGATCATGAGACTGGCACATATGTGTACAGAAGGACAGCAAGGTCTTTGAACAAGGGGGGGGGGGTCCTTTAGAACAGCATTCCCCAACTTGGTGCCCTCCAGATGTTTTGGATCATAACTCCCACCAGCCACATATGAGAGGGAAGGCTACTTTAGTACAAAATGGATTTCATTGGGTTCGATCCAGGCAAACCTCCAAGTGTATTGAGAAGATTTGAAGAAAGTTTGGCAGCAACCCAAGGCTAGTTCCAGGGGCTGGGAGCTCTAGACCTTCTATCAGTCTTTCTTGTGCTTTACTAAATCACAGCTGAACTCCAGCATAGGTCTTCTGTGCATTCTCTTGGTCTGAATCTTGTTGTAGCTTTTATTTAATGTAACTTGGTATTGAATTGGGTCCTCCCCCCTTCTCCCTTTCAGCTTTTATGATTAATAAGCTTCTTTTTCTGCTCGTAAAGTATAGGGTTTTCTTTTGTGCTTTCCAGGTATGATAGACGGCATCGTATCTCCAGATTCCCTTGATAGTGAGCTGACCAGATTGGTGCTGGTAAATGCAGTATACTTTAAGGGACTATGGAAATCACGTTTTCAACCAGAAAACACAAAAAAGCGAACATTTAACGGAGCTGATGGAAAGACTTACCAAGTGCCTATGCTGGCTCAGTTGTCAGTGTTCCGATGTGGTATGTTCAATAATTTTTTTTCTTTGCTGAACTGTGTTTTTTTTGCTCTAGAGTAGATTTCATCCTTAAAGCAGCAGGTGCCCATCTTGCCTGCTTTCCCCCAGTTTCTGAGGAAGGCAAGGTAAAAAAAAAAACCTGGAGAAACTCAACATGTATAAAACCATCCCAGAGTACACTTTAAATTTTGTTCTGATGTTCTTTTTGGAAGGCACCAAGCATGAGAACAGCAATGGTTTTGCTGGTATGGCTCTGCACGACAGATAGGGAACCTGTGGCCCTCCAGATGTTGTTGAACTACAAGTTCCATCATCCCTGGCTTTGGGCAGTTCTTCCTGGGGTTGATGGGGACTGGAGTGTGCGGAAATGTCATTGTTTCTTTGGTGTGTGCGCCCACTAGTATTGACGCTATCTACGGCCCCCTTTTTATCCTAAGCTTGGCTATGTAGTTGCCATTTCTTGGCCAGTAACACTTTGATTAGCTCAGATTCTTGCTGATTCCTTTGAAAAATACTTCATGATTTCAGTTGCCTTGGAGGAGGCAGCTAATGTAAGTCTCTGCCTGCTGAGAAAGAAGTGATTCAGCACGAGCATTTTAAATCTTGTAACATTTCCAATCTCAGTTCCAATGTAACATAGAGAGTGTTTGAACAGAAGGAAGTGTTCTCAAAGAATGTGGAACTAGTGGCCTTGCAGATGATGCTGGATTCCAGCTCCTGTTAGCCCCAACTAGCATGGCCAATAGTCTGGGAAGATGGGGGGTTGTAAGGGGGGCCACAGAGTTCCCAATCCTGTGCTACTTTATCCCTTTCAGAATCCCCTCTTCGAATGAGATGTGGTCAGGTGTCCTTTCATTCTTGGCAGAAATCCAGCACTAACAGCTCTGATCTTCTGTTGAAACATTTTGTGTTGATAGATAGCATATGGTCTTCCTAATAAGCATTAGTACTCTCATCCCCTTAAAGAAACCCAAGCTGGATTAACAGGTTTTAGCTCCATAATTCATAATTAAACGTTCATATCTCAATGCATGCATCAAATTCAGACTCTGAATAAAAATGGAGGGGGTGGGAAGTGAGAACAGCTTTTAAAAACTGCACCAGTTAATTGGGGGCCAAGCACTTAAAGTGCAATATTGTGCATGTTTGCTTGGAAGCAACTCCTACTGGGTTCAATGGGCTGGATCCCTAGTAAGTGAATTAGGATTCCAACCCACTTTGGAAAGTCTTCATTAGCTTGTTCATTTTGATTAATTAAACTTGGCAACCCTAATACAAATGCTGGCTTACAAAGATTCTGTATTTCACAACAGATTATTACTGTTTGCAATACTGCAAATCTATAATGGGATGTTTTGTATTTCAAGATTTCTGAAAGAGGCACCTTATTGCTAATAAAACTATTATTGTAATCTTTTGAAGTTGCCAGTTGAACCTTACTTTATTACTAGCAGGATGCTTATTTAAATGTTGACTGTAAAGACCAATGAGAATAACTAAAAAAGGGATCACAGGAGTCCTTAAACATTAAAAACCTTTACATATTTCTGTTGATGGTACCCCATTCTCCTT
This sequence comes from Lacerta agilis, assembly GCF_009819535.1. Lineage (NCBI taxonomy): Eukaryota > Metazoa > Chordata > Lepidosauria > Squamata > Lacertidae > Lacerta > Lacerta agilis. The sequence continues at coordinate 67,104,636 of NC_046316.1, read as the reverse complement.
AGCATATGCAGCATTTGAGAATAGAAGCTTTTTACTGAAACTCTGTAATACCAACTGGAAAACATTGTGCATGCAATAATAATTTGCTGTAGTTTTTTCCAACATTGTATTTTTGTTGTTTAGCTAAGCCACCTGATTTCTCATATGGATGTCCTGCAAGAGAGTCAACAGTAGATGTTCTGTTTGAATCCTTTACCTATTTGATGATAGTTTAAAAAACTTAATATTTACACATTATCGTTTGGCCAGTTGCAGCCTTCTTACAGTATTAACATTAATTCTTATCCAAAGAGAGCAGTTGCATTTTAGGACTGTTTTCTTGTCCAGTGTAATATTTGGGGGTGCAAGGTGGCAAAAGGAAGGCCATCTGTTCTGTGTTTGGTCTGCCCTAGCCTCACTTGACAGGGAAATTCATATAAAGAATCTGCTGAATACATTGGTAGATTTTGGTACCTTTAGGTAGCAAACTTCCTTCTTCCAAAGAATGCCCTCTTCATTATTGTTATGCTGTCACTGAGATAGCTCGTGTCACATATACTAATATTGAATTCAGGTGCTGTTACTTTTATTAAATAGAAATGATAACAACATTTATATATCACTTGATGGTTGTAAAACCTCTAAGCTGCTTGCAGCAATGTTAAAATTATCAATAAAACAGATCACAATATTTAAAGACAATTAAAATTAACTGTAAAAAGGTTAAAACACACCCATAGCTGTGAGTCTGGGCAGGGTTGCCTAAACAAAAATGCTTTAAGTTGTTGTGACAGCTTTACAGTGAAAACAGGGCTGCTGGAACAGAAGGTATCAGCATCTTCAGGGAAGCTCCAATGTTTTCAGAAGTACAAAGCAAAAGAAAAGGGGGGACACTCTCCTGTCAAAAAGACTCAAAGACAGACATACTTAGAGCTGCAAAATGCTTGAGTAGTTGTGACAAGCAATGCATTTGCTGTATTTCCTGACTGTTTTCTTGATGTCCTCATAATAATATCAGATTCATGGCTCGTGTTTAGAAGTTATGTAGAGACAGTTGGTATGAAACCTGGCCGGTTTGGGGATGTCTTTCCCCCAGTTTCGAACATGGCATGAGAAGATAGGGAAAGCCCCTTTTTTGGTTTCTGTATGTCTATTTCCTTTCAGCTTTAATCTATTGCAGAAGCATTGAGAAACAATTGCTATCAATAGCATGCCTTCATATGCAATGATATTCAGGTACACCACCCTGGGGTATGCAGCGGTGAAAAGGGTGGGTTATGCATTTTAAAAAGTTTAGTTGTGGCGCCACAACTTCTGTAATGTTCTTTAAAGGAGGCTTCACCAGCCTGAGGAAGGTGTGATTAGGGCAGCCATAGGCAAACAAAGCCCTCCAGATGTTTTGGGACTGCATCTCCCATGATCCCTAGCTAACAGGACCAGTGGTCAGGGATGATGGGAATTGTAGCCCGAAAACATCTGGAGGGGCAAGTTTGCCTATGCCTGCATGGGGTCAGAGCCATTCATTAAATGTGTGAGGGTGTTTATATAAACATTAAGAACATAATTTACGGAGCGTAATAATAATCAGAATAATAATAAAAGAATCATAAGAACAGTCCCCTCCCCACAAACATTTAACAGGCCATAGATTATTTAATGGCTAAAGGCCTGAGTAAAGAGGAATGTTTTCATCCAGCGCCTAAAGAAATGTAATGATGGTTCCAGGCGAGCCTCTCTGGGGAGAGCATTCCACAAATGGGGAGCCACCACAGAAAAGGCCTGTTCTTGTGTTGTCACCCTCCAAACCTCTCAGGGAGGGGAGACATAGGGAAGGGCCTCAGAAGACAAGTGGAGGGTCGGGGTCAGTTCATAAGGGGAGAGGTGGTCCTTCAGGTACTGAGGTACCGAGCCATGTAAGGCTTGATAGGTCAACACCAGCACTTTGAATTAGACCCAGAAACTAATTGGCAGACAGTGTAGTCAGGCCAGGATCGCAATTATATGCCTTGTCTAGACATGGAATCGTTGGTATTCACCAGTGTGCATTAGAATCAAACTTAATCATAAGTTTTGTTTATTCAGGCCTGTATCAGGATCATTTGCTGAAAACATTGGGGGATGTCATAATGACTCCCTGTCACCCCACAGAACCCCTGAACTTTCCACGAACCAGCTTGTGCAGGTGTGCTGTCTGAAAATCTGTAGCCGCAGAAAATATTGCACAGGCAGAGTCTTCAGACAGTCAGAGCTGGAAGTCTGGGCGGCTGCCTGTTTCTCCTTGCTTTTTCCTTCAGACTACCCTGAAAGGTATGAACAAACTCCTTGGCATTGGGATGAACATGGCCTTTGTGTTTCTCCCGTGAGCACGGGAAGAGATGTTCTGATGGCCAATGGGGCCAAAAGGGAGAATGAACAAATGAGGCTCCCCCTCCAGCCTGAAATGTTTGTGGGTGTGCTGGCTTCACCGTGGTCTCTTCACCTGCAGGGTGATTAGAGAGGGTAAGAAGTGACCTGTAGGGCAGGGCAGCAGCTGCAGATGAAATGAAAGGGGCAAGTTATGATATTCACAAGGAAGTTCTGCCTTTCTTTCTCTGCCAGCAACTTACTTGTAGATCCGTAACTCTCCTCCTGCTTCAGGGAACAGGCTGAGGACAAGCTGATCCAATTTGTTTCAACAGCAACTTATTACTGAGACAGTCTTGCAATACAGACTGAAGGTTTTCTTGTCTTGGAATCCCCCCCCCCCCCCATCCTGTTTCTTTTACTTGCTCTGTTTCTTTCAGGCACAACAAGTACTCCTAATGACTTGTGGTACAATATCATTGAATTGCCCTACCATGGTGAAAGTATCAGTATGCTGATTGCTCTGCCCACGGAAAGCACAACTCCTTTGTCTGCTATTATCCCTCACATTAGCACGAAAACGATACAGAGCTGGATGACAACTATGGTGCAGAAGAGAGTGCAGGTTATTTTACCCAAGTAGGTTCCGTTCCCCCCACTTTATCTCACACATATTTATGTCACCCCTATTGAAAAATCTTTTCGCGATTGGACTTAATTTTAGTCTCAGGCTGATGCTTTTCTGTTGCTCCCACCAGGTTTACTGCGGAGGCAGAAACAGACTTAAAGGAACCTTTACAGGAGCTTGGCATTCAAGATATGTTTGATCAGTCAAAGGCAAATTTTGCAAAAATAACAAGTGAGTTACCCTCTCATTCTCTTGCCCATGAGTTTTAGGACTAGGGATTTGTGGAAATAATTTGGTTACTTTGACTTTTATCCCACTTCTCGCTGAAGTTAAATTATCAAAACACTGCTTTGTGATCTGTCAGTGTCACTTTTTTCATACCAAGTACAATTTTTTTAGCAGGTGGGAAAATGGTGTATCTTAATAACATCTTAAAGTCGATCTTAAGGAGAAGATAGACTTCTCCTTCTGTTTATGTATTACGGAAAGGGTTGGCTGCTCCCTGGAATGTAGCATGAGGATGTGTATACATAATATTTACCGCACATATGTTCTGTGTTTGACCCTTAACAGGAACAGGAAACATTCATGTATCTCAGATATTGCAAAGAGCAAAAATTGAAGTGAGTGAAGATGGAACCAAAGCATCTGCAGCAACAAGTAAGCATTTCACTGGTTCCCCTAATTCATCATTAATGCATATAGAAATTTTAGGGTTGGGTTTTTTTAAAAAATAATCATAATTTCATTAATTTTAAAGTATAGCTGAAATGGCATTGCCAAGCCAGAATAATCATTTAACAGACTTACAGAAAGCACTCCTGCATCCCCCCCCCCCAAAGCCTAATAGGAACTTAGGAAGGCAGACCAATGGTCCATCTAGGTCAGTTTTGTCTACACTGACTGACAGCAGCTCTCCAGGGTTCAGAATGTCTTTCCCAGCCCTGGAGAAGTGGGAGATTGAACCTGAGACCTTCTGCATGCAAAGCAGATGCTCTTCCCCTCAGCTACCCCCTTCCCCAGTTAATGTCACTCTGCAAGTCAAAATTTTTCACTTGGAGATTTCTCTCCCCCCCCCCCCAAGTAGTGTAGAATTTTTCTAAATAAATATCGCTTAAAGCAGTGGCATTCATACAGTCACCAGAGCAATGTAACTCTCAGTACCTACTGGACTTCAGCATTTCCAAATTATAGAGTAATTTGCCCAAATCTAATTATAGTTTAAGAATATAGCATTTTAGTCTCAGACTGATGCCTTTCTGTTGCCCCCACCCCCACCCTGGACTACTTAAAAGGTAAATAGATTAAATTATTCAATTTAGGAAGTACTGGTATATTGCTATCTATTTAGAAAAATGTTCACTGGCTCCTACAAAAAGGTCTAAAGGTGATGCAAAAATGAAAAATACAAAGTGCCTTACAAAAGTATTCAAAATAAAATACTAGGCAGGAACTTTTCAGAACCTGTTTTTAAACCTTGCTTCTGTTTAGGCACACCTGCCCAGATATGTAATTTTAAGGTGTTATTTGATTGGGTAGATTGTTTGGCAGTCGCTGTTCATATATATTGGGGTGGAGGGGATGATGTCAACTTGCTTTTAATGTTTACTTTTAATGGGTATTATTTATATAAGCCACTTAGAGGTTTTGTTGTTGTTGATTAAGCGGTTTATAAATCTTGCTAACTGAAATGTAAAAATAAGTTTAGAACCATAGAGTGACTATTTTTTCCCCTGTTTCTGTTTGTCCCAGCTGCAATTTTAATAGCCAGGTCATCCCCACCTTGGTTTGTGGTAGACAGGCCTTTTGTATTCTTCATACGGCACAATCCTACAAGTAAGTAGTATTGACTTTCACTGAATTAAATGCAAACAGCCTTCCTCAGGAGGCAGAAGTCCGCAGCTGAAAACAGACATCTCTTACATGCTTTCTTGCCTTACGAAATTTGGTCCCGAACCTCCTCCCTCCTTATACTGTGCATAAGAGATTTCTTCTCTTGGAGGCAATGCAGCAGCCCTGCAGCTGCGCAGGATTTCAACACTCGAGGAGTTGTTGCCAGGGACTAACAGGCCCCTCTGTTCCACTGGCATATTTATTAGCTCATCTCCATAAATGGTGCATGCTGGAGGTAAAAGTGCCAACGCTGTGGAGGAAGAGGACTTCTGGCATGAGTTTCCAGACACAGGCAGCTCAGGACATCAAAGGCACATTATGTGATTCCGAAGAGGAGCACTGGCTGGTTGTCAAAACACACATCTCCTCTCTTTGCTCCACTTCGAAACCCTGTTTTTCTTCTAATTGATATTCTAGGCTCAGTATGAGCTAGCTGCTTAGGAAAAAACACCTTCTCACCTCCCTCACCCCCAGCTCTGCGCAAAAATGACTCACAAGGGGACTTGAGGGACTAGGACATCTTAACACTCTCTATCTCGAACTATCTCTATATGCAACATTTCAGTCCTCTCATTGTCTCCTCCACTACCACCCAGCATCAAAGCAGGCTAAGAACAAAATCTGCTGTCATGCACTGAATATTTTAAAGATGTCGTACAGAAGCGACAGGCTGATTTCAGTGGAATCTTCTAGGAAGTGTTGCTCCTGGTAGCAGACATCAGATGCATAAGTGATTTTTTTTTTTACTGAAGCTGTACCTGGTGGGTTAGATCTTTTGAATAACGAATCAGAACTGAAAACCAGCACACTTCGTACATCCACCTTCTCTCACGCAGGGAGGTATATTGCAGGCCCTTTGTATTCTCTGGAAGCAGCTACGCTTAGCAATACCTAGCGAACATTCAGTTATTAATTCAGGACAAGCCCTCTGTATATAACTTCATAAGAAGGGGCTTTTTTTAAAGCAGGGAGTTGGGAATGGAATACTCTGGGATTGAGATTCAGGATGTTTGTTTGTTTTCCTTGTTAAAATTCAGTGGCCCTATTCAGGCATTAAGAGACCTCAGGGAATACTGTCTTGCTTCTGATTTTTGTAGGTTGCTCTGGAAGTCATGAATAAATAAATAGAATCTTGCGTTTTCTAGCACTAGGGGAGGGGAGTACCACACATGAGTGGGTGTAGCGATGAGCACGAGATTGCTGCCCCCCCCCAGCCCGATCCCTGTCACCCTCTGTGAGTTTGAGGGCAGCAGTTTAAAGCAGGGAGCCTGCTTCATCTTCTGGAAGCTCCCCTCGTGATGCAAAACCCCAATATCCCACAAGCAGAGAAGTCTTCCTGCTGCAGACACTACGTTTCAAAAAGTCAGATTTATTTGTTTTAAGTACTTTTGTTATCCTACTTTTTAGCAGAAAAGGGTCCCAGGGCGTCCTAACAAAAATCAGCCACAATTCAGTCTCTGCACTGCAGACTTTTGATTCTACAAACATGACACTCAAGGAAAAAGGAATTATAAGGAAGAAAGAGAAAAGCAATCTGAGACCAGGTCTTAAAAGTTATAGTTCTTATAAGAAACAGCTAGGGTAGATATAATTTAGGTAGCCTGTTGTAATGGCTGCCACTAGGTGATAGTTGAAGGAAGGGCCAAATGCAGCTGTTATTAAGTAGGCCTTGCCTGCCTTAGTTTGTTTTATTTTATATATTTATATGCCATGAGAATCTTACCTTGGTGGTGTGTATAATAAACCGAGTTAATACAATAAAAAGACAGATAAAGAGACTGATATGCTTTATCACATATTTATCAGCAGAATTGTATAAAGTCACTTATTAACAAGCACCTTACAATATACATTTAAATTAATTCACTAATTTTTTTGTTCTCAATATGAAAAGATTAAGTTTGACTGCTGGCCGAAGTTTGGAAAACAAATAGTACACATACTAATTAATTGATTGATTGATTTGTGTATCGCCCTTTATCTGAAGATCACAGGGCGGTTCACAACACAAAACTACAAAATGAGAGCACAAAATACATAAGAAAGCACACAAACCAATAACCCCCCCCCCACACACACACATAGAATTTTTAGAGAATTGTTTTCCCCTGTGGCCTAAAGTTATGTAATGAAGGTGCCTGGCAAACCTCCCTGGGTAGAGCATTCCACAAGCAGGGAGCCACTGCAGAAAAAAAGCCTGTTCTAATGTTGCCAACCCTCTGAACCTCTTTGTAGAGGAGGCACATAAAGAGGGGCCTAATCTCCAGTCTGTCCTGACAGTGGCAGACTTCGGGCTCTCAAATTTCAGCGGTGCACGCTAAAATTCAGCATGTCCCCTGGTCTCTAGCACTTTGTTCTACAGCAGTGTTTTGGTGCCCCCTGCCTTTGCAAAACCACCCCCTGCCCAAAGCCAAAACCACACCCACTCCACCCACCCAGGTCTCTGTGATACAGACCAGATCAGCCTCTTCGTCCATAATCAGATCATGGGTTTGGGAGGTCTTACTCAGTGCCAACCTGGCATTCAGCAACACCAGCCGCAGACTCCAGGGCTGCACACTTTCGCACTAGAAGGATCTTTATGTGCATTTGAGCTTTTGTCGTCCATTCCCCGCCCCCCCCCCCCGGCAGCAGATGCAAACTGATGAACAGAGCCACTCTGATAACCCACATGCACAAGTATATAAAGTGGCTTTTGTGAACTGGCTAGCTGGGAACTCAAGTCCAGAGTGCATGCCTTGCTCTCTTCCTCTCTGTTCTTGGGAATCATTGACGGTGTCTGCTGAAGTAAAATTGCACTGTATTCCAGAACATTTTTTTTTTAAGTCTCATTGATTTTCTGGTACTTGAGTGAAATTTGGGGATTTAAAGCTCTTCAGTTTTACCAGATCCTGTTCCTTAGTGTAAATTACTAAATTGAAAATGAGTCCTTGTCAGGTTTTAGAAACAGGCAGTAAAGTATATTTACACAATAAAAGCAGAATAGTGGTTTCTACTAGGATAACCTGGCTCTTAAAAACACAAGTTTTATCTTTTTCAAAACTCTGTATCAGATGTATGAACGTCTACTGGTTTTTAAAGAATTCTTACATGTTGTCTGGCGTTTAACAGTACCCATTAATTAAAGCATTAAATTTACATTTTCATATACCAACTCTCGCCTCTGAGAAGTTGAATCCATGGACTTGTGAGAATCACAATTTCAAAGCAGTACTGTTTCCTTTTAGAAGGAAGGGCAATATTTGATGATATTCCCTATTAAAACTATGCATCAGAATCAAAATTACCTTAAAACTGAGCCTTTATCTCAGACTAAAAATGGGTTCCACCTAATAGTCATTAATACATTCAAGCTTGCTGCTTAATTGAAAGCATTCTTGCCTAGATTGTATTGAATGCTGAACCATCTGGAGGATTTTGTTTTGTTACAAAACAGGTGAATTGTGAATTAATCCAATATCTGCAATAATGTTTTCTCGTTCCACAGATGCCGTTTTGTTCATGGGACAAATCAACAGACCTTGAATGTGGGAGATTTTCCTTCTGAAGCAAATTTTAAAATGAATGCCCTTCTTCCATTAAATATTTTTGTACATTATTATTTGGCTATGAACTAGCATTTAAGTGTGGTTTGTCCAACTAGGTTTTGAAAAGGAGTTTTAAGTAGCTGGGGAGTGTTGTGGAAAAACAGAATGCCTTTTCAAAACAAGATTCTTAAAACTACTGATTAGTTCCCTGTGCTAATAACCTTTGAAATTTGGGGTGGGGTCTTGAGTATTTTGTATTGTGATTTTAAGTCTTAACCAGAGTTGGAACTAAAGGAGCAACTTTGATTTCTGTTTGGTTGGTACCTAAATGCCCTCCTACTACTATTGCCATCTACCGAGTGGTTTGAGGAGGCATTGCCGTAAGAATTTCAAAGCTTTAGCCATTTTTATTTTATATTGTGCATGCACTGCTGAGACTTAAAACAACTAATGTCCCAGTTAACGCCTTTGCATTGGTGTAATGTTAAACTTGTCATTGCTAGTATACAATTTCTATGGATTTAAATTTTATATTTTTTTGTACAAAGGAAAAAAAATAAAGTCATTATGAACAGATGAAAGCAGTGTAGTATCAAAATGATGTTGGCAGAGATGATTAGTGAGTTGGATGTAAAAGGTCAGCTGCCAAGTGGAAGGAAACGCAAGTTTGAATTCTCTGGACTGATGGGATTTTGCTGTGCTCTGTTATGCGGTAAACAGCTCCAGCAAAGACTGACCTCCGTTTACTCAATATTCTGAAATGTTCCAGACTGTACTATGTATGCAGGTATCCTAAAATACCATTCCTGGAGGTAATGCGGGGACAAGATAATTGTACGTTAAAAGAAATTCATAAAAGTGTCTACGACTGGTGTAGCACCATAATTAAATACAGAAGAAATTGTTAACTGGATCTAGCCACCTCCTTTGGGTAAACCTTTTTCCATGTGTGTTTTTGTTGTGTGTACAAATAAGAACGAGATGAGCTATGCCATCCCTTGAGTCTGTTGGGTTTTGAATACTCTGCAGAGAAGTCTGCATATTTTCCCACCAGCTCTGTACCTCTCAGTGATGTTAATCTCATAAAGGTTAATCTCTATTCAGTTAAACGGAAGTTGTTTCTGATATCAGTTATTGTGGTGGGAATAAAAATTAAAAAAATCCTTCCAGTAGCACCTTAGAGACCAACTAAGTTTGTTCTTGGTATGAGCTTTCATGTGCATGCACACTTCTTCAGATAACTGTAGCTGTGGTGGGAATGTATCTGAGAAGGCCAGTGGTTTTTATCTTGCATGTAAAGGGAAAGAGAAACTCTACATACATTCTCCATATGTTCAGCAATAAACGTTCCTTCCTGTTTTGGAAAAATAACCTGTGCTATATTTGACGCACGTTGACTTTCAACACAGGTTGAAAACTTACTAGTACATGTTACCATCTTCATGCTTGTTTTGGAATTATCCCAGTTACCTACCACTTTTGCTGTTCTTATCCATTTATACTTCTTAGGACTGCTTCCCATTTTCCCCAAAACATTGGGCCAGTTGGTATACACCTTTAGTTAGCAAATTTGCCATGTGGTAAAGAGAACTTGTAAGTTATACCTATCACTCAGCTGCACATTTGGGATATTAACCTAGTGGTGGATGGTTGCGGAAGGACCCTGAGTGAGAAGCAGGGAAGGGAAGACCTCCCGGGGTGAGAGACCAGGAGAGAAAAGAAAGCTCCCAAGAGAGAGCTTGGGAGGGTTCAACACTTTAAGGATTAAGAGCTACCTTGGAGAGAGGACTCTGCATTTCCTGTTTTCTTTCTCTCGTGTGTTTTTGTTTTTATTTAGATTAGTTTATTTTATCTTACTGCGTTATGAAAAAGCTTTAATAAAAATTCTTATTTCTTAAAAAAGGAATATTAACCTGGGAAACTGAAGAATAGTCATTCGGGGGGGGGGGGCGGGGGCGGCAATAAAGTGTTTGCAGAACACAACAGAATCCTGTAATTTTACAATAGTTTGCTATACTATACAGTATAGGCTTTTTTTCTCCAATCTGGAAAAGGTAGGGTTAAACTGGATTGTGTTTTTAACATGCTCTAATGTGCCTGAAAGGCTGGTGTTGGATTTACCACTGTCCCATTTGTGTTAGATAGGAGTAATCCCAGGTTATTCTGCCTGCCAGAGGAGAAATGACAAGCACATGCTTAATGAAACAGTCCCTGTGGCTAGCAAGGACAAGCCAGAAACTGAAACCACGGTTTGATCTTGGCTTGTTCTTGCTAACCATACTTTTAAACAAGGTGCAGTTCCCAGAGGTCAGACACCATGGAATTATGATTTTTATCAAAAATAAAAAAACGAAGTTTCCAATCTCATTGGGAGCTAAAGAGAAGGCCTGATGCTCATTCACGTGGCAAGAAACAATGATTTCAGCTGAACTAGGCCTATATGTAAACTCCTGTTTTATACTAGGCCTTAGCTAAAGTATTTAATATATACAGCCCCACCCTGAGGATTTAAGGTCATAAAATAGCATCTGTTTTAAGCCTCAGATCCCAAATACTAACAAAAAATGGAAGAGGCTTTGGGAAATGGATGTTTCCTGGAGGACCACAGATGAAAACCTTAGCAGTTGAAGTGAAGAGATGTCTCCACACAGCCAGCATGTGCTTGGTTATCCTAAGAGCAAATACCGGTACATAGTTCCCCTGGCTTTTTTGAGAGGCAAATATAGAGGGGAGCATAAATTTACCATCCAAATTTTCAAGAACTGCTTCACAATCTTCGGTTTGAACCTCAGTGACCCCATAGGAGCGAAGGTTCCACTTTGTAGATAGGAAACCGAGACTGAAAATGACTTGTCAAAAGTCATCTGATGCGTTCAGACAATATTTGCATGGCCTATAGCCATGTGGATATTAGAGCCCATATTTCTCAGCCGAACACTGGTGTTTTAATCACATCATTTTGTAGTGTCTGGTTTTGCTTAAGACATTCACGTCTTTTTTTTCTCTGAAACTACTAGGCCATGTGTGTTTGAGAGCTTGTTCAGCTTTTGGACAACTAAGTGGTTTAGTTTTAAAAAGAAAAAATGTTCTAACTTTGGTCAGGAAGATTAATACAGCTGCTCCTTATTCCTATAAACTTAATTATTAAGCATTCCACTCAAGTAAGAAATGTGCAAGTGGGAAACCAATTAGCGCATGAGGTTTTGTATACTGGTCACCCCAAATGAGGCACCTGCCTGATCCTGCTGTTCCCCACCTTAGTATTTGATTCAGCAGGAGTCTGCATGAGGGGTGATGTAGTTTATGAGCACCAGGGTTCATTTAATTGCAGTCTCGTTTGGTGTATGTATTGTTAGTATGCAAGCTTATCTCTACTACGTAATACTTAAACCTACAAAATTGTGCTCTCTTTTGAAAGTTTTTTTTTTTTTTAAAGCAAGGCACAGTCTGTTGTCAGAATATTTTGAATAACTTGTTTTCTGAGACTGAATTGCAGAGGGGTGGTTTTTTTTTATTAAAAAGGTTATAGCACCATCTTGTGGTCAGATCACTGGTATAACATTGAATAAAACCCTTTATCTATTTACATTAGTGTGTCTTGTTTATCTAGTTGCGATACAGTGCTTCACTACAAGTAACTCTAGGAAAATCCAAAGCCTGGCAGGACCTTTATTGGGGGCAAATAAATTGTCACAGGTGTAGTAGCATTTTTAAAAAAAATAACAATAAGAGTAGGAGGCTCAAATGATCAGTGTTACTTTTTAAAACCGGAGTTTGCTATCTAGAATTGGAAATCAAAACTGCCAAGCCAAGAAGAAAATTATAAAAAGAGGCAAAAGCTAGGGTTTATTTCGAACCAAAACTCTAAATGCTACAATGATCTGCAAATGGAACAATGCATGCTACAAAACTCATGAAAATGCTATTTCAGGGGTCCCCAAACTAAGGCCCGGGGGCCGGATGCGGCCCAATCACGGACGGTCTGGGAATCAACGTGTTTTTACATGAGTAGAATCTGTCCTTTTATTTAAAATGCATCTCTGGGTTATTTGTGGAGCCTGCCTGGTGTTTTTACATGAGTAGAATGTGTGCTTTTATTTAAAATGCATCTCTGGGTTATTTGTGGGGCATAGGAGTTCATTCATATATTTTTTTTCAAAATATAGTCCAGCCCTCCACAAGGTCTGAGGGCCAGTGGACCGGCCCCCTGCTGAAAAAGTTTGCTGACCCCTGTGCTATTTAGTGGTACAGAACAACTACATCTAACTCCATACTGCAACCTATTGTTATATATGCCTCATGGGTTCAGGACTTACCTTGGTCTCCTTTGGAAGCCAGTAGGCTTACTGGCATTTGTAATATTTCTTTATAAACGTACAGCTTGAGAAGAGGTAGAGGTACAACTTTAAACATTTCTAGGAGGGTTGTATGTGCACCTCAAGATGGCTCCAGGACCAATTTGACTCTCTGACACTCCTCAGTCTGGCTTTCTGAAACCAGCATTTCTTCGCCCATAAGCTTGATGGCATCGCCCCCAGGCAAAGGAAAGGTGAAGGGGGCAGGGGAGAAGATAAAGACATGCCCCATTTTATGAAATAACTTTCGTTTCCCAGAGCAGTCTGGCCATTTCCTTGTTATTCAGAAGAAAATTATCCCTAATGGTCCCTATAACAACCTTAGTTTTTTTCCCCTAATAATAGAGTGAGCATGGTTAGATCTGCTTGACTGGTTTGCAGTGGCAGTTCTCTTGCCATGAGTGTTGGCTGCTCCCAGCCCAAACTCATAACTCTATTTGGCAGGATGGGGAGCTGTGCTTTGTTGGTGCTTGAAAAGTTTATGTCTGGGAGCCTCGTTTTTCAGAGTCATCAGGTATTCACTTCCACAATCATGAGGGATGGGGACATGTTCATTTTTTATTTTTAAAAAATTGTAAAAGAGGGACACCTGGTAATGCAATACACACCAGCGTTTTAAAACACAACAAGGCTGTTTCCATCTGTGGCACATGAGGTACACACCAGAGAGGGGAAGAATGCATTTGCCGGAAGCGCATTACCTGATTTGCTTCCCTGCGCTTTCATCCCCCTGGCCTCCAATGAACTGTCATCTGTGCATGTCCAATGGCTGTCTGAACTCTACTAACCGCAGCTTGTGTTTTCAAATGGTGTGGTGGAAAATGCATCAAATGAGTGTTTCCCATGAAACTACTGGATACATATGGATTGTGGTTAATGCCCTGTGTACTCTGCTTCAAACAGCAGTGGTGGAAGTGCACTGGGGCCAGAGTAAAGGGCAATGGGTGCACTGCCCTGCTACCAGGACAGCTCACTTTTTAAGTGGTTTGCAATCGCCGGCAGCCAGTAACATGCGTATCTGCTGAAGTTGCTGCTGACCAACCAAGAGCATTGGGGCGACTGCTCTGAAGCAGCTCAAGTCTGTTGTGGCAAGCACCCTCTTTTTAAAAACATGCAAGCTAGCACGAGCACGTTGAACCCACATTGTCTCGCTAGAGTGGTGCATGCTCTAGTTATCTCCCGCTTGGACTACTGCAATGTGCTCTACGTGGGGCGTTACCTTTGAAGGTGACCCGGAAACTGAATTAATCCAGAATGCGGCAGCTAGACTGGTGACTGGGAGTGGCCACCAAGACCATATAAAACCGGTCCTGAAAGACCTACATTGGCTCCCAGTACGTTTCCGAGCAAAATTCAAAGTGTTGGTGCTCACCTTTAAAGCCCTAAACGGCCTCTGCCCAGTATACCAGAAGGAGCGTCTCCACCCCCATCGTTCGGCCCAGCTCCAAGGGCCTTCTGGCGATTCCCTCACTGCAAGATGTGAGGTTACAGGGAACCAGGCAGAGGGCCTTCTCGGTAGTGGCACCTGCCTTGTGGAACGCCCTCCCATCAGATGTCAAGGAAATAAACAACTATCTGACTTTTAGGAGACATCAGAAGGCAGCCCTGTTTAGGGAAGGTTTTAATGTTTGAAGTTTTATCATGTTTTTAATATTCTGTTGGGAGCCGCTCAGAGTGGCTGGGGAAACCCAACCAGATGGGTGGGGTATTATCATCATCATCATCATCATCATCATCATCATTATTTATTCTGGAGCTCAAGGGTGTGTAGTATCTTAACAACTTTTCACCAAGGTTACGGCTCTCACCTAAAGAAAGCATCTCCACCCCTCTGTGGGGTTCCTGAGTTCAGAGGCAGTCGGGGAGCAATGCTGGGAGTTAATTATTGCTTATAGGTTTCACTGAGGTATCTGGTTGCTTATGGCTGAAAGCAGGACTTGAGGAACCTTCATTTTGTCCCAGCAAAGCTCTTCCCAGTGCTCAATCGCATGGTGGAATTTGCATCGTAACCATGTGTACTTGAAAGTATGCCCTATAGAATTCAATGGGGGTTAGGTAAAGGTAAAGGGACCTCTGACAGTTAAGTCCAGTCGCAAACGACTTTGGGATTGTGGCATTCATCTCGATTTACAGGCCGAGGGAGCTATTGCTTGTGCGCTCCGCAGCCAATTTTACCAGGTTCAGGCGCAACGGAACACCGACACCAGAGCAGCGCACGGAAACGCCATTTACCTTCCTGCCGGAGCGGTACCTATTAATCTACTTGCGCTTTTTGGGGTGCTTTTGAACTGCTAGGTTGGCAGGAGCTGGGACCGAGCAACGGGAGCTCACCCCATTCGAACCGCCGACATTTTGATCGGCAAGCCCAAGGCTCAGTGGTTTAGACCACAGCGCCACCCGCGTTACTCCCAGGTAAATGGGATTAGGATTGCAGTCTTAGATGATACCCTTACGGGAGACACTTTAGTCTGCAATATCTAAAAGGCAGCCTTGGTGGTGGTAATGGGGTGGGGAAATGCTTTATCCTGGCGGGAGACCATCAAGAATGCTCTAGTCTACACTTTCTGGTTCTTTGTGGGACAAGGGGTTGAGTGGCACTTTCTCAAGTGGATGGGGTTGCATCCTTTTCCTTACCCCACCTCTTTAATTTGGAAAAACCAATAGCTAAGTGCCAAACCACTGTCACATGCTTTGCATGAAAAAAGGTCCCTATCGGCTACAGTTCAATAACTGCACTGGTAGGCTGCTGCAGTCCTATACATACCGGTACATACCAGGACTAAGCCCCATTGAATTCAATGGGATTTACCTCTGAGCAGATACTGCACAGCTAGTGATTTTCAGTTTTGCCTGTGAATGGCAGGATTTTCTGTCCTTTACCAGTCACTGGCTTCCTGAAATCTTAACATTTGCCAGCAAATGTCAGCCTTGGCAGAATTTCAAACACTGCTTTGATCCAGAAAGCGAGTCATATACCCCATATATAGTTATGCTCTCAGGCTAAAACCCATCGATCTTGGGAGGTCATGCTGTGAGCTTTGGCTAACTAACTACGAATATCAGCCACTGATCATCTTCATCCGCAGGGGGGTTGGACTAGATGACCCTCAGGATCCCTTCCCAACTCTACAATTCTATGAGTCTCATGTATGCTTACTATATACTGTATACCAGCAGTAGCTGCTTCTGGGCCTGCGAAGTTGCGAAACGGTATCTGAAAATCACACAGGGGGAAAAGACGCCCGCCTGGGACAACAAGCCCTTTCGGGGCGGCCCCTCTACTCTATGTTTTATGGTAGTCTCACGACGGGCGGTCGGGCGCGGCTGCTGCTGCCATTACGGCGCCATCCTCTCCCGCGGGTTGGGTGGGGGTGGTGACGTCGTCGTCGTCTGTCGGCGCGTCTACTCCAGAGATTACGGAAGATGTCTGCGCGCTGAAAAGCTTTTTTTCCGGAGTCGCCGCTACACCCGCCACTACGGGCCGCGCTCCCCTGGCCGGTCCGGGCTTTGCGAGATGGCGGCCGAGATCCACTCGCGGCCTCAGAGCAGCCGGCCCGCCCTGCTGAGCAAGATCGAGGGGCACCAGGACGCCGTCAGCGCCGCGCTCATCATCCCCAAGGAGGACGGCATCATCACCGCCAGCGAGGACAGGTGAGGGGGGGGACCCCTTCCCCGCGGCGGGCGGCGGGAGACGCTTCCCCCGGGCGAGGGTCGCCCCAGCCCCTGGAGCCGGAGGAAGGGTCCCTCCGCTGCCTCTCTCCTCCGCACCCACCCCCGGGCCCCGCAACCTATTTCTTCCTTTGCAGAGACCCGCCTCTGTCCTCCCCCTTTATAAGGGCGAAGCGCAGCTCCTGGACATGAATCTTTTTTTGGAGGGGGCAGCAAGAATTGGGAGTGGGTGTGGCTGTTATTTTGTGTGTCCCCCTTTTTATTTTTGCTCTGAGATCTCTGGGTACAGAATTGTTATTGTGGGGCGGAGAGGAAAGGAGGAGGGACACGCCCCCTGCCCTCTCGCTTGGTTTTTTTTTTGGGCGGGGGGGAGGCTGGTCTGCCTCTGGTGGTGGCGTTCACACGCAGCCCCCCCTCACCCCACCCCAAATTGGAATAAAATCTGCAACAAAATGTAAGAGCGTTTCTTTAAATAAGGAAGAAAAAGTTTTTAAAGCAGTAGGATCCTATGCAAACGCCTACGCGAAGGAGGGTGGTGCCTTTTTCCG
Source organism: Lacerta agilis (assembly GCF_009819535.1). NCBI lineage: Eukaryota > Metazoa > Chordata > Lepidosauria > Squamata > Lacertidae > Lacerta > Lacerta agilis. The sequence goes on along the minus strand of NC_046316.1, from coordinate 67,087,694 downwards.
TTTAAAAGGGACACACACACACACACACACAAAAAATATAAATATATAACTCAATACTCATATCCACATGCAGGGCCCTGGATGACAACGCTTCCCCTCTCCCTCCTTCCTCCCCAGACACAGCCAAAAATCCCCAGGGGAGGTAGCCGGGTTAGCCTGCCACAGCAAACGTGGGTTTGTGGTGGGATGGGAAGCCTTGTGAGATTTAACAGATTTGTTTCCTTGGTGTGGACTAGACCAGAGCTTGCTTTGTCGGATGCAGGAAGAGCTGCATTCTTGGGCAGCCGGTGGGTTTGCAAATGGGCACTGGAGATGGCTAAACAACTGACACCCCCGCTCCCCGAAGGCTGTGAAATGCAAGGGGAAGTGTTGCGGGTCGTTTTATCCCTTGCTGCGCTGCAGAGAGCCCCCAGGACATATGCAAACTTGTAGGAAAGGAAAGAGCACCCCCCCCTTTTTATCTCTCTCTCTCTGTCCTCCCTCTTCCCAAGATTGCCAAGACTGGGGAGTGGTTTTGGCACTACTTACCCAGTTTAGATGTCTGGTGTTGAGAGTGTGGGGCATAAGAATGTAAGAGGAGCGTGCTGGATCAGGTGATCTAGTCCACCATCCCGTTCTCACAGCGGCCAACCAGATCCCTCTGGGAAGCTTGCAGGACATCCACACAATAACATTCACCCGTGGGGGAGAGGGAGTCAAATGGGTTGATCGGGTATTAACGTTGCTTGTCAGGTATTAATAACCAAAAGCTGTCTCCAGTCCTACATCTATTCTGCCAGAAAATCTTCCTTTTTATTGCATAGAAGCCACAGCCGAACTGGATAAAAGGAGTAGTGTCAGGCTTTGAAGCTGCCTTGGGTTGTGGCAAGTTTTCATCACACACACATGCACCCCAACTTCTCTATTTAGGTGAGGGGTGACCTCAGCAGTGACACTGTACAGTGGAGATAAAAAGAGTCCTGCATATGCATGAAGGCACATTTTTGTTGTTGCTACATTACATATTTCATGGGTGAGTTCTGATGTTTTCATAGAATCATAGAACTGGAAGGGACCCTGAGGATCATCTAGTCCAACCTCCTGCGATGCAGGAATATGCAGCTGTCACTTATGGGGATCAAACCTGCAACCTTGGCGTTGTCAGCACCATGCTCTAACCAACTGAGCTGCCCAGGACTCCCATCTTCAAATGTAGGTTGTGTGATGAAGTTCTGGTGAATCCAGTCTCTAATGATGCCCAAGGAGAGCTCCTTTATTCTTTTTCTTTCTCTCCTTGCTCCCACCAAAAATGCACACTAGCTTACTGATGCAAAAAGATGAGATCCCGTAACCGAGAGCCAGTGTGGTGTAGTGGTTAAGAGTGGTAGACTCGTAATCTGGGGAACCAGGTTCGTGTCTCCACTCCTCCACATGCAGCTGCTGGGTGACCTGGGGCTAGTCACACTTCTCTGAAGTCTCTCAGCCCCACTCACCTCACAGAGTGTTTGTTGTGGGAGAGGAAGGGAAAGGAGAATGTTAGCCGCTTTGAGACTCCTTCGAGTAGTGATAAAGCGGGATATCAAATCCAAACTCTTCTTCTTCTTCTTCTTCAGTCACCCCAGGATTGTTTGGAGAGACGCAAGTGAGAATTGGGTGGATGCACACCAGTTTGGATAGACTGGTGACCTTCCCCCAATGCAGATAGAGAAACAGGCCAATTTGCTCATTCTATTTGTAGAACTGCCAGAAAACCTTCAGCTTAGGGTAGGAAGGGCAACTTTGAGCTCCCCTGAGACAAAGCTGAGTTCTGTGCAACTTTAATGCTTGCATAACCTTATCTGATGATGGATTATATTTCTGAGTTATTCAGAGAACAAAATATAAAGGCTTTTCTGTCCACCCTCCCCATATTTCACATTATTATTCCTACATCAAAACACCCCCTGTCCTGTTTGTGCATGCACATGTGTTGTGTGTGTGTGTGTGTGGAGAGAGAGAAATGGTTTAATACTGGCACACTGCCTTGAAGCAGAAATAGCCCATCCCATTTACTCAGTCTAGGGAAGCGTCTGACTGTACAGAAATACTTTCTTCCTTCTGCTCTCCCCTCACAAAGACAAAGAGCGCTCATACTCCAGCACAAATACTTTTTCACATTGGTTTGGTTGCTTTTCAAAAAACCCATTTTTGTGTCTCCTTAGCCCCTTCAGTCCTTCTTTGCCCTACTCTGGCCTGTGAATTTGTTCCTTGAAATCTTCTCTGACCACTCTTTATATTGCACCTTTGATTTGCATGGCTGAGTTACAGAGTCAAGTGCTTTATAGCCAAAGTTAAGATCATCTGCTTTGATTTTTGCATCCTGCTTTGCACTAACAACATAATTTGCACACATTCTTCAAGTTGTGTATTGCCAGCTGCCAACCAGCAGGTAACGTCGACATTCAAATTGCCTTTGTCTTCATTGTGATGGAGCAGAATCCATAGGGGGATATACGTGTTACTCTTTTAAGCAGATGGCGCACAAGAGAAAACTGTCCCACAAAGCTGTGCTTAAGCAATCAAGATAATAATCGGTTTCATCAGACCAAAGGGTTAATTGGTGCTAGTTCCGAAAGCCCTCGGGGATTACAGCATCTGTTGCACAGGATTACATTTAAGCTAAGAGAAGAATGCATGTTTCCTCAAAGTGGATGAACAATGTGGCTCAGCAATACCAGACGAAGCGTTCTGATTCTTGGCTTGTTATTTCAAGAAGTACTTGAAGTGTGCAGAGGGGAGGTCGCTCTTGTTGTTACTCACATGGGTGGAAATTCAGCAGCAGACTTCCTACCACCCAGCAGTGCCATGCACCTTGGGGCCTTTGCCCCGTATGCATTCTCATGTCATCGGAGAACTGGGATGGGGGTAGTGGCCAGGTGTGAACGGTCAACTGGCAAATCCGCCATTCCAGTTGCACCTTACACACAAACCTGTTCAGTCTCTTTTCTCTCATTGTGTATATTCGCTGCCATTTTTGTTGTCAAATGCTCAGACTCTTCCCCCCCCATACTGTTTTGATGCATTGTGCTATTGTGCTCAGTCAACAACAATGAATACACTACAATGCATTAAAAAATATAATGATTAGGATTTCTAAAAAAAAAATGGTGTCATGGATGAAGCAGAATTGTTAAATTATAGTGTGTGTTCACAAAGCACCCAAAGAACTGTTCAATTCCACTTGCTTCAATTCTTTCATCCTGAAACCAGTCTCTCCATCTTTCATCCATCTTCTCTCAATGTGCTTCTCACTACACACCTTTTTTTCTTGAGCTTTTATTTATTTTGCTGCATTCACCCTTGCCAGTCACGAGAATGGCAAGTTTAGGGCTTTCTAACTTAACAATCATTCTTCCGAGTCAAATACAAAAGCTTGGTGAGCTTTGTAGCCCAGACAGGATTTGAACACGTTCCCCATATCCATTCCCTAACCTGAAGGTCAGGGATGGGGAACTTCAGGCCTGGGGTGGGTAGGGCCCCGAATGTGGTTCTCCAGTCCTCTCTGTCTGGCCTCTGGAACTTCTCCCAGTCGTGCCCCCTCCTAAGCCACACTGTTCACCAGCACTGCTTTGCCACCACCTTTGAATGTTTTTGTCTGGCTAGAATGTGCCCTTAAATTCTGATGATGCCTTTTGCATGCTTGGATGGAAAACGGAGAGGAATGTGTGAGTGTGAAGAAGCTAGCCCACTGTACAAAGGTACAATTCATACTTCCTTGCTTTGACCACTTTCTCTGGCCTGCCAACCACTGGCATGTGATACCCTCTTCCAGTTGCCCAAGTGGGAATATGAAAAATGTTCCCCACGCCTCCTCCAAGTGCTGAACCATGTTAGTTTTTTGCTATATGATACACTTCAAAGGTAACAGGGTTACGATGGAGGTAACATCCCTGTTTCTGGTCTGCCCTCTAATCTGAGCCTAGGGATACATTTGTGACCATAAGTAGGCCATAATAAAAGGACTGTGTATTTTCGTGGGCCTAATTCTCTGCAACAATTATACTGTAGAACCATCATGAAAATGAGCAAGTCATATTGAAAGGCCAAAGACAGAATGGTGAATAATCATTTACAGTTTCGATCATATAAGTATTATATAGCTGTGGTGTTATGGCTCATAAAAAGTCAGCTGATAGATCACTGATACAGTACGGCAGTGGAAGCACAAGGAAATAGCCAGGATTAAAATAAATGAGTCCTTTTAATACTGGTGTGTCTGGTAGACATAAATTAAGATACCGTACATACTTGCCTGAAAGCGCTTGAAATAACATTATTTTCCACGTTTCACTGCAAAATGATTCTTTTTTCTTTCCCTAAATTCACAGGACAATTAGAGTATGGCTGAAGAGGGACAGTGGTCAGTACTGGCCCAGCATTTACCACACAATGTCATGTAAGTAAGTACAGACACTGCTTTGTTGATATCGTTGGTTGAGTGTGTCTCTTGTGCAAATCTAGGAAGAGATCTAGGAAGTTGATGTATGTTATGTCCTGCTGTTTTGGGTACTACTGTTAATGTTTTGCACAGTGGAACCTTGTGTTACGGACGGGATCTGTTCCGGAGGCCCGTCCGTAACACGGAACTGACGCAGGCCGAAGCGCCGCATCTGCACACACACGTGGCGCGATTTGTGCTTCTGCGCGAGCGGCAAAACTCAGAAGTAACCCGTTCCAGTACTTCCGGGTTGCTGCAGGACGCAACACGAAAACATGTAACCTGAAGCGGACGCAACATGAGGTATGACCGTATAGTGGTTTCATTGTGTGATGTTAAATCTTCTTCTTTCTAATTATTACTGCTACATTGCATTTTGTCATGTTGCAGACTGCTCTGTGAGAAAAAAGGGTAGAACAATAATAATATTTATCGCTATGGTAGTAGCATGAAAGTAACAGTAAAGGTAAAGGGACCCCTGACCATCAGGTCCAGTCGTGTCCGACTCTGGGGTTGTGGCGCTCATCTCGCTCTATAGGCCGAGGGAGCCGGCGTTTGTCCGCAGACAGCTTCCGGGTCATGTGCCAGCATGACAAAGCCGCTTCTGGTGAACCAGAGCAGCGCACGGAAACGCCGTTTACCTTCCCGCCGGAGCGGTCCCTATTTATCTACTTGCACTTTGACGTGCTTTCGAACTGCTAGGTGGGCAGGAGGTGGGACCGAGCAACGGGAGCTCACTCCGTGGCAGGGATTCGAACCGCCGACCTTCTGATCAGCTAGCCCTAGACTCTGTGGTTTAACCCACAGCGCCACCTGGGTCCCTGAAAGTAACAGTAGATGGCTGTTATTGTCAATCAGGATGAAGGCATTTGTTTTAATTCCTTGTTGCTTGATCCTTTTGTGGCTCCTGCCTGTGCTCTCTCTGACTCCTTTAAAGGTTTTTGCTGGTGCTTCCTCAGTAGGCTTCTTTTAGCAGTCTGCCTGTTGATCCACGAGATCGTCTTGTGACCCATGTAGGAACTTTACAGCTGGAGGAAGCTGACAAATGCAAGAACATCATTCATGCTCTGTGAAGTTGCATGAGATTAAGTTTTCTGCTTCTGGGAAGTTCAGTTACTTATCTAGATCTACCCATCTAGTGCATTTTGCAAATCGGTTTTAACTTTGCTAATAGAATGACTTGCTTTGTTTAACCATTATTGTTGTTGCTTAAATAAGCTTCTACTCAGCCCAAAAGAGAAGAGAGAGAAAGACAGAAAGAGAAGAATGCTGCTGTTGTTTTTCCCACCAAGCTGATAATTGAAACCAGAGCCTCATTTTAGCTGGGTCATCTTAACATTAAGTGAAACCTAACAAAGGATTTTGCTTTTAAATATGATTGCCAACTGTAGAGGAAAAACAGCTTGGCTTTCGCCTTTGCCTCTAACAGCAGTTTCATCCTTTTAAAAAAATCAGCAGATACTTTTCATAATATGCAGAAAAGCACAGTCACTAATGTTTTCAGAGTAAACTGCTGTTTAAGCACAAGAGCATTAAGGCAGTGCTCTCTAAGAATCCTGATGGCGAGATACTAAGGCTGCAATCTTAAATACTCTTTCCTTCTGAGTAGACAAGCCTAGGGCTGTGCTATTGAAACAGAGGGTGTTCTGTGGAAATTCTTCTTGTTTTCCTTGGAAGAAACAGGGATGAATAAGAATTTCACTGCAAAACAATGCCTAATGTTGATAATGCTTCAACAGGCAAAAATATTTGATTTAGATCAATTCCTATGTAAAAATTATTTTGTAAATATGTATTTCTTTGGGCAGCTCCGTGTTCCACCATGGCTTATCATCATGACAGCAGGCGGATATTTGTGGGTCAGGATAATGGAGCCATTATGGTGAGTATCTCATTTGTATTAAATACTCTTTTTAAGTATTGAGTGCTAGAGTCCTGTCTAGTCAAGTTGCATGGGATCAATTCCAATCTGTTGCCTCCGAGGATGACCCAGGTCATCGTACAGCCCAGACACTGAGGTCCAGCTCTGAGGGCCTTCTGGTGGTTCCCTCACTGCGAGAAGCGAAATTACAGGGAACCAGCAGAGGGCCTTCTCGGTACTGGCACCCGCCCTGTGGAAAACCCTCGCATCAGATGTCAAGGAAATAAACAAATATCTAACTTTTAGAAGACATCTGAAGGCAACCTTGTATCAGGAAATTTTTTATGTCTAATGTTTTACAATGTTTTATGTATTTTTACATATTGTAAGCCGCCCAGAGTGGCTGGGTATTATTTATACCCAGCGGGGTATAAATAATAAAGTTGTTGTTGTTAAAAATGAGCCTTGCAGTCTTGAATGCATGCATCAGAATATTGTTACTGCTGAGCTCTCACCCCCACCAAAAATATATTAATATATATATACTGGGAACAGTTGCTCATGGGCTTTCCCTTTCCAAGACTCCTAAAGGAGCAGATTATGGAGCTCCCAATTGTACGGATATAAATTCATGCTCTGGCAGGTTTCAAGCGGATTTTCATGGCCTGCAGTTGTGCTTGTTTTCAGTCCATCTAAAGCTGTGAGGGGAACCAGTAGTGTTAAACCATCAGGACCAAACAGTGACTGATTTAGGTGATGCAGAGGCTATTCAATTGGTACAGCTGCCAGACTGCTGTGAACACAGGGGTCTCTGTGATTCCTTAAGATCCTACCCGGTCTCCCAGGTAGAGCTGACCTACATCTTTAGAAAAGCACCTGGAAGGCCCAGGACTTGAGATAACCAGGCTAGAGGTGAGAGAATTGCATTCTCAAGCAGCCTTGTGTCAGAAACACCCTTCTAGTGAACACACTGAGCAGGAGAAAAGTTTCCAATTTGCTGTTCCTAAGGGGTAGGTATCCTCTGTATAGATTCTTTTTAAAAAACAGTGGAGCCTTCTAATGAGCACTTCCCTCGCTTACATTCTGAAGTTGCACAGGCCCAGAAAATTGTGCCACACATGTAATTCGTAGATTGGGATTTTGCTGTGTTCCATTCACTTGGGCATAGGTGCATGTCCTCTTGGCTGTTTTCCGCATTTGTTGGTTATTTGAGTTATTAATATTCTGTTGGGAGCCATTCAGAGTGGCTGGGGAAAACCCAACCAGATGGGTGGGGTATAAATAAATTATTATTATTATTATTATTATTATTATTATTATTATTATTATTATTTCATTGTTATTATCTCTTATTTAAAATAGGGAAAATGTAGCAGTTTGTTTGTTTTTTTAATAGGAATTTATTGGATTTTAACAATAAATATACACAAAATACAAACACTACAAAAACTACAAAACAATACAAAAACACAAAAAAGAAAACTTACACACACTTATCTATCCTTATCCTCTTTATAATCATTATTTTGGGACTTCCTCGCATCTTCTCTTCTGCGTTCATTTCTAATCTTCTTAAGTAACTTTATAACATTGTAAAATCTTCCTTCTCACAATTAATCTTAATCTCACAAATAATAATCATCATACAGTGGTGCCCCGCTAGACGAAAAACTCGCTAGACGAAAGGCATTCGCTAGCGGAAGGCTGCCAACACACACACACACACACACAGGCAACAGAAATTTCACTTCACAAGGCATGGCTGATCACTGCAGACACAGACAAACATACAACACACACATACTGAAGGAAAATATTCACAATATCATAAACTTATTACAAGCCATTTTTATATCCCCTTTAAATAACCTTCCTTTACCCCATACCTTTCCTAACCATCCTAACCCTTCCCTTTTCCCTTCCCAGTTTGTATGGGGCCATATTCCTTATTATTATTTACTGTTTTCTTAGTGCTGCACAGCACTTCTTACATTATCCCTGAGGTCATTCTTCAAAATCCTAATGAAGCTGAATGGATGGACAGTTGAAGACCACCTAAACATTTCTCTATATGAAAGCACAGCTTAAATAGATGGAACTCCCTTACAGCTTTTCTTAATGTGTCATCTGAGCCTGCCCGATCTCGAGAGAAGATTGTGCCTCTTTCTCTTAATAACAGCTTGGTTGCTTGGTTTCAGGAGTTTCATATCTCGGAAGACTTCAATAAGATGAACTTTGTCAAGACTTACCCAGGTAATGAAACAGCGAAGTGTGCATTATCTTTCCCCCCAGAGGCGGGAAATTTTAGATCAATACCTTGTAATGTATGACCTGTCTTAACTTGCATCAGATTATTGTCCCTGTTTTGAGACGCAACTGATTACCTATGTGAGCCGAAGTTATACATTCCGAAACTTAAGCATCGAAAACTAAATAGAAAATTGTAAAATATATTTTAATGATGGGTGACCGTTAGGTTTCAGAAAGGTTGGATCCAGACTATGCAATAATCAGGGTAGGTTAGTTGTTACTAATTTCAGGCCCCTTGATTTTCAGTGGAACAGAAAATAATGAAAGCATGATTAACTTGGTGTGAGGCAGTGGTAATTACCAATTTAACTTCTGTCCATCTCTGTCTTTTCCTTCCATTTTATGGGTTCTGAGGCCACTTGTGGAATGGGCTTGACCTACCATTCTTTAAGCAGCTATTCTCTGCTGCTCTGTGGATGAGTCTGAGCTCAGATACCTATCGCAGAACATTTACATGGTGGGGCAATGCAGTTTGGCCACAAACAATGACCAGACTTCTGGTTTCATCTGATCTTCCAGCTCCTCTCTTCAGTTCCAGTGTGGTGTAGTGGTTAAGAGCGGTAGACTCGTAATCTGGTGAACCGGGTTCGCGTCTCCGCTCCTCCACATGCAGCTGCTGGGTGACCTTGGGCTAGTCACACTTCTCTGAAGTCTCTCAGCCCCACTCACCTCACAGAGTGTTTGTTGTGGGGGAGGAAGGGAAAGGAGAATGTTAGCCGCTTTGAGACTCCTTCGGGTAGTGAAAAGCGGGATATCAAATCCAAACTCTTCTTCTTCCAGCTGAATCAGTTGCAGCTTTGCCAGGGGTCATGGTTGATCAACGGATCAGGAAGAAAGTCTGCATGGGACAGTGTGGGGAAGACATCTGGGTGCACATTAGGCTCCATTCTGGGGAGCATGTGCACAGGGAAGGGATGGGGGAGCATTGGACAGCTCCATTTGAAAGCAGCCTTTCTTGATTACAAGGCCAACCCCATCGAAACAGACCTGTCTTATGATGTGTCACTCTTTCTACAGATGCGAATGTTGGCTTTGAGAGAGATCTTGTGTTTAAATGACAACAGAAGAGTCTTTGTGTCACGGCAGATGACGCTTGTCTATTCCAATATAATGCTTTTCTCTATTCAAACTAATTTCACAGTAGTTCTCCCCCAATGCTCCCTCCTTCGATCACCTGTTCTGATTCACTGTTTAATCTAATTTGCAATCACATATGTGCTTCATCTAAGCTGTTGTTTTGCCATAATGGAGACTGACCTTCATATATCCATGTGAAAGATGTGACTCACCGCAAGAAGCCTTTAAATAAATGAACTCCTGGCAAATTGGGGGGGGGGGTTGAGAGAGAGAAAATGCACATTGTTGTTCAAACAATCATTGCAAAGTCAATGCCTTCCCAAGAAACTTAGAAATTTGTTTTCCAGGAATGCCAGCCATCTTTGGAGTCTTCCATGTGTACTTCAGAACAAAGTTTGCATTCAACGTTTTTGTGCCCTGACTTTTGCTTCTGTCCCCCTTCTATCGTATATGCCTCAGGAGGCCCACAAATTAAATGGTGGCCTGGCTGTGGGTTATTTTTCTCCCTATCTTTTGTTGATAATACTGGCTGCATTGCTGTGGGTATTATGTCTGTCAGCATTTTTTTCCCTCCTGAAAAAGCATGGGGTGCCACAGTAGGTTCTGGGACTGCAAGACAAACCTTGAGTTCCTCTTCTCACCCCCTTTCCCTGACAGCCATCGTATAAGATGGAAACAAGGCTTAAATGTATGGATGGAATGAGTCACCTGTAGAGCAACGCATCCTGCCGTTTGCTGCCTGCAAAAAATATTCTCTTCTTTTGTGTCTCTACAGCTCATCAGAACAGAGTATCTGCGGTCATCTTCTGCTTGGAAGCAGAGTGGGTTATCAGCACCGGCCACGATAAATGTGTCAGCTGGATGTGTACCAGAAGTGGAAACATGCTGGGGCGACATTATTTCACCTCCTGGGCTTCTTGCCTACAGTATCTTTCAAAGCAGTTGTATCATAGCAGATGTGGGAGTTTCTGAAGGTTTATTTAAAGTGTGCCCAAAGCTTAGTTGCTCTACTGCACAATTCTATATTCGTTTTGAAGAGCCTCTGCCAAAAGAGTGGAAGTGTTTTAAGTGACTGTTTCTGCTATTAGATTTCATTAGCGTAAGAGATTTTAAAGAGTCTACTGTAGCTAACAGTTTTAGGAAGTACTAGTCACTGTTGCCATGTGCAGTATTTGTTTGGCAATTCAGCAGTCTCAGGCTAGGTGCCACATGTGCTTCAGAAGTCATCTTCAAGTGTTCTGAAAAGTTAATTAAACTCATGATGGGTGGGGGTGCTTGAGGACTAGCATGTAGTAGTAGTAGTAGTAGTAGTAGTAATAATAATAATAATAATAATAATAATAATAATAATAATAATAATAAATATTTATACCCTGCCCATCTGGCTGGGTTTCCCCAGCCACTCTGGGTCTGATCGTCGTCTGTTAGCTGAAGGGCGAATGCATTCCTGAGTTCATGGAGGCTCACTGTGCGTTTTAGAACCCTGTTTTTCTAGGATCCTAAAAATGTGCAGGGAGCCTCCATGAGTACAGGATTGCAGAGCCACTTTGCTTTCATATGTAATGCTTGAAGGAGGCAGTGCTAGGTGCTGTCTTCATTCAGTGTTAAGAGTGACAATCTTTGATCCGTAAGGTGTTCTCTTTATATCCAAAAGGTCACTTCGGTGTTGACGCTCACAGACCATAGAATGAAAAAGCAGGGTGTGCACACTTATTCATTGGCTGGGAGTTCTTAAAAATTATTTCACACCCGTTTATTCTATTAGCTGGGTGGACAAGTAGGGAATATCTGTCAGTCATTCTGCCTAGTCACCTTTCTCACCCCTCCAGCCTATTGCTGAAGACATATGACCCTTTTTGGTGGAACAGAGCATTATAACATACAGTTCTGCTATTTAGTATATTTTAGAACTATGTATTCATAGGCAAAGCATGTTGGGAAGGACATCAAACAAATGCCATTGCTAATCCAAAATCAGCAGCCCTCTCTAACCCTTTCCTCCTTTTCCCTGCTGGCCATTGGAAGCTGTAGCCAGGGCCCAAACCCCCTCACATTCCATGAACACTATGAAATATTTTTCTGTGCCTTATAACCCAATTTAGGCCTAAATAATAGCTTGTCATCCCTAATCCTTGCACTACCTCTGTGATGCTCTTAGTCACTATTCCATCTTTCCCACCTGTAAAAGACAAGAGTGTGATTTGTTTTTAGGTAAGAAACTTGTGGCACTTTAAAAACTACATTAAAAAAAATAATGATTGGGTTTTATAACAGTTTATAATGGCATAAGCTTTCCTGGGCTGCATTCTTCCCCAGGCTGCATCTGTATCACAGTTGTTTTAAATATGTTTTTTTATTGTTTTGTCGCTTGTTGTTTGCCACCCTGGGCTCTTTTGCGAAGAATGATGGGATATAAGTTTAATAATAATACAGTTCACTTCATTGGATGTCAGCTGCCTACTCCACAAAAGCTGGATGACATGATATGTTAGCCTTCAAGGTGCTACAAGACTCTTAGTTCTGTTTACTGCGAGAGACTAAGACAGCTTCTCCCCTGGGAGTTTCCTTTAGGTGTTGGGTTAGTCTATGAGAGAGCTGTGATTTTAGCCCAGGTCATATAGGTTCACTGTCCAGTAAATCATTCTGACTCTGAACTTGACTGAGAATCTAGCATGGGTTTCCCCAGAAAGCAGCATCTTTATCTTTTGAGAGAGAGAGAGAAAGTAAATACTTCCTTTTCCTCAGCAGGGTTTTTCCTTCTCCTTATTGTCACACACTGTTTGCTGGAGTCATTAATAGCGGGACAGATTATTATTTCACTACCCTTGTCAAGAGCTTCTGAAATATAGCAGCTAATGAGCCAGTTAGAGACAGTTAAGCAAACATGAAGCGTTGCAGCAAGGGCAGTCAAGAGTATTGTCTACTCCATAAAAAGCAAACACTGACAATATTTCACAAGTAATGGAATAGCGCTGGTAATGAGGCTGGGCGACAGGCTGGCTAAGTGCATACATTGCCAGTCTTCATTTGTGGCAACCACTCCCCCTCACCCAACTACCCCTTTTCGAAATGTGGTTTGCGAGCCAAGCCTTTAAAGTGTGAAGCAGCAGGCTGGCCTCGGTTTTGTTTCGGGTCTGCCCAATTCAGAAGGAGGCAGCAGTGAAGCGCAGCTCCTCTGTTCCTGCTCAGCAGTGACCCCCGTGCTTGTAGACCTTACAGTAATTTTGTACGTAGAAAGAGAGATGGGAACCAGAAGGAAAGAGGAGAAATGTCTCCTTTCCCATTAAATTTGGACCAGGCATAGCCAGTGCTATTTTTCTAGGGGGTGGGGGGAAGGTGCCGGAGCTCACTTCAAACTTTTTCCTTGTTCTCTTAGAATAGCAATGGTGCCTACCTGAGAGGTGCCGGAGCTGAGCTGCAGCTGGAAATGAGAAAAAAAAAGCCCCGGGCACAGCAGTTTTAGAATCAGACTTGCTTTAGGATTGCGATAAAGCTCTTAAGTCCGGGAGGAGGGACCTGAGATTCCTGCATTGCAGGAAGATGGACTAGCCTGCTGCACAAAGGTCCAATTGTTGCTCTGCCTAATTTTGCCTCTGGCCCTGCCTGCCATGGGCAGGAATTGTGACCCTCCAGTTGACAAGTTTGCCCTCTCTAAACAGTCCAGCACATCCTTGCTTGTTCCTTGGAATAAACGTGATGGGTTCAGGCACCACCCAGGTGGCAAGGTCTCCCTTCTCCCTTTCCTCAGGAGAGAACTGTAAGAGATTCCTCCTCAGCCTCGTGCTGGTTAGACTCTGATTATGCCAGCTGTGGTCACACCTGCTCCCTCCTCCTCCACCACCTTGCCCCCATCACGAAGTCCCTTAAGTCTTTTTACTGGCATCGTACTGCTGTTCCGTCACCTAGGAGACAGATCTAGCACTCCTCACACCTCCATGGTGTCATGCTTGTTTTTCTTACCCAGCTAGTCCAGTTGCATCTTGGCAGTAGAGCGTTTCCCGTGTTTAACTCATACCCCGGAATGATCAGACTAGTTACCCCTCTTAAGTTTTAGAACCTTGGGTGACAGCTACTTGGCTTTTAAAACGGTCGCGGAGGTCGAGAGGCTCGTTTGCTTGAACTAAAAGCAGCATCTAGTAAGATCTCTTCTAGTTTAGTGAGAGCCAGTGTGGTGTAGTGGTTAAGAGCAGTAGACTCATAATCTGGTGAACCAGGTTCGCGTCCCCGCTCCTCCACATGCAGCTGCTGGGTGACCTTGGGCTAGTCACACTTTTCTGAAGTCTCTCAACCTCACTCACCTCACAGAGTGTTTGTTGTGGGGGAGGAAGGGAAGGGAAAGGAGATTGTTAGCCGCTTTGAGTGATAAAGTGGGATATCAAATCCAAACTCTTCTTCTTCTAGTTCAGGCACACCTTCAACTTTGGTTTTTATAGCACTACCTTTGGGACAAATTAGACTCCTTTTTACAGCCATCCTTTCACCCTCTGCCTCTGTGCTGATTGAGCAGTTGACTCATGGAAGACCAGTAGCTACTCCTTGACTCGGCTGCGCTAAGATACGACTTTGAAACCCAGCATGCCTTTGTCGGAGACTATTCTGGGCAGATCACGCTCCTGAAACTTGAACAGAGCGCGTGCTCGGTTATCACAACTCTCAAGGGTCACGAAGGTAAATCTATATATATATATATGTATATATCTCTTTTTCTAATTGTTTCTCCTTAAATGAAATTAATTATAAATATATGCAACTAGACCTTCCCTGAATTCTTAGGGTGAGTGGCACTAAGTGCACTCCCAGCTAACCAATGACGTGTTCTCCTGAATAGGAATGTGGTTGCCAGCAATTGTGGTGCTTTCTCAAATGACTGGGCATTAGGCAGTATTGAGTCTATGGCCAAGAGGGGTGTCGGAGAGGATGACCTGTCACATTTGTAAGCAGACTCAAACCAACTTCTCTTTAACTTCAAAACTTAGGGTGTAGTAAAGAGTTTTAGGCACCAGATGGCAGGCTTTCAAGGGATGACCCTCTGGCAGCTCATAGAAAGCAATATATATAATGTACTGTCCCTGCTGTGTGACTGGCACCCATTTGCATTAAGTGAGAATGGGAACTGGGGATTATTGCTTCTTTTGTTGGTTTTCCTGCCTTTATGTCCTGCCTTTCTCCCATTGCGGAATCCAAGGTGGTACACGCCTAGTTCTCAGGTGGCCTCCCATCCATGCTCTCACCGGACTCAGGCCTGCTCAGCTTCAGCAACCTTGTATGCCTTCAGATCTGACTGACACACGAGGACTCATTGAGGACTAGAACTGTCTGTCGCAGAGACCCTCAAGAACATTGTTTCCCCCACCCAGCCTAGTCCCTCTCATTACCCCCCCCCCGCCAGTCTTGTCATGGCCATGTGCAGTGACACATGGCTTGCTGTGACAAGTATCTCTCCCCACCCTGGTAAGCTGCTATCCGTCTCCTCAGCCTGTTGCTGTGGATGAAGGAAGTGGGTGGCAACCAACGGGTTGGAATGCAAATTCGGACTTTGGTTCCTAGTTTCAAAAGTTGAGACAACCCTCCCCGAAGGTCTATTCTTGCACCCTGCTTTGGCACTACAGGGTTCAGAGTGGCTTACTTATAGTTCACATCTATGTCCAGACACTGCCAAACATCTTAGCATCAACCCTAAGCAACCACATGTGCCTTCAGACCATTATCTGAAGCAGAGGGGTGGGTGTGTGTGTGTGTGGTTGGTTTTCTCTTACTATGTGCTAACCGTGACGTATGGCCCTGCCAGAGCAGATAATTAGTTGCACAGCTACACATACTGAGAAAAATGAGGACTAACACTGATTAACTTATTCAGCTGTGCTCCAGTGAAAATTGCCCGTTTCTATGTACCTTTATAGTAGACTGTGAATGCCAGACAATAAGAATTATGTGGAAATGGTCAATATTGGGGCTCTGCTATACAAACAAGGACAACAGGGCAAACTCTAATCACAGCTGGCTCAGATAAACAGGCCTGATAAAGATGCTGACCACTGAGAGTCAATTTCAGGGGTTGTTTATATGAAGCAAGCTTGAAAAACTCTGCTTTGTTTGAAGGCATAATTTGGTAACCCAAGCATGGGCTTGCAGAGGACGTGATTTCTGGAAAACGTTTTGGGGTCCTGCGAAATCTTTCTAGTCTCTCATCGTCTTCATTGCTTGTCATGAAGACTTTTTTACATGGTTGGCTTATGCTGAATTTTAAAATCTGAGTTTAAGTGTGCTTGTCTGCTGTTTTGCTCAAGTCTGCTGCTTCGTGATTTTTCACATGGTTTATGAAGCCAGGAATGATTGTCCTAAACTAGGCAAATGTATCCCTTTGTAAAAGGGAAGGTTTATACCTACCCTTTGGAAGTGCGGTATTATCTTCCACCCCCGCCACTCCCATTTACCTGAAGAATCTGCAATCTAATGCACTTATTCCTTCTCCTCCCTAACCTAGGAAGCATTGCCTCCCTGTGGTGGGATCCGATTCAGCGGCTACTCTTCTCTGGAGCATCTGATAACAGCATAATCATGTGGGATATTGGAGGAAGGAGAGGTCGGACGCTTCTGCTTCAAGGCCACCAGTATGCTAACATTTTATTTTCCCAGCTCTTACTGCTGCTGGTTCGGTCCTTGGTTGTGTTAACATAGGGATGTGGAATACTGCTTTTTCGTTCATTTGAGCACCATCTGTGCTATGCGTTTAAAGCAGCATGAGACCACTTTAAACAGTCCTGGCTTTCCCCCAAAGAATCCTGGGAGCTGTAGTTTGTTAAGCATGCTGAACACAGTTAGCAGCCCCCCTACTCCCCTCACAGGGCTATAGTTCCCAGAGTGGTTTAACCAATCAGTCCTCCTTCCCAGGGAACTCTGGGAATTGTAGTTCTGTGACTACATACAAAACTGTTGAAAAGCTCTATATACCTAAATTTTGCAGGGTTGGGGAGCAGTATCTGGTATTTGAAATTAATAGATGAAAATAACAAAATGGGTAAAATATTTACTTCTCTGGTCAAATCAGCTGTCCCTTTGTCTACAAATGAAGCAGTAATATAACCAGGAAGGAGAGCTTGAAAACGTCTGTGGTGATAATGGGGGTTTCACTGTAACTTCCTTCATGACCATTAGTAGCATTGTGCACACCCCTTCTTTCAAAAGCAACAAAACTTAAGGCCATGTGACTCGTGTGGCATCAGGGAAAGTTTCCTGTCAACATGAATCTTAAGAAGCTTAACATGGTAACAAAATTTCAAGAGACAGAAATCGTTTCAACTGCAGCCTGCAGGAACATGGCCAAGGTTCTGTATCAGTTTTAAATTCTGAAATGGAGAATGCTTTTTGTTTATTTATTGTACAGTGACAAAGTTCAGGCCCTTTGCTACCTCCAGCTCACACGACAACTGGTTTCTTGTTCAGCTGATGGAGGGATCACAGTCTGGAATATGGATATTAGCCGAGAAGAGGTAGGAATTGTCACCAGGCCCAAAGGCTTTATCACATTTCCTTTGAGCACAGATGAGAAGCTCCCATAGCCATGATGCTCTAGAAGGTCCCATAGCCACGATGCTCTAGTTCTCAGATTTCTGAGTTCTCTTCAAAGGCCTCCTGCTTAATAGGTAGTTAGCTAGGGAAAATTGTTATTATTATTATTATATTTATTTATTTATACAGACATACATACATACATACATACATACATACCCCGGCCACCCTGGGCGGCTCCCAGCAGAATATTAAAAACACGATAAAACATCAAACATTAAAAACTTCCCTAAACAGGGCTGCCTTCTGATGTCTTCTGAAAGTCAGATTGTTGTTTATGTCAATGTCTTCTAAAAGTCAGATTGTTGTTTATTTCCTTGACATTGATGAGAGGGCGTTCCACAGGGTGGGCGCCACTACCGAGAAGGCTTTCTGCCTAGTTCCCTGTAACCTCACTTCTCGCAGTGTGGTAACCACCAGAAGTCCCTTGGAGCTGGACCTCAGTGTCCGGGCTGAACGATGGGGGTGGAAACGCTCCTTCAGGTATACTGGGCTAAGGCCATTTAGGGCTTTGAGGGTCAGCACCAACACTTTGAATTGTGCTCGGAAACCAATGGGAGCCAATGTAGGCCTTTCAGGACTGGTGTTACATGGTCTCAGCTGCCACTCCCAGACACCAGTCTAGCTGTCGCATTCAACCTCACAGTAATATGATCGTTCCGTAGGCGCAAGTATTTCTGCCTGCCAGATGGAACCAATCTCCCCTCTTCTTCTGCACCCTGGTATGGGGTTTTCCCCAACTCTCTGAAGCAGATTAGGAGGAGGAGAAGCTCCCTTGCTCTGGAACGAGTATGTGCCGGCCTCCACTATCACACTGTGTTTGTTGAATGCAGCCATAAGCAGATTTTAGTTGTGGGCATGTTGCATTTATTTATAGGCATTCTTACAGGCCTCAGTCACCTACTGAGGAATCTTGGTTAAAGGGATGTTGATACTTAAGGAATGGCCAGACTCGGCTTGTTTTCAGATAGTTCTTTAAAAAACCAAATAAATAGGGGAAGGCGGGGAGCTTTGTTGTTGTCACATTTTCAAGTTTTTTTCAGCAGCTACAAAGGATGAAACCTTCTTAAACTCGAGGTCAGGTAGTGACAAGCCCACAGGGTGTGCCAAAGTGGCTTGCAGGCAATAAGTGCAACTTGAATTGCTTAGTTTCTATTTAGTATATGGGAGACTTGCATTTAGCTGAACCCCTGGTGTCTGCCTATAGGGAAGTAGGTGAGGGGGAAATCTGGTCCTTCCGTGTGTTTCTGAGCTTCCCTAATATGCAGTGAGGACAGGAATAGAAGCTGATTCATATACAGGAGAGAGGTCCAGGCAACAGCTCAGTTAATTGCTTTAAGTGGCATCTATAGTTCTCAGAAATGAGGACAGGACGTGTTTAACGTCAGGTTATGAGTGAAAAACGGAAGGCATGATTATTTGACAGTGGAATGCTTCAGTTTTTCCAATTATGCGGTATCTCTTCTTAATCATCCAGACACAGAAAACTGGGGAGCTTCGAAGCCTGCAGCAGGCTAATAATTCAGACGTGGCAAAGGGAGGCTTCCTCATTAGCTTGGTGGAAACGGTAAATGCCACAGCTAAGGGCAAAGTGTGGGAGGCACACAAAGATCTGGGAGACAAGGCCCCATTTCATTAATCCCTCATGGACACAGCTTGACACAAAATTGGACTAATTACGTCTGGAGGGTGGTGGTTTTTACGAGGCAGGCTTGCACTTTTGGGGACTTTCCACAGCTCCTCTCAGTTGAAGACCTTAAACGCATTTCTTGCTTTGTTGCTAGCGCAAAGCAATAAATAAACAAAGGTTAAAACGTGGCATCCTTAATTCCAGCGGCATTTACGGGATTTGGGGGAAGCGGGTTTCTCCCCTTTTGCAACAACATATTTAAATGTTTTCCATTGCCTCTTCTGCTTCCAGGCCCCTCAGTGGTTGGAAAGCGATTCCTGTCAGAAATGCGAGCAGCCTTTCTTCTGGAACATAAAGCAGATGTGGGATACAAAGACTCTGGGGCTGAGGCAGGTGAGTCTGTCCTCCTGCCTGCAAAGTATTTTGGTGCCGGCCATGTATGGCGTTGGCAGGAAGGATTAATGTCTAGTGCTGTACTTGGATCGGGCCTAATTTCAGCACTAGGAGTGCCCCATCTCCCTTCGATCTAATTGAAACGAGAACGGACTACTCCTGTGGTGGACAGCATATCTGTGCAAAGGTAGGAGGTGATAAGGCTTCTGAAAACCAGCTGTTGGAATCTGCAGGAGGTGAGACTGCTCTTGGGCTCAGGTTCTGTTTGTGGGGCTCCCCACAGGCATCTGGTCAGCCACTGAGAGAACAGGATGCTGGACTAGATGGGTCATTGACTTGACTCTTCTTGAGTTCCTAAAATGCAGTGTTTGACTTACAAAGTCCTAAATTGTCTGGACCAGTGTTTTAAGGACCATTTTCTTCCATATCAATTGCCTGTCTATCGAGCTCTTAATCTGAGATTTTTTTCCCTGGGTTGCTCACCGTTTGGAGGCTAGCGGGCTGGGACCTAGAGAGGGAGTCTGTGGTGAATCTCTCCTCCCCAAAACCACAGTTGGCTGCAGCTAAAAATTGGAAGCGCTGTGATAATTGGGCTTTTTTATTTTGTTTGGTTTGATAATTTTCAATCTTTCTTGTTCCTGCTTTTTAATTGTCTCACCCAGCATCACTGTAGGAAATGTGGCAAGGCAGTGTGTGGAAAATGCAGCACAAAACGCTCCAGCTATCCAGTGATGGGCTTTGAATTCCAGGTCCGGGTCTGTGACGCCTGTTTTGATTCAATCAAAGACGAAGAGTGAGTATGCTTAGAAAAGACTCCTTTGTTTTCAGTGATAATTTTTTTTTTATTAACCGAAGGACATTGTATGCAACACAAACCAAACTAAAGAAATTCCCAGAAAGGGGGGGGGGGAGATAGTATACACTAATTATGAGCCAGACTATGTAAAGCTCTACTCAAATATTCATTGCTTTGCTTTCCTAGCTGTCAGCTGAGGCTTAAAAAAATAAATAGAGAGAGAGCTTCAATATAGCGGGTGGCGCTGTGGTCTAAACCACTGAGCCCCTTTGGCTTGCCAATCAGAAGGTTGGCGGTTTGAATTCCCGTGACGGGTGAGCTCCCGTTGCTCTGTCCCAGCCCTTGTCAACCTAGCAGTTCGAAAGCACGCCAGTGAAAGTAGATACGTAAATAGGTACCACTGCGACTGGAAGGTAAACGGCATTTCTATGTGCTCTGGTTTCTGTCATGGTGTTCTGTTGCGCCAGCAGCAGTTTAGTCATGCTGGCCATATGACCTAGAAATAATAATAATAATAATAATAATAATAATAATAATAATAATAATTTATTTATTTATTATTTATACCCAGCCACTCTGGGCGGCTTCCAACAAAATATTAAGATACAATAGTCCGTTAAACATTAAAAGCTTCCCTAAACAGGGCTGCCTTCAGATGTCTTCTAAAAGTCTGGTAGTTGTTTTTCTCTTTGACATCTGGTGGGAGGGCATTCCACAGGGCAGTTGCCACTATTGAGAAGGCCCTCTGCCTGGTTCCCTGTAACTTGGCTTCTTGCAGCGAGGCAACCGCCAGAAGGCCTTCGGCACTGGACCTCAGTGTCCGGGCTGAATGATGGGGGTGGAGATGCTCCTTCAGATGTACTGGTCTGAGACCATTTAGGGCTTTAAAGGTCAGCACCAACACTTTGAATTGTGCTCGGAAACGTACTGGGTGCCAATGTAGGTCTTTCAAGACTGGTGTTATGTGGTCTTGGTGGCCACTTCCAGTCACCAGTCTAGCTGCCGCATGTCTGTGGACAAACGCCAGCTCCCTCGGCCTGAAAGCGAGATGAGCGACTCAACCCCATAGTCGCCTTTGACTGGACTTCACCATCCAGGGGTCCTTTACCTTTTTAGCTATATTCCATAATTTATTCATTATTTATCAAACCTATGTTAGATATTTTAAATGTACCTATGACTTCTAACACCAATGTCTTTCATTGTAGTAGTTTGCTTCCAAATATTCCACAAACGTTGCAGGTTAGCAAACAAATCCTCTATGGCTAGCTAAAATGCAGCTTTCAGCTTTTAATTAGCAATTCAGTGAACCTTACAAAGCTGTTTTATCCTTTATCCTGAATTAGGAACCTCATCAAAATAAAGAGCAGGAGAGTCCAGCACCTACTTGATTCTTCCTCCCCGCTTTCCTTTTTTTCTGCATTTAGTTATTTGCAGCTTCGGCTAGCAGTTTCAAATGCTGGAACTGAAGACACTTTCCTCAGTGACCCTTTCGGCCTGCAACCTCTGCAACCCTCCACCACCCCAACCTTGTTTTGTAAACAGAAATCCCTCCTTGCTCCTGTTTGTTAGCATTGGCCAAATGTCATCTTCCTGTCTCCCCACCCCTCTTGAATATGAGCTATTAATCAAAGTAAAACTTAAAAACATTACTGAGTGAGTCATTCATCTTATTATCACCTGAGTCACTTGCTAGAGCAGGAAAGGCCTGTTGCTATAATTATCCTGCTGTGTGGATTTATTGGAGTCTAGTTATACACTGGAACTCATTCCTCCACCCCAAAGGTTCACAAAGCAAATCAGAGCTGATGCCCCATCAGTTCATGCGAATTCCACCACTTACTGATGTTCTGGAAGTATCCTCTGTAAGATATCAGACCAACCAAATAACCTTTTTTTAACCTCACTGAGCTCATGGCCTCACAGTTGCCTTCCCCAACCTGTTGTGTTGTCCAAAATATTTGGAGGATCTACAGGTTGGGGACGGATGTGCTACAGCATTTGCACCAGTCCATGCCAAACAGTAAAGAGACTTAAACCAGTTGTTTAAAAGGAAAAAAAAAAATAGGAAGAAGCGTGTGGGTTATAACTGCTGATCTTCTCATTGTACAGAAGCTTTCACGGATCAGCAGTGGAGTCAAAGGTCTGAAGGTTTCACTCTTGAATATTTAGAGCTTAATAGGACCTTCATGAACTGGCTAGTTCTCCAAATGTCATTCAGATGCCGAAGCTGATCCTGAACTCGACACATTAACTTTTCAGAAATCTTATTTAACTGAAGTGTTTTTCTGTCTTGAAGCAATTTCCTGTGGCTGGTTTGAGAAACGTCTAGCAAGTGGCCCTTATTTAAACTCATTTTTCTCCCTTCTTCAAGCCGCACTTCTTTGGCAACTTTTCACGAAGGAAAACATAACATTTCCCATATGTCCATGGACATCTCAAGGGGACTTATGGTGACATGTGGAAGTGATCGTGTAGTGAAGGTATGATTCCCCCCCCCCCCCAAAGTCTGTCTGGGCCAAGACCTGCAGGTAGCTTACAGAGTTTCCAAAAGGTAGTAAATATGAAAATATTCAGAGAAGCTAAGGGATACCCCCAAATAAACAGCAGAACCTCAAGGTCAACCAGATGTTTTGGATAGACTTTATAGTGTTCTGCAGAGATACAGGAAGCAGGGTGTTTTGGTCTACTAAAACTGTTGAGCCATTCTGCCTTTGATGGGTAGCACAAAATTGTCTAGTTGCTTTTCAGGAAATACAGTTGTATCTTGGATCTCAAATGCCTTGGCTCCTAAACAAATCGGCTCCTGAATGATTAAAACCTGGAAGTGACTGCTCTAGTTTTCGAACATTCTTTTGGAAGCTGGATGTCTGACGGGGCTTCCGGTGCTTCTGATTGGCTGCAGGAGCTTCCTGCAGCCAATCAGATGCCGTGCTTTGGTTTCCGAATGTTTTGGATGTCGAACGGACTTCCAGAACAGATTCTGTTCGATTTCCAAGGTATGACTGTACCTCCTTTAGCTCCACACCTTTGATCTGAGGTTGTTATTGCCCTGGCTGCCTTTGAACCATTTTTGTAGGATTCATTGAAGTGGAGAAAGTGCCATTCTTCCCCTTTAGCACAGTGCAGATGCTTCTGTATCAAATCACTGATACAGAGTAGACCCTTGGAAGTCACTCAGAGTAGACCCTTGGAAGTCAGTGGAGTTAAATGGGTCAACTCTGAATAGTCAGTGTCAGATATCTGTTGGAACTGAAGCGGAAGCAGTAATATTTCTAGCTAGGAATCTGCAGTAAATTAAAATGAGTGTGACTGTGTTTAATAAATGGAGATCATGTAACATTTCTCTGTGTTTTAAGCACATAAGTATTGGCTTGCTGCACATGGCTAAATAATGAACACTGTCTCCAGTGACTTCCAACTAGAAAACCTTTGATAAGTTCACAAGCAGGGCATGATGGAAGTAGCTAGCATCCTGATATCATACTACCTTTATGGTTCTCAGCTGTCGCCAACCACCAGATACTGGGCAACTTGTCCTCTGTTTCCATTAATCTTTGTAAGAATTTGCTTAATAATCTCACAAGCCACATTGTTTTCTGAATAAGTGGACTGTTGAATCTCCAGACGTTTATTGTTTACTTCCCAATTTCCCCCCAAAGTATTGGAAATACTCCAGTATTTTAAGAATTAATGGTTACGAAGCATTCATTTTCCTTAAAAAAAAAAAAAAGTTTTGCACACAGAAGGAAGATCTACGCCCTTGAAGGATAAAATGTCCCTTAAGTTCTCAATTTAGACTACTTTAGCTTTGGAAAGATTAGAATCAAAACAGCCTTTTCTGTTCCATCCTTATTACTTGATAACCTGAATTCAATGTAGAATATTTGGTGTGTCAAGTAATGCTGTGTTTGCAGCACTGAAGTGACCTCAGGGTGCAAGCCTGGGCATTGTTTATGGAGGTCCTGGACTGCCCAGACAACAGGACTCCCCTCTTGGCCTTCCTGATGTTGTTCAAAGGAAAGGAAGCCATTGCATTTGGCAGCAGCTTGGCTGCAGGAGTTGCCAGAAGGAAGTGTACAAGGCACCACGCAACCATCTTAGGCTCTCGACTCCAGATTTGTGTAGGGTTTACTCCTTAGCCTTTTTCTTCTCCTGAAGATGTCCCGCAAGGCAGCGGGTACTTCCTTGGAGTTTACTCCCGAAGCCTTTCTCACAAATGAGTGTAACTTGCATAGTAAAAGTGTCAAGGAAAAAGCTTGTAATACGCAACGTAGAATTCATCTGTGGTATAAAATACTACAGTCGTACCTTGGTTCTCGGATTTAATCCGTTCCGGGAGTCCATTTGACTCCCGAAACGGTTCGAAAAACAAGGTGTGGCTTCCTGTCGGCTGCAGGAGCTTCCGGCAGCCAAGCGGAAGCTGCATCGGAAGTTCGGCTTCCAAAAAACGTTCGCAAACCGGAACAGTCGCTTCCTGGTTTGTGAGATTCGGGAGCCAATTTGTTCGACAACTAAGATGTTCAACTACCAAAGTACGACTGTAGAGTTAAATAACCAACTAGCTTATGCAAAGTATAAGTGTCATTGTCCTTACATTTTATTCATGTGTTGCCTGCTGAATCCCCCCGCCCCCAATTTTGGTCACCTTAATCTGACAGAAAGGTGGGATAACTCATTGGTCTGAAACTGCTGGGTCGGAACCACCCTGCTGGGTTGCCACCTGTCTTACGAAGGGTCTCAATAGCAGCCCTGCCACCAATCATGTTGTTGGCATCTGTCTGTCTCGGGAGACAATGGAGGAGCAAGATTTTGGGGTGAAGTCAAACCATTGGAGAGAACCATTGAAGTCAAACCAGTGTATATATATATATGGGGCAGTGAGACCCCAAATACCCTAAATACATGTTTGAACTATAGGCAGCTCTTGAGTTTGAACATGCTGGGTCTGCTGCCATATGTCACACAGCGTCTTACTTTGCTTCTGCATCTCCTTCTTCAGATATGGGACATGACACCAGTAGTGGGCTGTGGCCTTGCGACTGGCTTCACTTCCCGCTGACCTGGGCCTGCTGAGTTAATGTACCTGATGCACCAAATGGATAGCACTCCCTTCTGTGATTCTTGCCACCAAAATGCCGGCTGCTTGACTCTGTGAATTCTGCTTTCCCCAAGATGGACAGCCTTTTTGTGTCTCTGTGTGTGAGAGAGTGGAGCAGAATTCTTCTGTAATGCTTACCAGGAGCAGCGGAGCCTGCTCAACTACAAGTTCACAGCCTATGGAATGAACGCAGAAAAGGCTTTAAGTGCAGAAAAACCAACCACAACTCGTTGCCTAGAGAGACCACTCCTCATTCGATTTACTTGTAGTCTTCAATGTGTGCTTTTTCTCTGCTGAAATAATACTGTACAGTGGCAAAGGGTTAAAATGAGTGTAGTGACAACAGAGTGTGCAAATAGTTGTAACTTATTCTCCGTCCTTGTAAAACCATCCCTGTAGGCTAGTTTTATCTTACGAACAGCCTCACAAACATAAGAATATATACCTTTTGACGGAAAGAAGAAAGCATCTCTCCACCTCCATGCAGCATTGCAATAAGGGTGAGAAAATGGATAAGATTTTTTTGTGTGGAGAATTTTCTATGAATTCTGTTTATTCTTTCAAAGTTGTTATTCAGACTGAGAATTACGTCAAGTTGTCTTGAGAATTTTTGTATCTGGTCAAAAATACCACAGCCCAAATCATGACTTTTCTTTCTGTAACACTAAAAGCAAGTTGACGTGTCTTTTCGTATGCCTTACATGTAAATATGTGTTACTATAGAGGCCGAGTGAACTCAACAACCTGCACACTTTGAGTGAACTAGTTGTTGTGTTCTTTCCACTCTCTAGATGATGGCGCTTCCTGCATTCTGCCCCCCCCCCTTAAAAAGTCATAATAATAATAATGGAGAAGTGTGTGTCACTTTGATCTTACTTTCTTCCGCCAGTGCTGAGCATGCTTTTAAAAACATTTCAGCAATAACTAATTTTGTTGGGGGGGGGGCGCATAGATAAGAGTTCCTGCAGTTAAAAATGGATGGGATGAGTAGCAGCGGAAAGTTGTGAGATTAAAGATGCCCGTAAACTTTTGAGAACGAAACTGATTTGTCACGTTGCACTACAGCAGTATAAGGAGAAGGGAATGATCCTTCGTAGCCTGAGCATCATTTTCAAGTCACCTCTGTTCATTTGCTTCATCGGCACTGTTGAGTTTAAATTTTTGGAGTAAATGTAGCTTTGTGAAATCGGGCCGCTGCGATCACTAGCATTAATGGGATAAAATAGTTGCCTAAAAGCCTGTGTAAGATCTACGGCAAAGGTTAGTTCATGCAGGCTAAATAGATCTGAACTGCTCATTTCCCCTCCGATCAGGTAGCAATATCTCTTGTCTCAATGTATAGTATCTCTAGGGGTATTTTCTGGAAATGTTGTACTAAAGCGGGGGGAGAGCTATTTGGTGTTTGCCATGAAAAACTTTCATAAGGCCAGTGTTAATTGTATACTGTTTTATAAGTGTGTAAATCGCTAAAGAATCAAGTCTTTTAAGTGTTTTGTGTTAGGGAGATGCATATGAGGAAGGGCAGTGTAACATTCTGAGGTGAAATGCTGACCATCACACTAGGGCTTAGATCAATGCTATGTGCTGCAGTTATGTGCAAGATTTGAGTTACTTCATTAGAATGAAAACCGAGTGGGAAAAGATGCAGTTGATCTTTTTAGGGTCAAGGTGCGGGGAGGGAAAACATGAAGGCAGCAATTTCGCCTGCATGCTAACATAAAGTTTGAAGAGTAGCACAGTCTTTATAAAGAACAGTTTTCTCTCTTCAGCTGATGCATTCTTAAAGCCTGGGAAGAAGATGGCCCCATTGAACAAGAAAACTTGTACTACTCATTGCCTTATTGGACTGCATGAAAAGTGGAACTGCACTTGTATGGATTAAACCAGAGTCATTTCACCTCAGTGCCCAGTGGAAAAGTTTTCTTAATCTGGAAATGCACATCTTGTGTAAATTACCCGACTTGAAAGCATTTGCTGTATCTCCACCTTGCCTCCCCTCTTAAAAGGGCAGTTGCCTTGGAGGGTATGTTCCCTTTTCCCATCTTGGAAACCAGGGATAACTGGCAGTAAGGGGGGCACCCATTGTTTCAGCATTGATAGTTGACCCTACAGAGTAAATTCTCCGACTTGATTGGCTACTTTTTTTTGTTATTAGCTGCATAGACCACAGAATAAGAATTTCCACCTCTTGGCAACTGCACTTAGACTCATCTGTGAGTATTTTGCCCAAGGGTGCTGAATTTGCTCTGTGACTGAATAATTTTTATTTTATTCCATATTTTGGTAATATGGAGAATTTGACATTAAGGTGGTGTCTAGATCCGTGGAGAGATTTTGTTGGGAAAACACAAGTTTGTTTGCATAATTCCAAACACGGGAGTTCTCCAAAGTCATCAAACCCTTCCCTGAAAACTTAGATTGTGTGTTTGTATAGAAAACAGTTTTGGGGTGAGCAGAAGGACAAACATAATGTTGTGCAATGTTACAATAACGGTCCCAGTAATATTAAATGTGCAATTACTTTGGCTTGATTTGACACACTTATCTAGTCCCCCCCCCCCCATTAAAGCCTTTCTTTATGTGGGAGCAACAAGTACTAATGTATCTTTTGTCTGATAGCTGTGTTCTGTGAAATACTGTATCCTTTGTTATCCGAGACTCTGTTATGGCTGTTCTTCGTTCTCCCTCCTGTCTTTTGGAAGAAAAAAACAACACTTTGAATATTGTACAATTAAAAAAAAAGAATATTTCCTGATAGTATTCCCCTTTGCCTCTCTGTTCTGATGACCTATCTTTTGTTTGTGGGGAGAAATAACTTGCTATGTGTGTGCTTTACACAAAAGATTGTCCAAATGGATGAGCAGAGAGAAATTGCTTGCTAAAAACGCTCCAGTGGAAGGAACGGTCCAGGTACGAATTAAATGGTCTGGGGGCGAAGAGAGAATTGAGAATGAATGAACATTTGATACTTGGTGAACTATGGTCGAACTGTCTAGGCATAGAGAGGGGAAATAGGGTACCCATTTGAATTGTTGTAATAGGTGATGAAATCTGGGACAAGCCTGCTGTAAAAGAGCCTAGGAAATAATTTAATGCTGCAAACCTAAACACCGAAGTAAAAAATTAAAGAATCCAAGAACTCTGGCCAAGCGGGAGATCAATTTTAAAGTCTTCAAACAGTTTTATTAATAGAGAAGCAAATTCCAGTCGAAATAAATTCCAGGACAAGGCCCTGTTTCGCTAATTCTTCCTCAGCTAGATTTTCATAGTCAAGGTGTACCAATTCTCTGTATGCCTAACTTACTCACACTGTTTGTAGTATTACAATTTCTACAGCAAACCTAAACACCGGCAGAGCAATCCAAACCCAACTTTGTGTTGGTCTGAGAGGGGTGCTTCTCAGCTGGCCTATGTCTCTGGTTGCTGTTGGTGTCATTCCCTGGTACGAATTTCCCTTTCCCACCCGCCCAATGAGATCCCCAATGACAATCAGTGGAAAGGCACACATCATGCAATGGCATCAGTTCAGTCACTGAGCCAGTGTGGTATAGTGGTTAAGAGCAGCAGACTCGTTATCTGGGGAACCGGGTTCGTGTCTCCGCTCCTCCACATGCAGCTGCTGGGTGACCTTGGGCTAGTCACCACTTCTTTGAAGTCTCTCAGCCCCACTCACCTCACAGAGTGTTTGTTGTGGGGGAGGAAGGGAAAGGAGAATGTTAGACTCCTTCGGGTAGTGAAAAGCGGGATATCAAATCCAAAACTCTTCTTCTCTCTTCTTCTCTTCTCCCACCCAAGCCAATACGCCCCAGCAGTGCTGCAAGGGTGTGTTCGCCCCATCACTCTGTAAAGGCCGACAAGGCTTGAGGGGCATTTGGGATTGCTTCCTTTGGGAGTAGTGTCATAAAACTCAATAGGACCTCAGCACAACCCTGCAGATATTTAATTTGAAAAAAAGAATAGGTATGGAAAGATCGGGGATATTTTAAATGTAAGAACATATATACAAGGCCAACCCACCCAAGAAAAGGGTGATGTGTAGGAAAGCTCCAGAAGCTTTAGCTGCTCAGGTAGAAATAATGTCCAATTTACCTGTCTGTTTTCCCCCGCAAGAGATTTATTTATTCTTCCCATTGGCCGGCCGTCCTGAAAAGGTGAGAGAAATGATGAAGTTAGTCTTAAATTTGCCTGTGGTTAATTGCAGAGGCCAGACTTTCCTGTTCCTTAGAATGCTGCATTACTTCATGTTTCCAGTTTCATTGTTCCCTCTGTCTGTTGTACTTGAATCAGTGCTTTATGTCCCTGCTACAGAATTTGTTCATGTACTGTCAGAAATGCACAGTATTATTTCCCAGCAAACTCTTGCCTGAAGGACTTTCTCAAATCAAGGTTTCATATTGAAAGCAGGGACTTCTGAAGTGTGTTTGAAGCATGGCAGTGCTGTGCTAGATTGATGGGAACATGAAGATGTGCGCATATTCGTGTTTCTCTAATAGTCCCGCTTTTTTAGCTATCCACAAATTAAGTCCTCTTTTGGAATTGTGGTTTTCCATGGTCTGTGGGCGAAATCAAACAGCCACATTCATTACACAAAAGCAGTGCCATCGAGTAACAATTTGCATGTTATGTTTCTTTTAGCAGCAAACTTCAGTCCTTTGTTTCGCTTGATGTCTGCATTGGTGATTGTGGCTTGTGTACCTTCAAACAAACCATGATCCGAAACTGAGTTTTCTTCTGGACTTACCAGATGTGGTTTGTTTGAACGGAAGAAACCATGATCCCATGAAGGATGGTGGTTTGTTTCCTTCTACTTGCGTTTATGTTAACTTGCTTGCGCATGTAGCCGCTTTGTCAATAGTAACATTTTAATGTGCTCAAATGTGAGTGTGAAATAATGGACTGACTGCATGTACAAATCGGCCCTCAACCTGGTGATTGCATTCACTACCATACCATATACTGTATGCGGATATGAGAATGGCATGTGCGAATTCATTGGAAGAAGAGCTGTAATTCAGCGATAGCTCTGCTTTGTATGCAGAAGGTCCAAGTTCAACCCCTGGCATCTTCAGGTAGGGCTGGAAGAGAGACCTTTGTCTGTCTGGGGGACCCTTGTCTGTCTGTGTAGACAATACTGAGCTAGATGGACCATTGGTCTCTATATAAGGCAGCTTCCTCTGTTCAATCCTGGGAGAACACTCAGAACCTTTTAACGTAATGGTTCAAAGGCGTAGTGTACCTCCTAGTATCCCTCCCTTCCAATAAACAAAGGCAGAATTTTGGGAGGGGTGAGAGAAGTGTACAATGTGTAGCTTCATCACAGACAACTGTTGAAAAGCTCCAGACTATTCTAAATCACCAGCCCTGACTGAGCGCTGTCAGCAAGCAGGGAAGAAGTTAAACGCTAGAGGACAGAGCAGAAGGAGAGGCTCTCTCCTAATGAGCTGCGTTGAAAGAGAATGTGGCATTGTGGTGCTGTTTACAGAAATGAAGCTCATCAGCAGGCCCCCATGGAATTCCTGGAGATCCCTTGAAGGCGCCAGCTAAAAGTGAACCAGCTTGGCATGAAGATGCAACTGAAAAGTAATATTCTAGTCTGGGGATGGGGATCCCGATGGCCACACACATTCGTGGTGGTTGGGGCCCAGAGGCAAAAGTGAGCAGAGTAAACAAATGTGAGTTTTGCCTTTGTACAGTAGGCTAGACTCTCACCCATCCCTCTGCCCCGCATCCAGGCAAGCAAGAAGCGTTAATAAAGTTCAAGGACACACGTGAGCCAGGCAAAACATTTGGAGCTAGCTAACTTAGCTGGGAAGGGACGTGGGTGGCCCTGTGGGTTAAACCACAGAGCCTAGGGCTTGATGATCAGAAGGTCGGCGGTTCGAATCCCTGCGACGGGGTGAGCTCCGTTGCTCGGTCCCAGCTCCTGCCAACCTAGCAGTTGGAAAGCATGTCAAAGTGCGAGTAGATAAATAGGTCCCGCTCCGGCGGGAAGGTAAACGCCGTTTCCGTGTGCTGCTGTGGTTTGCCAGAAGCGGCTTTGTCATGCTGGCCACATGACCCGGAAGCTGTACGCCAGCTCCCTCAGCCATTAACGCGAGATGAGTGCCGCAACCCCAGAGTCAGACACAACTGGACCTAATGGTCAGGGGTCCCTTTACCTTTAACTTAGCTGGAGCAAGTGCACCTGACATCAGCTGGCAGGGCCAGTGAGGGGTGTGGCCTAAGGAAGGGTGGGAGAGTTCCAAGGGCCAGATTAAAAAGCTCATAGGGCCACATTTTCCTCCTGGGCCCTGCTTCGTACTGTTTAGCTGAAATTATGATGGACCAGAGGCAAAGACTTCCATCATATTTAGGACCCTGACTGCTTTACTTAAGACAAGGATTATTTTGGCTTTCATGCAGGGTGAGGAAGGGAAACTTGTGACTCCTCAGATGTTGTTAGACTACAACTCCCTTTATTTAGCTCCAGCCACCATGGCCACTGCTCAGCGATAATGGGAATCGTACTTCAACAACATCTGGAGGTTCACAAGTTCTCCATCTCTGATGGGGGGTTAGGAAAAGCTGTAACTACTAAAATCCATGTCCCTAAAACCAGCTTCATTGGAGCCTGTTCTACTTTGAACTTGTCTGCCCTGTGAAAGCAGAACAGACATGGAGTAAAACCTAGATTAATAAGAACAGAAGAACTTGTTAAATTATTTTGGTTTTAACTGGCACCTAAGGTCTTGGCCCATTTGCTCTCCTGCTGTTTTTCCATAATTGTTTTATATTGAATTGTTTATTAGAATTGAATGACTTATTCGTATTTTGTAATTTTAGATGTTACGTTGAAAACTGTCCTGTGGCTCTTTTGTAATGATGACGGGTAGTCTATATGCTCTGCTGATAAATAAATTGAAAATTACCAGTAGGCCAAGCAGATGAACAAAAGAATGAAAAAGGGAGAGACCAGGTTTACTAGTCACAAAGGTATTTTATTTTTATTTTTGGGGAGGAGGCGTTAAAATAGATGTATTTTCTCATTTTTGCACGACACACTGACCCCCATCCCCAGACTAGAATATTAACTTCTCACCTCTGTCTTGTTTGGCATCCGATCATCTTGCAAGGAAAAAGAGATATGCATATCTGGGATTATAAATGTTCATTCTTATAGTGATATAGTATACATTTTGTGTTCTTTTTCATGTTTCCCCTTTTTAATTTTACTCTATGTTATTTATTTTAAGTGTTTACAAAAATTAATAAAAACAAGTTTAAATCTCTAGTAAACTGCCTTGGAGTTTACTATCCTTAAAGAAATCAGCCCTGAGTGCCCTGAGAAGGACAGATCCTGAAGTTGAGGCTCCAGTACTTTGGCCACCTCATGAGAAGAGAAGACTCCCTGGAAAAGACCCTGATGTTGGGAAAGATGGAGGGCACAAGGAGAAGGGGACAACAGAGGATGAGATGGTTGGACAGTGTTCTTGAAGCGACTAGCATGAGTTTGGCCAAACTGCGGGAGGCAGTGAAAGATAGGCGTGCCTGGCGTGCTCTGGTCCATGGGGTCACAAAGAGTCGGACACGACTGAACGACAACAAAACTGCCTTGGCAGAAACATGATATATTAAATGCAATTAAGCTAAATGAACTCACAGCACGAGCTGTTATCTGAATCAGAAGAGCTTCTTGTCCAACAATGAGGGATCTTGGAGATTTCAACTTGCCATCTCCTTACCCTGAACGCTGGCAGCAATTTGGACTATTGTGAATGTATTTAGGAAACCAAAAGCAGCACAAACCAGATAAAAGAGCCAAACATACCAAATCCTAAAGCGGAACGAAAAAGGAGGATGCTTTTTTCTTCCTTCTAGGAAGCCCTAGGTCAAAGCTTGTATTTTTTGTTTTTGGAACAAAATGTCCCTCTTAAAAATTAAATAATAATAATAAAAAAACCAGTGCAGGAATGCAGGGAAGAGAAAAGAGAACGATGAGGATCTCTTTGTAGACGACCGTTTAACAGGCAGCAGCAAGCAATATAAAACAATCGCACATGAATCAGGTTTACTTAGGTGACTAAGCTGTGCAAAACATACTTAGTAGCCGGCTCCTGTGACCTACTACTGTGGATGCCAGATTCCAGTGGGGCTCTGAATTTTGTAAGGTGGGTCATAATGTTGGGCAACTGAAGGGTGTGGTTGAGTCGCAAAATTGCATTAATCTGAGCGCAACAGCTGATGTTACAATGTTACGGTTAGGCTGAAAGGAATGAATAAGAAAAGCACGAAGAGGAAACCTGCAACCCAGTTCAACTAGAATATCTGGATTTGTGGCCATTTAATAGCTTTGGCTTTGACAGGATAAACATTGGTTTGAAACCAGGCCCTCCACCTCAGCAGGCTTGTCAACTGTGCAGTAAGTCTAGATGAAATGCTTTGCAATTTTGCATAGATCAGAGGGGCTGTGCTGACCTTTGGGATCTTACCAGCAGAACAGTGGTTGACTGTGTAATACATCTCATTACCCACCCACCATCTCTCTCTCTCTCTCTCTCTCTCTCTCTCTCACACACACACACACACACACACTTTTTTTGAGTACCAAGTTAAACCGATTACAGTGGTACCTCTGGTTACGTACTTAATTCGTTCCGGAGGTCCGTTCTTAACCTGAAACTGTTCTTAACCTGAAGCACCACTTCAGCTAATGGGACCTCCTGCTGCCGCTGTGCCGCCAGAGCACCATTTCTGTTCTTATCCTGAAGCAAAGTTCTTAACCTGAAGCATTATTTCAGGGTTAGCGGTGTATGTAACCTGAAGCGTATGTAACCTGAGGTACCACTGTACTGGTTTTTACCTGGTACCTCTGCCAACTTTGAATCAGAGAAGACTCAGTGGGTGGTATTCAATGCTAGTCCTACTCAGAGAAGGCCTGCTGAAATTGCTTGACACGAGTAACTTAAGTTCATTAATTTCAATGCATCTACTCTGAGTAGGACTTGCATACCATCTACAGAATCCTAGAACTGCAGAGTTGGAAGGGACCTCGGGGTGTCCACCCCCCACCCCCCCATGCAACGCTGGAATCTCAACAATAGCATCCGTGACAGATGGCATACCTCACTAAGAGGATCTGACAGCACCATTACCACGTATGGAATTTTGAAAATGTTAACATGTTCAAAATGTTGGTTTGCTCTGCACATTGTAGGGAGTCTGCTGTAATAAATTTCGAAAATGAGAGGTGGTCAAATGTTAAAAATGTGCCAAATGTACGTGCATTTCCCCAAAGTGATGTTATCGTGAGTTAGCAAGTTTTACACCTCTCACTTTGAAAATGTTCACATCTTTAAAATTCATTACATGACAGAAAAGTTGGCAGGTACTTTATTCCTTTTGGTTAAAGGCCAAAGTGTTACTGAGTCCTAGGTAAAGGTAAAGGGACCCCTGACCGTTAGGTCCAGTCGCAGATGACTCTGGGGTTGCGGCGCTCATCTCGCTTTACTGGCCAAGGGAGCCGGCATACAGCTTCTGGGTCATGTGGCCAGCATGACTAAGCCGCTTATGGTGAACCAGAGCAGCGCACGGACACGCCGTTTACCTTCCCGTCAGAGCGGTACCTATTTATCTACTTGCACTTTGACGTGCTTTCAAACTGCTAGGTTGGCAGGAGCAGGAACTGAACAACGGGAGCTCACCCCGTCACAGGGATTCGAACTTCCGACCTTCTGATCAGCAAGCCCTAGGCTCTGTGGTTCAGACCACAGTGCCACCCGCATCCCGTTACTGAGTGCTAGTAGCGAGCAAATGTTGTGTCTGTCTGTCTAGTACAGTATGCAAGCAGAGCGCTGCAAATTACTTTACACAGATTATAATATTGGGCAACCAGAAAGGAACAGAAACAGGAAACAATATAAACCCAGCCATATATATTTTAATGGCTTTGCATTACACCGCCCTGTGAAACACCCTCCCATCAGATGTCAAAGAAATAAACAACTATCTGATGTTTAGAAGACATCTGAAGGCAGCCCTGTTTAGGGAAGTTTTTAATGACTGATGTTTTAATGTATTTTTAAACTTTTGTTGGAAGCCACCCAGAGTGTCTGGGGGAACCCAGCCAGATGGGCGGGGTATAAATAATAAATTACTACTACTACTACAGGAAGTCTGCTGCTTTTATAACTATGACTCTTGAGGCATCCAAGCAAAAATTTATTTCAGACCTATGAGCACCTTTTGGCAAACTGTCACCAGATTTTTCACCAGCTGCCAAGTATTTATTGTTGTTGATTGATTGATTGATTGATTGATTGATTGATTGATTGATTTTCTATACCACTCTTCATCAGAGGAACACAGGTCAGTTTACAACAAGCAAGTTCAAATGCAACATTGGAGCCTTTGCAACATTTGGCTGCAAAGTGTGAATGCAGCATTATCCTACCTACGCCAACAAAACAAAACTTGTAAGATTGCAAAGAATAATTAATTCTTATAAAACCCATAACAACACACGGACTTTGCGACTCACCCACCCATCTCTGGCTGGTGTAGCAATGAAACTGCTGGCACATTTGCAAAGCTAAGCAGGGTCCAGTATAGTTTCAAACTGGATGGGGGAACCGCATGTTGAGATTCCTGCATGGCAGGCGGTGGACTTAAGACGACCATCAGGGCCCCTTCCAACAACTCTATGAGTCTAAGACTGTGAGACAAGGGGCTCCACTGTGCACATCTTGTCCCACAGCCCCACAACAGCCTAAGCTACCACTGACATACATAGGTAAAGGTAAAGATACCCCTGACCGTTAGGTCCAGTCGGGGACGACTCGGGGGTTGCGGTGCTCATCTCGCTCTATAGGTCAAGGGAGCCGGCGTTTGTCCGCAGACAGCTTCCGGGTCATGTGGCCAGCATAACTAAGCCGCTTCTGGTGAACCAGAGCAGTGCACGGAAACACCATTTACCTTCCTGCTGGAGCGGTACCTATTTATCTACTTGCACTCTGACGTACTTTTGAACTGCTAGGTGGACAGGAGCTGGGATTGAGCAACAGGAGCTCACCCTGTCACGGAGATACAAACAGCCGACCTTCTGATCAGCAAGCCCTAGGCTCTGTGGTTTAGACCACAGCGCCACCCGCATCCCTTTTTTACTGACATACATAATCAGCAGCAAACCCAGTTCTGCCTTTGCATAACATGCAAAGCAGCAAGTTGAAAGTCCCAGGTTCGAAATGGTATATAATGAGCTAAAGAAAATTGTTATGCACAGGTACTGATTTAAAAATACTTTTGTTAAAAAAACCAGATGCCTTTTTACTGGGTATAGTGAATGAAGAGATACCAAGTGAAGATAAAAGACTGTTTATGTATGCAACAACTGCGGCAAGAATTCTTTTAGACCAAAAATGGAAACAAGAAGTACCAACGAAAGAATAGTGGCAGCTGAAGATGATGGACTTTGCAGAACTGGTGAAGCTGACAGGAAAAATCTGAAACCGGCATGATCAAGTATTCTAAAAGGACTGGAGTAAATTTATACGATATCTGAAAGATTATTGTAAGCAATTTACATCACTAGCAGGATTGTCTGAAGACTTGTAATGAGGGATTTTCTATCTTTATTTAAATTTTGAGCCATTTTGTAATGAGTGTAATTAGAATTGGAAAATGTACAAAATGCAATTAATTATAAAGGTTAATTTTGAAAGCCATGAGGCAGGCGGGAAGGGAGTCGATAGGTTCTAAAGAGCCAAAGCAGTAAAGTGGATAATGATGATGTGAATGTATAATATTAAATGGAACACACACACACACACACACGGCATCTTCAGGTAGGCTTGGGGGCATAGAAAACAACTCCTAGGGGCTGTAGGGGCTTTGGCCCCCACAATAAAATATTTGCGGGGGCTCGGCCCCCACAAAGTTGACGGACATTTCCATTCCCATGGTGTGTGTGCTCATGTGATCGATTATGCACGGATGTTACTGGTCCAGAGATGGAAAGAAGATAAAGTCCCTACCTGAGAAGGAAGGCAAATCAAGTTGATGGATTCTGCCAAAATGGCTAAAATGACCTATAGAATCAGAAATCAGGAAGACCAAAAGTTTAATAAGGAATGGGGAAAATTTATAACTTATCTTAAAGACCATTGTAAACAGTTAGAATCATTAGTGGGATTGGAATATCACTTGTAGTTAAATGGTGAATTTTGGATACAATGGAGAGATAAA
This sequence comes from Lacerta agilis, assembly GCF_009819535.1. Classification (NCBI taxonomy): domain Eukaryota; kingdom Metazoa; phylum Chordata; class Lepidosauria; order Squamata; family Lacertidae; genus Lacerta; species Lacerta agilis. Next base: position 67,050,282 of record NC_046316.1, on the reverse strand, counting down.
AGATCTGGATTATTATAAAAGATGCAGGAGGAAATGAAATGAGTAACAGTGTAGGCTCCACAAAGGGGAGGAGGGAAGTCCAAGAGATTCCTTGGAATCTAGTTTTTATGTTGGATATGTGACTGTAAAATTTCAGTCTGAAAAACCAAATAAATAAATTTCTTTTAAAAAAAAGATTATGCAGGGCAGGGTTTACGTGGCCCCCCAAATATTTTTATTCAAGTTGGCACCCCTGTTTGGGAGATGCCCCTGTCTGAAATCCTGGAGAGCTCTGTAAACAACAATGAGCTATGTGGACCAATGTCCTGACTCGGAACAAGTGGGAGATACTTATGTTTCCCATCTCTTCGTTACCGCTGCTTCTTTTCCTATAACTTTCTCCCCAAAGGAGACAAGTAGAACGCACGACTGCAATCTCCTCGGGGCCAAGACCCAACCTTTTGCTTCTTCTGTTCTCCTGCAAAGCGCTCGAGAACAGCAGCATCGCTCAGTAGGAGGAAAACTCTCCGGAGACTCTTTCCGCTTAGAGAGCTCCCTCCCCCTCGGTGCAAAGCGACCTCTCCAACCCGCCCCTGGGGCTGTTGCCGGAGTGACCCGGGAGGAGGAGGAGGAGGAGGAGTGGGGTGGGGAGGAGTTAATAACTTTCAGTTTAGGGCATTATGGGAAAGCAGGGCGAGCAGCTGGGAGTTCACCTGTGCTTGCGGGGGGGAGGGGGGAAGACCCGCACAGGGCACGGGGCTTCGAGCCACCCGGGGTGGGGAGCGGCTCTCTGGCAGCCATGGTGAGTACCCCCGAGGGGGAGCGCGGGCTTGGTTGGGCTGACACAGCTCCGAGGCTCCGGGGAGCCAGGAGGAGGAACTACCTGCTGGCGCCAGGTGAAGCAGCCTCCGCGCAGGAGAGAGGCAGGTCGGGCAAGGCTCGCCCTTGAAAAGCGCACAGAACACCTGCTTGGCTTTTCCTGGTCCTTTTTTTTTTTTTTTGCAAGGAAACGGCAACAGGACGCGCAGTTTGCAGGAGTTGAGGGGTCGGTCGGTTGCCCAGGGGGCTTTTCTCTTTCTGGGCTTGAACCGGCTATTATAGAGTTAAGCGACCCCCCCCCCTTTCCGTGTTCTTTCCCCCCGTGCGCGGGTATTGAACGCGCGCGCCTTCCCTTTCTGACATTGCAAGGGAGGAGAGGGCAAGAGTTGGGTGGCGCATATCTTCCTCCACCTGTTGCAGGTTCAGGGTCAAGGGGGCGGGGAGATAAGCGCCAAGTGCTGCAGGAACCGGGACCACCGCACCCAGTTTCTGTGTTCAAGCCCAGCCCTCATTCCCTTCCACTCAATTCAACAGAGGGATGTTGGGAACAAACTTTGCTGGAGCAGTGGTCAGCACAAGGTACTGTCCCTTAAATAAATCCCCTGGAGCGCTGTCAACAATAGGGGAACAAAACCTGATTTAAACTTGCCCCAAAGAACTAAAACAATCAAGTGCCATTTGGAAGTTGTGCAAGGGGTATATCAGGAGAGGGCTGCCATCTTTTAACAGCTGTGTGACAGGCAGATTTCCATCAGGGGCAGTCCCTCCTTCAGCTTTGAATGTACAGGGATGGCGAAAGCTGTACCTGACAGGTTTCCGTCTATCATGCAGGTATGAAGAGCAAGGGAATGCCACACCTATTTTAGAAAAAAAAAGTTAGCAAAGGGTTTCTCCCCCTCTCCAGCTAAGGTTTGGACGGGTTATTTTATTCTCTTTGTACTTTGGGACTCTAGAAACTGCTATACAATGATACAGGAATTTATTGCAATAAAACTTCCCTGGTTGGGAGTGGGATTAATTGGGAAGGTCTTACTTCACTATCTGGGTTTGGGAAATCATCACAGGTCAGAAAGGAACCTTCTTCTAGCTAGAAATGCCTCACAACCTCAAAGAGTTTTCTGACAGTAGTGCCGTGTGCCTTGTCTCACTTGCTCGAGACATCTACACCTGCCTGATTTGCATGCACCTTGGTGTGGTGGCTCCTCGTTTACTCTGAGCTTCTGCTTGTGGTATGCTGTGGCCTGCATTTAACCCACAGAGGGGATCCTTCAGAGTTTGGACCTTTGTGGCGATCCCCTGATTCCAGATGCAACCCTAACCCCACTTATCTGGGCCTGACCTCTGAGCGGATGTGGCTTAGTTATTTGCTAAAACTAAAATCCATTTTACCTGCAAAGATAGGGGGGCAGAACAGGGCCAATGCATTAATACTGCTCAGTGTGAAAATGTTCAAGGATAAGCAAGTAAAACAGCTCATCTGTTGAGCAACGAATGAGGTGGCCAAGAGTTTAGGGTGCCTGACGACATTCCTGAGCTCAAATCAGGTTCCTCCTGGCTCCACTCTTAATGGGTGACCCCTTGGCCTATCCACTTCATTGGTATGTGTAGTACATTTCCTTTGTAGGCTTACTGTCAGGTGGATTTTGACCCTCGATTTGCATGTGGTTTCAGTTGCCTCTTGCTCTCTCCCTTTTCATATTGACTTTGCTTTGTGTAGTTCAAACAGGCCCTTCAATTAATGGTAATGTGAGTAGTTTTATCTAAAATACTAAATCAATGGGAGGCTGGGTGGAGCCAACTTATTTGCTTTTCTAAAGCAACAGCCTGGTGACGGCTTTCCAAGAGATTTAATCCACACCCTTGGTTAATCCACACCCTTGTTCCACTTCGCTTCAGAAGGGACCCAGCGCAGGGACACCTGCTGTGCGTATAGAAGGCCCCAGGTCCCATCTCCTGGTCTGACTGGGAATGCCCCCAGTCTGAAATCGTGGAATGCTACCAGCCAGCCAGTATATGGCAGCTCCCTACTTTTTCCTCTTTCACGGTTAGGAATGGGAGAGAAGGCAATCACTTTCCTCTGGTTGCAAAGCTGCCTGATAGCAAGCCAGATCATTGGTTCATCTAGCTCAGTGCTTCTCAAACTTGTTGTTGGACTACAGCTCCCATCATCCTGGACCACTGGTCCTGCTATCTGGGGATGATGGGAGTTGTAGTCCAACAACAGCTGGGAATCCTCTATACCAGGCATAGGCAAACTCCAGATGTTTTGGGACTACAAACTCCAGATGTTTTGGGACTACAATCCTCTATACCAGGCATAGGCAAACTCCAGATGTTTTGGGACTACAATTCCCATCATCCCTGACCACTGGTCCTGTTAGCTAGGGATGGTGGGAGTTGTTGTCCCAAAACATCTGGAGGGCCGAATTTGCCTATGCCTGTTCTATACATCTGGTCCTTCCAGATGTTGTTGGACTCCTTATCCCTCACCATCAACTCTGCTGTTGATGGGGCTGAGTGGAGAAGTAGTCCAACAAGTTCTTGAGGGCCACAGCTTCTCCATCCTTGGTGGGTAGTGATTGGCAGCAGCTCTCCACGGCCTCAAGCAGCAGTTTCTCCCTACTTGGAGATGTCAGTGATTGAACTCAGGACCTTCTGCGTGTTTCACCATTGAAAAATGGGCCCTCTCTGCTGTTGCATGTAGGCCTGAAGTCCCAATGTGGTGTCTCTCCCAGTTTTTGGCTTTTGTGTGGTTTAGTTGGAGGGACACTTGGCTGTTTGGTCCTTGTGGGTTTTTTGTGGGGGGCATGTATAGCTATGTTTCTTGTTGCCTTTTCAAGTGTGTGTGGGACAGTCTAAGCATCATCCATTTGTTCTTCTGTGAAATGGGGTATTTTCTGGTGTCCATGACAGTTTCTTGGGTTTCCAGCTGTGTCCCATGGCCCAAAACTCTGCAGCATAGCTGTCAAGTTTCGGATTTGAAAATAAGGGATCAGCAGTCTCACCTATCCCATCAAAACAGGACAGGAAGCAGCAGCTGCTCAAAGGCAGCCAGGATCCGCCTGCCAGCTAACCCTATTGGCCTGCTGAGGGGCTCGGCGGCAACGGATAGGGGCCTATAAGCGGGAAACGGCTCCCACTTGCTTTCAGGGATCAGGCTTTTCTCTCCAAGTAGGTGAGGTCTTCCCACCCAGTCCCTGGCCAGCAGGGGAGAAGCTGCTTCCATTAAAAATGGGAAATTTAAGGGAAATAAAAAATAAGGGAGAGCAGCGGGAAACTGCTTAAAATAAGGGAGAATCCCGGGGAAAACAGGATATTTGACAGCACTGCTCTGCAGACCCTGCATGTAAATTGGATAACAATGGTTGCTGATGCAGTTTGTGTGGGGAGGAAGAGACCACCCTGCCTCACTAAGCTGCTTATATCTTTCCAACTGCAGGGAAACACCCAGGGTTGTGTTTAAACTCTTTGCCACTCGGTGTTCCAGAAGTCCAGTGTGACTCCAGAATCCGTGATAGGTTAGCTGAGGCTAGAGGGGAGGATTTACAAAGAACCATATCTTTTTTTCCTGTATGCATCGACCGTGTGTCAACTCCTCGTCCCTTTACTTGTGCTCTAAATGCTCCCCGTCCTTAAGCAGCTGCCAAAGATGTGGGGCAAAGCATTGTGTGATGAAATCGGGACATGGGCTACATTTTATGATGTGCTTTATGGCGTGGAGAGCTCGTGTGGCAGAGTGATTAGACTGCCACACTAGGACCTGGGAGACCAGGGTTCAAGTCCCCACTTGATCATGAAGCTCACTGGGTGACCTTGGGCCTGTCACAGCCTCTCAGCCTTGCTTACCTCACAGGGTTGTTGTGGGAAATAACTGCAGAAAGGTGAACCATGTGTGCCTCCTTGAGCTCATTAGGGGTGGGGAAAGGGGGTATAAATGCAATGCAATCAATCAGTGTCATAGAGAGGGAGCATATGGCATGGGGCCAGTGCTTTTTTCTGGGGGGTATGCATACCGCTAAACATTTTGTGAATCTTTGTACTTTTGTCCATTTACTGTATTTATTTTTCCCTGATTTGAACTACAAAATGGTGATTTTCTTGAGTCAAAATGAGAGTACCCCTAAACCTTTTTTTTTTTAAAGCACTGCATGGGGCTTTTGTCAAAAACAGCAGCCTTTGTATTTTGCTGTTGTAAATGTGCACTCTTCTCCGAGAAGCACATATTTCTTGAGCAACTCCACACCTAAGCTAATATTTGAACCCAAGCCTTCTGGGTCCAGTTCAAACACATGGATTTCTCATTTCATCTGCTTATCCCTGGGCAACGTAGTGCAATGCTTTCAGGAAAGTGAACTTGCAAGAAAGTTTCCTAAGAATTTGCTGATCACTAGTTGTTCCATAAAACATCTAAACAATACATTTTTTTTTAAAGAAAAACACCCACTTGATCGGTGACTCAGATTGAAAGCTTCCGAACAACTGTGTGAAACTTTACAAGCCTATAGAAGAGGAAAGGTGGTCATGTTGGTCTGTAGGGAAAACTCACAAAGTCTATATTAGAGCAACCAAAATGTCATCAAAATAATGTGAAAGGTTTCAAGTTTTGGGTGGGGATTTTTTTTTTTTTTAAATAGAACTCTTGATCTGGCTAGGCTCTGTGGTTTAACCCACAGCGCCACCCGCGTCCCTTTTGTGACACTTGGCTCATCCTTATAAAGGTCTTGTTCTAATGTGAACGTTGAAATTTTGCAGACGCGTAAACTTTTATTAAAGTAAAATAAATCAAAATGTGCACGTTGCCTTATGAAACATTGACTCTTTTTGGAAAGGCAAGCCTCGGGGGAGGCTAAGGCAATCCCAGACATTTTCTGTAGAGATGTAGCAAAGGATTTATTTCCACTCGAGAGTGAGAACCATTGAACTTAGAACATTAGAAGAGCCCTGCGGGACCAGACCAATGACCCATCTAGTCCAGTACCCTGTTCTCACAGTGGCTGACCTATGGGAAGCTCACAGGCACTCCCCCATTGCCCCATGATGTGAAATTCTGATATTCAGAGGCATGCTGCCTATGACAGTGGAAGCAGAACATAGTTATTGTGGCCACAGATAGCCACAGGTATCCTTATTCTTTTGTCTATAGAGAAATCCCTGCATCATGTGGGAGCAAAGTCCATAGTTTAATTTTCTCAATACTGTTCATAATGTATACATGTCATTCATGGTTGCCCTTACTCTCATTTTCCCCACCCCTAAACTAGTACCCAACCCCCAAACTCCAAACCTTTCCTCACAAGGAGTTCCAGCCTCACAGTCATTTTGGTTGCCCATCTCTGTGTTTCTCAAACTTGGGTCCCCAGCTGTTGTTGGACTACAACTCCCATCATCCCTGCCAGCTATGGATGATGGAAGTTGTAGTCCAACAACAGCTGGGGACCCAAATTTGAGGAAACACTGTGTAGCACAAATGTTGTGTCTTTTTGTGTCAGGCTCCATCCTCAAACCTTAGTCAGCCAAGGAGAGGAGAAAAATCAGGCCTCCCTCTCTTCCTGTTTGCTCACAGTACCAGGTAGTCAGTGGTACTGAATGTGGAGATTTGTCTTAATATAAATTTCATTTAGGGAAAGGCTGGAGGAAACCCTTCTGGTCTGCCTGCTTGATAATTCACAGCTTTATATTAGGTAGTTGTTTGCTCTTTTACATATCAGCTGCCTGCCCTTTGATTATTCAAATAAATTTAGATTGACCAGAAGACATGGCCCTTTAGCTGCAGGGAACATGCAATCTCTGTAGGAGAGATAACAGAACAGGAACATACCGTAATAGGGGGGAAAGGTGTATGTGTGGCAGAGGGAGAGATGGAAGGACAACATAACCCTGTTGAATAAAACAGTTACTGCTAGGTAGTGCGATATAGCAATAGCAGTCTGTATATAACGTAGTTGCAATGATCTGGTCCTCTGTTATCAGGAACAATTTTGTTATGTATTGAAGTTCTCACCCTAGGCCACTAGGGGTGTTGTGTATATAGTTTCACTCTGCCCACCGTGACTGCAGTTCTCACTCAGGTCCACATGCAAATGAAGGATTGAGAGTGCCATTCACGGATTGGGTAGCTAGAGAGAGTTGTTACTGTTGCATGTTACTGAGTACTATGTAAGCAGGCTGGCTCAGCCCTTCAGTTCAGTTCTGTTCCAGCCTGAGAATAAACAGAGCTGCTTGGAGAATCACTGTGTCGTCTGCTATGTCTACCCACTACTTAATAAATTTATTACCTGAATTTACTGTGTCCTTGGATCCATATGACTCTTTTATTTAAAAACCGCTCTAATATATCAAAGCATATGTTCATTTGCCTGTTGTTCTTGATTTTGCTTTGCTAACTTCTGTCTTCCTTTTGCTGCAGACGACATACTGTGCAGCCCGCCCACCCCCCACCCCTGGGCCCTGTGTGAGGTTTTGCTGCCAGCCAAATGGCTTCTTTGCTTTCTCAAGGGTTTTGCAGCATTTAGTATGACCTTCCCTGGAAAGGAGCCACATGACTTGCTATATCTCAGCTATTACTTGTTAAAATTCCCCTTGCATATACCCAATTTCCAGGGGAATGTTGTGCTCTTCTCCATTGCCTGTCCTTCACTCTGTCATGGAAACATTATCTAATAAAAGAATTGTTCTGTTACTAAGCCTGGGCCCTTTTGAAGAGGCCCAAGTTATGCACCACATCAGCCAGTGAAGGTGGGTTGCGTAGGAGAGGAAGGTCAGACTCTGCAAGGTAGGCAGGAGCAGGGGTCAGCAAACTTTTTCAGCAGGGGGCCGGTCCACTGTCCCTCAGACCTTGTGGGGGGGCCGGACTATATTTTGAAGGGGGGGAAAATGAACAAATTTCTATGCCCCACAAATAACCCAGAGATGCATTTTAAAGAAAAGGAGGCACAGTGGAGGCCTTTAAGAAACATGGTTTATTTTATTTTACATGCATTTACACCTAGAGCCTTTAATGGAGGGGGTGCAGAACATTATGCCCCAAGCAGCGTTCAAAATTCGCCTGGAGCATTTTGCACCTAGCTATCGGCCACTTGTGAACAAGTGAAGATACCCAGGAGCTAAGGTGGTGCCTGATGCCTCTACCATCTGGAGGTGCATGCCTGGGGATCCTTGGATCTTGACGGTTTCCACACACTAACAACGCATCCTGTAGAACTCTATCTGTTATATTTTATCTGCACAATCAGAATGAATTTCAGGAACCAGTTGTTTTGAAGTATTTATTTTGTACTCATTGTGTTTCCAGTGCTGGGTTTTAAATCCATAAAATATAAAATACTATCTGATATGTTGCTTCTCAATCTGGCTTCATGCTGATTGGGGTCCTTATAAGCTGTTCCAAATTCATGTCTTGCTAAGGTGTGAACAGTTGTGTGTAAGGTCAGACAATCCCCACTGTCAACACTAACGAAAACTAATCCGACACTAGCGAAGTTGCACTGATTTGAGCTGCTGGGAAGGGGGAACTGTGAAACACACTAAAAACGCACACCTATGTATGCCAGTTTCCTTTGCCTCTTCACTCCCTTCTTGCTATTTCCTTAAGCCCCTGCTTTGGTGTGTGTTGTCTTTATTTAAGCTGCATTCATACATAAAGTCCAACTCTGATGTTGTTAAAACAAAATAAAATAAAAAAATTCCTTCCAGTAGCACCTTAGAGACCAACTAAGTTAGTTCTTGGTATGAGCTTTCGTGTGCATGCACACTTCTTCAGATAAGATGTTGATGTTATAAGAATGTGCTGTGGTGAGCTTCAGACTTGCCTGCCCCCCCTTTTTTACATACAAGGGGGAGAAGAGCTGAGACTTCCACTTGCAGTTTGGACAAAAGCACAAAAACTACAAACAAATGCAGGAAACCGTGGTTTGCACAAACTATGAACTCGGCTAGATTGGTAAAGAAAAGGCTTTTTATATGTGTTGTATATGCATTATAACACTGTGACACCAGATGCTGCAGTGGAGTTCTGTTTTGGCCAACACAATTTCTGATACAAAGTTTAAAATGCGTTTAACTGAAATGCTTCTTTGTTGTGTCTAGATGCAGCCTGTGTTTAGGCAGGAAACCAGGAAACCACAGTTTGCTCCTGGAGTGATATCCTGGCTTGTTAACAACTGTTGCCTGTGAAAATCAAAGTTTCCTTTGTTTGGACATAATGGAAAAGTGATGCTTCTTACAAATCCCAGATGGAAGCTTTAGTTCTCTTCCCCTCCCAGGAGAGGGTCACTGTAGTGCATTCTCATTACAACACATGGTTTCCAAGCTCTCTTCAGGGACAAACACAATTTCTTAAATTAATATGCAAGGGGGATTTTGAGGATAAGTGCACTGGTTCTTGCTGCCCTTGTCGCCGTTCCACTGACCTATTCAGGCCTCCTTCTCCTTCTTTTGCCATGACAGCTGATCTTGACCCTATGCTCTAGGAGGGTTTCCATAGCTATTGACTCTTTCACTTCAACCTACAAAGTCAGAATGTTGCAATCATTCTAAGGTTGGCCACTTCCCCCAGCAGATGGAATACTTATGCTGCTGAATGTGGGGCTGGAAAAATATAAAAAACAACTTGTCGCATAGCAGGGATAACGAAATTCTAGTCCTGCCTTTAGAGCTTGTTGATGTGCTGCTTGTACTAATAATGTGAAATGATCTGGAGAAAAAAATAGTGTTAACAGCAACAACAAAAACCCTGAATTTTTTGCTGCCCTGGTGGCTTTACTATAAGTAGCTGCTGTGTGTCTCCCATGGCAACAAGTGTCTCTTACGGTCTCTTCCTCCTGTCACCACCCACCTTCCATATACACAGCATATTGCAAACAGATAGCGTTACTTCTGTTTCAGAGATGCAAGGTGAAGTATCCCGTGTAGATGGATGAGCAATCTGACTGAGAGCCAGGAGCCCAAATTAATTTTGACGACTGTTACTTAATTAAGCCACTTGTATCTCCCTTTTAATTATGTCACTGTGATGCACGCTAGGAGAGGGAACAGGAAAGCACGCTGTGTTCTCTTGTTCGCTGCTTTGAACCTTTCCTCTTGGACCACACATTGATCGCCTCAGGCTGAGATATATTGTCAAACGGGTGAGATGTCACTGAACCCAAAGTGACTCAGTTCTTTAAATCAACTGAAACTTTTGCTCGGGGCCCAGGGAGACTGAGGCCTAGAGCACAATACAAGCTTAAGATCGCCAAGAACTGTTGAGGCCTATGCTACTGGTGTCTTTGAACTCAGGACTGAGTGGAAGATAGACAGGGATTTATGGGTTAGGAAGTGGGAAGTGGGCACACCCTCTTCAGATGGGCTTCCTGTTATATGCACCTACAGTAATTCTGTCTATCTTCCTGAAAAGCTGAGACAATCTCAAGTCATGTGCTTCATTCATCTTGGAGCAGACAGTGGCCTTTGTCATCATTAGACTAGAGCAGCAGTGCACAGCCTTTGGCCCGTGGCAGGGGTCTGAATTTGGCCCACTTGGTTATTTCCACAAACCACACCCACTTGTCTTGTCCCTGGTGTTGTATGTGATACGAAGTGGGAGATAGGTAAAGTTACAGCCTTCACTTCAATATAAACCGCGTGGAAACATTTTTCAAAAGGTTTGTTGTCACCTGCCGTCATAAGGACATTTGGTGATTGATGGGTAGCCCACAGGGCTTGTGGAGATAAGGATCCAACCTGCGAGGTTGGAAAAGTTTCCCATCCTTGGAATAAAATCTACATTAGGCATGGGGGAACCTATGATCCTGCTGTTGTTCTTAGACCACAACTCCCATCATTGCCATTGACCGTGTTGGCGAGGGCAAATGGAAGTTGCAGTCTGACAGAGGGCCACAGGTTTATGTTTATTCCTGGTTTATGTCATATAACAGCCAGTTTCCCCGATTTGCCATGAAACCTATTGCATGACCTTGAGCCAGTCACAATCAACCTAACTCAAAAGTGTTTTGGTAAGTGGACAATCCTAATGTATAACATACAGACCTTTCTGTAAGCAGATTGGGATAGAAAAGTGATTAACAGATACAAAATATTTGCTTTTTTTGGTACATCATGTGTTTTCCACTTGGGAAGTCATGCAAGATATGTTGCTCTTGGAGAAAAAAGTGGCATCCTCCATGGTGCTAAATGTATATTAAATAAAATGCATTCAATGAAACCCCAAATCCTGCAACTTTAGGTGGCCTGCTGCCCCACTCTGACTGAGGTGTGTTCTGAACAATCCTGTTCAAAATCTGGCGTCAACTTTTGATAATTGCAGTGTTGGCATTGGGGGTATTTGGGTTTACCCAGAGAGGTGTGTTCAGCAGTCACAGGTATGCACTGTTTTTCTGTTCTTTTATGGTGGTGTTTGGTTACTGCAGGCATGAACCTGATAAATAAGGCCATTGCAGGATATTCACCTGCGACCTGTGTAAAAAAAAAGCACAGTTGGTTACATGGGAAAACAATAAGCTGAAGATCTTTTGAAGGACTATTGACATGGCTCTGACTGGAAGCAACCAAATGTAGCTGAACTTGCGCAACACATGACAATTGCTGGTTTAAAAGTTCAGGAAGACAGCTAGTTGTGTTTGGTTAAAGTACGCAATCTATGCTATGATTTAACATTGCACCTGAATCGGCCTGGGGCAATCCTAGATTCTCTTGAAACCATTATTATTCATCATTTCCTGACCTTTAAGCATTTTCCTTGATAACAGGGCAGATAATTTTACCTCAAATACAGTTTTGTTATTGTAAGTTGTGTTGGTCTTTGTCTCAGTATTACCCCAAATGGTTTTGTTTACTCTAGATGAAGTTTATACTGCTCTTCAGCCGACAAGGGAAATTAAGACTCCAGAAATGGTTTATTACACTGCCTGAAAAAGAGAAGAAAAAGATCACCCGAGAAATTGTGCAGATTATTTTGTCTCGCAACCAGAAAACGAGCAGTTTTGTTGACTGGAAAGACCTCAAGCTTGTTTACAAAAGGTGTGAGTAGTTTTACAAGTCGTCTTTTTACACAAAGCATGTCGCTTCCCGTAGAAGCAGCACAAAGTAACAACAAAACAAAATCAATCTAGTTTGCGTTGGTGGGGTGAAATGACAAACAAGAAGAACACCATTCAAAATGTCTGTATTACTTACCACTAGTAGGGAAGCCTGTGCCCAGTGAATCCCACTAATTCCTGTCATAAGAAACATGACATGCTTGTTTATATCAAAGGATTAAGATTTTACACTGGGGGGGGGGATATTTTTCAGCCCAGTCCATTCTGGGCAACCTTCTGGGGGCTGCATGCCAATGGATGGGACCAGAAGCAGAAGTTGATAATGGAGCAATAAATGTAAATATATGTTAGGCTAGTTTCTATGCAAACTCTCACACACCTCTGTCCTGCATCCAGGCAAGCAAAAGGCACAATTGCGATTTCAAGGACAAATTCCAGCCATGCAGAAACATTTGAGGGTGCAAAGTAGGGCTGGTGAGGCCTGTGGTTTGGGAGAGAAGAGTCCCAAGGGCCAGAGAAAGAGGTCTGGAGGGCTGCATCCTTGTTATAGTTCTAATTTTAAGGAGCATTATTCAAGATAGCGGAGGTGGCAGATGCATCAAGGGAATGAAGTATTAAACAGGAAATTGAATCTGGAGCCAACTAATTTGTCTAGAGGAGGTGCATCGACATCCTCTGGCAGGATGACCCGGGGAGGGGGCATGATATGGAGAGAGTCCCAAGGGCCAGATAAAAAACGGCCACATTTTGCACCCGGGCCTCGGGTCCCCCACTCCTGCTTTACATCACTTAATTGGAGCCAGCATTTGAGATGAGGAATGAACATGGAGAGCACCTCCCTCAGATAATAAAATCTACTGAAGTGCCTTTTAAATGAATGGGCATCAAGAGTTGCCATTAAATGCTGGACTCGCAATGATTTTCATGGGATGCCAGTGCATTGATCTTCCTCTGTATTGTTCCACTGGGTATTTCTGAATGCTGGAGGCTGTCCCAGTTTTAAAGGAAAGCACAGAAATGTTCAAACTTTCTGAAGCTGTCTTTCTGAGCATTGTGTGTGAAAGAACGTTTGGAAGATCATAGCTCGACGGAACCTTGAAGGCGATATGATAAGACCATTGTTGCTTGTGGCTATAAAACAGATCAATCCCCTCCATATGTTAACAGGTTATGGTAAAGACAGTTTTTTGCCCTGTGTTGCTTGTGTTTCCCTTTCTAATTTGGGGGTTTGGGGGTGGGATGAAGACTGAGGAGACTGCTGTTTATTCTCTGGTGTTTATTCTCCAGCAGTGGGATGGCGGTGGTGAAATTTGTGAGGGCGATTGTGCAGAAAAAGACAAGTTAAACGCACTCCATGGACCTGATCCATGAACTCCCCTCATCCATATGCTATTTTGAAAGGGAAACCCAGACCCACACAGAAAATGACATATTTAATATAATTTGGAGTTTGGTCCTTGGTATGAAGTGCTACAAAAACGTATAAAACTTTTGTGCCCATATTGTGTAATGTAGCAGGGTGGGGAACAGGCCCCAGGGCCAAATCAGCCCTCTAGCCTGTCTGCCCTACCGTCAGAACTTGGCCCAGGCTGCATCCCTCACAGACTCTGCTGGGCATCTTCCCCTAGATCAGGGGTCAGCAACCTTTTTCAACCGTGGGCCGGTCCACCATCCCTCAGACCATGTGGTGGGCTGGACTATTTGGGGGGGGGGTGAACAAATTTCTATGCCCCACAAATAACCCAGAGATGCATTTTAAATAAAAGGACACATTCTACTCATGAAAAAACACGGTGATTCCTGGACCGTCCATGGGCCGGATTGAGAAGGCAATTGGGCTGCATCCGGCCCACGGGCCTTAGATTGCCTACCTCTGCCCTAGCTATTCTGCCTTGCTGCAATGTGTCCTTGAACTGTGATCACTCTTGCTTGCAGAATAGAGGATAGAGAGTGGTGTTGTCTGGCCTTTCCTACTTTTGCCACACCCACCACTGATATGTGGCCCTCAGAAGGCCTACCCCCATGAGGGAATGTGGCCCTTGGATTGAAAAAGGTTCCCCTTCCCTCCTATAACAAGATAAAAAAAATACATATGTCAGTGCTTGTAACAAGGGGGAAATGTTTTTCTGTGACACAGCCTTCAGTTCTTTCAACAGCTGTTGTCCTTATCCAAGCTTAAGGTTACAGAAAAGATGTGTGAGGACCAGTGCTTTTTTCTTTCTTTCTAAAAAAATGTTTGGGGGTACTCTCATTTTCCTACTCATATTGAAATACGGCCCCTCAATGAGGCCAAATTTGATTCACAAAATGTTTAGGGGTATGCGTACCCCTGCGTACCCCCCAGAAAAAAAAGCACTGGTGAGGACAGTCATAAGGCTGAGTGGGCAAGTCACACCCCAGCATCTATATGCACTGTGACCATTATTCCCTTCCACCTGTGCCTTTGAGAAAAAGGAGAAGATATAATACCTGCCCTGTATGAAAGCATCACGAAAAGGAACACAATTATAATAGCATCGGATTATATGCTGTGAGAGATTTATGTGATAAATAGCAAGCTTTTATTTCCGATTCCATTATCTTTACTTCTGATTATTGCACAAAAAACTGTCCACGTTTGCATATCTGAAATTATGTTCATCCTGTCATTTTCATTAGTGCTGGCAAGGAAGTCAGATGGATTTATATGAAAGGCCTAATTAATTAAGGGCTATTCTCCTTGCTTTTGAGATAAATTGACTCATTATGTGGAAAAGCAACCGGGGGAAAAATATTTCAGGGTAACTGACCGTGTAAGGAGCATTAATATTAATGCTGATAGGTCTCAATATATTTTCATATTTTTAAATTTCAGGTATGCTAGCTTATATTTCTGCTGTGCAGTTGAAGAGCAGGATAACGAACTCTTGACCCTAGAAGTTGTCCATCGTTATGTAGAGCTACTGGACAGATACTTTGGCAATGTAAGTTTACTAGGTTTCCCCCGGAAACACCTGCCTCTGCTTGTTTTCCTTGTCAGATATTTGTCGAGTGTTGTCTGTTGTTTCTTCTGTCTACAGAGCTGACTCGAGATTCCCTGCAAGGTTTGTTTGTGTTTTGTTTTCAGGATAACAGGTTTTGGCCATTTTCTGTAAAGATACTCTGTTTCAACTGAAAAGAGTTCTTGGAAAAACTTTGCTATGAAAACAACCACCACCACCTCTGGAGGGCCATGGGTCCTTCCCAAGTCTGAAGCGTAGGAAGCCCAGTGATTCTCAACCTGCTGCTATTCTTGGACAGAGACAACCTGGCCAGTTATCTGTGCTCTGGTAATCGAGTCTAGAGCATTGACTACTGCAATGCTTTTAATGTAGGGCTGCCTTGTAGCTTTCACAGAGTTCTACAATTTCATTGTGCCTTTATATTGGAACTCACTTTTTCATTTCATTGAGAAAGGTGGGAGAGAAATCCACAGGATAATTTAATGCATAAATAGCAAGAGGCTCCTGTTAATTAGGAAGGTCTTTCATTCCACAGACCGCCTCTTTTGCAGCAATAAAATCCGCCAACAGCTGAGAAACATCCCACTCCAGCTTTCTGGTATTGCAAAGCCACCTCCAGGGCTGTTTGCCAACCCCCCACCCCACCCCCATTGCCTGTCTGTAGGCTGATTATTTGCCTCTCTGGTCCTCCACATACAAATAAGGCTAAGCCTTTATAAAAGTCAGAGCAGGAGGAGAGAGCAAAAACAGCCGGGAGCATAAATGGAGATAAATGGGCAACTGAGCAAAGTTCACGTTGAAACATCTGGGGCTGGGTGAAGCTGTTTTTAACTGGAAGGAAGACATGATTAGCGGAAATGCTAAAACAACTTGGAAATCGCCAAGAAAGACAAATGTGTTACAGAAATAATGGTGAGCATGAATAAATACGACACTTAAAAAAAAAAAATAGGTACACATGCACACCAGTGAGTTTTGGAGTAAAAATTAATTCTGGCTTTCCTGCACAGGGTACATTATAACTATGACACCCCACAACTGCTTTTGCATGGTGTTGTCCATGCCCCTCTACAATAGTTTGGCTGTCTTCCCCTGCAATAGCTTCTCCTCACCCAGTACTCAAAGAGCCTCTGTGGTGTAGTGGTTAAAATGCAAGACCAGGACGTGGGAGACTAGGGTTCAAACCCCAACTCAGCTCATGAGGTGATTTTGAGCCAGTCACTGTCTCTCAGCCCACAGGTATATGATTTGGAAAGTGGGGGAAAACCATGTACAGTGGTACCTTGGTTGTTGAACAGCTTGCCTCCCCAACAAATCGGCTCCTGAGTGCTGCAACCCCGGAAGTGAGTCTTCCAGTTTGCAAACGTTTTTCGGAAACCGAACATCCAACGTGGCTTCTGCGGCTTCTGATTGAGTGCAGGAAGCTTCCTGCAGCCAATTGGAAGCTGAGCCTTGGTCTTCGAATGGTTCCGGGAGACAAACGGACTCCCGGAACGGATTAAGTTCGACAACCAAGGTACCACTGTATGCCACTTTGAGTACCATGGAAGGGAGGTGGGATAGAAGTCAGTTAGTGAGTGGCAGAGAAGTTTAAAAATCAGTTTGGGCCATTAATGGGGTAAACCGTTCTGGGAAATCTAACTGAATAAATGCACTGGGCATTTCTGGAACACTGCAATGCCTGAGGTGCCAGAGTATGATGAAGTCAGTTTAATATAAAGGTTTGGCACTGTTTTGGTCTAACTCAGGGTTTCCCAAACTTGGGTCTTAAGGTGTTTTGGACTACAGTTCCCATCATCAGTGACCACTGGTCCTGCTAGCTAGGGATGATGGGAGTTGTAGTCCAACAACAGCCAAGTTTGGGAAACCCTGATTTAACCCTATACCTATAGGACAAAACTGAGTGAAGGATAATGCAAACCCTGAGTGAAAGGTCAGAGGTAACTTGGTGCACGTGTGTGCAACTGAAAAGGAACTTGGTGGTTAAGGAAGTAAAATGATCATGGGATGCTGCCTCGCCTTTGAAATATTATCATGTTGAAACCTCCTTAATGCTTTCAGTCCTGTGTTTCCATTGTTCTCTGCCTGCCACCAGGGTGCACACACAGAACAGTTTTTTGATGAGGCTGTGCACATAACCACACTCAATGCTGTAATAAGTGTGCCTGAATATTTCTCTCTGTAATCCTTACCAGGTGTGTGAACTGGATATTATTTTCAATTTTGAAAAGGCGTACTTTATTCTTGATGAGTTTCTGATGGGAGGGGAAATTCAAGAGACTTCCAAAAAATCTGCAGTGAAAGCTATAGAGGATGCTGATATGTTACAAGAGGTAAGAAGAGGTAAGAGAGATATGAGAGAAGCTAAATCCAGGTCTCTCTCACTCTCTCGTTATTTTATTTTTTTCTCTTGATGCCCAGGTTTATTGCTTGAGCTGTAGGTCACAACCAAATGAAGTCTACAAATGCCAGGTGAATGGAATAAGGCAGACCACAAAAATATACAAAGCTACAAACAAACAAAACCCCCATTAAAATAAAATATCCTTAAAACAGCCTTTCCTAACCTGGTTCCTCCAGATGTTGTTGGACTCCCCCACTCCCATCTGTCCTAGCCAGTGTGACCAGTGGTTAGGGATGATGCACAATGT
The DNA here is from genome assembly GCF_009819535.1 of Lacerta agilis. Classification (NCBI taxonomy): domain Eukaryota; kingdom Metazoa; phylum Chordata; class Lepidosauria; order Squamata; family Lacertidae; genus Lacerta; species Lacerta agilis. The sequence goes on along the minus strand of NC_046316.1, from coordinate 67,032,816 downwards.
AGTCTTAACAACTGGAAGAAACAAGGTTGGTGAAGACCGATTTAAACAATCTTCATTGTAAATATTCATTCATACAGTGTAAAGTTGATTCCCCCCCTCCCGCCCCCGCCCCCCCCCGGTGCAGGAACAAATGATGCGGCTCTTCCAATAATTTGCTTGATTTTATTTGCTAATAAATGTTCTGCTGACTAAGTCAAAAGTCAAAGAGCATTAGGAGGTGCATGTTTTACAGCCTATTTTATCCATGTTCACCGAGAAATCTCATGGAGTTCAGTGGACTTATTCCTAAGTAAATATCCTTTGGTTTTCTGGTGTAAGTAGCAGCTTACTGGTAACTCTTGCAAATTATAAATAGCAGACAGGTGGGCAAAAAGATCACTGTTTCTGTGTGATTTCCTACCCGCATTTGGCATTCTGTAAACCCTGGCTCAAGCTATTCAGAAGCGCTTTGTGTTGGTTGTTTTTCTTATAAAAAAAGAAAAAGTGACCATCAGTTACTCACACCGTTTGCTGAATCCTTGATGGAATGTTCATTTCAGCCCTTTTAGTGTCTAAAAAGTGCTTGGCTATTTTTACTGATTTATTTTGCGCAGCAAAACGGAAGCATAAATAGCTGTCTGCGGCAACCTCTGTTTTGGGCCGAAAACAGACCTTGTGGTAAATCCCTCTTTGAGAGAGAATAGGGCAGGCATAGGCAAACTCGGCCCTCCAGATGTTTTGGGACTACAATTCCCATCATCCCTGACCACTGGTCTTGTTAACTAGGGGTGATGAGAGTTGTAGTCCCAAAACATCTGGAGGGCCGAGTTTGCCTATGCCTGAAATACGGCCTGTTATTCAAAAGCCTTGTGGGAGTGCTGCTCCCTCTTTAAACAGTCAAATATGGCGGACATGAACTGAAAGTGCCAAGAATAAATAAATGCTAAGGGAGATGTTTTTGGCACCTTTGCTCTGATCAAGCTGGTTATGGATAATAAGCCAGCGGTATTCAACGCTTCACTTATGTGCCACAGAGTGAATATCACTGGAATAAGCTAGCTGTGGTAATTGCAACTGCTGGCTGTGCAAAATAGGCAGTTAGACAGAGAGAGCACAATCCAGAACATATTACAAATTCCTAAGGACCTGTTCATACACTAAAGTTCCTGCCCATCAGAGTGGCTAGCCTTCCCAGGCAATGCATTTTGTGTGGATGGAAGTAAAAAGGGATCTAAATGTGTAATATTGGGACATAAAAACGTAAGAACCACCTGCGGGGATCAGGCCAGTGGCCCATCTAGTCCAGCATCCAGTTCGCACAGTGGCCAACCAGATGCCCGTGGAAGGCCTGCAAGCGAAACCTGAGTGCCACAACACTCACCCCTTCTGTGGTTTTCAGCAACTGGTATTCAGAAGCATACTGCCTCTGGTAGCAGTAGAGCATATCCAGCTACCTTTGAAGCCGCTGATAGCCCTTATCCACCAGGAGTTTGTCTAATGCTTCTAAAAAAAGCCATCCAAGCTGGTGGTCATCACTTCCTCTAGTTGGGAGCAAATTCCATAGCTTAGGTATGATCTGAGTGAAGAAGTACAGTCAAACCTTGGTTCCTGAAGGCCTCTGTTACTGTATGTTTTGGCTCCCGAACGCCAAAAACCCGGAAGTAACTGCTCCGGTTTTTGAACGATTTTGGGAAGCTGAACAGCTTCTGGGGAGTTCCCCCCTTTTTTCTCTATTGACTTTGCCGACCGCCCTTTGATCCTTGGTTGTCAAACGTTTTAGAAGTCAAATGGTCTTCCAGAATGGATTACGTTCGACAACCGAGGTTTGACTGTACTTTTTGCTGGCAGTCATATTCATTGGACCTCCGTGAGTTTTGGTGTTATGAGACAGGGAGGGGAAAAACCATGGGTACTTTTATACAAAAGTCCTGAATTGTGTAAGCTCTCCTTAGGCTGGTTGCTGCATCTGTTTGATCATTTTGGTTGGGCAAAATGCCGGTCTCTTGGACTGGGATATCTTTGAACCCTCAGCCAACATGATAACAGGAGTTGGTGGGAACCGTATCCATGACTCTGTGGATAGTGTGTCACATTTATCCCTGAGGTCATGTATATCCAAAGAAAGTCAGGATGCCTCATGGGGAAAATGTCTTCTGTGAGATTCAGCCCTAAGTGTGGTGGGAATCAATGTAAATGTAGCAGTTAGGACAGTAAAATGGGTCTCAGACACACTTTAGGGTTTTAGGATTTATTTATATATACCTCCTCCCATATAGATAGATATCTCACACATGCATGGAGTAGTGGATTTTTGAACCCTGTGATTTTTGAACCCTTGGCTTGATGGACAGCCCACCTGGCTGGGAAACTAAGCTGGAGAGGGGAATTAGTCTACTTATGCAAGTACAGTATTCATACTAATTCTGTTAATGATCTCCAATTAGCTTCGCAAATTAGCTGCAGTGCTCTAGATGTTCATAATTTACAAAGCACCTCTTGGTACCGAACCAATTGCCTTGCTGTCACATTATAGTCTATGCGTAATTTTAATAACTGAGTTAATAGCTTGATTGTTCTTTGTTGCAGACAATGGAAGAATATATGAGCAAGCCTGCCTTCTAACTAGAACCTACATAAACAGAAAACGAGGCTGCATACCAATGGTATATGTAAAAATCTGCCTGCTCCTGGATTTTATTTAAACAATGAACCCCTCCCATCTCAAACCCCCCTGAAGGGAGCTGCCTATGCAATAGTCAAGATGAAGGTCAGCCACAATAGCGCAAACATGTGTTCTATTTTATATGAGCATGATAGTAAACATTCTTGGCTGTCCTGATTGAATGTTTGTTTTTACGGCAATTTTTAGCTACCTGCCTTTCACTTCCAAGAAACGGATACTAGAACACTTGAAGGATATATTTATATGATTTGGGTCAGTTTTTCACCAATTCAGTGTAATTTTGTAAAATAATAATAATAATGAACCAACCAACCAAAAGCATTTATTTTGAATGTGGTCATTTTTCTTGGATTAATAATAACCATTTTGCAAAAATGTTGAAGTGTTGATGATTTCTCATTTTTGGATTGCTCTGAAAGCAGGCTTCAGTGCCAGATTTACATATAAGCTAAACAAGCTATAGCTTAGCGCCCCACTCTCTTGAGAGCCCCCCTTCCCTCAAAAATTCACTATTAATGTACTTCTTCTTAATTTCAATTCAACAATTACTTTGATAAAATACATATTTTGTTATGTGCAAATGGCTTTAGATACCTATTAGGTCCATAAATTACCATATAGCATACATTCAACACAAAAAACAGCGACAATTTGTTGTTGACAAAGGACAGCTGGACATAAAAAGGGCCCCATTACCTTCAATAGCTTAGGGCCTCATCAAACCTAAATCTGGCCCTGGCAGGCTTAATTGATTTGTCAGTGTGATTAGTTATAATGAGAATGTTAATACGCCGCATGCTCCCCTCCCACCACACAAAAAATACATTTTTCGCAACTAAGATAGAACTAACGTGGGACTGTATAATGGGTTGTATCCCAAAAAGTCATGCTGCAAGCATGAGGACTTGTGCTTGAATAATGGAACTTCTCTTCTCCCCTGCCCACCCCCACCCCCCAAATCTCTGGAGCAGAGAGGGAGGAAAGGTTGTAGAATAGTAATTGTCAGAGCCCTCCTTGGAATAATGATCAATTAATTGCCTGGAACAGAAGTGGCAAAATGTTCTCAGTGAGGCCCCTTCTCTTAGTTCACCCACCTCTTCCTCACTGCTGTTGCCATTACCCATTTGCTTCTCTCTCCCTCTTGGTCCAGCCCACAGAACTTTTTACAACCTGGTGGGGATGGGAGGGGGGGAAGCAAAATTGATTTGAAAGCTGGCATGTTCCAGTGCAAAGAGTGTTGGATGTGAATCATGGAACGCAAAGCTCAAGTCTCTCTGCTCAGCTATTATTTCAATTGATGCCTTGGGCAAATCACTTCCAGTCTTGTGTTCGTAACTGTGAAAAAGAGGAATTGTTATGATCTCCTTCCTAGGTTCCAGGAGAGGCAGTGTGGGTAGTGGCTTGTGGATCAGGGAGATCTGGGTCCAAATCAGCTTTCAGTATGAAGCTTGTGGAGCAACGTTGATCCAGTCACTATTTCTCTGCTTAACCTGTCTCTGTGGGTTTGTTGTGAGAGGGAAAATGGGCCAACCCCTTAATGGGTCACCTTGAGCTCCTCGGAGGGAGGATGGAATGCAAATGTTAATAATGATGGGCCCCGCTTGTAGCTTCCAGAAGCATCATATAACTTCATGCATCACTTCTTTTCTTGCCGCTGTTATCTAAATTCTCGGGAGAGCCTGTTCTGCGGTTTTAGCATAATGCTGCCCTTGGAAAAAAAAACAAAACCCAAACCCCTTCCATCTGTTTCTTCCGTATTATGTCAAAAGAGAGCTTCCAACTTCTTGTGGTTTTTTTGTTTTTTTTTTAAAGGGCTGTGCATAGTTCCCTATAAATAACTACAGATTAACATTTGGTGTGTTAAAATGTGCAGATGCTTATTCATGACTTGGAAACAAAGTCCATGTGTTTAAGTAAAAATGGATGATGGAAGCCTGAACTCGCTGACAGCCAAGGAATGATTAAGCAAAAGTAGGACTGCAGCAGATATTTTTAGTGGAACTGTGTCAATACGCCTTTTTAGCTTTTCCTCTTTTTCAGAACTGTAAAACTGTGGGCTGGAACACCCTTGTTTTGTGAGTTGTTGGGAGCGGAAGTCCTGAATCTGTCATCACGATATTCAGGATGCATTTCCAAAAGACGTCTGCAGTTGCCCTCTGCTTCAAAAGTGACAGCATCATATGTTCTTAACTATGTTAGTTAGATAAGCACAATAAGCAGAACTTACCCTTTGGGTGAATTTTACAGGTGCACATTTTCCCTGACTTCATATGAGAATGTAAAACCACAGGCTTAAGATATGAGGTGACAGGTCTGCCATCATTTGACTTATCATGCCAAAAGAAAGGAGTTTAGGGCTTCCTAGACTTCTCACTGGTTTGTGAATTTGGCCTCTTTCAACTGCCCAAATCTCAAATAGCTAAGAAAAACAAGCCAGAAATCTAGGAAGTCCCCAACATCTCCCTTTGGCATGGTGGTATGCTTTTGCCAGTCTCTCTTTCAAAATAAAACAAATTGAAATGGATCCATCAAAGTGAGAGTGAGATTGCAGTTCCTTGGACAAGAAAACTGTGTATTCTAGAAAGAGAAGAAAGAAAGAAAGAAAGAAAGAAAGAAAGAAAGAAAGAAAGAAAGAAAGAAAGAAAGAAAGAAAGAAAGAAAGAAAATAAAATTGCCTGTGCCAATTATCTGGGAGTCAGGGGAGGGAAAAAAGAGAAATAATTTAACACACGCATACCCCTATTTTCAATTTGCTTCTTGTTAATTTCAAAGTATGAGTCTGAATCTATGTGCATGCTAAAATGTTGTTCTTATGATAGGATGCATGACCAAGTCTTTGGTGTGGGAGAAGGGAGGTGTAATGGGCACATCACACAGTTCTCGATTTCCTGATCACCTGGTTCGGACATGACACCTAATTGTGACATTAAGCCACAATTAAAGTAAATTGGCTTCATGCGAGCAAGCAGTGGGTGCACACTGCTGAAACTGCAGGCACTTGGCTTCTCTACTGCTGCTGTGCTGCCATGGTTTAGCTTGTCATATTGTCCAAACCCAGGCACATGACCCGTCTTATCTCCAAAGGAGGTTTGTTCTTGGATTGGCATTCATGATTGGGGGTGGAGGGGAGAGGTGACACAAGCCTGGGTTCAGTCAACATGACCAGCCAGATTACCGGTATGTCTAGTTTTCCAACAGCACTGCAAGAGAAGGAACAAAGCAACTGCAGTTTCAGCTGTGCATGCAAGCACACTACTCATTCACATTAAAACATAGTTAAAATGTGATGGGTGAACCAGGCCATCATGTGTATCTGGTAGCTACAGCAGCATTGGAGGGGGGGGCACTGTTCACATGAGGGATTTGATATCCCTCTCATCATTTTGTCAGCAATATCAAAAGAGCTCAGCTTATTTAATGGAGACCTCTGCTTTGCGTCAGTGGCTCCAAGAGAGAGAGAACTAATAAATACCATTGTCAGTGTTCCACAAGATCTCCAAAATAAGCTATTCTTCCCTCACTTTCTATGGAAAGGCTGTGCTTTGTATTATTTTGAAACATAACTTCCTCCTAGACTGTTCTCAAGGTGTAAAGCTGCTTCCTAAGACTCCAGCCATGGAGTTCGTCAGTAATTTCACCCTTCCGTCAGAGTACAACGCTGCTCAGCAGAGGCAAAATAAAAACACGGTCTGATGTGTCCATTTGTTCAATCGTCCATTCGCTTCTCCTGTAACTTATGAAGAAACAATATGCAGGTCTCTATTTTTGTCAAGCCAGAAGATCACCCTGAAATATCAATGAAAGACGGAAGTTCAGAGTCAACATAAAGGTTGGCATTTTTCTAACGGCAGAACATGTTCGATTCTGCTTTGTTCCTTTTGCCTGCTGTCATGGAAACCTGTGGGCATGGAGAATGACTAATGAGGTGCAGGCTAAGAGGAGAAAGTGCCTCCACCAAACAGGACTTAGAGGAGACTGGTAATATACGGATAATGACAGAAGTATAGTCATTCCCTGGTTCATTTGTGAAGGATGCAAAACAGCCCACAAGATGACAATGACTTATGCCAGAATCTTCCAAGCACTTAGAGCAGCATATTTGCATTAGAAAGTGCCTCAAAATTCTGTGATAGGCGTGAAATATAAACATGCATGCTTTATTCTCTTGGCAGAATCTGTTTGGTTCTTTGGTCCCTTCATCTGTTATAAATATACAGACCTGGTAAATGAGGAGGAGCAAGGAGAGAAGAGCAAAGCATAGATCTGAGTCCATGGGTTAATAAAATTGCCAAATTGGCGAAAACAAATGGGGATAGATATACGGAAAGATAAATGGGCGTTGTTCCATATTGGATAATGCACATTGGGATGGCTCAATCTGATGTGGTTTCATCTGCACTGTGGGTATAGCTGGAGAAGCGCAATTTGCATCTGCCTTAGAATCCAGCTGTGAATTTGCATCTCTTCCACTGGTGGAAGAGGGACCATAGATCAGTGGTGGAGCATATGCTTTGCATGACAAATGTTTCAAGGTTAATCCTGGAACTTCCAGTTAGAAGGATCAGGTAGCTGGTAATGACAGAGACCTCTGCCTAAGTGCCACTGCTGCTAAGAGTAGACAGCTTGCAGCACCAGGCCAATTGCCCATCTAGAGCAGTATCCTCTTCTCAATAGTGGCCGACCAGGTGCCTGTGGGAAGCTTGCAAGCTCTTCTTGATGACTGAAAAGGTGAGATGTATCCTACCTTGAATCTTGTTGCCCAATCATACCAAGCTGCTACTTAACAAGGGGAGACAACCTGGGAGAGAAAACAATTTTCCAGAGGGGTAACTGACTGAAATCCCATACAAGCTTCTCTGGGAGCAAGTCGAATTGAACTCAGTGAGATTTGCTTCAGAAAAGGCGAACACACACACACATGCAAGATTGTTGTTGTTGTTGTTCAGTCGTTCAGTCGTGTCCGACTCTTCGTGACCCCATGGACCAGAGCATGCCAGGCACGCCTATCCTTCACTGCCTCTCGCAGTTTGGCCAAACTCATGTTAGTAGCTTCAAGAACACTGTCCAACCATCTCATCCTCTGTCGTCCCCTTCTCCTTGTGCCCTCCAACATCAGGGTCTTTCCCAACATCAGGGTCTTTTCTAGGGATTCTTCTCTTCTCATGAGGTGGCCAAAGTACTGGAGCCTCAACTTCAGGATCTGTCCTTCTAGTGAGCACTCAGGGCTGATTTCTTTAAGAATGGATAGGTTTGATCTTCTTGCAGTCCATGGGACTCTCAAGAGTCTCCTCCAGCACCATAATTCAAAAGCATCAATTCTACGGCGATCAGCCTTCTTTATGGTCCAGCTCTCACTTCCGTACATTACTACTGGGAAAACCATAGCTTTAACTATACGGACCTTTGTCGGCAAGGTGATGTCTTTGCTTTTTAAGATGCTGTCTAGGTTTGTCATTGCTTTCCTCCCAAGAAGAGATTATACTGACTTTTGTTGCAAGCACCACTTCTATTATCAGAGAAGCAGGCACTGGTTAAAAAAACCAGTCAATGCAGTACAAAGGAGTGATGTATACAGCAAATACACAGCAGTTGCTTGTTATTTGCATCTGAAGAAGTGAAGTTTAGACTAGGAAAGCTTATGACACAACCAATTTGCATGAGCACAATCCAATGAAATAAGTTTTTTTTCTTTGTACAGCTAACAGATGTATGATGCCACTGTAAATCCGCTGGTCTTATAGATGCTATAAGTTGCCACAAGCCTTCTTTCGCTTGCGTTTGAATTAAGTGAGACAGTGATTGGGCTTCACACATTCAAACAATCAAATGGCAGCTGCAGAGATATGGAACACAGCTGTGTGCCATTGCTTTAAAACTGTGGAGCTGCATTTTCTGCTCCCCACCCGAACAGTGTCAGTCATAAACTTCCATTTCAGTTTTGCATTGAACTACACACGCAACAGCAGGATTCTCATCCCCAGGCAGGCAGAGGGGATGCATTTGAGGGTAAGAGGGAGAAGTCACACAAAGCCCTGAAGGTTAGTTATGTGACCACAGGCTCCAAAAGACAACGGGAATTAGGAATCAGCAGGCAATTTAAACCAGAAAGCCAATCACCTCTTAAGGAAGTGGTAGCTGGTAGGAATTTCTCTCCCCCAACTGCCCTGGGATCTTTAGATGAAAGGTGATATACAAATTCAATCAACAACAACAACAACAACTTACCATGGCCTAGGGGCAGGTTGTGTTTTATTGCCTAGTCTTGCACTGACTGGATATAAATATCATAAATATAGAGTTAAAATTATATGACTGAAGATAGTCAAGTGTAAGTGTTCTCAGCGGATTACAAACAGCTACCTTTTACCTTGTCAGGCCAACAATCCATCCAGCTCAGCATTGTTTACCTTGACTGTCAGTACCTCTCCAGGATTTCAGACATGGCAACTTTCCCAGCCCCTACCAGGCTAGTTAGTGCAATCAGTAAAGCACGAGATTCTTAATCTCAGGGTTGTGGGTTCGAGCCCCACGTTGGGCAAAAGATTCCTGCATTGCAGGGGGTTGGACTAGATAACTCTCACGGTCCCTTCAAACTCTATGATTATATGACAGGAATTGAACCTGGGACTTTCAGTGTGCAAAGCAAATACTCTTGCACTGAGCTGCAACCTTTTCACTTTTTAAAATTTTTTTTTTTGGGGGGGGGAAGCAGGTTCTCCAGGGCATTAAGAGACATGACTTTGTTCTGAGAGAAATTTGGTTAAATTGTGGCTCAACCTTGTCTTTTGATCAGAAGGAAGGCTTGTGAACTTTGGAAGCTTGTGTCTGACATCTAGAAAGTCTGCTCCATCAACAGCACCCTCTCACAAGTCTCTCCTCAGCTGCAGCAACATACCTCAAATGGCCTGGAGGTCAGTTTATGTATTTAGGAAAAGTCATAAACCACTTAATAAAAATAAATAAATCTCTATAGGGTGTACCTGAAACAATATAAAATAATAATCAGTCATGCCCAGATAAAACCAGCGAAATGTAGGGGGAGGAATACTAAATTATGCTAAACAACTAACTTATGAGACCTGATGGTAAAGGGTGGGTAAGAAATTGAATTAAATAAATAAGAAGAGCCTGCTGGATCAGGCCAATAGCCCATCTCATTCTTCCTGCTGTTCTCACAGTGACCAACCACACAACATAATATAAATAATAAAACTGGATAGACTTATTTATATTATAATAAAAACTTGCCACTCCTTGGCTCTATTCAAACTAAGCCAGATCACAGTAAGGCTAAATCACTTTGAGATGTTTCTGAGGAAGCAATTCATAAATGGAGTCAAATAAATGAATAAATGTGTGGGGAGAGCTTGGAGCGTTCACACCCATCTTGCCCCCTACATGGCAAGGCTGGGTAGAAAGGTCTGCAGGAGGCTCCGATCTGGCAGAATGTACTCTGTGACAGGGAGTCCTGAACTATCTTGAGTTTCCAATCAAGAGGAGTTTCCTGAGCATGCTCAGTCGAAGGTGTGCAGAAGCCCTTTTCACATACTCTCCAAGTGTCCTGTTTTAAGCAGGACATCCCGAATTGGTAGAAGCTTCCCTGGCTTCCGACCCCTGGCTTCTGCCCCGGCTCCTGTGCTCTAGATGGGCATTTTTTTTGGCTCCACACTGTGGTGCAAATCAGTTGGCTCACACCAGAGCATGAGAGCAAAAAATGGGGGGAACACCTTACCTTGACTCTGCCACTCTTCTTCCTCTATCTGTCATGGTCTGCAGGGCTGGCAAAGGAAGACCAGGTGGACGCCAGTGGACAAAGGGAGGAAGGGAGGGTAAGCAAGAGAGTTGGTGGGATGGTGGGGGGTGTTCCGATTCCCCCTCTTTAAATGATGGGGGGGGAGCCTTTCAACACAAAGTAGGGGAGTGGTGATGGAGAAGGTGTACTTGGCTACAGTGAGGGCGGAGCCAACATATTGGGCCCTTGCACCTTGCACCCATTTAGGTTTCACCTGATGCGGATGAATGATTGGTTAATGGGCAGGTTTTGGGGCTGGGCCTTGACTCATCAGCTGCAAGTGGGAGCATCCCAGATCTCTTCCAAAGAAGCTTAACTTGATCCAGTTGACAGCAGGCAGTAAGAATCATTACCTGCTTTCTCTTGAAACTAAGGCTTTGGTTTCTTGCTAGATTTCAGCTGGTCACCTGATGCAGCCCCACACAAGCTGAGAAGGCAGCCAATTAGTCCCCATGTGGGCGGGTGAGCAGTTCCCCTTAAAGGAACCGCCTCTCACTGCAAACAGCCGAAATGTCTAGTGGGGTCATGTTTTCTGCTCCTTTTCATCTAGACAGTATTTTCTTCTAATGAGGGAATGTATAATTTATTGGGATCAGGGAGATGCCGATCTTCCTTGATGCTTGCTGGAACAGCTTCTGCCTAGAGCGCTCGCTCCACAGCTTCCCTCCACCCTTCCACCTGGGCTAATTCCTTCTGTTGAAATTGATGAAATGAATGTCAATATCCTACCCCCCAAATCCTCCCAGTTGGTCTCATCTTAAATGTGAGGGACCTAAAGTTTTTTTTATTTCTTTGAGACTGCACAGATCTCATGATCGAGGTGGAATTTGTTCTGGGAATAAGAACGCTTTGAAGACGCTTTATTAATATATCAATGCACGTTTTTAAATGCAAGCAGATTGGCATTTCATCTTTCTGTCTTTCGTTACATACCGTAATGTGAGGCGTTGACTGGAATTTTAAATTGCCACTTAAAAATTAAGAGAGACGTTGACTAAGGAAAATGCTTAAGCATGTTTAAAAAGGTAAAGGATGGAGGAGAGCCCAGTAATAGTAGATCTCCCAGCCATCCGGGCTATGCTCTGTGGGCCAAGGGTGTCTTGTAAGACTGTCAGCTCTGGACCCAAAGTCTGAAGCAAGTCAGGTGACCTGACAAGACTGGGAGGCACATCAATCCATATAAAAACCTTTGCTGCCATTTCTGCCAGTCTGAGAGACTTGGAATACAGGGTGGCAAGCAACACAGGGGAGGGCCAAGGATCAAAGGTGGAACATCTGCTTTGCATGAGGAACATCTATGGTTCAACCTCCAGGTAGGGAAACCTTGGAGAGCCATTGTCAGTCTGGGCTAGACGAACCAACCGTCTGATTCAGTATAAAAGAGTTTCTGACGTTCCTAACACCATCTTTCTGTCCTCGCCCCGTCCAGCCTTGCCTGCCTGCCTGTTCTAATATCTGACCACCAGCTCAACTTCCATCGGGTCATCTTGTTGCCTCTGGCTTTTCTGGCCTTGTGCTGTATTCAGCTAACATTTATATATTAATTTATTTTATTTAACAGAATTTGTATACCACTTGATTGCAACAAAACCTCTGCGTGGTTTACAAGAAATATTAAAAGTTACCATCAAAACTTTCACTCAGAGTAGACCTCTGGAATTAATGGACCTAAGTAAGTCATGACCATAAATTTCAGTGGGTCTAACTCTGAGCAAAAAGTTAGCTGAGTAGAATCCCTTGTTTGCCTGACCTCTGGGCAGACACCTGTGACCACATTGCCTGCCTCTGGTCCATTGAACCCTCACCCACCCAGGTCAGAATTGAATCCCAGCCACAGTCTGTCATAAAGCTAATCTCCAGACCCCAAGCAGGGCAAGACACCAGAAGGCCACCATTTTAATTGGCAGCCCATTGTTTCTGATATTTTAGTTCCACCCTGACTCTGTGCCTCTGGCTCCTTTTCAAAACCATAAACAGTATTCAAAACTACTGTTTTGAGGTCCCATCTGCACTATTCTTTTAAAGCAGTTTCATACCACTTTAAAAAGCCATGACTTCCCCCAAAGAATATTGGGAGTTGTCGTTTGTGAAGGGTGCTGAGAATTAAGAGACCACTATTCATCTCACAGAACTATAATTCCCAGTGTTCCCTGGGAAAAGGGGTGGATTGTTAAACCACTCTGATGACTGCAGCTCTATGAGGAGAATAGAAGTCTCCTAAGGATCTTCCGCACCCTTCACAAACTACAGCTCCCATGATTCTGTGGGGAAGCCATGTCTGTTATATGACTTTGCACTGCTTTAAGTGTGTAAGACAGATGGGGCCTGTGACTGTATTGCCGTCCCTCAGTTTTTGCCGTCATAAGGTAACACAGCAAAGTGCTTTCGGTTGCCTGAAGCAGAAGCCAACAAGCTTCTTAGGGGTTTCTGTGGTTTTCTGCCACCTCTCTAACTTTGCTCCAGTCTGTCTCAGACATGATCCATTTGCCCAAAATTTAAACAGTTTTGTGTTGAATTTGGATGTTTACAGTTTGACAAGCATGTACGGTGTGCAGTAATGGGCAGACAGACACTTGTGTGTGCCTTTTCCTGTCAATCATTGTGAATCATTGGTTGTTTGGTATATTCATGTGAAGATCTCCTTTCTACAAAGCAGTTTGGGTGACCTCTGGCAACAAGCAATGCTCACTCTATGCCGTTCCACTATTATGTTGTATATCTGGGAGTAGGAAAGGAGAAAGCTTTGTATTTGTGAAGCATTGCCTGAGGGAACTGCCGTCTAGGTTTTATTGCTTCGCCAAGAACGGGAATGAGGCATGAATACTGTACAGCATATATACGTTTGATTTCATATCACTGCAGATGTGGTATGAATGTCATAGATGTGAAGCAAAAGGATTTCTCCCAAGTACTGATTTTTTAAATATATGCTTTCCTCTCTGGCCTCCCTCTCGCTGTCTCTCCATACTCACACACAATATTATTTTGTTTTGTCAGCTTTTTCATTGACTTGCACAGGAGTGGAATCAAAATGAAATGTATTCATGCCTTGGTCCTGGTTTACTGGTTATAAATTCTATTGTGATCATGCATTTATTTTTAAAGATGTGACTGTAGCTGGTTTGAGCTAAAATAGGCTGTGCTACAAATCCAAGTACCAGTATAGTCCATATCTATTGTATGTCCACATAGGAATTATTCTTGGAGAAAATATATTCAGCTGGGCATCTGATCTCTGCAATCTTTCCCTTCCTCCTAGAAAGCATTTATCCTTTTGCTGACCTACTGCTCTGACCACACAGCTCAGGTAGGAATGGAAATGAAATCTGGTGAACTCAGGTTCTGAATGGAACTCAGCAGGTCCAATTCATTTGTGGTTATTTTGGGAATTGACTGTTGCGTGTTAGACCTTTAACCTTCCCCAAGATAAATTCACACATGACTCAGATATTTGGTTTGGTTTTTGGCAGAATTTAGGCCACAACTTTATTGATTACAACCAAGTGAGTGGTTGCATAGGTTCTGGTTCGACTATCTCCCTGCACCCTTGCAGGCAGCCCTGTCTCATAGCCACATTCGTGGGACAGACAAGGATGAACACCAGGGACAACTGATGAAGGGTTCACCAAACAGCCGTTCTGATGTCCCCGGGACTCAGTCACTGGCCAAACCCCTTTCGGGAACCGACAAACCATTGAGTCCCTGGATTCCTGTACCGGAATATCCTGCATTTCCATAGGTGTGGCCACATCACTTCTATCACCTGAACCAGAGCCTATCCTCAACTTACAAGTTGTGTCTAGTTACTATGCGGCAGGCGAAACCCAAATGGCACCAGCCAATCAGCCAAGTGGGGAAAATTCCTACCGTGCCTCTGTCCCAACGACAGATGACACATGATGGCATAGCAAGGTCAATGCAAGCCCTAAATATAGGGAGAGGTAGGTGGGTGTTCAGATGCATTAGGCCCCAAAGAGGAAGCTCAGCAACCTCACATGGGCTTAAATAGGTCCCACATTGCTGCATTTTACGACGCCCCATTGGCCAGATTTCACCCCAGCAACACGGGACCGACCTATCAGGGGTTGTGCCCTTGATTTCCAATTACCCCCACAACACTGGGTTGGGCTGCAGGTCACACCGCAACACGTGCCCTCTTTTAATGGAGGACCCAATCTCTGCCAGATTCCCTATATGGGGTGGTCCAACGGCAAGTGGCTACCACAGTGGGCTTCTCCTGCTATTTGCACCTTGAAGAATGGATAAAATTTCACCCTCTGATGCCATCCTCTGATGCCATCACTTCTGTGTGTGCGTGTTCCATTTGTTTCAAGGTGTAAAGAGTGGCAGGAGTCCTGTGTGCTAGCTACTCATCCTCATCAATTGGAAAGCTCTCAGATCACCCCATCAATTATAAAGAAAAGAAAAAAAGTTCCCAGGCCATCTCACAGTTCTCTCTCTCTCTCTCTCTCTCTGTGTGTGTGTGTGTGTGTGTGTGTGCTTTTTAATTTTCCCAATAATTATCCTAGAAAATCTGAAAGCTAAAATGAAACAGACTTGGGCCACTGCATCTGTCCCAATATAGCTAACAAACACATTTGCATGGACTGTGCAGTCTATGGCCAGGATTCATATCATCATAGAATTGAAGAGCTGGAAAGTACCACAAGGGGTATCTAGTCCAAACCCCTGCAATGCAGGAATCTTTTGTCCAAATTGCATTCACCACCATTATATTTAAGTTGTTGTGATGTAGGAAGGGTGGTTCTGCAGGGGAAGAAGTATCTATCATCTGTGGGAATATGGCACTCTGATCACCTGCTTGGGGATTTTGGTTTCATCTACTCTCCTCAGCACCGACAAAACAGATGGTGTCTGTCTTTATTTCTTTGGCAGGAAAGGACCTCATGCATAGCACTCTGTGTGCAACTTGCCACTGCGCACAAGAATCTCGATCGATTCTTGCTAGGATGGTTTGGGGCCATAGCTCAGCTTTGCCTGCAGTGGGTGCTAGTTCCCCGTTAAAGAGTCAGCTAGCAGGTGATGGGAAAGGCCAGATGCCCAAGATCCACTGCCAGTCAGTGCAGGAGACAAGAAAGCACTGGATCAGCGAAGAGTCTGAGATGGTAGCAGGGAACTCCCTATGTTCCTTCCAGTGCAAGACACCACTTACCCTCTTGCTATGAATTATGGAATTGGGTGGGCAGTTTCCACATGGACACAAACTTAAGTTGACCAAGAAGCACTCGCTTAAAAAAAACACAAAAAACCCCACCAAAGTTTCCCCATGCAGAGCTACAAATCCATACTATAACACAGAGGTGGGGAACCTCACATCCTGGGGTCAAATCTCTATGTGGCCCTTGGAACTATCTCCAGGCCTCCAGTCCACACCACCTCCTCAGACAGCACTACTTCATACACTTCTTGTTTGGAAAATGCCAGGATGGAGAGTGGAGGGTATGCGGAAACTAGCCTGCTGTACAGAGGTAACATTTGCATCCATTGCTGAGCCCACCTTTCCATTTGGCCCTGCCCACTTCTGGCATGTAGCTCCCGGAAGGTTGCCTATGTGGGAATGTGGCCTTCAGTGTGAAGAAATGGTTTTCCCTACCCCTGCCATAAACTAATTCAGCAGTCTTGTCATTACTTTACAGCACCATTAACATGGTATTATTATTGCTGGAGAATTAGCAGCACAGCATTAACTTAATAAAATGCTGCAGCGCCAATGTATATATTTTGGAATTTTGACAAGGACTTGCATTAGCTTGAAAGTGCCCTAATTATCAGGCTGCATTGCATCATATAGAGTAGCATATTTTTAGCTATTCTCCTACCCAACTGCCCCACCCCATTTTAAGAGGCCACATATACGCATACCAGCCTAAAACTCAGGAAAGAATCCTAACTTTCTATGCACTGTTAGAATTATTACTTTTTTTAAAGAAGAAGGAGGAGGAGGAGGATTGGGGAAGTGAAGGTGGATTTTTTGATCAGGTTTTATTTTAAGATTGAAGAGTCCCATGAGAAATCAATACATACTGAGCCAACATCAAAAGTTGCTGAAAGATGTAGCAGACAGATGCATATTTGAGTCTCACTTCCAGTTTTCACTACTTCCTTTGGCTAAAGTTCCAAAGACAAGGGGCCCAAACAGAAGTCTTCTTCTTCTTCTTCTTCTTCTTCTTCTTCTTCTTCTTCTTCTTCTTCTTCTTCTTCTTCTTCTTCTTCTTCTTCTTCTTCCACATTCACGCTGATTTGTGCTCATAACACTAATAAGGTGGTAACACATGATGTTTAAGATCATTTTTTGTAAATTTTGCTGCATTAAATGTGCATTCTGTACTTGCTCTTCTTTGTAGTGTTTTATTTTGAAATCTTTAAGAAATCTTCAAACTCTACCTAAATGTATTTCAGCAAAGACCCGAAAGAAATGGCAAAAAATTATTGTAAGCTTTATTCATCAAGGCAACAGACCTAGACTGTGACTAACTGTATTGTATCAACGTTCCCAGAAAAGGGGGGGGGGGGTCTGGGTCTACCACGTTTGCAAAGATACCACGAAGCAGCCCATATACAAAATGCCATTAGTATGATATACCATGGAAAACAGAAGATTTGGATACAATTAGAATTTGATAGTCATGTGCAACACAGAGTACCAGGCATCCCTTTTCTGATTCATAACAAAACTATCTTAGAAATGATAACAAACCCATTTACAAAAGCAGAATTGAAGATCTGGCAAGCCTGGATATCAAAATTAACACCACCTGAATCACCATTGATTCCTCCTTCTACACACTTGATAGAAAACTGATGGATATGAAATGGAAAGAAAAAGGCTTGTACGGATTGATTCACTTTTATGAAAATGACATTTCTCTCACAGCAGGACAAATCACAGAGAGAATGGAGGGATGTAATGTGAATTGGCTATTAATCTATCAGGTGATACATTTTACCTCAAAGTATAGAGTTAATTCTCAAGCAGCTGACACCATTGAAAAACTGATTCTGAATATGGCTTAACACCCTCAAAATACTATCAGTTTTATACAAAATACTCATTGACTTAGGCATTGAACAATGCTCAGGAAAAGGACCTAGGTATAGAAATTAAAGAAGCAGATTGGAGCAATCTATGAAGGCTCCCCCACCTTTAAAATCAACCTGCATTAGAGAAAATGCTTGTAAGTTAATACATAGATGACATCTAACACCTACAAGAAGAAGAAGAAGAAGAAGAAGAAGAAGAAGAAGAAGAAGAAGAAGAAGAAGAAGAAGAAAGAGAGAGAGAGAGAGAGAGAGAGAGAGAGAGAAGTGATACAAATTGTATCAGTATCTCCCTTGTGTTCTCCCCTTCAGATATTACAGTGAATGAAAAGCAAAAGTGCAAGTCTACAGTACTCTGCTGCATAACCCCTGAGGCCACTCTCGGTTATGAGTCAGAGCTTCGGGTCATGGAATGTTCCATTGCCAATCAGTTTTCAAACCAGACAAGAAGTCAAGGCTCTGTGCACATGTTACAGGAAGTTGGAAGTTCTTAGGTTATGATGTTTTGTTTTAAGCTCTCCTCCTTTCTTTTCAGAAGTTTGACGTACCGGTGAGTCACCGCTCTTAACAGGGTAGCAAGCAGTGACTGCCAGCACTGTTTGCAGCTTCTGCTCTGTTAGTCATTCATGGAAGCCTTGGAGAAAGCTCAAGGGGGGAAGCTTGTGTGAAGAAGTAATTAAATTTCTATTTTCATTATAAGAACTCATTCGATTTAGGTGCAAAGCTGAATATGGAGAAGGACTCTTTCAGAGGACTCTTCTCTTCACACCATTATTAATAGCTCCTAGAGGGACACAAATGAGAGCTCTGTGCTAAGCAGGTTACACGATTTGGATTTTATAAAAGCTCTTGTCCTATCAAAGATGCTAGGTCCGTGCCTTTGATAGAAGACATCTTTGCCCAATTAGCACAGTTGTAATGATGTAAACAGGAGTGTTGCTATTGGCTTTAGTGGAACAGAGGAAGCTGCTTTGTGGTGTTATGAAGTTTCACCATTTCTCATTTTCTAGTTGGTTCTGCAATTTTCAAGCTTTCCAAATGAATCCATTTGAAATTCTAAGGACTTTCTCTGCCTTAATTTTTTTAAAAAAAGTTGTAAAATGAAGTGATTTATTTATTTAAAAAAAAAAAAAAAACAGCCACAGAGAGCTGAACCAGGTGATGCCCTTTGGAGCTGAAAAGGAATAAAAGAAGCCCAGCTCAGATGACTAGGAAGGGTCTGACCAAAATATATAGTAAACCATCATTCCTTTCTGGGAGAGATTAAGAACAATCTTCGTGTTTGCAAAATGTGCCATAGGATCTGTGAGGTGTGCACCACACTACATGTGACTATTCACTATTCATTTCTAAAGAAAATGTATTCAAGCTTGCAAGTGCAAAAAGTTACAACCTTAACTGCCTGTTCTGTGGACCTCATGCTATGCTCTCAGTGGGGCGTCTACCAAAGCCAGACAACTGCGGGATGAGACATAATACTTCAAGATGTATGTGATAGAAGACTGATTTTCTTTCTTTGGGGTACTTTACAAACCTGCTGAGGGCATTATCTAGCTGAAATCAGGCACAAATGACAAAAGAAGATAACAGCCGAATCATCATAGCATCTAGTTCAGCTTGGAGAGAGTCTGCTCTTCATGATCAACCAAAATCTACCCACTTGTCATTTAACCCTGCAGATCTAGTCCTGCCTTCTGGGGTAGCAAAGAACAAGTCATTCCCCACTTTTGGGCATTTGAAGAGTATTGTTATAAGTTTGTGGGTTTCTAAATCCTGAACCCAGCAAGTGTTAAGATATAAGCCAAGCTAGCTTCCTGAGGAGATCACCTGGAATGATGAGCCATGAAGCATATATATTAAAGACACTACAGTCTCCACTGTGCCTCATTTCCAAAAGGAAACATGAACCCTGCGTAAGAGCCAGGAATCTCGCACTGCTTGGAAATTGGGATGTTGTGCAACACTATTATTTGAATCTCTGGTCCAACAAATTGAAATGAAAAAGGACATACTGTGGCTATTCTACCACTGTGGTGAAATCTGATTCGGCAATTAATCAGAGGGGATCTGGTTCGTTGTTTTGCTTTGTATTTCGAGACCACAATAGTAGTGCTTTTTTCTGTAAATGCAGCAAGTAACTACAGCATCTGTAAAGAGCCACGGCGGTGTAATGGTCAGAGTGTTAGACCTGGACTAGGGAGACCCAGGTTCAAATCCCACACTCAGCCATGAAGCTCACTGGGAGACATTTTGACCCACCTAATCTACCTCACAAGGTTGGGTAGCAAAACTGTGTGGCAGCTCTGTAGGATTCTCAGGTTTGCTTTTTGTAAAGTAGATGTTGTCTCCAAGCCTTGGCTCTTGTTAACTATTATAGGTTCATCCACACAGTTGTTTAATGCTGATGGCAAGCTTATTGTAGCTATGTTGTCCATATAATGTCCTTCTCTAAATCATTGCCTTCCCACACTTTCCCCTCAAGCTGGATTTTCTCATACCCTCTCCTTTTGGGAGTATCTCTGGTATGAGAGAGGGGAAAGTGTGGGAAGACAGTAGAGAAGGACATCATATGGACAATGGATAAGGCAATATTTTGTTTCGACTAACTCTAAGCCAAAGAGGTGTTGAAAACATAAGCTCAGACAGTCATCCCTAACTTGGTGCCCTCCATATGTTTTGGACTACGACTCTAGTCATCTCTGACTTTTGGCCATGCTGGCTGGGACTGATGCAGTTGGAGGATAGCTGGCTGTAAAAAGCCTTTGTAACTGTATTGGGTGATTGGGTTAAAGTTAGAAAGCTTCCCAGAGCTTGGCCAGGCAGGTTCTGTGGTTGTGCAGATGCTTTCTCCCAAGGTTTGGCAATCCCACTGGATCCCAGCTCCCATCACCTTATCACCTTGACCATTGATCATGTTGGCTGTGGCTGATGGAGTCCAACAAGATGTGGAGGGCCACAGGTCCCCCACTCCTGCCTCAAGCCTTAAAAACAAACAAACCTTCGGGTATTTGCTTAGCTCTGTTTTAACTAAGATTCATTTCCAAAGCTGAGGGGAGAAAACATGGTGTTGATTGTGTGCACGGTATTCATTTAGTTTAAAATGCCATTTCAAAAAAATAATAATACTAGAGTGCAGCCAAGATTGTGAGTCAATTTAGAACTCTCGGTTGTCTGTGTGCAAATAATTGATTAGCCACCTCTCCAGCACTCAGTGAGAAATAAATGGAAGCAAAGCAATGCCAATGGCCAACAATGCCATACAGCAACAACAAAAACAAAACAAAACAAAACAAAACACTAGTACAACAAACAGGTGGCCAGCTTCAAACAAAGAGAGAGATGCATTTGCAGCCCAAACACCAGGTAGACCAATGTAGAGGGGGGAATGCATCTTAGAGCCACGGGGCAGTTCTGTATAAAGCTCTGCTGTGACAGACCAGCTCCATCAGGCTTCATTTCCTTCAACTGTCATCTGGAGGGGCATCAGACCACCTCAGCAGGAAAGATAGGAAGCAGGACTCATTCTGTCAGCTCTGCTGAAAGCCCAGCTCCATCAGGTGCCTCCTGTCCAGAACTGAGCTGGCTGGTCATTATAGGAACATAATGTTTAGAAATTGGTGCCTGAGTTTGGAGTTTGATTTTCCTCTTCCCGCCCTGTCCCTTTCCCCTTGAGTGGTGGAGATTGTAAGCTGTGGGTAGGAACTGTCTTGTTTTGTCTGCCCATTCTTCATCAAGATAAGTTTTGGGAACAAAGAGGGAGATCTGTTGGGGGGGGGGAGCACCAAAATCAGTCATTATGAGGTGGGCCTAACCTCTGGGAGTGTTTAGAAACTTCTTTGGCTGTTCTCCCTCCCCACCAAGCTGGGGGACTTTGTTACTCAACCGCCAGCCACATTTCAAAATTTGGTGATGGCTGTATCTGAGATAGACTAAATTGGAGTGCTGTTATCTTTTAAGGCACACACAAAATGAAATAAAAGTAATAATGGCTTTTTGGTAAGTTCCAGTCACCCCCCTCTTAAAGGTGAACTTTGCAGCTATCATCTTCAGGATTTATTTCATTAACTCTCTTTAGAAAATTTAATCAAAATGGAATCTAGTTACTTGGGCTTTTAAATAAAGTGGCTAAATGCATTTTGGGGCACTCAAACTTAAATGACTCATTTCCTTCAGCTAGTCATTGAGTCAGAGCTCATCTCAGGGCTTCACAAGTGCATGGAAATGAGCCTGGTGTTCTTTTACTGCATGAATTTCAATATACTCCCCACATACACTTCAACTGCATTCAGATAAACAGGCTGTCCTTCACCTTCACAACTCGAAGGAAGTATGGCTGAAACAATTGTACATGCCTTTTCATGTTTGGACACTAGCACTTAACAAATCTGCCAGACAAGGAGGAATAAACTTGGATGGAAGGCAGGCTAAATCAGTGCTCATCTCCATCTCAGCTAATGGCCTTGTTCTCACATAAAACTAAACCATGGTTTCTTCAACTATGGTTTATTAAAACATGGCTTAGCATTGTGTGAACCTTGACCAGTAGCTTAACTATGGTTTGTTTACTGCCATCAAACTACAATCTGCAGCCCTGGTTTGTTGTTGGCTTATAAACCTTTGTTTGTTTTAACTATGGCTTGACATTATGTGTAAATCCAGGACCGCACCTGGGTTTCTTAACTACCGTTTTTTTTAACCATCTCACCCTAAACCAAACTATAAAGGCATGAAGGAAGAGCAGCTAAAGAAGAAACCAGACTTTGAAAAAATGAGCCATGGTTTGTTTCATCATCTGAAGAACAGCTTCCAGTTAACCCACCGTTTTAAACAAACCATGGCTTAAACCAACCATGGTTTACCATTACAGTACATGTGAACCAGGTCAGTGTCAGAATAATGACAGCATTCTCAAAACATGCAAGTATTGTTCAGGAATTCACCTCCTCAAACAATTAGGATTGCAATTAGAATCGCATGATGTGGGAGGGGCTACACTAGCTTGCTCTGCCTCATTAGTCATTTCCTCACTGCTTTGCTCCACTGCCTGCTACACACTGGAAGCAAAACATATGCAGTGGGAAGGGTAGCCAATGTGGAGCCTTCCAGATGTTGTGGGACTACAGCTCCCATCAGCCCCATCTGGTCAGGGATGATGAGAGTTGTAGGGGAATGACACAGAGAGGGCACTACATTGGCTAGGTTGGTGGGCATCCATCTGCCTCGGAAGACAATGGAGGAGTGTGCCTTTGGGAGTGAGGTCAAGCTGTTGGATGGTTGCTGTGGTTGTAGAGACCGATATGGGAGAGACATGTTTTGTTGCAGGTGGGGCAGATGAAGGTGCCCAGTTGTGCTGCTGCAGATGCACCACAGTGTTTCTTCTCTGCGCTCCTCCCAGCAGTCATTTCTCCTCTGGTCACTGCTATGGATACACAACTTGACAGCCTGTCTCCAGGTACTGCAGTCATCTGCAAGGGATTCCCACATGGCGGGGTTGCTGTTGCCAGCCTTCACAGCTCATTTGCAGTTTACAGAAACCAAAATACCATAAACCTTAAAGAACTATAAGCCATGAAAAGTATAAGACAACATAAAAACTTCAGCAGCAGAGAATTAAAGTAGTATAACAAAACTCACAAGCAAAACCAGAGAATAATAAAAAGTAAACAAATAAGAGTTTTAAAAGACCTGGGAAAATCAACAGGTCTCCCATCTGATACTGAGAAGGCCAAAGATTGGTCCCCAGGCAAGCAGTGTCTTCCTGTGCTTTTCAGACTCTGGGTGCTTACAAAGTTGCTGTTTTCAGGTGGGATTCTACCACACTGGCAAATTCGTGTTGTGAAATTAAAATTGATTTGGAGCCCTTGCACACCAAACCCACTTTCTCGTAAGATTGGACTTTTCATGATTTATTTATTTATTTATTTATTTGCAGTATTTCTAGCCCGCTCTTCATTTAATGTTTTCAATCCTAGAGCAGGAAACCAAAGTAATAAAAATAAACAGAGAAAAACAATATACAGAAAATTACACAACCCTAGAAACAGGTCCAATAAACAACAATTCTATCATAAGGTAAGCACGAGAAACTACAGCAATAAAAATTCCAATTTAACCAAATAACGACATCAAAATAAACAAAAACACAATCTGGAAGCTACTTCTGTTCTCACTGAGGTGGAAAACCTGTGTCTGAATGGGACCTCTACATATTGCATGTTCAGGTCTACAGAAGTGAGTGATACTACCCACCATCCCAGTTATCTTCACACAGGAAATTAGATGGCATTGAGAAGGTTAACCTACAGTCCTTCTCCCTGACATGCCTGTGACAATTACCTGTGAAGGCAATTTCTTTTTCTCTTTTTAAAATGGAGCACCAGGTCGCTTCCATTTGTGACCTTTCTATCAGTGCTCACCTGTGTGAAATGGCATAGCTCAGACAATGGTTTATTCTTGCCTCAGTGGGAACATGGCCTTGGGGTCACCTTGAACTCAAGTTTGTGCACCTCTTTCTCTGGTGAACTGGAACATCATGGTGTCCCTTCCATAGGTGGATTTAGGGAAGGGTGAGTGGTTCGCTCACACTGGGCTCTGAGCTGAGGGGGCGGCACAACAGTTATGTGGAACTGAAAGCGAGAGGTGAAGGGGTGCTGAATTTTGACATTACACTGGGTGCTGCTGAAATGTGAGAGCCCAAAGTCCAGCACTGTCCCTTCCTGGCTGTCAGACTCCAGGGAATTCTCTCCCTCCCCTGGTGGCTGCAAGGAGCAGAGAAAAGCAAAGAGTTCTTACTAATGAATTTATTCAACAATCACGGCAAGAGGCAAGGAATGCAGTCTGCCTCCCATTAATAGCGTTGCTCTAACTGAGCTCCTCCCGCTTTCCTTCCTAGCAACAGCACTTCCCCTTACGGTGGCCGCCAGGGGCTAATTGTCTCTGAATCCTTTGCTCTTGCACCCTCAATGAATGCTGAGTTCTGGGAGAAGGGGGTGGGGGTCAGAAATACTCCCCAGTGATAACTGGCTGCTCTGTCTCTCCTGACTTAGTCTCCCCTCTCCCTTCTCCCAACACCTCCCAACTCTTCTGTTCGCCTGTCTCTGAGCTGTGACCTTCCTCCAACCACTGCTGTAATTCAATACTGCCTTCCACTCCTCTGGAAGCTCCAGGAGAAAAGTGGGGGCGACCTCCACCATTCCTCCTCAATCTCCCCCCCTTCTGTCCAGTTCCTGACACTGGCAGGCAGTAAGAGGGGGGCAAGTGGGCAGGAAGGCCTTTTAGCCTGGGTATTAGGCTCAAAGGGGAGTTCAAATTTAGACATTTGTACACTAGTTGCAGGGTGTCCATGGCTTGGCTTTTGAAAAGCAGTACTTAATGGGAACCACTGAGCACAAAGTCCACCAATGTTATGTTCTTAGGCTACTGCACAATAAGGGGAAATTTCCCAATTTGTTCATTCGTCTCCTACTCACCACTCTCGATTCCTCTTTGGAATCCACAACTTTTTGCTATTTCATATTTAAATTATAGCCATATCTCATTATACGCTGGATCTTGATTTCTCACCCCATCCTTCTGAAATGAAAAGCTGAGGAATCAAAGTCAGGTGCCTCATTAGCAACTGGCTGTGTTTCCGGCGCATCATCTTTTATGTAAGGGAATGTGGCATCCCTCAAGGCGCCCAGATTGGTGGAGAGTATCGAGGAGGAGCAGATCCTTTAGTAAACAACTTGCTCGCAGCCCGGATGGTGTTATATACTTGACTGCATTCTTGATGAATAAGAGCTCAAGTGGCACATCTCAAGAGAGGTCATAAGCAGGAAACAGCCACAAAATGAGAAGAGTAATTTTGCAATGATGATTCGCTCTTATTCCATAGATTTGCGCCTTTCTATGATGTGAAGACCAGCATCGGTACCTGCTAGCCACAATGACCATGTTCTGCCCGGGCTGTTGGAGTCAGCATGTCTCTGAATAGAAGTGGCTGGAAATCACAAGTGGAGAGAGGTCTGTTCTTCTCAGGTCCTTCTTTGCGGGATTCCCATAGGCATCTGGATGGCTTATAAGAACTGGCTGCTGGACTTGATGTGCCTTTCATAGGATCCAGCAGTGCTTTTCTTAACCCACAACTCATTGAAAAAATAAGGAATGCCCCCAGTTCCTTCCTTCCTTCCTTCCTTCCTTCCTTCCTTCCTTCCTTCCTTCCCTCCCTCACCCCCAGCATCTTCCCTCCTTCTCTCTCTCCCTCCAGCTGCTCTCACTACCTGTGCTGTGGCTCCCTTCTTGTGGATTTTTCTCTTGCCTGTGGATGGAGCCATTGGGACAGAGGAGGAATCAGTTCCTCTCACAGCCTCAGGCAACTAAACTCCCCTCACCTGCCCTTGTCCTTTTCGGGGACCGTCTCCCTCTCAGCCAGTTTAAGATAAAGTATGAGCAAGGGTTGTGGCTCAGTGGTAGAGAATCTGCTTGGCATGCAGAAGGTCCCAGGTTCAATCATTGGCATCTCCAGGTGGGACTGGGAATGTCCTCTGCATGAAACTCTGCCAGGCAGTGGCAGCAATATTGAGTTGGATGAATATGCTGACTCAGTATAAAGCAGTTCCCTATGTTCATAATCTGTTGGGAATGAGAATTTGACATGGACAACTCCTGCAAGGTTTCCCTTCAGACAAACATCAATTTTGCTCCACAACAGATGGGTAGGAGAGGGAGTGCAAGACCTAGGAAAGGACAAGGTGGGTGGGACGTCTCCTAAGGATGCTCCCAATATATGCAGGAATCCCTACCTGGGCCCATAATGTGCATACAGTGCATCAACATGCTCAGCCCACATTTTATTAATGGGGGGGGCGGAGCAAAAGGATTTCTTTTCACTTTCTCCTGACTATTAGCTATGAATATTGCAATGCAGAGTGACACTTGCTGGTTTGCAATATGCAACTAACCATAATGAATGACTGAGTTAATTTCACCTTCCTTTAATTAGTGGTGATTGCAGCATGTCATACAACATGGAATCTGAGCAGCTCCAGCCTAAATTGCTCTCCAAGATGAGTTAAAGTGCATTTCCAGGTTGAGCTGTTTTGTAATGCTGTCAGCGATCTCTGCAGAAGGAGGAAGAAGGGAGGCACGAGACAGAGCAGTTTTCTCATATTCACGAAAGTTCCTGGCAGACTCAGTGAAGAGTAAGGTGAGGAAAGCAGCATTTATAGCAAGGGAGAGGCGCTCCTAGTCTGGAGGATGTGCAACTAAGGGTGCACATCTCCTGAGGCCACCCAGCCACCCCATTTAGGCCACAAGCTGAAGATTCAGCTGCTAACATGCACTGGCAACTTAAGGGCAGTGTAAGGGCAGGCCACAGCTTTAAGAATGATATGACATGCATCGGCCTGTGTTTCTCAAACTTGGGTCTCCAGCTATTGTTGGACTACAACTCCCATCACCCCTAGCTAGCAGGACCAGTGGTCAGGGATGATGGGAGTTGTAGTTCAACAACAGCTGGAGACCAGGGTTGGTAAATACTGAGGCCTCAGCTATATTCTGAGTTATATTCAGGTTGCAACCTGGCATTCCTACATTTTTGGTAATGCATCATTCTCCACATATTAATCATTTAATTTCAGTTTTCAGATAATTTCCGAGGTAGCCCCACCCTATGGTTGATTTAGAATAATGCACATTTTAGCATAATCACAAGGGAAGGATTTCTGTTCTGCACTGGAACAGACTTGTAGCCCACTTTGAGCTTATTCTTATGATACACATTGATATGGGATCATTGCAGGGGGAACAGTTTTCAAATATTGTCTTCTGGAGGCTGAGGTCACTGCAGATCCCATGCTCCAACATCAGGAAATGGGGCTGTGGAATACACTCAGGAGGTGTGGTGTTCTTGGCAACTCTTCCAGGAGTGAAGTCAAACAGCTGTGTTAGCATCACTGAAGTTGGGTGGAAGCCTGGGCACTGTGTATGGAGGTCCTAGGCTGCCCCAATGACAATAGTCAAAACAAAATCGAAAATTCTTTCTAGTAGCACCTTAGAGACCAACTGAGTTTGTTCCTGGTATGAGCTTTCGTGTGCATGCACACTTCTTCAGATACCAGATTTTCGATTTTGTTTTGACTATGGCAGACCAACACGGCTACCCACCTGTAACTGGAACCAATGACAATACCCCCTCTTGGCTTTGCTGATGTGGTCCAAAGGAAAGCAGAGCAATACATTTGACCGCAGCTTGGCTGCAGGAATTGCCAGAAGGAGGCGTGCAAGGCTCCATCCAACTGTCTTAGGGACTCCACTCTAGATTTGTCTAGGGTTTACTCCTTGGCCCTTTCTTATCCTGAAGATATTCCACAAGGCAGCGGGATACCACCCAGACACCCAGGAGTATTATTTCCTATTAAGGAGAGTGACAAGCCTCTCCACTCTCTAGCAAACGGCCTCCTATGCCAATAATCTCATCCTCCTTCTAAAGTGCAAGGTTGTTGTTGTAAATTGGGGAGGAGGAGCAGCAGCAGAGATCTGATAATGTCAGTAAACCTCATTATAAGCCACAGCAAAATTCAGAGGGCTTTGGGGCAGTTCATAACAGGGTGGCTTCTGAACTGGATGAGTTCATAATATGTCTTGGCATAATCAGCAAAACTACACTAACCCTGTCTGCTTCTAAATTTCACTAAAAGTCAGTGTCACATAGGCTCTGTTCTTGGAAACATTGTGCTGGTGTAAACACTGTTGAAGTGTGCATATTGATCATTCCAGGAAGTTGCATGAGAATCAGACTGGTCATTTCAAAAACCCCATGATGCTTTTTCTGGCATCCTGGATATGGTCCCATGGTCTCCGCTCAAGAGCACAATGGTGAACATAATTTTCAAGGATCTCATTGCCAAAGCATGTTTGCTGAGCCAGTGAGGCTTCCAAATTCTGTTTGCTGCGAGAAACAGGGTGAATGAGCTGTGTTGTGTTTCTGCTTTCTGAGAAAGCTGCTTTCTGCCAGAAAGCTTTCCTACCATGCAAGCTGCCAAGCTTTGGCAATAGCTGCACTGAAGGTGCTGTCAGTTTGCAAAGTTGTTTGTGTTGCTTTGGCAAAAGCTGAGGAAGAACACTATTGTTGCCTGCCATTTAGTCATGCAAAGGGGAAAGATTGCCTTCTGTCTGCCACCTGGGTGAGCTTGGTTGCTAGTGGGAATAATCAAAACTGATGAATGGGCCATCGGCGTACCATGTTTACCTCAGTGGCCATTATATGGAATGAGCCTAGGTACATAGTGCTTCCCAGATAGTCCCATCCATTTCTCAATGCTCAAGGTGGCTCATGTAAAATCATAACATCATAAAATGATTAAACACTGACTAACACAAGGACCAGAATAACTAATGGGAAAACTGCCATCAAGGACAGGCTTGAGGAAAAGATTTTTTGTGTGAATGAAAGCAGAGCTGGAGGTTGGTGCAACCTCGACCTGTGGGGCACCTAGGAGGTCATGTAGGTGGTGCCTAGGTCCCCATCTTCCTCCCTTGTGAGTAATTTTGTTGTAACTTGCACAGGGGTTACATTCCAGGGATTGTGCCAAAATCACGTATAGCCAAACACTTTGGGTTTAATGGCAGGAGGGCTTGCCAAAGTCATTTCCCAAGAAGCCTACCAGCTTTCCACACACACACCCTTTGAAAAAAAGGCATATGCTATTTTTCCATCAGAAAAAAATGTAGTCAAACAAATTATTTGTGTTAGGAGATCCTCAAAGACAACAGAAGGTTTGTCATTGAAAAAAAAAAGAACTTTGCTTGAGTGTTTGTCTAATGATTCACTTGGAATAGAGTTTGATTTTGGAAAGCAAACCAACATGAGAATATCCAAAATTATAGCTGCCTTTTCCTCAGATGCCAGTGAATAGACTAGCGAAGGCATGGCCTGAACTGACCTGTGAACCACTTCCACTGACTCAACAGCCCTCTGCCAAAACTAGGCACATCTTCTCCATATGGAGCAGTGCATTTGCTAGAAGTCCTTAGAAGCTCAGAACATTCCTTCCTCCTTGCCCAGAGCTGTGATGGGGAAGGAGGATGATCTGGAGGGAGAAGCTAAGGAGAATAAAATGCAGTACCATTATTGATGCTAAGTAGGTATTGACCTGAATAACAATGCCTGGATGAAAATGAAAGCAGAACTGTGATGGCTATTTGGCTTTGGGGAAAAATATTTGACTTTTATTATATTGGTTCATGTAACTGAGGTTACATAGTGTATGCTTTTATTTATGCTCAGAACTGTCTATGATACACCTGTAGTCCCCGTGACGGAGTGAGCTCCTGTTGCTCGGTCCCAGCTCCTGCCAACCTAGCAGTTCAAAAGCACGTCAAAGTGCAAGTAGATAAATAGGTACCGCTCTGGTGGGAAGGTAAACGGCGTTTCCGTGAGCTGCTCTGGTTTCGCCAGAAGTGGCTTAGTCATGCTGGCCACATGACCCGGAAGCTGTACGCTGGCTCTCTCGGCCAGTAAAGCGAGATGAGCGCCACAACACCAGAGTCATCCGCAACTGGACCTAATGGTCAGGGGTCCCTTTACCTTTACCTTTAAGCACATCGATATCAAAGCCACACAAAACCTATCAAGTCTGGAAACAGGATAGACAAGTAGAAAACTACCAAATTCTTCAGCTGAAGTGTAGAAACCTAATTTTTCTGACAAGTTAGTAAATGTGAATTACTACCATCTTTACTTGGGATACATTTTATGCATTTTCCTGTTGGGAGCTAGCTGCAGAATTCTTTGGGTATAGCTTAACAGTTAAATCAGAAAGCAACACATAAAATCTATTACTCATCTGGAAATCTAAGAGAATTGCTTATCTATGTGTGACAGTTTACAGCATCTGGTGCAGATGCAATATTGATGCTCTTCTTAAATAAATCTAGCTTTCATGGGTTAGCCTTGTCTGGGGGAAAAAATGACATAGGGATTATTTATTCTTATATATAGTACGTTCATATCCACAGATAAATGCCAATTAAGGGATTGATGCCACTGGACAGAACCACTATGTCAGCAACCTTTTTCAGCAGGGGGCCAGTCCACTGTCCCTCAGACCTTGTGGGGGGCCGGACTATATTTTGAAAAAAATAATAGTGAACGAATTCCTATGTCCCACAACAAACCCAGAGATGCATTTTAAATAAAAGCACACATTCTACTCATGTAAAACCTTCTGATTCCCGGACTGTCCCCGGGCCCGACTGAGAAGGCGATTGGGCTGTATCCGGCCCCCCGGGCCTTAGGTTGCCTACCCCTGCTATGTGATCTGCAAATGATCAAATCCTCTAAGTGCTCTCCTTGGTTCCCCCCTTCTAAAATCAGTCCATTTTAGAGCCAACTAGCTGTCGAGTCTCCGGCCAGCCTAACTTAGATTCACTTTTATTGAGCTGGGTTTTCAAGCTATGCCCTCAGCTATCCTATGCACACCACCCTACTCCAAACAGATTAGTAAGGGAGAGCTTTCATATGACCTTAATGGAAATGGGAATTAGACCAGGGGCAGCGCTTGATGAAAATTCCCTGTTCTGCATCTATCTATCTATCTATCTATCTATCTATCTATCTATCTATCTAAAGAGTCCTTACGCTTCCTTTGCATCCACTCACCATAGAGATATTTGTTCCTGTAGTATTTTTTAACATAGAAGTTTTGTGCACATGGAAAATAATAATGTACTGATCACTAGCACCATGAGGTATGTGCTGCAACGGCAAGTGGAAGAGGCAAGCAGAGAACTTTCCGTTACCATATAGAATGAAATCACAGTATTTTCCTTAATTGTATCGGCTGTACCTACCATTTCAGACCTTCCACCAGAAAGAGATATAATTTAGAGCTGTGGATCTGAACAGTTATCAGCATTTCTTATCCTCAGAGAGCGATTTTGGGCACAATGTGAAGATCTTGCTATCTTCACCGGTCAACGTATCACCTGTCAGCTGAGCAATAACTGAATGAGAGAGCACTCATCGGATTTTGTCTTATTGCCTGAGTGATGTGCTACCACTGAGATTTTCCTCCTTAATAACGGTGGCCTTTATTAAAGAAATCTCCAAGGGAATCGTTTTCACAGACACACAAGCAACATTTTGAATCACAAAGAGGCAGGTGGCCAAAAGAGAGGCCTTCTGGGGGAAATTGAACAACTTCGCTTAGAACTTCAAAAAGCCCTGCTGGATCCCACCAAAGGTCCATCTAGTCTAGCATCCTTGTTTCACAATGTCCAACCAGATGCCTCTGGGAAACCTGCAAGCAGGACATGAGTGCCACAGTATTTTCCCCACTCCTGCCAGAGACCAGGCTGAGGAGCACAACTCTGATGAGGAATGGTGGGAGCCTAGGCCTCCCCCTGTTCATGGCCAGGATCCTGAAACTCCACAGGAGCAGTGGAGTAGTGTTGATTTGGAACAATGGTTTGCTGAGGGGCACAGTTTGGAAGACAATAGTTGGGCAGAATTGGGAGGGGAACAGCAAGAAGAAGAACAACAACAGGAAGAGAATGAGCTAGCCGACTCTCTCTCTCACTGGAATATGTGCAGCCTCTCAGTCCCAAGGCTAGGAGATTAGATAAGGTGGCTGCACAAAAGGTTCAAAGGTTGAGAGATCAGGTGGCTAGGAGACGAGAGGACAGAAGTGACTAGAGCAGGCACCCCCAAACTCGGCCCTCCAGCTGTTTTGGGACTACAATTTCCATCATCCCTGGTCACTAGTTCTGTTAGCTAGGAATGATGGGAGCTGTAGTCCCAAAAACAGCTGGAGCGCCGAGTTTGGGGATGCCTGAACTGCAGGGAAGTGGGAAGAATCTTAATTGGGAGCACCTGCACTCTGAGAAGGGTTGCTTGTTCTTTTGCTGCATTCATTAAACATTTCTGTTACTGGTAAGAGACTGCTGTCTCTTTCTACTGCTTATCTATGGCCAAGGGGGGGGGGAAGCAGAGCCCCTGAAGCCTGACAGCTCCCCATCAACTGATCATGAGTGGCACTCTGCCCTGAAGATAGTCCACAACCATCATGGCTAGTAGCCACTGGTATCTTATCAGCCTAACTTCTCTGGTGACCCAAACCCCATGTAAATAACCAAGCCTTGGTACACTGGATAGCTGACTGAGTGGTTGCTAACTCTGGCAGTGCTGGCTGGCACCCACTGGGATTGGTAGGTAGGGTGGAAGGTGGGGAGAGCAATGTCAGGTGGAGCCAGAGTCAATGGCAGGCAGAGCCAATGGAGTCTACTTTCACCCATCCTCCTTCCTGCAGAGTTCTACATGGACCACACTGAGGCTAAGGGGGATGAAGCTGACAGGCAGTGCTGCCCCCTGGCCTGGTTGCAAGAAATAAAGGCTGGTGGGGGTTGGCTGAGTTGGTGGAACAGCGCCCTAATGGACCAGCCTCCAAGGAACCCTAACTTGTATCCAGAGAAGCAGGAGCAGAGTTCTGCTTGTGGATTGGAGCTTTCCCAACCCTTCCTGCTGTAGCCCCTTGTGCCCCCTGAAGAGCTGCTCTAGATAGGTCAGAGAACCAGACAGAATGGCTTGGGGTTGCAGTTAGAAGGAGAATCAGCAGTAGTGAAGGATAACCCCCTATGCATATAAGCATATTGCCTTCTGCTCATTTAAGAAGTTCTTTGGGTCTTACCCCTAAATCTTTCCAGTCCAACCTCCCATCCATCCTCTGGCATGAGATTGTAACTCATGGTTGCATTCTTCATCTCTTTCCCATGAATAATAGCTTCAGTTCATTAGTTTTCAAGCCACTTTCATTTGATAAATATTATGGGCCAGGATTAAAATGACAGAGAGGAGAATAATGAAGTAAGAATGGCATGACTCCAGAATTAAAGGTGTTTATCTAGAGAAGAATGTGGACCGGCCCTGGTAGCCTGAAATGACACAGAGTTAATAGATACAAGTAACTCAGTGCCTTTGTAATTCTTAAACCAGTCAATTAAAATAAATGACTGTAACCTGGAATGGAGGCCAAAAAGAGCCATATCTAAAAATAAGCGAATATTTCAAGTTCTGTAAATCAAATGTGCCAATTTATAAGGCTCCCATGAAAAGACAATATAAATATCACATTTTCCCCAGGGTTTTGCAAAGCATAGCTGCTGCAAAACATTTACAAGATCTATATGCATGGCCAGAGCTGCAAAGCTATTCATTAGTTTCGTGTTTCACCAGATAATGATGGTCAGGACGAACAGTGGAGAATTTTAACTAATGTATTTGATGAGTGCCTTTCATTCCTGATTTGACTGCAATTTGCAGGAGCTCATACCCAACCAAAGCTGGGCTCCAGTATACAAGATGCTGCATGCATATAGAGTGAACTTGCATTGCATTGTGTGAACGTGCACAAATACTTCCTTAGCAAATGTGTTCAGTAATGGGAGAGGAGAAATGCTGCACATGCGTGTTGGATGGGAAGTAGAGGGTGTTGGCAGTGGAGAGGCAGTCCCAGAAGCATAAGCAATGTGCCCTGAGTGAAGTATACAATGGCCATGAGGTTAGCCAATTTCCCATGTGTCCATGGAGCCCCGTTTCTAAGTGTCTACATTTGCGTGATAAACACTGATCCTATGGCAGCAGAATATAATATAATGCAAGAGTTCCTTTGTGCATTCCCTCCAGCACTGCAACCTGGTGGTGGTACCTTTCTGTTTGGGGGGAATCTCCAGTGCAGTGCAAACATACCTTGCAAGGAACTTATGGGGTCATAAGGATGCTGGGCACAGGGGGAAAGTACCCAGTGGCCCCTTGCCCCACAAGCTTAATAGATAGTGTTGGCACAGCATTTGCATCAGCAGAGTGTTCATGTGTTGTATTTGTAGACCTGACTGAAGCATTTGATTTGCACAAGAGCAAGATGCTTTGAATTATCATATCTGATATTGATACCAAAACTCCTGTTTCTAGTCAAATTTTGCATTCCATGAAACATTTGAAAGTTTTGGTGGGCTTGAGAGGTCAATTGACTAATAAAATTTCAGCACCCAGGGATGTCAGGCAGCAATGCCTTCTGGCAAACTTTAGTTGGAACTATTATGTGAACAATAAAGTTAATGAGTTTTTAATGTTTATTTCTTCCACTGTTAAATCTCCCTGTTATTATAATTATTTTATGCTGATGATATTGTCCTTATCTCAAACAAGGAGGTTTGGTATGTTTGTTGAACAAGGTTTCAATGTAAATGCCTCACTATGAAGAGCAATAGGTCCAAGCTGGTTGGGTTTGGCAAGAGATATAAAGATATATTGGGCAATAGATGTCTATATTGTTGGGTATGTGGTTGGTTTTAGATATATCAGGATCTTGTTTCATGAACAATCTTCATGCAAAAGCATTATGCTCTTACAAAGGTTTCTAGATCTTCACATGCAATCTTAACATTTCATTAATATAATCATAGAATTGTAGAGCTGGAAAGAACCCTGAGTGTCATCCATAGTCCAACCCCCTGTGATGCAGGAATCTCAACTAAAGCATCAATGGCACATGGCTGTCCAACTTCTGCTTAAAAACCTGCAATGAATGAAAGCCAGAAGCATAGCATTTCCACTGTCCCACATCAGATCTCCATTCGACAGAATCTCCAAGTTGCTTAGAGATTTCCAGCCCTTTTCAGATCTCATGTGTTCTATGCTGCACATCTATCTCACTGGAATTAGCAGTCGAGACTGTCAAATATGACCTAATGCATATTATATTTCTTCAAGGCCCAATGCCAGATTCAGTCATTAATTTATCTCACTATTGACTCCTACATAGCATTCCCTTAGTCATCATGTGTACTGAGATTTATGTTGTTTTCTTGAATTACTTTTCCTTTCCTTTTTTTTCTTTTTTTGCTTTGCTGTTCACTATCTGCAGCTTGGTTGTCTATCCATTTGTAGGGTCAGGCTTTTCTAATCCATCTTCATATCACTTCAAGCAGCAGAAAAACACATGAAGGATTAAGGGGCAAGGGGAGAACAGCACCCTCACCCCTCCTTTTTATCTTGCAATGCAGATCTGTTTGCTTTTTATTTATTGCTTTTATTTAGCAAAAATTTGTATACCTCTTAATCATCAAAACCTTTAAGAGGGTGATAAAAAAGATAAAATATACATTAACATCATCAATAAAATCAGATGTTAAAAACAGGTGGGCCTATTTTTTAAAACCAGCAGATATGATAAATGATCAAGCTGTGTCTTCTAGGGTTCTTCTGGTTCTGGGAGATCAGAGGGGACTTTGTTGCAGCAGAAGGGGGAAGACACCTGTGACTCTTCACCAGCCTAAATCATACCTGCCTCTTGGTCTTCCTCCTCCCACTCTCCTGCTTCAGCTTCTGCATCTGATTCTGGACTTCTCCCTGCCACAGACTCTCCCTGCTCACTAGGCCCTGTTGCCTCTTCAACTTCTGACACTTCCTATTCCCAGTCTTCTCCCTCTTCTCCCATCATTGTCCCACCACCACTTCCCAGACTCTTCCCTTGATGGTTCCCCAGCTGGCTCCTCCCACCATTCTTCTGCATCCAACCAGTCCATGACAGCACCATTCTAGAGTTCAGCCCTAAAAATTTAAGAAGCAATTAAACGAGCCATTCAGGATACTGGAATATTCTCTCTGTGTGCCGGAGAGCTAAATATAAATGCTATTTTGATCTGAAGAAAAGATTGCACCAAGCCATTTCCATTCATCCATGTTTGCTGCTTTACTTAAGTCCCTGCATCTTCCGTTCAGCATGACTCAGGATTTCTCATTGTCTTATCCCTTTCCCTGCTGTTTTGACTTTAAATTCAGATGTCTGACGCAAAGCTGCACTGAAACCATGACAGCTCGATTCAGTCAAGTTCCCAGGGGACTCTTGATCTTTGCTAAAGCTTGCTCATAGCAGCTATGCCGAATAGATACTGATATGTATATTTTTTCCTGCCTCAAGGTAGGAAGGGCATGCCACAGTTCCTGCAAAAGGAGCTCTCTGAAATTAGATAAAGGGAGGAAGGTGGGAGAGAAGGAAGGTTTAAAAATACACCCTAATTATAAAATATGACACACACTGAAAACAAACACCATGTTGTCACATGCTGCCTTCAGTTTGTACATGCTGAAGTGAAACTTGAGGCTTGAGACAGGGAAAGTCCTTTCCAATGGAAACTTTTCTCAGGCACCTGGTTGTAGGTAATGTTAGCATGCCGGTAGCTCATGCTAGGGATTGGTCTGCTAACACTAATATATGTATGTGCAGTGGCGGAGCTTCATGCTCCAGCACTGGGGGCGGGAAGCAGGCGGGGGCGGGGCTGGTGCGCATTCTGGGGACGTGCCGTGCGTTCTGGGGGCGGGGAACGCAACCCGCAGGAGTGTGGCACACATTCTTGGGGCGTGGCGTGCCGAGGTGGAACCCTGTCAGGATCCCACTGCCCGGGGCGCCCTGCCCCCTATCCCCTGCCCTTCCTACGCCAATGTGTATGTGCAAACATATGTGGTAACAACAACAACAACAACAACAACAACAACAACAACAACAACAACAACAACGGGGTGGTGGTGCCCCAGCCACTCTGAGTGGCTTCCAACCCTTGGAACTAGATCTCAGTGTCTGGACTGAATGATGGGGGTAGAGATGCTCCTTCTGGTATACAGGGCCAAAGCCGTTTAGGGCTTTAAAGGTCAGCATCAACACTTGGAATTGTGCCCAAACACATACTGGGAGTCAGTGTAGATCCTTTAGGATAAGTGCATTTAAATATGATTTAGGACACATGAAACACCTACACAAATAACGGTGCCACCCTTGACCCATGTCTTCTAGTCTTGTCTTAGTATGGAGTTCTAAACCTTTGGCCCACTCCCAGCCAGCATGGTCAATGGTCAGGGAATAATGGAAGTCCAACAACATCTGGAGGGCCGCTGGTTTACCACCCCTATTTTTGGAAGGGTGAGAAGGCTGGTGCGCTTGCTGTGCATGCAAAAGGACTCAAGTTCAGTCCCTGCCATCTCCACATTGAGGTCTGGGGCCTGCTCTAGGCTCTCTGTAGTGGGTGTTTCACAATTACAAGCTGTCAATGAAAATTTCCCACAATGCCTTGGAGCAGCCAGCACAGCATCACTCCTGGGTATTCTAAGAAGTTTTAATTAGTGGCTACACAGCCCTCTGCTGCTATCACCAGGTGAGGGCATGAAGGTTTCAGACTGACATGGGAGAGGGTCCTCGAGATGGCACTCTTTTGACACAACCACAGCCAGCTCTGCAAGGTGGCATAAGCATCCAAGCAAGCAAGCAAGCAAGCAAAGTACTACTAGCTCAAACCAACCTCAAGACTTACCATGGCAAGTCAGAGAGATGTTCCTGACCACACACCTTTCCTTTTCCCCATTTTAAATGAAAGGCTGTCATTCACTAAAGAACATAAGAAAAACCTGCTGGATCAGGCCAATGGCCCATCTACTCCAGCAACCTGCTCTCTCAGTGGCCAACCAGATGTCTGTGGGAAACCCACAAGCAGGATTTGAGCACAAGAGCACTGTCCCTTCCTGTGGTTTCCATCAACCACCAACCCCATAGCATAATTTCACACCAACTGCAGTGATAGGGTATTTGCTAGCAAAGCAATATTGGAGAACCCATGACCCTCCAGATGTTGTTGGGCAAAGGTGAATGACTCTCCAAAGGCTGTCCAAAGGAGAGTGAATAGCCTGGAAGCTAAATCCTTTGAGGGACGGTTGAAAGAGCTGAATACATCTAGGGTGGAAAAGAGAATCATAGAATCATAGGATTGTAGATTTGGAAGGGACTCTGAGGAATATCTAGTACAACCTCCTGCAATGCAGGAATATGCAGCAGTCCCATTTGGGGATCGAACCTGCAACCTTGGCGTTATCAGCACCAAGCTCTAACCAAGGCTAAGGGGAGACTTAATAGTGGTCCTCAAACATCTGAAGGGTTGTCACACATAAAATGCAGCAGAATTGTTCTCTGTTGTTGTTGTTGTTGTTGTTGCGGAGAGCAAGACAGATGGGTGGAAATTACAAGGAAGCAGGTTTCAGCTAAAGAGTAGGAACGAATTTCCTAATGGTAAGATTTGTTTTGACAGTGGAGCAGACTGTATTGGGAAGTGGTGGGCTCTCTTTCGCTAGCAGTACTTAAGCATAGGCTGTCTAGCGTCCTACCAGGGATGCTGTAGCTATATTCTGCATTGCAAGGGAGTTTTGGACTAGATGACATCTAAGATCCCTTGCTACTCTATAACTCTACGAAATACTGTGAATTCTCCACTGTACCATATGAATTTTAAATGTTATTATTGATGTTGCCAATGTGTTCCGCACTTACATTGGAATGCATTTATATATTTATTTTAAAAGCATTTAATAATATTATAAATGCACCAGACAGGGTAGTTGACAGCCTATAAAATTACAATTTCATGGGACATCATCTGATCACTGAGCCACACTGAACTCTGGTTGGATTTTTTTTTCTTCCAGTCTTGTAGGGTAATACAGAATTTCTGCCCTTAAACTTACATACTGGTTGTCTGTCCCACATGGCTGCTCAAGTCTAACCTGCAAGGACGGATGTGTGGTTCGCCGCTGTGAATCATATAAATGAAAATCAAAGCCTTTTTATTGTGTTTGTGTGAAGGTCAGAGGTATAACATTTGCATACAAATATGCTTGATCTTTCATGTAGGGAAAAAAATGTGTTGAAACTAAGTGGCAAAATATGGAATGAAATAGCAGGGATTTATTGCACAAAACCTTCCCCACTGCCTTCAGATCATCCTTGCCTGCAGTGACATGTTATAATGGAGGGGTGTGTGTGTGCGTTTTAAATCAGTCAAAAAGCTGGGACTATTTATTCTTTCTTTATTTTTAGTAAAGAACATTCTCAAGGATGGCGGTGGTATACACACTGCAAGAAACTGTGTATCTGAAGTAAACTGCAGATTATTTTTTCACTGTCGTTCAAGGGACATAGATGCATTTTCTTTCATAAGATCCACAGCCTTTGGTTTATTTTTAAGCAGCAGTAACCTTGGGCAACATCAATTACATAAATCGGGAAATTAACTATTCACGAACTGCCAGATCCTCTGAATTTGACCATTACATTTACATAATTTCAGTGAGCTGACAATAGCTTATTCTATCACCAGAAAGACTCTGCTAAAATGGAAATTCCTTTTTAATAGAACCTGTATACAATGGCCCTATCTATCCAGCTGTCTGACTCTTTGCTGTGTGTATCTTGACTGATTTTTTGTATGCTTAGCATGAGCGCTTTCCTTTTCATGCACTCATTTATAATGGCTATAATATTTCATAAACATTTTTTAAAAAACCTTCCTTACACACTCTTCACTGCAAATTCAGCTGCAGAAAGAGTTACAATTAAAATTGCAAGCCAGAAGCAGTGCGGTGTAGTGGTTAGAATTTAACCTCGGGGAGAACACCATGAAGATGTTATATAGATGGCATCACACCCCCTTGAAACTTGCAAAAATGTATAAAGGAGGGTCATCGATCTGTTGGAGATGTAAAAAAGATGTTGTGGTGGACTTGTGCAAACATAAGTGAGTTCTGGGAAAACATCTATAACAAACTTAAGAAGCTATTTAAAATTACATTTTAAAAAACCCCCAGAGATTTTTCTCTTATGCATTTTACCACCAGAAATAAAAAATGACATAAGGTCACTGTTCATGTATGCCGTCACAGCAGCAAGAATACTTGTGGCAAGGAAGTGGAAAAATGAAACAATACCGACAGTTACAGACTGGCAGATACTCATGTTAGAATACCTACAACTAACAAAACTGATGGGAAGAGTTAGAGGAGTATTAAATCAGAAAATATTTGGAGAATGGAGAATATTTAAGGATTATATAGGAGCATATTGCACCAGCCATACCATATTAGTAGAACTTGAGTGATACTTGTAAATAAAAACATATAACTAATATTATCTTCTTTTAGTTGAAAAGATAGGAATGATATTAAAGAATTTAAAACTATGCGGAAAAAACAATGACAGTACAAATAGTATAATGAGGAAGATTGGAAGATTTGTTCTATCTGAATTTTTTTTTATTCAAGTGTTAATTAGGAAAATTACGCTTCTTTATGTAAATAAAATTTTGATTCTTTTCTTCTTTCTTTGTATTTTTATCCTTTCTTCTTTTTTGTAGTTTTCTTTCTTTTTTTCTTCAAGCTTTCTTTTTGTAGTATATGATTGTATAAGTCTGTAAATTCTTTGTATATGTGTATAATTGAAATTAATAAAGATTAATTGGAAAAAAGGAATAGAGGAAGCTCAGTATTGTCTACACTGCCTGACAGCAGCTCTCCAGGGTTTCAGATAAGGAGTCTTTGCCCAGTCCTACCTGGAGGACTGCAAGAAGATCAAACCTATCCATTCTGAAGGAAATCAGCCCTGAGTGCTCACTGGAAGGATAGATCCTGAAGCTGAGGCTCCAATACTTTGGCCACCTCATGAGAAGAGAAGACTCCCTGGAAAAGACCCTGATGTTGGGAAAGATGGAGGGCACAAGGAGAAGGGGATGACAGAGGATGAGATGGTTGGACAGTGTTCTCGAAGCTACCAACATGAGTCTGACCAAACTGCGGGAGGCAGTGGAAGACAGGAGTGCCTGGCAGACTCTGGTCCACAGGGTCACAAGAGTTGGACACAACTAAATGACTAAACAACAACAACAACCTGGAGGAACTAAGGATTGAAGCTGGTAACTTCTGCATGCAAAGCAGATGCTCTGCCACTGACTGAACAATTTTCCCAGTTAGCCTTGAATGCTCATCTTGGAGGGAAGAGAGCTCCAAAGCTTGGGGGCCACCACCAAGAAGGCTCTCCCTTGCATTATCACATGGTGAGCTTCATCTTGATGAAACTGTACTGGTCTATATGGGATCAAGT
The DNA here is from genome assembly GCF_009819535.1 of Lacerta agilis. Taxonomy (NCBI): domain Eukaryota; kingdom Metazoa; phylum Chordata; class Lepidosauria; order Squamata; family Lacertidae; genus Lacerta; species Lacerta agilis. The sequence continues at coordinate 66,991,352 of NC_046316.1, read as the reverse complement.
ATTCATAGAATCATAGAATCTTAGAGTTGGAAGGGACCCAGGGGTCATCAAGTCCAACCCCTGCAATGCAGGAATCTCAGCTAAAGCATCCATGACAGGTGGCCATCCAACCTAAAACCTCCAAGGAAGGAGAGTCCTGAAATGTATAGGGCTTTATAAACCTATATAAGTCAACTTGCAGAGGGCTCAGTAGCATATTGGCGCCCAGTGCAGTTCCTTCTATTTAATACAGGATTTACAGGATCCCCTGGCTTTAGAGTTTGGGGCTGGAATCCTATGCACACTTTCTTGGGGCTAAACCTCAGTGAACACACTAAGAGACAGGTTTCCAAGTAAACAGGCATGTCCGCAAATGGCTTATGCGGCCTCATTCATCGATAGGAATGCCAGATGGCTCAAAGGCAGGAACAGAAAAGAGAAAGGAAATGGCACGATGGCAGAGAAGCTTGGGTCAAGTGGAGAGGGAAGGGACTCAGGCGATATGAAAGAAGAAACAGGAGTTGGGAGAGGGAAGCCTCTGCTGTGAGGACCGGAATGTACTCAAAGCTGATTTATGTGAAGGAGCCAGCAAGGCAGGGACTTAAGAAGAAAATAGGCATAACGATAATAAATGATGGGAAAGAAAGATGATTTCAACAGAGGCAACCAGAGTCTCACATCCATCAATCCTTCTTGTGTGGGAGTCTGCTAGATCAGAACTATTCAAGCTGCTGTTTTCAGCCATCAAAACTGGGAGCTGCGAGGTGCTTTCCAAGCATTTAGAACAAAGAGAAACTCCCCTTATGTGATCTCTTTCCAAGAACCTTCCACTGGATCACATTCTACTTTCTCCTACAAATTTCACTTCAATGCAGTTTCAGGTTCTTGGAGATCATTTGGCAGGGTCTGGAGCAATTGCAGAGCAGGGCAGACACCAAAGGCATTTAATCTGCAGCCCACTTAGAGAACTTGGTTCTGTCTATATTCTGTGCCACCATTTGTGGAAAGGCAAAAGAATATCTCAATTTCCTTCTGTCCTTCTTGAGATGGAAGAGACCCCACACATAATGTAAAAAAACAGACTGGCATATAAAAGCTTAAAAGTTGAATGTGTTCACAGTACACGTTGACTGTGTCTAGCATCGATTTAATTTCCTAACACTGATTGAATTGGAATGAAGATTCAGCCACGTTTTTGATTTTTTTTTTTTATTCTGCAAAAGGTCAAAATTGTAAAGAAAAATGTATTTTGCAAGTGAAGGGGAATAAAGAAGTCAGAATGGAACAGGCAGGATGCAGGCACATTTAATAATTTTCACGTTAGCCATTCCAAGACAGAGTGCACATGGAATGCTGTAATCTGTGCACATCTGTTAATGACAAAAGGTATTTTCCCTTGCTTGGTGCAAGAGATTTTCTTGGAACCACCAAGTTGGAAGGGGCTTTGGAGGTCATCTACTTCAACACACCGCTCAATTCAGGATCTGCCATGCAGGATGCAATTGCAGAATTCCTGGCAGGTGGCTGTCCATCCTCTCCTTAAATATTGCCAGAGAAGAGGCCCCCAGCACTTCCTAGGGCAGCCCATTCCACTGTTGAACGGCTCTCGCCATAAGAAAGTATTTCCTAATGCTTAGCCAAAATCTGCTTCCTTGTCATTTTCACTCACTAATTCTACTCTTGCTCTCTGGAGCACTATGTGAATTTTCAGGTCTGGATAAAACCCACCTAGGATGGAGAGATATTAAGAATAAAGAGCATTCTAATCTCTTGGGAAAGGAAAAAAAAACAGGATGATGCATATTGCACTGTGCTCCTGTCTTGGCCCACAAGGAAGACAGCAAGACCAGAGGTCACTGCTAGTAATGTACAACTATTTTTAGAGTGTGTTTGTTTTCTCATTGCAGTCCCAATTTGGATGGCTTTCCTCACCCCTGCTATGCACTTTTCAAGAGCCATTTGCTAATTGTGTGACTGGCATCTCATCTGGTATGAGCTTCAGCCTAAAGTGTTAAATAGTACCTGTTGAAGAACAGCTGGCATATTTGAACATTTACCCCTTTATAGTTGAGGCATCTCTCTCTCTCTCTCTCTCTCACTCTATCCCCCCCCCCCCCTCTCTGGAAAAAAATAAATGACTCAGAATTGTCCCTGAGGAAGGTGGGGGACAATGCATAATCTTCTCTGCACACCACTGAGGGATCTTTCCCTTTCCTCCCTGAAATTAATGTCTCCCTTCCTTTTTTCTTGGGCAGGAGTAGAATAGGAGCAGGAAATCCCTCCCTGCCCCCAAGCAGAAGGAAGAAAGCTTGTTTTTATTAGTGCACAGATCCTGACCCCCACTGATTTGGATTTATTTTTAAATTTTCCTTTCCACCCTTCCTCCCAAAAGAACCCCTGCCAGGCACTTATAAATCAACCACCACCAGATTTTCTTATTCTTTGTGTTTTCACATGCAGTTTTAAGAAACTAAGAAGAGACAAAAATACAGCAGGGATATAGAATTTATAGATGACACTGCATCTCTCATTTAAGGTGCCATTATGATTTTTAATTGGGAATCCTTCCATCATAAGCTCACCCTGCATTTGAAAACACACACACACAACTAATAAGAGTCTGCTGTCACCTTAAGGATTAGTAAATTTATTGTGCTATAAGCTTTCGTGGCCTTCACTTCCTCAAACGTAGATTTCAAAACAGCAGTAATAGTAAAATCCGATTCAATCCCAAAGAAAGAGTCTACAGGGGAGTCTATAAACTGGCACCTATCCGACAGGTGTAATTATTCGTTTGTCTAAGGAGGATTTCACTGGCTGCTTAAACTGCAAAGAGGAATGTAGTTCTTCTTAGAGGAAGGCAGGTGGCGTAAACGTACAATGGAAACCTGTGCAAAACACCCCAAACGAAGCTAATTCTGTAGCATTCTTTCTGAACAGATCAGCTGCGCTCCCCCCTCCCGTGACCGACTGGGGTGACGTCAGTATGGCAGTGGAGAGTCAGGTGATGCACACTATAAGCGAAGGGAGCTGTCCGGGTGCTGAAAACAGTCCATAAACTTGCCGCGGACAGATAACGAAGACCATGCTTTAAATTGTCTCTGCACACAGGTAAGTAGACCTACTTTCTCTTTAATTGACAAACAGAATGGAGACCAAATGCACATACTCTCTATGCATATACAGTTTCCATTGCAGGGATCAGGCGGGGTGGGAGGGGGATAGCATAGCCCGGAAACGTCTGAAATTGCCACCTGATGCACTTCACTTAAGTAGCACAAAAACACGGTTTTACTGGGCAATTTATGAACATTTACTTTGCACCTGATAATGGATACTAAAAACAATAACAGCCAAAAGCCCTGGAAAAGGTTGATTCTACACAATTACTATGCAAACCAATTATATTGTGGCAATATCCTAGAAAGGTGATTTTGGTAATTTCACTTGCTCTTAGTACATTATCAACATGTGCATGAAGCTATATGCTTCTAAAGAGCAGTAGTGAATTTAAGGAGAACTACAAACACCAGCAAATAAGGTTTTGCTCTTCTCCTCTAGAAGATCACATTTCTTTCTGATTAAAGTGAAAGTGTAAAATGTTCATGGTTAAGATGGGTTCGCTGGATCTCTTCAAATGCTTTAAGGGAAACTGCTGTTGAACCATCTTCATAATGAGCAATGAAGTGTGTGTGGGGGGGGGGGGGGTTGATTCAGTGACAGTAGATTTTTATTCCATAAATGCAATGTGAATTACAAGCAAACTGCAGGGTTTCAAAATAAACAGTAATTGGGAAATATTCCCATTGTGCCTGAATGCAATCTGAATTCACAGGAATCAGTAAACTGGAAAATAATACAGCTGCTATGCAAAAACAGCTGAAACTTCCTCATTTCCTATTTATATTAAAATGTGTTCTATTTGGAACAAAATCATATCCTGAGGCAGAATAGAAAATGTGCAATTCTTAAAAATATTAATTTTCATTATACTCTTATTTTCTTGTATTTGGAGCTTAAAAGTTTAAGTTTTATCAGGGAACTAGAAAAAAGGTAATTTACAGTTAAAGTACAAAGTTTTATGGTCCAGAGTGCAAGGTAAGACAGAATCAATGATAACAATTCAATATTTGGAAAGAAAGCAAAAAAAGAGAGAGAGAAATGATTCTAAGATGCTTCTCATGACTTGGTAAAATTCTGGTTAAATTGCTATCTAATAGCCACCTGTGTATGTCTGCTGTTGCACTGAAAAATAGCTGTAACAGAATAAAAGTATTTCCCATTCTCTTAAGGGCACTGTGAATTGCTTTTCAATCACTGTTTTCCTCTACGTCCAGTCTTGAAAATTAACAAATTATTAGGTAGCATTTGGGGGTATTCAAAGTTCTCATTTGTGGTGCAGCTGGGAGGAAACAAGGCAATTCTGTGGAACACGGTTGTACTTCAATTACCCCAGTATGTGAAATTATTTCATACTGTGTTGAGAAAGAAGAAAAAAGAAGCTTTCTTGACTGGCATAACAAATCCACTGTAATTTTCTACTCAGAGCAGTGGGTGTGTACAGGCATTAGGGATTTTTCCATCTCATGAATCACAGGCAAATCAACAGGATATTTTACAGAGTACAAAGCAAAGGGGGAAATGAATGAAATGAAAAATATGAATTAGGCGAAGACGTAGGAAGCTGCCTCATGCAGAGCCAGGCTATTGGTCCATCTAGCTCAGTACTGTCTGCACTGTCTGGCAGCAGCTCTCCAGGGTTTCATGGAAAAGTCTTTCCCATCCCTGCCTGGACACACCAGGGATTGAACCTGGGACCTTCTGCATGCAAAGCAGATGATGTAGCACTGATCTATGATTTTATGTCTGGTATAATTTTGATTTACCTTGGATGGTTTGTTACCTGAAAGAGAAAGAAAATAATATATTAGAGATCCTATATTTCCTTCAGGTAGATTTTAGCTGCATAGGGAATTTGAATAGTGCCCCAGTAGCCTGGAGAAATGATCTAAACACAGCACAGTATGTATGCATGAAAAATCTATTTCAAGTCTTTGAGAACAGTATGGGCAAAGCCTATACTCAGGGCTTAATTTGCTTATGTGTTTTCATAGAATGTATTAAGTAGGAACAGATAAACATATCCTTTGCCAGTTCATCTCTTCACCACTGAATTTCCCCAAATCAGGGATTGCGCTGAAGGGCTTCTAGATCAGACAGCATTATTTTCATGTGGTCAGAGTGCTCTAAATATGTTGTTTTAGAAATCAACCCCTTCTCCAGCCACAGCCTTACTATATAACATCCAATGGACTCTGCTGCTTGCTACCCACTTTCATAGACAGAAGGATAAAATGCCAAATAAGCAAAAACACCTGATCAATAATGTTATAGACTTTAGAATTATATTTACTATGTGCTGTATTATAGCCCTTATGATGTAAACAAGGGGGGAGTCACCTTACTATGCACAGACTGACAGAGATGAATTTTCGTTTACCACCAACAAAATGATATACATAGCCCAGCAAAAATGTTCATTCAAGGCACTGGAAATCAGTGAGCTATAGACTGCTATCCAATACCCAATTATCTAGAAGTAAGCCTCATGAGCAGACATGTATAGGATTATTCTGCAAACATAAAGAAACAGTAAAGGATTTTGGACTGTTCTGATAGTCTATAGTGCATCAAGGATTTTTATTTAAAAAATTAAGTATCAATAAAAGCATGTACATAGTGCAATATTATGGACAACATTTTCCAAAATTCAATTTAGCTTGGAAGCACATTTTCAAAAAGCAACAATCATCCAGGTTTACACACAACCTTTTGGAGGGGGGGTTCCCTAGGTTGGGGGCCACACAGGCTGTTGGAAAGGAAAGAAGGAGGTAGTGCTGAAATAAGAAGTGAATGGGACATACCTTATCTCTCTTCCTTTCTTATCATATCCCTCTCCCTCTTTCTCCCTCTCTCCCACACACCTCTTCATTCATCCACCATCCATTCATTGCTTCACACACATCTCACACGTCCATTCATTTATCATCCATTCACTCCCTCCCCCTCCCCCTCCCTTGGCTTTGGGGAGGGGGAGGGCATACCCAAGGAGGTGGAGAGGCACATATGGCATTTAGTTTATAGGTTGCCAATCTGTGCTTTAGCCTCTCAAGCTCCCTGATGATATTGCTGCAGAAGAACCATTTTAACTGCCTCATCGCTTCCTCTCTGTAATTCTTCCATTTGAATTCATTAAGAAATAAGAAAAGAAAAAAAGAGACAGTCATTAATAGGAATAAAATGCTATATTTCAAACAAAAATCACCATGCAGTTTTGGAATCCCGGTTCTATTGCTCCCACTATAGTAGTCCATTTTGAGTCGGTTCTCTTCTGCAAAGTTGTCTTATTTGAACAGAGTGAATCAGCAGAAGATAATGCTCTATTAAACTGTACGCAGTAAAAAAGACCAACAGTTGTCAGGACCTCAGCTGAACAGAGACCTTCTCATTCCTACGCATGGGTGCCATTCTGATTTTCATATGCAGATACTTTATGAACTAATTTCTCTTTTGGTTAAACAACTAATCAAAAAGCTGTCTCAAACCATTAGGCAGTTTTCAAACTGTTCTGAGATAGTCAGGTACTTCCAAACCTACAAAGTTATTGTATGTACCTTCATTGGAGATGCTGCACAAAAAATAGAATAGCCGAGCCCCTGCCAAAGGTTTAGAATCTATGATTGTTGTTGTTCAGTCGTTCAGTCGTGTCCGACTCTTCGTGACCCCATGGACCAGAGCACGCCAGGCACGCCTATCCTTCACTGCCTCTCGCAGTTTGGCCAAACTCATGTTAGTAGCTTCAAGAACACTGTCCAACCATCTCATCCTCTGTCGTCCCCTTCTCCTTGTGCCCTCCATCTTTCCCAACATCAGGGTCTTTTCTAGGGATTCTTCTCTTCTCATGAGGTGGCCAAAGTACTGGAGCCTCAACTTCAGGATCTGTCCTTCTAGTGAGCACTCAGGGCTGATTTCTTTGAGAATGGATAGGTTTGATCTTCTTGCAGTCCACGGGACTCTCAAGAGTCTCCTCCAGCACCATAATTCAAAAGCATCAATTCTACGGCGATCAGCCTTCTTTATGGTCTATGATTAGAATGTAGTTATAACTACTTTATAGGGAACTACTTTATACTTTATAACTACTTTATAGGGAAATGCTTATGTAGTGCCCATGGTCCTCTTCTACCATCCCTTCACCCTGTGGAATTGGGCATGGATGAAGTATTCTGTTTTGACAGAAAATAGGTTATGGTGTGTTCTTGGTTGTGGTGTATATTACAGTGGCCTATAACAGTCCCCCCCCCCCCCAGTTTGCAAATGTGTCCATGGGCTCAAAAAGGTTGGTGTCCTCTGGTTTACTGAATCTTTCCCCAACCTTTTCTCCTGCAGACACTTTGAACTACACCTCCCTTCACCCCTGACCATTGGCCATGCTGGATGGGACTGAAGGGAGTTGTGGTCCAAAGTATCCAGAGGGGATCGGATTGGAGAGTATTGACTTATGGGGTGAGATCCAGTGTAGCACAAAGGCAATAGCTCATTCCCCAGGAATTCTCTCCCACACTGCAGCCTCCTGCACTCCTCAGAATCTCCTCCAGGGACTTGTGGCACCCTCCACAGCAGGTTATGAAGGGCTGCAGGCTGGAGATGGGAAACTAGAAGTGCCCTTGCATAAGACGATTTCTGTTGCACAAGAAGTGGTCAGCATTGGATGTTGTCCACAGCATCTGCACACACAACAGACTCCATATGGGACTCCCCCTTCTTCCTCCCCACAGCCCCTTGCACACCCTTAAGATCTCTTCTCCAGTGGCTTGGGGAACCACCCAGAACATACTTTGATGTGGGCGCAGGGCATAGGAGAGGAATAAAAAGTCCCATTGTGCAAATGGAACTCCATGCACAGAGTGTTGGATACAACTGCTTAGCTACAGAAGTTCTATTCTAAGTTATACTCAGAGGAGACCCAATTGAAATTAATAGATCTAACTTAGCCATGTCCATTAATTTCAACAAGTCTTGTTTGAATAGGACTAGCATTGAATATGACCTATTGTGTTTAATACATCCCTAACATCCTGATGTTTTCTAGAGATTATAGGTGAAATTTTCATTGCTATGAGCTTAGATAATGTCTAAACTTTTGTATGTTAATTTTCATTTTTTTTCCCATTTTATTTTAAGGGAACATTTCAAACATGGCCGATGCTAAAACCTCAAGGCTTACTCCAGTCTTGCTTCTTGCTCTGCTTTCTGCCCTGATCTGTTCTGCCAGTGCTGCTTCATTTCAACGTTACCAAAACATCCAGAAAGATCCAGAATACCTGATGAAAAACTTGCAAAGGCTTCCAAGCCCAGATATGATCAAAGCGCTGGAATACCTAGAAAACCTCAGGAAGCAAACCAGCAATGGAGAAACAAGCCCAGATGATAGCTCCTATCAAAGTGTCCCATTTGCTCTGCAGCCAAAGGAAAGCAAAGATCAGAACTACCTGTCGGACAATCTAAGAGAATCTTTATCGGAAGATGAATCACAGTGGGCTAAGGCCATGTTGGAAGCACTAAGGCAAGGAGAAAAAGAACCAAAGGGAGGCTTGAAAGAAGGTAAATTCTACCCCATGAGTTCAGATAACATTTTCCAAGATGGAATGACTGATGATTATGATGACCGCACCTGGCCTGAGACACGGCACAAACATTCTAAGATACCACATGTCTACTTAGAAGAAAATTCAAGAGACAGCCCTTATAAGCGGACAAATGAAATAGTGGAAGAGCAGTACACACCTCAAAGTCTAGCTACCTTAGAATCAGTGTTTCAGGAGCTGGGGAAGATGATGGGGCCAAGTAACCTAAAAAAGGGGAGGTTTGATGAAGAACAGAAACTCTATGCTGATGATGAAGATGATGCCTATAAAGGAAACAACCTTGCCTACGAAGATGTGGTGGGAGGAGAAGACTGGAACCCGATAGAGGAAAAAGTGGAAAGTCAAACCCAGGAAGAGATCAGAGACAGTAAGGAACAAATTGAGAAAAATGAAGAGGAGATGGATGATGAAGCAAAGAGGTCCAGCATCCTGGAGGATGAAATGAAAAGAGAGGGCAAAGATCAAGTGTCAGAGGATGTTTCACAGCTGATGGATTATTATTTGAAAAAGATGATAAGCAGTGCCGGAAATGACAACTCAAGATTCAAGCAAAATGAAGACAAAAGGGCTGCCAGATATTCTGGAAAGCAACTTGATCCTCAAGCTATTTATCAGTTAATAGAAATTTCAAGGAATTTACAAATCCCACCTGAGGATTTAATTGAGATGCTGAGAGCTGGTGATAAACAGAGTGAGAAAGAGCAAGAGCCTGAACTCCCAGAAGATGTTGATGACATCCCTGAAATTAATGTAGACAATTCAGATGCATTCAAAAATAAAATGAACTCTTTGAATGGTTACAGAAAGCAGCGACTTAATTTGATACCGGATAACCTACCAGAAGATCTCACTGTGGAAGATATCATCAATCTTTTGGGGACTGAAAATGTAGGGAGTCAGAAACCATCATATCTGGCAAATCAACTCAAGCAAGAGTTGCCAAGAGTTTCCTACATGCCTGGAAGATCTAAAGGGCACCAGTTTCCCAAAGCTGCTTGGTTAAACCATTTGGAAAGACGACAAATGGAACAGGAATCACTAAATGAAAAGGAAGAAGACTTGGCAGACTACTTAGCCAAGGTGCTGGCAAAATACCCCGAAGTTGTTAATACAGGTCAGATGAAACAAATTCCACTCGCACTTTCATCCGAGGATGACTTGCAAGAAGATGACCAGTTTGAGCAGGCTATCAAAGAACATCTAAACCAGCTTGGAACTCGAGAGTCAGACAAGCTGACATCTCTCAGCAAAAGGCTGTCCATGGCCCAAGAGAATGACGACACACAAAACAGACCATATATGGATGAGGATATGCTAGCAAAGGTTCTAGACTATCTAAACCAGGAAAAGTCTGAAAGGGGGAGGGAGCACATTACTAAAAGGGCAATGGAAAATATGTAGTTATTTCCTTATTATTTCTCTTCATTGTATTGACTTCTACCCCAGTTCTGTTGTGATTTACCTTTCTTTAACAATTTGAGGCATGTTCAGACATTACACACAGCTGCTTTATGCACATAGGAATTCTGGCACCTGCATTTTCATGAGTAATGCTACATCTGAAATGGGAGCTCGTGGACCTCAGCTGTAGCTACCTCTGTGACCTCTGATAAAAGTTTTGGAACATGGAATCACAGAGATTCCTAGAGATGATATCTGTGAGTTCCCAGCAAACACATTGTTTTGCTCATGCAAATGAACATGCCCAGAGGATCCCTGCAGGTGCAAAAAGTGGCCCAGTTCTGTGTCTCGACTGGTCCCAGTGGTACATGATTTGACATTGAAAAGTCTGCGTAAACTCCTCTGAGCTGTTCTGTTGTTTATGGGTATCTTTCAATGTTCTAAATTTTGGTCATGTAACAAATTGCTTCAATTTTTTTAAGAAACAGATTTATGAAATTAAGTGTAACTATGTAAAACAATGACCACGACAGATCATGACAATGGCAGAATGACAACTGCGTTCTATGAGGTTTTTTAAATGAATTGAAATATTTTGTTATTGTGTGTAGTGTTTTTGTGGAGTACTTAATAAAAATAAAGCATATTATATATATAATATATATAGTTTTATTTATAAAGCTTTTTCTATTCTGTGTTTTATGGTTGATGAATAAATATTATTTCTGGACAATAGACTGTGTTTTACTTTGAGTTACCTATAGAGTGCTCTACTGGTTCCAAAAGGAAATGTGTATGTGTAGCCCAGTCATGTGCATTTTTGCTTGCAAGTATGTCCCTGTGGGTTAAACCACAGTGCCTAGGGCTTGCTGGTCAGAAGGTCGGCAGTTCGAATCCCCGTGACGGGGTGAGCTCCTGTTGTTGGGTCCCAGCTCTGCTAACCTAGCAGTTCAAAAGCACGTCAAAGTGCAAGTAGATAAATAAGTACCACTCCGGCGGGAAGGTAAACAGTGTTTCCGTGAGCTGCTCTGGTTCACCAGAAGCGGCTTAGTCATGCTGGCCACATGATCAGGAAGCTTTACGCCGGCTCCCTCAGCCAGTAACACGAGATGAGCACCGCAACCCCAGAGTCGGACACAACTGGACCTAACGGTCAGGGTTCCCTTTACCTTTACCTTTATGTCCCAACTGCAAACAAAATTGGTAAAGCAATACTGTTTTTTAGATACGTTTCTCTGGATAAGAGGGTAAAAATGTTGGAAGTTTGATCTTCTATAGCAGGCATGTCCAACAGGTAGATCGTGATCTACCAGTAGATCACTGGACGTCTTGTGGTAGATCACTGGCTCCCCCCAAAGAAGTTCAACAACTTTGGCTCCCCTAAAAAAGCTCAACATTTTTGCCTTGCACCCCCAAAAGCGGGGCTTTCCTCCTTCGTCAAACAAGCTCAACTTCTTTGGTCTGAACCCCTAAAAATGGGCCTTCCTCCTTCCTAAAAGAAGCTCAACAACTTTTACCTGAACCCCCCAAAAGGGGGTAGATCACTGCCAGTTTTTAACTCTGTGAGTAGATCACAGTCTCTTGGGAGTTGGCCACCCTTGTTCTATAGCTTGAAATTCTCCCAGTAGAGGTTGGGTCATTGTAAAAGATCCAGTTCTGTGAGATGCGATTGATTAACAACCTTTACTGGTCAGTGTACTTAAAGTAAGTTTTCCAATTGCCTTCCTTGGGAATAATACTCAGACTCTAAATATGCTGTTCAGTATCCCAAAATCAATGCAAGAGAGAACTATGGGCCCGTCTAAGAACATCTGCAGAGTCTTTCCTAGCTGGCTCACTCACGTGAGCTAAAGAAGTTTTGAGTTTTGAGCAACATGACAACATGGCCTTTGGGATTGTAGTTGCTGACCTTGATTCAGAAGGCTCCATGTCTGCAATGGGCCCTCTTTTCATTTTTGATAGATGTGAGGGTGCATTTATCCATTTGGGCACACACATATATCTGAATCAGAATCACATAGTGTATGACAGGGGAGGGAGAAGGAATTAATCAATGGAACATGTAAATAGGGTCTTTAGGACCATTTGATTCCTTGAATTAAGTTCAGGCACTATAGTTTTGTGAATGGATGGCTATGGAGTCATGCTAAAAGAAGCATTTTTGCTCCCAAGTATGTTTTCTGTTTTCGATAGGTTATTTTCAGTGTTATACTACTGAAAGGGGTAGGGAAGGCCCTGGTTCTTTAAAGAGTAATAACTAGTTTTTCAAGGATGCTGAGGAAGTGCAGGTTTCAATTAAGTCAATGGGGAATTCTTCAAGATCAGGGCACAAGTGTATTCATTTGTTGTTTAAGCATTTCTTAATGCATGCCTTTCGGAGTACAGTCTCCTCAGAAGATGAAGATCAACCAAGGGAGATCCTGTTGAATACATCTGAGTGGTAAAAGTGTGAGCATTCATACTCGTAAGGAACCACCAAGTCTCAGGAATCAATGGCACAAGAGCACTGCTAAAGAAAGGCAAACTGGAACAAATGAGTCTTCAAGGCATGAGCCTTCAAGGAAGGGCGTTCCACAGCCATTTCCAAAGGCATCATGCCTCTCCAGGTTATGCAACAGAAAGGAGTGTGTAAAGCAGCCTTTCCCAACCTGTTGCCCCCCACCCCCAATGTTCACAGGAAATGGTCTGAAAGTACACAAATCACCACCTTGCTGAAACTAAGAAGCTCTAGTGCACTGCTTTGGGTTCCAGGGCTATGCACACACAGTACATTAGAAGCACATTTAAAGCAACCCCAAAGGATTATGGTGACTGTAGTTTATCCCTCAAAGAACGACAGTTCCCAGTACCCTTAACAAACTTTAGTTCTCGGTATTCTTTGCCGTGTGTGTGTGCTTTCAATGTGGTTGACATATTTAAGTATCTATAGACTGTGCTTTCATATACAATATCACAAGGCGGTATGCAGACTAAAAACATAGTATTACAATAAATAAAAAACCCCAAACAAACAAAAGCTGGTTGGCAGAGAGCCTCAAGTTTGAAGTGCCTGCCTGCCTGAATAATGCAGTTTTTAGAAGACATCTAAAAATGAGCAGGGATGCTGAGAGAGTCTCTTCCTTTAAATTCCTGGGAGTTTACCTTAGTGAAGACCTCACTTGGAAAAACAATATAACTCAGGTGGTTAGGAAGGCCCAACAGAGACTCCATTTCCTCAAGGTCTTGCGAAAGAACAATGTTAAACAACAATTGATGACCTCCTTCTACTGGTCCACAATAGAAAGTATCCTCTCATATTGTATCACAGTGTGGTACGTTGGCTTGACAGGCACGGACAGAAAGTCTTTACAGAGGGTGGTGAACACAGCACATGATATCATGGGCTGTCCCCTGAGCCCGCTAGATGACATCGCAAGGGATCGATGCCTTAGGAGAGCGAGAAAAATTCTCAGGGACGATTCACACCCCGGCCAGCACCTCTTTAATCTTCGACCCTCGGGCAGGAGATATAGAAGTATAATCAGTCGTACCAACAGGCTAAAAAACAGTTTCTATCCGTGGGCCGTTAGGCTGCTGAACGGAAAATAGTATAATGCAACTGACTTTTGGGCTTGGTGTGTTGTGCAACAAGCACACAGAGTGCAATGAGACCGAGTGTTTGGGGGGGGGGGAGGCTTGGTTAATTTCATTGTACACAGGTTGTACATTGACAATAAAGGTATTGTTATTATTATTATTAGTAGTAGTAGTAGTAGTATGCCTCCTGCCAAACCCATTGGCAAGGAGTTCCACAGGATAGGGCCTGGCACATTAAAGGCTTGGACCCTAATAAAGGTCAGAAGAACCTCAGGGAGGCATGTGGAACCACCAGAAGTGCCCCATCAGGAGACCTCAGCTATTAACGGAAGTATGGTGTGTATACAGCTTGTGATGGAAGAAAGGTGGGCTATAGATGTAATTTTAAGAACCAAGCAAATAAATGTTTTGAAATACAACTCCTGTTAGCATGTCTAGCTATGCTGGGAGTAAGTCTCATTGAATTCTATAGGGCAGGAGTCTCCAGCTGTTTTGGACTACAATTCCCATCATCCCTGTCCATTGGTCCTGCTAGCTAGGGATGATGGGAGTTGTAGTCCAAAAACAGCTGGAGACCCAAGTTTGGGAAACACTGCTAAAGGGCATACTTCTGAGTAGAACTGCACTGTAAGCCTAAGTTTACAATTCTCCCTTTACAGCTCGTAACCACATAGGGTTGTAGCCCACAAAGTTACACTCAGACATTGATTTCAGTGGGTCTGCTCTGACTCAGAAGAACATCAGCATACCTATCAAACTATTAATCATTTAATGCTCATTGGCTAACACAGTTTCACAATGTTTTCTACAGAGTTTGTGCTGCTGCCAAAATCAATGTCAATTGGTCATCATTTTTGGAATTTTTCAGCTCAGACTTCTAAAAAAAAACTTTTAGCAGAAGAGTTTGGTTGATTATTAGCTTGCCCTCAACATGTCATTAAAATGTCATCAAAACTGGTTAAGTATGCACAAGGAAGTTAATGTCCTGGCTATCTCTGGGCTGATTTAGAGGCAAAGATAATCTTTTACCTCTGAGGATTCAGAGGCAGCAGGTCGGGCGGGCGGGGAGGAATATGACAAATTCCCCTCAGGTTCTGTTTTTATCCATTGTGTAGTTACTTGTCAAACATAAAGTACTGCACATTTAACAGGAAATAACAAAAAGGACAACGAATCCTCCATTTGCCCTACTGAAATGTAACCAGATGTCCCGATTTCTTAATGCAGCCTTGTTTAAACAGATTTCTTATCATTTGCCCTCATTAATGGATCTCTGTAAATAAAGGCCAAGGATGCAGTGACCATTCTAGTTTCTCTTACAAGCTGGTCACTTACAAGTTGGTCACACTTTGTGATAGTATTCAAAAAGTGACATGGCATGTCCCTGGGAGATGAGCATATGGCATTCATAATCCCATTAAATCTTCTATGTTTGTCAAGCCACACATGAGAGTTTTGCACCTTGAACCCTTTCTCCAAGTGGCACTCCTTATGCAACCAAGAAGGGGGCCATCAGCAGGCTAGAGGGAACCCTAAGGTTGAATATTTGGGAAAGCGAAACTATATGTCACCCTCAAAAGGTCTAAGTGAGGACCAAGAATGCTGAGCATCTGGTGGGAGGTGGGACTGGAAAACCAAAGGAGAGGGGTAAGGGAAGGGAGTAAGTATCCTGACTGGCTAGCTGGAACCCTGAACAGGAGCAACCACACTGCAACATTTGCTGCACGCCTGACTTGTATTTTCTGGTATCCCAAATGTACAGTCCTGGGATTTGATGCCTTACACTGGGGATAGAGCATTGGTGCTACATAAAGGAAATGAAACACATTTCTCCTTTTGTGTGCAATTGTTTGGCTCTCCTCTCTTTTTGCTGTTTCTATCATTTTAAACAGGATTAGTGTGTGTGTTTTTAAATGCACAACTCATTAGCATGGCATTCTCTCAGTTCGCTGTCATCCTTTGATTCTGCCTTGAAGCAACAGGTTGCCATGGCAGCAGGACAAAAGCACCAAAGACAGGGCTACATTGTTCATTGGCCACATTTCTATGATGTAATTGTGCATGATGTCTCCAAGAGGGCCTGGAATTACCTGAGAGACTGGCTTTGATGTGTTAACCTCTGTTTCCACTCCCGCTAAAACAGCACAGGTGGTCTCTCAGATGGGGTCTTCCTTTCAACCTCATTTTTGCCTTTAACATTTGACAGTGGACAGAACAGCGTGGTATATCTCTCAATTCAGTGCTTCTTTGAAATGAGCCTATCAGGTATGGCTTTCCTATTAATTTTGCAGAAAACAGCCAGTGCCCAGCCATACTGAGAAAGTAAGGTAAAGGTAAAAGTACCCCTGACCATTAGGTCCCATCGCGGACGACTCTGGGGTTGTGCGCTCATCTCACTCTATAGGCCAAGGGAGCCGGCATTTGTCCGCAGACAGCTTCCAGGTCATGTGCATGACTAAGCCACTTCTGGCAAACCAGAGCAGTGCACAGAAACACCGTTTACCTTCCCGCCGGAGCAGTACTTATTTATCTACTTGCACTTAGACGTGCTTTCAAACTGCTAGGTTGGTAGGAGCTGGGACCGAGCAACGGGAGCTCACCCCGTCGTGGGGATTCGAACCGCCGACCTTTCGATCTGCAAGCCCTAGGCTCTGTGGTTTAGACCACAGCGCCACCCACATTGTATAAAAAGTATAAGTACGCAAACACTATTTCAGTTTCTGAAATCAATTTATATGAGAAAATGGGTGATATCTAAGTAATGTTCTTGCTGCTGTTGTATCAGCAGAGGCATCAACTCATGGAAGAGTGTCCTCTTCCACCCAATAGCCCCCAGCATGGGGCTGGTCCAAGGCCTTTTGGTGCCTGAGGCATAGGAGCAAACTCTTAGGGGCCATGGGGTTTTTGGCCCCCCACAATAAACAACAAACAATAAACAATAAGTGGTGTGTGTGCACTGTGTTGATTATGCAGGGCGCGGCTCACCTGGGCCCCCACAGTATTTTATTCAAGTTGGCACCCCTGGCCTGAAGCAAATATGCCACCAATGCTTCCACCACAAGCAGCACAGATCCTGACCAATGCCTTGGTGAGGTGGTAGGAGCATGCTGCCCAAGGCAGGTTGCCTCATTGGTGCGCCAGCCATGCTAGGGTAGCAAGCAAGCTAGCTTTGGGGCTGCAGGGCAAACCACAAGACACACCTTTTCGCCACTTTCCACCCCTACTGTCTGTCTTACTTTCCTTCTTCACAGAGGGCAGCCCTCTATTTGATGGGCTGTGGGTTCGAAGTCTAGTTTAGAGATAAAGAACCATAAGGAGAGCTGGAGCCTTAAACCTGCCATCAGCAGCATTTGCACAGCAAAGGGAGCAGGAACACAGATCACCTGGTCACATAGTATTTCCCACTATGATGAAATGTACTGTTTTTCTATTTAAATGATAGCAATTATTTCTAAATTTTCAGCTATGCATATAAATTAGTATAGGCAAATTTTATACAAATCCAGGTCCGTGTGTGTGTGTGTGTGTGTGTGTGTGTGTGTGTGTGTGTGAGAGAGAGAGAGAGAGAGAGAGAGAGAGAGAGAGAGAGAGAGATGCACTTCCTCCTTTTTGGCCATGTGTAAATGGCCACCATATTCCAGTGTTCTGCTCTGAATCAAGTTTCAGAAATCCAGAAACAATTCTAGCATTGCTAGCTGGATCACTCATCTGAAACTTAGAATTACTTTGCTTCTTTCAAAATATACAGGGGGCTGGAACTTCTTCCCCCAAATCCTGTCCTTATGGTACCTTGGACTCCACGTTATGTGGGAAATTTCTGATTAGTTGTCTCAACTGTTTGCTGCTGCTGCTGTTTTTGGGGTTGGTTGGTTTTACAGAAATATAGCTGTGGGGAGATGTCAGTTTTGGGAGAATGGTATTGTTCCGAGCAAATTTGCTTTCCAAGTTGCTAATTGAAAAATGGTAAGCGGGGAGTGAGGGGAGTAATTTAACGTTGCCTTTCACTGCTATTGAAACAGTAACTCCCTGTAGTTGCATCTAAAATAAAAATCACAAGGGAAACTTTGAACAGAATGGGTTACAAAGTTATAATATAAATTTCACAAAAAATAGAATGCTACTGTTACAATGAATCTATTTGGATTTTTTGTTTTTGTGTAAAGATATGTACACTGTAGTCTAATGTGGGTAATGGTTTGGCATATTGGCACTGGGAATACCTCGTAAATTAAGGGAAAACCCCTATAGCACATATGGATTTATTGTCACTGCACTTCTTGATTGCATTCAGAAGCTATTTTAAAAATAAGATCAGAATGGAACCTGATTTACAGTGGGGCTTTAAATGGGCCAGACTTTATCTGAAGAAGCACACTTGGCCCCCAGTTTCTCTGAATCCCTCTTTTGCTTTGACTGGCTCTTTTACTGCAAGAGAAGTGAACCAAGATGGAAAGTCTCAGCAAAAGCCTTTAAATATGACAAAGAAGAATTATACCTCCTGTCCCTGTCATTGCTGGGTCAGTCAAGGCAACTGAGCTGCTCTGGTATTCATTAGAACCATATACCTGTTTTTGTAGTCCCCAGGCAAAGGAAAGCTGTCATCATTGTTAGGAACTTGATGGATGTCATCTCCCATAATTACAATGACTCTTCCAGACAAATGAAACTGGAACTGCAAGGAACCAGAGAGGAATATCCTTGTAATCAAAGCCATATGTGTGTGTGTGTGTGTGTGTGTGTGTGCACATGTGCACATGCACATGAGTTGCATGTGCATATGTGTGTGTGCATGCACAATAGTTGCATTCAATGATTGCTGTCTGTGAAAGTGATTGGTTGGTTGGTTGGTTGCAAGTCACTTTGGGTTGCCTTGGGCAAGATAAAGTGACTAACAAATGATGATGATGATGATGATGATGATGATGATGCACATTAGCTACCACCTTTCTACATTTTTTCACAGTTTACAAAGAAGCACCTGAACCTCAAATGACAATTGGAGTACTTCTCCATGCATAGATTTTCCACTGTTCCAGTCTCCTTGCCGTGCCTCTATTCTCTGAAAGATACTGCTATAGGTTTGTAGATGTTAGAATTTAATTGAGGCTTGGAGTATTAAAATCAGGAATAGCCAGACTCATGTGTATTAAGGATAAAGCCATGTGTGTATTTGAGTTGTGTACTAGATGTTCCTAATACTTTAATTATCACATGTGAAGTCCATTTCATGTAATTAAGTCCACTTCCTAACCTGTTTGTTAGACACCTCGCTAATCCCTTGAAATTAACATGTTAGAAAGTAATGTAGTCAGACTAATTTCCCTTTGAGATTTTAGCCTGGGGTAATGGATCATGAGAGCTGGGGTATGGAAGTGAGAGCTGGACCATAAAGAAGGCTGATCGCAGAAGAATTGATGCTTTTGAATTATGGTGCTGGAGGAGACTCTTGAGAGTCCCATGGACTGCAAGAGGATCAAACCTAACCATTCTGAAGGAAATCTGCCCTGAGTGCTCACTGGAAGGACAGATCATGAAGCTGAAGTTCCAATACTTTGGCCACCTCATGAGAAGAGAAGACTCCCTGGAAAAGACCCTGATGTTGGGAAAGATGGAGGGCACAAGGAGGAGGGGACGACAGAGACCAGATGGTTGGACAGTGTTCTTGAATCTTGAAGCTACTAACATGAGTTTGACCAAACTGTGGGAGGCAGTGGAAGACAGTAGTGCCTGGTGTGCTCTGGTCCATGGGGTCATGAAACGTGGGACACGACTAAATGACTAAACAACAACAAATGGATCGTTCACACAACAAGAGGATCAATGGGAGTGTGGCTTCTGCTTGTGTTAAATTGGGGGAAGCAGGACTCTCTCGGAATGCCGATGCACTGAATCCATCCATGGCAGGCTCAGGTTGCATATATGTGTAAATAAACCATATTTCATAATGGCACCCCATTCTTCCCTGTGTCTCATGGTCCAAAAGGAAACACAGACCCAGTGCCTGGAGCTCCCTGGAATCTCACTTGGCTGTGGAGATTGAAGGTGGCATGTAGCAGCAAATTATTCATTTTCTATTTCCTCACCTTCTTTCTCTATTCTTCGCCCTTGAAACCTCCATATCTTGAGGTCATCTAAGACTCTGCAAAGGTCATTTTGACCTGGAAAGTATCTGTGGACAGAAACATGCCTTTTATGCAGAACAAATAAGCAGAACACACAAGAATTGTATACTCTTTTTTAATGAGTTACCAACTCCTGTAGCATCATGACCTCTGCTTCTCATTAATCCCAGTAAATGCACTGTTCATCACCAAAGAAGCCACAGGCATCTTCTACTAACACCAACCAGAGCATCTAGTTGGATGTGAATTGTGCAGCCCATGATCACTCCTAAAAATTAATATAATTTTCTAATTGGGCACAATCAAATTAATCACAATGTAAGCGTTCAGTATAAGGATAACCTACACTATACTATGTTGCATCATCCTTTGGATGATACTCTGAGAGTGCAATGAAAAGTCACTCCTGAATTTCACTTTTCTACAATGGCACCTCAGCCATACTTCCCTAAACAGGCAGACACATACCGGTAGTTATTTCAGGAGCTTTCCCTCTTCCAAATTTACAAAGACAGGTGCCCTCCTGTCCAGCAGGAATCACAGAGAAGGAGGTGCCAATTCAAAACTTTTGAAAGTTCCGCAAGTAAAGTTTTAATTAAACTTATGGGTCTCGACAATATTTTATTTCCAAAGGGAACCAGTTTATATGCATCCAGTCACTTCAAACTGTGCAAAATTAATATCTGCAATATGTTAGCCTGTCTGTTAAAAATAGTTAAAACTCCTAAACCAGCTCTCTGTGAAAGGGAAATTTTGGAGATTGGAGAGGATTAGGGAGGAAGGGGTGTGGTTGTGAGTCTGACAGCTCTAGCTTCCAACGAAGGAGTATCAGGGAAGGAGAAACAGAACTATCCTTTTGACGTCTAATCATTCTGCTTTGGGGAGGGATGTCAGAAGGACTTATCAGCTGGTGTCATCTGAGCATCAAGCAAACAAGCAACCTCAAAAGGTGTTTGAATGCTCTGTACCTTTGCTCTCATCCTTTCAGAATTTTGAAGGTTACTTACTTAGGGGTACCCACCAAAGTATGCTAATTTCATAGTACCCCCATGCAAATATATGGTAAAATATTAAGAACTGCTCCCCCCCATTTCATGTTTGGATTAAAAGAGGATCCAGGGTCTGAAAAGATAGAAGACTACTGAGCTAGTGTTATAGCAGCACAACAGGGTTAGAAGTAAAAAAAAAAAAAATCTGATATAAGCTTTGATTACTTTGCATCCAAAAAACCTGTTTGCTTACCACAGACAACTAAATCCCTTCAGGGAATTTGTTGTTTGTGTTTCAGGACTTTCAGCATCTTCACAAACAAGAGAGCAAATGTAGAGACTGGAATAATAGGCCTACATGGTGTAATTGAGCTGCTCTGATGGTTACATAGAGGTAAGATTCACTAATGTTCTTATTTTATTTTTAAAGAACCAAACCCACTGAAGTGATTAACTGTGAACAAGTGCTGTAAATATTTTGTCTTTAATAGCTACATCAAACAAGTGCATGTCTAGTGGTTATTCAAAGATGAGGAACACATATTTCTTATCCTTTAAAAAATAAAAAGGCACTGTAATCGCTTGCTAGCAGTAGTGCTGTAAAACCAGCCATTTGTAAATGAGTTTGAGTTAGGTCAGAGTAGCTTGTAATTGAGTTTATAGAATGTGGTGATTGCCCAGGAGAATATACTTCATCCTATCTGCTTGACTGAGGTACTCCAACCTATAAAACTCCATGGCAGTAAATGGTATAGCTTGTTCTCCTTCACGGAGAGCACGTGTTGAGGTGGGGGCCAGCAAACCACCCCTCTAGAGTTGGGCGGGATCGTACAGATGGCCGCGGCTTCCGTTGGGTCCTTGGTGTTGTTGGGGAGATTTCTATGTTGCAATGTGTTGATGGACAGCCCTGAGGGTTTAAAATGCTTGGCATGCCCTGCATTATTCCTCTTTGCTGGGTGCAACGGATCACCCGCCCTCCCCCCCCCCGTTTATTAGGCCTCTGCGTTGACCTTGCTATGCCTGTCGTGGGGTCATCTGCTTTTGCGGCAGGGGCCTGGTAGGAATTTTTCCAGTTGGCTGATTGGCTGGTGCCTTCTGGTTTTCGCTTACTGTGTAGCAATTATTCACAACTTGTAAGGTTGGTGGTTAGGCATTGGTTTTGGTGTTCGTCGCTGGAGGGGTAAAGATTGGCTGTGTCTACCCCTCCAATGCTGCTGCTGCCACACAGGGAATTCCGTTAAAGGAATCCAGGGGCTTGCCATGCTTTTGTCCGTATCCCCCGGTCGGGGGCCAGGGCTACGCAAGAGCCCCTGGGAGCATTTGGGGAGAGTCGTTGGGTCTGACCCCCGGCTCCTATTCTCTCCCAAAAGTGTTTTCCCTTTACTGACGGTCATCAGTTCTGTCCCCAGTGGGACAGATAGTCTAAACCAATGCCTATGCAACCACTCACATATTATGTATTTTAATAAAGTTGTGGCCAAAATTATGCCTAAAACCAAAACCTAATGTCTGTGGTGTGAATTATTTCTTAGGGGGTGGTTGGGGACCTCAACACGCAACTACTGTTTTTAAATACTCAAGACAGTAGTAGCAGGATTAAATGATGCTATCTTTTAAACCAGGCACCCCCAAACTCGGCCCTCCAGATGTTTTGGGACTACAAATCCCATCATCCCTAGCTAACAGGACCAGTGGTCAGGGATGATGGGAATTGTAGTCCCAAAACATCTGGAGGGGCGAGTTTGGGGATGCCTGTTTTAAACCCAGAAACCACTAATTATTCAACACTTCCCGTTTAGCTGAAGCTAAAAGAAACCATATCACCAATTTCAGGTTTTTTCAACCATGGTTTGAATTGGGCTTAATATTCTAGCTCAGAGGAAATGGTTAAATGGGTTTGTTTGCTGGTTTATGTGAAAGGAGGAATGAAAGGGATGCATAAGTGGACAAAAGGCTCTTTTATATCTCACCATTTGATCATCTTGTTCTTTGTAATGCTGCAAAGGTGATGCTTTATAGCCTGGCTTTGCTCATGCCTTTTAGATGTCGACTCGAGAACTTTAGTGATGTTCAATAATTCATATGCAGATGGTCCATGAGCTGTGAATGTGTCTGATTAAATGCACTTAATGTTTCTCATGAGAAATCCTGTTATACAATAGAAATACTGTGTATCTCTACACTGTAGAGGTGCTGTAGGATGGGATTTTGGCTTTCCTAACCAATGTTTTCTATATGTAAAAAGAGGTCAAGGAACAGGCTGCTTTCGGTGGTGACATCCCATGAACATAAATATAGGAAGATTCAGGACAGAACCAAGAAAGTATGCCTTCACACAGGGACAGCTCAAAACATTTTGGCACCTGAGGCAAACCACAAATAGCACCTCCCTCCATGCCAGGAAAGAAGTAGGGAGTGAAGATCTCTTTTGGGATCCGCTGCCCTCACTCTGGATTTATATTAATCCCTTCTCAACTTGGCCTCCACGCTTCTGAACAAGCCATGTGTCTGGCATTTAGGAGAACAACAACTGAAAAGGGAATATTGATTCTGTTGTGTTTCCAGCTTTGCAACATCTGCTGCTCGACTGTTTACTGTTAGTACTGCTGCTTCTGAGATGCATGAGCAAAGGGGTTTCTTTTCTTTTCCTTTTTTAATTTTAATATGAGTATTCATAACCTTGCCCTGGTCACATCTGCTCCTTTTTAAAAATGTGAGGCCAATGTTGCACTCTAATGCATCCACACCTGTTCATAGATTCTAATTTGATTTGCTGCCCAAATATCACTATCAAGCGCCACATCATCAGTGAATGTCAAAACAAGAGAGACAAATGGAAGCCAGGAAATGAAAACCAGGCCCATATGTTGGCATAACTGCCCACTCCACAAGCTACTGGAGCTTCTCAAATTCTTCCTAACATGTGCGTACAAACTCATGTGATTTGAGGTCTCCACGGGAATGCAGCAGATCATCTAGGCAGTCCCTGGATGCTTTCATAGCCCTGCATAGTATGATCAAAAGTTAACAATTCATTCCAACTTGGCAATTAGTTTTCCTCTCTCCAGGCACGTGCATGTGTAATATCTAAGCCACATTCAAAGTGAATCCTAAATTCAAAGGAGTGGAAACCTAATTCTGCTGGATAAAGCTGTGAAGTAAGACCATTGGTCTATGACAGGCATAGGCAAACCTGGCCGTTGAGATGTTTTGAGACTACAATTCCCATCATCCCTGACCACTGGTCCTGTTAGCTAAGGATGATGGGAGTTGTATTCCCAAAACATCAGGAGGGCCGAGTTTGCCTTTGCCTGGTCTATGACAATGCAAAATCGTAGTATTGTCTATTCAGCTTGCCAGTGGCTTTCTAAGGTCTCAAGGAGAAGAGCTTGTTTCCCAGTCCTACTATCACAGAGTTGCCAGGGCTCGATCCCTTGACCTTCTAAACACAAAGCAGGTGTTATTCCCCAAGTTATTTCTCTTATTTCGGCACAGGACAGAGTCCACATTGATACTAAAAGCTGCACTTTTATTGGTGACTGCCCAATTTGGCTGGAAGGGCAGAAGATGGGGAGGCCAGTGGTAGGTGGAGCAAGAGCCCATGATAGGTGGAGCAAGAGTCAGTGGTAGGCGGAGCCATAGCAGATAATAAACAAAGACAGAGCTACTGATAGGCAGAGCTAGCTAATGCTAGTTCCCTCCGCCCCCATCGTCCTCCCTGCTGAATTCTATAAGGGCAAAACTGAGATGAAGGAAGAGGAAGCAAACAGAGTTACACCCCTGGACTACTTAAGCAGGAAGACAGGGAGGTGGGTGATCGCTGAGGGCAGAGTGAGCAGAGCCATTTGTCCTAATGGACCAGCCTCCACTATACACCTACCAATTTCCAGTCCAAGTTTACAATTCTATACACACTTACGGTACCTTTGGGCCAGCTCACTTTGTGCTGACTTCTAAGCAAGTTTGCATAGGCTCGTGTTTTAAATGGCTTGAAGCCACATGCAGCTGAAAACCTGAATATTGTCTTTCTCCAGAACTGCTTTGGTGATCCCAATTTGCAAGGTGGAGCAGATTTTCTGACGATCAAGGAAATCAAGTTTCACATTTTGCCTAAACTGTCAATCAGTCTAAATGCTCCTAAATGGTGTATTCAAGGTGGGAGATGAACACAGGTTTCAATGATTGCTCATGCTTATCTTTTGATTGAACCATCTTCCCACGGTGTCTGAATGCACTTGTATGTTTCACATTTAAATTGCAGATTTCACATCTTGATATGCATGACGAGTGTGTCCATAATTAGGAATAAAAGTCAGTAGTTCTATGAAGATCTAAACTCCGCTGACACACTGTCACTATTTGCCCTCCCACACAGACTGCAAATGCGTGGCGAGATTTAGTTTGTATGACAGGACTTGCTTTTCATTATAAAAGCAAGTAAAAGCATATTATTTTCCCCTAATAAATGACTTCCAGATAACTGAAGAAACAACCTCCCCTGCTGACACTAATAACACCAATCATTAATTCATATAATTGCAATTGTTATTTTGTTATTTGGCATATAATCTGCAAAAAGGAAACTTTAAAAAGGGGTGGTGGTGACAAAAACAGCGCAAACCCCAGGAGAAACATATACAGTTTCGCCCGTATAAATTCTGTCGTGAATTAGGGTGGGTGGGTAAACTGGATGCCTGAGTCCCTTCTAATTCCTGGATCCAACAAGGATTCAATTGCTGGAATAGCCAGGCAAGTTTCTTGGTAATGAATACCCCCCAAGTATGGGTTATTAAGGTAACAAAGGAAGTGGCTCTGTGCCAGAGAGCAAATAGGTAGGTCACCTTCCCTCACCTGTCTGTTAATTAGAAAGACAAAAGTCAGAGGGGAGAGTTGAATTATGTGAGCTAGAAGCTGATAAGCTGCAGACTGGGAAGCTGAGAGTCAGAGCCATGTCTGATTTCTGTTGGCATCAAAGTCTATGGCTATGAGAGAAGCAACACCCTCTTGCTGTGAGGGGCCTCCATCGTAGGTCAGGGGGTCTACTGCTCCTCTGGGACTCTTGACCCAACTGGATCTGTGGTTTCCAAAGAACAGGCTTCATAATAATAATAATAATAATAATAATAATAATAATAATAATATAATTTATTATTTGTACCCCGCCCATCTGGCTGGGTTTCCCCAGCCACTCTGGGAGGCTTTCAACAAATATTAAAATACATTAAAATATAATACATAAATTATTGTAAAACAATGTAAGGCCTTGCTTCCAGGTACACTAGTAGGAATATGAGAGGACTCCAAAGTCTTTGACATGTAGTTCACCTTCCAGATTTTGAAAATTTCTTGACATTTAGAGCAGTGTGTTGTCTTGGAGACTTACTGGTCCTAGCAAGACTGCAGTTCCTGTCAGGAACAACAGCTGCTGCTGCTACTGATGCATTAGTCATTCACAAAAGAAAACAAAGACGGAACCAACAACTGGGAAATAGCAACATGAGTTGCCCCCCCTCATCCCCCGCCTCTTAGCATCCACCCACTTCGCTTCTTCCACCCCCAGTCCAGTCTCCAGTCCAAATAGGTTGTGTTCATGATTTTGAAAAGGACTCTCCTTGCTCCATCCCTCTTCTTCATCCCAGGCCTTGTTCACACATGCATGCTTATTTAATATTTCCCCTTTTCTTTTATTTAAGTGTACTCCTCCTTTCCACAATACAGTGGTACCTCAAGTTAAGAACTTAATTTGTTCTGGAGGTCTGTTCTTAACCTGAAGCTGTTCTTAACCTGAGCTACCACTTTAGCTAATAGGGCCTTCTGCTGCTGCCCCTGATCTCATCGTGCTGATGCATACAATGGTTTTTCTTCTTTCTTCGCTCCTCCCAGCAGCCTTCCTTCTATGGCCACTGCTATGGATATATGACCTGACTGATTGTCTCCAAGTGCTGCAGTTGTCTGCAAGGGATTCCCACACAGTGGAGTTAATGTTCCCAGCCCTTATGTCACTTTTGTAGAGTTGGTTTCCCAACAGGCCTGGTGCCTGACTCCAGCTCTCCATAGAGGACATCCTTGGGGATCCTGCCACATTCCATTCTCTGGACATGACATTGGCAATAGAATAAAGATCCATTTGATCACTGTGGCCTTTGATTGGTGCATGCATTATCACCGTATTGATCTTAAATCCAAAATTTAAATAAACAGGGCTAGCTGTGTCCACAGGTATCTGAAGAAGTGTGCATGCACACGAAAGCTCATCCAAGAACAAACTTAGTTGGTCTCTAAGGTGCTACTGGAAGGAATTTTTTATTTTGTTTTGACTATGGCAGACCAACACGGCTACCTACCTGTCACAGGCTTTAAATTACTATAGGACAACACATCTGGATAACTGATGTTCAGATCAGTGTTTGCTTTGCATGAAGTTGCTCCATGATGCTCATTGCTTTGTACAGCAACTAGATTACTAGATTCCTGAAGAGTATTGAGTGTTTCTATCTCTCATCTTTTTCTGTCTCACAGCTTGAATCTACCAGTTAATCCAGAATTCTTATCCTATCGTCAGTGAGAGAAACATATGCCCTTCTATCTTCAAGTCTCTCCTATTACAGCATAGGGTTACCTTTATGTGTATATGGATGAAAACAAAACCCCATGTTTCCTGGACTGCTGTTATATTGGTCGGGTGGATACGCGCAATCTGAATGTGCTTTAAACCTAATGCCCTCCAGCATGACAAAGTCAAGAACCTGCCAACAGCATACGAAGCAATCTGGCTAACCTGATCCAAAGCACAGTTCTAGTTACAGGTAGGTAGCAGTGTTGGTCTGCTGTAGTCAAAACCAAATTAAAAAAAATCCTTCCAGTAGCACCTTAGAGACCAACTAAGTTTGTTATTGGTATGAGCTTTTGTGTGCATGCACATGAAAGCTCATACCAATAACAAACTTAGTTGGTCTCTAAGGTGCTACTGGAAGGATTTTTTTTTTGTTTCCACACACACACATGCCACTCACACACAAAAACAAATTTCACTACAGCCAATCCAAGACCACCAACCACACTCTAGGCCACCCCAACCTCTCTCACCACCAAGGAAATACAAGTGAATAGTAAACAGAACCCACAAGTGACTCTGACACAAAACCGCATGCATACACTAAGTAAATAGAAGCATTGCCACCCCACCCCACCCCACTCACCATTGCCCCCTCCACCTCTTTCCCTCTTTCCTTCCTAATGTAACACTGATGTCTCACAACAAATGAAACTGTTCTGTAGAAAACGCAACTTGAAAAAAAGAGACTTTACACATACTTTTGCAAACTAAGAAATATTTAATAATAAAAAAGAGAGGCCAAATAGCTGGACTTGAGAATTGTCAAGGAGTTTGCTCATAGGGGAGATGTTCACCAGATGCATTTATAGCATGGTGTATTAATTATATCTCACATATATAACAGAGAGAGAAGGAGAGATGCCCCTCTAAATGTAGAGCAACTGGGGAAGAATTTTCATCTTAAGAATAAATCTCATATTTTCATGGAAAAGGCCTCCCACTGATCCGAGTCAAGGGACACCGTTGAAATTACTTTATCAAATTTGATTTAAGCATTTTGCCAATTTCCTTTGGGATCAGAGTCCCCAGATTAGTTAGCGTTTCAGCGCATATACAAAACTGCCAGGCCTTAAATTGGTTCAACAGCATGATATTGCCTAAGGGCATTAATTCAGACTTTGCCCAATTTGCCGTGTATTGCAATAGGCTCTCAAATGTATTAATCAAATCAATCAGTGCGGCTATATAAAATTGTTCTATGCTGTTTCCCCCACCCCAAATTTAATGCCCTGAATATCAGGGTGGTATTTAATTCTGCTTGCCAATATTTTAAAACGCAGATAAAAAATTCATGGGGAGAGGGAGCATCCTGGCTAGGTATCTCTTTCCAAATTAGATATCTGTTAATGTAGTTCTTGAATTATTGTTTAGAATTGTGTTTCGTTTGTGGGCTGTGATCTTTTACACATTTGTTAATAAAGTTGTTTTTAAATACGTTTTCCTTCTATTCTGCCTCTTCTATAATGAAAGACATGTGCTCATTTAATTCTGTTTAAAAAAAGTTTATCTCCCACAGTTCATTATCTTGATTCCTCCCTTGCCTTATGTGCAATTGAATAAAGTGATGATTGGAACACCCAATCGATAGAGTGGTCTTGAGCATTGACCAGGTGTAGGAACATGCTGTGTTGTAAGGAAATATGGCACCTGTGATACGGCTGCCATATGCCCCGGATTTCCTAGACATATCCAGGATTCACACATTGGAAATAGCATCTGGGCAAAAATTCCAAAAAATCTGTAAAAATCTGGGAAAACACAGGCATATGGCAACCCATTTGAGAAGTGTTGATTTGGGGGGGGGCAATTCCCCCCCAAAAAATAGCACAAAAACCTCATTATTTTGGGAGATTTTGCAAAAAGTAAAAATAAAAAAATGCTCAAAAACTTGCCAAAAAAGTTCTGTCTGGATTTTCACTTTTAAAAATATGGCACCCCTAGCCTGTGATGTAAAGCAGAAGCGGTCACCATAAGCAGAATATGTGTTTGAGAAGTTCCTTACTCTGAGAGTGGCAAATCAAGGAACAGGCTAGCTTTCCCTATACTTTAACTACTATGACATTGCTGTGCTCTCTGTAAACCCTGTATGATTTTATTGGACTGTGTCATTTGTCATAGACTGCATGATACAGATTTGATTCTATGTATATCCATTCTAATCATGTCAGTGTTTCTCAGCCACTTGGCTCAATGCCAAAGAGCGGGTACCAATCAGCTAGAGCAGTCACATGTGATTGGCCCCACTGACATAATTGGAATGTTCATGCCACAGTGAAGTGGCTTTTACACAAGTGTGTGTGTCTCTCCCTTCCCGGCGTTGGGGGAGAGGGCAGGGGACTACACACTGCACACTGTAAGGTCACGAATATAAGCCACACTTTAACTTTTCACGGTTGGAATTGGGGGGGAAAGTGAGGCTTACCGTATATTCAGGCCAATACAGTACATGCATATTGTTGTTCTTTTCATTGTTTGGCAGAACACAGCATCACAGAGAGCAGCATTAGTCCTTGTGGGCAAAATGTGCAACCAATGTAAATATTTTGTGACAGAAGGCTGCAAGAGGCCGCCTAAAATACAAGATAAATCAGACAGCAAAGGAAAGTCTTGAACAGATGCTTCTGCCAAAATTGTATATGACAGAGTGGGACAGGGTAAACTAATCTACAGCTGCATGAGGAAACGATCAAGTGTACAGAATGACTTTTTTGTGGGGTCTATTTCAGCCGCAAGCAAGAAGATTTGTCATTCATATAAATCGTAATGCTCATGACAAAAAAACAGAAGTGTAAAGCAAACAGACGTTGGCTTTGGTGGTCTGGGAAAATGAGTTTGAGAGTAATATTTAGGAGACAGAATAAATCACATGATCATAATTCTTTACAGCGCAATTCATCCTATATATGTCTGCTCAGAGGTATGACCCATTGAGGCCAAAGCAAGGGGGACTCATGAGGACTGCCACATGCAGGGAGAGAAGGTTTACATTAGGTAAGGTACCCAGAGGGGCTTGAATTGGGGCCTTCACTCTTTGGTGGCTCTATCTCCTCTGCCACCAATGCTCCATAGAGAAAGGGCAACATGAGTGCTAATGCTGGCCATACAACCCAAAGGTGGTCAGTTGACCTTGCAACACAATGGAGAGGTGCCAGGCTTCACCCCATCTATCTAATCCAGTATATAACTAGGTCTATGACTATAGTCTAGTCATGGACATAGTCATAGTTTGTCCATGACTATGTCCCCCCTGATCTTTCTGATCTGATATCTGGCCTCCAGGCCATTCATGACCATTCCTTCTGACTCTAGTCCATGTGCCCAGCTGCCTGTGTCAAACTCCAGACTCCATGGCAAGGTAGTTTATCGCAAGGTAGTGCTATACCTTCCCCACCATGATCTCAGTGAAAACTGATCTGTTCAAGCTGTTGACCGGGAAAAAAGCTGCCAGTGGCTCTGGGTCCTTATGCATCCCACTAGACCCCTCTATCTAACCCTCAGGACTCTCCATTGCCCATGACCTCACACCAGTTGTGCTCCACACCCTCCTTGGTTGCATTGGCTAGAATGTGTCCAGAACTTTACTGGATGGAGAGAGATGTGTGTGATTTTTCTGTGGCTGGATCATATCCTACCATTCACTAGTCTCCCCACATTTGGATCTCGCCCCAACAAAAACCAGCATGTGGCCCCAAAAATGTTTCATACCAGGCCCATGGCATGAAAATGTTTCCCTAGCCCTGCCCTACTACTCAGATCAAGATTATCCTGCCTGGAAAACCAAAGCATCAGAATGCAGTTCAAGAGTTCTCCTACCAATGGTCTTTTTTTAAAAAGAAACATGAGCTCCTAGTCTGAAAATTCAAATTATATTTTATGTCCTTTAGAAGAAGATTATAAAATTTCAGAACAACCTTACTTTTTCAGATCCTTGCAAAACTCAATGGTTACCAAGGTCAACTTATCCTGGAACATACTTCTTGATACTGTAAGCTGACCAGAAAAATCAAACACAATTGACAGACCAGTCACCTCCCAATGTCATATCTTAAAATGTTTTCTGTACCACACAATCCTTCTTTGAAGGAGTAAGCCATTGATATGTCAAGGTTGTTTGTTTTGGACATATACTCTTTACAGTCGTCTTACTTTGGTGGTTTTGCCCTAGAAACCTGCCTTAGCAACAGAAAAAAATCACAGCAGGAAGAGGAACAAGTGAGTATTAAAAGTCAATGCTGTCATCTCTGCAAGGGGCACTGGATCTTTCAAATTTGTTATCAGCACTTATTAGCATGTCACTGCTATGTTAGACCAGGTTTTTGCAGCAGGGGAAAAACAGTGAAATGTCTCTATTGGTGAATGACTTCACAGTGAATGCATCCCTGACCCAACCTCTTGGAACAGGGAGTTGCACCTGAGGTATTATTATTAACCATGATTTTACTCAGCTTGACAAGAACCCAAAGTCCTCTGTCTATCTGAAAGCATTTCAAAACTACTTAAAAACTTAAAACCCCTAAGTTATATATAAAAATACAATATAAAAATATCAGAACTGTATCATAAAACAGTGACACAACGTGAAAACTAGAAAAAAATAATGTTATGAAAACAATACTTTTGTGATAGCAGGGTCCATTCTTATGAGTCAGAGAAAACCTGAGCAGAAATATGTGTCTTTAGAAGGCATCTGAAGCAACTGGTGGACAATATTTCACATATGCCAAAGGGAAGAGCATTCTAGAATGCAGGGACAATGGTGTAGAATGCCATTTTTGGGGTTTTGTCCTTTGATATACTGTGGGGTACAGTGCTATGAGTAAAATTTTTCCAGATGATCTAAGTGATACTGTAGTTCTATACAGGGGCTGGCAGTTTTTGAGGTAGCCTGGTCCCCAACTCCTTTCATTGCACCGAGGGCGGTTAGTAAGTACCGTACTACAACACCTTGACTGCACTGTGTAATGATCAAATATACTGTTATGCCAATCGGGAACAGGATGTCTGAGAACAGACCAGACATTAAATGCTGGCAGTCAGATGGCGACTGTGGCAACAAGACAACAGCTTAAGGAGCGCTTGCCTAGGGATGCTTCAGAGACAAACTGGCTGGTGGTTATCGCTAAGGTTATTTGTTATCCCAGGATAATCTCCATCTAAAGTTCAGCAGCACTGACTCATTGCTGTCGTCTTCTGCTAGCTCGAGCAGATGTTAATTTCTCCCAGTTCATAGGCAGCTGTTTGGCTCCTTCTCTCAAGCTGTATAAATACTGCTTGCCTTCTCTTGGCTCTGACGCAGGTGTTCTGTGCAACAAGGATGAATGGAACTCTCTCACGCACTGAATCTATTTCCAATATTTACCAGGTTCCCTGTGAATAGAATCACAAGTGAGTGTCAACTGTAGCCAAGCAGGTGTGGCTCGGGCATAATGTTCCACAAACCCAAGGATGAGGAATCTGACTGTGGCCCTACAGATGCTATTGATCTTCCACTCCCATCATTCATGATTAGGTCTGGATGAATCTATCAATTCTGTTCTTTCTAATTTTCCCAATATTTAGTTCAGTTGGCCACACTTACAAATCAGTTTGTGATTTAAGTCGTTGTGAAAATTCACTGACTTTTTAGCACAAACTGCTCCATCTTTTGCATGCAATTTTGCCCAATGGAAACATTCTTCCAAAGCAATTTTCCCCAAATAGAATGCATTGTTTATGTTATTTTCATCAATACAGTGGTACCTCTGGTTACGTACTTAATTCGTTCTGGAGGTCTGTTCTTAACCTGAAACTGTTCTTAACCTGAAGCACCACTTTAGCTAATGGGGCCTCCCATTGCCACTGTGCCACCAGAGCACAATTTCTGTTCTTATCCTGAAGCAAAGTTCTTAACCTGAAGCGTTATTTCTGGGTTAGCGGAGTATGTAACCTGAAGCGTATGTAACCCGAGGTACCACTGTATATGCATTGTTAAGCACACTTTAGCCTTGTTGGCATCCATCTGTCTCGAAAGACAATGGAGTGCACCTCTGGGGGGAGGTGAAGTCAAACAGCTGGAGAAACACTGGTACCTGGTAACAGTTGTCTCTCACATTGTTTTTGCTGCAAGTCTGGGCAGTGTGTATGGAGGTCCTGGGCTGCCCAGATGACAAGACCCTCCTCTCAGCCTTGCTGACATGGTCCAAAGGAAAGCAGAGCAAGAGATTTGGCACCAGTTTGGCTGCAAGAGTTGATGGAAAGAGGCATACAAGACACCAACCAACCATTTTAGGGACTCCACTTGGGATTTGTGTACGGTTTACTCCTTTGCCTTTTCTTCTCCTGCATTGCAAAATGGATTTCTTTTTCTTTTCTTTTGTGTTTAAAAAAAGCTTATTTTATTTCAAAAGGCATATAGCATTGGGTAAGGGATGTGGGTGGCACTGTGCTATAAACCACTCAGCCTTGGGCTTGCCGATTGGAAGGTCGGCAGTTCAAATCCCTGTGACAGGGTGAGTTCCCGTTGCTAGGTCCCAACCTAGCAGTTCAAAAGCACGACAAAGTGCAAGTAAATAAATAGGTACCGCTCTGGCGGGAAGGTAAATGGCATTTCCGTACACTGCTCTGGTTTCCCCAGAAGCAGTTTAGTCATGCCAGCCACATGACCCAGAAAAACTGTCTGTGGACAAATGCCAGCTCCCTCAGCCAGTAAAGCGAGATGAGCGCCGCAACCCCAGAGTCATTCACGACTGGACTTAACTGTCAGGGGTCCTTACCTTTACCTTTAAGGGGAAAAGAAGAAAGAAAAAACAAGGACAGTGAAGCAACCAAAGAAAAGAACTGCACGAGCATGTTAAGCATACATAAAAGTGATAATGCAACACATACAGGGTTTTCAATAATGGATAGGAGCACAAAGTGAGTGGAGAACGAAAGCATTTGTCAAAATGCATAGAGAAAAGGTAAATAGCCGGGGTAAAAGTCAGAGGTGTTTCCAGAGCAACTTATACAGACAGTTGTGGATGTGTGTCATGAAAGCCCACCAGACAGCTGAATAATCCTCTGGTTTCATTGCACTCTGCAAAACTGTGAGATGGTGAGTCATGAGCTGTGGGGCAATGCCTGGAGTCAGGGAAGATCAAGAAGGACCACAGGAAGGGATATTGTTAAGGATGCGGAGAATTGTTAATGTAGTTGCATATACACCCTACAGTTTTAGCACATCGCTTCTCACAAAGAATCTATCCCCCACACAGCTACAATTCCCAGTGCCCTTAACAAGCTATAGTTCCCAGGATTTTTTTGGAGGGGGCTCATGTGCTTTAAGTGTGTTTTTACATGTGTTTTAAATGCACAATGTGTATGGAGCCTGGTTTTTTTTAATGGGATTATTTCTTGCTAAGAAAATTTTGCAAAGCTGCCTTTTTCTCTGAGGGTAGGAGAAAAGGAAAGGAAAGTCCCAGAAATTTTCTCAGGGGGAAAAAATATTCTGAGAAATTTTCTGGCTCAGTTCTATTTATAACATCTTTGAAATGATCGTTAGTGTCATAGCAGAGGTTGCTCCTGTGGAGAATAATAATTCTTTGAGTCCTGTGTTCCTCACCACCATGACATTCTAAACATCTCAAAAACATTAGCCAAACTAGGCAGACACAGTCACTACATGGATTCAGTTCAATATCAGGCCATCCCTTTTACTCCCATACTCTTCTTCCTGTGACCATGGCAACAATAGCCACATAATAACCTTAGATGTCAGATGTGTATTTGTAAGAGTTTTCTTCCTTTGATCAGACGAGATTTCAGTTTTAGCTGCATGGTCATGTGCAAGCTGGCTCAGAAGCAGTGCTCTCTGAGTTATAAGCATCTCAACCCAAATAGCGAGGGTGAGATGGATATTTTAAGTGAGGGGGGTACAAGTCACCATTTGGGCAATTTCTGCATAAAACTGGTCTGTAGGATGAATGCTGGGATATATCCCAGTCACCAGGGCTGGCCCGATATGTTTTGCTGCCTGGCAATGCCCTCCCCCCATGATGATGCCCTCAGATCTGGGTCTCCACCCCTTCCGGCCTCCGCTGTCATGCACGCAATGCTGACAGCCACATCACCCCAATTGTACCTTCATCTGCCCCTGCACTGCCACCACAAAGCTACAGAGGCAGTGAGGGCAATGGGGCTGGGTTGGCAATGTGGGCCATGCCCCAGTGAGACTGTGGTGAGGAGGGGAGGGAGGGTGTGAGGAGGGATCAGGGAGAAGCAGTGGTGTAGCAATGGGGGTGGTGGGGGCGGTACGCTCCTGGTGCCATGTCTCTGGGGGTGACAAGGCATGTGGTTTGCCAGCGCCACTGCTCCAACAATGTACAAATGGTGCCGGGATCCTCTGCTCATGACTGCAGACGCATGTAGAGGATCCTCCGTTCGCGGCTGCAGCCGCAAGCAGAGGTTCCAAGCACCATCTGTACGGTGCTGGAGCGCTGGCAACTTGCTATGTACAGTGCGTGTGCTAGCTACGTAGCAACGCCCTGCCCCGGGTGCTCGTCATGTTTGCTTCCTATGCCACTGGGGAGAAGGGCAGATCCACTGCCTGACGCAAATGGCTTCGCATCGCCTGATGGACAGGCTGCCCTTGACAGTCACTGATCTTAGGATGTTGTTTTAGTAGCAGCACTTCAGGACCACAATATTATTTTCCTACTTCCACTTATGGCAACGACAAAACACACACTAGCATTTATCTCCGTTTCATGCCAGAAGCATTGCTCTTCTCTGTAATGGTTTAGCATCACTTACCTTTACCTTTACTGTTCAACGAAGGACTGTCACCAAGAAGGAGGACAACTTTAATTTCAGGGCTCATCTTTGAGCAGGAAGCTTCAACAGGTGCGAGTGCAGAGGGGTGGAGAAGGAGTTTAATCCCACTATATTAAGATCTGCCTGTGCTCAGTTGCATATTTTACCACATTTTTGTTGTTGTTGTTGCCATTTAGCATTTACTGCTATTTTCACCATCAAAGCACTGACAGCTCGACATATTAACACAATTTTTATGAGTCCCCCTGCTCAGGAGTGCTCTGCCTGCAGCCATCAAAAGATGAATACAATTTGTCTCTCTTAAAGGAAGTTTTGCTTTCAGCATTTGTTGTGTCTTAAAGAGCTTGCCTGCCCCTCGATATCTCCCACCTTCCTTTTCCTCTGCAAGCACTGTGAGCGATAATTCATTTAGGAAACCGTATCAGCGGGTTGCATTCAGCTTACCATGCAGGTGATTTACTGCAGATTGCTCAGCTGTGCTCAGGAAAAGAACTGAATGAAAAACTGAGCAGGGTTTCCAGAGAAGGCTACCAGTTCATGTCGGTTTCAGTTACAACAAATCTGGGTAGCTGGGTATGTAGAGGAGTTTAGACTGAAGAAGAAAATAAGGGTGGGGCTGATGCCAGGTTTGGGGGCGCTCCTTAGCACCACCCTAGTGGATCCCCCACACTGCTCAACACTACTCCTCTGCCCTACCCCCTGTACTGCTCCCAGGACCACCCAGAGCCACTGCAAAAATGGGGGTTGAAGCTCAGAGGCTTGGGGGTGGGGGTGGGAGTAAAGATGGCAGTGACTGCTGTTGCTCGCCAGTCCAATAGTCAACCAGTAGACAATGCTGCCTACTGACTTTGCAGCGTAGCACCACAGTACTCCCAATCCAAACTTAAGAGGCATTATGATATAATGTTTAGGCTGCAGCACTTTCTCAGTTAAATACTTTTTCTGGATTGCTGGGCAACCGTGCAATCAGTGGTGGAGGAAGAGGAGTGCGGGGGGAGCACACTGCCACTGGCAGCCCAACCCTGGTGGGGTGCCCCCCACCCGCGCTGGGTGTCATGCCCCCAGGACGTGCGCCACACCCCTGCAGGTGGTGCATCATGCCCCCAGGATGTGCGCCAGCCCCGCCCCGCCTGCTCTCTGCCTCCTGGTGCCAGAGCATGAAGCTCCGCCACTGCGTGCAATACGGAGGGTGGTGTGGTATAGTGGTTAGAAGGTTGCTCCCAGTACATCTTGGGGATAGTATTCATTTCATTGAGATTAGCTCAGGAATTTTTATTTTTACTTTTAAATTAGGTGTAATGTTGAGCCAGTCCCTTCAAGCCAGTGGAACCTCCTTATCACATATGGGAAGCAATTGTAAAGTTGGTGTAGGAGCGAACTGGCAATTTAAGTAAGAGTGAGGTAGTTCTGAGGACTGAGGCAGACAAAGAGGTCCCTCATAAAAGGTGAGAGAATGGTATATTGCCATCTTACGCAGGTTTACTTCAATACAAATCTCTCAGAATCGATCTATTCATTTGCACAGGTTTATGCAAGTAATGATCACTTCTTTGCATGCACGCCTGTTTCAGAATCATCTCATAAACTGGAAATTAGGGGCAAGAAGATGAATCCAGCTAGTGGGCCAGCTCTTTACTTCCATTACCCATCACCATGGACCAATTTTGAGATGTGGGCAGCCCTGTACACCTGTCAAAGTTCAAAACCATTCATCAACTGTTACAGTGAGTTCCTTTGAAGTCCATTTGTAGGCACAGTTTGGATTCAAACTACAAAGGCAACAGTCTTCCTCTGTGGTCTGTCTACTGTGGTTCTAAGTGCACATGCATGGAAA
Organism: Lacerta agilis; assembly: GCF_009819535.1. Lineage (NCBI taxonomy): Eukaryota > Metazoa > Chordata > Lepidosauria > Squamata > Lacertidae > Lacerta > Lacerta agilis. Next base: position 66,953,337 of record NC_046316.1, on the reverse strand, counting down.
TAGATTTCCAGTGCTTCTTCTTTGGTTTATTTTAAAGTGTTTAGAATAAATGAACTAGACACTCATAGAAATTGGAGTAGGTAAGCTGTGACACTCCACATGTCATTGACTCCAACTCCCATCATCCCCAGCCAGCAGGGCCCAGTGGACAGGAGTGGTAGGAGTCCAACAACCTCTCAAGTGCTACCTCCTTTACTGCTGCATTGAATTTCACCTGCTGTGCCTGGACATGTTCATTACCCCGATAAACATGCATTTTGTATTGTAACATTTTGAGCAAGAGAACTGGGTCTTCCTGTGTATTTATGAGTAAATCTATTTTTCTGGTCTTTCACCGTTGAAGTGATTTGTAAATTCAGTACCATTTCTGTGGGGCTAATATGAACATAGTTTCGTGTTGAATTTCACTTGCAAATTTAAATGATTTTCAGATGCTTTTAAAAAAAAGAAGAATACTGGATTTAAAGCATGGTTACAGAGGGAAATAGCCTCCAGCTAAACTGTTAGCTAATTAAACCCTTTTACCTTATCTAGCAATTTAAACACAAAACAGCAGCACTAGAGTTATAAATAGAGCTCACTGAGATAGAAAATGAATTCATTTGCATAAAGGACCCAAGCAACTGATGAGATGTAATTGGCATCCGAATATGCAAAGGTTCATTAACACCATTGGTAAGTTCTGCAAATGTCAACAATTAAAACCTTTTGTAACAGAGCTGCTGATTCTATTCATTTTCTGCCCCGTAGGGTTGTTTTCATATAACCTTTTACGGAAATATGATTAACACACACGAACATGCTTCCTGCATTTCTTTACCCCTTTGCTTGTGGAAGAATAATTAGTTAATCAAGTTGTCTTAAGTCAGGTCAAGATAACTTTTGACTTGCCAGGCTCAATTCAGCCCACCAGCGATGTTTTGAGGCTTGCCAAGTTCTTTGTCAAACTCCTTCAGTTTTTTTTTAGTCCCAGTCAACAAAAACTGGAGGCCTCGGTGGGCTGAAATGGAGCTTGCTGAATCACAAGCGGTGGATCTTAGGTCAAGGTAGCAACCATGTAGCAACAGCAGTAGCATTTTTACAAAAGGTTTCCACGAAAGAGAGTCTGCCTAATTGCTGCTTTCCCCTTGCAATTCAGAACTTTAAACTCCTGAGCATTAAACTACAAAAAGATTTCTGCTAGGCTGAGAGAGCAAGCAAGAGGAAGGCTGAGGAAAAGCTACAAACATTGCAAGTCCCATGCATCTGCTGAGATAAATAAATATGCTCTTCATTATGCTTCTTGTGACCTAAAAATAACAAGGGGAAATAAAATGTGTTTATCCTTTCTAAGCTACAATATGAAGTTTCCATTTCGATTCCTTATACAGTAGATGTACATATGTCATTCATATCGAACAGAGACTTCAATATGTGTTGTATGGAAACAGGTGATATTATCACTGCTTTTTTTAAAAAAAATGCATGCCCTTCTAGGTGTATCTAAATGACATGTTGTTTGGATGCCTGATTATCGTCTTCCAAAGCAACTACTCTATTCCGAACTTAAAAATGGAAAGTGTAATGCTGGTGGTCAACAAAAGAGGTTTAAAGACTCTCTCAAGGCAAATTTTTAAAAGTGTAGTATAAACACTGACAATTGGGAAACACTGGCCTGTGAGCACTCCAGTTCATAGCTGTCAACCTTTTCCTTTTTTTGCAGGAAATTTCCTTATTATAGCATTGGGAAAGAGCAGGGAGGGTTGACAGCTATGTATATAGCAGTGGGGAACAGCAGGGAGGGTTGACAGCTATGCTCCAGTTGGAGAACAGCATTTTCCAAATGTGTCATGGACTTTGAAGATGCTCAAGCTCAGGATGAAAGGGAGAAGTCAGCTAAGAGGAAGGCACATTTTGCAAACCCTCACCATGATCAACTCCTGCCTGGAACCTATGTCCCCACTGTGGAAGAACGTGTGGATACAGAATTGGCCTCCACAGTCACTTAGGGACTCACTGTTAAGATCGTGTCCATGGAAGACAATCTTACTCTGCTACGAGTGATCGCCAAAGAAGATCTAAATGACAAGCTAGAGGCAAACTATGTGTTACCCTGTTTGTCCTTAAAAACAAACAAACAAACAGACTTAAGCTAGACACTTTTATGTGAAGAAAAAACAGTCATGGGGTCTAGATCTGACCTGTGTTTCAGGGATGGGGAACCTGTGGTCCCCCAGATGTCACTGGACTCCAACTCCCATCAGCCCCACCAGCATGGCCAATCCTAAGGGATGATGTATCATCAAGGAGTTGTAGTACCATAACATCTGGAGAACAGCAACTTCCCCATCCCTGCACTAGACAAGCACCTTCTCTCACTGCTTCCTAGGGAAACCAGCAAAGAAAAACCCAGTGTTGACTATGTGGCAAGGGTCCTTAGTTCATCTTCTTCTGGTACCGGAGGTGTCTGTCATGCATAGTCTCTGTTCTTTGGTCATCCTTCAAGGCATTGTGAATCTTGCCACAGGGAACTGGAGAGGAAGCTCTGACACATGGACCCCCCGCGTGCACACGCACACACCCTGGATACAATTGGGGGGCTCTAACGTGCCCAAAGATCTCTAAATATACCAGCAGTGAGTCCAGCAGCATTCACATGTCCACACACAGACAACCCCCAATATTTCAATGGTATCTGCTCATACCAATGCAGGAGATGGAGCTTTGCTGAATGGGTGTACAGAGCGGTGACTCACTTCAGCCGATTAACACAAAAGCAGTATCTTTCTCTCACTCTTCTTTCTGCAGGAAGCAGATAATTCTTGGGATGAAAGGGAATAAAAAGAACTGAGCTCCGTCCTTTGTGAAAGCCATCCGTGGCTGTCATTTCATTTGACAGCCTCTCCGGGGCGTTCAGAGGTCACTGCTAAATTTTCTCTGCAGTGCTGTGGTCCTGCTTAGTGCACTATTGCCCCATATATAGAGATATACACACTTCCCCATTGGACAATTTCTTTGCTCTAGATGTGAAGCTTAATCCCTTTCACTCTCTCTGCTTCTTGGGCGCTTGGAATGACCCTTCCATTTTCCTTGGCACAACAGAAAGCCGCCATTAGAGCTATTTCTATATCCATTTCTCTATTTCCTTGGCTCTGTTTCAGCACCATTTACTAGGGTGAGTGATACCAAGCTACCCCTGGCAGGTTCTTCTAAGATGGCAATTACACTCACTGGAAGCATTCAATACCTCTTATTTTTAAACTAATAACTCCGATTCCCCAGTCAAGACTTCAGAAATGAAAACCGAATTGCCTGCAGCCTTCCACTGGCTGCAATCACCCCCATCCCTCTTAAAAGGGCTTAAAAGGTTTGCATTTTCCCTGACACCCTGTGTTGTGAGGTAAAATGGCTATAAACAAGATACAGAGAAGCCAGTGCTTAGTTATTATGACTGGCTGGATCTATTTGGAGGTGTGGAGCAGGCAAAGCTATTGAAGAACCTTCTAAATGTGCCCAACAAACATTGCCTGTTGCTTATTTCTTACTGGAACAATGGCCATTATTATGGAGGGTGTAAGTGCAGGATTGTGCAGCCCTCTGAGGGATTCTTCTAACAATGGAGGAGAAGTTTGATTCAGTTTTCATTTAAAGGCAGCTTTCCTTTGCAAAGCAAAACACAGCCACTTTTGAAATCCTCCTCGGAATTTCATAGTTCGATTCTCCAGCCAAGTATTGTGGAAAAATGCATATACTAGGGTAAAGTGTGCTTAAAAATGCACTTATTAGTGAAAAATCACATGTAAAAAAAAGGATTATATTAGGGGGATGAAATTTGCACAAAAATGCTGATGAATTTTCATGAATGCTCTCACCATTGGTGTTTGAAGCCAAGAACACATGTTAACCACAATTCATTGGTATCTTGTAGCTTCTTGAGAAATACTCCTTATTTGTGTAAGCATGGGCACAAAGATGACAAGCCTACAAAGAACTCTTGAAAACTCACATGTTTATTATTATTTTTAGTTTCCTCCAATCATACTCAAAATGCTGGTTCTTTTCCAAACCCAGCTGAGGAGAGTTATCCCATCAGTAGACAAATTGTGTAAAACTGCTTTGAAGATGTCAGAGTCCAACAGATGCAATGTAATATTCAGAACAATGAATGCTTATGATGTAAAACAGGGGTGGCTAACTTTCTTCAGGGCAATGCCTGTGCTGGTACCATGGCTATCCATCTGAGGACCAAAATATAAAAGTGGGAAATTTTAAAAACCCTGTGTAATGTTTTAAAAGTAAATCAAACGGTTCTGTCTCAGGCAAAAAAGTATGAGTAAGTAAGAACAAACATTTTATTCTGACATAAGACAGGTTTAAATTGCCTGAGGAGGTCCAAGAATGATCAATTGGAGGCTGCACCAAACAATGCATTAATGAGGACGAGGACAATTCATGACAGTGAGTGAACAAGTGCTATAATAGTAGATAAGGGCATTGAATAATCTGTAAGGGACACAAGTAGAAGGGCATGTCTGGACAACCTTAGTATAGGATTTAGAAGAAGAAAATCAGCCTACACAAAATAAGCATATTGTCACAGTTTTCTAATTTTCTCACAAATAATGGGATTGTATGCAACAGCAGTCATCCTCAGAGCAGACCCATTGAAATTAATGAACACGACTAACTTAAGGCCATTATTTCAATGGGTCTACACTGATGATGACTAATGTTGGATATAGACCATGGTTTTGAAAGTTCCTGGCATCTAGGCCCTGGTGAACAAGCAGACAGCTAAACAGTCTTTGCCCCTCGTTCTAACTCTCAGGCCTGCTTTGGGCTCTGAGCTCATCAATGCTGGACTTTCTGATTTCAAAACATTGCATCCCTATTGAGGAATAAAAGAAATGAATATTCAGGAAGTCAAGGTCAGTTCCAAGAAAGCAGTCCAAGCAGGCAGCAGGGAAGCATTGGGAACAGGCTGGCAGGAAGAGGCCTGGCAAAGCCAGGGAGCTAGAAAGCAACATTTAAGGACCAGGGAAGAGACTGAATTTGCAATTTGTAAGAGGCAATGGAGCCCAGTGCAGACATTCTAATGCACATGTCCTCTATCTGTGTTCAGTGAAGACATAAATACACACTGCTAGATAATTATTTTGTTCAATTGCATAAATGTGTTTCTCACCAGAGTTATTTGCAGCGAGTTCACGTTGACCCCTGCCTGCTTATATTTGTTGATTTCACCACATTATGACTTCTTATCTGTGAGGGGAGAGACTCCATCAGGCAAGGCCGTCTTCCACCTTCCTTACCCCACCCCTGGTCCTGGGATTCTTCATAAGGGAGCTGTTCCTGGTGGAAGAACTGTGAGGGGAGAGACTCCATCAGGCAAGGCCTTCTTCCACCTTCCTTACCCCACCCCTGGCCCTGGGATTCTTCATAAGGGAGCTGTTCCTGATGGAAGAACTGTGAGGGGAGAGACTCCATCAGGCAAGGCCTTCTTCCACCTGCCTTGATCCACCCTCTAGTCTTTGCTTCTCAATTTGTATTGTATTATTTTATGTACTGTGTCTTGCTGTTGTTTTATTGATTAGTTTAGAAATTGTTTGTTGTAAATGTTGAGTGCAGTGGCGTAGGGAGGGGGGCGAAGGGGGCGGGGAGCCCCGGGTACCACCCTAGAGAGGGTGACACACTGGGCGCCCCTTCCTGGCTCGCCTCCGCCCAGATGGGCTTGCTCGGGGCTCGCCTGCCGGTAGCATGCCACTATGGCAGCCCTGTTTAGGGAAGTTTTTAATCTGTGATATTTTAATGTATTTTAATATCTGTTGGAGGCCGCCCAGAGTGGCTGGGGGGACCCGGCCAGATGGGCGGGGTACAAATAATAAATTATTATTATGGAGCACCAGATGCCACCAGCAGACCCCAAGAAAGCCCGTCCCGGGCTGGCCCGCCAGCAGCGTGCCTTTCCCAGCACGCAGGCACAGTGTGCGTATGATGCATGTGCCGTACGCTGCACCTGCACACTGGGAGCGGTGCGCTGCCGGCAGGCCAGCCTCGGACGGGCTTGCTTGGGGCTCGCCTGTCGGCAGCGCGCCACTACGGAATGCTGCGCGCCACCGGCAGGCCACGAGCAAGCCACGGAGCGAGGCCGCCCTGCCCGGGGCTCGCCCGCCGGTGGCGCGCCGCTCCCAGCACGCATGCGTCGTACGCACACTGCTCAAGCGTGCTGGGAGTGAAACCATGCCCCCCGGGTGCTTCCAGGTTTGCTGCCCCAGGTAGCCGGGCGGCTTCCTCCGTGCCTGGTTGAGTGGATTTCTGTTTAACTTTTATATGTTGACATTATTTTATATTACTCAAATAATTGTTGAATGTTACTTTTTGATGTAGGTTGCTTATTTTAAAGTTTTGTTTTATTATCACATTTTTGTATTGCATCAGATTGTTATAAGATGTACATTTTTTGTTTCTTCTGCTTGTAAACCGCCTTGAGTATCATAAGATAGAAAGGCGGTATACAAATAAAAAAATATTATTATTATTATTATTATTATTATTATTATTATTCTTTTCTTATGACACTATCTGTTGGATTTGCCCTTCACAGGGCAGTGCTTCATCATATGTCCTCCTCCCTATGGATGAGCAGCAAAATGCTATCATCTGTTTCTTTATTGATGAATACAATCTTTCAGTTCCATTCCTTACAGGTTGTGCCCCCCCTTCTCCCATACCCAAATGCACATCTGTCTATTAGATTGGGACAACAGCTGGTCTATTATTCCTGTCCCTCCATCACCACCACCACTGAAACCATTTTTTGGAGTTATATCCTCTTTATTCACTATGGGTCACGGTTTGTGGGAGGGTCATATTAAGCATGCTTTTTGATCATGCAAAATAAGCCTAGACTCTGAGTGATCTGAAGGAGGTGAGAGATGTGTTTTAAAAGCAACGAGGCAGAAAGGGTTTCTTGGAGGAGAGAGAGAGATGGAAATGAAATCCGAAGGGATTTTTAAGAGAGAGAGAGAGAGAGAGAGAGAGAGAGAGAGAGAGAGAGAGCAGTTCAGCATTACAATCCAAACATCTCACATAACTTTCATCTTCACTTGAACTTGGTGCTCAAACAAGCATCACATCAATGAAGGGTTTGTCTTGTTCCACTTGGAGATTTTCTGCTTATCTCCTTTAGGCAATATAACGTTCATCCTTGCAATATACACACGGCTTTTTGCATTTGTTTGTGAAACAAAGACAAGGGATTCTTCCTTCAGGTGAGTGCTTTATCAAACAAATAAAGACACACAACCTATATCTATGAGTGGGTGGGGGGAGAGAGACTCTAAGTTAATTTGGCAATCACTTCTGCAAAGAAAGCACATGCATGCATGCCTTCTAGTGGATGGACACAGATGAATCCAGACTAGTGAGCTAGAAGACATTTCATCTGGGGCTCGCCTGGAGACTTTGCAGAGCCCTTGGGCCAACGTCACAAGCTTCCCAGCCAAATGAAAAGCTCTTGACATTAATGGAAGAATGGAAGCAGTGAATTTTTTCTAGAAACAGAGGTGCCAGAACTCATCACGAATCCCTCCCTTGTTCTCTTATAATTACAATAGCACCCACCCGAGAGGTGCTGGAACTGAGTTCCAGCTGGGGAAAAAAGGGTGGAAGGATCTCTGAGTTTTGGTTCTCCTAGTTCCTCATTTTTCCAGTCTTAAATTCATTTCTCCACATTCTGCAGCAATTTGTGGTGTATTTATTTATTTAATATATTTTTAAAAACCATGGCAGGGGTAGAACACTAAGATCTAACAGTCAGAGCCAGAGTTTGGGAGACGAACGGTTAGAACAGAAAAACAAAGTTCCTGTGAGCACATTCTGGGCCTAGGAATTTATTTTATGCAGCAGAATTGAACTGAGATCACAGTGCTTTCATACAGAAGTCCATTCCTGCCTAGCTTTCTTCATTGTAACAGCCTGGTTTTGGTGAGAAAAGTTGCATTGCTGTTGCTTTTCTTAAACAACTGGGAGTCAGAAAACCTTGCCAACCCCCTGCAAATATTTTAGAGATCTGCCATTGCTGTGGCTCTTCTGGGGCAGAGCTGCATCAATAGCTGCTTGTGTGTCAAGGTCCCAAGCCACCTCCCAAAATAACTCACACATCACACAGGAATTTAAGTTTAAGGTTTTTGGCATAATTTTGGCCACAGCTTTATTAAAATACAAAATGTAAGTGGTTGCTTAGGCATTGGTTCCAACTATCTGTCCCCTCCTGGGGACAGACTGACATCTGCCCGGTTGGTGGAAGTCAGTAAAAAGAAAACACTTTGGGGAGAGAATGGGGGTCTGGGGTCTGGGCCCTCGCCTCTCCCCTAATGTTTCCAGGGGCTCTTGTGTGGCCCTAGCCCCTGACCAGGGGAACGGACAAAAGCATGGTGAGCCCCTGGATTCCTTTAACAGAATTCCCCGTGCAGCAGCAGCATTGGAGGGGCAGGCACAGCCAATCCTTACCCCTCCACCAACCAATTTAATAACCAATGCCTAACCGCCAACCTTCCAAGTTGTGACTAATTGCTACACAGTAGGTGAAAACCAAATGGCAACAGCCAATCAGCCAGATGGAAAAATTCCTACCAGGCCCCTGCCCCAAAAGCAAATGACCCCATGACAGGCATAGCAAGGTCAATGCAGAAGCCTAAATTATAGGGAGGGAGGGTGATCTGATGCACACAGCGAAGAGAGCCGCATGCTGCGTGCACTAAGAATATATAACCTCTGGGCTGTCCGTCAAACATTGCAACATAACATTCTTGCCAACAACCCGCAGGGCCCAATTGCTTGCCATGGCCATCTATCCGATCCCACCCAGCAACAGAGGGGTGACTTGTTAGCCCCCACCACAACACGTGCTCTCCATGAAAGAGAACCCATTTTACCAGGGGGGTGAGGGAGGTGGAGGGAATCTGGGCCTCTAACTTAATAAGAGAAGCTCTGATTCTCTGAGGCCAGAGATCTTACATTGCTTTCTAGCGAAGACAGTGGAAATCTTTGGATTCATAAACTTCCACCTTAAGTCAAAGTGATAAACACTGGATACTTAGCAACCAGAATCACAGAAGCACTGGATGTTCTGTCTTGGTGGCATTGCTTGCCATTTAAATGTGAAAAATCACATCATTTGTTACATTTTAGGTCCAGAAACTGTTGAACAGATGCTTCTGCGATGAGGCAGACAGGTATGATCACATTTAAACATTTAAATATATCTGACCTGGTGTTGCTTGACATTTGTCTTCTATCACGATCCATGACTTGTTTCTTTCCCCCTATTAATATTGTCAATTCTTAAAGGTTGGTTTGACTTCAGTTTTTAAGGAAGTTGAGTCCTGGAAGATAAAGAGATGGGGTTAGTGCTACATAACAGTTGCCTGACATCAGAACAAGCCTGGAACCACCATCAGCTTTAGCACATTAATATAAAATTTAAAAATATTTTGCTCTGATATGTGTTGCAAAATAAATCTAATATATCACCACAAATTCAGAGTGGAGCTTCTCATACCCCCGTTTATGAATACAATGCTATGTTGCTTATTTATTTAATATGTTCATTTTGGGGTGAAACCCTTATAAGACAGTTTGAAAGAATTAATAAAATAATACACGAAACAATGTAAACTGTAAAATTAGCCAGTAAGCTAGACTACAGATGTAAACCCCAAATGGTACTATCTTCAGAATTTAGAAGAGAGGGAGGGAACTAGACTATGTCATCAAAGTTAATTGGATTAATTCCAAAGAACAACAGCTAATAGCATTCTGATAGGCTGTGAGGACCTGCCCTACCATTAGGCAGAGTGAAGCAACCGTCTCAGGTGTCAAATGTTTAGGAGCAGGAACAACAGCTCTAGATCTTTCTCCCGAGTCCCCAGTCATTTCCTTCTGTTGCCAGATGGCCTTTTCAGGGAGCCCTAACCTGGCCTGTTGCCTCAGGAGTGGTAGAGGATGATATCCCGTCATCAGTGTTGAAGTGAGATTCGACTGCCAGTTGAGTTGGCTTCTGGGAGTGGACACCCTCTTTGTCCTTCGCCTCAGGTAGTAAAATGTATTGGATTGACCCTGTAGGTTACACTTGGACAGCATTCTTCAGGTTTAAATAGAAATGATATATTCATTTTAAAAATGGGATTCTTATCACATGGGGTTCTATCTCCAAGCTCCTTGTGGGTTATTACCATGGTCTACAAACAGTCTTTTTCAGCCAAACCTTCCTCAGTTGGTTGCTGTGAGATACATTTGGGGGGGGGGATCAAATGAATGGAAGACATGAACAGAATCAAAGAGACGGGGCTGCATTCAGAATGAGTGCAGCAGATTAACATTGGCTCAATTGTCCTACGTGTAAATATCTTTACTGCATTGCATCCTTTCTGCATTGTTCCTTGAACATGCATGTGCACCAATTCGACCATGTGTGTTTGACATCTTTATTCTTTTATCCTTCAGGTATTAAGGAGGAATCATCCCAAGCAACCTGATCAGACACCAACAGAATAAAGCCATTTGATTTCCTGATGTTGATGTCTGAGCTTTTAGCATTAAGAAGCTCTTGTCAGCTGCTTCCAGTATCATCTTCCATCCTGAGTTCTCCTGGGAAGGCCTGGAAGAGTCTTGTAACAAACAAACAGCTATGCATCATCACCACCAATTAACTATTATTTTGGCACTAAGTATACTTTGAAAACCAATTGTCTGAGACTGAGTTCTTATTTATTAGAGAAATTATTCACTCGTCCCACAGGATATGTTCTGCTTGCACTTTAGAGAGATTTATGGCTCCATAGTTTTCTCTCCCCCCTCCCCCATTTTAAGGAAGCATTTAAATATTTAAGAGATTCTGCTAATGTGTAAAATGACAATTAGACTTTATGCAACCGTGGGACTTAATGACCAAGCAGCACATCTGATTGACGCCCCAGGTATGATCTGCTGCATACAAGGAACTCCTGTGTATGATCTGCTGCATACAAGGAACTCCTGTGTAGACCTCCCCTATTCATTTCAACAGAGGGGCAGATTTACATACACACTAATATTAAACAGGCACAAATGCAGTGCTTTTTTCTGGGGGGACGCAGGGGGACGCGTGCCCCTAAACTGACGGTGAATCATCAGTTCCGTTGCTACCCTGATGGCGGCCTCATTTCCTGTCACGGTGTTTCCTGAGTCTCAGACGGAAGCGAGCGTTTAATGTGTAAAGTAGGAGTCGGAATCTAGCACAGTGATTGGTCAGTCTCGTTGTTACCACCTCCGATGGTGGCTTCCTTTCCTTTCCCTGTGTTTTCTGAGTCTCAGACGGAAGTGAGCGTTTAATGTTTGAAGCAGTGTGGAATGTGCACGTGTGGTGTTTTACTGATGAAAGTTTGGCCTCATTGAGGGGCAGTATTTCAAGCAGAGGAACTGGGAAGATGTTAGTGCACACAACCTCATGCCAATGTGAAAGTTACTGTGAGCTGTCAGCTGTGTAATATGAGGTAATGCGTGTTCTTTGTACTTTTGTCCATTTACTGTATTTATTTGAACTATAAAATGGTGGTTTTCTTGAGTCAAAACGAGAGTACCCCTAAGGATTTTTTGTATAAAAAAGCACTGCACAAATGCAAATGGAATCGTTATAGGTTCGTACGACTATGTGCCATGTTCAGAAAAGAAGAAGAAGCAGTTCTCTAGCTTTTTTCAATTAGCCAAAGGAATCAGGACACAAAGCACCGTGGAGCATATGGCTATCAGAATTAATGTGTATTAAAGTAGATGGAGGGAACGGATATGTGTAATTTCATAGTTCCATCCATGGATTGTGTGGAATGTTCAGCAACTATCTGCAGTGATCAACACTCGCTACTGCTACAATAGTGCACGAGAGTCTTCAATCTTTTCCAGTAGTGCACATGTGTCTGTAGATGTCCTCTTTTCTTCTTACAAACATCGGAAGCTGCCTTATAACAGAACTACCACTGATTTGCCTAGCTTAGTATTGTCTACATTCATTGAATGCCACTAGCCAGGTTTACTTTCAGAAAGGGGTCTTTCTTAGCCAAATGTGGAGATGCCAGGGACTGAACCAGGCAAGGGCTGAACCTAGGAACAAATATATTGGAGCCAAAATAAGTTACAATAAAAGGCAAAAAGCTCAGAGGGAGCTCTCCTTGCTTTTCTAAAGCTTCAGTTTCAATATTCCAGTTAAACCCTTTCAGCAATATAAATTGAGCCATTCCCCATTTCAGTGTGAATTAAACCAATTATGCTTAACACAGCGTGTGCATTGTATGAAACAAATACAGTCATACCTCGGGTTACAGACGCTTCGGGTTGTGCGTTTTCGGGTTGAGCACCACGCCGAACCCAAAAGTACCAGAACGGGTTATTTCCGGGTTTTGGCGCTCGCGCATGCCCAGAAGCACTGAGTAGCACTTTGCGCATGCGCAGAAGCGCCGAAGTGTGACCCACGCATGTGCAGACGCGGCACTGCGGGTTGTGAACGCTGCGGGTTGCGAACATGCCTCCCACACGGATCACGTTCGCGACCCGCCACGTCCACTGTACATAAAGTAATTATAGGTTGCTTATACAATTCCTTTAAATAGGCAACCCATGAGTAGAAAATGAAATGTTGGCAGTGGCTATCCCAGGAAAACCAGATATACTTAGGACAATGTGAAGCTCACTTATTTTATTTTTTCTTCAATAACTTGGAGAGAAAAAATAGGTATTAATCCTTCTCAAGCTGTGTATGCACTTTTGGAGCACACCTTCCCCTCAAAGAATCCTGGATGCTGTAGTTTGTTAAGAGGTGCTAGGAAATGTAACTCTGCAAGGGGTAAACTACAGTGCCCAGAATTCTTTGGCAGTAAGAATGTGCTTCAGAGGTGTAGAGCATATGCTGCCTCAGACATAGGAAGATTTGTGAACTGATTTAGATTATTGATATCAGGGAAAGTGTGGCAATAGAACTGATACAGCTCCAACAACCAAGAAAATACACTGTTGATTGAAAACTGTATTTGATTTTCATTTTAGTATGCTTGTGGCTTTGCAAAAGTCTGCATTTAGAGATAGCCTGAGATTCCAGGTTCTGCTTGCATGGTTGCCAAGTTTTTATTTAGCCCACAGAGTACATTTGTGAATCATTTTTTTTCAATCAGTTATGGTTTTGAAAGGAATATACAAAGGAAAAAGAAGTCCAAATGCTGAAGTTGACAAAAATAATAATCTAGATTTAATTATGAACATAAAATTCCAGCAGCATCAACATCACTAACCTTTTAGCGAATGACTGAATTTGATTTGGCATACAAATTACAGCAACAAAATGGGCAAATCTATTATACTTCTGCTCCTTCAGGTGATAAGAATAATGAAAAATAAGGGCATATTTTCATTAAAGTTTTGAATGAAAGCACCAGAAGTGTTTTAAAATATTCACAGGCAAGTTACGGTAATTTGCTGGTTTCTCTCCATTTCAGAATGTAGAATTTAATGAAATTATGATTGCCCCCTGCTGGATACAATGCAGAAGAAGATCCATGTTAATTTGAGATTTAATAATCTCAAAGCTTTGTTGCTCTTTTCAGATAAATTCTGATTTCTTACAGTGCAAACATTTGTAGGCAGAAGCCTATTTCATGTTGGTGATTGTGATGGGTTAGCAAGAAATGGATTGGGTCTGAGCTCGCACAGGCAAATGGACACTTTTTCTCTCTGTGTGCACAGAGATTTTGTTGAGAATAGTAATGTATGGCCCACAAATAAACTCCTGCTGCAGCTTGCTTGGGAGATATTGAATATCGCACAGAGAAAAGAGGCAGCTGATCCTATCTTGCATGAGTTGGCCCTTCATGTCTAGACCGAGAATTTTTGAGGAAGCAGTTGAAAAAGCACCCAAAACATACAGGTGCATTTTGGCAATAATGAAAATTACATTGGTATAAAAATCAAACAATAATTAAATTACCTCCTAAAAACATCTCGAAATCAAATTAAAGTCTAATTAGATTCCACGGGGTTAGGGTTGGGAACAGTAAGTGCTCCACTGAACTGAAATTTCAGCCTTCACGACATAGGAAAACAGCCAAGTAAACAGCTATTTTGGTGGAGGAGGGTCAAGATATTAACCGATGTGCATGAAATTTCATATATAGCTATATAATCCCTAGTACAGTAAGATAGGACCTTTGGAGCAGGCTTTTTTTAAAAGGTTTTTTTATGAACCGCCCTAGTAGGGCAGTAATTATTCCTTGATAATTTGTCACCCCCTCCATTGTGGAAACTGGGGCAGATCGCCCCCTACGCCCCCCGTTGCTACACCCCTGTATGAACTAAAAGGTTAAATACTATAAAGGCACGTGCATTAATTGATGTACAGCTCTCAGTTGAGCTTGTAACTGGGAGTTCTAGACATACCTTCCTCAACCTGGTGCCATCCAAATTCCAAAGGTCAGAGATGATGGGAGTTGTGGTCCAGCAATATCCAGAAGGCATCAAATTGAGAAAGGCTGTTCTGTACCATGATCATCTGCTCTATGAGTAGAGAAACTGGTAGCTATTTCCTGAGAAAGGAATTCATGAGCCTAGTAATGCTTTTGGGGAGCAATAATAATACTCCAGCCCAGCAGGGCTTTATAAACGAGAGGGACACTGCTGCGTTCTTAGCCCTGCTGTGCACAGTGGACAGGGTAGAAGCTGGAGGGGCAGACAGATGTTTGCATCAAGCTGGAGCCAGCACAGCAATTCAGGCCTGGCAGGATCTGATACAGTCATGCAATGGCATCAGGGATGGTTCCAATGGCTCCAACAGATCCATCCCAGGGCTTTCTGCTGGTTGCTGCCAGGAGGCCAGCAGCACGTCTGCTCACCTGTTCAACAGGTGGACATATGGATCTCTGTACCAGCAGGCAGATGATGGAGGAGGCCCACAGGGCTGGCAGAAAGACACCTCTGCCCAATCCAACCACCATCTGCCCAGAACAAAGAGCGTTTGGATTGCTCTGCCAGTATCTTGTGCTGGACAATTCAAAACTTATCGGTACTCTCTGATTATAGATAACCCATAACTTACTATCTGATGTTTGGTATGAAAATAATAATTTATGAATAATTTTCCAGTATTAAAGAAGAAAGCAAAACGCTTAGCTCTTCAGCAAAATGTCAAATTCCCCTAAAAGCCCAGCCTTCTGTCTCATAAAAATAGGGAATGACATCTAGTTAGCAGTTGTGACTGTTTCTAATACAGTTTATGCTTTCTGTCTGGAGCCTTTGCACAAAGCTTTGACTGTATTTGCCATGTGGCACCACGCCTGTTTTTTAAATAATTGCTTCTCAATACATCTTTTTTTTTTCTATGTTATTATAGGGGACTCAGCAGTTCAGTGCTTTCTGAACTATAACATTCTCAAGTCATCTGAAATATCGTTTGTTACTTGTTAATGTTACTTTTAACACTACCTTCACAGCACAATCTTTTCAGATGTTGCCACCTGGAGAAAGTTGCCTCTAACCATGTCTCCATTATTGCTTTGCATTCTAAGACTTGTTTGTTTCTAAATTCAGACATGGACATTGATCTCAAGCCTTCTCATCCTGCAAGGCACAATGAAAGTCTTCAGCTTGGTTGCTAAAAGATCTAACTTGATTTTATTTTTCAAATTCAGATGAGATTGATTTAGAATCTCTTTCAGCAAGGATGCCTGATAGCTTATTGACAGGGTCATAATTATCTTCCGACACAGAAAGAACGAAGAAGGGATGCATGTCAACAATGAATGACAGTCTTGAAAACCTAGATTTATATATGCATGTTTAATAGATTGCATTTTCCTTCTGCTAAGGAAATATAAAGGATTTCCCACTTTTCGTTTGTTTGTGTACATAAATAATGCATGCCTCTTTTATTCAGTTGCAGAAGCAAATGATGTTGTGTCCATTATTTCACAGTTTGACGCACAGAGATATTGCATGGGCTTTTAAAGTCTGTCTGTGGTACCAAATAATTGCTAATTATTTATAGCTCTTACTGTATAGCTCCAGTATTAAATCTGTATAACAGTTCGGCCTGTTGCTATAACAACTTTATTTTCAAGGACACCGGTGTATAAAGGTACAGGCTGCAGCATCTGTATTAACAACATCAAACAGAATTCTGCTTGAAGATGGAAACAATTATATATGCAACCTTTTGCTTTGTTCGTGGTTATTTTTTCCTTCTGGCTGTCATCAGAACTCAATTTCTAAAGGTTTGGTGCAAACAGCATCCCCTCTCTGCTTCATTTTTATAACATGTCTGAATGTGAGTCTCATGATCTTTGGTCTGCTTTGCACATTCATGCCCATGATTTGATTTCTTTATACTTGAATATTGCAGATTTGATAACCGACAGCTGAATGTGGAAACGTACTCCATTGACAAGCACAGTGCTGCATTTGAGGCAAAAGTCTATCAGCAGAATGTGATTTCTAATGGCTGTTTCATCTGTAAATGATATATCTGCAATGGTCAACAACTCATAAAGAGGATCAATTATAGTCCTACTCAGAGTACATCCAGTGAAATTAATGAACATGAAATTAAGGTGTGTTAATTTCAGTAGGTCTACTCTGAGTAAAATTTGTTGTTACAGACATCAGTTGATGAGCAAGTCTATGTGGACCAGCTCTTTGTGAAGCCCATCTTGCCACTCATTCTGAAAAGAATCTGTGTGGATCTATTCTACGAACAATTCAACAGTAGCTCTTTTCACACAGAGCTGCTCCAAGACATTTTGCTGCCAGAGCTGAAGGGCAAGATGGCACCCCATTCCTCATTGGCAATTTATTCTTACTTCAACTTGGGCAGCATGTTAACTGGTTGGGTCCAAAACATGGTTAACTCTATGTTGGGTGAAGCAATGGTGGCTGTTGCCTTGAAAGAGGTAGTGGGTGTTATCTCTCCTAAGGAAACCAGTCCTTGAACCCCTTGGACTGCAATAACTATGGAATCTCACCCCCTTCTTTGGGAAGTTGTTGGAGAGAATTGTGGTAAGGCAGCTGCAAGTATTGTTGGATGACACAAATTATTCCCTTCTTCGTGTGCCTCCTCCTCGAGAGGTCCAGAGGGTGGCAACATGAGAACGGGCCTTCTCTGCAGTGGAATGCTCTCCCCAGGGAAGTTCGCCTGGTGTCTTCATTATACACCTTTAGGTGCCAGGCAAAAACACTCATTTTAAACCAAGCATCCTATGCCCTTGTAAAATGTGGCTCTTTTTTGTGAGGGGAGATGTTATTGGGTTGTTGTTTTTATTTTGTTTATATATACTGTGGTTTTTATGTTGATCTTTGCTGTTAACTGCCCTGAGACCTCCAGGTATAGGGTGGTATATAAATTCTATTATTATTATTATTATTATTATTATTATTATTATTATTATTATTCAGATCTATTCCAAACTGGGTTTAGTTCTGGGCATGGGACCTTAGTTGAGGGGTTAGGTTGCATAGGTTGGCCTTGTTCACCCTGGTAGTTGACCTTTACAGATATTTGGACAAGAGTATTGTGACCTTGCTCCTGCTTCTCAGTCTCTCTGTGGCTTTCAATACCATTGACCATGGTATCCCCCTGAACTGGCTGCATGGAATGAGAATTCGGAATGCTGTGTTAACAATTATTATGGTCCTACCTATGGCACAGAGTCCAGAAGATAGCACTGGGAGAGTGTTTTTTGACTCCCTGTTACATATACACTATGGGGTGCCACAGGGCACAATTCTAACCCCCTTGCTAGTTAATATTTGCATGGCACTGCTAGGAACAAGGTGCCACCAGTATGCTGATGGTATTCAGTTCTATTTCTCCATAACATCTGAATCATGAGAAGCTGTGTAGGCCTGGTGCTTGGACACATTGCTGGGATGGATGACGGAAAACAAGCTGAGCTTGAATCCTGGAAAGATGGAGGCAGTGATTCCTGGGTCTCAGAAACTGGTCAATTGCCCGCCTTGGGCAGGATTGTATTCCCCCTGGGGGAAAAAACAAGCACAATGTTTTGGAGGTGCTTCTGGATCCAACTCTGTCACTAAGGTCCAGCTAGCCTCAGTGGCTAGAAGCACCTTTTACCAATTGTAACTGGTGAGACAGGTATGCCCATTGCTGGACCCAGAGAACTTGACCAAGATATTTCAGGCATTGGTGACATCAGTATTTGGGTATTGCAACACACTCTTTGTGGAACTTCCCTTGTGCTTGATCCAGGAGCTGCATTAAGTTCAGCATAGTCGCCGACAGAAAATAAATCAATCAATAAATAAATATCTGCATTTAACACCTCAGCTCAAAAATATGCACTGGTATCTCATTTGCTGCTGGGCCAAGTTCAAGGTGCTACTATTAGTGTATAAATCCTTTAACAGCTGAAGACTAGTTGCTTTGTGTGATCGCCTTATCCCATATTACAGATGCCACATACCGGTAATACCTTTTCTGCACTTGTTAAATATCAATATTTTAGTGTGGAATCCTTGCCTATTGACATCAGGCAGGTGCCTTCACTGTATTTTTTGTCCAGCTTAAAACATTTTTGTTTAGGAAATCCTAATCTATCCAGTTATGCAGAACGTTGACATGTGTCTGTTGATTTTAATAGCCATTTGAAAGCTTATAACATACTGTTAACTGGTTTTTTTAATCTATAATTTTAATGCTTAATTTTATATTTTGGTAATCTGCTCAGTGGGTTTCTTACTCTCAAGTGGTATATAAGTTTTGTTAAAGAGAGAAAATAAAAACAGGACAGTGTCCTCCACCACACCTGAGGCAGCAGACTAGGTTAGGGAGTACAGGGAAGACCACAGGACACACCCTGTTCTGTCCTTCAACATTTTGCCATCTCTACCTGCCCCCAGCACCTGCCACCTGAGGCAGGTGTCCCAGTCTGTCTAATAGCACACCTGGCCTTGCCTTCACACATGAAAGAGATGTCATACCATTGCTGGAATGGAACCAGGGCGACACTGCAGAGCATGCATATTGCTGGGCTCACCCCAGATGGCAATGTGTAAGTAGCTTCTCGTGTGTAGGCTTCCAAGTATTCACATCAGTTGATCTTGAGTAGGATTCCCCTATGCAGAAAGTCCAAGTCAACACGTGGTGGTCTAGACGGAAGAACCAACTAAACAGCAAAGCTCTATCATGTGGTTTCTTCTTTGCATGATTCATGGCTGAAGGGTGTTTCTGGAATGAATGCCGTCTTTGACTTGCCATGGTAATGTGGTGGCATCTGTCTGTCTGATGTTATCCTGGGGACATATATAAAGGAAGGAAGGGTTAATGCATCCGCCACTAAATTTGCAAAGTGGCATATGATAATGTTATTGGCATATAATCATGATCATCAATTAAAACCTTCTCAGCTTGCAAAACTGACCCAAAGGGTTGCTTGGGCTTATTTTAAAACGAAGCGCATGTAATGTAGCATTTTTAACACCCAAATAAGAGCTCATTAAGTGCTCTATAATGAAACATGGCAATAGAACAACAGGAGCAGGGTATTTATTATATGAGTCAGGAGAAGCCAGCAGCACTAAGCACTAAGCAGTGTTTCACAGCAGCAGATGGTGTTGTGATGTTCTCGGCAAGAATGGATGGTTTTGCACAGGATAAGGAATTCCTTTTCCTACTCTGCTGCTGCTGAACGCAATAATGCACAAAGGATTACAGGATACCTCACATGGGAAATTTCCCACCCAGGACTTGCTATTTCATCCATAATTCTTTTTAAAGGGAAACTATTTGACTTAGTAAGACCCCCACGAAAATGTTATTAGCAGAAATGAAAGGACCAGATATTAGAAGCCTGCTCCCGTTCTCTAAGTAGCATTTAAAAGAGAATCCTACTATCTAAAATCTATTACCTTTGCAATGCTAACGTGTTGCATCCATTGTGATTTCCCCAGGGAAGCCTATGGAACACTACTTGAAGGCATATCCTATTATCTCAGTTGAGCTATGTTAGATTGGATGGTGCCAATCCTCTGGTTCAGTAACTTCTGCTCCAGCAGCTTAAGCTGAACTCAAGTATTTTGCCAAGTATGGCAGTGTTATTCCACTCTGCCACACTTACCCCAACACTCCATTATGTGATTTATTCTGTTTATTAAAAGATAGAGAGAGCCCACTCAGCATCTATATAAATACCAGGGCAGGGTATATAACATAAATGATAAAATGCATAATAAAACAATAAAGTATCGTACACCTTTCTTAATTTCTTTCTCTTTTTTTAATGGAAGCTAAGAATGACAGTACAGGCTAAACAACCATCACTGTCCCATTGACAGTGGACCTGGCTTATGACGGAAGTGCATTGCACAATATGACATAATGAGCTCCCCACAGTAGTGGAGCACAGAGTTGAGCCTCCTTAGATTTCAAAGATTTGGGAATTATAGGGACAGAACTACAGTGGTGCCTCGCAAGACGAAATTAATTCTTTCTGCAAGTGCTGTCGTCTAGCGAAAATTTCGTCTTGCGAAGCACAGACGGGGGAAGCGCGGTTTGACGGGGGGGGGAAACGCGAAGGTTTTTCGTCATGCGAGTCGCGCCCATAGGGAAATTCATCTTGCGAGTCACCCTTTCGTTAGCGAATGCCTTTCGTCTAGCGAGTTTTTCGTCTAGCGAGGCATTCGTCTTGCGAGGTACCACTGTACCTAAAATGTATAGAAACCTATTCATATACAGTATGCTACTACAGCGGCAAGAATGCTACTTGTCCCAAAATGCAAAGAAGCAGAAGTCCCAGCAAAGGAAGAATGGATACAAAAACTTATGGAATATGCAGAATTGGTGAAACTTACCAGAAGTAACTTACCCAGGTGGCGCTGTGGGTTAAACCACAGAGTCTAGGGCTTGCTGATCAGAAGGTTGGCAGTTCGAATCCCTGCCACAGGGTGAGCTCCCGTTGCTTGGTCCCTGCTCCTGCCCACCTAGCAGTTCGAAAGCACGTCAAAGTGCAAGTAGATAAATAGGGACCGCTCCAGCGGGAAGGTAAACGGCGTTTCCGTGTGCTAGTCTGGTTCGCCAGAAGCAGCTTTGTCATGCTGGCCACATGACCAGGAAGCTGTCTGCGGACAAACGTCGGCTCCCTCGGCCTATAGAATGAGATGAGCGCTGCAACCCTAGAGTCGGGCACAACTGGACCTGATGGTCAGGGGTCCCTTTACGTTTACCTTTACCAGAAGAATAAGAAATCAAGATAACAATTTTTAAATAAAAGAATGGAAATGGTTAGTTGAATATTTACAGATAAATTATAAACAGATAAAAACATTGGCAGGATTATTGTAATAACCTGCAGTTTTGTAAGAGTATATATATTTAAAGAAGATGAAATAAATGAGCAAATTAAGTTAATTTAGATATGCCCAAGATATTAAATATAAATTTAAGGAACCACAGAAAGAGGGGGAAGGAAGTCAAAATGATTGTAAAATTAGTGAAACGTATAAAATTAGTGAAATGTATAAACTTGGAAAGTATAAATAAATAAATTAGCGGGGGGATTTCAAAGCACATGCAGACATATAGAGAGAGTTGGAGGCGGAGGTGCTCTTTCCCAAGCCGTTTATGGCTTTATAGATCCTCACCTTGAATTGGGCTTGGAAGCAAATAGGCAACTAATGCAATTCCTTTAGGCTTGGTGTAATGCAGTTCCATCCAGCTGTACCAATTTAAATCCTAGAAGCCACATTCTACCCTAATGGAAGCTTCCAAGGGCAGCCCCACATGCAAATGCCTCACAGTAATCCAGCTGAATCAGGTTTCTCTCTCATCCTTAGACAGCCTAAGCACTCTTCCTTCTTAGCTCCTTTTTCCAAACCACACATTCTGGATGAATATTGTATTATTTCAATCGATACAATGCTAAGGCTGAAGCAGAACATTTTTGTAGTTTCTGAAGTGCTTAGGTCCATCTACAAAGTTAAATTTAGAAGTGGTCCCTAGTTGTTTTCCAAACCACAATTCCATTACAAGTAAATAATATGTGTGGGGAATCTTTGACGTGATCTTTTAGCTCTTTGTGGAAATATTGACTGTGGTGTTTTTTTTTAAACCAAAAAATCCAGCATTCCCTACTTTTATTTCAGTGAAACACCTTTAAAAATAAGAGTACTAGGAACCAAAAATAAAAAATAAAAAATCAATAACTGCATTTTCCCTACCTTGCCTGAATGTTCTGGTGTATCAGTTTGAAACAAGTATTTTACTGTGCTGCCACCATCACAAAGCTGAGAGGTAGTTAGCAATAAAGCTCAGTCATTTTAGATATATATAAAATTGTGAGCTGAGCTGATATTTATTAGAACAGAGAGTTCAGTATGTGATTAAAATGACACTGTATTGTAAAAATATGGAACAGGTATGGTTATATATTTCATACAGATAGATTTACTGCTTAAAAAATGAAGATGGTGTTGACTTTTGTGCTGCAGGGGGTTTAAATCAATACCTTCCCTAGGAAGATGATAATTTGGCTGTATGGCCATACTGATATTGAATTTAACTCTTTATTTCTACCTTTGAAATAATTATAGATAGCAAATGAAGCCAAGGGATTGGAAGGAGGTTTCAAGCAAACCCAATATTTAGAAGCAAAGCCTTGGGTGTTTTTGGACACTATCTTTTGTGAATGTGAAAAAGGCTGTGGTGTGACTGGTTTGTCACCAATATTCTACTTAATTTATTTATTCATTTTTTATTTATTTATGGCTTTTTTATGCCATTTTTCTGCCAAAGGCACCCAGGGCCATTTTCAACTGTAAAAACAAAAGCTATAAATGATGAGAATCAGGCTGAACTAGAGCAGGCTCAGATATTGCCTTTGCCTCCCTCTCTCCTTTCTTAATTATGAACATAGGAAAAGCCTGCTAAATCAGACTGATTGACTCATCTTTTCCAGCATCCTGTTCTCAGTGTGGCTAGCTTGTGGCAAACCCACAAGCAAGATCCAAGCACAAGAGCCCTCTCCCCTCCTGTGATTCCCAGCAACTGGTATTCAGAAGCATTGCTGCCTCCAGCCAGTGGCATAGCAAGGGTGGGGCGATGGGGGCGGGGCGCCCTGGATTCCAGGGGAGGGGGGTGACACTTGGCGGCCCCTCCCGCCATTCCCCGGCGCCCGGCACCCTGTCCGTGCTGCTCCACGGATGGCCGGGGAAGCCCCACGAGCCACCGCTCACCTGGCGGCTCCCCTGGTCGCCGCGGGAGCAGCAGTGCCGGGCGGGATGCACCATACATGCCCAGAAATTTCAGGCATTCACAGTGCATCCAAGTTGGCACCACTGCTCCCGCGGTGACCGAGCGAACTGCCAGGCGAGTGGCAGCACGTGGGGCTGCCCCGTCAGTAAAGCAGCATGGACGGGGCAGCCCACAAACCGCTGCCTGCCCAGCAGCCCGCCCGGTCGCCGTGGGAGCAGCAGCGCCGGGCCGGATGCACTGCCCATGCCCAGAAATTCTGGGCATGCACAGTGCATCCAAGTCGGCACCGCTGCTCCTGCGGCAACCGAGAGAACCACGGGGCGAGCGGTAGCTCATGGGGCCGCCCTGTCCGTAAAGCAGCATGGGCGGGGCAGCCCACAAGCTGCCACCCGCCCAGCGGCCTGTCCTGTCACCATGGGAGCAGCGGCGCTGGGCTGGGCTGGACTACGTTTGTGCGGCATTTCTGCGCATGCGCAGCCCGTCCTGACATGCGTCGTGGCGTCTTAACACCCCACCCCCAGGGGGGTGCCTCCACACTGCCACCCCAGGCGGCACGGAGGCTTCCTCCGCCACTGCCTCCAGCTGTAGAGGCAGAGCATAGCCATCCTGGCTAGGAGCCTTCTCTTCCATGAGAGGTTCTCACAGAGAACTTCTAGAATAGTTCTGACAAAGCAGATGGTGTTAGACCAACAAAATCTAGGAAGCAGTTCTCCCAGTGCTTGCAGGAACATATGACACCACTCTCTTCAATAGCAAACTCAGTGGGGAGGTCAACAGTAGGTAGAACCAGAACCGGTGGCAGGCAGAGCCAACTATGTCATTCTATTTTTGTCCCTATCCTCTTTCCTGCTGAGTTATACAAAGGCAATGCTATGGAGAAGGAAAGTGACAGTCAGTGCCACCTGGCTGCAAGTAAGAAGGAGCTGTAGGTGGGAGCAGGCTGAGGTTGGTGTGGCAATGGCCCCATTCAGCCCAGTGTACCAGCCTGTGTTGCAGAGCACAAACATGTAATTATAGAATTACATAGGACTTAGTAGTGATTAAAACTCCCCACATACTTGTTTCTTAGTAATCCTTGCGGAGCTTCCAGGCTTACAGCTCATATCATACCCCTACCCAGAGCTCCACACCCAGGACTAGAAAGCTATCAAGTTCCCTGAAAGAAGCTACAAATAATAGCAGCGGGCTGAGAAACAGGAACCCTGGTGGAATGATGAGTGGCAATGGCAGAGGGATGCACGTAAGACAAAGAGCAGCAGAGGAAGCACGGAGTTGAGAAAAGGAGTTGGAATAATTGGGGAGAAGTTGCAGCTAGGACCTAGAAACAGGAACGTCTGCCTGTTGCAGACAGAAAAGTTGCAGTAGGAAAGTGAGCTTTGCAGACTTGCGGAGCCTAGGTTAGGTAGCCCAAATGGGAAGTCAAGCACGATCTGAGATTTCCTTGCCTACAGATCTCTAGGTCGCTTGATTGAAATACGCAGCAGGCTACTGGGATGATAAGGTCTTTTATATTTCTACAAGTCCTCAGTAATGGTGAAAAACAGGTATCATATTGCAGGGACGCATATGTGAGGGATCCTATTCCCTCCCCTTTCAATTCTTCCCCAACAGAGACACTCCCTATCTTTCACTGTCCACTAGGATGAATCCTTCAGTGGTTATATGGGAGTTGTCTCTGGGGTACCTCAGTGCTTCACGTTCAAAACTACTCTTGCCACCTTTGGGATCTCCCGCCCTGGGTTCCCAAACAACTGCAGCTTGCCTTCACTTTAGGCAACTGCGTGGCACCTTTGGCTTCCCTGCCCAGTCCTCTGTGTGTTAGGGAATTAAGCCACCCGTCCCCTTTTCCTCAGGAAACCTCTAGTGCTTTTCCCCTCAGCCACACCTCTTGAGGCACTGACGCACTGCCACAGTCAGCGAACGTTTAAACACTTTTAACTTTATTAAGGTAACGTGAAAACATGGATGTCTTGAGTTGTTACTGGTACAAATCTTCTTATATAATTCAGCTCAGTTATAATCTTTCCTGCATCCCGTTAGCAATGGTAATGACCTTTCCTCCCATTCCCCAAAGCCTAACCTTGCAGTTTTTCTTTCTAATCCTCCACCCCCAACTGCCAAACCCCCAACTGCCTTTCCAGGTTGTTCCCCCTTCTTTTAGAATGCCAACTAGCTCCGCCTCCCAGGGAACACCTACCTAACATGGGAGTGATAGGTTAACCCATGATGAACCCGGCCTAATTCCGCCACAGCATACACTGGAAAAGGGCATGATGGATGGAGTTGGTAAATTGATGGATGGTCATTGTCTAGACTCTAGGACGTGCCTCTGCACACACACCACCATGAAAAAAATTAACTGATTTTCAAATCACTTCACATCATAGACAAACACACACACACACACACACACACACACACACACACACACATTTTATCTATATCTATATCATCTATAAAACATGTTCTGCAGTAACGTTTTCTCATTTCTCTTTCTAGCCAGCAAGCAAGTGGCAATATAGCTGGAGCCCTGTCAAATGCCGTTTACATGTACAATTATGATTTTTCTCGAGCCATAATTAATTTTGTCGTATGCTTTAATAGCTTGGAGGAAACCAGATATTGGAAGATGCTGAGTCAGCCTCGTTTGAACTTCCTTCATTTCCCACTTTTGCAACCTCTGCATATGTTGTGGAACAGAAAAAAATC
Source organism: Lacerta agilis (assembly GCF_009819535.1). NCBI lineage: Eukaryota > Metazoa > Chordata > Lepidosauria > Squamata > Lacertidae > Lacerta > Lacerta agilis. The sequence continues at coordinate 66,927,371 of NC_046316.1, read as the reverse complement.
AACTCATTTTGGATAGAGGCAAAATGATGAGAAAGGATGTGGGCTTTTACTACCTTTCAAATGGGTGCTCACAGCTGCTTTTAAGCACATCTTCCCTGCCAAATGAGTTCCATGCACACATTCAATTTGCTGCAGGGGCATAAATAAAAGAACAAAGGCCTCAATTAAGCAAGACATTGCACAATTGTATAATAATATCTCACAGAGACAGGCATGGTGGAGAGTCTGCATTTTAGGGTGAAACAACCTAATCTGCAATTCCTGGATTTGTATGTGGAAAGTAGCATAGTTATCAACAGGACTGTGTACTTCCCCAATTTTTGTTCAGTTTTTCTCCAAAGAAATCCATACAAAATGCATATTTTTGAAGGGAGCAATATGCACACAAATGCGTATTTTTAGGGGAGAATATAAAGAAAATGTGTATTTTAGTGAGAAATGCCTTTAGGGAGAAATCGTGAACAATTTACCAGGTAAATGCATTTTTTTTGTATGGTACCCTCCCCCCCCCCCAGTCCATAGAAAATGGAACATAATGGGTGGTATGCCACACTAGTCCTACTCAGAGTAGATTCACTGAAGGTACTGGACATGCCTAATTTAGGTTCATTCATTCCAATGGGTGAACTCTGAGTAGGTCTTAGTTGAATACAACCTAGTGTCCTGGTTCCCGCACCCAAAATATGACAATGTTCTTATTGCCCTGCGGGTAAGAACAAGACCTTTATTAAGGAAGAAATGGCACAGGCTCAGCATCAGGGAAACAGCTACAGTATTACAGTCCCAGATCCCAGTCTAGGGGTGAGGCTAAGGTCCACAAGTTCTGGATCCAAGCACAAGAAGTTCAATTCGTCACAAGAGTGGAAAAGTTGTTCCACGAGGTGGTGTGTGTGTGTGTGTACACACACACACACACACACACACACACACACACACAGTTTTCTGTTTTACCATTTAAAATACTCATTTCACATTCTTAAGATATCAATGACTTCCCTTCTTCTCTTTCCATAGTTCATTTTACATATCATAAACCCTTGCATATTTTACAAAAACTATACCATTAAGTATTCCATTATTGCTTCCATCAAAACTTATTTACACTGTTGAATTCATCTTAACGCTGCCAGTGTTTTCAGCTGTACACAATTATTTCCCATATATTCAATAAACATTTTCCAATCTTCTTTAAATGTATGTTCTTCTTGTTCTCTTATTTTGTATGCTAAGTCTGCGAGTTGTGCATATTCTGTCAACTTAAGTTGCCATTCTTCTTTAGTTGTTCGATGAGGTTGACGCTCACCCATCAAGTTTTCACAAGAGTTTCTGTCCCTAAGTATGCGGCAGATCTGCAAATGGGCACTGTGTCTGAGTCACTGAGTGGGTGTGTCTCTTCCCTTCTCTAAGGTGGTGCCTGATTCTGAGAGCGAGCTTTGGACCTGCTCAACACCCCCCAATCCCAAATCCTGCTTGGCCAGCCCAGGCTCCTGCTCAGAGCCCTCTTTAGATTCCAGCAATTCTCTCTTCCCTTTAGGAAGAGAGGGAATTGAAGGTTGTATTGCCATACTAAAACCGGATGGGATCAGACAGAAGGAATGACTTCCATCTGTTCAAACCCCTTCCTCTTTATCTTATTCCTCCTCCAGAGCCTGCCATCTTGGAGCTGAGCCCACAGACTCTAAGAGAGTCATGACACCCAACAGATGTATGAGTGAACACATGTGAAAAATGACACAGAATGGAAATAGGCAGACCCATCTATTGTTTTATTCAGAATGTATGGTTTCTTTTCCAGAACAACTTTTCTATCACACCAGGGAGAGGTATTTATTTGAAAGCTAAGATGAAGAAGAAAGTAATAGAGTGGATTAGCAACCTTATGGCATACAAAATGAGAGGCAGCTGTCCTAATATCCCTTCCCCGCAGGAACAGGGTATTCAGGGAGCACCTTTGCCTTAGGTAACCATAAATACCTTTGTGACATCATAAGCTTTACCTCAGACCTCATTTTTGCAGACTGAACTCATTCTTGCAGACTGATATGCACACCGAGTAAGCAACAGACTACAAACAGCATGCTTAATAGGCCTCTCAGCAAAAGATTTTAAAAATGCACACAGGCACTTCATACATATTCCCAACTGTTGGACATTTTGCTAGTATTTTCATATTGATTTCCTCACAGTAGGGCAATGACTGAAAGTGTAGTAAGGTGCATACTGAGAAAGAATGGCTAGCTATAAATGATAATTTGATCTTTTGCTCCCCATATGTACATTCATATTGTTGTGTGTTTGCAGGGGGGGGGTGTCAGTCTAGAACGTCCTGATTCTCTTCCAGTTCTTAGAATTCTGTACCTAGTGAGAGTTAGCATCCAACAGAGGAGTTTGCAGAACTGGTCGGAAAAGTTTCTTTGTAAGACCTTAGCTGGCCACTTAAAGAATGAGCTATGTTGCAACTAAGTGATGGTGCCCTCCAGGCTAATGGGTGGGTCTTTGCTCTACCTGCCTCACCTAGCTGCTAGGTAGGAGAACAATAGCTGGAGTCAAAACAAAACAAAACAAAATAAATCCTTCCAGTAGCACCTTAGAGACCAACTAAGTTTGTTCTTGGTATGAGCTTTTGTGTGCATGCACACTTCTTCAGATACACTGAAACAGAAGTCACCAGACCCTTATATATAGTGAGAGAGTGAGGAGGGGTATTACTTAGAAGGGTGGTGGGAATAGCTGGAATGTGAGAGAGCTGAACTGAAGCAGGCTGAAAGCTGGAGACATGCTTGATCTGTGCTGGATCCAAATCTGTAATTAATTGAGAAACAAGAACTGTTGGGGAGTTAATGATGTGAACATCTCCATCTTATGCAGGGATCAGCAAACTTTTTCAGCAGGGGCCCCGGTCTACTGTCCCTCAGACCTTATGGGGGGGGCTATATTTTTTTGGGGGGGGTATGATGCAAGAGCACCACGAGCCCCGGTGGCTGCTTGCCTGTGTCTTGTGAGCAGCAGGGGCTGGCGGCGGCAGCGGAGGGACGATGAGCAGCATGCGAAAGGGCTCCGGAGAGGGGCTGCTTAAAATGGTGACCCCTCAGCCGCCGCCACTGCTGCTGCTGCTGGCACCAACAAAGCCCAGCCCCCTTCCTCCTCTAGGCAGGGCGGGGAGACGCCAGGAGGAAGGAGGGAGGGGCGCCGCTGCCACTGTCGTGTGAGGGAGAGGGAAAGAACGCACTCGCTGGCAATTCCTGGAACTTCTGTGGGCCAGATCCAGAAGGCAATTGGGCATGATCCGGCCCGTGGATCTTAGTTTGCCTACCCATGATCTTATGCTTAGCTTGTACATATGTATCAATAAAACCATATCACCTGCAGGCATCACAGTCTCTGCTGACCATCATTCCAGGACAACCAAACCCCAAGCAAGCATTGGAACCCCTAAAAGTCTCTCACCACTTGGAGATTGAGGCTGGCATGGAGCAATGTTTTTCATTCTGTCTATCCTAAGATGGATTTTATAGCTAAGCCAGCCAGCGGTGTCTTGGAATGTCTACTGTGCTGGAATGGCAATGCAAAGACAGTCTGTCTGTAGCAGTTGCCTCTGGCAATCTGGCAAGCTGAATTGTAGGTGCTAGCAGGCTAGGGAGACCTTTGTCTTCTCTCATCCACTGGACTGGGGCTTTCATACCCTTCTGGTACCACCATACCAAATAGTTCTGTCACTAGATTTTCAGTTTCACAACCCTTTTTACCAGCTTGATTTATACCAGGTTAGCAGGTCATATGGCCTAGCTGAACAAGCTTAGGATCCCATCTAAGTCCCCCTTCAGGTTCCTCTCCTGCCCTAAGGCACACCTGCTTTCCAGGGCTTATGCTAGTTTAAAATCTACCCAGATCTGTTTTGCTGGCTGAGCCCTAGCTGAGCTGAACAAGGAACTCAGGTTTAGCATAACTCTGGCTAAGCCAGGGCTTGGAATTTACACCAGCATAACCTATCGGAGCCATAACCCTCCCTTGCTCAGCTGGAGATTCACTGGATCCTAACTTGCTCAACCCAGCAGATCAATCCTTAAGATTGCACCCTATGTGGTGGTTTAATGGGGCAACCAAAAGAATAAATGTACATTGCAATCCATGCCCCACTTTCCTGAGAGTAAGATCCATTGGACTCAATAGTACTCATTTCTGAGTAGACAATGATTAGGAATTCATTGTTAGTGAAACATGCCTGGGATAAATACAGCCACCAATCCTCGGTTCGTTAGATTTTTTAATGGATGGATTTAATTGCTGTGCTGGTTGACAAGACTGTAGCAAACTGCATGCAAAAAAACCAGCTAACCTCTCTTGCTTTCTGAGGGTTAATAGGATAACTGCCCGCCTCCCAGCAGTGTCTGGGAAGAAGAACCTGCTGGAAATATCCTAAAATGGCTACGCAGATTGTAATAGTTGCAGCCCTCTGGGCCCAAAGTGCATTTTATATTCTATAATCCCAGTTCCTGTACTTTCAGACATGGCTAATGCTTTTTTCCCGGGGACTGAAGAACATCCCAAAAAGCATATTACATCAAGAAGATAAGCCGTGCTGCATTTCATAACTTTATATGGTCTTCTGGTGATGGTTAATCACATTTTGCTCCAGTTGTGCAGAATGTATTTCAGTGCATTTGCTTAGGCTGAAGCCTTTCTTTGGAAATTGTTTAGTAACTAGTCGCATTTCCCTATTATCCGTTCAATATTGTCACATGATTTGAGGGTGTTTCTCCCCCTCCCACCATGAACCATGTAAGAGTTAAAGACTGGCTCAAAGTGTTTTGCCATCAGTGGTAAGGCATTTTTGAGGCACATTTGTTCCTGCCATGCCAGCATGGGCATAACCAGAATTTATTTTAGGGGGGCAGTCGTTAGGTGGGGGACAGAACCAAGTTATCTGTGATGCAATTGGTCAGTTAGTTAAGTATTTTTATTTATTACTTGATTTAGAAGGAGCCAGTGTGGTGTAGTGGTTAAGAGCGGTAGACTCGTAATCTGGTGAACCGGGTTCGCGTCTCCGCTCCTCCACATGCAGCTGCTGGGCTAGTCACACTTCTTTGAAGTCTCTCAGCCCCACTCACCTCACAGAGTGTTTGTTGTGGGGGAGGAAGGAAACGGAGAATATTAGCCACTTTGAGACTCCTTCGGGTAGTGATAAAGTGGGATATCAAATCCAAACTCTTCTTCTTCTTCTTCTTAGAGGGGGCAGCTGCCCAGCCTGCACTCCCCTGGCTATGCCCGTGCTTACCGGCTATGTTGTTGTATGCTAAACAACATAACAACATAATAATTGAACTAAACTCAGAGTAAAGATTCTGTACTGCATTGCTATATACAGCAAAGTAAACAGTGTATAGAAAAGCATGCTGCTGTCCTACACATAGGGTGCAATCCTAGGGAGACTTAATTGGGACTAAGTCCACTCTACTCAGTGGGACTCAGGACCAGTGTGCAGGAGGGCTATTTTATCCAGGACCTCCAACTCTAAGGGGGCCTCAAATTTAGACTCTTGTTAATTTGATCTGGAAGGACAGATCCTGAAGTTGCGGCTCCAGTACTTTGGCCACCTCATGAGAAGAGAAGACTCCCTGGAAATGACCCTGATGTTGGGAAAGATGGAGGGCACAAGGAGAAGGGGATGACAGAGGATGAGATGGTTGGACAGTGTTCTCGAAGCGACTGGCATGAGTTTGGCCAAACTGCGGGAGGCATTGAAAGATAGGCGTGCCTGGTGTGCTCTGGTCCATGGGGTCACGAAGAGTTGGACACGACTGAACAACAACAAAGTCAAAATCATGGGTTTAGTATGAGTATGACTTAAACCAGACACAGTGCCCCTGAGTGCAGCTCATACTTTGAGAGATTATGAAGAATTCTTTAGAACTAAGTCTAAGAATACACAATGTTTGCAAGAACAAACTCTTCACTTTTGCATTGTCTTAAACAAGTTTATTTTAATGAGTCAGTTCTCTGACCATGCAAAATAAATTCACCCCATCTTTTTCAACCCTGCATTGTACTGTGTTGCTTTACTGAAATGCAGATAGGCTAGGCACATATTTTAACTGACAGCTTAGACATCAGCAGTGCACAGGTTCTATCGCTAGTAATCTGTTTGGGGTGATTTGAACACTTTGCATATTCATTTCTCCTTTTAAATAAGAAGCTCAGTTTTAAAGGAAGTTGTTCTGAATGTGCTCTGAGGGGCATCGCAACAGGCAGGCAGGTACCTTAACAACTGTCAAGGTCCAATGTACTAATATATTGCAGGCAATATTTTTGCTAGCCTGCATTTACTGGAGTTAGAAAATCTGCTTGGATCAAATGAATCATTGTGAACTAACAAGGGCAAGAAGTGAGTCACCTATCAAATTAATTTTATCTGTCTGCACTTGGCTCCAGGGTACGTGACTACACTGCACAAAATGCTCTGGTTGGCCTTTCTACTTAGATGGAAGAAAACCCAATTTCATACTTAGTTCTTGTCTCTGGTGAAGTATCCAGCTTGTTGCAAATAAGAGCTCTCATGGACACAGGAGGGGGCTATAATCAACTTGAAAAGCAGAGAGACCCGTTTTCACAGAATTGGGGACAGGGTTCTTCTTACATATGAAGATACTGTACACTTGAAGGCCATCAGCAGTATACTGTATACTCTCTGGGGTGGGGGAATGATTAAGATGGTTCACCCCAGGAAGCTGATGGATCTGGATGGTTTCCTGATGGCTCTTCAGGGGTTTCCTGTTACCTTGGCAGGCAATTCTGTCAAAGCCCTGGTGGAACTCTGGAATGGAGAAATGACCAGAATGGTGGACATGGTCATTCCTGAGTACACCCTCTCAGAGAGTGGAGCCAGTCCAGCCCCCTGTTTTTCTAGGGACCTGGTGATGATGAAACTCATGTTGGCAGAAAACTTGCAATGAATACAACCGAGCATCAGGTCTGCAGCCAAGGCCGAGCTCAAGAACAAGTACCTGCTTGGAATCATGGTTGAGAAGGACACCCTTCACTCCCCCATGTCATGCAACTGCTGCAAGCTGATAAGTGTCCCTTCTGCATAAGGGAAGATTGGGGAGAGTGGCTGTCTTCATACCTTCAAGTGAGCTGGGACTTGTTTCACTGATGTCGTTAAGGCTACCTTCTGGGCACTGTAGTAGCTGCTCAGCTCATTTGAGCAGGGAAGATGAAATCTAGGTGGATATCCCTGATTTAGTCCCCCTTCCTGTATTCTTAAAATAATGAAAAAAAGAATCAATAACAAGCTATGATTTCCAGGATTCTTGGGGGATGCCATTTTCTGATTCAGCTCAGGCGCCAAAACATCTTGAACCAGTCCTGATATAAATGCATTTATTAGTGAAATAACATACAAAGCCACATTAAATGAGGGAAAATTGCTTTGCAAACTGTATATTAGACAAACCGGAAAACAAAATGTGTATACTGTATTAGAGGAAATTTGCACTGACGTGCTGCAAAAGAAATCACAAAAACAAATGTGGAGAATCAAATTGAAGCCTGGAAAAATGAGAAACTGAAAGCCTGAAATTGACATCCTCGCCCATCCCGACATGAAGCTTAAGCTTCAGTAACAGGAAGCTAAAGCAGCAACTGCTTCCCTGTGGTTCCTCACTTCTCATTCTCCTCCTAGCAAGCCTTCAGGAGCTCTCTACACATGGCCGGTTGCTGCAGTGAACTGTCCCTGACAAATTGATGAAAGAAAAATTGTGGGTTGAAGTTGGCTTCATTTCACACGAGGACCACAATTCAATTACTTGGACCATACTACTGTGAGGTAGAGGGTTATACACAGAGGATGAGAAAGCTACTAAAATCCAAACAAAAAGTGGGAAGGAATTGAATATTGGCAGTTAGTGACGGGGGTGGGTGGGTAAGGAGTTTAACACGTAGTAAGGAAGTTTCCACCCCACCCACAACCACCATTCCCTTCTGTCGTGGTCACCTGTCACTATTGGGCAGAATGAGCTGATATTGTGAAGGGCAGTAAATTGCTATTTAATTTGTCATTATTGCTATTATTCTGCCAGAGAGGGGGAAAGGTAAGGTGCTTTGAGAGTTTTCTGCCTCAGGCCACAAACAATCTTGGTTGGCTTTGGATACAACATACTTTGATGTGGGGCAACATTTGCAGTAACTCTGCCTCAGGCACCAAAATATTTTGGACTGGCCCTACCTCCTGTGGTTAAATATATATTCTTAGGAGTGAGTGCTTAAGGGGAATTGTTGAATTATTTGGATGAGGGTGCCAGGTTTAGCTCCAGCATGTTTTTTTTTTTTTTAATGGGTGGAGGGAGTCCTGAACTTGGAGCAATAAAACAGCTCAGAAAACAAATGCATGGAAGCTTATTTAGTTTGTTATTAGGGACATTTATAATACATGTCACTTAGGAAGCACCTGAAGATTGCATTTGTAGATGGCGAAAGGGTCAAATTCATGTTACAGTATTTGAATACTGTCAGTTGATAATATTTCTCTATGTACCTTGACAAGAAGTTAAGTGAAGGCAAATCAGCTTTCTCCCCTCTGCAGCAAGAATTCTGCATACTACATTTCTAGATCAGAGCTGCAGCTATGGTAGTAGTTAGGGGACCGTTGCTCCCATTCCTGCATAAACCCCTCTTTGTAGTCATCTGTTTCTTTACAAATATACAGGTTAAGTAGAGGCACAGAAGCAATTGCATAGGGAGGAAGACTCTGCTAAAAGCAAGCTCAGTTCTTAACTTGGAAATTAGCAGCCAGCTGCTTCCAGCCTTCATGTTGAAAGACACCTGAGGGGTATGTGTTTGTGTGTGTGCATGTGTGTATAATTCTAAGTGTGAAGGGGTGTGTGAGACAGACACAGACAGAAAAGCAATGAGAGAAGGGAGCAGAGCAAAATAGGGAGAGTAAACAGATTTTTGCTGATACAGACTGTGTACACAGTCCTGTTTACTCTGCATCGAGCATGCTCCCAATGCTGGTTTGGGAGGTGGTGAGCACACGACGTTAACCACAGTCCATATCTGTCCTTTCTCTATCCTGATTTCTTATGAAACAACACATTTTGATGCATCTGCCTTTCCCTGCAAAAGCATATGCAATCTGACTCGAGAAAAAGAATGACCTGGCTGTGTTTTAAGACGGTAATGTATACACAGCCACTGATTCCCCCAATCCTGTAATTTCCAACCATTTGTTTTTATTCCACTTTCCTACAAGACTGTGCCCAAAGCAGCTCACAAGCCATCACTGGTGTTGGTGTGATTTAAACAGTGGGTTAACTTTCATCATGCTTGGTCTCATGTCTTGAGGAGCACACACCCCATTCTCCAGATGTTCAGAGATAAGAGAGAAGGTGCACTGGGGTACCTGTGACGTCGAGTGTATTATTTGCTAAGTCATTCACCCTCCCATTGGTTAATGAAATATGCCTAGGTTTAGAGATGGGTATAACTTTTGAATTATGGTGCTGGAGGAGACTCTTGAGAGTCCCATGGACTGCAAGAAGATCAAACCTATCCATTCTCAAAGAAATCAGCCCTGAGTGCTCACTAGAAGGACAGATCCTGAAGTTGAGTCTCCAGTACTTTGGCCACCTCATGAGAAGAGAAGACTCCCTGGAAAAGACCCTGATGTTGGGAAAGATGGAGGGCACAAGGAGAAGGGGACGACAGAGGATGAGATGGTTGGACAGTGTTCTCGAAGCTACTAACATGAGTTTGGCCAAACTGCGAGAGGCAGTGAAGGATAGGCGTGCCTGGCGTGCTCTGGTCCATGGGGTCACGAAGAGTCGGACATGACTGAACGACTGAACAACAACAACAACATAACTGTCTCTAGGGCATTGCTTTCATTAAGTTGTCCTGATGGTCGTATCTTGATGTACTGCCCCACTGCATGTCCTGTTTGCTGTCAGTGTTTGGCTCATAATCTGTGAAAGTCAAGGGAAGAGGTTGTGGGTTTTACACAGCAGTGTTAGTTAGCATGGTGATAGTATTAGTGGATTAGCAGGAGTGCCAGCTTGGCCCACAACCATGGGTGCCAAATTTCTGAGCCTGGGCCCCCAGAACCCATGGTTGTGGGTACCCAGTCCTTTCATGGGGAATTTTGTGGGGGCTTGGGCACTCAGGGCCCCAGGGAGTTGGCACATATGATGCCAAACATGCAGAAACACAATTTCTAGGACAGTTCAGTTAAAGACCGGGATAAAAAATCTACATGCAAAAGGCTTGTTAGAAGAGGAAGGTCTTCAACAGACATCAAAAAGACAACAATAAAAATGCTGATCAATCTATACAACTTTCCTTAAAACAATAAAAATAAACTGACCTAATCCACTAATTTAAAACTGCTTAATTCTACCACTAAAATTGTTGAAAGGCCTCGCAGTTCATTCCTCTCACCACGCCTAAGGCAAACAGTGATGAATTACTGTTATCATTATTATTATTGTTATTACTCTTGTTGTATTTATTACCCACTTTCCAGGGCAGGTTGCAAAAAAATAAATAAATTTAAATACAACATTAGCAACAATTTTAAACAGCAGACAGTCACACAAAAATTGTAATGAGACTCCCTGTCGTAATTCCCCAGCCTTCACTTAATCCTTCAAGTGAATGGATTTTATTTGGATCCCAAGATGGGATGCATGGATTTTTATACACAGCATGTATCCTTTGGATCGAGAGTTCCCTAAATGCAGCCACACGTGTTTCCCCACTTGATTGACAGAGGCCTGATTGTATTGACTTCACAATACGATGTGACAACGCTGCTTTGCAGCTCCTCACATCTCTCTGTGGCTCCATTGCAATTTCAGCCTCTCCTGAGAGCTGCCAGGGGAACGTACATTCATCAGTAAAGCATCTGGTGCAGAACATTAAGCAGCCTGCAGTCCACTTGTTTACAATAACAGTATCAGCTGTTCACAATACTACACGTCAATCTATGTAGTGATACAGTGAAATATACCGGTAGATAATATGACCTAGAGAGGCAGAGCTGCCTGTTACCTGTCAAATCTTCAGCATTTGCGTAAAACAGCATAGATGGTTCATTTAATGCTTTGTCTGGATTCTGTCATATATTGTCTTAACAGTCACAAACACAAGCCCCAAGCTGATTTCCAAAGGCAAATCTTAACAATAGGCCATGACGTCCATAGCCCAGGTCATCACTAACAAAACAAATTAAGCAGAACTGATTATTTAAAATCAATCAGAGAGTCTTCCTTCCATCAGAATACTTTCACTGTAATCTAGCATGAGCAATCCAGGTAGGCTGTACTGTAGTAGAGTAATAGTACAAACCTGGGCAGGTTTACTTAAGATGTAAGCTCCACTGAGATCAACGAGACTTAGGCTGCATACACACCATACACTGAAAGCACACGACTCCCTCCCCTCCAAAGAATTCTGCCAACTGTAGTTTGTTAAGGGTATTAAGAATTGTAGCTCTGTGAGAGATAAACTACACTTCCCATGAATGTTCTTTGAAACCCAAATATTCGATGGGGCTTCCGTGGCTTCCGATTGGCTGCAGGAGCTTCCTGCAGCCAATCAGAAGCCGCACTTTGGTTTCCGAACATTTTGGAAGTCGAACGGACTTCCGGAACAGATTCTATTCGACTTCCAAAGTACGACTGTGCTTCAATGTTCTTAATGTGGTTCAAATGTGAGCCTAATGGATTCACTGTGGTTGCGTACATGCTAACCTATCTGTAGCAAAAAAATGTGGTTTTTTTCTGAATATTGAATAATTTATGCATGTCCTCAACATGCTGCTTTCAATCCAGATTGATTCTGAATTCTGCCACCCACAAAGATTGATTCTGAATCCTGCCATGCACAAAGGTATATACCACAAAGGTTTATACCTGTTTGAAAACCCTTCCCCTGATTAGGTTGTCCACACCTTCCCCTTCCTGCACATGCCCCAGGTTAATGGAGGAGCACATGGTGGTTTCAGTCTTGGTATACAACATCATTTGGCAGGTGTGGATGGACGGACACACACACACACACACAGAATTGCTGGTACTTCCTACATCTGTTTTGAAATGGACACACTGTGGGAGAAATGCAGAATCCAACTACAATGAGTTTTTCTTTTTGGAATGGAATCAATTTCTCAAGGAGTAGTATTCAGGGGCCAAAAATCTGCAAGAGATCTAGATTGTACGTGGACTACACCGGGGGGGGGGGACCCAAGAACTCAGTCTCTGTGGTTTCTAGAATAAAAATACTATGTGTGCACAGCCTGTGGCTCTCACAGAAACTTTTTCCAAGTCCAAAGCAAAAGAGCAATCAACGAACACAGCTGCCTTTTGCAATCTCCATTCAGTTCAAATGAAGTTTCCCCAGGAGGCCCACAGCAAGTTCAGTTATAATGAATGGAGGATGTGTGAATCCAAAGCCCTGTGAATTCACCCCAGGACCTCCCACCATCACCATGTCTGTGTCTTACTTTCCATATTTTGCTACAGGTTTTCAGAGCCGTAAGGCTGCTAAAGAGCAGAGTGGAGCTGACCTGAACGAACAAACTGTTCCCATCGAATTGTTCCCTCTTGATAGGGATGTCTGTACCACGAGAGCATAAGAAACATTTGAATCCCAGTGGGTGGGAAGCTTTTATCAGTTAAAACAAGGTGCTTTAAATTGCAACTGTGATTTCAAACTGGGATGACACAGACCTTCAAAGCTCGTCATGAAGAGGTCTATTTAGTGTTGCTCAAAGTAATAAATATCACAGCGGAGGCCCTCGCTGAAATGTAATTTTGGAGTGAGAAAGAGGATTTTAGGTCAGCATGGATGCTGACAGCAATTCTCATGCACGTTCCTTTCTCTGAGCTCTTTCTATGGACCCACCCTTGGTTTTGCTATTTTCTTCTAAGCCAAGGTGAAGGTGTACGATTGTCTACTGAATAGAAAAAATAGCACATTTGCACATCATTGGGAACAATATTGGGAACAAAAGAACAAAGATCTCTCACAAACCAAATAGAAAGAAAACTATCTCATATTTGTATATGTTTACCTGTTGTGGTAGCAACCACTGAAAGCCCTCACTGAATTACAAAGAACAATCTTAAATACTGGGCTGGGGGCACCAGCATGCAGTGGCGTAGCAAGGTCAGGTGGTACCCGGTGTGGAATTTTTTTTGGTCACACTCCCCACATTGAAATTCCCCCTCCCTCCACCCCCCGTCAAAGAAAGCCGTCCAGGCAGCTATCTGATGTAGATCCCTCCTTCTCCCCCTCCCTCCCCCCTGTCAAAGAAAGCTGTGCCCTGCCCTCCTCCAGCAGCCCGGGAGCACGGGGGGCAACAGCGTGCTGCCTGTCCACAACTCCCAAGCCTTCACCGAGCTGTCAAGGGAAGGGGGGAAGGCCACCGACAAAGCAGCGCAGCTCCCCGCCTTCCCCTGATGGCTCAGGGTAGGCTTGCGAGTTGCAGGTGGGCAGCGGGCCGAATTTACCCCCCTCAGTGTGTGTGCGCGCACAGCTGCACTTCAAGCAACTCAACCGCGATGCAACTCAACCCTGCTTGGTTCCACAGGCAGTGTCGAGTTGCATTTTGTCACCCCCCCTCATTGATGGCAACCAGGGCGCTCCGCCTCCACTGCACCCCCTTCCTACGCCAGTGCCAGCATGGGGACACCAGGTTTGCACATACCAAGTGCCATATTGGCTGGCCAGTCTCAACCCTGCGCAGGCAGGCAGGCAGGCAGGCGGCACAGCACAGCCCTACTTGGCTTCAGTGTGGGGCAGGGTCGCTCCAGCAGGGTCAGTAGCGAGGGCTGGGGTGTCATGATGGGATCCCTCACCCTTTGCACTCCGTGCCCCACCCCCGGTGTGTGCATACCCCCTGGCACACATGCCTGCCTGCCCCAGGCGCTGGGAGCTCCCACTATGGCTGAACTAGCATGTTGGTTCCCCCCCCCAGAAAACTGTGCCCAGACTTTGCAATTCCTTTCCAAGGACCCCCCCTTGCCATATTGCGGTTGCCTGCAGCCTAACTATTGCAGATGCAAACAGTGTTGAAACTGGGGTCGAATGTAACTTCCCCAATACTACCATGAACCCAAATCATCATAGATATACGATAAAATGATGTTTGATGGGCACACCTACCTACGAGTCAGCTCCGCTGAACATGGTGGGGACATGTCTCTGAATGTATGTGCATAGAATGGTGCTGCTAATATGTGGTTTGCTATTGTTTTACTTAGTGGGTTTAATCAGCCCTGATTAAAGTCCAACAACACCTGGAGGGCTACAGTTCCCCAAGCCTGCTTTTCTGATGTAGAAGCTATGGTAAACTGAATAGCCAATACAGTGCTATCCAGATCTTTTTGGGCTCCAACTCCAGCCAGGATGGCTAAGGGTCAGGGATAGTGGGTGTTGTCATCCAGTGACATCTGGAGGGGTCCACCTTGGAATAATACCTCCTTGCCTTTTTTTAACTTACCAGAGAAACAAGCAAGACTCAGCTCTTCATTTCAAGCAGCTCTGTTCCTTTAGCTGTCCTTTGTTTATGCTGTGCTAACACTGCAGAGCTCAGTATGACTCAGCGGCAATGTAACCAGTGAGTCATAACTGTGGTCTGCTTTCTTGATTGAGTCTGAACAACCCACCTATTCCCCTTGCCTGGCCTATTTTCTGCAAGGCCTTAAGGGAGGAGGGTTGAGTCCTCAAGATTTCCATACTGATGAACATCCTAGTCAGAGAACTCTTGGATCCTGGCAGCTGCTTTATTGGCATTTATATTGCTGACCAGAGAAGCTTTAACCCTTAAAGTCACCTTGACTTAAAAATCCAACCAAAAGTAGGCCCATTACGTACTTAAGATCTTTTGAAATCAATGGGACAGTCCACTGACGCCCTTAGCAGCTCTATGACCCAAATGAGTCACTACACTAGACAAGGAACATGTCCTCCTTTGCACCTACATTCTGACATCACATTTTGTGTTTCCAATCCATACTTTTGCCAGTGGCATCAAACAATGCATGGCAGGTGTGGGCAAATGAATGGTGTAAGCGTGTTATGATCACCCAGGTATCATGTCTACTCTGAAGTGAGCTGTACTGAGCTGCACTGAGTTTCTTCTAAATAAGTGGGTATAGGATTGCTGCTTCTGTATTATGGGGGAGGGCAGGGGAAACTCCATATGGGCTGCCATTTTCAACCGTAACTCAATTCCAGGGCAACCAGCCACTCAGTAGTTCAGACTTATTTGCTAAAAACCATTGGCCATTATGAAACTACAAAAGGAAAGGACTTGATCATCCACACATCACACAATGGAAAGGGAGTGTATGGACAATGACTTTGTCTGAGACACTACCATATTTTTTGCTCCATAAGACGCACTTTTTTCCTCCTAAAAAGTAAGGGGAAATATCTGTGCGTCTTATGAAGTGAATGGTGGGTCCTGGAGCTGAATTGCCCATTGTTCCCTCCATTGTTGAATGTGCTGCAGGAGGGAGGTTGTTTGTTTCCCCAGCAACATGTGACTGGCTGATTAGATTATCTGTCTGGAAACTGTAGGAAAGGCCCCCTTTCCTTTAGAAGCTGCAGAAATGTGAGTTGAACCCCATAAAAACGGGGCCTTTCCTCTTTGCTTTTCCCCATTTGCAAAAGGAGCTTTGCTTTTCCCCCTTTGCAAAAAAAGCTGCAAAACTTTTAGCTGATCCTCAAAAAACCAGGGCTTTTAGAGGAGGAAAACCAGAAAAAAATTCTTGTTTCCTCCTCTAAAAACGAGGTGCGCCCTATGGAGCTAAAAATACGGTAATTAAGAGAATACATGCCCTGGATGACGCAACTGATACAAGTGATTTTGCTGAAAATCCCTCTGGGGAGGGAGCCATCTCTTGTTGATGGGTTTGCAATGGCATGTTAAGATTTCTTTATCCCACAGGATAACTGGGGCTCTCTGGGCTGTTGTGGTGGTGATGGGGTGTTCATTCCACTCCCCATCCTGACCACTGAGCCTTTGTATCATAGGTGCCAACTGCCTGGGACCCTGGGTGCCTAAACACCCACAAAATTCCTCATGAAGGGACCAGGCACCCACAAATTTCAGTGCCAGGGCCCTGCATGGTGCATGACACCCATGGCCCCTGGCACCCACAGCCATGGGGCCAAGCTGGCACTCCTGCATTGCTTCACTTTTGGTTTATTGATTGTGTTGATATTGTCTTTTAAGCACGGACCTAGTTTTTTAATGCTCTAAGCTATCTTGAAGTGCTTTGGAGAGAACTATTTTAGCAAAGGAATAAGTGAATGACATAACCTAATGTTGCTATTCTCACTCAGAAATTGGGGAGAAGTTCGATTCAGTTCAATTTTAAAGGCAAACCGTATAATGAGCACTTTCCAGAACAATACCCCAAGGGAAACACAGCTATCTTTTGAAATTCACGCTTTCCTGAATTTTGCATTGCAGTTTACCAGCCTGTATGCAAAAATGCATATACTGAGGGAAACTGCACACCTTAGTAAAGTAGCATGCAAAGAAGCATTCTAATAGAAAATACTGGTTTGCAAAAATGTGTGTATTGGGCAAAATTGCATAGAAAAATGTGTGCGACAGGAGAAATTTGCACTAAAATGATAATAAATTTTCATGAGGACTTAAAAAAGAAAAGAATCACAAACTTGTATGGAAATGTAGAGAACTGAATTTAAGACTGGGAAAATGAGAAACTGGGATAAATCCCTATGGACAAATTTGCTTATCTTTGTTCTTAACTCATGGATGCAAAACAGCAAGTCTGGAAGGAAGATATCCATTTGCATACTCAGGGACATAGCCTTTTAAGGTTGAGATCAGCTCACATCCCTCTAATAGCTGTGTACAGTCAGAGACAATAGCCAAACAAACAAACAAATGAATAACCCCTTCCATTAATAATGGTGATTTGCACACCTCTCTTTCCCCTAATGTTCAGTCCTCTTAGGGTTGTACCACTTCAGGATGGGTGTGTGTGTCACATGATCAAATGCTCCTAAATGTAAAAGAAACATTTCCTGCAAACTAGGGCGCCATGAAGAAATCTAGTCGAGAACTCTTGTTCCTTCACATTCTAGCTTCTCATAAAGCTGGAAGGGGAAGCATTTCATTATGAATTCTGAAATGGTACAGTCCCTGGTGGTCTCTACCACATTTTGGCTGAAATTGAGTGTACAGCAGACCACTGAGAATGTATCTCAGGGCACATTTCCTTCAGCAGGTGCAATGGCATAGCTGCCAATTTCCCCCTACAAATCTCAGCACACTAAAGTAATTTAAAGCACTGTGGCTGAATATATGAACATTCTGCTAAACACACACACACACACACACACAGAGAGAGAGAGAGAGAAAGAGAGAGAGAGAGAGAGAGAGAGAGAGAGAGAGAATGTCTTGTACATTTTGTCTCATATACTTAAAAGCCTGCATTTTTTTAAAAAAAGAATTTAACAGCAAAGCACAGCATTGCAGTGTTGTGAAATTTCCCTGCTCAAGAGCACTCCATTATTCAGGGGAGAATGAGAATCAGTATAATGTACCCCAAAGAACAAATCACTGGTGAGTAACGGATGAGCAAGCAAGATTGCAGTTGAATGTGAAGTTGGAAAAACAATCAGCATTTACGCATAAATTATTTGTTAATAAGTGGAAGCGGTTGGGGGTAAATGGCAAGAAAATTTCTTCAGCCCAAAGGTGCAGCCACTGCTATAATCCAGGCAGGTGTCAGCACACATAATGATTCTCCATCCACTTCCTCTGTCCCCTGGTAAGCTCTCTTTGTGGAATCCACTGGGACAGTATCAGAGGAGCACCAGGGGTGTGCTGGAGAAACCCCAAATGGCATCTAGCCCAGGGCTTCCTCAAAACTAGCACTGATCTTGATGAAGATCCATGTGGGCATTAGTTGGAGCACATCCATGCTGATCTCATTCCATGACTAAACTACGATTCTCCATAAAAGACAAGGGTGAAAGCGCAAGGGAAGGATAGTTACAGGTGGGTAGCCGTGTTGGTCTGCCATAGTCGAAACAAAATGGAAAATTCTTTCCAGTAGCACCTTAGAGACCAACTGAGTTTGTTCTTGGTATGAGCTTTTGTGTGCATGCACACTTCTTCAGATACACAGAAGGATAGGTAGAGATGGAGATGGGGAGAAAGCTGGCACTGAACCGGTCAAGATCAGCTTTTGGTAATGGGCAGCACAAAAGCCTTTTCATAGCAAGATTCCCAACTTGTATCACACCCAAGTTGATCAGATGGAATTTGCTCCAACAGGATGCAGTGATGGCCACCAACCTGCAGAGGCGGTTTTAGGGTGGTGTGACCAGTGCGGCGGCCCTGGGTGCCACACCGCAGGGGGTATCAAAGCAATGCCGTAGAATGGAGCGAGGGAGGTGGCAGGGGCACTGAATTTTAGCATCGCACAGGGAGCTGCTGAAATTTGAGAGCCCGAAGTCCACCACTGCAACTTGGATGGCTTGAAAAGAGGGTCAGAGAAATTCAGGGAGAAGAATGTTATTAGTGACTACTCGCCATGCTGGCTCCACTATTAGAGAGGCAGCATTAACTGAATGTCAGTTGCCGGGAAACACAAGTAGGGAGAGCTGTTGTTGCACTCGGGTCCTGCTTGTAGGCTTCCTACAGGCATCTAGTTGGCCATTCTGAGAACAAGGACTGTATAAGAACACATCTGAAGATACCATAGATGTTTGCTCCTCTATTTCAAGGATACCACAATAAAAAATAGATTAAGATCTTAGTGTTGCTTCATATCAACAACATCTGGAGGGCTACAGGTGTCTCACCAGTGATCTATATGTTGCTGCTATTGTTAACTAATGGGGAATCAAAAATCCTTGGTGATCTATCGCAAATCACCCAGGGATCTACCTTCTGCCTACCTCTGCTCTATATTATTTAACTAAACTTTAATAAAATGTGCCACTGTAAAACTGTTCTTTTAAAATCAAGAGATAAATTTTGATTCTCCCTCTTTAAGGGGTGCATTTGCTAAATCTGTACACAACAGCCATCATATGCATGCCACAAAACACACAAATTGCTTTTCAAACTAAAAGAGATTTGTTCTTAGTTTCAAGGTGTTTCCATTATCATAACAAAGAACTGATTCTCAAAAGAACCTGCAGGTGCCTTTGAATATATTACAAATGCTTAACAAAAACATAATCGTCCAAAGTGTGCGTGTGGGAGGGGGGGGACTCCTTATTTGTTCTCAGTCTTGGTTAGATTACTCTCAAAAGTACTTTCTGAATATAGAGTTGTCTTCATCCATTTTATCATAACAGTAAAACCGGGCATGTTCCTGGATAATTATTAGTGACGCTCTGTTTCAAGATTATTATTATTATTATTATTATTATTATTATTATTATTTATTTGTACCCCGCCCATCTGGCTGGGTCTCCCCAGCCACTCTGGGTGGCTTCCATCAAATATTAAAATACATTTAAAATATCACAGTTTAAAAACTTCCCTAAACAGGGCTGCCTTCAGGTATTTTCTGAATGTCAGGTAGTTGTTTATACCCTTGACTTCTGATGGGAGGGCGTTCTACAGGGCAGGCGCCACTACCGAGAAGGCGCTCTGCCTGGTTCCCTGTAGTTTTGCTTCTCGCAGTGAGGGAATCGACAGAAGGCCCTCGGTGCTGGATCTCAGTGTCCGGGCTGAATGAGGGGGGTGGAGATGCTCCTTCAGGTATACAGGACCGAGGCCGTTTAGGGCTTTAAAGGTCAGCACCAACACTTTGAAGAACTTTGAACAAGAAGTTCTGTCCAGACTAAACAGTATTAATTTTGCTCTTTGTGTTCCCCCTTTTTACCACCCCCATCTCCAAATGCACACCACCCCTATAGTCAGTCTGCCCCCTGTGGCCTTTACTTGGGGTCTGGCAACCAATCCCCTCCACCCCCTAGTCCACAGGAAAAAACCAAAACACCCAGAAGTTGACAATGGTCCCCATATGACATCCTTTTACTGCCTCCTCTAAATGTTTCCATTATAGGATTGTGAAATCCTATTTGTACTGAAGAGACATACCCTGCAAAAAAATAAAATAATGACTTGACGTTTTGGTCAGAGTTTACTGTTATAAAGTCAAGGCAATTCAACATTAGAACCCCAGGGAAAGCTCTTAGGAAAGCTTGCATGTGCTGTTTGTGGCGAGGATTTGCTGCCACAAGTGCATTGCCATATAACAGAAAATGATTGAGGACATGGAGCCCAATCCCAAAGTGATTTATAGATATGTGTTAAGATTTATAGATATGTGTTAAACAGGCTACGTTGCAGTTTTTCCTGTTCCCGCTAGGGGGAGGTTTCAACTTCAGCAGGTGGGACAAGCATCTTTGCCTAGGAACAGGGAACTGTTGCTTTTTCCAAGATCAAGGATCTTCTTTGTGCATCAGCAAGTTTTCAGAACTCAATAATAACTGGACAGAGTGCGCTAACGGCACAGGGGGCAGATGTATTCCAATTAAGCAATATGAATCTGGAAGCGATGAGTCTCAGAGAAGTTGTTGCAAGAAGTCGATGCAAAAAAAAAGGGCAAGGCAATCTCCTACCCCTCTGTCTACCACGCTCAATGAGGGCTCCAATCATTCATTAATAACAGGAACTTAACTAACCTAGTGTGCAATGATGATCACCTCCAGTGCGTTTTCTAATGCCTCCAATAACCTTCTAATTGTGTGCAGGCTAACCTGGTGTCTAGCATGATTGCAACGGGGCCACTGGGAATGGGAATGGGAGAGCGGCTGCAGTGACTGGGAGGTGATTGATTTCCTTCATTTCCATTTTATTCCCAGTGCTAGGTGCGTGCGGCTTCTTCCATGGTGCAATTTAATGAGATTTGCGACATGGGTACCCTGGCTAAACTGTTCAGGCTGGAAGATTTCATTTGCTAGTCTACATTTCTTCAGATGAGTCTCGAGAGAGTTCGACTCCAGCAAGATTAGTGAGGGAAAAGGGGCAGGAAAAGTGAAGGGTGTTTGTCTGGTTTTGGGACAGAGGATCATCACTGTGTTTATTTGTGTATTTCATGTAGAGATTAAGGTGCAGATTGATAAGTGAAGGGTCTCAGGGAATGAGAAGCACAGAGTCTGTTTGGAACTGTCCCATTCCCTTTGAAAATCCCCCACTGTGCTTTCTTGCAGAGCTGACATGTGGGACTCTGGGCTGAGTTCTTCCTGTCTGCAAAACAAAACAAAAAGGCTGTTTTTCTTTTCTTTTTAAAGCCCTGCCCCCCAAACCAAGCACGTATTAATCAAATACAGATTAGATTGTCCTAAAGGCAATAAAAGACTCCAAGATGGTCATGCCTTCAAATCGATCAGCTATCATGATGACTCAAGGGTCATCATCAGTGGAAGTGAACCTACATTTAAATCTGCCATTCAAAAATCACAACCATTTGAATGTGAGAACACCAGAGTATGCAGTCAACCTGAATAACGGATGGATATTCTCTTACTTTCCTGTCTGTCTTGAAAGAAAAAGAAAGCCCATTTATTGTTACTCTTCAATGTGTGTTAATCAACTTTATGAAACAATCACTGGATAAAGATAATATATGAACATAAATCGTACCCACCAACATGTCCAGGTCAAAACCTGGGGCGCGTGTATTCCAGGCCGCACTCCCAGGCAAGTCATGTGACCGCACACCGATAGCACAAAGTTGTGGCACTCAAACTGGCTGCCATGCCCTAGCGTGAAAAATTGTATGTCCAATTTTCCAGGGGCAGTTGAGGGGTACCCATAAATGTAAAGGTAGAGACCACAAGACCTTCTGACACTACCTTCAATGTTGTCTAGGGACAGATGGTTTTATCAGTTTCAGTTTCTTGTGATGTCTAATTTTTTCCATTCTTAAATTCAGTTAGCTACATTTCTGCATCAAATTGGTTTTTCAAAAGAATCATAAAAATTCAATCAGCCTTTTTGTCTGCATTTCTTCTAATATACACATTTCTGCAAGTAATTTCCCCTAATATAATGCATTTTGTATGCTATTTTTCACTAATGTGCACATTTTAAATGCATGCTTTCCCTAATACATGCTTTTTTGTTGGAGAAATGTGCAGCAAAATTAGGAGAAGCACAAATGTTGAAGGACAATTATATTTCAGGCTGCTTATTATATTGGAAGTGCAAACCAAGTAGGCATGCATCATGCAAACCAAACCAAATTTCTTTTATTGCTTTAGACTTCAATCCTAACTCACTTACCTAGGAGGAAGGCCCACTGAATTCAATAGGACTTACTTCTGAGTAGATTTGGATAGGTGCTGTCAAGATCATTATCAGTTTGAACTAGAGATCCAGGTGTATAAAAAAAGGTAAAGGTAAATGACCCATTGATGGTTATGTCTAGTCAAAGGCAACTATGGGGCTGTGGCGCTTATCTCACTTTCAGACCGAGGGAGCCGGCGTTTGTCCACAGACAGCTTTCTGGGTCATGTGGCCAGCATGACTGAACCACTTCTGACACAACAGAACACCGTGACTGTTAAGTTGTGGGTGGACACTTCAATACATAACAGTGACAGAAGCCAGAGTGCACGGAAATTCCCTCCGCAGCAGTACCTATTTATCTACTTGCACTGGCATGCTTTCGAACTGCTAGGTTGGCAGGAGCTGGGACAGAGCAACGGGAGCTCACCCCGTCACGGGGATTTGAACTGCCAACCTTCTAATTGGCAAGCCCAAGAGGCTCAGTGGTTTAGACCACAGCACTACCCGCATCCCTACTCTGATGTACACTCTAATCTCTTTAAGAGATCAGAGAGTAGAGTCTGATCATAGGCATGTCACCTTCCAGTAATGAAGCCATTGTTGTTGGCTGAGAGCTCCATGCCTGTTTTTAGAGCCTCCATGCCTTAAAAAATAATAATGCTAGGCTGGGCCAGTATAGTGTAATTTTCCTTAAAAAGCTATATCACATCTATTGCTGCTTAAAAATGTGAACTAGACTTGGTATTTTCCATTTATTCTTGTAAGTTGTAGGATGCTTTAAAAAGGGGGAGAAAAAAGAATAATAACACATTTTTAGCAAATCTTGCTGAACTTTTTATGCACGGAAGTGTTTTTATATTTCTTACATATAAATGTGTTTGTCATTGTCTTTCAATTGTTCTAATGGCTTTTATATATGAAAATGTGCCATTGTTTTTCTTTTAAGATCACTTCCAGATATTTGATGGGAAGTGATTCACAAATGGAATTAATTAAATAAATGAATAGATACACTTTGAAATTTATCAACCTTATGCAACTGGGTTGTTATTTCCATCCAGTTGTAGCAGCCAAAAAAAGCTGTCAGGATTGCTCCAGAAAAGGCTGCAGTTGCCATTATTTCCACTCCAGCTACAAGCAGGATGGACGGGAAATGTTACAAGAAGATCTGTTCCCATGTGATACCTCCCAGCAGTCTTCTACTGACTTCACATCATTTGGATAAGTTTCAAGGCAACTCTGTATAGGGTATGCAGCTACGCAAATGCAGAGGAAATGACTTGCGTCTGCTTTCTGTCTGCATCTTCCAAGTCAGGACAGCCTGCAATAATCCACAGGAGGCAGCACTATGAGAGAGCTCTTTGCTTCTAGTAATCAGAACTAATTCAATATGGGTCATTTATTCTCCAAACACTAGCATGTCATGCAGATCAACTTAATAAAGCTGCATTGCAAGTGTCTGTATAATTAAAGCCAGGAAATAACATTGGATGTTATTTTCTAAGTGGCATTAATGAAAGTACTTTTTTCACCCAATTCACAATTAATCTACGCAATTTGTGGCTACAAGAGGTGGAGATGACCAGAAGTCTAGTGTCAAATTACACTTGACATTAAACAAGTGGCATAAGAGTATGTTTTTCTTCTACAGCTGATAGCAACTGGGGACCCTAATCATTGCAGCGCAATGATGATTTCATTGTTACTGATTACTGATAATTTCATTGTTTTATTCTTTTTGTGAACCGCTTTGAGGTTCTTTTTTCTGCAATCAAGCAGTAGATACATAAATAAATGGGATGGGGGGTGGTTTTTTCCTTCCACTCTGCAATTTTGTTGTTGTTGTTTAGTCACTTAGTCATGTCCGACTCTTCGTGACCCCATGGACCAGAGCATGCCAGGGCACTCCTGTCTTCCACTGCCTCCCTCAGTTGGTCAAACTCATGTTAGTAGCTTCGAGAACACTGTCCAACCATCTCGGCCTCTGTCATCACCTCCTCCTTGTGCCCTCCATCTTTCCCAACATCAGGGTCTTTTCCAGGGAGTCTTCTCTTCTCATGAGGTGACCAAAGTATTGGAGTCTCAGATTCAGGATCTGTCCTTCCAGTGAGCACTCAGGCCTGATTTCCTTAAGAATGGATAGGTCTGATCTTCTTGCAGTCCATGGGACTCTCAAGAGTCTCCTCCAGCACCATAATTCAAAAGCATCAATTCTTCGGCGATCAGTCTTCTTTATGGTCCAGCTCTCACTTCCATATATTACTACTGGGAAAACCATAGCTTTAACTATACGGACCTTTGTCGGCAAGTTGATGTCTCTGCTTTTTAAATAGTGCTTTTATTGCCCCTCTGAAGCTGCTACTTGGCAGGTGCATAGAGCCTCCATAGGTGCCATTGGTAGCTGTTTTCCCATGCCAAATAGGAGCTTTAAAAGATAGATTTATTTGTAGAGATGATGGTATGGGAGGACAAGGAAAATCCTCCACATGTTTCAAAATCACATGTAGCTGGGACCCATGTTGACTTTATAGGGGGCATTAGACAAATATATGAAGAATTCTCTTTACAGCTCATAGCCATTATGCAGCTAATAACCATATTACAGCTACTAGCCATAATGTGGATTGCTAGAAGTTGTTGGGACTCCTCCACAACAAACCTACTTGAATTGGACTTTTTGCACACACAAAAAAAAGTGACAGGAAAATGCGCCTCAATGCAGCTCAACAACACCTTGTGCCTTTAAATTATTCTTTGGAGAGCTTGTCCCCACTTCTTTGAGAACCGTGTCTACTGAAGCTGATCCATCGACTGTGCAGACAAAAGGAGTGCACTTTTCTCAGTTACTCAGCTGTCTTTTCTCATTCCGGATGTGAAAATCCATTCCAACTTATCTGCCAAAGAAAAGTGAAGCGTTCGAAAGAATAGTGTGCCCAGTTCATTAGTGACATGGAAGAAGGTGTGGGTCTCCTAGTTTTACTGCAACACCTCTTCACAAGGTCAGGTCAGAATTTCTGGTCATCATTAGACAACCTGGCTTTTTGGAAAGGCTGATGAATCTTGCTCAGTTTAGCTGCATGAGCCAGTTCCCTGTTGGAAACTGATATGTGCATCCAACACAGGAGAAACTGGTTTGTGCAGACAAACTGGACAGAATTGAAACCCTAAACAGTTCCTGTGGGGAACTGGTATGTGCAGCCAACACAGAACTGAATCCCATGCCCTGCCCATCAGCTGACATCACCTGCCCATTGGAGTGATGTGGCCTGATTGACAGGTGGGTGTGGCTTTGATAAAATAGTCTCGCGGGCCAAACTGGAGCACCCAGAGGGCCAAGATTTTCCTATGGTACAGAGGTTCCCCACTACTGCTCTATAATGCAATCTCAAACATATCTGGGAGTAAGCCCCGTTGAATTCAATAGGACTTACTTCTGAACAGACCTGGTTACTATTGTGCTGGAGTCTACAACCTGATGTGCCCTCTATATCCATACCAGGGGCAATCATGACATCACGTTGTTGTTGTTGTTGTTGTTGTTGTTGTTGTTGTTGTTGTTGTTGTATATTTATACCCCACCTTTTCCCCTAACAGGGACCCAAGACTGTTTACAAATAAAAATAAGAACAGCTAGACATTCAGGTCAGTACAATTGTATCAGAGCTTCCTTTAAATTTGCTATCCACACAACTCTTCTTTGATCTACGCTAATCATCGCCCACTTTTTCTGGCTCTGCCATTGGAATCCTGAGCAATACTTTCACTGTTAAGCTCCATTACCTGAAACTTCAAAGGACCCCTGAGTGATGATAAGCCATTTTCTGGAAAACACGAGTAGGTTAGTAATCAAGATGAAGAGTCCAAAACAGGCTTCTGAATGATCATTGCCACTTGAATATTCAGGGAAGAGAGGCAAAATTCTCCTTGTTGTGCTTCCAAGGAGGAATCAGTCAAAAGTCAAATTAAGTATATGTCTAGTGCCATTTAAATATCAGCCAAATAAATACAAGTGGTTTCACTAGAGGAAACAGTTCGTGGTATTATAAGGAGTAAGATTCTTGTTATTCTAAAACCAAATGTTTTCGCCTAACAAAACACATGAAAGGCAGGTTAATTCCATTCACTCTGCTTTGTAAAAATGGGACCCAACAATAAAGTTGTTTGATTCAGACAAATCTGGACTGAAACAGACCGTTTCAGGCAGCTTGCCTGAGTGAATTCGGGATCTCTTTGAAGTTCCCCAGAAGTGAAAACCTCCCAAAAGTTATTCCCCAAGCTTGCCATAAAAAGCCAGACAAATTCTGGAGCTATTCATGGTGGTTCTGTGGACCAGAGTGGTGATGTTTGGCCTGCTTAAATGGGTTGCACACTTCAGCACAGGTGCACAATACGTAATGCTTTTAGATTTGCCTTATCTTTGGATTCCCAAGTGGCATATGTGATAATAAGCACCTTTCATTAGCTGCGATCCCTTCTTGACAGAGATAGCCTTGCCGCTGTTATCCACATTCTCATAACTTCCAGATCAGACTGTTGTAAACTTTTGTATGTGGAGGACCTTCATTTTAAGAGTCTCCTTAGAAAATTTTATTAGTCTAAAATACTGCTGCAAGACTAGTGATTAGGTCCAGCCAGTTAGAGCACATCTTGCCAGAGCTTTGATTTCCATCTGTTCAAAAGCCAATTGTTCTAATTTAGCACTGCTGAGCAGGATACTTACAAATATGCAGACCTTCTATAAACCAAGTTTATAGGGTGAGCCTTAAAAAGTTTAATGATAGGTTTTGTTGGCAATACTTATAATTCCTCATGAATCTACAGCATTTACAAGTTCTGAAAACCATCTGAGAAGGCTGAAGAAATCTTGACCCGGGGGGGGGCGAATTTCCCCTGGTGGAAGTTGTTCAGTTATGTTTCCATTTAAATAAACACGTATAAAATACTACAAATCTGTATTCAACAGGGAAATTCTCCATCTAGAATTGTGATCTCAAAAATTTAGAGTGGAAGGGGTGCACAAGAAAAGGGAATTAATTTCCTGTAAATACCAAATGCATCACTATGGAGAAAAGAATGAAAAATTATTTGGAATCAATAGCTTTGGAATAATTTGTTCAATGTTGCCGAAATTTTGGCCTGAGTGTTATGGGTAATGCCATTCCTATTTCTGATTGTCACCATGTAGGCTTCTTTCCTGATAAAAAATGAGCCATTCAACATCAAGAGGGAAGAAAACAGAAGAAAATAAGGGAATGAGTGGAGCAATGTCAGTTTTGAAAGTTTGTTGTTATGCACATTCAGTTCTCACCAACAGCAGATTAAATTTTCTCCCATAATGATCGTTCAGAGCATATAAGAAGAATATTGATCTTCTTGTTATTATTTCTTTAACTCAAGGGCATTTTCACTGTACTGTACTTTTAGCAGCTTTACTTAACGTCCAAGCAAAAGATGGAATCACCAGGATATAGACTGTGGGAAGAAAAACAACTGAATAAATGAAACAGAGTATGTTTGTAAAAGAGAGGTCTCATTAATGTGGATGTGAAAGGCTCTTCTGACATCCTGTCTTTCCATGCAAAGGGGTTTTCTAATCAGCGACGGACATAAATATCAGTCCCATGAAATGACAGATGGTATGAAGGCAATCAAATCAGAGAGCAGTGATTATGATAGCCCCAAAGCATTCTTGTGAAAAGGGAGGTTAAACTGTGGAGTCTTCAGAGTGCTATAAAACACAGGGAGAGAAATGGCCAGCAAAATTAAGTACACCCAAGTGGTTTGCAGGGGGGTGGGATCAACAATCCATACTCCAGCTAGATTAACAGAAGGCTAATGATTAATCTGTGACTGAGCATTCAGATTCCTGTAGGGGGAAAGGCAGAAGGAAGGAAGAGTCTTTACTTTATTACTCATTTAAAAGGAAGCTTGAAAAGCTATGCCAAATTAATACCAACATAAGTTCCAGAAAGGTAATGGGAAATGCAAGATCTCTCCTTTTTTTAAAAGTGCACAGTAATGAATACTGTAGGATCCAGCAGAGACTGAGCCACCTGCCTGCCATTTTATGGGAACCAGTCAAGGGTGGCTCTGCCTGTCCTTGGTTCTGGCTTCACCTGCTGCCTTCCTCTTTCCCTCATTTCCACACCACCAGTCCCAAAGGGCATCAGCCACCACTGGTAGGTTTAGCTTGTTGTTGTTGTTCAGTCGTTCAGTCGTGTCCGACTCTTCGTGACCCCATGGACCAGAGCACGCCAGGCACGCCTATCCTTCACTGCCTCTCGCAGTTTGGCCAAACTCATGTTAGTAGCTTCGAGAACACTGTCCAACCATCTCATCCTCTGTCGTCCCCTTCTCCTTGTGCCCTCCATCTTTCCCCAAGGTTTAGCTAGTGCAGTTCTAATGAACAAGAACAAGTTAAAAGATGGTTACAATCAATTTAAAACACACGTAATATAGAACCCTCTAATTGTGAAGGTGAGTGGGTGGTAACAGCCTCACCAAGACACAAATATATGAATCAGGGCATTTTTTAAAGGGTTTTGATTCATATATGTGTGTGTGTTTTCAATGCACTACTGCAGTGTCTTAATGAGACCATTGCCAATGTAAAAGGTATCTGTTGACATGTGTCCATGTTCATGTTCCACCCACTTATGCCTCAGACTCCAGCTATGGTTAGCATTGGCTCCAGCCCCCAATTCTTTTTTCCGGGGATTTTATAGAGCAAAGGTTCCCTGCCTGTTTCAAAATAAAACCTCGAAATTACAAAGGCAGCAACTCAGGTTAGGGGGGGGGGAGATTTGGACTTGAATTCTGAAGCTGTCCCATGCCGGTCTTTGCATTTCCCTCTTAAAAACGAAGGATAATATTCTTGCAATCTTACTTCCTTTCTCCCAGCACACATATATTTTGCAATCTTCCTAACAGAAACATTTGCCTTATGTGCACGTGACAGGCAGCTGGAAGATTCTCAGGAAATTGAACATGTTTCCAGATCAGCTAAAGATATAAAATGGTCTCCATGCCCTGACCGTGACAGTCCAATTAGAGACAATGCTTAATTAGATCTCCACCAGAGCCATGTCAGAAATGTTATCTTCTTTCAGACATGTTTGGATCTCCAGTTCAGTCATTAGAAAAATACTGAGACGAACTTTTCCTCAGCATAGTAATAATTGAATCCGATTTCATCAGTGATTTGGGTTGCTTCTTTCACTATGCTGAACAAATTATAGGAATGGGGCTGGCTGGTCGAGGTCAGTCTGACACGAGACCATGATGACCTCTCTGTCATGTGCTAATGGGGAGGGAGAATAATGTACAAAAATATAAAGGAACGTGTGCTAATTGTCTATGGGAAACAGCTTGGCTTAATTTAAATTTGTGTTTGATAATTAAATAAATATTAGCTTCTTGAATCATGTGGTGGCAGAAGTTCCCTTCTCATTCTAGGTTTCCACAATTCCAGTATATGAGTGCAGCTCCTTCCCATACTTCTTTAGAAGACCTGGACCACCAAGTGGTGTAGCTCCTCATCTGAACAGAATCTTCATTCCTGGAAACTTGAGTGACACCCCTGAGGGGAGGTCTTGTAATGTAAGTTTTTCTCATGCGACCTGAGGCTCCTCCTGCTACCTTTGCAGCATGGGCAGGAAGCATGGTTAAGTAGCTCCACGTTGCAAAGATAAGGTGGGATGGACTTGTAGCTTACTACATACCCTCCAACATTTCTGCAATGAAAAAAGGGACGTCCTACCATAATCTCCATCATTTCTCTGATGAAAATAGGGGTGTCCTATGGAAAAAGCAGAACATTCCAGGGTCAAATCAGAAATCGAGATGGCATCTTTAAATCTGGGCCATTTCCTGGAAAATAGGAACACCTGGAGGGTCTATTACCACACATGCTTTACTTGGGACTTGCATCTCTACACACAGCTAAAACCTTCTTTTCCCACCATGACCAGAGAATAAGCTCCTCAGGAACACAAATGACTCTGGGGAAATCAGAGTCTGTGATTCTGTCTCTATTGTTGCTGGTGTCAGTTTGGCAGAACTGGCCCAGAAGCCAGCACAGTTTGTAAAGGAACTTTGGTAGAGGTAGAGGAGTGGCCTTGGGAGGAAGAAACAGAGAGAGATCAGAGATTAATTTTTGTACAGTCCAGGATGCACTTCACATACAGAAAAGGTCCAGGTTCAATCCCTGACATCTTCAGGTAGGGCTTTGAATGCCCCATCCCCATCTGACACCCTGGAGTATATGGCCAATGGGCAATACTGAACTTGATAAACCAATAAGGCAGATTCTTATGCTCCTTTGAATAAAGTCACTGATCCAAAGGGTACTAGGATTTGTTGTTTTGGAAGAAGGACTGTGGCTGAGTAGCAGATCACATGTTTTGCATTTAAAAGGTTCTTTGTTCAGTCCCTGGCAAATCCAAGTAAGGTTGGAAAAGTTTCCAGGAGAGCTGCTGTCTGTCAGTGTAGGTTGGATGGACTAATATTCTGAGTCCAGGTAAGGCACTTGCCTCTGTTCCAGAGGAATCCTCATGCAGCCCTGCTGCCATCATTGAAAGGAAATGGCAGCCCCCTGGTGAATGGATAATCTCTGTGTGCATTGCCCACAATAAGAATTTGTTGCATTTTGCTGAAAACATTGACTTCTCCTCTTAAGTATTAAATTGCTCAAACTGCTCAGTTAAGGGCCTTATTTTCAAGTCAATACTATTGAATTTCTGCAGTCAGGCAGAACATGTTCTCTGAGGCAAATTTGGCTAATGTGTGTTCTGTCCACCTGCTATCTCGCAAAACCTTTGGCAGGTACGTTTTCACCCACTCAGATTGTATGGATTTTTAAGTATTTCATTAAGGTATTTGGCTACAGAGTTGGGTCCACGCAGCGAGAAGAAATCTGATTGTTAGTTCTTTAGCATTTGTTGAAAACTCAAACAACCTAACTTTATAAGCAATGACTGGTAGGAAAGCTGCACCTGTTGAATCTGCCTCCAACAGGCCGCTGATAAAGGCACAGGACTTCTGTCAAGAAGGACTTCTGGTCAGTCATCACTACATTTTACCACCTTTTTCTGGCAAATACAAGATTGCTACCAAGGTGCTCTGCCTCACTGGTATTCTCCATCAGTTTCTAATATAATGAAGTATACTCGTACTTTGGAAGTTGAATGGAATCCATTCTGGAAGTCTGTTCAGCTTCCAAAATATTCGAAAACCAAAGCGTGGCTTCTGATTGGCTGCAGGAAGTTCCTGCAACCAATCAGAAGCCGCGGAAGCCCCATCAGACGTTCGGCTTCCAAAAATAGTTCGCAGACCGGAACAGTCACTTCAAGGTTTGCAACGTTCAGAGAGCCAAAACGTTCGGGAACTAAGCTGTTCAACTTCCAAGGTACAACTGTATCAATGGAACAAAGCCTGTTTAAAGAAAACAGTTTTATTATATATCACTATATTTAAGGATCTGGTGACTTCTGTTTCAGTGTATCTGAAGAAGTGTGCATGCACACGAAAGCTCATACCAAGAACAAACTCAGTTGGTCTCTAAGGTGCTACTGGAAAGAATTTTCTATTTAGTTTTATTATGCACAATGAAACATATTATATATGCCTATATGCCACATATAAATCTAAGCAAATATCTACACATGCACAAGAGGTGGCAACAAGTGAATCTTCCAAGCTAAAGATTTTTTTTTTCCTGCCCAAGAAGCTAACTACTCATTTTTGACTGCTGAGATTCATGGAGATGGGGAATTATTGACCAGGAATGGGAGCAGATAGATGCAATGGAGGTGTTTACTCCACTGTGGCTCCTGCTAGGATCAAGATGCAGCTCAAGCTTTTCCAGTGTTCTGTTACTAATTTCCTCAGTCAATCCAGAAACTGTATGCATTTAAATAATTTCAGTAGCTTTTAACTTTACTGGAAGGGGAGCAACACATGAATTTAGATATAATGTGCTGCACATTGACATATCAAGATTGAGGGTTAATTCTATTTAAGCAATATAGCTTATGTTGCTTTTCTAGGGTAACTGTGCGGCCAACTTTAGAGAAGACAGTACTCTTGTTTGAAGGGCTGCCCAATCCATGTCTGGTTGAAAGCAGGCATGGCCAAACTTGGACCTCCAGCTGTTTTGGGACTACAACTCCCATCATCCCTAGCTAACAGTACCAGTGGTCAGGGATGATGGGAATTGTAGTCCTAAAACAGATGGAGGGCCAAGTTTGGCCATGCCTGGTTTAAAGGTAATGAACCAGAAGAAGGGAGAGAGGGAGCCCTGAAGTTTCCCATCAACAGTTAGCACCTTGGACAGTAGCCTGAGCTACTGACTGTCTTCCTCACTATGGGAAGATGTATTGCATTTCTATTTAAATTACAGTAATTATTTCTAAAGTTGCATTCATACCTGCAAATTAGCATATGCTATTTTTATGCAAATATGAGTCCTCTTTTGTGATGCATAACTGGCCTTCCTATGCTTTCCTGCTAGGTTGAAAATAATATGGAAATAATGCTTCTCATTTCCTCAAGAAAGGAGAGTCCTTAGCTCAGAAAACAGCCTGAGCTCAGTCACTGAATAAGAAGTATTAAACCAACAATAGACATGAAGGGAGTTAAGCACACTTTTTTCAAAGGATTGGAAAAAAAGGAAGAAAAATTACAGGAATTCGTTTCCTGGTGACGATACACAGGAGGAGAGACCTAATCACTCTCAAAAATTCTTGCAAATGGTGACAGAGTTTATTAGAACCCTCCAAAGGATTATGAGGAGACAACAATAACCAGAAAGTTGAGAACATTACAAATACTTCGGATGGTGGGCAATGTCTGAAAAAGAGGAATGTTGCAGAGTCAGAATAAGGTATGAAACCCAGGACTGTCAGCTAAAGGAAATGAAGCCTAGCGGATGTTGGGACAAAGTGAAAACATTACTCGAACCCGAGATTCGTTGTCAAGTACTATGGCTTTCAGATAACCTGGTCCCAAGACGTTCAGGGCTTTATATGTTAGCATCACTTCGATCACCTGTAAAAAAGTTACTCATGCCATTGCAACTGCTAGAATATGGTGACCTGAAAACAGGCATTGTCCACCATTGCCTCTGGAATTGCTTCAGATGTTTTGCAAAGGCTTTCCTTGATCTATGAGATTGGTCCCTGTTATTGCTGAATTTTTCTTTTTCCTAATGCTGCTTTTAATATTTGTATCTTTGCTTTTATGACACTCTTTTATTGTCTTGGTATTGTATTTTTGTATACAGCTTAGGGATGTTTAAATATTAAGCGGTTTAGAAATGCTTTTAAATAAATAAACTGAAATAAACCTAAAAGAACAAAAAAAATGCCCAAACACTGTCCTAATATTAACATTAAGACTGCAGCCCTATACGCAGTTACCTGGGAGTAAGTCCAACTGAACTCATCTGAGTACAACATGCATTGGAGCACAACAGTGCAAATAGATGAGAAAATTTCATACCTGTGGGAGGAATGGAAATCTTCTGTGATTCTGTGTGCCAAAACATAACACATAAACAAAAACCAGAAAAATCCCCCACATGTGCCGATATTCAGCTTCAGAAACAATAATGCAGCCTTATGTTCAGCATGATTTATGGACTGATAAGTCTTCCAACCTATGAAAAGTCATTCAGCATTGCCATGGATTCAAAATAAAGATAATCCACATTATTCACATAATTGCTAGAAAGCTTTTACTGTAGGATCTGCTTCCATACTTCAAATCCTAATTTCCCCCCATCCATTTACTCATTTGTTTGTTATTTGAGGGTGGGAAACTGAGCATAGCGACTGAAATGAAGCTCTGCCTTTTTGCCCACTGGCTCAATGCCTCTCTCAGCTGTGACAACTGTGCTGCCAGAAATGTAGAGCTGTAGCCAAGGTGCCCCATCCTTGCAAGGACGTCTGCTTGCACAGGTAACCTTTCCGTCTCCTCTTCCTGTGTGCCCCCCAAATCTACTGCGGAATGCTGAGGAGCCTCCAGAGCAGATTTGGGGGTGTGCAGGTAGAAGAGAAGCTCCATTGCATAAGCAGAGGAAGTCTGTGAATGAATGGGACAACTTGAATAAAATAGTGGGGGCAAGGCAGGTAATCAATCACAAGACATACACACCATTTGAATGGCAATGCCCATGAACTTGGGGGGCAGCCCCTTAAATATTTTATTGGGGGGCTGAAGGGACTTCAGCCCCTAGGAGTTGGCTCCTATGCAACCCATATTCATGTAGACATTTTTACATATGTTGTTGTTGTTCAGTCATTCAGTCGTGTCCGACTCTTCGTGACCCCATGGACCAGAGCACGCCAGGCACGCCTATCCTCCACTGCCTCACGCAGTTTGGCCAAACTCATACCAGTCGCTTCGAGAACACTGTCCAACCATCTCATCCTCTGTCGTCCCCTTCTCCTTGTGCCCTCCATCTTTCCCAACATCAGGGTCTTTTCCAGGGAGTCTTCTCTTCTCATGAGGTGGCCAAAGTACTGGAGCCTCAACTTTTACATATGTAAAATACTTCATAATTTGACATGAGCAGCTCTCTTCCCCTGCTCCTGAGCATCTGCAGTTGTCAAAGTTGCTCCTCATCTGAATCTAATTATTAAGCCATCTGTGGGTAAGACTATGATTCCTACCTCGCCAAGGGTTATGTATGCACCCCCCCCACTGGATTCAGAACCATGTGTACAAAGGGTACGGCCTGAATAATTCTCAGCTGTAATTCTTAGCATCCAGCACAATGGAAGTGGGAATTGTTCACATAGTGCTAGACAGCTGGCCATCGGTGAGAAGGGAGTGGAGTCAACCCACTCATACAGATACAATCGCTCAGCACTGCGTGGGCAGCATGATATCTGGGTTTAAGGTCCCTGTGCTTTCCTCCTTCTGATTTTTACTCTGCCAGCTGTGCAGTAACAGCCACCATCGACTGCTCGGATGCGATGTCTGCCAAAACAACAGGGAAGGTTTTGATCACTTGGTGCCAAGAGGGCTTTCCCGACAACGTTCCAACAGGGCAAATTGTCGTGAGTAGCTTGTTAGAAGGCAGCATGTCAATTAATATGCAAAACTGGCGGCAGCCACCAAAAATACTGCAATTGAAACAGGCAAGTGGAGATTCCTTACAAAGCCTTGTAGCTTTATTACTTATTTTTATTTAGTTATTAAATTTGTGTACCGCCCTTCATCCAAAGATCATAGGGTGGTTCACAACATAAAAAATACAAAATGAGAACACAAAATAGACAGTAAAACAAAAGCAAAGCAATAACTCCTATCCCCTCCAAAAACATATTTAAAATATTTAACATATTTAAATATTTAGAATGTTACTCAACCAAAGACCTGGTTACAGAGAAACATTTTTCACCTGGAGCCTCAAGATATGTAATGAAGGGGGCTAGATGAGCCTTTATGGGACAATCAGCCCTTTTCTAGTACTGAAGTTCTTACAATTCAAAAAGATTCCTTTATACCCTCTAACCTCCACACCCCACAAACCGTGCATCAAGGAAACACACCACTCTTGGGGAATGTTGCTCATTTGGGGTCATTCCTGGGGTTCCTCCAAGCAACCTGCCTATTCAGCATTCATCCTGATTTGCCTTCACCAAGCTGGTTAGACTTACTGAGCATTCACTTTATTTGTTTACTGGTTGTTGTTGTATATTTATTTATATCCCACCTTTTGTCCCTGACTGGGACTCAAGGCAGCTTACAGATAGGGACAGCTAAAGGTGGTTGGACAATGAGAATTAATCCTGATTTGCTCGTGGGTTGGTTATACATATTCTCTTTAATTGCCAATGCATTTCCCCATCACTGTCCTAACTGCAATATATATATATATATATCTGTTGTTGCTTGTTTGTTTCTTTGACAAAAGAGGATTTGTTGCACTAGGGCAACTTTAGCCCAATTTAATTGCAAAATTTTAAAATCCTTGATATGCACTTGAATCTTTCTTGCAAAATGGTGGCAGTCTGGAAGCATTCTCTAGTCCAGGGTTTCCCAAAAATTGGATCTCCAGCTGTCTTTGGACTACAATTCCCTTCGTCCCTAACCACTGGTCCTGCTAGCAAGGGATGATGGGATTTATAGTCCAACAACCACTGGAGACCCAAGTTTGGGAAACACTGCCCTGTTTCTACGAAAGAAGAACCTACAATGGAAGACACTGTCAGGAGCTGCTGGGCTCGAACTTGGAGTCTTTGAGTGAGTGATGTGAGTGCCCATGGCAACACCACTGACCTGCAGATATATGTTCGCCCCCAAAGTGATGTACATGTGGATAAGAACAAAGTGGCAGGGTTTGGTGGATAGATGTGCTGTAGCCCCAACAATAACGCATCTTCGTGTGTGATGTTAGTGCAGAAGCCACAGCATCCATGTAGCTAGGAAAGCGTTCTCCTGGAAATTGTCTTTTCCTCAGGAAGTCAGTTGCGTCAGGAAGTCAGTTATGTAACTTGGAGTATTGTTGGCATATGGTCTGGAAATGGAGTTGATACAGCCAATCACCCCAACTGTGATGGTACTGATCAGTGCTTTTTTCGGGGAGGCAGGGCTACGCATACCCCTAAACATTTTGTGGATCTAACGGGAGAAGAAACTAAAAATTTCACCATGCTAGAGAAGAAACTAAAAATTATATTTTAAAAAATAGTTTCTTCTCTAGCACAGTGAATCGTCAGTTCTGTTGCTACCCCCGATGACAGCCTCATTTCCTGCCACTGTGTTTCCTGAGTCTCAGACGGAAGCAAGCATTTAATATGTGAAGCAGTGTGGAATGTGGATGTTTATAAAATTGGTAGGCCCTCCTTTGAGTTTGTTTAAGCCTTCAGTGTATGTAAATTCATGGTTTTGAAAGCACATCTGGCGACGGACACCAACAGTGGGCAGAGGAATAGGGAAGATGTTAGTGCACACAACCTCATGCCAATGTATTTATTACTGTATTTATTTTTCCCAATTTGAACTATAAAATGGTGATTTTCTTGAGTGAAAATGAGAGTACCCCTAAACATTTTTTTTAAGAAAAAAGCACTGGTACTGATGCCTGAAACTGTGGAGCACTTGCTGCTTGGTTTGTGTATTTTGGGTAGCAGATAGGAAGGAAGGCTGGGATGTGAATGCAACAGATCAACAAATATTCAGTTACTGGAAAAATCCATAAAATTTAAAAGCAGCTGAAGGGTGAGTAAAAAAGAACTGGACAGGAGTTGCAGTGTAGGGGGAAGAGCCATTTGGCATTTTATGTATGTTATTTTACATCTATGTACCCTTCAGTATATCAATTCTGAAATAATATGGAATTTATAAGATTAAAATAAATTATAGAAGTAAAATTGACAGACATTGTGCTTTTAAATGGATGTTTCTCCACCCACAGGCATTTTTCCTTTCCCCCTTTAGCCAAAAATGCAGTTAATAAGTTTTACTGTGGTTGCCTCTTTTGAAACACACGGTGCTCTGCCAGGAAAGGTTAAAGATGTGTACTTAATTATGTCTATATGGTCTGTTTCATGATGTTCTAATTAAATATCACACTACCAGTGGAAAAACCTTGCTCGATCATTAAAACCGTCTCTCTACTATATGAGCATACTAAATAATCTGACCCAGAAGCTGGATAAAGAAGTTACAGGGGATTGGCTCTGAAACAACATTTTTCATTACCCTTCAACACAGTCTTGAACATCTGAACTCTTCTTTTTTTTTAAGTTACGAATATGACACAAGCTGAACTTTGCTATATGTGGAGAACAGCAGCTTGTTGGCTGCACACAGAGCTAGAAGAAGCAGCATGGGCAGAGGTTGGTGGCATGGCAGTGGTGCCCTTAGCAGAGACAGATGACGTGGATGGCACTTCCTGTTTCACCTCGAGCAGCGAAAGGGGATTCGCTGCCCTTGGCTATACCCAGCCATAAAGAGTAAGAATTTTGCCACAGCTGTAGCTGGTTTCCAGGGAGGAAGACTATTTATTTGGTAGGCCAGCCCTGGTGGGCCACTAACAAGGCTTCCCTTTCTGGTTGTTCTTCCAGGATGTGACAAGGTGATTGGTCTTAGCTGGCCTTGCTCCTAGGAGAGTGGTGGCAGCAGCTGGGTTGGGAGGGGGCAGGCGATGTTAGGATTTCCTACACACGAGTAGGACCCTGGCAGAGACACATGCCCGACTGGCATGTTCCCTCCCTCCTGGGCGATCGTTCGGGAGCTTCAAAAGCTTTCTTCAGCCCGAACATCACAACGACTGATGCCAAGAAACATCAGCACGCTTACGGATCTGCAGAGTTTGTGCAGTTGCATAACAGAACTCAGCAACTCAACATTTTGGCTAATCTACTTTATTTACACACACGGAGCACTGCAACATGGCTCCCTCTCTCTCTAGCATCAGACAGCAAAGAGAAAGAACAAAGGACAATAGTCCCTCTTCACAGAACACAGTAACACAAACATCCTGTCTCCATCACTTCCCACTCTGTGGAATCAAAACACATACCGTCATGTGATAAATAACAATCCCATGACTGTAGACACGGAGAATGTATCTCCAACAGGCATGTGTGTGAACCTGGCTTCCGAGTGAGGGGTAGAATGCCCAAGATCTGTGCCTGTAGTGAGAGCATGAATTCATCTTACAAATGCCTATCCAGTGTGACTGGTGGGTACTTGGCGCTTTTGCTATTTTATATTGTTTTGGTGCATTCACTGTACTTTAATTGTATCTTGCTGTTTACTGCTTTGCACCCTTTGGGCCCCAAAAGCAGTATATAAATAAACTACAGCACCTTTTTGGAAGGATTGCATACGTATTCAATTCCCCATCTTACCATCTTAATCTTCCTATTTTGTGTGTTACTGTGAACCCAATCCTAGCATACATACATAAGAACCTTTCTTTTAAATATAACATATAGTAATAGCTACTATCTACGATGGTGGCCTCCAGGGCTTTCATGCACGCAATTCTAAATGTTGGTGTATATTATTGTTACTTCTATTTCATTAGATTTATATAGCTTCCCATCCATAAACATTCACTGGGAGGTTTGGAACAAATTCTTAAACACACAGTACACAATAGTAGCTTAAAACCAGCAACAAACAATGAAAATCTGGGGGCAAATCCCCACTTTGCAAAGAAGAAGCATAAAATAATTTACAGCTTGGATTTATATCAGGTGTTGTAGATCTTAAGTGAGACTAACGGGCACTCTTTTTGCATTTGGTTGGCCAATGTGAGAACAGAAAGTTGTAGTAGATAGACATTTGATCTAATCCAGCAAGACTTGTATTATGTTCTCATGCAAAACATAGTTAAGAATCTTGGGTGGGTGTAAAGGTCTTCACCTGGTGTTGTAAATATGACAAAGAAAGTGAGAGGTCAGTCAGCCACTCTGGGAAGGATGTCCCACAGCCTACATGCTAATACCGAAAAGGCCCTCTCTGTGGTAGCAGCCCACCTCCCTTCTCCTGGCTGGAACCCCCAGAGCAGCATTAAATGTGGCTGACAGTTACCTGATAGGAATCCAGCACGTTTCTGTGGTTCTTTATTGGGGACTAATGGTAGGGATAGGGTGCCTGCAAATGGGAAAGGTGAGCACCCATGTGGACAGGGATGCATGAAGAAATGGCATTTGAGGGAATAAAGAGATGTGAGAGTTGTCATAAGGCACCTTGAGACAGGGCACCCCTCTCTATGCCCTCAAGGCACCACACACCCTCCCCACGCCATGCCCCTCTTTACCCAGCCATTAGATGCCCATTTAATCCGGCAATGAAATGTAACAATAGTAGCTTGGTGGAGATACTGAGAATTATGTTAAAGGGTTGCCATATTTTGAAGAGCAAAAAAGAGGGTGTTGTGACGGCCATTCAAAGCAAATAAATGCATTTTGTCTCAAATTTTACCCCTAAAAAAGAGGTTGTGTTCTGGAAAAAGAGGACACATGGCAACCCTAACTAAGTGACCTTTAGAGCAACTCACAGAACTAATTTCCAGGATTCCCTGGGAAACAGGAATGCCTTTTAAATAAGTTTAAAATAAGTTTATCTCCAGCAAGCTACTATTGTTACATTTCATTATGGGATGTAACGGGCATATAATGGTGCATAAAGAGGGGCATTGCTTGGGCAGGGTTTGTGGTGTCCTCAGCACCAGGCTGAAAGGCTCCGTGGGTCACTTTTGATCCTACTTATTCTTTTGGAACTGTATGAAAAAAACACAAATAAAAATTATTATTATTATTATTATTATTATTATTAAGTGCAGCTTTTTGTGACCACTGACTCTAAATTGGCTGATGATGCTAATCAGTTGAAGCTGCCTCTGCATATGTGACCTCCAGAAGACAGCCCTAAGCAGAAAGTTATGGAGGGACCTTCAATTAGATACAATTCCTGTGAAAGACTTTTTTTTGGTCTAATGCAAACACCTCAGGAAAAAAAAGTTCAGCATGACTTTAAATAAAGGAAGAGGCACAGTTCACACACACACACACAGCATTAATGCATCCTCTTACAGATTATGGAGGATGTATTTAATAGGTGCAAAAAGCTCCCCATGGAGTAGACTGTGACCCTGACAATTTCTTTTGGACACAATGTTCATAAGGAGGGTGGGGACCCCAGCCAGCTATTTTGTCTGCGTAATAACACAGACAGCGTACATCATCACCCACCTGAAACATTACCATTCAAATGTTAGTGGTTGCAGTTTCTCTATTATTAGCCACTGCTGGAGGTCAGTCCCATAATTTTTCTTCTGATTAGTAATAATGTTTGGAGAGGTGGGTTGATTTACTAATTTGAAGATTTCCTACCAAACCTACCCTCCATAATGTATGCGTCAGCAGGGCCAGGAGAAAAACAGCAAACTGTCTTTTAAGTTCAAGTGATTAGCATAAAGAATTAACCCCCATCCACTTTCAAATATAAATATTTTGTTCTCAAGTGATAATGTTTAAATGGTTGAAATGCTAATGATGGAAAGCATCTGTGCCTGCGTTCAGCATTCCACTCACGGAACATCCCTTTGCTCCCAAAATAGATT
This sequence comes from Lacerta agilis, assembly GCF_009819535.1. Lineage (NCBI taxonomy): Eukaryota > Metazoa > Chordata > Lepidosauria > Squamata > Lacertidae > Lacerta > Lacerta agilis. The sequence goes on along the minus strand of NC_046316.1, from coordinate 66,885,987 downwards.
TTGCTTCAACAAGTAACAGGTTGTGTGTTTTTTTTTTTAAAATAGCAATGTGCTGAGTTTTCAGATTGCAGTAAAAAACAGGAACACCCCCCCAAAAAGGACTGGAAGCAGAAAGATACCCCGCAACTGTCCCATTTTAAGTGGGACATCCCAGATCACAGAAGCCAATCGTGGCTTCTGTTCTGATGCCAGAATGTCCATTTAAGACTGGCGCCTTGGAGTGAGTCAGCAGGGTCACTCCTGAAGAGCACCAGAGTGCCTTCTGGGATTGCTTTGGCAATCACCAAAGGGACACAACAAAACGCCTCCGCTCTGATGCAACCTTGTAATCTGGGGAACCAGGTTCACGTCTCCGCTCCTCCACATGCAGCTGCCGGGTGACCTTGGGCTAGTCACACTTCTTTGAAGTCTCTCAGCCCCACTCACCTCACAGAGTGTTGTTGTGGGGGAGGAAAGGAGCCACTTTGAGACTCCTTCGGGTAGTGATAGAGCGGGATATCAAATCCAAACTCCTCCTCCTCTTCTTCTTCTTCTTCTTCTTCTTCTTCTTTTCGTGATCGCCTTCTCAGAAGACGCATTGGCCACAGTGGTGGCAGAAGAGGCAGAGGTGATAGCAGTTGGGGGAGGTCTTATAAGGTGGGAAGGGAGTGGGCAGGCAGACAAGGCAGAAGATGGGTACACGATGGTGGTGGGAGAGAATGGGCGAGCGACAGGGGCAGTGTGCTGCTGCATGGTGGTTCCCAATTTGCCCTCCCAAATTGTTGGGGAGGGGCATGCAGAAACACAATCAATAAGGTAGAAGAAAGAGGTTGATTAATCCAACTTTTTGGACTGTACTCGTTTTTCTCCAGGGAAGAAAATAATCCTCTAGCTTCTGCCCCTGTACTAGATTTGAGTAGGTTTATTTCGAGAATCTCCTGTAAGCATCTCGGGGCTAGGAAGCAGGTTATAAGTATTCAGTCATTGGTGGCACAGAGCCAAATCACAGGCTATCTAGCGGCATCACCAGTGCTTTTTTCTGGGGGTACACAGGGGTACGCATACCCCTAAACATTTTGTGAATCTTTGTACTTTTGTCCATTTACTGTATTTATTTTCCCCCAATTTGAACTATAAAATGGTGATTTTCTTGAGTCAAAATGAGAGTATCCCTAAACATTTTTTTTAAAAAAAGCATGGAGCATCACTAAGGGCACAGGATGCCCTCACATTCCATTTATACTGAATGGCACATTGCCTTCTGTTTTTCTGCACCACACAGGCGGCAATTAAGCTACCAGTGTAGCGTGGTAAGAATGAGCAGGTCCACATTGTACATTTTACGCACATCCAACACACACTTAAAGCACATGCCTTCCCCCAAAGAATCCTGGGGACTGCAGTTTCCCCCTCACAAAGTGACAATTCCCAGCACCTTTAACAAACTACAATTTCAAAGGTGCTTTAAATGTAAGGTGTTGAGCTGCACTATGACAGGCAATCAGATGACCTTTTTTCAGATGACCTGTTTATTGAGCATCCATTGTGATTTGTTTGCAGGCAGGCTAGATGCCATCGCGTCTAGCATTATCTCACACTTCCCAGTGCATTTTCCCATCATTTCCTGTATGGCAAAAAGTCTCATCTCTATGAATCATGAACTCAAATGCTACATGTAGAGATGTTTGGCAGCTCAGCTGATTCTGAGCAGTACAACATACAGTATACAGGAGGGACACTTCCACCCCTGCTTCCTGTGCCGTCAAGAGGGTGTCCCTTTTTTTCCTTTAAGAGGACATTGACTCCACCATTACCAATTCCACTTGCCACCTTCAGGGCCTTTAACTGTTTTAATGTTCTGTCTCTATGTGAGCTTTGTAGACGCTAAGCTTTCGTTAGGAGGGATGAGGGGTTGTCTCCATTTTCTGAACAGGTATTTCCCTGCATACCTCGGGAGCCTCAGACCCCCTTACCTTTCATTGCTCTGCTGATTGCACAAGCCACCCCCAACCCCACGCTATAAGAAGGAATATTTCTTCTGCTTTTTAAGAGCTGGAGCTCATTTCTTCGAAAACCGGTAAAAGCATTGCAAGAGCCTGTCACCACTTGTTATTATGGAAACCAGGCAAGGCAAACGCACATTAAGGTTGTTCAATTATCCTGTGTGTGACACATTCATACAAAAGAAGAAGTTTTATGGAAAAGCAGCAGCATCTGAAACGTGATTTGGTTTTTCCCAGCATCAGTACAATTCAAGTGAATACAATCTTAGGACAGAAGAAGATTGATAATTATTGTTGCACAGAACCAATTGCCTCTCTTCCTTCACAAAGTACTAGATTTGCACAAATGTTGGTTGGGTATTTCTTTCAGCCTCATAAACCATGGTTTATTGTAACAGGAGCGAGTCTAGGCAAGCCTTGGGGTTTTGGATTCCCCCACCTCGCGCAGCTGCAAGGAAGACTTCAGAAGATCTAACTTCCCTTTTTTATTATTTGCATCTTATTTTGTCATCTAAATTCAGTGACTGGAGCATAATCTTAACTATGGGTTGTTTAAAAGAAGCTGACTTTAAACCATGGGTTATAAAGCTGCCAACGCGCAAGAAACTGTACTTAATATTACCATAATTTAGCGTCAGATATAACACTAAACTGTGGCTTGATGAAATCAGATGTGAATGCTCCTGATCCCCACCTTGTGGACACACTGGAGGATGGGGGGGGGTGCATGAGCTCAAGACATGCCAGGGCTCATTCCCACAACACAATAAACCATTTTTTATCACAACATCCAAAAGCAGCCAATATTTTTGAGTAACCAGATTTGATTGCACCTCATGTCATGTTGCTTAGCTGATATTGAAGATTACATTTTAGCATTTTTAATCTGAACATAATTAAGTTGGTAACTGGCTTATCCCTTTGCGTCAAGCATATCCTCACAAGACACTTCATTCAACCAATAAGCTGCATTGCAAATTTGTTTATGATGCCGTCATGATTTGAAGAACTGTAGCAAGGATTAATGAAGACTTCCCACTCACATCTTTCTTTTTGCAGTTGTTGTTGCTGCTGCTGCTGACTGCAGGGAAAGAAATCCCTAAGGGACTTTTTAAGCTCAGCATAGACTAACCAAAAGAGTAGAGTAGAGTAGAGAAGCCATTTGCTGTACCAGACTGTCCATCTAACAAACAAAAAAAGGTCTTGCTCTCTAAAAGGGCTTCTGCTCAACTGAAACAAGAACACAAATTACCTTCTGGAATTTGAGTTTATGTTGCTGCTTCATAAAATATACAGAATTTTGGTGACATTTGCACTGATCAAGAGGCTCCTCCAGATAACCTATTTATTGAGCATTCACCCTGATTTGCTTGTGGAGTATTTACACATTTTCCCATGAATCATTCATTCATCCTATACTTTGGATTGCATCACCCTGCTACTTTCCTAACTGCAAAAGAGTAAAATTGGTGCACTAGGATGACAGAGCACTTTAATCCACTTTAATTGCGCAAACCTAAATTTCCAGTATGTGCATGAATCCCTCCTATAAAATAGTGGCAGCCTGGAGGCAGCCTGGCTAATGCACAATGACCAATCTTCATGCTTCTTTCCTAAAGGTAAAGGTAAAGGAACCTCTGACAGTTAAGTCCAGTCGCAGATGACTCTGGGGTTGCGGCGCTTATCTCGCTTTACAGGCCGAGGGAGCTGGCATTTGTCCGGGTCATGTGGCCAGCATGACTAAGCCCCTTCTGGGGCAATGGAACACTGACACCAGAGCAGCGCACGGAAATGCCATTTACCTTCCCGCCGGAGCGGTACCTATTAATCTACTTGCACTTTTTGGCGTGCTTTCAAACTGCTAGGTTGGTGGGAGCTGGAACTGAGCAAAGGGAGCTCACCCTGTTGTGGGGATTCGAACCACCGACCTTTTGATCGGCAAGCCTAAGGCTCAGTGGTTTAGACCACAGTGCCACCCACATTCTTTCCTGTTGCCACCCAAAACTTACAGTTTTGCTCACATGATAAAGCATAAAAACCAAAAAGTATCTTATTTGGCCCAGCTTAGGGCTGATTAAAACAACAGGGAACCTGTGCCTTGTTGCACTGTGTCCATTTTCATAAGAGGTTAGAAGCTCCAATGAGAATGTGACTCATGTGTGGTTTCCTTTGAGTGAGGGGGCACTCAAAAGACTCATCCTGTTTCTTAATACCGGTACTTGCTTTATTTACAAATAGACAAGCAGGGTTTGAGAGAGAAAAAGAGCAAGCATTCCAATGAGGCAGGAATAGAATAGAATAGAATAGAATAGAATAGAATAGAATAGAATAGAATAGAATAGAATAGAATAGTCCATAGACCATAACAGAATAAAACAACACCATACCAGAAAATACAAACTTTCATAAATGTGAAGAAATCACAATATGATATCAATACATAAAAATTGTTGCCATCCATCTGTCTTTGGCAGTGGGGGTGGGGTGGGGGTGAGTCAAACTGTTGGAAGGTTGCAGCACCTGCTGTGGCTGCAGAGAACGATACGGGAGAGACATGTTTTGTTGCAGCTGGGGCAGAGGAAGGTTGTGCTGCTGCAGTCATCAGCAAGGGATTCCCACCTGGTGGGGTTGATGTTGTCAGCCTTTGTGTCTCAATTGCAGATGCCTTTGTAATGCAGTGTTGGTCTGCCAACAGGCCTGGTGCCTGAAGCCAGCTCTCCATAGAGCACGTCCTTGGGGATCCTGCCCTCTTGCATTCTGTAGACAGCACCCTTAACAAACAGTTCTTAGGATTCTTTGGGGGAAGCCATGTGACCTTATTCCTACTTCTTAACCATTATTTCCCATTAGTCTGAATGTCTAACCAGCCACCTGTCCAACAAAATAATGGTCAGCGAGAAACCATAACAACATGCAGCCTAAAGAAAGCAGTCTCCATGTAAACCTAATAGCAAAATCTCTTTCAGGCATTTAAGTTGTTTCCAAAACATGGAGGAAACAAAATGTTTATATCAGTAAGGGGCATGAATCAGAAGGTAATTACCTCTGAAAGAGCTAAGATTTTAACTTTGACTACAAGTCCCATCTCTAATTAAGAGAAACATAATTAAACACCATAACTCTGTTTACTCTGTTTACTCATTCTGTGTGTTTGTGTGTGTGTGTGTGCGCGCGCACGTGCAATCCAGTAAGAAGCTGCTCTAAACATTTTTGTAAAAACTGAATAATATCATAACTTCTGTTAAATCTGCTATGATTATAATGATGCATCACATCATGCCTATGAAAAGCAGACCATGCAAATATTTAATTTTGCTAGTTTACACAAAAGGAATCAGAGTATTTTTAACCATATTCTTGACTTTTAAAATATGCAGTGCTTTTCCATCCACTGGTAAGGAAGCAAAATGAAGCATAGAAAGTCTGTACAGCAGGGGTGGGCAACCTGAAGCCTAATTTCATGGGGGGGGAGCTTGGAGGCAGGGCAAAAGAGGCTGAGAGGGAGGGATATGCGGGAAAGCTGAAACAGGTGGAACAATGGAAGGAGCAATATGGGGGCAGACAGCTCTGCAAGTGATCAGTTCAGACCTCTAGCAAGAGTAATCTGTCTATTCAGAGAGGAAGATGAGGGGTCTCAGAAAAAGAGAAGAGAGAAAATGGATGCCTTGGTTCTGGGGTACCTAGCCAGGTTTTTTGCCCCGGGTGAAGCCTCCAGAGGGGTGCTGTTGAGGCTCCCAGTCTGCGTGTGTGTACGCAAATTCACATAGGAGGGTGCCAAACTGGGTTTTTGACCCAGGTAAAATAAAGCCTAGTTTGGCCCCTGGCCCCACCCACTTTTGGCTTCTCCCTACCCTCTACCTGCAGCTTCTAACAGACAAACGAACTCACAGTGGACAAGAAGATCCCTCTTGAACCTGAATGCAGCTGCACTCTCCTCTCCTGCAGGTCCCAGTAATGGGTATTCAGAAGCAGACTGCCTCCAACAGAAGTAAAACATAGCAATCATGGCTACAAGCCATTGACAGCCTTATTCTCCATGAATTTGTCTAGCCTTCAAAGAAATCCCATTTGGTGGCCACTTTCTGTGGGAACTAAGAGGCCATGGATACTCATTTACAGCTCTATAGCTCCCAGTTTCAGTGCTCATGGAGGGCGTTCCACAGGTTTCACTACCGAGAAGGCCCTCTGCCTGGTTCCCTATAATTTTGCTTCTTGCAAAGAGGGAACCGCCAGAAGGCCCTTGGTGGACCTCAGTGTCTGGACATTTTGACAAAGAGGCTATCTTCTATTTTACAGAGTCAGAATTTATTCACCTAGCTACTCTCAAACAAAAATATATAGAGGAGTTCCATAGCTCCCACATTTAAAATCAGTGCCAAAATAAAGCTATTGTGATGTTGGAATTCCAAGTCTGCTTTCGAAAGACAAAAACGGCTCATGAAAAGGAGAAGCTATTTAAGATGTGAGCATACTTCTCAAAATAGACCAAAGTGATGTTGGGTGTACCTTCTTCAAACACCAGGTAAAAGATGACTTATGTACTACAGGACTCAGTGCCCAGTTTAAGAATGACCATCAGCCGACTGGAAAAGAACAGGCTTTAACCTCTGTTTTGGGGGTTTAGGTTGTCATAGTTACAAAAGCAGCTGCAGGAGTTGATCGAACCAACAAAACTGATTTGAGCTGGTTAAGGGAAATGCAAGAGTGAGGTGAACTCAAAATATTGAATCATTAAATTTGTTTTCCTTCCTTAAAAATAATGAAACATGGAATGAGTCAGTCAGTCAGTCAGTCAGTCAGTCACTAAACTAATTAATCTAGTGCTCATCCTGAGATAACTTCAACAGCTGTATATTGATAACTGTGCAGCAGCCTCCACCCTGGAGCTCTGTTGGAAGACAATGGTTAGCAACCCTACCCATCTCCAAATATCACTAACACTGGGTGCTTCTGACTTCCACTGTTTTTGGGATGAGATTCAGTCACATACCAGGAAATTCAGGGTGTACAATTAAAGCTGATTGGGAGGTATTGAACAACAAACCTGCTTCCTCAAAAGATTTTGCAATAAGTAAAGGGAAAGGGAAATGCACTGGAAAGTGTAGGATTATTATTATTATTATTATTACTATTACTATTATTACTATTATTACCTTATTATTATTATTATTATTATTATTATTATTTACTTATACCCCGCCCATCTGGTCAGGCCTCCCCAGCCACTCTGGGCGGCTTCCAACAGGATATTAAAAGCACAATAAAACACCAAATATTAAAAACTTCCCTAAACAGGGCTTCCTTCAGATGTCTTCTAAAAGTCAGATAGTTGTTTATTTCTTCGACGTCTGGTGGGAGGGCATTCCACAGGGTGGGCACCACTACCGAGAAGGCCCCCTGCCTGGTTCCCTATAACTTTGCTTCATCAGTGAGGGAACTGCCAGAAGGCCCTCGGCTCTGGACCTCAGTGTCCAGGCAAAACGATGGAGGTGGAGATGCTCCTTCAGGTATACTGGGCTGAGGCCGTTTAGGATAACATTTGCTCTACACAATGTTGTCTAATCTACCCACAAACAAATTAGGATGTACATTTTATAGCCAATGTCATCCAATCTGTTCACATAGAAATCTCTGTGTGTTTACTGTTCAAAAGGATGGATGTCCACAGTCTCTGTGTGTTTGAAGTATAAAGGAGATTCAGGTCCCCACCTGCAGGATGTCATCTGCATCCTGAAGTGTACCAGTTCAAGGGCCCATGTCCGTTGCACCATACTAGTGTGTTCACTGTGATGTTTTTTGTGTCTGACAGGTCATATAGGTCCAGTTACTGGAGGATTTTTTTTTTTTTATGTAGGTCATATAGGTGTTCTCCTACTACCATGCATGGACTGATTGCTTCCATTGGTTGTTACAGGGGGGGTTGAGATATATATTTGACACACAGGGCTGAGGCTGCTGGAAGGTGGCAATGTTACCATGGTCAATGGCAGTGTTACTATCAGTGTTCATGTGTTAAAGTCATTTCGCAGCTGGGAGTCCATAGGATTTCAACTACACTCCATAAATATTGCACCAATGTTAGAGCTATGAGCCTATTGAGCTCATAGGATTGCTCTGGAAGGGTGTGATCCTGTAATAATTTGTGCAAACGGAACAATTTGCACAGACTATAACAACGTACACCATTCTAAGCCAGATCAAGATCAAACACATTCAGTTTAAGTATATCTCTTAAAAGTCTACAAGGTTGCATCATTTTGAGGAGAAGGAATAAGATCAGGGCCTGCATGGCATTGTTGTCTCAGAAGACATTGGAAGAGCGTGCCTTTCAGGGTAAAGTCAAATAATCTGAGAGCTACAGTACCTGCTGATGCTGTACAGACCCATACATGTTTCATTGCAGCTGGGGCAGGTGAAGGTGTCCAGTTTTATTGTTACAGGTGCACCATGGTGTTTTTCCCTATCTGTGCTCAACACTATACATTTAAAGTGCACCCAATCCATGGAAAATGCAAAGTGGAGGAATTTGCCTTTAAGTGTGAACAAATTGGATTTCTCTCCAATTCCTACTTGGAAGTAAGCCCCACAGAGTTCCATGGTGCTTGCTCACAGGCAAGCACGTTTAGGATTTCTTCCAATATCATTCTAAAGCTTGCTTGCCACGAATACCATGAAAGCCTGATATAGGAAGCAGTGACAAGAGAAACTGATAACCTATTCCTATCGCAACGTGAAATAGATTTTACATATCACTTTGAAATCTTCCCTTCCCTTCCTCTTGCATGATTGAATCTTGTAACGCCACTTCTAATCCCTTTTAGGGCTATCACACACTCCGTTAATACCACCGCATCTATACTAACCTCATTTACAGTTAGATTTTCATCTTCCAGGTTCAACAGTTTCCATCGGGAGAGCAATCTGAGGAATCTGGCTAGCCTGCTATATCATTTGTAATTTACGTACACAGAAATTCCCATGGTGAATGTGGGAGTACATTATTTCCCTTGCACTGCCTTCCGTTTCTCTCACAGGGGAAGCCCTAAGGACTTCCATAAACTTTTTACTGTAATTTGGGACACTTTAAAAACAACAGGGGGGGGAGCAATACATTTATTTGATCAGAAACTGAAAATAACCTGGATTCAGCTACCCTGTTCTGAAGCCAGTGTAAGGACTCCCACTAGTGCAATGGGGATTTCCCCCTTTTTCTTCCTACTCACCTTCCCCAAATCTACTGTGGAGGGTCAGGAAGACCAACAAAACAACCTGCAGGGGTGGAGGAGACGGGAGTTCACTCTGTCAGGCAAGCAAAACCACTTGCACTGATGGAACAATTTCCTTAGAGCTACACTGAGCTCTACTCTTTATGTGTACCTGAAAGACAGAAATATTCTGAAAGGAACTGTTACTGTCACTCAAACTACAAGTATTTCATAGGAAGGTGTGATGTTCAGATGTGTGTGTACCTGTTGAAAGGAACAGCCATTGCACAGTTAGCAAAGTCACATAAATAGCCGAGATGGAGTCCAGAGAGAACAGAAATACTTTATTGAGGTAACTGAATCAAAACAGTATATAATTTTAGGAGAAAGGAACAGAGAAATTTTGTATTTCTTATTTTCTTACCTCAGGCCTGGTACATAGCAGAGAGACACTAAAGTAAAGGGTAGGGGGAATCCCTCAGAACTACACAGCCAATCGGAGCCATACTACCTTAGCAAATATCATGCCAGTCTTCCTGGTTGCTAAGCAACCCTCCCACCCATTTGGGCCGGTTGACTTTAATGTTAGCAGAATTAACCCTTAAGCTGCAAATGGAATGATTTGTGCTGTTCCATCATGCACAAGCCCTATACATGTGCAGCCAAGGGCCAGATAGGCAGAAAGATGAAGGAAAGTTTCACTGAACCCCGTATAATTTTCCCCCCATACACACAGCTATGCCTCAGTGGGCTGAGGGAGATGCAGATTATGCCCACATTGGCCAAATTGTTTTTTTATTATCTGAAGCTAGTGCAGCAATTTAATACAGAAGCCACACTGATGGCAACAAACAGAATAGTTGCCAGAGATGGGCTGACAGAAACATGTGTCCTTCATGTATTTACCATCTGGTATTTAATTCAGTTACTGAATGTACATATTTTGGAAGCAGCCAACAACATAAACGGTTTATCTCATTGTTGAACTATGTATATTTATCACTTAATCTGTCTCCAAGGAAGACAGTTGTGAATCATATGCATTTATCCTCACAACAAATATATAAGATTTAAAAAATTATCTTTATCATAAATATATATAAACATAACAAAAGCCAATCAAATTCTGCATTGTTTAATCCTCTAGTTCAGCATCGAGAGACCCTAGGGGAAGGCTGCACCGGCCTGCGTGGTGTCGGGAGACACACGTGACGTCACATGACGTGTGACATGCACATGACATCACACGTGACATGTGCCGCGCTCCCTCAATCTTGTTGGCAACATGGTGCCTCTGCCTAAGATTGCAACAGACAGGGTCCTTCTGCATGTGGAGATTAACCAAAGTCACATCCATGCCATACAATTAAATCAGTGGTGGGAGTTATAGCTGTGAGGGGTAAACGCATGGTGCTATATGTCTTAAATTTGTGGTGTTCATTTGACACTAGCTTCCATGTGACACTAGCTTCCATAGAAGATCGAAGTTCAAGCAGTGCCTGGTTAGTAGGTCAAAACTTTGTGGGTTTGTGAGAGGAGATGCTCCCTGAGATCACCAGGATCCCAGGGATTAGTAAAATAATGCTTTCAGATTATGTAATTATTCAAATCGAAGTAACTCCATACCAATATTGTAATTGCTGCCTGTACACACTGGAAGCATCACTCTCTCTTCCAGAATCGAAAATTCTTTCTAGTAGCACCTTAGAGACCAACTGAGTTTGTTCCTGGTATGAGCTTTCGTGTGCATGCAAACTTCTTCAGATACGAAGAATCTTCCAGCTTTTAGTGGAAGTGCTCAATTGAACATGTTAACCCCCATTTGCCAGCCAAGTCATGCGGAATCCATTTGCCTTCCAAGTGGGTTTTCATCAATTGCTTGAGGCTGGTCAGAGCTCTGCAGAGAAATTAACGATCCCAGTTTACTGTCTTCCACTTTGGAACCTTTGAAATTTATGTGGAAAAGTGAGATAGGAGGGAGAGCGTGAATCAGCACTGAAATTCTTCAGGTTGCAAACTCCTCTGAAGGAATGAAAACGTCCAGATTTCATTACTGAGGATGGAGGCTGCCAAACGTGTTGCAAGAGAGATTGAATTCAGAAATCACCCTGGCGTGATGGAAAACTTTAGTTAGAAAATAAGCATCCTACAACAATAAAATTGGTGGCAGTGGAGAAGCAACATCTCTGGTGGGGCTGATGAAATGGAAAGCAAGAACTGAGAAGTTTCACACTATTCAGATAATTAGTGAGAGGAGAACTGGAAGCTGTCCACTGACATCTGGCAGAAAATTCCAATCAGAAAATGAAATCCTATTGCTGGATAATGATCATGGCCAGTCATGCTATCACAGGACTCTTGTGATCCTCAGTCCCCCTGTGGTTAGCACAGTTTTACACAGTTTGGTGGATGTGGAAGAAGTAGGTCTCCACCATATGCCACTCATCCTGAGGGAGAAGCCACTCTTTTGCTACCACCACTCAATGAATTTCCTTCCATTATAATGTGGGAATGTTCAGGGAGGCAGGAGAGGATATATTGTTTAATAATATCCTTCCAAACTTGCGTTAGTAAGTCCCTTTACTTAGCAGAGTGCATTCCCCTTTTTAATATACAGCGGTTTGCTTCTTGCAAGCTCGTTTGAGCTTCTAAATATAGGATTCCTGGTAAGATTCCTTCTACTCCCTCATAAAAAGAATAGACACGACAGTCTTATTAAAGTCAATATAAAAGTACCGGTAGTTTACTCACAATCATTCAGTTCACAGTTGGATCCCTGAAGGCAGACTTAGGTTACAAAACTATATACACATGTGGAACTATCCCATAAGGGAGTTAGTTCCTAAGTGACTGCAGACTGAGCATTCACCTCTCCTAACACATAGAAAGACAAAATGGAGGAGAGCCGAAAGAGAGAGGGAGATGTGCCACGCCCACATCTAGTCACATGCTGAGGAAGGTTGTCACAGCTCAGGAGGAAACAGGAAGTTTTCTCCTGACCATATACAAAGTAACCCCTAGTATGTTCATTCTAGGAAAGTTGTACTTGACTGCTATGTGTTTCACATCCCACATATAACAGGGGCTGCATTCCCTCATGGGCTACCTTCCAGGGGCCATGTACCCATGACAGGTGTGGCAAAGATGGGAGTGGTCAACACACGCCACTCTCCCTACTCTAGCCAGGCTAGTAAGATATGTTCCTATCACCATTCAAGGACACAATCCAACCAGATAACATCACTAGAGGAAGGGCAGTGGTTTGGGTGTAACCTAGGCACAGTTCCAAAGCTTAGTTAAGAGAGTTCTGAAGGACCACATTCCACCTGTCCCCATCTGAGTACACAAACATAATTGGGTTGCTGCTAAGAATTCAGAGACCATGTTTTCCTGCAAGTAGAGAGTGCTCCAGACTCTGCCTGTCTTGGAACAGCTAGATGTCCCTCCCTCGCTTTACAAGCTAAAGGATACTATCAACTCTGAGGAATGTGGCAAAGCCCCAGGACAGGAATCCCAACAGAAGTGATGAAAGCCATTTTCAACTCCTCTCTCATGACACACCACCATGCCTCCTCTTGCAGTGTTGGGAACAAGGATAGGTGCTACAACACATGCACAACTCCAGCTCTGTGGCCTTCTAGAACAGGCATGTCCAACAGGTTGATCGCGATCTACCTGTCCATCCTCCCCTTCTCCCCTAAAAAAAGCTCAACAACTTTGCCTGGCAATGGCAATGGGTAGAACACAGCCAGTATCTTAACACTGTGAGTAGATCACTTTCTCTTGGGAGTTGGATATGTCTGTTCTAGAAGAACAAAGGAGACCACCATGACTGTAACAACTACTGTGGAGAGAAGAAAAAAACATGCTGCATCTGCAGCAGCACAACCAGACACCTTCACCTGCGCCAGCTGCAACAAAACATGTCTCTCCCATATCAGTCTCTACAGCCACAGCAGGCACTGTAGCTCTCCAGTGGTTTGACTTCACCCCTGAAGGTGCACTCCTCCATTGTCTCCCGAGACAGACGGATGCCAGCAACAAAGCTATGAACTCTGTTAACCTTGAGAACAACCGTGCAGGAACTGCATTTGTCCAAGCCATAATGGATAATCAGCAATGCATTTAAATAACTTTTTTTTTTAAGTCACAGCAAGAACTTTATATCATTTTGCACAAAGTCCACCAAGCCATGCAGGCTCCATAGTTTCATGATGTAGACCAGGTCTGTGTATAAAAAAAAAGAAACAATAGACTACAGAGACAATAGACTAATCTGCACGGAGAGTGAGTAACAGAGAAAATTGAGATTTGGGGCTTGCTAAAATAACAGTATTTGGGAGTTCTGCTGGCTACCTCTCTAGATCCAATGTGGGTTAGTACCTTGGCCTTTTTGTCTGAAAATTTAAGCTGTGCCTCCAACTATGCTCAATCTGTACATTTGCAAATAAACTCATGTATTACAAAGCTTTGAGTGCCTTAAGCTAAACCTGCACAAACACTGTGTTCCCCTGGAACTTCTCACTGCTCAGAGAAGTGGGGTGAGCATAACAGCCTAATGAGATTGTGATGGAATGGAAAATGTTACATCCTGACACTCACAGGCATGGTTTTCATCCTCTGCTGCAGCTGCAATTTCTTTTGTTCACTCTTTATGCTTTGCTTCCTGGTATCTTGCCAGCATCCTCCACTACAGGGTCACTTTTTGTTAGGGATGGGGGAGAAATTCAGTTCCAGTTCACATTCAAAGGCAAGCCTACCTGAGCCACACATTCCAAACAATAGGAGAACCAAAAACACAACCATCCTTTGACAGCCTCACTTCTCTGAATGTTGCAGTGCAATTCTCCAGCCAAGCAATGGCTACAAAAATGCATATACTGGGGTAAAGCATGCAATTAAAAAAAAATGTATATATTAACGAAAACATCACACAAAAGGGAATTATACTGGGGGAAATTGAATTGTTTTAAAATTGTGCATTAGGCAAAATGGCATACAAGCAAATGTATAATAAGACAAATTTGCACTAAAAGGCTGGTGAGTGTTTATATAATAACATGGGGTAGATCAGGGTTCCCCAAACTAAGGCCCGGGGGCCGGATGCAGCCCAATTGCCTTCTAAATGCGGCCCGCGGATGGTCCGGGAATCAGCGTGTTTTTATATGAGTAGAATGTGTCCTTTTATTTAAAATACATCTCTGGGTTATTTGTGGGGCCTGCCTGGTGTTTTGATTTGAGCAGAATGTGTGCTTTTATTTAAAATGAATCTCTGGGTTATTTCTGGGGCATAGGAATTTGTTAAAAAAAAAAATCAAAATATAGTCCGGCCCCCCACAAGGTCTGAGGGACAGTGGACCAGCCCCCTGCTGAAAAAGTTTGCTGACCCCTGGGGTAGATGTTTCCAGCTACCCCACCCTTTGCCCTTGGAAGCCTTATAAGAAGCTGCTGCTGCAGAGGGACTGTGAGCAACATCACGGCAATGGTGCTTCTAAGAGTAAGGTATACAGTGATGCTCCCTTTGTTATTCTTACTATTGGATGCTACAAGTTGTTTAAGTAATATTGGTATATTTATAGTATTGAAATGGAGCTTTTTGTACATTGTTATATTTTTGCTATGTTGTTACGAAACTGTTTTTGTAGCGTTTGTCTGAAATGCATCCCTGTTTCTTTGGTCTAAGCCTCTTTGAGCATGAATTTTTGTGGGGAAAGTGGCATACAGATAAAATGAATGAATGAAAATGCATGAACTATGAAGATTTTATTGGAAAACATTTTTTAAAATGCATTATATTAGGTGGAACTGCATACAAACGTGTGTGCATTAGGAGAAATTTTTACTAAAATGTTGGTGAATTTTTGTGATTTCTTTATTTTTTAAAAAAATGCAAACAGATGTGGAAATGTGGAGAGCAGAATTTAAGATTGGAAAAATGAGATTCCGAAATTGACAGATTCGCCCATTCCCTAGTAAGAGCAAACAAATTTCACTTTCCCCTCCTACTATCCACTATAGCTAGACTTAATAACTCAGCTCATGCTCACTTTTCCTTGAACCCTGTGGCATTCCCTCGCCTCAAGCTGAACTGGGTTGCTTGGTGGTCCAAAGAAATATTATTTCTTGAAGCAACAGAATACCTGCACAGCAAGAAATTGCACCGAGAAAAAGTACTTTTGCCTCATATCAGACTTGCTTTTCGCCTCGTTAGGGCTTCAATTTGGACAGCCTCTCAGTCAACATCATTCTCACAGAAGAACCTAATAAAAGAAGAACAGTCCCTGCTGTTGCAACCAAAGTTCAGTGATCTCCACCATGAGAGAGTTCCTACACCTGTTTTTCCTTTTTGAAAGACAGTATAATTTTTCCAGTTAGAATATAAGAAGGTAAGAGTTCTGATGGTTCAGACCAAATGCTTGTCCTGTCCAGCATTCTGTTCCCATGTTGGCCAAGGGAGGCCCCAAAGCAGGGCATGAGCACCACATAGCATCGCATGATCCCCAGGAACTGGTAGTCATAAGCATGCTGCCTCCAAAACCTGAGGTAGTAAACAGTAGGATAATAGGATTGTTTGTGCCCCGCAAGCATCTCTGGCACCTGACCCAGCAGTTTAGAGTTGCCCCAATCCAACCCGAGATGATCTGGGGCTGACCCAACCTAGACTAGTAATAATATTTATTTGTTTTATTTGTTTTTGTTTTTTTATTCCCCGGCCACTCTGGGTGGCTCCCAAAAGAATATTAAAAACACGATAAAACATCAAACATTAAAAACTTCCCAAACAGGGCTGCCTTCAGATGTCTTCCAAAAGTCAGATAGTTGTTTATTTCCTTTGACGTCTGACGGGAGGGCGTTCCACAGGGTGGGCACCACTACTGAGAAGGCCCTTTGCATGGTTCCCTGTAACCTCACTTCTAACAGGGAGGGAACTGCCAGAAGGCACTCAAAGCTGGACCTCAGTGTCCGGGCTGGACGATGGGGGTGGAGACGCTCCTTCAGGTATACTGGGCCGAGGCTGTTTAGGCTCCAAACCAATTTGAGGGGTTTTGCAAAGTGTTTATTGAGAGTTTAAATCTCTAGTTAAGCATGTGGCCAGGAGGTGGGGGAAGAAAGAGGTTCACACAGGCTTCCCACTCCTTTTGACCACCCCAAATCCCCCTGGGTAGTCTCAATCCAATCTGAGGCAATCTAGGGCTCTCTCAACCCACTCCAGCCAATTGGCCATCTGTCATGAATGCTGAAGTTGTGCCCTATATTCCAGAGTGTTCACTGTGCATGGAGCAGGAGTTGGACTAGGGTATTCAGTGTGATGACTCTCGCCCATGAGTAATCACAACCAGTTGCAACACATCTGGACTTAGCTATCTGCAGGCTCAAGTAAAGCAAGCAACAGTCATACCTGGGTGAGCAAGCGTGTGGCAATAAATCTCCATCTTTTCCTACACTTGCCACACTCTCCTGCACTTTTCCTACACAAATGCCAAATGTATTACATGGCCCATTGTCATCACACACACACACACACAGCACACTTTCCCCAACCCAAAAGGGCACCACAGGCTAATGCTATCTTGCTTGTGTGCACACTGCCAATTTCAACACCATGCACAGCTGTAATAATTTTTCTCTTTAAAAAAACACGAAAACGACCCTGCCTTATCTAAGAAAAATCAGGGCAGCTAATAGCTGCAGTACATCCCCCCACCCACCCCAGGCTGAAAAGACTTCCACACAGTTATCTCAGCTAGTTGTCTTTCAGCCATAATCTGCCAGCATTATGGAGGGGAGAGGTAAGAGGTAGTTTATCTTTGCAGAGTTACATTAAGCTTTAAACAATGCCCTACACATATCTTTCTGGCTCATCTAACGGTGTGTGCAGTGTTCTTTTTTGTGGGGGGGATTAAAAGAGCGAAGAGTCAGAAAGAAGACCACCTGAAAGATGCAAAAGTGGGAGGAGGGAGAGGGATCAAACCATCAATATAGTCTTTTAAAGTGAAAAATCGCAAAGCACAGCAAATACCCATTTCTGTTAACAACAGATAGTGCTATAGAAGTGCTTACATCCTGTAAAACATTTTTTACTGCAGATATTTCTCCATGGCTTCTATATGTTTCTCTTTAATGGGAGTGTAGGTTCAAAACAATGACACAGACAAACAACTACACCAGCACCTGTGTGGCATCTGATGAGGTGGACTGCATAATGCCATTTTAAATTTGTTGGTCTCCATTGTTTTCACTAGCATCTGTGTTGCAACAATGCCATGGCTACAGGACTCCTCTGGAACACCTGTTTATGGGCTTTTATCCTGATTTGCTGGTACAAAGCTTACATGAGGTTAGACTATGGCCTTCTGTGCACTATACATTTGAAGTACTGGATACTACTTTAAAGTATTGGGAAGTTTTTAATGTTTGATGTTTTATTATGTTTTCATATGTACTGGAAGCTGCCCAGTGGGCAAGGGAATAAATATCATCATCATCATCATCATCATCATCATCATCATTTCCTGGCCTTTGATGCCTGGGGTGTTTGTTTACAGGACCAACTCTATTCTCTATTCCCATGACTATAAAAGATAACGGTAAAGGGACCCCTGACCGTTAGGTCCTGTTGCGGGCGACTCTGGGGTTGTGGCGCTCATCTCGCTATATAGGCCGAGGGAGCCGGCGTTTGTCTGCAGACAGCTTCCAGGTCATGTGGCCAGCATGACTAAGCTGCTTCTGGCGAACCAGAGCAGCGCATGGAAATGCCATTTACCTTCCTGCCAGAGCAGTACCTATTTATCTACTTACACTTTGACGTGCTTTTGAACTGCTAGGTGGGCAGGAGCTGGGACCGAACAACAGGAGCTCACACCGTCACAGGGATTCAAACCACCAACCTTCTGATCGGCAAGCCCTAGGCTCTGTGGTTTAGACCACAGCGCCACCGGCGTCCCCATGCCTATTATTTGTGTTAATTGCTTTTAATACTGAATGTTAAGTTGTTGTAACCACCCATAGACCTGCTGCTGAAGGGCAGGTAATACGGTAAATTCCGTAGCAATGTTTAAAATAATACACCCATGGCTTTCTAGGAACTGTAGTTTATTCAGGGTGCTGAGAGTTGTCAGGAGATCCCTGTTTCCCTCATAGAGTAACAATTCCCAAAGCCGTTGATCAATCAATCCCTCTCCCCAGGGAACTCTGGGAATACAGTTGTACCTCGGGTTAAGAACTTAATTTGTTCCGGAGGTCTGTTCTTAACCTGAAACTGTTCTTAACCTGAGGTACAACTTTAGCTAATGGGGCCTCCTGCTGCCGCCCTGCCGCCAGATCACACTTTCTGTTCTCATCCTGAAGCAAAGTTCTTAACCCAAGGTACTATTTCTGGGTTAGCAGTCTGTAAACTGAAGCGTCTGTAACCCAAGGTACCACTGTATGTATTTGTCCTGAAATGCTTGCAGATGTTTTATACACCTTCACAATAATCCTTCATTGATGCCACACTTTTCAGTGAGACCTGAAGA
Source organism: Lacerta agilis (assembly GCF_009819535.1). Taxonomy (NCBI): domain Eukaryota; kingdom Metazoa; phylum Chordata; class Lepidosauria; order Squamata; family Lacertidae; genus Lacerta; species Lacerta agilis. The sequence continues at coordinate 66,867,285 of NC_046316.1, read as the reverse complement.
TGGACAAACTACCCCAAAAGGAGTGTGATGTGTCCCCTCCCCAACACCCCATTATACCCCTAGCCCTTTGGGGCACCAAGCTTTCCTGACCTATGGGAAGCATTTTTAAAAAGACACCAACCAAGAGCATCTTTGCTGCATTGCTTTTCTCACACTCTTCACTGAGGACTGGTTCACCCCAGCTTGCCTCTCCACCAAAGCAGTTCCAAACATCCTTGGTTGCACGTTCACATGGGAAATACAGTGTGAACTAGGTGATAATGGAAACAAGCACTTCTGTCACAGCCTTGTTCTCTGTGCCTCCAACCATGGGAATTTCCCCTTCCAATTCATGGGAATTTCTGTTAGCCTCTAAACCACAAGTGCTCTTTAAATCCGAACCAGGGACCAGTTCTGTGGAAGGAAGACAATGTAAAAGCACTTTATAGTTGCCTAGCAACTACAGAGAGACTCCCAGCCCTTCCTGGGAAGAATTATAACACACAGGTGATGATGAGGGTGGTTTTTAATATCTATCCTAAAAGGCAGATTCCTGAGCTTTTGTCATGCTGGCTGGAGCTCACAGGAGCATAGGAAGCTACTGAATCAAGATCATTGGTCCATCTAGCTCAGTGTTGTCTAAACTGACTCACTGGGGCTCTCTGGGGTTTCAGACAGGGGGTATTCCCAACCCCACCTGGAAACATTGGAGATTGAATCTGTGGCCTTCTCCACGTTAAGCAGATGCCCTGCCAACTGAGCTATGACATTTCCCCATGGGAAGTCAGAGCCCAACATTTGGAGGGCACTACCTTGGCTACTCCTGCCCTAAAGGAACCCTACACTGAAGCATTGTGGGAAATTAAAAGGGTGGCTAGATCTGGTCCCCTGGTGCTGCTTGAATTCATAAAGCAAAAATTAAGTGGGGCTTAGAGTAGCTGTTAGCAGTGGCTGACACTGGCCTTGCCCGAATCCAGAACTGCTCTCTTGCTCTCTCACTCTCTGACCATTTAATCGAAGTTGGAGCTATATGGGTTTCTTTTAATCCACAGCCCCTATTCTCCAGCTGCATATAACAGTTTCAAGAACCCTCTTCCACTCCGCTTGTAAATGTGACTGAAGGTACATTCCAGGCTGCTTTCAGGAAGGGAAGCCAACTGGCCCATCATTGCTCATTGTCCCATCAACAGTCATTCCAAGCAGAGTGGAGAGTCATTTCTCCACTCTCTGCAGCTCACGGCAACATGATCCACACCCTACTGAGGATAACCAGGGAGCTGTATTTAAAAGTTGGCAGCAGCCTTGCCAGTAAGAACACAGGGGCTCGTTTTTAGTCCAAATATGGTTAAGAACGCAGTGTTTTAGCAAAAGCAATATTTTAGGCAAAATTGGCAGAGGCACTGTCTCTGGGGAGTGGTAGCACCACTTTGCACATTGATAGACCTCTACCAGGGAATATTAATGTTCCATTTTGAAGAAGTATCCCCCCTGCCCCCCGACCCCCACAAAGAAATACATTAGACAAGCCGGAAAGGAATCAGGGCAGCACTACAAAGATAATTCCTTACACACCAAGGGGTGGGCACAGGCTCGAGTCTTTCTTCTCCTCTGCATCAAACCCACAAGGATATACTATATGCAGAAAGCTGAATCCAAATCAGCTTTTTCAGCCCCAAGTTTCGACAGGTGGGAACATTAACAACAAAGCACATAGATTTAAAATACATGGATTACAGTGGAGGCCTGGCTCCACTACCTTCCAAGCTACATAGCATCATTTGGCTAAAACCTGAGGGTCAGAAGGTGGGACTTGTGGATTTCATTAAGGGTCCCTCTACCCTTCCTCCCATAATTCCAACTTTCTAGAATTTACCACCTGAGACTAAGGAGGAGAGGCAGTTCCACCCCCTGGGCTGGTTGTAAGTCAGGAGGTAGGCAAGTGGGGTCCGGACTGAGGGCAGACTGAGGTTGGTGGGCCAGTGCCCATTTGCCTCATCCTAAGCACGCCCTGAATAGGAGTGCTCATCCTAAGGTGGGGGGGGGGAGGTGGACTCAGGACATCCTGTGACAATGCCCCTTGCTTGTCTGGCTGGAGAGAGGTGTGCCTTTGTGTCTGTGGAAACCTCTGGCCTTTGCATGGGTGGAATGTGCCCTGCTGTATAAAAGCAAGGGTTGCCTCTATTGCTCCACCCACTTTTGTCTCTGGCTCTGCCCACCACAGGGATGCAACCCATTCACCCTGAAAGTTGCCTGTAAGAGAATGGAACCCTCCAGCTGAGAAAGGGTTCTCCCCTTCTTTTAAGGGCTAGGGATTCACGGCAACATTTTGTTGCAGATTCTCACTTGTAGATTTTAATGCTGAAGGGGTTTCTCCAGGACTCTGCTCTTGTTCTGCTTTTCAATGATATCTGATTTTCCCTCTCTCAATTATTTGTTCTTTTATTGTCGCTTTCACAAAGGGTTTGCCATTTTTAATTAGCAGAAAGCTTTCCCTGAACAAAGTGAGAGAGAAATTTACGATGATAGCAGTCAACGCTTTTCCTCCTGACAAGGACTTATAACTCCCACACAATAGAAAATACATTTCCCCCACCTTAAGATAAAGATTTCAATGTTTCGACACTAAAAATGGCATCATTTCTTTTTATTTCTCTCTCCACAGGAACATTAGCATGTCACCATGCAAGTTCCAATTTAACGGGCTACAGCCAGAGATTATTCAGAAGGAGCTCAAGAAAGATAAGTGGTAAATCACAGTAGAGGCTGTCGCGGGCCCTTCGCCCTGTACAGCCCACCCCCGGACGTTTTACGGTCTATGAGTGCTGCACCAACGACAAACAGTCCCCAGCCGCAGCCCTTCAGACTACTGGCTGGATCCTGCTTACTTCATTCACCACAGACGAGGATATTGTGAACTAAAAAGATGTTTATTGCGTACAAAGCTTGTGGTTGCTGATAAATAAAAGGTTGTTCAATAAGCTTATAACAGTTGTCCTATACCGGCCTAATACCTCTAAACGTTACCGGCCTAATACCTCTAATAGTTAACTAAATAGCAATAACAATGCGTTTCACAATCTCTTTATCCTCTCTGCTAACATCCACCTAAGACTCTAAACTCCCAGCTCTATCTCTTGACTCACACTTCAACTCCCCGCACTTAACTAACTCCTCCTGCCCATACTTCAACTGCCTTACTGCCCACTGGGAGGGGTGTTTTATACCCAGGCTAAGCCCGCCCCTAAGGGTTCTAACTGTCAGAACACTTAACCCCTACCTGGCATGGGGCTAGTTCTCCACAGAGGCCAAGCTGATTTTTTATTTTTATTTTTGCTTTTTATAGAAATTGGGAGAAGGGGAGGTTCAACCTCTGCTTGCAAATGTATTCCTACTTTAAATTTACTGGGGTTTTCATTCTGAAGAATAAATTGGGCTCCAGATTGTTTTCATTCTTTTGTTTCACTCTTCTCATTTCAGGGTCACTCTCAGGTTTCTATCAAAGGAATGGAGGTTTTCCCATCTCCTCTTCTCTCGGCAGCCCCCTGTGTCACCCCAAATTTGTATGTGAGGGGTTGGAGACTCTGTAGGCAAAAACTGGCAGCTGGCAAAAAAAAACCTGATAGCTGGCAAAAAAACTACCCTCCTTGCATGAGTGGAAGGTATGGTGGTCATGTGTCCTCTAGGTGCAGGAATCCTCAGTTTCATTCGCTTTAAAGTTTAACTATAAAGAGCCAAAAGAGGGGGGAAGTAGGGACCTGAAAGTTGCCCATCAACAGTTTGAACCTGGGCAACAGATTGAGCAGGCACATGGCTCACCTGGTCACAGTCTTCCTTACTATGACAAGATGTATTGCATTTCTATTTACATTGTAGTAACTATTTCTGAAATATTTGCAGCTTTTCGTGTAAATTGGCATGTGCATATTTTAGGCAGTTCTTTGTCCTCTTTTGTCCTATTTGTTTATGGTGAATTTCTTCTCTCTCTTTTTTGCTCAGAGATACTTGGCGATCCTAGTGGAAGACTGACTCAAGACCTAAGCCTTGGAGAATATCACTACAGGTATATCCTTGAGAATGTCACGGCTTACGATCTGGATAATCTGAAGGAATCCCTGCTTCTTCAGTATCAAAACCTTTATTGACATCATTTACAAACATTCAAAATAAATAGGCCAGTACGATCTCATCGCCATATCATCAGTACAGTCACTTGCCAAAGGGAAGAGGAGGCCAGCAAACCCTGCTTCTTCATCAAAGCTCCTATTTAGGTAGTCTATGGAGGCTCTCCTTAGGACTCTCCTCCCTCTGATTTAAGGCAGGCGGTGATTGTGTAAAAGGACCTTCTTCGTGGTGGCATCCTGCTTCTCACCCAAAGTTTGCCAGTTGAAAGCCATAAACCGCTCCCCCCCCCACCCGACTTCCCTAGATTTTGTAAAAAGCTTCAAGCAAAAGGGGTGTCAAAGTGATTTGCAGGGACACTGGAATACAATAAAGTCAACTAAAATGAAGCAAATATACTAAAAATGTTAATCAGTACAAAACACTCAGCATTACATGCTGATTAGAGGTCAGTTTTAATTTTTGGATTGCATTGTATAAGGTTTCATCTTTTATTGCGTCAGCTACACTGAAAATACATGTATATGGGGGGATGAGGTCTAACTCAAAGATGACAAACACCCATCACAAACAAATATTTCTGCCCCTTTCCAGACCCGAATGGTTTGGGGTAGCAGCAGCAGCAGCAGCAGCAGCAAAAAAGGCAGAGATTAAAGTAGACACAACACAGATGTGGGCAGAAAGGTTTAAATCTGTCCAGCCTTTCATCCTGATTGTGATGCACTTTGCCCTCTCCCTGGTCATCAGTTCCAAAATTTGATGAGCAGGGAGGAAGTAAAACAAAAACCAAACCAAACCAAACCACTCCTCAGCTAATCTGTATGAATGAATTGAGGAAGAGTTGTGTGTGCATGTCTCTGTTGGCTACACCCACCACTGACATGTGACGTTCCTTGGAGGTCTGGCCAAGGGTGAATGCAGAACATGAGCCCAAAAAGTCCACACCCACTCCCCAATTTAAATATGCAAGGCTGAGGAAGTGGAACTACATAGCAATCAGTGGTTGCAAGTACTACCGATTGGATTGTCATCATCCATCTAAGCTGCATTGTGAGGAGGGAGGGAAACCACACAATGATTCCTTCACAATGATGTATTCCAGTACTAGATATTTAGTCTATGTCTCTGGCAGATTGGGGTTGTTTAATTCATTTTGCAACACGCTTCTGTTTATGTACCTTCTGTTTCTTGCTGGATCCGTTGCGTTAAGGGCTGTTGAGCAATGTAAACTTGTAGCATTCTTCTGGAAAATGAGCCTCAGCAAATGGTACTTTGTGTGCATGCTTCCTCCCCCCACTGTCTGCACAAGTACATGTTCTGACAATGATCTATGGCAGATCCCCAAAATCAGACACCTCTGACTTCTTTTAGGCAGTAGTGTAACACAGACTTACCTAGGAGCAGGGGCACCGATTTGCCCCCCATACACACACACAATTGAGGGGGCCCACCTTCATGTGACCCTTCCTGCCCCCTGCCCAGTGCCAGCACTCTTCTGGTGGGGGCGGGGCAGAGGGGAAAAAATTGCTCTCCATGCCTCCCCCCCCCCGGCTGGGGCGTCTGCATTTGCTTGGGGTGGCAGGCCCCTCAATATGGGGAGGGCTCAGCCCCCTGCCCAAAAATATTGAGGGGGTTAGAGCCCCTTCAGCCCCCTACAGTTGGCACCCCTACCTAGGAGTAGGTCCTATTGAACTGAATGGGTATTATTTCTCTCAACAGACATATATAGGATTGTAGTCCAACACTGGTATGAAAGGACAGCAGATAGTTGCATTTCAAACTTTTGTGGGCAGTGAATTAGGTTCAGGCTATGGGATTTCTGCACAGACACCAACCAGTGTGGTGTAGTGAATCTGAAGTGTGGTGTAGTGAATCTGAAGTGTAGTGTAGTGAATCTGAAGAACTGTGCATGCACACGGAAGCTCATACCAAGAACAAACTCAGTTGGTCTCTAAGGTGCTACTGGAAAAAAATTTTTATTGTGGTGTAGTGGTTAGAGTGCTGGACGAAGACTTTGGTGGCCAGGGTAGAAATCCTCACTAGGCCATAAAGCTCACTTGGTGACCTTGGGCCAATCAAAGTCTCCCAGCCTAACGTACATCACAGGCGAAACAAAATAAAAAATAAAAAAATTCCTTCCAGTTGCACCTTAGAGACCAACAAAGTATGTTATTGGTATGAGCTTTCGTGTGCATGGACACTTCTTCAGATACCATGCACATGAAAGCTCATACCAATAACAAACTTAGTTGGTCTCTAAGGTGCTACTGGAAGGATTTTTGTTTTTTTTGTTTTTTTTGTTTGTTTCAACTATGGCAGACCAACCCGGCTACCTACCTGTAACTAGTACATCACAGGGTTGTTGTGAGGATAAAAAATGGAGAGTAGGAGAATCATGTAAACTACCCTGAGCAGCTAAGATGAAATGAAATGGAATCATAAACAAAATAAATAAATGTTCTATGGGTCATTAGTACATTAGAATATCAATATATTTGATTTCCAAAACAGTAAGACAATATTAGCTTCTTATTTAGAATGAACATTAAAGCTTAATTTTCATCCTCATCGACTCCTGTGTAGCTCCAGAGCACCAACATACATCTAATCACTAGCATGGGGGAAGAAATCTGGCAAGAAATGTAATGTAGCTCTCCTTCAAAATTCAGACTTCTCCAGACTTCCTGGGGCCGTTCTCCTGTACAAAATGCAAGCACTAGGATAAAATGTGCATAAAAATGCATATACTAGCAAGCATAACATACAAAATGTGTTGCATTAGGGGAAATTGTTTTGCAAAAAAAATGTTTGTATTAGAGAAAATTGAATACAAATATGTGTATTAGGCAAAGTTCCCACTAAAATGCTGGTGAATTTGCATGAAATTAAAAACAAATAAATCGCACACTGATGTGGAAATGTGGCAAACCGGACTTAAGATTTGAAAAGAAGTGGAACTGAGAGAAACCAAAATTGATAGATTCATCCATCCCAAGTAATCACATCAAAGGAAGCTGTTATACATTTTTCACACTGTAAAGTTATCTTCAGTCTTTCTACTGAAGGGACATCCTCATATATTCACTGTACTGTACATTGTTTTGCTTGTGGATCATTATCTGTTTTGTAAATCTCACAACCACTTGCCCTTTTTCACTGTGCAACCATAGTCCAAAACCAGCATAGCTGAGGATTCCACCAGGGCAAGTAGATTTAGTAGCAATATTACCAGCATTCGGTGGAAGAAAGTGAGGAAAAAGATTACACTATCATCAGTTTAAAGACTAAGTCTTTAGGGTGCCTTGTGTCAGTAGCACATGGAACTAAGAACAGTTTATACGGAGACAAAAATCCAGTTGCAGTTAATATTGTCCTCTAAACCATGTTCATGGAAAGTACTGAAAGCGTTGACACTCTGCAAAGTGCCCTATAAAGCTCCACAGCTACTCTCACTGCAGTTCAGCCTTTTGAGGTAGTTTTATGGGCATCCCAAGCAGAGATGTAAAGAATCTAGGTCACCGGAGCAGGGCAGGAACAGAGGAAACAGATAAATAAGGTATAAAAATTATGTTTATTGGAACTAAACTTCAAGCCAAATTCCTACATTTTGTGACAGTTTTTTTCAGCACACCACCTTTGATTAAGAAACAAAACCCAACCAAGTTTGGTTAAAAGGATTCATATTTCCCAACAGAGTTATGGGAGAATAAAAATATCCAGTGAGTTATTCCAGCATCAAAGCTAAGTTCCTCATACTCAAGCAGTCTTAAGAAGAATGTCAGACAACGGTTATCTTTATTTTCTCCATGAAAAAAGTTTCTATTCCTTTCTTCTTCTTTGTTAGAATCAGTTTCCAAAATGTACACAGCAATCCAAACCACATTTAATTGCAGGTAATGGCCTTGATAACCAGTTTGTAGAATTAGTGATGTTTGCACAGAGCAACTGCTCATGCAGACTGCTCAATTTATTTTCTTAGTAGGGAAAGCTCCAAGCCAGGTATGCTACGCACCTGAGAAACCCCCCATAAGTGACTCACAATATGCAACAGCTACAGGCCAGTTCTACCATCAAGCTGTAGCAGAGTAACACTGATGCAGGGTGCCAATGGCAAGGAAACCAGTACATTCACATTGGGAGGAGACTATTCATACAGTTGCTGTTACATATTGTGCAATTGAAGCAATCCTTTCTTAGGTTTCTGAAATAATACAAATCACAGCAACTAAAGGCAATGTCACAGACCTTCCAAGTGTCCCTATTTTCCAGGGGCAGTCCCAGATTTACAGAAGCCATCCTGGTTTCTGATTTCATACCAAGAATGCCCCGCGTTTCCTTAGGACATTCCTATTTTCATTGGAGAAATGTTGCAGGTATGGAATTATGGTTTTTTAGTTGAGTTATGTACCCCATCCTGATATCTAGGGCAGGTTATACATGTTTTAATGAATAAAATAAAAGAGGTGCAGCCTCAGAGTACCCATGACTCCTCTAAAATGCAGCTGGTGGGAACCTTGATTGGGTTTGTTGTGATTTGGTATGCAGGCTTCCTGTTAATATAATTTCCAGCAAGAGGCCATTTTATTAGGTTTCTTCTCTATGAAGTGCAAATAAGCTATGGCTCAGCTGTTCGTTGTTCCTGGGGATTGACTCTTCATTCACAGTAAGCCATGTTTTATGGCTCACCATACTGTCCAAACATGGCTAAGTTGAGAGCACTTTCTCCTCTCGTTCTATAAAATGGCTGAAGATTCTCTCTCTCTCTCTCTCTCTCTCTCTCTGTGTGTGTGTGTGTGTGTGTGTGTGTGTGTGTGTGTGTGTGGACTTTATACACCGACAAATGCAATGTCACAGGATACAGTGGCAATTGTTTAGTCAGCATGTTGCCATCATATTGGAATAGTACAGCTGGAGAAAAAGTCAAAACTGTCCTTGCTGAGAGGATAGGACAGGGGTAGCCAACATGGTCCCTTCAGGTGTTTTTGGAGCATAACTCCCATCATTTCCACTCAGAAAGGATGATGGCAGTTGCCAGCACGATGTTCACCTCAGCATGGTGTGTGTTACACACACATGAAACAAATACCTCTCCAGAAAAGTAGCTTTCACTCTTTTAATTGATGGACCCTTGTGATTCCTATTTAAAAGCACCACTCACAACTACATTTATAACTTGTCTCAAGGCCAATTAGAGGCTTCCTCAGAAATCCTTGCTCAGCTGCCAAACAGGCAACTAGGAAATCCCATGTTGCAAAGGAAGAGCTCTGCACAAAGGAGGTTTGTGGCAGAGGCAGCTTTTGAAGTCTGGTCCCCAACCTTCATGATTGGCTGGTTGTCCCCCATGTGCCTACCCCCCATTCCTCCCCGGGGTCAAACTACCCGTCTTCTTCGTGTGGAAGTTGGGGTGCTGCAGATTCTCCCCACTTTGGGGTGGCAGCAGCAATGTTGCAGCAACTAGCTGAAGCCCACTTGTCAGAGTAAAAGTGTACACAGAAAGGGTAGGAAAATATTATTATTATTATTATTATTATTATTATTATTATTATTATTAAAAATCTAACTGATATCTTCTGGATGACTCACTGGGAAGAATCCATCAAGATTTTAGACAGGAGGGTGACAGGTTCCTACAGTCATGATGGGAGGAAAGGGCACCTGTTGATTAATACACTAGATTAAAGGTACACTGAATAAAAGGTATTCAGGAATGAATAAGATTGTTGTTATTCTCACTGAAAAATATTCTGGAGGGGGATTGTTGTTAAGGTGTCACTATTCAAATAGATTCTTGTTCACATGCAGAATTTGTGCTGCAGTGAACATAAGCCCTGCTCCACCACCTTGTGGAAAGAACTCAAAACAACAGCCTAGACTGATGAATTGACACTATCATTTTCACAGCAAAATAGTGGCATGATTCTAAAAGAAACTGGATATCTATTAGCACAAGCCCCAGCAACCTATAAAAGAAAGATGATTCTAGCAAACAGAAAAAGACACAACCCTAGATCAACACTACGTCAACTTTAAATCTTACCTTAGTAATTATAGTTCACAGCCTAGTGATGTACCGGTAACTAGCAGGACTGCTACATGAGAATCACAGAACTGTAGAGTTGGAAGGGACCCCGTGGGTTATCTAGTCCAACCACATTCAATGCAGGAATCACAGGCATGATCCAGGCATGTCTGCAGCTGACTGGCCACCACTATCTTGGTCACCATGCCCTGTGCAAGCAACAGGGAAGGGAAGATCTCCCAGGGTGGGAGGGCAGGAAAAGAAAGGGAGGCTCCCAGGTGAGAGCTGGCAGGGTTCACCTTTCTCTGTGTGGGACAAGTTAAGATTTAACACTGAAAGAGGACTTTGAATTCTTCTTCTTTTTTCTTTCTTTGTTTTTCGTTTAGATTAGTTTGTTTTTTATTGTAATTCGTTACAATACAATCTTACTAGTTAAAAAAACCAACTCTATGTCCAGAAAAAGGATGTTATTCACACTTATGCTGTGTCGGGGTTTGGGTGCTGGAGCTCCTCGTGCACGGCCTTGGGCTGGTTATGCACGAGGTACCAGTTGCGGGGAAAGCGGCCAGCGTTCCGCGTGCTTTTGGGCACGGTCGCCGGCCAAGCCTCACAGTCTGAAGGATGATGAGTAAGCCAATTGAAGACTCTGGTGGTGTGTGAGTTCCTAGTTGCCTTCTTAAATGAAAAGTTGCCTCGTGAAATAAAATATATACCCTGACTCTGAATAGGCGGACCAAATTAAAGAAATTAAAATTTTTACTTTACTTCCCCCTTTAACCCCAAAGGAAGACAGACACCGGTTGTATCTTTAGTGGCTTCGGCAGAACCCGCGTAGGCTCGTCCCCTAAGCTAAGTTCTCCTAAGCTTAAAGACCCTGCGCGCCCAATCTTCCGCGAGGCTAACTAAATAAACTAAAACCGAAATATCTTCCGCGGGCCTAACCCTAGGCTAACCTAAAAGAACCTATCTAAAACTAAAACCGAATAATCTTCCGCGATCTAACTCTAACTAAAGAAAAACCCATCCAACCCGTCCAGCCCGCTCCTAATCCCTTAAACTAAACTTGACTTCAACTAAAACCCAACTAAAAGAACATAAGAAGAACGTGCGATCTCTCTCTCGCCTAAGCGGGGTGCCTCTGCCTTTTATTAGGGAACAAACGTGACATCATCATTAATGCTTTAACCAATAAAATCACCGTTGCTGCCCTCCAAAAAGGCGGGAAGCAAGTTTAACGCTCATTAACAACTTTGAACATGACCGGAACTATAAAATAAAGGCGGATTAATCTCGTAAGTGAACCACACTATTCATTCATGCTTTCACTTCGCTTTCACGCGCAGTTATACCAAAAGTAGACCTCGAAAAACTCATAAAATAACCAAATAAATATGAATCCATGGCGGATCCGTGAAACGTATTCCGACATAGCTGTAGTTATCAAATACCTCAGGGTCCAGGAAGGACCTTGTCAAGAATGGCCACATCACTGCCTCTTTCAAGGCAATGGGCATCATTAAACACTCCCTGGACCCTCCCAGTCAGTCCTTGCCTGCTAGATATTATCCAAGATGGGCCAACAGACCATGTCATTTGCCTCACCCCTGCAACTGTCTCTGCCCATATCCTCAGGCCACCGTAACAGAAATTGATCTCATAAGTGTTGGCCAGATGGTGCTCTACTGACCTCCACAGGCCCTGCAACCATTGTGGCAGCAGGTCTGGAGCAGATGTGAGGGACTTTGCTCTCAGAATGTGCGCTTCTTTTGATTCAAAAATCTTTGGAGTAACAGGTTTTAGTAAGTGGATTACTGCTCAGCATCTAAAATATTGCAATGACATCCAGAGACATATCTGTCGCAATGTTTGCACATAGTTTTGTGGAGTGGATTGTGATTTCTGCTTTTCCTATGGAGGAATGCATTCTAAAGGGGTGTTGGCTTATGCAGGCCCCCTCCCTTTTTCTCATAGTTAGTACAATCTCTCCCCCCCTCCCCGCTCCCCCCCTATCCTAGAGAGCACAGTGCAAATCTCTAGGGCCCCAGCATTGACTTTTTCTAATGGCAGACTTCCCACCCAATCCTTTTCTTTATGAGTAAACGATGTGCAAGATTCCTCTTTCCCTGGAGAGAAGCCCAAAGGCCTGTCCAGAGAGACAAGCAAGCATGCTCAGACAGAGCAGATATGTGTAACTGTGACCCGTATTATGTAGCACCCATGCAAATTAATCATTTTCCAGACTGCGCTTCACATTTGATCCAAGGAAAGAGATCTAGCAATGGTTTTCTCCAAGGAGAAAAAATGTTCCCAGTCGCTGACCAAATCTCTCTAGTGACGTATGAAGGCCATGCAGAGTCTCACGTGGAAATTTACAGCAAGCAGAATGCAATTTGTTTCCAAGCAATCTTTTAAGTATTCCTGACATTAGGTTGTCAGTTCCACTAACCCTATTTTAATGGGAGGAAAATGAGGTTCTTTGTGCCAGCACTCAATGCAACTTGGCATTCATACTTTACAACACTGAGGGAACCAAGCTATATTTCCACTTTTTGCATGTTTGCTTTATGAGTCTCTTGATGACAATCTAAATCCCAAATGTTCTTTCACAAACCATTAATCTCCCTGATAGAGCTCAAGGAAATAATGTGTAACTTTCCACAGTGGAAAAAGAAAGGGTGGAATATGAGGTTTTTGCCTGCAGCTCCAGTGATATCAAGTAGATATGTTCACTGCATGCAAGTATAATTGCCTCAGCACTGTGGTAGATAGGTCCTGATTCTGACTCCACAGAACTCAAAGCATTTGAATACTGTGGTAACAAAGTCAGGGCATTAAAGGAAAGACTTGCGAGAACCAAAAATAAAGTTCTCAGTTCCAGATGTTCCCTGATAACTGTAGAGTAAGAGTTGGCACGCACAAAATGGCTGCCACTTTAATAGCTTCTAGCTATGATGACTGTGATCTGCCTCCATGGTTGGAGACAGTAGTATTTCTGAGTACCAGTTGCTTGAAGCCACAGGAGTCAAGAGTGCTGTTGTGCTTGAGTCCTACTTGTGGGTTTCCTACAGGTGTTTAGTTGGCCACTGGGAGAACAGGATGCTGGACTAACTGGACCACTGGCCTGATCCAGCAGGCTTTTCTCATGTTCTTATATTCTATTTTGTGTGCACTTGCTTCTCAATCTCTGATTGGTTCTGCTTTGAACAACATCCATTGGTAGTCAATTATCTAACAGTTGCACACAGCTGGAAGCAGAAGCAACTGATGCTGATAAATATGCGAGTAACAAATTTTTTAATTATTGGTAACGGACAAACAATGGTGAATAAATTGAGCAAGGGAGAAGGAATGGCTCAGAACTATACTGTTCTAAATACTTAGGCACAAGTAAAGCCTGAACTTTAAAAATATATGGCATCATGGCAGTCTCTCAGATTTGGGGTTCCTCAAGCAAATAACACAAAGTTGAATGTCTAGTACAGAGATCTGGGTCATGTCCATTCCATAGCCTACAATTATCTAGTTGTTTTTGGTGCCTGTAATTCAACAAATTATCTATGTACTAGCCAAACATTTTACAGCAATAACAACAACAATGTTTTCCTTCTTTCCCAGCCTCCAAAATACATTATTAAATTAGTTTATAGTTCTCTGTGCCTGAGTGGGCGGGGGATTCAGGCATGAGGGAAATCCTGTGGGGAACTTACTGTGAGAAAGCAGCATTTGGAGTATGAGCTTCACGTTCTTCTAATCACCACGAAGCCGGTGGCCATGAGCATAACTGGTAGGACTGAGAACCGATGAGTAAGTGAGCCTGTTTTCTGCGAAGTTTTTGAGCCTACTTTCTCATTATGATAAACCTGCTTCAGAAATCTCACTGCAATCGTATAACCCATTACCATAAGGCAGAGCAGTGGTGTCTATGGCAGATTTCACAATGTCACAGAAAAAAATCTTTAAAAAGTGGATGTGATGTTGGCAAAAGGAATTATTATTATTATTATTATTATTATTATTATTATTATTATTATACCCTGCCCAACAAAATATTAAAAACACTACAAAACATTAAAACCTTCCCTAAACAGGACTGCCTTCAGATGTCTTCTAAATGTGAGATAACTGTTTATTTCCTTGACATCTGATGGGAGGACGTTCCACAGGGTGGGCGCCACTACCGAGAGGGCCCTCTGGCTAGGTTCCCTGTAACCTCACTTCTTGCAGTGAGGGAACTGCCCGGAGCTGAAGAAGAGGGGAAAGAGGACTTTTGTTGTGCAAGCAGAAGTTTGTACTGCAAGTGGGATGGCAACATTGGATGCAACTCATAGTCTTGTTCCTACATTGCTCCTGCTTTTTTATGCACAGTTTGAGTGAGTCTGAATAATCATTTACCAAGTGGGAACTTAACATGGTGTGCTCAGAATGACTGGTAGCTCACTGTCTGTATTTTCTTTACACATAGTAAGATCATCTTACCACTTGTCTGCTTTTCTACATTCCTGTCCTGCTGCAGAAGTGATGTGGTAAGAGTCTGTTGTTCTGCCAAATAATGAGCATATATAAAGAGCTTACCGATTGGTTACAGGCACTGAGTGGTGATAAATGGTCATCTGTAAGCTTCCTAGTCTGTTTGGAGTAGGAAAAACTCTGCTCCAAAATGGCACCTATTTTTGTATCCAGGCTATGTTACTAAGCTCATCCTCTGCTGTTGTAAATGTGAAACAAATATAGGCCATGCAGAAGCGTTGCTTGGTAAAACTGTACGTTCCACTGTAATTGTAGGAGGCGGAATTATATGAACGTGATGAACACATGAACAAATAGTGGTAGCCAACTAAGTTTTACTTAGAGTAGATGCATTGAAATTCATTGACCTAACTTAGTCATGTTCTTTAATTTCAGTGGGTGTACTCTGAATAAAACTTAGCTGAAAACCACCCAAAAACATAGGAAATATACATGCAGTGTTGGAAGGGGCCCCAAGGTTTACCTAGTCCAACCTCCTGCAATATTCTGAAACAATCTCTAAGGATTATTCCTGCACTGCAGGGGGTTGGACTAGATGACCCTTGGACTCCCTTCCAACTCTACAATTCTAGAATTCCTCACCCCCAGAAACAAAGGGCTTTTGCTGTAGACAGCCCCACGAACCCACAAGGAAAATTTCCCTCTGCTGAATATTCACGTTGACTTTCTGAAATATTTTCAGCAACTACGAGTTGCTAAAAGCTATAAAATTGCCTGCTTTCAACTATGAAGCCTGCCCCCCATGCTTTAAAACTAAAACATCTGTGCTCGTGATTTAAAGGGGGTGAAGGGTTCTGTGTCTCAGAGTAATTTTTTTTTTGAAATCCATGAAATTAAGTTGGTAATGACTCCATTAAGTTCATTGATTTCAATGGGCCTCCTCTATGACCTGGTTGGATCCAACCTCAACTATTTAAATTTCCCATGCTTCAGAGCAGAAATGTAATTCAATGGTGGTGGTTGTTTTTCCCTCAGCAATGACAGATACCAGTTTCCTATGAGGTCTCATATGGTTTGATAATTCGTTCTACGACTAACAATTGCTCAAGGACACGATTCCATGCAAGCCCAGAGCACTTGACCTGACCTGATTTGACAGGCCCTTAAAGCTAATGGTGGTGGTGGTGGTGGTGGTGGTTTAGGAGATCCAGTCATGCATCATTTCATGTGAACCACATTTACTTACTTACTTACTTACTTAGTAACAAACACTCCATAAAAATGAACACAAATGAAAGAAAAAACAGAACAAAGAGGTACAAGTCATTGCTTAGAGGTTCGCACAGCAAAGTCGATCAAGGATCTTAAGTTCTGTATCCATATTTGCTTTTTTCCCCATCCCAGGTTTGCCCCGCAGTTAATGTCCGTAGTGCCCAGATAGGCAGTTAATTTTAAAGACTGGTGACCAATGCTATCAATCATTTGGTCTCTCTTCCATAGTTTAAAAGACGATTTTAGAAAGGTGTTTATAGACCCTTTCCCATTTGAGTAGGTTATGGTGCCGTGCCATACACAAGGTAAAAGTCTAAATTACCCACACCCTTGGCTGAGCAAATCTTGTGTGTCAGTTTTTCAGCAATGTTTCTTGGCCATAATTCCTGATGTCAGTGAGCCAGGGTTAAGGAGCCGACTGTCTCCCCATTTTTCACTATAGCTGCTAGTGTCATAATGCCTATTATGTCTTTGGATTTACCTGTCTCATTCTTTTTGGTCCATATTTGTTAATAAAGCCAAGATTTCTGAAGACTATAGTGGGTGTTTTGTTATTACTTCTTTTCCCAAAACTTGTCACTGGCTCACACAATTCCACCACTTGTGTATACATGTCCCTCCTTGATTACACCATCTCCAGTACATTAGATTATTTGTGCAAGTCTTACCAAGTCTACATACAACCTGTTCAGTATTGTCAGGGAAATTTCCCTCAATTTAATCAAGATTGCTTTCCCCAGATTTTGTTCCGTATGTGCTAGCTGACCTCATCTAACTTCTTCCCATGTTCTTCATAAACCTTTCAATGCTAAAGTTGCCCTTGAATTCTACCACTTCAGACTGTAGATGTGGGGAGGGGGGTGCCATTACCATATGTTCCTCCATATCCTATCAAAAAAAAAAATCCCTTCTGTGTGGAAAAGTACAATGTGTGACCGGAAAGTTCAGTGAATGGTCACAGAAATCGGACAGTGAGAAATATTCAAACATACATACCTTAAAGGCCTTCAAAGTAGGCCCCCTCTGATACAATGCACCATGGACAATGCTCATGGAACTGCTGGGAACTTCTGGAGAAGTCCTCTTTTCGTACTGCTTTCAGTTCCCCCATCACAGCAGCTTGGACATGTGAAAAGTTGGGAAATCTGTGCCCTTTCAGGGCAGATTTCAGTTTTGGAAAAAAAGAGAGAAGTCCTGTGGGGCCAGATCGGGAGAATTTGGAGGGTGGGACAACTCAGTAACCTCAGTAACGATTTCACGCAGAATATGCAATTCTTCCACCATCATTTGGACAGACAAATGTCGATCCCGCAACAATAACTCACGAACTCTGTCAACATTTGCCGCCGTTCTGCTCGTCGACAGTCTGCCAGACCGAGGGTCATCTTTGATGGTTTGCCCCCCTTCAAGGGAATGCTTAAACCACTCATACACTGTCTTTTGAGTTACAGCTTCATCTCCGTACACAATTGTTAGCATTTCGTGGGTTTCCGTTGCCGATTGTATGTTCAAATATTTCTCGCTGTCCCATTTCTGTGACCATTCACCAAACTTTCTGGTCACACCTTGTAGATGACTGTCAGAAGGCTTTGTAGCCTGGCCTTCTCATTTTCTATATACAGGAATATTTTTCTCATGGAGGGGCATTCCACCACAGAAGTCCTTTCCTATAGTCTGAAGTGTCTGTCCCCGGAGACCTAAACTTATCGCTTCATTGAAATCTAGGCCTATGCTGGGCTCATGTTGTTTTGCCATCCCTTTCACTGAGTACCACAACTGCCTTCATTCTGCCGGGGACAGGAGGGGGGACAGGAGGGTGTTCAGGTCAACAGTCATCCAGGAAACCACTTCGTTTTCCATGTCATTGCCAATTACGGGTAACTAGTCAAGTTAAGCAAGAGGTTTTTTTAATGTTTACTCTGGCCAGATATGAACATGCATTGCATTTGTGCCAAGGCCTATTTCTCCCAAGCAAATGAGACATATTTTATGGAAGTCAAGCATATTTTGCATTCCCCCTGTCCCCCCCCCCAGCCCACCCTATGTCAGGCCCTATGTTAGGTCTTGGAGGGGATTTTATTGTGGACCTGTCAGCTAATTCATATATACTATATAGTTTTTGGCTTACGTCCCTTGTTAAAAATATTTCAAGAATTGCTGGATCAGGTTATGCTGAACTTCAGTGTTTGTTTTCATTTCGTATTATTTCCAATGTTGCTAAAGGTCACCAGCTTAATTTCATAACAACCCAAAATCAAAGTGAATGGAAATGTTTGAAGACTCCATGCACAGTCGGGAGTCAGAAGAGCAGACGTTAGAGAAACGTCCATTTTCAGATGGTACATTTTGGTCATCTGAGTCTCAAAAGCCATTGTTTTGCCATGGAAGGGGCAGATACTTTCCCCTACACAGCCCTGACATCTTCCAGTGAATCACAGTACAAGCAAAGCTGTGTGCTCCTTGTAGTAGGGTTGAGGAAGAAAATCAGTTTGGAATGCATGTTAATGGGGAAATTTGCAAAATTTGCATTTCCTGAAACAACATACAAACTAAAACAGCTATCCCTCAACATTCACTGACCTCTGAATTTTGCAATGTAATTTTCTGACCAAAGAAACCTACACAAAAAGGCATATGTTTTAAAAAGACTGTAAAAAATGCATACATTAATGAGTGTTTTTGTGCATGAATCCTGCCTTGTGGGTTTCCCCACAGACATCTGGCTGACCCCTGTGAGAACAGGACGCTTGGCTAGATGAGCCATTGGTCTGGTCTGTAAGGTAATTGGTGAAGCCCCTGCTCTCTGCCTTGCCTGCCCTACATTTCCAGGCTTTTACTGCCATCATTTACAATCCTGCACCCTTGGAGCCCTTTCAAAAAGGATAAAATCCTACAGTTTAGCCATTTGAAACAGGGAGCGCAAGACAGATAGTAACTAACAGTGCTGTTGCAACCATGTCAACACAGAAGTAAGTTCTACTGAGCTTGCTTTCTTTTCCTCTGCCCTCCCAACCTTTTTTCCTTTTGTGCCATGGCTGTTAAATTGCAATTCTCCTATTACTGATCTGGGAGAATATTAAAAATGTCTTATTTCATTTATCATTTATTTATTTATTTATTTATTTATTTATTTATTTAACCAATGGAGCTGGTTACTGGGATTCTGATCTGCATCAGCTGCTTGCAGCTACTTTATTACATTTCCAGCAACGGGGGTCCCTTTCCCCATTACTTTTCTCATTTTCTTATATTCATTACTTATTGTGCTAAAGAGCACATCTCTGTTCTTTTGTCCTGCAGAAACCAAGAAAGCGTGCATGCAGGCTTCTTTCTAATCCCTTGGTATCCAATTAAATCACTTTAAACCCATTATGCTACCAGCATATATATGCGAGGTGTTTTGCAATTATGCCGTCTCTAACTGGCTTCCTACGGACCTGTCTGGGCCACACTCGGAAGCCTTCCTCACTTCCTGCCATCCCCTGCAGCCTGCTACTCAGAGTCCAGTGACTCAAGTTGGCCTTCAAAGGAGTACCAAGACAGCCCAACAGACCTTTAGCTAAGGCTAGCCCAGTCACATTTCCTCCACTTAGAATCATAGAATCATAGAGTTGGAAGAGACCACAAGGGCCATCCAGTCCAACCCCATGCCAAGCAGGAAACACCAACAAAGCATTCCTGACAGATGGCTGTCAAGCCTCCGCTTAAAGACCTCCAAAGAAGGAGACTCCACCACACTCCTTGGCAGCAAATTCCACTGTCCAACAGCTCTTACTGTCAGGAAGTTCTTCCTAATGTTTAGGTGGAATCTTCTTTCTTGTAGTTTGAATCCACTGCCCCGTGTCCGCTTCTCTGGAGCAGCAGAAAACAACCTTTCTCCCTCCTCTACATGACATCCTTTTATATATTTGAACATGGCTATCATATCACCCCTTAACCTTCTCTTCTTACATCATCAGAAGTAGGATGGCCCCCAAAAAAGAAAATATGCATCACCCATATAGAGGACAAGGTCTGCTGCCCAAGTGCTAACTGTTGGTAGGCAGCTTCCAGGCTCAACCAGTGCTATGTCCTAAGATGGCAATATTTATGCTCTTACTGCTTGAATGTCATCGCTGGAAAACTGTAAGGTAATCTTTCATATCAGACAGCGTTAATCCCAGGAGAAGCAATGTCCCAGTTATATTAGGGTGGCAATTTGGGAACTAGTTGGTTGGGATTATCACCGCTAGTGCCTCCACAGACTTCCAAGGGGATCTTGTTGTGTATTGGATACAAGTCCAAATGCTCAACCAGAACAGCATTCCACATTCAGGTTAAGAAAACTTGTAGCAATGCAGTGGTAGGGAAGCCTAAGCCCATGGGCCAAATTCAGCTGCCTCTGAGCCTTTTTATCCAGCCCTCGGAATTCTCCCCAGACCTGGGGTGGGAACCTTGTGTCCTGTGGCCAAATGCAGCCCCCCTAGTCTATCGGGCCTTTGGGATGCTCCCCTAGCCCTCCTCCACTCCAGACCTCCCCTCTTCTCAGCCCTGCTCTATGCCTCTTTGTGTTTTGCATGGCCAAAATGTGTCCTTGAACTATTATCATGCCTCCTGCCTCGATGGAGGGGGAGAGAGAGAGAGATATGTGTGCAAAAGAGAGAGTGAATTTTGCATGACTGGAATGCAGCCTGTTGTAGAAAGGTAAGAGTCTTATCCATTGACCCACACAGGGGAAGACTTGAGTAATCTTTTATAATATGGCACCCTGTGAGAGGCCAGAATTTGGTGCCCCAAAATGGATCTTCTCAGTTATATTCTCAATTCTGTGTCCACTCAGCTTGGCACTGTGTGTAGGGGAACCACCTTAAATCTGGTGCTACCCCACACATTTTTACCTCTGCCCACCACTGGAATGCAACCCCCCAAAATGTTCCCTGTGAAGGAATGTAGCCATTCAGCTGAAAGGGGCTCCCTACTCCTGCCATGTACCATCAAAAGCAGATCTGTTTTGTTCACTTCTTTCAGTGACTATTTTAGCTACATAAACTAAAGTGCCCACTGCCTTGTTCTGTGCTACCAAGTGCTTCAGAAACATTATCTTGTTGCACAAAATAAAAGTAGGTATGTTGGCTACACACTGTGTACAAGCTTTTGAGTCCCCCAGAACTCTTTATCAGGCTAGATGGGGAAGGAAAGAAGTTGGCTGAAGTCAAAGTCATGCCACTGTAATTCTGGTCTGTTGCAATCCTTACAACAACCTTAGCTCCATATAGAAGTGGTGGGAAAGCAAGGGAGGACTGAGTTTGAGACAGAGCAGCTTACTCAAGGCAGAGTTCATGGCAAAGGTGAGATTTCCCCCAGTGAATCCTGAGCCACAGAGACCCCATTGGAGTACTGAGCACACACCGCAGAAAATTCACAAAAGAGTGATCACTTTATTTAAATAAAAATTAGTGTTTGTCAGAAAGGAACAGTTAAACTTAAATATGTAAGACAAATATATACAGCTTGATATCAAAGTATATACACAATTGTCTTTTGAAGCAAAGAGAGAGTGACAAGTAGATTTGTACAGAAATCAAAGAAAGGAGGACAAAGCAATGGAAAAACATGACAACTCAAAAGTCGGAGTTGGAAAGTTTCAGGATTCAAGTGATTCCAGGCAACATGCCAGAAGTAATTTGGCTCCTTTGAAAACTTAAAACAGTCCCTCTTGGAATAAAGCAGCCCAGAATTCATGCTTGCGGGTTGATCGGCCGAGTCAATGAAATATTCCCATTGCCTTTAATGAGATCTGCAGCCACTCGTCAATGAGCAACAAAGTCTCTGCACAAACAAAAGTATCCCCAGTGACATCAGAAAGAGGAGGTGAAGGTCCCATTTAGTCTGCCCCACTCATACAGAACTTGGAACTGAGACTTTCAGATGGGAGTGGGAAATGAGAGCTCTTTGCCTCATTTGTGCCTGTTCCTTTTTCATGCTCTGTTTTCCCACACCGTATCCCATGGCAATGAATATGTTCTAGAGCTATTTAACTCAGAAAACTCAGAGAGGCATTTTGGCAGCATTTCTGTTCTCATACTTATGAGACCAATCTGACGTTATTGTCCAATGCAATGCACGATGGAAGCAAAACCCCTCTGCCCCAGTGCTATTAAACCCTCTATGAAAATTGTGCAGAGGTTTAACTGGCAAATTTCAAGCGTTTGTAATATGAACATACAGAGTGGTTCAGTTCTTCAGAGACACCAGTGCCAAACTATGGTTAAAAAGCTTACCTATGGCTTAGCATGATATTTGAACTGGCAAACTATGGTTTGCAGACAGTCAGCAAATGAGAATCAGGAATTAAGTTTGAAGGGCATTTGCAAACAAAAGGTTGGATCCAGGCTAAGCTAGTAACGCTTTGTTCCCATTACAATCACAGTGGGACAAGATAATCATTACTAACTTAACTCCCACTGATTTCAAGCATGACTAACTTAGTCTCAATCCAGCCCAGTGTTTTGTGATAATGGTGCTACAGTGTGAAATCTAAATTGCCAGTTACAGGCCATGTTCTGTACCTTGCATCATTGGAACAAGAGTGTTGTACAGATGGAAAGCAAAAGCAGGCAAGCAGATTTGAACCATGATTTGCCCCATCTGCTATGAAACTTGAAGTATGATTTGGGCTCTAATTCATGCTTTTCATATGATAGCTGAATGGAGCCATTGGGGTAAACATTCTTACAGCAAATCAGGACATAGAAATGCATGCATCGTGATGCAGACCTAGCCTGACCTGTGTCTGCTTATTTAGAATTTAGCCATGGTGCCCGCTCTGTTTCATTGTGTTACCCCCCCCCCTCTAAATGCTACTAAAATGAAAAGAGTTTGAGTATCCCCCGTGGACTGAGATCATGGTCTGCTGGTATGAATGAATGTAGCTTCATTTCTTTCACAGGCATTCTGAAATATTTGCTCAGATATACTCGCACATGGACCTACTTCTTCTGACACAGCTGCACATATCTAAGAGTCAAGAATGAATTAAACTGTGCTCCTGCTTAGTCATTGGCTGAAGCAAAGCTCTTTGTTTGGTATTGCATTATCCCTGCCCTTGGTGACCACATTTTCCATAGAAACTCTTTCTTTTAGACTTGCTTATGGGGATGAAACACTCATAAGACCAGATCCATGAGGCTGGCCGCTCATTCACAAAACATCCCTGATGTTTCTCAGCTACTTCCCAGATATTTGCAGCATTCTAAAGCAAACAGAGAGGCTATGCAATCACATTTGCCAGGAGAGAAATATCCCTCCCTGTCCTTAATAACAAAACTATTCTCCTATGCACAACAAATGCCTACCCAGTTGTTTTGTTTCTGCTTGCTGCCTCTCCTCCCTGCTTCCAGGCACCCCTTCCATCACTGGTGCTCGACAAATCGAGACAGGAGGCAAAATGGGAAATGGTTTTCCTTCAGTTCTACTCATTCAAAAGATGCTGTGTCTCCAGGTCCTGCAAGCGCTAGGAATTCTGGTGGATGCTTTCTGAAGAGCCTTCACTGCTGTCATCGAGGAGAGCCACTTCGCCTGTTTCTCCCAGCTCGGCGTCAGCCACTTCCTCTTGAATAGTGAGGTGAACATCTGTCAAGGAAGACTCGCTCACGCTGCTGCCTTCCATGGAGCAGAGGGTGCAGGAGAGAGCCGGTGCCATGCTCTCTTGCAGCATGCTGAACATCATGGGGATCTGGACAGACCTCAGTCCCGAGATGGTGGGCAGAGGCTTGACAGCCTGTCCCCACGCCCTCTCCTCATCCTTGTAGAGCAGCAGCAAGTTGGATTTCTTCTCCTTCCTCTTGGACTTCATGTAGCCCAGCATGATGCCCATCAGGAAGATGCCGTAGAAGGACATCACGATCAGGACATAGAAGTATTCGTTTCCGTTCCCTCCGCCTTTCTCAAGAGTGGACGCAGCAGGTCCTGTGCTTTCAGCAGCAAGCATGGGCTGGGTCATGTTCAAATGATCCATCGTGAACATCAAAGCTCTGTGGGGGAACCAGGAACCTGCAAGAGGAAATAGGTTGAGGCATCAAGCCCAGAAAAAAAAACCCAGAAAACATAATGAATACAAACATTTTTAAAAAGCTAAATAGCTGCAAATAGGAAATCCTTGGTCTGTATTTTCAAAAGAAAAGGAACAATGCCAAACAACAACCATCATCATTATAATCAGTATTTTATGTACTTTGCAGCTGCCCAGGAAAGATGCCAAGCATTCTTATTCCTTTATTACAGATGTGGGAGCTAATATTCAGGACCAGGGATGGAGACAGTGTGGCCCTCCAAATATTGATGGATTACAATTCCCTTCATACCGGCCTTTGTCTATACTGGTTGGGGCTGGTAAGTGTTGCAATTCAACAATATCTAGAGGGCCATCATATTATTATGCTGGAAATAATAGAATAGTTTTATCAGTTAGGAATATTTTAAGGAAGGTTAGAAGAGGTCCATCTCAATGACTTTACACCTGGTCAGACTATGTTTCCATCTAGCCCCATGACATCCACCCTGTCTGGCAGCAGCTTCCTGGCATCTCACAGTGCCCGCTGCCTGCTCCTTTATAAATGGAGATCCCAGGGGTTGAACCTGGGGTCTTCTGCATGAATAGCATGGTGTTGTGTCCCTGAGGTGTAGTCCATCCTTTACGCAGTGTGCATCTCTTGCCGTCCCCTAATTCTATGAGAGCTGGTGTCATGTTTGGTGGCTGAGGCTGCATACACATGGTACCTTTAAAGCAGATTTCCCCCCTCAAGGAATTCTGGGCACTTGATTGAAGTTTGTTGGGAATGGGAACTCTGTGGGAGATGAACTACAGTGCCCAGAACACTCTGAGGGAAACGTGTGTTTCCAATGTGTTCTAAAGGTATAGTGTTTACGCAGCCTGGGAGTATGAGCTGAGAAGATTCTGGTTCAAATGCCACCATAGCCATTGAGTTTCCTCAGCATCAGACATCCACTCTCAGTTCTGCAAGATGAGGATAATACTTGCCCTAGGCTGTTGCACGACTTACTGAGAAAAAGTATACAAAATGGTATTTCTTATAATAATGATGATAATAATCATATGACAGTTTTCCTTTCCTTTTGAAAAAATACACATAGCTTCACAGACTTGGGCTTCTACCGGAGCAATACTTTGGTTTTGTCTGAAGATAATCCAGCAGACAGCACCACAAAGAGAGTATGTGATCACAAATGAACAAAGGGTGAAAAAGCCATTCTAAAATACAAGAAATATATAAACGTGGGAGGCAAAAAAGTTTCGGGGGAACGCTTACTATCAAGGCAAGCTTAATGCATCAAAGCTCTGAGAATCTGAATACTGAATACTGTACCTAGCTTTTCAGCGTTGTTCTAGACAAGGTAATAATAAGAAAACACTATTATATCTAGTGCAGTGAAACAAGGAAAAAGAGACTTGAACAACTTACGTGAGTCTGCAAATAATTTTGTGCTTCCCAAAGCTCCCGAGAAGACTGTTCATGAAGCAGTTTCCTGAGTTCTGGAAACTTTCTCCGTCCGCTGCCAGAATTAATAGCCTCTGAAGAGAAGTTTCATCACGTGATTCCCAAGAGTTTACAATAGCTGCATGCTGGAGTCAGTGCATGAACTCAAAGGCTTGCGGTTTAACTGGTTGGATTCCTGACACCTCTGTGAAAATGAAAAAGGCTGAGGATGCTGAGTAACTTTTCCTAAACAAAGCTCAGTGCCAGAGAGTGTGGACACAAACACAACTCAGGCACTCACACTCCAGTGGTGAAAACGGATTTGCACCGACGGTTGCTTTGTGCCAATAGAGGAAGAAGTTTTACAGGGCAATACAGTTAAGAGAAAGAGCAATCAGCAGAAAATCCCTTTCATGGCCATCTGCAAGTAGGGATGGAGGAATATGTCAAATATAGGGATGTATATATAGGTTTCTCAATTCCCAATCTAAATTTCAATTCTCCGCATTTCCGCATCAGTTTGTAACTGAAAGAAAAAGTATTCATGAAAATCCACCAGCATTTTAGTGCTATTTTTCCTTGTTTTTTTTTTTGCAAAGCAATTTTGCCTAATATAATGAATTTTTGTATGCTATGTCCACTATTTTATGTGTTTATATGCACACTTTCCTCTAGCATGTACATTTTTGTAGACATTGCCCGAGAGAAGAACAGCACTGAAAAATTCAGAGAAGTGCAAATTTCAAAAGATTCAGTTCATATATATTATTTCAGAAGTGTGAATTAGGTAAACTTGCTAACAGAATCCAATTTCTCCAACATCCATATGTCCTGTTGCAGACCGACTTTGAAATTCCTCTGGGGAACTAGTTGTATGGCATTGTGGTTTAAAGCCTGGCAACAGTGCACTCTGAACTCTAATCAAATTGTGCCACTTCCTTCTGCAATTAGGTCAAACCAGTGACAATAGTAAGAGTTTCAAGTTCTGACCCACTCCCATTTTACTCTTTTCAGGAAGATGCACACTCTTGCTTTCTAATGTGATAAATGATAGTTGAAAGCTTAAGTCCTTCTGGAAGCTGGCAGGATCCCCAGGGACGTGATCTACAGGGAGCTGGCTTCAGGCACCGAGCCTGTTGGCAGACCAACTGTGCATTGCAAAGGCAAACAATACATGAAGGCTGGCAACAGCAACTCCGCTATGTGGGAATGCCTTGCAGATGACCACAGTGCCTGGAGACAGATTGGTTGTGCATCCAGAGCAGTGACCGGATGATGACCGACCACTGGGAGGATCACATCTGCAGCAGCACAGCTGTATATCTTCACCTGCCGCAGCTGCAAGAAAAACACGTCTCTCCTGTATTAGTCTCTACAGCTACAGCAGGCACTGTAACCTTCCAATGGTTTGAGATTTGACTTAACTGATAGGGTGGACTAGCTCACTGCTCACAGATATTCAAGGGTGCTCAGTTAGTGAAACCCTTCTGCTTCCAATGTTTGCCCCATCACAAATGGAAAGTTCCAGGATGTGCTAGAATAGCACTTCCCAGATACAAACATTCACAGTGTCTGGCTGGAGTCTGAGACACATTGGTTCATGTCGCAATTGCTTCCCCAGCAATCCACCTGACACTATCCTTCAATTGGGTGCATTAATACAATATATCTGCTGCAAGTAGTAAATCATACAAACTGCAGTCTTTTCTTTGCCAGCTGTGGTGATGGTTAATAGCAATGGCTTTAACTGATAAAATAAGGCATTGTTCAGGAGCGAGTGCCAGGAGCAGGTCAGCTATAACTCATACAGCTTCAGTGAAGTTGACTCTGTTGAAAGAAACAATAAAGCTCAGAAGGCCGGGTCTAGAGAGCACAGGAACTCTTCCTGGTAGATCTTGCCCTGATGAGGTAGTTGTGGGGACTGAAGGTCCCCACTTTCCCACAGCTCCCTAATTCTCCTTTCCCCCCCCCCACCCGGTTCCTTCCCAAGCAATCTTGCCTGTCTTTGCTCCTCCTTCTTCATACCCCTTCGGGTTCTGGAAAACAACGGGGCAGTAAAGCTGGCTGCAGCAAAAGTGGGAGACAGCCTGGCTTACTCACCAGCCGGACTCATCTCTGCCTCTTGGTCTCCTTCCTCTCCAGCCTCTGGTTCTGGACTGCTCTCTGCCCCAGTCTCTTCCTGCTCACTAAACCTTGTTCCCTCTTCAACTTCCAGCACTCCTCCTCCCAGTTTTCTCCCTCTGACCACTCATCATCCCAACACCAATCTCCTAGCTCTGAGCCTTCTTCTCTTGGGGGGTTCCCCAGCTGGTGCCTCCCACCACTGCTCTGCATCCAGTCAGTCTATGACAGGCATCCATGAGAAGCATATGGGCAGAATGTCAAGTATCCTATTTTACTGCTTTTGGGGAGCTGTTTCTGGTTGCTTCCAGCAATATGGTTTTCATCCACTTTGCCCAGGAAAAAAGTGTGTGTGTGTGTGTGTGTGTGTGTGTGTGTGTGTGTATCTGTGTGTGTCTGTGTGTGTCTGTGTCTATTTTCATTCATTCATCACTGGTCTTTTTAAAAAAATATTTTTTATTAAAGATTTTCTTGATTTACAAAGGTATGTGCAATGTCTCTCTCGTATTTTTTCCCCCATGTAACATTTTTACAAGTCAGAGTGTCTGTTTTTTGAAGGACAATTAAGGCATGAGCAATGCAACTTTGTACTATGCAATAGAATCTCCCCTGTTAAATGTAGCACCAACCACATTGTATCCTCCTCAGACCCCACCACCATCACAGGAAAGCAACTGCCATTAAAGGTAACTGAAGTGATCAGTCGAATGATATTTAAGACGCTTTTCTTCAGTTATACTGCTTCTGCCCTCAACAGAAAGTAATAAAAAGGGCAGAGACATGAGGCAGAAGCTTTTAATGAAAGGCACAGGAGTCCTGAAAAGTCTCATTTGTGCTTTAACACTGAACAGGCTGGTGATGCGATTACATTTCATTTCTGCCACAAATCATGTTTTTTTTGGGGGGGGGGGAGAAGACGACTATGCAGAAAGGCTGCCATGCATCAGGCTAGCAAACATGTTGTCAGGATTCTCTGTAAGAAGAGACTGAACAAAATATGACAATTGCAGACCACACAGCTAGTGTAGAAGCAGCCGCAAAGTCCACCCAGATAGTTGCAAGTGAAAACATTTCCTTCTTTCTTTTACATAAGTATTTGGGTTATGGCATAATTTTCTGTCCTACTTTTCACTTGTCTTGTTTTAGGTGTTGCATCACTTTTATTGTCAGCTGCCATGGAAGAATTAGTTATTTAGAAAGGCAGGTATTAAAGATTTAAGTAAGTGAAACCTGGATGGTAATTTGGCAGCTGTTTATGTTCCATTATGTTTTCACCAAGCAAGTGCAACAACTCATTCTCTGCCATCCTGCTATCTTCCTTTTTATTTACTGAAATTACACATCATATAATCTATCCCAGAAGCAAATAGAGTGATCTGGAGCCAAGATGAGAAAATAGTCCTGAATCAACCATGCTCACTGCGTATAACATAAATGTCATCCCCACTGCATAACTTCCAGGGGTGTGTATGTGAAAGGGCATTTCAATTTATCACTGGATTTTGAAGACTCCTTGATGATAGAGCCTGGATATTTCCCAGCTGAATCTTGGCTCTTTAAAGGTTAAACAAGCATGTAATTATAGAATCAAAAACTTTCAATCTTCTAATTTATTTATTTTTTAAATGCAGAGACAAAGACTAGAATAATAGGCTTTCCATCATTCGAAATCAGCATGGCTTTGTTGTCTAAGATGATGATCTTTCCCCCCTCATCACATGTTCCCATACAATGGCCCAGGAGTTGTTGATGTTGAATTAACATCCATGGGGATTTGATACATCATCATCTGTCTGCAGCATTGCTTTGCCAAGTCTGTATGTGTGTGTCACCCACCCGCCCCTTATCTCATAATATTCTTTCTAATGTTGACCTAAGTATATCATATCTGGTATTTCACATCCCCCACACACTTGCATAATCATCTCTAAACTGAGTACCCAAAGTTTGCTTTTTCCAACTTTGTGGAGATTGTTGGGCCAAGCTAAGTCCAAATTCAGTCCCACTCCCCTGCTAATCTCTGAATAAATAGCAATTGGAAAGCAGCTAAAAACACAGAAGCCTTTCTCCCTGGTGGCAAAGGAATTGCTACAATAGGTTTTCTAGATACCCAGAAGAAAGAAAAACACATGCAATTATCTATACTGAGAACTCTTTGGTATAAATCCATGTGGCTATAGACCTGCTGGGAATATTTCATTTCTCCCTCCTGTTGCCTCTCCTCCAATTCATATAATTCCTGATATGATAGGGCATACAGAAAACAAAGCAACAAACCCATCTGTGCTTTTCAGTAATATCCCATCCAAAAACAAAATATTACTCCAACTAATGGTGCAATAGCTAGCTTGCTGGGTTGGGAGGTTGAAAAGTATTGGATCTGAAACTTTTGTTCAAATCCCTGCTCAGTTAAGAACATGACTGAGAGGCTTCAGACAACTCATTTCTCTAACTGACTAGAGTGCCACTTACACATAACGAAATGCATCTCCTGGGTGGGGGATGCAGTTTTGCACTGAATTTGCATCTGCTGATTTGAATGGATAGAGGCACATTTAGAAGTAATTAAGATAATTCAAATAGAAGTATAAAACTTCTCAACATGTCGGCTTGGCTTGCTGTCCAGGAGCTAACTGTGGAGGGAAAACTTCTGAGCCCCTCCCACTGCCCCTTCTTAGGGTTCATTGCCTACAAGCAGGACTTGGACTAGGCAACCCTTCAAAGAGAAGACTCCTTCAGATAGACAGCCCTTCAGAGAGAAAGCTGTGCTATGTAAAGCAAGACCCTAGTACAGTAGAAGCTCGGTTGTCGAATGCAGTCCATTCCAGAAGACCATTCGACTTCCAAAGCATTCGACAACTGAGGTTCCACTCTACCAGCCTACTTCACCAGGTTACTATGAGGCTAAAACACTGCTCTGAATGCTTAGAAAAAGTATGTGATACAAATGAAATGGAGTGGAGTGGAATGGATGAAATGAAAGAATGAGAAATGATGAGCGTGGCTCTTACATTTACACAACTTCCCCTCCTTCTCTTCTAAATTTGCTCCTGAGGGTTGGAGAAGATACTTAGGGAGCCTGGGGGGTGGGCTCATAAGGTGAGGAGATGCTAAGTTCCATTGTGTGGCCAAAGGCCAAAGGGACCTGTTTATCTGGAAGCCTCCTCCTGAGTCTCAACTCCAGCTATGATGCATGTATATTACAACCAAACACGTCGTACGGGCGAGTCAAGAGTTCTCCATCTTTCCTCTACTACGGGAATATGAGAAATAGCAGCAACTATTCTAGAGCAACTTAGCAGCATAGAATTATAGTGCTGGAAAGAACCAAAAGATGATCAAGGCCAACCCCTTGCCACAAGGAAGGTGCACCAGCCCTCCCCTCCCCCTGCCTCATCAATCTATGCATCCCCTTCATTCCAATGTCTGTCTAGGGGAACAGGAAATAGGACGATACACATCTGCTGCTACACAACCTGCTTGAAAGCAACTATTCTCCCCAGGGAGCTGAACAGCTAAATCCTGCAGCCTTCTGTGAAAAAACAATAATGCTGCATTAATCCTTTGGAAAAGAGCATACTCCTTGAGCATATCTGCCAGATTCTATGAGTCAGAGAGGATTGATGACATCAACCCTTTTCTTGATGCATGAGATGCTGATCCCTGTTCAATTCCCACTGGCTCTACAACACACTGCATGTAGCTGAGTGGCGTGTATACAAACCATGACTATCCTTCCCTGAAGCAATCTGTTTATTATCAGTGTGAAAGGAAGGGCAGGAGGAGGACAAGGGAGTAGACGTTAGGATTTCCCCCACTTTCTAGCACTGGGTGTTTATGGAAAGAGAGGCGTGCAGATAAATATGGGAAATTATTTGGATCCTGAGATAACTTCAGAAATTTCACAGGAGGAGAGCTTCCTGTTGCATCCTCCCTACTGCAGACATCTGTGTCCCCCAAAAAAGTCTCCATGGAGAATCAGGGGCATCTCTTGAATAATGTGCTTGGAGGACCCATCTATTCCAGTTGGCTTTTGATAAACCATAGAATCATAGAGTTGGAAGAGACCACAAGGGCCATCCAGTCCAACCCCCTGCCAAGCAGGAAACACCATCAAAGCATTCCTGACAGATGGCTGTCAAGCAAAGAGAATTGTATTAAGATTGTAATTACTACACTTGATCTTAGCCAAAAGGCCGAGAAGCGAGGGCTATGAAAACCAGGGTGGGGTTCCTGAATGAGGTAGTGAAGGCCCTCCCATCGCTCTCCTAACCTGTTGAATCCTCTTTCCTGTATGGGGGGGTGTTGGGTTTCATTTTTTGCTTCTTTGTTTTTTGTTTGGTCTTGTTTTGTCCCCTTTGCTGCGACAGCGCGGCACAGGCTTTTAAAATTTTAAACCTATTTTAATAATTTTATTGTTTACCCTTTTAATGGTGTTGTATGGTGTTTTGTGTAAAGGCATGGACCTCACAAACCTAATAAATGATTCTGATTCTGACTAACTAAGATTGTAGTTCTTTGTTTTTAGAGTATTGCTTGGATTTCTGATTATTGAATTTTTGCCATTTTTATGAATAATGTTTTTAAATGTTGATTAACTCAAGTTACAGGGAAGCTTGCATTTGTGGCATTTTGTGGTTTGAAAATTATGTACATTATATTATATATAATTGTATTATATGAACAGTGGTGTCCATTGCTTGTTTTTAGGCCTCCAAAAGAGGACTGTGTCCTATAAGGAGACCTCAAATGGTTTAAAGAAATTTAATGCAGGGTGGCAAACAAGGGGCTGCAGGGGAAAGATGAAATCACCCAAAAGTTGAGTAGGCATTTGCCCAATTTGGGGTGAACTCTCCCTTTCCCAGCAGATGCCCCCATTAGGAAAACTTCGAACATTACTTTCCCCAGGTTTACACCATACAATAAGCAAGGGAGAACAGTCAATTACATTTTAGCATTGTAATGTCTGAATACTCAGACATAAATCTGGCACACAGGGATTGAGAATTTTCCAAGTCAGAACGCTTTGGGTAATTAACTCTGGAGTAGATGCTTATAACCCCCAGTTTTGGAAGCAAGGTTCCCAATTTAAGCCCAATATTTCAATTTCATTGAACACAATGCTACATCTTATATAGGAACTGGATTCAAATTGTAATATTTTGGCTATGAGCATCTTCCACGTTCTCCAGTTTTGCCAGTTCTGAAAGATTCTGAAAATAATAGTTGAAAGTCTCCATTTCTAATTGTGGGATGGGGGGGGGGGAACAATCTGAAATGAACAGAAAGTGGAAGAAGTTGGGGCACTTTAAGAACTCAAGAAGAGTCTGCTGGATCAGGCCAATGACCCATCTAATGCAACACCAACTTCTCAACCAGATGCCTGTGGAAAACGCACAAGCAGGACCCAAGCACAAAGGCACTCTCCCCTCCGGGGTGGGGATGGGGGACTTTCTCCATTTTCTCCATGCCATGCATAATTTCAGACTTCTCTCATGCCACCTCTTACTTTTTTGCTAAACTACAAAAGCTCTATCATCTGGGTTGCCCTTTTCTGAACTTTGTAGCATGGCTCTCTTTGCTAGCAACGACGCATGCAGAGTGAGAGCGATAGCTCCCATGATTTTAACACAGCGCTTCCATTAGTAAAGAATGATTTGGTGGAGTTTTCTCATGACCTGACACTGTGCATATAAAGCAAATAAAACTATTTCTTGCTTAAATCAGGAAATTAACCAGCAGGGAAGTCAAATGCTCTGAAGTCAGGAAGTCTGCTCAGTTCTAACTAAACCCAAATGGCTTGCATTGAACAGTGGATTAAATGTGTACTACTGTCTCCAGATTCCTTTCTCCCTCTCAACCCAGAGACTAGGAGAAATCTTGTAGAGGCCTGTAGTTGGAGCCCTGCCAGGGAGCTGTATATGACCTGGCAAATAAATCAGTTTGGAGCCTACATTCCATAAGCAAGGTTCAGCACACCAGGAAAACCCAGTTTTGTCTTCTATTCATGTAGTACATTTATTATTTATTATTTATAAATTTTATTCATTTATTATTTAACCAACAGGTTAAAGAACCGTTTCTACCTGTGGGCCATGAGGCTGCTGAATGGAAGACAGCAACATTGCAGCTGATGTTCGGGGTTGGTGGTCATACGACAGCACATAGAGTGTAACAAGGACTGAGAGATTGGGGGGGGGGCTCGTTTTAATCTCACTGTAAACAAGTGGTACAGTGACAATAAATGATTTCTATTCTATTCTATTTCTATTTATCAAATTTATGTATTGCCCTATACCTGCAGGTCTCCGGGCAGTTCACAGGATAAAATCAGAATATAAAACCACAAAGTACATAATCAAAATAAAAACAGCAACAGGATGCGATTGGTGTTGACCCCTGAGTCAAACTTGCAATCTGTAGAAGGAGTCAAATAGCATTGAGGGTTCCCCCCCCCCAGCATATTAGAGCACCTCTCTATTGCAGAAAATGGAACGAGGCCACAAATCCATCTCCTTAATAAACTATACAACAGCTGTTGCACCGACAAGGTTTTTGGTCAAATATATAGTTTGACAGACTGCAACAACTGGCAGAAAACAATGCAGGTCTTAACTTGGCAGAGAATGGCAGATGGATTTTGATTCAGGCTGATCCTCATATGAGAGATTCTCCAGCATCCTTCAACAGCTTGTTGAATGCCGTTCGGGATACTGAAAGCTGGTTTTACTGAATCTTAGCACCTCATGGCAGACTACTGTAACCTAGAGATACATACCAGAGGTAATCTGCCAGAGACATTCGAAAGATCTGAACTTGGCACACTTGGGGCAAATCAATTTGTTCAGATTTATTCATTCTGCAGGATTTTGTCCTCCCATTTGACACTGATAATAAATGATAATACAGTGGTACCTTGGTTCTCAAATTTAATCCGTTCCGGGAGTCCGTTTGACTCCCAAAGCAGTTCGAAAACCAAGGCGCAACTTCCGATTGGACGCAGGAGCTTCCTGCACTCAAGCATATGCCGCGTCAGACGTTCGACTTCCGAAAAATGTTCGCAAACCGCAACACTCACTTCCAGGTTTGCAATGTTCGGGAGCCGATTAGTTCGACATCTAAGCCATTTGACTACTAAGGTACCACTGTAGGCTGTAGGCTGCTTCTTTCAATCAACACAAAAGCAGAACAACCAGTTATTTATGATCCAGAGCCCTACTCTACTGTGTAAATGCAGCCTATGAATGAAACGTAAGTAAAAGGGAGGGGGAGTCAAAGAGAACTTTGTGTCCTGAGAAATTTCTTCAGCATCTAAACTCATGCTTGAAGACAGCAGAGGTCTTAGACATTAATGGAGACTGTCATATTGTTTGCAAAAACAAAAACAACATACTGTGAACACTCTGAACACTCAACAAAATATTCAGCAGAAATAAGACATATGCGTGTGAAATGTGTATCGCCTTATGCTGGAAGAAGACCCGAGCAGGGTACATTTGAATTGCAGCTCAGCATCTGCTATCCATGTAGAAATGAAACAGCTGCTATGCTATTAAGGTCATAGTGACCTAGGATGACTGGTGAAGAAGCCTCTCTTTTTTTATGCTGCACATTATTTTTCTCTGGCTTAAAATTAATGTGAAAGGGAGCAGCTTGTTCATGCGGCGCTATGCAGCCTCTTGGATTTCTCTGTGGCTGCACAAATGCACTAGGAATTGCATGGATAATGTCATTCTACAGGGTAGTCACTAGGTGGCACTGGACTTAGTTACTTCTGGGTGGAGCCTGGAGTTTCCTACAGCAATTGAATTCCTGTTTGAGAAATAAATGATAAAGCTTTTGTCAAGCTCCCTGACTGAACGACTCTGAACTGTGACTACTTGTGGGGTGGGTGAGCTCACTGGTGCCAACACATACCCAGTTACTCTCAAGTTTCTCTCTTCTACATGCACATGCACACACGTGTGTGTGCGTGTGTGTGCGTGTGTGTGTTGGCAGTGGGTGTGGTTATCAGGCTGTCCTTACCCACATGCACGCACATACAAGACATGCATGCACACACCCTTCCTCAGCTGATCTGTATGGCTCAACCCCTACCCACTCCTCAAATGACTGCTCTGATTATTGGGGAGGGGGTGATCTGCATCTCCCTCAGAGTGCCCAGCACTTTGTCTACTTTCTTTTCCCCGTTTTCCCCACATCTGACCAAATTCGGGGTGAAGAAAACATTGCTTGTGGGGCTGCATCAAGCCCATGTTAGCTGTCCATGTTCTAGAATTCAGAGAAGTAAACCATGGGATCAAGACCACAGTCCGCAGAGCATGAAAGGAGTGGAAGGCATATTTTTCATTTCATTTTGAAATGGGGAAGTGATGCCAGCCCCAGTTATTATACAGTGGAACCTTGATTTGCGACCATAATCCGTTCCGGAGGTCCGTCCAGAGGTTGAAATGGGTCGCTGGGAGAGGCGCCATTGTGCGCAGGCAAAGGCGGTGATTGCCCACTTCTGCGCATGTGCGAACAATGATCACCACTTCTGTGCATGTGCGAGCGGCGGTAAACCCACCGATTACTTTGGGGTTTGCTGCAGTCACGACTTGGAACGACCATAAGAAGAGGTGGTGGTAAATTGAGGTTTGACTGTACAATGATGCTGTGGGGCTGGATTTTTCTGCTTTTTTGTTACCTTTGTTTTCAGTGGTTTTATTCCTATTAATTTTATTGTATGGGTGGCTGTGTTTTATACTGCATTGTATTTTTTAAAATCTCTTTATATACCATCCTGTATATATAAAATCTGCTACATGAAGATACATGAGCGTTAACATCATGTTTTTTATAACTGATTCTGCTGTGAGTAAGTTTTGCTGAAATTTTCAACCAACTTGGTATGATTAATACTTGTATATTTAAATAAGAGGAATAATACTAATAAAGATTACTGTTAATCCAGAGGAATGTTGGGGCTCCTCCTCTAGGTATTTAAGTGATATCCAGTTGTTTTCTAATGACATGCAGTTAGACACTCAGTGTAAACAAATGAACAGCTGGTGTACCAAAAATGTGTGTGGTCCTTTTGCTGTGCATGGGTCAGTGGTTTCTGAAGCATGTAAGGGAAACCAGGAAAAGGGAATAAAGAGAGGGCTTAGATGATGCAATTCTTAAAAGAAGTTTCTTCAAGAAAATGTACAGTATGCCATTGCAAGAATATAGGGAATATATAGGGTTGTGACTTAATGGCAGAGTGCAACCTTTCCATACAAAAGTTCACTGGTTCAATGTGATGCAATCCAGATGTTATTGGGATGCAACTTTCATCAGCCCCAGCCAGCATGGCTGATGCTCAGGGATGATGCGAGCTATAATTAGGGATGAGGAAGAAATTCTAACCTGTTCCTATTTAAAGGCAAACCAGTCTAATTCATACTTTCTGAAACAATAATGAGGACTGAATCACAGCCATCCTTTGAAAACCACCCCGCTCTGAATTTTGCAATGCAAGTAATAACTTTGGATAATAGCACTTTACTCCTGCCAAGTAAAGTGTACAAAAATGCATGTATAAGTCTGCCTAAAAATGCATATATTTAGAGAAGTAACATACAAAAAATGCATTGTGTGAAGGGAAATTGCTTTGCAAAAATGTGTGTATTAGGCAAAATGAGCAAACAAATGCTGTTGGATTTTCAAGGTGTCCTTTTTGAAAGAAAGAAAGAAAAAAGAGCAGAAAACAGACATATTTGCCAATCCCTAGCTGTAATCCAGCAACACCTGGGCAGCACCAACTCAGCTACACCTTCTCTAGCATTCTTGGGAGGGATGAAAAATAGAGGGGAGAAACTCTGTCAGGCAAGGCCTCCTTCTACCTGCCTTGCCCCACCCTCCGGCCCTAGGAGTCCTCATAAGGGAGCTGGTCCTGGAAGAAGAACTATGAGGGGAGAGACTTCGTCAGGCAAGGCCTCCTTCCATCTGCTTTGCTCTACCCTCTAGTCTCTGCTTCTGAATTTGTATTGTATTCTTTTATGTACTGTGGCTTGCCATTGTTTTATTGATTATAGTTTAGAAATTATTTATTGTAACTGTTGAGTGGATTTCTGTTTAACTTTTATATGTTATTATTATTTAATACTATTCTAATGATTGTTGAATGTTACTTTCTTGATGTAGGCTGCCTATTTTAATGTTATGTTTTATTATCACATTTTTGTATTGCATTAGATTGTTATAAGATGTACATTTTTTGTTTCTTCAGCTTGTAAACCGCCTTGAGGATTGTAAGATAGAAAGACGGTATACAAATTAAAAATGATTATGACGATGATGAAACCCCAGAGAGACAAGGCCAGCCAAGGCAATACTAAGCTAGATGGACAAAGTGATTCAGATGGTCGGTGGCATTCTATCTTCCTATATGCATACACACAACACGTGTTAATAACATGGAGGTCATTGGAAAGGAAATGGTAAAATAGTGTTTCAACCTGGGCCTACTTTGGCTGTCGACTGCTCAGCCTAAATTAAGGTGCACTCTTGAATCTGGTAACAGCAGCAGTTTGACGAGAGGGAGAAAATACTAATGTGGCAGAAAGACAACCTTTCGGAGTTTGCCTTGTCAGCAATACCTATTTACTATGTATCCTTTATGATTTGTGGTGCCTTTAAATGCTTCTCTCTTGAATTCTCTGCACAGATGACATCCTAGAACTGCTACATTATAAATGTCATAGTATTTAAAATTATCGCAGTTTGGGTAAAAAATGGGCAAATTCCACCCTTTCCTGCTACTTAAAAGTGCTGGATTTATATTCTGCTGAATTTCAACAATTCTTGCCTGTAATGCTGCTTTTTATCGTGATTAACTGTGCCACTTTTATTGTTTAATTTGCTATTATTGATTGCCTTGGTTTTATGTATGCCGCTCTTGTCAGCTGAAAGGTAGCATAGGTGTATATCAAATAGGGATGGGGAAAGTTGTTGGACTCTGACTCCCACCAGCTCCAGCCCATGTGGCCAATGAAAATACCTGCTATAATGTAAGAACCTCTGGAGGGCCACAGGTTCGTTCGTTCGTTCTCTCTCTCTCTCTCTCTCTCTCTCTCTCTCTCTCTCTCTCTCACACACACACACACACACACACACACACACACACACCAAGGGACTGTTGAGTTAGTCGTCAGAGAAAATAAAATGCACGTCAGATGTGGGAGCATAGGAAAGAGCAAATAGCACAATCCACTCGGACAGGAAGCTTTGCAACTGACACAACATATTGCTGGGGACTCCCAAAGGGTTGAAATAACCTGAGAATTTGAGTCTATGAGCCACTGGAACCTGAGAATTTGAGTCTATGAGCCACTGGGTTGGTGTGTGTGTGTGTGTGTGTATATATATATATATATATATATATATATATATATATATATATATATCCGCCTGAAATATAACAATACATAACAATAACAATACATTGCAAACCCTCATCCCTGCAGCAGGAAAACAGAATATTTGTAAAGTTTCTAAGATGTACTTCTGTGCCCAAGCAAGGCCTGTTGCAAGACCTCAGCTTCTCTGCAAATAAGCTGCAAATAGAATTAAGCTACATTTCCCAAGCTGATTTCCTTACAAGACCTTAGCATTTTGGTCAGCAAAGAGGACGTGTCCAGATTAAAATTTACAAAATTTACAGAGTGTTATATCTGTCTTGGTTTTATTTGTTTTGCCCTAATTCTGTCTAAAGTAGTGTGACCAGAGTCAATGTTGACTTTATGCTCCTTGAGAGGAACTGCATTGTGGTTCCTTTGGCTGTTCCAAAGCTGGCAAAGAACATTTCAAGAAAACTACAAACATCTGAGAAGACTGTTTAGCTTGGAAACGGTTATGGAAATCTAACAGTTATATCATTGTTGCTTCTGTTCCAGACATAACAGTCTTATCTTTTTGACATGATATGTACAAGAAGGCAAATATTCTTTATGAAGGCATCCCTGTGTTAAAAGCCTTAGGAGTATTCCTAAAAGATAGGTTTCCCACACACAGTTTCTTTCAAATGCATTCCTGCCTTTAGATACTGAAATTACCAAAACAAACAAACTCAACCACCTCCCAACCCTTCCATGCATGGAGAATACTGAGTTCTGAACACAGGGGATGAGAGCATCTTAGTGTGGCAATGGAGCCCTACTTTGCAAAGGACAACCCTCAACTTGAAGGGCTCTCAGAGGACAATTCTTTATTTGCAACTGCCGCATGTTTGAGGGGCTGTCCAGTAGAAGTCCATTTTAAGGATAAAGGCCACATCCACACCGTACCTTTAAAGCACTATCATCAGTGCTATTTTTCTAGAAAAAGGGGTGCCGGAACTCAGCACGAACACCTCCCTTGTTATCTTATAATGGCAATGGCGTTCACCTGAGAGAAGCCGGAACTGAGCTCCGGTGAGTTCTGGCTGGAAAAAAGACCTATCCTACAACTTTAAACGCTCACAACATGCCCCAAAGAATTCTGGGAGCTGTAGTTTGTTAAGGGTGCTGAGAGTTGTTAGGAAACCATATTCCCCTCCTCCCAGAGCTACAATTCTCAGGGTGGCTTAACAATCAATCCCCCTTCACTTATTAGGAAAAATATACCCCACTGAGCACA
This sequence comes from Lacerta agilis, assembly GCF_009819535.1. Lineage (NCBI taxonomy): Eukaryota > Metazoa > Chordata > Lepidosauria > Squamata > Lacertidae > Lacerta > Lacerta agilis. Next base: position 66,827,193 of record NC_046316.1, on the reverse strand, counting down.
GTGGGACTTTCTTTCGAGTCAACACACACAGGGTTCAGTGTCATGCTTTCCCTGAAAACATGTATGATGGATCCCAGCTCAGTCATTAATTTAGCATCTATGTCATGCAAAGTGTTTTCCATCCTTTGTCTTGGGCTTGCCCTGGTCAGTCTGTGAGAAGTAACAGGTTTCTGTACAGGAGTTGCTCTTCTAAATATGGTTCCACACACAGTACAGAGGAGGGTGCTGTTTGGAGGAACAAAATACCACATCTATCACCTAGTGATGTGCAGGCAGGTCTACTGCGCCATCTGCACACTGCCAAGCAAAGGACAGGTGCTGTTGATTTGGCTGTGCTTGACAGATTGTCTAGCCTACTTACAAAGGTTTGAAACGAAGTCCTTCTTTCCCCAAAGATACAGAATGCTTTAGATGTTCCCCCACGCACACACACAAAAAGGAGAAACCAACCAGTAGTCATAATTGTCTTGAATAAGTCATCATGGTTACCAGTGGCCTGCTTAGATGTCAGCGGTGAAATGCTGGTTGCCATAGCTACCTGCAAAGGTTCAGGGGAGGGGGGCAAAGTCAGCTATGGAAATTAAATTGTTCTGGAAGATCAGACATCTGGATGCTGCATGCATATTAGATTCAAGATGTGGTAAGACATTCTAATTCACACAAACTGAAACTATATGGGGACACCTGTTGCTTAGCTAAGGCATGCCTTTGAAATAATTCCTGTGGAACTAGGAGACTGACATATTTTGTACCAGCTCTTCTAAAATTAATGAAAATATGAAGAAATTTAAGAATTACCAGTAAGCATTTTGCAATGGCAATATAGGTTTTCAAGTGGGCCCTACAAACAGTATGCTGGCTTTTGGAATGATCCTGTTCAGTGTTCCAGCCAGCTATTTTTGCCTTCTTTCATAAAACTGCATTCGACTCTTCTCCATACTCCTGGTTTTCCATTTGCTGACCCCCACAAGACCCTCAGAGTTGGGTTCTGTTAATGTTATAGTTTATTTATATGCCACTTTTTGGACCGAATGTCTCCAAAGCAGTGAACAGCATACAAAAGAAAGGGACAATACATCAGCAGAACAATATAAAATAGCAGAATCACCAAATAGGCAGCGATCACACTAGATAAACTCCATTCATGTACTCAACACAGATGTGGCTCCCTAGCATTCCCCTTCTCACTCGGAAGCCAAGATAACACACATCTCCCCCTGCCCTGCCCAACTGCTTCAATCTCTTACCTAAGAGGAAGCTCTTCAAATGGCACTCACCCATGGCGAGGGCCCTCAGTCTCATCACATCCTGGAGGAGTAACCCAAAGGGATTTGTCCCTTTTGTGTCTTCCTCTTTGGGGTTGGTCTTGCAGCAGTGACTCACATGCAGCCATGGCTGCCAAATAAATAGGCTTCCTCTCTGGAAACCAAGCACAGCTGTGGCAAGTTATTGCTCTTCATGAGCTAGACAAACTTGACCAACAAGCTGCTGTGTTCCAGGTGCAGCAGGAAAGAACTGAGGAAGCTAATGTTGGTATTTTGTGGCTACTGCATATGATCAGTCTTAGGGGGCTGTTGTGGTGTTTTTGCCCCCTGGGGTTTTATTTTCCTAAAGATTCTTTTGCCTACTTCTGGAAACTTTGGGATTCCTCTTAGCATACCAATACTTCTCTCTCCTGTTTTAATCCCATAGCTGTCAGAACTCAGAACCTGAGTTCATTATTACCATATATAATATGTCAGACTATTAAAGATGTTCTCCTCAGTCAAGATCTAGTCAATCTACCAGAAACTACAACTGTAGAATGTGAAAGGGTTAAATAAGTGAGTTTTCCCTGTTTTCTTTGTCATGGAAATTCATCAGCAGAGACTGCAATAACACAGTGATTTCTGAACTGCCATAATTTGGCTCCCTTCTTATACATAAATGAGATGGCGTGTTTCTCTTAGGTGTGTTTCATTTCTCTTCCAGGTTTAGAAGAAAAGACCAATGATAAGGGGCTGCAAATTGCTTATTCCAGGAAAGGCTGGCACTAAAAGAATTCTGATTATAGGGAAATGATTATCAGAGCATGGTTTCTTGAACATCACGGCCTGAAGCGCAATGTAGCTTCAGGCCGTGAAATGAAACAGTAGCTGGGTTATGTACAACAGGCTACACACATTTGGAAATTCCATCAGGCTGATGATTTGATTATATAAGTTAGCTTGCCTTTTCATCTCATCCTCTTTTTGATAGAAGCTGCAATGTGAGACCTTTCTAATACACTGTTGCCTAAAGTGTCTTAAAAGCTAGGGCTCCTAGGCTTTTAGTAGTTGCATGGAAGGCAGAAATTAGACAGGCAAAGCTGTTCCTGACGTAGATTCATAAACTTATAGAATTGTAGAGTTGGTAGGCAACCTCAGGGCCATCTAGTCCGATCCCCTGCAATGCAGGAATCTCAACACTCGGTCCCCCGTCCAATTTGAAACCAGACCAGACCATGCTTAGCTTTTGCAAATGTGCTAGCTGTTTTATTGCTACCCTACTGGGAGGCCATGAGGTGGAGTGATGGGGAAGCTACACCAGATGAATATCTGACTGTCATCTGCCATTAAAGGAGCATTATAAATTTGTCTCTCCCCCCCCCCTCCAAAAAAGTTACAAGCCTGCAAAAAATCTATTTAATCCTGCTGGGGGTGGGGTGCGGCTATCAGAAAAGGGACTGAGAGTCCATCTATCCTGAAGTGTGGGAATATGTTTCGCAGGTGCTTTTGCACCTGTGGTTATGTATGTTTATTTATGCTTGTTTATGTTTACTTGGTAATATCCTTCCGCCTTGGAAGGAAGGGTAAAAAAGGGATCCGACGGGCAGTTCACTGCATGGATCCCTCCATGGGTAAAAAAGGCTTTAACTTTAAATAACGGTCGTTAGTCTTCTTCCCGCCTAAACTTAGCACGGTAACAGGACTGTAATTGGTTGTTATGCTTGTTATGACGTTGGTTGACCCTTTAATAAATAGTGGCCGCTCCCTGTTTGTGGTGTGGAGAAAGCGCGAGGCAAGCCGAGTAAGATCATCGTTGCGTGGCAAGCACAGATAGAAAGAGAAACTGAAACCAACCACGCAGGGTAGCGGTAGGCTTCTTCACCAGACTGCAGTCTCCGTTGTATTTATTTCATTTTCGTTTTTACTTCAAAACCTTTTATTTGGCCGTTCAGTTTTGGCCATCACTTAGGTTAGTTCTTTTTCTTTCCGGAACCTTTTGGAACTCACAGACGCTCGCAGAAACTTCCGAGGCATCAACACTACAAACTCACAAGCTTAACCTTCAGATTCTAGCCAGCGGACCCTTTTTCGCGGCACGGTGGGAGCGGGACTCCAGGATTGCCGGCCGGCCCATCCGCAGGCTAACCCCACACTGAAGCAGCCCATTGCAAATCTCTATTGGATGTGGAGAAGTCTTTTCTCCTCTGGCAGCCCACCATGAAGGATGGAGCACTTCCTTCATCCTTTTGGCAGTCCACTCACTTGCCTGCATGCCCTTCACTGGGGCTAGCAGGCTAGTGCTTAAATATAAGTGTTTTAAAGGGCTCAGGGTGCTTGTCAGCAAAAAGAAACATTTGTGGCACTTTATTCAAAGGATACACAAATCAGAACAATTCTCAATAAAGACTAGGCATAGAGCAAGCAAAACAGACAAATGCTCCATGAATAGTTTGTGTGGAGGAACCATAACTGTCAAACGTGTTTGGAAGCAAGTTGGCAAAGAATAACGCACTTCTAAAGTGTCCTTTAAAATCCCCTTCCCATCTCACTTTTAATGAATGGCCAATCCTTCCTTGGCACCTTTCCTTTCAACCCTGCAACCCATTCCGTGATGCGCAATACTTTATTTCCATTTCCCCCCTTTATGCACGTATTACTTTGAACTAAGTAAATGTTGAATACGCACCAAGTTTCACAGCAGCAGGTTTGCTGGCTCTGCTTCCGATTCTCTTACAGTCCTGTTCTAAGACGTATTGTGCCAGCAAAGAAACACTTGCGATTTGACGTACCAGCTGCTGTGCTGATGTTACATCACTAGCAATGATATTACGCTGATGTTTCAGTAAAATATATCGGCAGGAACATTTAGGAACTCTGCTGCCTACCTACAGTTCCACTTGAAGGAAAACATGCCTGTATGAGTCAGTTTCTGCATTAAATATAAAGACACAATTGTGTGTGCGTGCATAATTCTTCCTCCCACTTATTTTCCACAGCATCATTCATTTTCCTCCCTGGAAATGCTGCTTTCAGTGTGTTTTATGGAGATCCTGACATGAGAATGCTTTCAAGCAAGGGATGCCCCACACAGTCTGCCATGGGACTCTACTGCATATCAAAATTTTCACACTGTCTTTTCATTCCAGAAGATTGCTCAAGCCAACCCACATCATAGAATGAAGACAAACATTAAAATGCAATTCATTTGAATTGTAACAACACAGCAAAGCTATATGCTTCTATAATGTCAATGGCGATGAGATTGCCATTTCCCCAATGCTGGTTGCCTTGGACCAGCTTATGTAGTTCCTTAAATATGCAGACTAGGGTCTTCCTTGAATATTACAGGTGAACTTAATTTATAATTTCCAGAACAATACACAGACTGAAACACAGCCATTCTTTGAAATTCACATTTCTCCAAAATTTGCAAGGTAATAAAATAATGTATTTTTTTAAAAAAAATAATAATAATACACATACTAAAGAGTGAATACAAATACATATATTCATGAAAATCACAAACACCTTTTTATTGCAGAAAATTGCTTTGCAAATATAGGTTTATTAGGTAAAATTTCATACAAAAAAGGTGTATATTAGTTGATTAGGGTGTGGTGCTGATGAATTTTCATGAGGGCAAACTGATGTGGAAATGTGGAAAACTGAAGAGTGGACAAATGAAAAATGGAAAGGAACCAAAATAGACAGATTTTCCCCATCCTTATCCTTGAACCACTTTCATCCCTGGAAGCTCAAGTAGCCACAATGACAAGGAGATTGTGGCTTGAGCCATCTACTGTTTGAAATGCTCATGAAAAGGTATTACAGGAAACCAGCCCAAATGATGTGCTTAAGCCGCTTAGATACTGTGTTTATTACTCTGGGAAATCTTTATCAACAGATAGTCCAAGCTCATTATGATTTCTTTATTGATCACTTCCTCTAATAAAACATCCCTTCTTTCTCCCTGGGAAATCTGATTTTGCTTTAAATACAGCAACAGTTTTGTTCTCTGATCTACCCGACATCAAGCTAGTTATTGAGAGGAGTCTTTTCTGTGGCAGCTGGCCTTTTGTTTTGGAGAAACAGCTAGTATTGATGCTCACAACTACAGAGTGTTCTAGTTCCAGCAGTGACATCGGATATCATCATGGAAAACTCTTTTGGCAAGCTTCATGCATTTGAGAAGCCAGGCTGGGTCTAATCAGCTGATGGAACCAGGCAGGGTTCATATTCTTCATCTGGAAAGCATATGGGCCTGTGAGATATAACTTAGTATGAAGGACAGTTCCAAAACATATTGGTTTTGTCATTTTATTTGTGCTTAATGCAGCGAATTTCAAATAGCAAACCCTTTGAAGCATGCACATAAACATAGGACTTTTAACAAGCTGGGTTTAGAGCTGCTTTATTTTTAGTTATTTTTTTGGTAATATTGATTATTCAATATACTACTTGTAATTTTTATTGTTGGAAGCTACTTTGGAAGGCTTTGACTAGAAAAGCAGCGTATAAATATTTTTGATTGAACTCATTTTATTTTTTAAATCAGCTTTTGGTGCAGAATGTGCCATGGCAATATACGGTAGTCACAGTGAAGCATAAATAGAGGCAGGGGGAATCAATGTTATTTTTTTATATGGAAAAAGCAAGTGCCAATGCAATGTGCTCATGTGTGTGTGTTTGCATGTGCATGCATGTGTGTGCTATAGCTATAGCACAGTAGCTATGCTCACTCTCAGAGGCAGTGTGCCCCTGAATACAAGTGGGGAGAGTACTGTTGCTTGCAGGTTTCCATAAGCATCTGGTTGGCCACTATGAGAACAGAATACTGTACTAGATGCACCACAGGTCTGATCAAGCAGAGCTGTGCTTGTTCTTCTTCTTTTAAGGAAAAACACCACCCTTCTTTCCAGGGGCTGTCTGCATAAGCCAAACAGGCCCTTAGAATCTTTCTCCCATGGATTTCCCCCCCCCCATAAAATTGCTCTCTTATGCATGACTTGCAAAAACAGCCATACACAAGTATTCATTTAGTTGTGTTATCTAAACAATAATTGTGTGAGTCTATTTACTGTGAGAATATTTACACAGAATAACCTGCTGTTTTCCCCATTCACATGATTGGTTAACTGAACTCAATGAACTCAGGGGGATTTACTTCTGAGTAAATATGTACAGTGGTACCTTGGTTCCCGAACAGGTTAGTTGTCAAATAAATCGGCTCCCAAATGCCGCAAACCCGGAAGTAAGTGTTTGCAATTGTTTTTCGGAAGCCGAACGTCCGAGTGCAGGAAGCTCCTGCAGCCAATCGGAAGCCGCACCTTGGTTTTCGAACTGTTTCGGGAGTCAAACGGACTACCGGAATGGATTAAGTTCAAGAACCAAGGTACCACTGTATTATGATTCCTTTGCATGACTCATATATACAAACCAACCCTCAGAGTTGTGTTAGAAATGTGATTGTTCAATTAATAGCATCTTAGAAACCAGTGAATCGTGGTTTGCTTTAAAAAGGAGTTGGCCTGGGAGACATCCAGACATTTCTGCAAAAGTGTCAGAACCATGTGGAGATTCAGAAGTCCCTCAACCAATATTCATAGGGTGCAAAAAAGAAAAAGAAAAAAAGAAACACAGAATCAAATGAGATTAAAAAAAATATTTTAAACATTATAAGAGCATTAATAAGCAGTCCACATTATAGCTTGGATGATCACAGAGGAAAGCACACACTGACATTTTCTCTGGAGCTTTTGAAAAGTTGGATGAGTGCAAGAAGAAATGGTCTGGTGTCAGGCAACTCTGTATCTACTTTCATTGCAACACTCAAAAATTAATCGCAAAAAATGTTGATTTCAAATGGATCAAGCAATGTACTTCAATATTAAATGCATCCAAGTCTAAAACAGTGCATAAGAATATCCGTCATGTCTTCCTCCCACCCAACATGTGACCATCCACAGCATATGTGGGTGGGATAAAGAAGAATTCTTGTCCAGGGGCCAATCCTGGAAGTTAAAATGTTCAGTCCAAGGTGACCTGTTCCTCTGAGCTTCTTGAATCATGAATGGAAAGTTTAGCCACAGTGCACAGCTTCCCACTGTTCAGAAATCTAATGAGAATTTCAGACAGCTTTTACTCCAATCTCTGGTGAAACTGAAAAATGCACACCCTTCTGAGTAGGAGAATCTTACATTTAAAATTAATATTGCTTTGGGTTGAACCAAGGCTAAGTTAGGAATTCTTTCATTACACTGAAATCAAAGGAATAATGGGGCCATTCCATTGTCACGGGTGGGACACTTTGACCATGTTTTTTGGTATTCACACATGTGTAACAATGTAAATATACATAAAAATTAACAACCAAAATTTAAACTATGTTCTTAATAAGATACTGAACATTTTACTAATGTTTTATTATTTTTATGGATATTTTTGACAATTTTATAAAATATTAAAAGTGCTGTCACGGGTGGGACAAAAAAAGGACATGGAGCTTGAGATAAGTTTGATTTATGGAAAAACTCTGAGTTGGGAGGTGACTCAATGATAAACTCAGCATATCTGTTTAAATCAATGTTTATGGGTTACAACTATGCAATCAGGAATTAAGTTTAAGAAATTTAATGTTACAAAATTAAGGAAAAAATGCTGTCACGGGTGGGACAATCATCAGAAAACTTTTAATTTGAACACTTCTGTGAAGACTACGTGGGTGGACTTTTGAAAAGAAGGTCCATAAAATAAACTTCTTTTGTCTTTAGCTTTTAAAAAAATGGTTAGACTGCACGTTTGGAATCTTCCTCACCAAAGTCCAGTGCTCATCTAGCATTCTTATCAGGCTCATTTTTCACGGAATGGCCCAATGGTTAACTTACATTCCATTGATTTCAATGGGAGCAAAGCACAGATAACTTTGTCTGGATCCAATCCATTAAATGTTAAACTAGAAGTGAACAAGAAATTTCTTCAGCAGATGGTTGAAGAAACTAAATTGTACAGAAGGAAGGTTACATTATTTTAAATGAGCTGCAACTTTTCAACAAATTTATCCAATGGCGAGATTCACAGATAGATTTATCAGACCTAAGCAGGTTTTGCTACATGTGAAGGCAACCTCTACCTCAGGTGTAGGGAACCTTTGGCCTTCCAGATGTTGCCCAACAATAACTCCTATCATCCTTGGTCATTCTTTCTGGAGCCAATGGGAATTGTAGTTCAGCAGCAATTGAAGGGCAAAGGTTTTCCACACCTGATGTAGAAATATCTGCAGTGCTGTCAGCTTAAATGAGTATGTGTTGATCAAGTGGGGCATAAGGGTAGCAGAAGAGGTGGTGGGGGTTGGTGAGCCCCTAGTGATTACATATTTACAGTATTTCTTAGTTCAGGGGATCTCAATGGATGCCCAAGTAATTTAACAACAGTCATGCAAGAGCATTCCTTAGAAAAAATAGAACTGTTAAAACATTTCCAAAAATTAATTGAAAAAGAAAGTGCATAAAAAACCAAACCCACTCTCAATGCTATTTAAGACAAGCATATTGCCTCAACAGCAGCAGAATACCAGTCTGATTTTTATCACAAGACCATCCTAAACAGCCAAGTAGTCACCATTCACTTAAAATAAAAGCAGCACTGATTATGCCAGGCAGACCTTCCTTGGAAGGTCAAGCAAGAGTTACAGTACCAAGACTGAAAAGACCCTGCCTCATGTGTGCTCACCCACCACCCCCATGGCAGAGGAACATGGAGCAGGGTCTCAGATCTTGGACCCAAGTGATAGGCACACATAAGAGACAAGGAATTTTGGACATCCTGGTCCCTGTAGTATAGGATTCCAAAGGTGAAATGCAGAACTTTTGAGCTGGGTCCAAAAACAGTAACCAGTCCAGATAGAATAACACTAGTCCTGTGCCTCACACAGCAAGTTCAGCTTCGACTGTCCACAACAAACTTTACACTGTTGCTTGTATGAGATTTCAAAGGAAGTATGAAAGCTATGCTCACAACTGCTGAAATATTTGGGTAAAAAAATCTTTTTTCTTTATGGAGAGTGAGAGAGGGAAAAGAACCAAACAGATGAAAGCAATGAAACCCCCCAAAGTATTGACAGTGTGGGAGTAACCATGTCTGATTGGGTCAAGGTCATTTGAGGAACTTTGCCAGTTTATGACGGAATGAATCCTATTAAAACAGCACAATGTGCAAGTTCTGTGATCACCAGACCCAGAAGTTAGATTGGGGTAGTCAATGAGGTGCCCCTCCAGAATCTCATCATTCCATGACTCTAGGCTGGGTCACGTTGCTAGGATTTGCAGACCAACAACATATGGAAGGCACAACCTTAACTAACCCAAGTTAGGTTCTCTCATTGAAAAATTGTGGTGAGCTGCTGAAGTTCAGGGGGCTTCTGCTCCTTCAAGAACTCCAAAGTAGGACCCCACTCATCAATCTCTCCCACTACATGTTATTATGGGAGAGGCTGCAGAGGTAGAACCTACAAACTGCTACAAGGTTTTTCCTTTTTTTGACAATCAAGCAGTATATAAATGTGATTAAATATAATAAAATTAATGTGCATCATTTGGCAACTGCTACAACAAGCAATGACATGCAGGAACAGACACAGATCAAATGCTGCAGAAAGCTTTGTTATTACCTCAAACGCACTATAGTTCAATGGAAAGTGTTTCTAGTTCAGCCAAGCATCAATGAGCAATAATGTTAGGAGCGATGTAGCCGCTTGTACGAATCACTCTGCGTTCACTAGCGCTCTTAAACAGACAACTCCTGTCCAATTACAGCAATCCAGCTTCTGCCGGCAGTGTATACTAAACCTCAGAAAGTGCTGTGGAATCAGAATTGGGAAATAAGCACAGTTTCCAATGGGACCAAACCCTCTATAAAGAAGTAGAGCTGCTGGACCATCTGGTCTATATCAATGTTGGCATTTTCAGTGTTGGCATTTATGTAACATTCTCAAAGTCATTCTTCTTCACATGAAATATGGACATTCTGTGTTTGCCAAAATGTTCCCAGAAACCCAAAGGGGACTAAAGACTGTCCAAGGAGTTGTGAGACTACAGCACAACACAACTCCACCTAATACTGTGCTTTGCCATTTAAGAAAATGCAAAAAATGCACAATTGCTCACGGGAATTTGGAACGATGGGCTGCTTTTGAAAGCCAACTTTTTTTGGCCCTTGGGTGCTTATCGGGCAGGAATCCGATATAGTCAGTTCAATGCCAATGCCTAAGCCAATACCGCTCACATTCTGTAACCAATAAAGTTGTGGCCCAAATTTGCCCATTTAACCTAATATACTGTGTCCAAGTGCTATTAACATAAGGGGAGGCCTCGGGGTCTTGACACGCAACATCTAGGGACCCAAGGTTGAGAAAGGCTGGTATATGCACTTACTTGGGGGTAATTCCCATGGAGCAGGCATATCATATGTAAGCTTGCACTGTCATTAATTCTATGAAGCAAGGAATAGAGTTAAAGGCCCTTCAGGGTAACCCTCTAGAAAAATACAAAACAGGAGGCAAATTAACTTGTGAAACTCAATTTTAATTTTATTTTTGAAGTGTAAATGTCCAATTACAAATAAATAATTCATACAATATAACTCAAGTTATGATAGACACATTTTCAGGCAGTTCAGAGTAACAACCAAGATGAATGAATTTACATTAAATAACCAATTAGTACAACAAACAACTGGTCATCCAGTTATGTTTTCAGCTTGGTCTAATATGTGTACAGCCTTTTAAAACAGTTCTCTCCTTTTGCCACTTTAGAAGACAACAAATGCAAACAATTTTCATACAAGCCCAGAAGAACACACACATTACATTTACTTTAAAAAATTCAAAAATTAGTCAAATGGGTGAAGTGGAAGTCTTAAAGCAGGAAGAAAAAAAAAACCCAGCTTGTGGGATTTTTGCAGCTAACAGTTATTTTCTAAGGTTTCTATTCTGCTGAATTTGCTGCATAAATTCTCAAGCATTATAGGCTCAAGGAAGTTTGCATTTCAACTCTATACATTTTTCTCATCTTTGCTAAAAAGCAAAAGCCCAGAGAACACTTGTAGGCTTCATTTTGAGTTTTAATTGCACACTGCTTTTAGCTTTAACTTCAGCAAATTATTTTACTGCTAAAAAGACAGCTTCCCCTTGAGGTAAATAGATGTATTAATTGTAAACTGCATTAGGAGCAGCATCAGTAAAATCACATAAAAAGTGTTTCCTGACATAAAAGGGTACAATCACTGCTGCTTTATTCTTTTCTATGGAGTTTGCATGGGGCTCCATCACAAGGCCTAGTGAAATGAATGACAGGAAGCAATGCTTGGGCAATTTATTTTACATTCATTTCCACATGAAGCTTTGCTTCTCCTTGTTCAAGGATACATGCAGTATCTGGGGTAAAATGTATTGATTTTTTAAAAACTTTTTTTTTAAAAAAAAGTGGCACTTTTACAGTTCATTCTATTTCCCCATAGTTCCTATCTTGAATGACTATGGACCTCTTCCCACATCTGCAGTCCTGTGGAAATCACATTCTTGTGGCTTGAACCTATGTGGTTTTAAGCTGGCAAGATCCACAGGATCACTCACATGCAGGTGGCCACATTATTCACCAGATCCCACAGCAATGTGGAATCCTATGGTAAGGTAGATTCCCCCTTGGCAGCAGGAAGATGTGAATGAAGTCTTAATCGCATTTAAAGCCGAAATCCATCTTTCAAAACTACTTCTTTTCACTGGGACAGGAAGTGAATGGTCCCAAATGTGCCTGTGGGTCAAAGCCAAAGTAGCATATAGCTACATAACAATCTCCCTACTATTGTGGAAAACGTGGGGAAGCAGCTATGGGAGCTGTAGTCTTAAGCAGAAGGAGGAATTGCTGAAACTTGTTTCGCTCAAGCCCATTTCTTTAATTCAGGACTGCTTTGCTCAACTGCTTTTCAAAATGCTGTGTGGGTAGAAAAGTGGTGACAGAGGCAAGCAGAAAACTGCTTGAAGGGCGAAGCTCAAGAAGGACTTTTCCTCTGCAGCCGTTTTTCTTTCTTAAAGAGATGCTTACAAACATTTGCCATGCAATGTCTAGCAATTTTTTTTTATTTTTTTATTTTTAATAATGGCAAGGCTTTTAACGTTCTGAAGCTACACAACTGCGTTTCCAGGTCTGGTTGCTAAGGAAGGCCTACTGCCTGTGCTCACTTCTACTTCTGGTCCTGGGGCAGAGCAGCCATGATGGCATGCAGCCAGAGGGATGAAAGAATGCTCACAGTTCAACAGCCTAGAAGATACTGCAACACAAACAAGGAAAATAGAAAAGACTGCCAAAACAAAACAAAACACCCCACTCCTTAATTTTAATTTTGGTGATCAAGGGACTATTTATGACCCATAGTCTTTTCACTTTGGTTCTTTGCTTTAGTACCTGAATTTTAAAAAAAGCATAAAGAACCCTCCAGCATGAAAACAATTCAATGGAAATAATAAGCTATTCCATGTAGCCACATGTTAGGCCATTTGGTATCTTCACTGCAAACAATAGCTGTCATATACAACATTTCTCCAATAAAGGGAGCACAGCGATGCTCAGAAAACTAATTTGTGAGAATTCTCAGAGAAATGTTAGCAATGATTTAAAAAATCCAACAGTTTTAATGACAAGGTTGAACCCATACAACCAGAAATGTCATCTAATGTTTCTAAAAAACAGAGGGCAGTATCTAACGTTTGTCAATCTCAGAGCAGACCCACTGGACTCAATGGACTGACCAGTCTACTGATTTCAATAGAGCAATGGATTTAGTTCTGGATTGTGTCACAAATGCTATTCCCAAATTATTATTAAAGAAGGTGCGTAACCTTTTAAGCACAATAAAGGAACTAGATACATGTGAAATCCAGCAATTCAAGGTGAAATAAATATTTGCAATACCCATCTACCTTATTTTTATCCAAATGAGTTTTCATTGCCAAGGCAACTTAAAGACCGTAATTTTTAAAATGATATCCAAAGTGATTTTGAAAATTAAAAAAAATAAACTTCAATTACTCATTTGCAGCTGTGGGATCTTATATCTTAGCTCAGATCAGGCTGCCCCAACCTTGTGCCCTCCAGGCATTGTTGGACTACAACTCCCATCACTATTGACCACTGGCCCTGCTGGCTGGGGGGATGATGGGAGTTGTAGTCCAGAAAATCAGGTGAACAGCAGGTTGGGGAAGGCAGATTTAGATAATTCCACCAGCCTATTTCATTCCATAACAAAAATAAACTAAATGCAAAGTACTAATGCATTAATTGAGTTCCCAAGGAATACAGTAGTATCTTCAATTAGTGAGCCAACTCATTTTAATTATAGAAACCTACCTGACATTGCAATAGAACTCCATATATTAGGAGAACATATCACTCTATATACATTCTGTATTTTTTCTAATTAAGATGCAGTAGTTAATTTGCCTCCCCAATTAAAGCTTTTTAAGAATCTGTGGCCACAGAATTTTTCAAGTAAAGGATGGGCATGATTCAACCAAAATTAAGCATTTGTAAGCCCATTGTTTTCAGTGGGAGAGAAGCAAGTTTTCATTCTCCATCAATGGGTTTTAAAGTGCTTAATGCTGGCCAGATAGTGTCCAAAATCTGAATATCCAATGCCCTACTACCAAGATATAGATCCAAGGCCACTGTTTTATAATTTGAGAGAAAAGAAAGTAAACCTTTTCCAAATTAAAGCCTCTTTCACACTTATGGGAGAGATCAACCGTTGCACCAGCAGATGTGCCTTCCCCCCTTCCCCTCCCCACATTACCAGCCCCCAACCTGCTCCAGAGGATCACCCAACCAAGTAGAATTGGGGGGCACAAGGGGGCTGTAGGAAAGAGGAGAGGAAGGAGAAATCTCATTTGTGGGATGTCACAATTGGATATCAATTACTCTATATCTTCTATATACTCAAGTTGACCATAGCAATTATATTTGTAATATTGCTGGGGGGGGGGGGAGTAAGTTAATGAACCAAATATTGAAAGCCTTTCCAGATTGAGACCTTATGTGGCACTTAAAACTTTCTCAACACATCATAATAATCTGGAACTCCAGTTAACCCTCAGTTAACCCACAGAACTGAATCAGCAGGGGTTGCGTCACCACTTCAATGTCAGGAAAAGCACAGCATGCCCATGCCATTGCCTGCACACTGCTTTCCCCAATTCTGCAGTCCATCCTGTTCTGCTTCTAGTTATCTTTGCACACACCAGAGCATGTGGACTGGAGCCCAACGGTAGTATTTATAATGAAGCACACAAAGGAACACATTTTCAAACTGAAGATTTTGGGCACAACAATGACAAAAAAAGTGACTCAAGTTATTATCTCAAATACGGTTAATCTGGAAGAATGTTGTCTTTCGAAACAAAACAAAAAACAGCAAATTATTTGCCCAAGTAACTTGTATTCAGGAATAAGGTACCAACAATGAGGACGACATTTCCATCAGCACCCATGACATTGAGACAGACAATAGTAAACAAATCACCATCAGTACATTTGAAAATGTTCTCCAACGGCACAATCCACCATGAATTTATCTTGTGCAAACCTTCTACACACACACACACACACACACACAAAATAAAATGCAATTCAAATTCATTTTGGCTAGGCTTGTGCAGGAGAACGTCGCAATCGTCTGTGTTCTTAAAACATTTGGGCTTCAGCTGGACCTGAACTGGACTGTAACTGCTGATTTATATGCACATAATAATAATAAAAAAGAGAGAAGCAGCCTGAATTGTAAAGCAGACAAAAATCAACACACATAAAAGTCCCATCTTAGTAAAGGACATTGTCAATCAGAATGCAATTCATTTAAAACTGAGTTGTCACTAGTTTTAACAAGTCAATTTCTTTATAAAATGGCCTCAATATATTTTCAAAATTGAACTATGTCTGTTAAACAGATTATTCACAGGTGTCACATCTGCTTTGTTAGAACATACTTTGCATGACTCAAGCCTCATTCACCCTTGTTTTGCAGGAAGGCCTGCTTATATACAGCACTTTGCCATGACCATTTTTCCTTATTTCAGATAAAAATAAAATATATATGTAGGAAATTGTCAGGCACATACTTCAGCTGTTACTTTATAAGTCAGAATATCAGACTATTTCTCTTGCAATTTTATACAAAACAATTGCACAGCAACAAATAATCTGGTGTTCTGGCCAACAATGATTTTCACCTATAAGTCATTTCATTGTACATAATTTCACATTGATACCTCTTTAATATTTAAATATTTACGTAAAAAAGGCCCCCAAACTAATCATTTTGTATATAGCCAAGTTCTCCCTCTATATATCCAAACTTCAAAAAGTTACGAATGGAACATTATACAGGATTTATAAATCAGGTTTAAAAACTTGAGGCTTCAAAATCAGGTTAGCCCAAAAGGACATTTAGGAAAATCCACTCACTGACAAGGTAGCAGAAAAAAAAAAACTAAGGGAGGGAAAAAGGAGACAGACACCAATTTTCTGCCTTAACATTTTACTAATCCTGCCAGTTAAAGATGCTGATATTATCAGAAGAAACAGCATAAGCTGAGAGTGAGTAAAGATGTTTTTAATGTTGGTCCCAAGTGATGAGACATATGATTCAAGTATTTCCTATTTGATCTGAGCTCACCATAGCAAAGTGGTGCAAGAAAAAAAACACCATTATTTTATTTTTGTTCCATACATTCGATTAATATCTTCCTGGTAGTATGCAGTAAGCTCTTTCCGTTTTAGTTTGAAGGCATCTGTCACCAAGCCCGTCTCTGGGGTCCAAGGTTCAGGGCTCAAACGAATTTTGAGTGGGATTTCAAATTTCTCCAGATTAGCTACAATAGCAGAAAAATAAAATAAAAAACATCAAATTATACACTGTATTTCGAGGAGGACAGCACAAAGCTGGGAAAGGTGCAGAAAAAGGTCAACCAAAACGATCAAGGAACTGCAGCATCATCCCCTCTTAGGAAAGGCTAAAACATTTTGGGTGTTTAGCTTAGAAAAATGGGAATCACAGAGGTTTAGAAAAATAGGTATGGGGGGCAGAAAGCAAGTTCTTCCCGCTTTGACAATACTATACTAAAGTTGGTGTCATCCAATAAAAGAAATTGGCAGCAAATTCAAGGCAGACGAAGTATTTTACACAATGAATCGTTAATTTGTGGAATCCCATGCAATGAGATGTGGTGATGGAGATTAGTCACATTCCTGCAAGATGAGTATGTGAATGGGGAATATGAACAGCAACAGCAGGGAAGTGCTGTTGCCTTAATGCCTTGGTTGTGGACTTCCTGGAAGCATTTGGTTGGCTAGTGTGGGAAACAGGTTGTGGGAAAGCAGATGAAGCTTCTTAGGGCTCTTCTGTAATTTTTACTTGTCTTTTAAGTAATTCCTTAACAACTAGTGGTGATGAAAACGAATCTAATATTTTCAAGAAGATCCTATCACTTTTCTGATACCTTTCTTTAATTAACAGTTGTTCCGCATTTTTAACATTTAGTTCCATGCAGTAAATTCAGCATCTTTTTTTTATTTTTAACAACAAGTACTTTGCAACTTTGCTTACCTATGAGAGCAGCTTCAGCTATAATCTTCTGTGCTTCTTTTTCCATTTCAGGACTGTTACATATCTCCTCCATGGTTCCTTTAAATCCTTTCTTTCGTGCTAACTCTTTAAGTTCTTTATGGTTTGGCACAACAAATCCAATGACGTAAGACTGGAAACTAAAAGGAGAGAGCGAGAAAGATGCACACCATTTCAGACTGATGTTTATATTTCTTCTTGGCTTTATGCAAATTTTAATATTTTACTATACATGGATCAGATTTTTCCTAAACTTATGCCCAAGTATAGAGTGGAGCACATGTTACTTTTGCCAAAGAGTTACTATTGCAGCGTGCACCCCATGGCAAGTTTACATATACCATAGCAAGTTTACACTTGTAAAGCCATTGTACCAGACTTGCTCAGACATAATACCAAAACCATGGATTGACATTACAGGAACAAACCTTTAAAGACCCTCAGCAATAGAACCCCTGGGAAACCAAAGGAGCAGGAAATACTTTTTTTCAGGCAAGGAGACAATTGTTAAATCTTACTGATTAATTAAATCTTGTTTGTTAAATGTCACTAGGAGTTGATGGGGAACAATGAAGATTTGCAACTGCACTTTCCACAGCACACCCTAGATTAAAATGAACAAAAACAAAACACTTCTGTCAGGCAAAAAGCTATTTCCTGCTCTTTTTATTTGCTCGGTACCCTTCCTCCTTCCTAGGAGATCAGGGAAAGGCAATGGGTGAGCCTGGGCTTGAAGACACACCATTTCTCCTTGCCCTATAGGACAAGATGTGGGAAGGAGAGCTTCAGGATTCCAATATCTGCTTCCGGTCTGCACAGCTGTAACATGTAGCCAAAATCTTAAGCTTATGGGAGTTCTGTGAACCAATTCAGCAGTTGGTCTTGGGACAAAAACCTATTAGCAGTTCCCTTCAAAAACAATTAAATATGGATGTTTCTGGACAGTAACTCATAGCTAGCTTTAATTTTTCTTCTTCTTTGCATTGATTCATCACCTGGTGATGAATGGGTCAGAAGGAATTTATTCTCCTATCAAGTCTATGCAAATTCAAAAGGGCATGTGATCACTTTTCAGCTAAAAGCATACAAAAGTTTCTAGATCCATACATTATTCTAGCACAAACGCAAGATTATATGGGCTGTCTTACCTGCTCGCATATACACAAATATTATCTATCAGTGGAAGATTCTTCAAAGCAGCTTCAACTTTACCGAGAGAAACATATTCTCCCGCTTGAAGTTTTACAAGGTCTTTTTTCCGATCTATAAAAAGGGGAAATAAAATTAATGTGATATTCATTAAAAGTTCAAAATACATTAAACACAGGTGTACAGGAGGAGATTCACTGCAGACGTGGAGTTTCTTTTATTTTTATTTACTTAACGGATTTCTATTCTGCCTTTTGTGAACCACACTCCACAAAGCAGCTCACAAAGATATACAAAACCATCTAAATCCTATCTAATATGAAACCATTTAAGATATCCATTTCCTAACACCAAAAGCCTAATCATCAATATAATAGTAAAAACTAAAATACAGTAATGAAGCAAAGGTCTTCAGGACCAGCTTAACAGAATTCCATAATCACTCCCTCTTCAGGGAAATCTGAGATTTAATGATCTACAGTGGATTTCTGTGGCTAACTTCTGCTAATGTGCTCAGCCCTTCAACAGATCAATCACGTGCTAGACTTTTAAAAAGTGATCTCGCATTAAACCTTTTGTCTAGTGACTTCATAAAGTCCCACATGTATTTAAATCTTGAAATGCTCATATAAATCACTGAAAAACCATGTTCGTGGCATGAAATGGTATTACTGCTATAGTCTAACTCAGTCAAGTATTACAGGATTAACTCACCAATAATTTTTAGACAACCATCTGCCTGGAATTCCCCAATGTCACCAGTGTAGAGCCACCTCTGTCCGTTCTCATCCACCATGAAATCACTTCGGGTTCGTTCTTCATTTTTGTAGTAGCCCATAGTTATGTTCTGACCTCCAATAACAATCTCACCTCTAGGATAAGGTTTGTCTGTGTTAAAGTATCCACCTATAATATAAATTTCATGAAGTGGGAGTGTTAATGTGTAAATATGTATATATTTTTAAAATACAGAGTAACCACATTCCAAAATATGTTATGCTATGTTTCAAGGCAACATAAACTTGAAAACCGTATACAATAATACCTCAGAATGTTACAATGCCCAAACCACTGAAGATGTGCAGAGGAAGAGAACTTGGGGTGGAATTCACTGTTGCACTGTGATGAATGTTCTAACAGCACAAGTACAGTGGTAGCTCTGGCTGCGGACATGATCCGTTCCAGGGTGCCATTCGCACCCCAACAAGTCCGCAACCAGAGCGGTGCTTTTGCGCATGCACAGCGCCAATAGAGTGCTTCTGTGCATGCGTGAACTGCGCAGAACACTTCTGCGCATGCGGCGAAACCCGGAAGTAAACACTTCTGGGTTTGTCCCATTCTTTTAACATGAAAAAATGCAACCTGAAGCGGCCGTAACCCGAGGTATGACTGTATTACAGCTTGCCAGATAGAACAATCCCCCTTTCCTCCCTTGGTTGCTGTTCTGGGGTGCCTCCTGACCCCAGACAAGCCAATTTCAGGGAGCACGGGATGCGAATGAATCAATTTAAACTTCAAAAGCTGTCTAGAGATGTAATTAGTGGATTGTGCAGCTTATTTAGATAACAGATGAAATGAGGTGCCACTTCACACATACTTAGCAAAATGGAAAAGCGTATATGATGAAATGGGGCAAAACATGTGCTCTTCCAATATGCAGATTACTTTTCTCAACATAGAGGTTAGTATGTGCAGTGGCCCTGAAAGCAATGCCTAAGAACAAGATTTTGAGCCCAAGTCTTCCACATCTGAATCCAAACAATCCACTCTAACACACAGCTGTTAGGGTGCCAGTTTTATAGACCTAGTTGTCTACATTTATCTCATTAACAATGACTCACAGTTTCCATCATGAGGCTCAAAGTAAACAGGGAAACAAATCAAATGCAGTTTACACTGAACTTTAGTGAATCCAGCATTTTGAAGCACTGCAAGTCCTTGTGTATGTTTCTCTTTGTTAATATTTCTTTATCTAGCAGACTTTATAATATCACTTAAAAGAGAAACAAAAATATATAGTGCTTGGATTATTTCTCCAGACTGCCGAAAATAGAACAAATATGCTGAAAATATTGCCAATCTTCTTGCACTTTCTTTTAAGAATATTTATTCCAACATTTCTGTGCACAACACGACAGGTGATTTATTAAAAAATTGACACAAGATGTTCAGCTAGAAAACCAATGTATCATTTCTTCCCAGCATGAATTCAGCATTCCTATTTCTTATGGAATGCATCCATACTCATTTGCCTTCCATAAGTTGCAACTGGTGGAAACCACGAGAGAGAAGAGCCCTCTGGTGCTCAGGTTCTGCTTATGAGTTTGGCATGTGTGGTTGGTTGGACACCATGAGAACAGGATGTTGGAGAAGATGTTCCTAGGTTCTTATGTTCCTAGGTTGACATCTCTCTTGTCTGAAAGATGGGAAATAAGAGCTCCAAAAACCCCTTGTGCCTATAACCTGCACAGGGCAGATAGGGGAAGACTAGCAGTATCTAGCTATAGAAATATATATTTTTTTAAAATTTAAATTTAAATTAGAGACCAACTAAGAAGTGTGTATGCACACAAAAGCTCATACCAGGAACAAACTTAGTTGGTCTCTAAGGTGCTACTGGAAATTTTTTAATATATATTTTACTGCGTCAGACCAACACGGCTACCTACCAGTATCTAGCTACGTGTGGGCAATTTCAGGGGGAATCTTTGGAGACTTAAAACACTTCATACCTGGGAGAGAGGCAGCAGTAAGATATTGTGCAGAATAGCAAGAGATCGTAAGTTTGCAGCCTTAGGAAATGTAATTAGAGACAGGGAAAAAGGATTGTGTTTAACCCTTTGTTCTTTTTGCTCAATGAATTGACTACGCTGTCTCTCCACCGACTGCTACTTTTTGAGATGTCGTTGAGAAGACACAAACAAAACCTTGTGCTAATTGATAAAGTGCACCTTGCAGGGAGGAAAGGGTTTAAAGGGAAGGGTGAGCTGAGCAGAGGGGTTTTAGCTAAGAATTCTCTTTCCTCAGATGGCATGGAACCCACATCATGGGTGGTATTCAGCTGGCAGTGAGGCTGGAGGAAAACAAGCAAGCTGCCTCTTGACCTCAAGTTTTTCTCCGTGGAACATAAGGCATGGAAGAAAGTGTGGCAGAGAGGACCTCGGTTTGGGGTACTATGCTCCTAACACATGTCCTCCCAATCCGAATTTTTTCTCAGAGACATCGCTGTTTCTTCCTCCTCCACTTGTTGCTAAGAGTTTCAGTGGGCTGCTTCTAAGTCTTAGAAATAATCAAAGGAAAAGGATCATCAAATGCAGGACTAAATCTCCAACCCAAATCAGGTGCCACTGGCTGTTTTTAAAGCTAATGGGGGAAATATCATCATGGGAGAGCTGATAAATGATCTCTGATGTTAGGGCTAGTTCTGCTCTCATAGGCAGTTTATGAAACATCAGAGGGAGTTGCTTTTAGTCCAAGAAGCATGTTAATAAAGAGCTCACTGGATCACTGCCACATTATTCTATTTAAACAAAACATTTCAAAGTCTGTCTTCAAACCAAAGGATAATAATCACACATTGAATAAAGTTTCAGTGCAAAAGAACTTCCCACCTTCTACCCAATTCACGAGCTTGATTTCACAGCAAACCAAGGGTGCTCCCACTCTGCCTGTGGCATAGTCCCAAACTGAAATTTTGGAAAATAAGACATCATTAGGAACTCAAGAGGTACAGCTTGGAAACCATCTAAATATTTCTTTGAATACCCCATGCAGCATTTGTTTTTCTTTATTTAATAGAATTTGTATACCACTTAAATCGTAAAAACCTCTAAACTAGACATAAATAATTATCAATAAAAGTCAGGTATAAAAACAAGCTAACCTAAAAGATTGAGAAATCAGCATTTTAAAAAATACATTATTATAGAAGAAAATTCCATATTAAAATACACATCAACTTTACAGAGAGATTTTGGAGTAAAGTACTATGACTTTACTGGTAACACCCAACTATATCTCTACACCTGGATTGGCACCTCACCCTAAACCTGCCACTTACCTTCTGTTATCGTTCCAGCCCCAGAGGATTCTGTTAGTCCATAGCCCTGTCCCACTGGGCAACAGAAACAGATGTTCATGAATCTCTGAGTTGCTGCAGAAAGTGGAGCTCCTCCACACAACAAGACCCGAATCTTCCCACCCAGCAGCATCCGGACTTTCCGGAAAATAAGTCTAAAAAGGTTAAGAGTATGTTTTTATTGCTCAATAAAAATAATACCAATAATAAAGAAGACACGGAAATCACTGCACATAGCAAGTTCTGCAACATATATGGCACAATTTATGTGGAAATTGTTCAATTTTGCATACTTTTTGATGTGTTTTGCTTATTTTTTATAGCTACTCTTGTAGGTAGCCACTTTGAGCACGGTTTTTCTATGGAAAGGTGTTTTTTAAAAAAAATTAATAAATAAATGATGAATTCTATGCATGCTTATTAAGAAGCAAGTTCCACTGATTTTAATGGGAATTACAGTGGTACCTCAAGTTACAAACGCCTCAGGTTACAAATGCTTCACCACTTAAGGGGAAAAACACGCACACCACTCCCTCAGTTACCTACCTGTCACACAATGGAGTAGTGTAGCCTTTTGAAATCTGTTCCATCTTGTAATTATAAGCCAGTATAAACAGATTGCGTTGGAAATTGGACATTTCGTTAACTCGATTCATGACATTTTTGTAGATTCGATCCATGATTTCCTAGTTACAGAAATGAATTAGGCGTATCAAAGCAAGCCAACAACAGGCGATAAATTTAGATTTACTGCACAGGTCTCTGAGGGCATTAGTATTAGAGAGCATTAGAGGGGGCCGGCCAAATTTGACAGGGGGGCTTTTGTTTTTAGAAGTTCAAAGAGCAGTGTAGGGCTGCTTGAAAGCCCTTTGCAAACATCCCCACGTAGCTCCTGAAACCTCCTAAAACAGGGCCATAAGGAGCAGTGCCGTGCTGTTTACAAAGGGCTGTTTGAAACCCCTTTTCCTAACCATTCTGCATTGCTTCTGAAGCCTACAATCTTCAGAGGCTTGTGGAGCAGCACAGAGGTTTTAAAGAGCAGTGTAGGACTGTTTGGGAAAGGGCTTTCAAACAGTGCAACACTTTAACCTCCAGCTTTTGGGGGTTCAAAGAGCAGCACTGGGGGAGAGAACAAGTTTCAACTGAATGGAAACAGCTTCCCCCTCCTTCAGCAAGGTGTGCTCTCACCACCCATCAGCTCCAGAAAAATAACAACCCAGAGCTCACTTTAAGCTCCCAACTGTTCCTCTGAAGCCCCACCCTCGTCTACATCATGGACAACTTCAGGTGTAGGGTAGGTGGACATGGCTTCCTAAAAAATGGCCTGGTGGGACCAGTGGGGAGGCCTGGCATGCAAAGTTTTGCCTGTGGGCCAGCAGTTCCCCACCCCTGATACACACCATGAAGTTTAACAGAAAGCTTGGCATAAAACAACTTCAAACGTTAAGCATTTCCCCCTCAAATCTATCTGCTCATACCACTTTTTCGGTGGCCACACTGAGGAGGAGAATGGAGGAAAATGAGCTTTATTCCACTTGTGATTGTCAGGATACATGTCATAGTAAATATTAATACGATGTTTTAAGCAACTTATTAATAATATAAATTGGCAGGATTAGTTTTATCGTTGTTGTTTACTGAAAACATGAATTCACCGAAGCATGTGGATATTTCAGGGAAGTTCCAGAAGCAGGAAGCATTTAGTGAAGCAGCAACAGACCTGCCATGAGATCCCACATATTATCCCCATGCACAGTCCATAGTGGAATGAAGCATTACATGGGAACCGCTTAAGCGGGCACTACAGAAATTCCTAAGGTACTAAACTACCTTCAAATCATCATCTCATCGTATGTAACTCTTGAAAAAGGCAGGCTTCAAATGCACATCTTACCGGCACAGCTGCCATTAGAGTTGGCTTCAGTGCAGAAACATCACCTTTACTTCCTTTCTTTATTTTAGAGGACTAAAAGAGAAGTGAAGAAAGCAACATGTAACCTTAAGTTAGTCTTCATCAAAAATCCTCGTTTGCTCGGCGTAAAAGATGCACACACTGAAAAAAAATCATGTTTCACCATAGCACTGGATCAGAAAGCATCTAAGACATATTTTTGTCAAGAGATATTGAAACAGATACCCTTTTAAGTAGACAAATACTTAATTTCACATATATTTTAGACAAGTTTAAAAATGCATAATTTTATACTATGATCCAAGGTTGTTTTCAGTGGGTAGTTGGGACACAAAATGTTGTGTGTACAGTTGGAAAGTGGATGATACGAGTTTTTTTTTGGGGGGGGGATTAGTCCCGTTATGCTTATGTGTTTATTAAGCACTTACATGCCAGGCAGTATCAGGGTGAAATGTACGCAAATTATAATAATAATAAATAATATTTTTTTATTTATACCCCGCCCTTCCCGTTTTAAAAACTGGGTAAAATGCACTCAGTTTCCATGCTTAAAACAAATTGGGCAAACCATACAAAGAACCTTTTTAGGACAGAAACACCACTTCTTTACCTTCATCTTTGGGCAGGCAACCCTTCCTTGTAAATACCCTTAAAGTGCCCCCCCCCTCTGCTGAACTGAGGCAGATTCACAAATGATCATTGCTGCATAGTAGATCAGAACTACTGACTCCCGTGAAGAAACCACCATTGATAAAAGGTCTAAGCAAAGCAGACAGTGTGCTTGTTCAGCTTTCCCCTCTTTTTTCTCTTTTAGTGTGGGGTGTCAGACGGGGAATTTGTGTAGCAGAAAAACGTGCTTTTAAAAACCGTGCTATAGTCTGATTTGTTTGGAAGTGGGAGAACCTTACCTGATCACTTAAAGTTTGAGGTGATGAGTAGCCAATACGGCATCCATGAGTCAAGCAAACAAGTTCAGCACTTAACTCCAAAACATGAGCAAGTGGCAAGTATCCAATGTAAGTATCTTTCTCTCTAGGGGAATGAGAGAGAGATTACGGTAAACTCTGTGCCAAGTTGTGTCAAACCACCGCTTGAAACTGCAGCAGCATCATAATCTAAAGAGCATCCTGGCACAACAATTTTGCAATGCTGGCATATTGTCATATTTAAACAAGAGCAGACCAAATTATACGTTCTCCTCATGTATGTGGTTAAGCATTCTGGCAGCACGATTTACCAGAAGTAAGACTAGCCATTTTTTTTTCTTTAAATCAGTAAGAACATCGGTATCAACAGAAAATGCAGCACCATGGGGGGGGGGGACCTCTGGTCCACAAGGTCTCTCCATTTGGCCTGTGAGGCAGTTTTGGCCAATGCACACACTCACCTGCCCTAGCCCCAAGTCATAGGACATCAGTTGTTGGTGAAGGTAAATACAGGGCTAAGCCAAAAGGGATGTTGCAGGCACTGGTGCTGTGACTTTTCTGGCATGGTTTCATTTCAAAAACTGCTTGGCCAAAAATAGGTCACCTGATGTTACTGCAATTTCATGTATTGACAAGTAGATGCCCCCACCCACTTGCCCATGGATGGGTGAGGTGTTCCCCATCTCTGCAGTATATTTAAGCTTCAACTATCAAAGGGTGAAAAAAGCTACGGGAAAGCCCTTGTTCCAAATAGCTTTGCGGTTTCAATAATCACGTTCGTCTTTGCAAAATACAATCACACTAGTGCAAAAAGGTCTGGGTTTTTTGTGATTTATCATTCCTGACAATCTGTTTTTACCGAAAATTGTACAGTGGTACCTCTGGATGCGAACGGGATCTGTTCTGGAGCCCTGTTTGCATCCTGAGCAGACCGCAACCCGCAGCGCCGCTTCTGCGCAGGTTGCGATTTGGTGCGTCTGCGCATGCGCGAACCGCCGAACCCAGAAGTAACCCATTCTGGTACTTCTGGGTTCGGCGCGTTCGTAACCTGTGCCGTTCGCAACCCGCAGCGATCGTATCTAGAGGTATGACTGTACTCTTGCCAGACTTGCAAAACAGCCAAAGAACTTCTCTTTTCTGAATATCCAATACTAAAGAACATAAACCAGAACAATATGACCATATATATTCCAACAATTTAGGTGAGCATAAAGAGTTCTTACAGTAGGGGTTCTTTTTTGTGCAACAGAAGTTTAATTAAAGCCAGCATTGTACTACTGTATATTCTGGCATATAAGACTACTTTTTAATCCAGGAAAATCTTCTCAAAAGTCGGGGGTCGTCTTATATGCTGGGTGGAGTATCTGCGGTCGAGTATATCTCAAACTCTATATTTTAACTAGAAAAGTTGGGGGTTGTCTTATACGCCCAGTCGTCTTATACGCCGGAAAATACAGTATATTTCTCTAAGGGCATTAACAACATATATACTAATGTGTTCATTTCAATAATTTTAGTGATAAAGAGATAAAAGTGTCATTTAGGATTACATGTGTTACATACCCAAGATTAGGAATCCTTT
This sequence comes from Lacerta agilis, assembly GCF_009819535.1. Classification (NCBI taxonomy): domain Eukaryota; kingdom Metazoa; phylum Chordata; class Lepidosauria; order Squamata; family Lacertidae; genus Lacerta; species Lacerta agilis. The sequence goes on along the minus strand of NC_046316.1, from coordinate 66,800,633 downwards.
CAGCCATCCCAGTTATACCAGAAATAAGATTACAATGTGAGATCATAACGCCTTTTGGTACACCTGTAGAACCACTGGTATACATTATTACTGCAATGTCTGATGGCAACGGTCTCAGCTTCTGCTTGTTGGCTGGAACTTAAACAAAAATAGAAGCAAGCATGAAAACAATTTGAAAGAAAGCAAAATTGAAAGATTCTGAAAATCAAAAATATTGACTACTGAGTTACTCTTGTTGTAAACCTTAATGTGTTCTACATTTTTATATGTCACCATTTTGAGCCAATGAGTGAAGTCAGAGCTCTGACACTAGGGAACAGGAACCCTAGGAGTCCTAAAGTTCTGCTGTTTCCCACTACCCTACAATACACTCTTCCTGCTTCCATCTTATTTTCTAGTAGTCCCTGGAATCTTTGTTTGCCCTTCATGTTTTACTAGCAACCAGGATGCATCTTTCCACTGGTGGGTTCACCTGATATCAGGTATTCCTTAGAAGTTATTTTCTTAAAAAAAATACTGTTACACAAACTCTGTATCCTGATTAAACAAACGTACACTAAAAATAATAGGTATCGACACAACACCCATCCACCATATAACCTGGGCAGAATATAGCTGGCAAGATATTAACCACATTTAGCATTATCATATCTTAGATTTCCTTCACTTTTCCCCCAGAAAATACTATCATTAGTAAAAAGAAAAAATTATACGTACAGCTTTCTGTTTTCTCTCCCATAGCTTGAACAGATGCCATAGTGTGAACGATTACCCCTTTGGGGAATTCCGACCATGTTGTTGGTGTGCCATCCACAGTAATAATATGGCGCATCAGAGGAATCTGAGAAGCAATACTCTGCACAAAAAGATGGGACAAACAGTTTAATTGCTTCCATCTTAATAATAATAATGCCCTACATCTGCAGTTCTATACTTTAATAGTTCAACCTGCTGTAAATAAGCGCATTCAAAAAAGCTAATTTGATGTCATCTAAGCTGCTAACAGTGCTAATATATTTTTAAGGTATATTCTTTCAGTCGTAACTTGTTTTAACCCTATTATTTTGGTTGCAAATTGTTTTAACCAATTTTAAGATTTAATTTTCACATTGTAACTAGTCCTGGAACCTTATGGTGAAGGGTGGGTAAAAAGAGGGCTGGTTGATTACCACAACCAGCCAGTTGTGATATTTCAATATGTTCAGAATAAACATTATCAATGTAGTTTATAGCTCTAAATCTGCTGACACTAAAAACAGTGTGAATGAAAGTTCTAATGAACTTAAAAGGCACAGCTTTTCTCAACTGCCCATTTCGCTTGTCCTTTTCCCTCAGAATTCCATCTTCTCCACAGACCCTTTCTCCTTCTCCTTCTCCTTCTGTCCACTCCTTCCTCTAGCCATCTTATCTTTTGGTTCCCTGGCTCTGCTGCTACAAATACTTTTAGTGAATTATAATATAGATTACACTTGGAGACATATGGTCCCCAAAGTGCTTTTATGGTTACACTGTGAGTCAAGATGTTGGCCTATGAAGCCAATGCTCAAAAACAGGATATTTAACAAACCCTTTTATGGAAAGAAACTTCAGATCTGCGATGATTTTTCCATGCTTTGTTCAATTAGAAGCAAACAGAGAGCAACCCATCCTGTCACGTCTTGACAAGTTTGCTGGCTCCACCACCCCCCACCCCCCAATCTTGTTAAAAGTGTTTAGGCTGCATTAATGGCTAACTGGTGTACACAGCTTTTTAAAATATAAGATCGAACCGTGGCAGCTAGATTACAAATTCAGAGGCACACAAACCCCACCCTCCTCCTGAGCTGCACCTCCTGACTTGCTTCGGGGACAGATCCAGGACAGGGTGGGAGGTTCCCAGGTTGGTACAAGCAGGGCAGATTGGCCTGATCCAGGGCCAAGAGGCCACATGGGGCCATGGGGCAGAATAGCCCTACTAATTGCAATACCACTGCAGTCCCCATCCAAGGGTCCAAGCAAAGGCTATCCAGGGGGTGGTGGTAGTCCATATGCTGAAACGTATTTTAGAGTGTGTTCTAAAGTGCTGGTTATGACCTACAAAGCCCTACACAGCTTAGGTCCAATACCGTACTCCCTCCTATGAACCTGCCCGGGTTTTGAGATCTTCTGGAGAGGCTCTTCTCTTGGTCCTGCCACAGTCACAGGCACGCTTGGTGGGGAAACAGAGAAAGGCCTTCTTGGTGGTTGTTCCCAGACTCTGGAATTCCCTCCCTGGAGAAGCTAAACTGGCTCCCTTCTTACTGTTGTTCCACTGGCAGGTGAAAAATTTCTTCCAACAGGCTTTTTTTTTTTTTTTTTTTTGAAACTGACAGTTTCTAATGAATGGGCTGTTGCTACACTGTTTTTATTGTGATTATTTTTTGTTTTGTTTTACATACAGATTTTTTATATGAATATAGTTTTAATACTATTAATGTTTAATTGTTTTTTCTATGATTCCTCCCTATGTTTTTAGAGATTCTTGTTTTTATCTGCAAGCTGCCTTGAGCTCTGGCAGGGGAAAAGATGGGATATAAATAAATATAACAACAACTACTACTACCACAATACTAGGAAATGAAACATTTATACATAGCACACCGTCCATGTACATGACACTCTGCAAAAATGAAAAATTGCCCACATTCCCTGGAGTGTGTGTCAGTGTCAGAGGACTATCTAGTATTGAGTTGAGCACCACTGGGGGGGCCTCACAGTCCTTTTTAAATGTAAACTATAGGTGCATCCAAAGCATTTACACTTCCATAATCTTCTGCTACATAAATCTGTAGAGCAAGAGAGAGAAAACCTGCACTATATGTATATCACATTTTCCTCTACAGAACTGAACAAACAAACAAAAACCACATTTGTATACATGCATCCAATTTATCTAGTCAAGGATAAGCCTTACCTTCAGTTTTGTTTGCATCAATTCTCTGCTGGTAATAATGGTTGTCACTGCAGTTTCATTCAACCCATGTACTATCGCAGGGCCTCCTAGAGTGGCATAAAGTGTAACAACTGGGGAGGAAATGAGTAATGAATTTCCTGTTATTAATTATTATTACTATTAGACTCATATGCTATAAATGTCCAGGATACAAAAGATACACTGCATGCTGAAAACGTCTCAGTACACTGCTGCTTCAAATTCAAAGATTTCAAACTTTGAGAAACATAAAATGCAAATGTACCGGTACTTTGGTTTCACCTCACCATGCATATTTGTACTCTGAGAGAATTGCAGTCTTATTTTCCAAGCCACACTAGCAGGATCCCTGTTCTTTTCTTTACACAAGAGGTAATGTAACTTTTGAGTTCTACACCGCACTCTCAACACAGTATGAGAGAGCAGAGCACAGAAAGGACTTCCACCTTAGATACTTCCCTCCCATATTATCAAAGGATCATAGAATGAAGGGACGACAAGGGGTATCTAGTCCAACCCCCTGCAATGCAGGAATCTTTTGCCCAATGTGGGGCACAAACCCATGACCCTGAGATTAAGACTCTCACGTTCTACCGACTGATTTATCCCAGTGAAATAATATTTTAATGCAATTACTTTAAGAGTTAATTCGGGCATACAATTATTCTCCAAACAAACTTGAAAAGCAAATAACATTTGCCACAATTATATTTAAACTATTGTGATGTAGGAAGGTTGTTTTTGCAGTGGCAGAAGGAGTATCTAATTTTTGCAGGAATATGGCACTCTGATCACCTGCTTGGGGACTTTGGTTTCAGCTAGTCTCCTCAGCACTGAGAAAACAGGTGGTGGCTTTATTACTTTGGCAGGAAAGGACCTCATACATAGCACTCTGTATGCAACTCACAGCTGTGCACAAGGATCTGGACCAATTTGGGAATTCTACAAATATAAATGGGTTTGCTTTATGGACATCAGAGCTGTGTATCTGCACTGTTCACTTGAAAGCAAGTTCTGCTATAACTGACACATCCTGATTATTGTGCAAAGTCCTTTAAAAAGCAGCCTCTGCCATTTTTCTGACCCCAACCGTAGCTGTGCTATATAATGCCAGCCATCTCATCATTCTGGTCCTATGCATGGAGTGTTTCTGTGTCAGTGTCAGCCACTTCCCAGAAGCCATAGCAGTAGCCTGGGAATTCTCAGTGTCAGAATGAAAGCCTGGGCTTGGCAGAAGTGCGTTAACACAACAAAACGGTTTCCAGTACTCTCAGCTTAAAGCTATAACATGCACATCAGCTCATACACCTCAGCAAACATGTTTAAGATGACTATTTATATACACAAACAGCAATTAACCTATACAGTATGGGATTGTAAAGTGCTTTTTAAAAGATATGCAAGCGAAAGAATTTGCTGTTGCTTGCTTGTGGATTTTGAAGTGTGCAGTTGCACCTGAAAAACAGCCTTGTACGTTGATAAATCAAAACCATGTAGTATAATCCTAAACTAAGTTCAACAGGACATTTCATCAGGCAAGTGTGCTGTAGAACTGCTGCCTTATACTCAGATACAAAGTCCTGAAATTGATAGGCTTAGGTATACAATTCAGCTATTAGTTGCAATGTACTTCTTTGGAGTCAATGGTTACAACAAAAACCATTTTCCTCTGAATGGTTGCCATGAGGGTATTTAACAAGGAACACAATTCCAAACTGTTGCAAAGCAAGTACACATGTACATTGTTTTCTTTAATTTGGTGGGAGCAAAGTACAAAAGATTGCCTTTATTAGTTCCCATGTGCTCTCTGTGCTCAGTCCAATGACCCTCGTTATATAAACACAAGATTTCCCTAGCAGGCTCTCAGCAAGCCAAGGAAGAAAGAGTATAATCTCTCAAAAAACAATTGATATTATTCACCTAAAAACTGGAGGGGGGAAGGGGGGGAGATGAACGAAGTGAAAAACAATTAGGCAGTTAATGAAGTCAAGAAGCTTGTCCAGTTTACAAAATGCTGCACTGATGTCATGGAGAAAGAGATGAAGTGAGCCACAGCGGCTGCAAGTTATTATCGTGCAGTCTGATCCACTGAGTTGCCACTTAACACTGTGTATAGCACTTCTTCATGCACACATAAAATCTGATTAAAAATTATAGTGTTACAAACTGTAAAGTAAAAGCTGCCATGTGTAGATTTGTTACTTTCTAGCAATGACAAAGCAGAAAAAGCTTTCAAAGACAATTCTTATTATGGAGCTATTTTCAAATACTTACACTTAAAAGAAATTAATTCTGGACAGGGGAGGGGTGGGGGCTAATATAAGGGACATGCTGTACTGTTTGTCTCATTGGACCTTGGACAATGTTCATTCACTTATCTCCAAGGAATAAAATATTATCAAGAACGAAAATCAGGGCAGTTTTGGCTAAATATGCACATAAGTTACCATAACAATCAGGCAGAAGAATCCTTTAAAATAATAGTAAAGTTAAAAATGCAGTTAGTAGATGGAGGGAACATGTGCCACAGAAGAATGAAGATTTTTAAAAAGAAGCACAATTAGATCAGGCCTATTCAGGAAAAGCAGTACTTGGCCAAATCTAGATTAGCAAACATATTTCCTTGAAAAATTAAACAAAATTTAATTCGTTGCGTTTCACTGCCTGCAACTCAAGTTTCAGAAATGACTACGTGAAAAGCATATGACAATATTACCATCTGCCAGCAAGTAAGTCAGCCAAGTTCATTCGTGTGACATCACCAAATGCTGTGTCACGCTGTGAACTGAAGCACGTCTCAGAAACTTGAAACATCCACTTAAATCCCCACCATCTCCCTTCCTACCCACCCCCCTTCAAATGCAAATTTCTTGATTCCACACATTTCAGCATTTCCCTACATTTCCACGTTACCTTAAACTGACCCTTTTGAAAGTTAAAAGTTTTATAAAGGTCTAAGTGGAACTTGCCACAGAATTGCAGTATTTCTGATGGTGTTTTTTTATCTATCTATCTATCAATCTATCTATCCATCCATCCATCCAGCTTTTGGGTACTTCAATAACTCTCCTTATTTTTTTAAAAAAGACAAACAGCGGGGGGGGGGGGAATTATCCATAATGCTGCCTTCCAGTGTAATTTATTTCTTTGCAGCAGTGTTTTCCGCAATGCCCCCTGCAAGTAAGTACTGAGCTAGTTCAGATGTCATACCAAATTATGAACGATGGCTTTGTGACTATGAGCTTTATTACCACACCACAATTCTGATTACCTCTCTTAGCTCCAAGGTTTCAGCAAACAATAATTTGCTATTTCACCCAAACCAAGGCAAACAATAATTTGTGTACGCCATAGAAGCAAAGTAGATATTACTTGTGTTGATACTTAAGTCTCTATTGATAAGGATTTGCAAATGTGATGAGAACAGTTGTTGTTCTGAATTATTGAGTGTTTGACAGGGGAGAGAGAGAATGCACTGGAAATGCATTATGTATTTGTGTACAGTATTACAGGTTTACAAGCAGCTATGAAATGGATTATAGGAGCATTTCCATTACTTTCATAAAAATATTCCAAGAGGTCTGAGTATATTGTGCATGCCCCATGTGCTCCACAGATTGCTGGAGGAGGGAACTAAACACTCCCTACATAACTATGACAGGCATGGCCAGGAAAAGGCATAGTGGTGAACAAGGCGGTGATGGAAGAGGAACTTACCATGGAACCACAGAGATGAACATGGAGGGAAGGAAGATGCAGAGCAGAAGCAGCCTAGTCAGCTAGTAGTCATCAGACTCAGCTAGTTTTCTAGTTGCGATTCTGTCTATTAAAATAATTGAGATTCCTAACTGCAGGGGGTTGGACTAGCTGACACTCAGGGTTCCTTCCAACTCCACTATTTGTGATTCTAGGGAAATCCCATATGCTTGATTGCCAGAATGATTTAATAATCAAGGTGGATGAAGCAAGCACAGATAGCAGAGAACTGTTGGCTCTGAAACTAAATGCAGAATACAACTGGGAGTGAGCAAAATCCTTTTTTTTCTTCCTGGGAAATGTTTACGGTTAAGAGTGTTGAAGTTTTTATTGTTGTAAAAGATATCGGATACTGCAATTTTTTATGAGTGGTGTACTATTTTATTGTAGTATTCTATGATTTGGTGATAGCCCTTGGCTACACAATAAAGATGTGAGATTAATGAGTAAAAAAAGAAGCAGCAAAGATCATCACTCAATCTAGTAGTGAACTAAGCTGCTGAGAGAAATGGAACTTGGAGGGGGGAACATTCATTCACTGAGGAACAGGGGAAGGCAAACTTTTTATAAACTACCTTTGTTTTTTTAAAAAAAAAAAACCTCAAAATAAATAGCCATAATGAGTCTCTCCCCACCGCCAAAAAAATGGGGGCACTGAACATGCTCAGTAACTAAGACACACCAAGTATCATTTGGAAAAGAACAAAAAAAAATGGAAGACGGGAATGTCAAGCTTGAACTTCCTCTAAGCTTACCATCTCCCTACCATTGGGTTGTTATTTTGATTAAGTATACTTTGTGGTTTTATATTGTGATTTTATCCTGTGAACCACCCTGAGACCTGTGGGTATAGGGAGAAGGAGAAGGAGAAGGAGAAGGAGAAGGAGAAGGAGAAGAAGAAGAAGAAGAAGAAGAAGAAAGCAACTACCACTACGTAGCCTGTACAATAATGGAAGCTGTGCCAGCTTTTCTTTTATTCCATCATCTAGAACAGTGTTTCCCAACCTTGGGCCTCCAGCTGTTTTTGGACTACAACTCCCATCATCCCTAGCTAGCAAGACCAGTGGTCAGGGATGATGGGAATTGTAGTCTGAAAACAGCTGGAGGCCCAAGGTTGGAAAACACTGATCTAGAGCAGAAGTAGCCATGATACTGGTACTTCCCAGAATTTTGGACTACAACTCTCATCAGCTGCAACCAGCACAGACAGGAGTCACAGTTCATAACATCAGGAGGGCATGATGTCATTGACTCCTGGTCTAGAAACGATAGCAGGCAGCCCTCCTGTCAGCAGCCACTTCCTACCATTGGCTTAGCTCCAAAAGCTGCATCTTTACACTGGCGAAGGGGACTACTGCCCAAGCGCAGGCTATGCTCTTGCCAAGCCCTGCAGTTCCAGAAAGTAGCAAAAGTATTACATGCAAAACTTGTGGAGATTTTGCAGAGATACATGTTACATGTTCAACTTACATTCAATGAAATGCTTTCCTTTTAAATGGGTGTCAGTTCTATTTTCTTAGGTATATACTGCAGTAATTAGAGCAAAAACTATGAGGGGAGACAGAAGCAGCAAAGCTTCCGTTAAAAGAAAAGCTGTAACAAGCTACTCCCACAGCTATAGAGAAGCTATATATAATAATCTGCCAAGGAAGAATTACCAAATCTTCAAAGTGCTTTTTGCAATTGCTTACAATGGCCTATTATGCCAGTCTTAGTTCCCTTTTCTACCAGGGCTTTAAGTGATTTCTCTTTTGAGTTGTAATTTAACATTCTGCAAAACTGCTCTCTGAATGAAACAAATTTCATTCATATATGTTCGCTGTTTTTACCATGAAAGGGTCTTTTAATTGCTCCTATTAACTTTTTGGTGAGAACATATAGATATATAAAAATTGGAAAGAATTGTTCAGTCTTCTACAGACATTGTTCTCTGCCTCTTACCAAGGAAGGTGCCTTTATTGGTGTCCTTTAGAATCACAGAATTGTAGAGCTGGAAGCAACCCAAAAGGCCATTCAGTCCAACCCCCTGCAATGCAGGAATTATAACTGAAGAATCCCTGACAGTTGACCATCCAACCTCTGCTTAAAAACCTCCATAAAGGAAAGTCCACTACCTTCCAAGATAGTCCATTTCACTGTCAAACAGCTCTTACTGTCACAAAGTTCTTCCTAATGCTTTAGCACTGAAGCACTGCTCTTGCTCAAATGATCTGGAATTGGACTTGTAACGTTGATTTTCCATGCTGGAAAGAAGTGTGATGCTTGGAAGAAAACTGCCTGCCCTCCAAAACTGTCACACATGCTTGGGGAAAACCGAACCTAAGAAAGGCTGTGTGAGAGAGGGAAATTCCCACCCTACCCAAAGCCAGAAGGTTTGGAACCACTGGCTCATCCTGGGAATTGGTATCTTTGCAATTCCATGGAGATGGCAACCCAAGTCCTAGGAAGAGACAGAGGAAGAATCTTCAAAACAAAACTTAATCATACTAATTTTGGGGCAATAGTAGCTGCCCTACACAAGTCATTAAAAGTGTTAGGGAAACCTCAGTGTATCCAAAAGCACACAAAAACCTGATATTGCCATAAAAAATGCTTACGTTGGAAGTTGTTCATGAAGCAAGCTTGGGCAGCGATCATCCACTCTGCTCTAGTTTCACAGAAGATGGCAATGTTTGTCTTCGGTTGAAGGCCCAACACAGTTAATCCATCTCCAAACTTTTTCGCTCTACTGAAAACATCATCGTACGTGAGCCACATATATTTTCCAAGGATAACCTTAATAAATAAAAAAAGACTTTTTTAAAAAAATCACAAACAAGCCTAAGCATGCATAACTGCATTTCTGTCTACTTGCTTGCCTTTGTCTTTCATCTCCATGTTTGTTTTCCTGTCTAACAATATTTAGATTGATAGGCCCATGAGATGCAGACATGACATTTTGCATAGGTTACTTTCCAAAACTTACTGTATGAATAAAAATACAATAAAGAAAAGGAACAGTACGGAACTGTTTCTTATCTCCCTAGTCAAGTGAATGAATGAATTCTGTTATACCAAATACCGTATTGGTCTTGAATATAAGCCTCACTTTTCCCCCAAATTCTGACTGTGAAAAGTGAAAGTGCGGCTTAAATTTGCAACTTTACAAAAATGGGCTTTTACGATATCGCTGCTGAAACAGACATATGGTAAAATGGAACAAAAAAAATGTTTCATTGCCAATTTGCAAGCTTGACACTGTTCATTTGCCATTTGCAGGTGTGAGTGCCTATGGAATTGTAGCAACTGAATTGCGATTTGTGATTTTTGCCATTGTACAGTAACTTTTGCGGGCTTGCAAGATCAGAGATTTTCAGCCTGTAACCTAATTTTAAGGGAGTGGCTTATATTCGGGTATTGTCTTTTTTTCTTTTTCCCCCTTTGAATTTTAAAGGTGTGGCTTATTTGCAGGTGCAGCTTATATTCGGGCCAATGTTGTTTAGTAATTTAGCTGTGTCCGATTCTTCGTGACCCCATGGACCAGAGCACACCAGGCACACCTGTCTTCCATTGCCTCCCGCAGTTCGGTCAAACTCATGTTAGTAGCGTCAAGAACGCTGTCCAACCATCTCGTCCTCTGTCGTCCCCTTCTCCTTGTGCCCTCAATCTTTCCCAACATCAGGGTCTTTTCCAGTGAGTCTTCTCTTCTCATGAGGGGGCCAAAGTATTGGGAGCCTCAGCTTCAGGATCTGTCCTTCCAGTGAGCACTCAGGGCTGATTTCCTTCAGAATGGATAGGTTTGATTCTCGAGAGTCTCCTCCAGCACCATAATTCAAAAGCATCAATTCTTCGGTGATCAGCCTTCTTTATGGTCCAGCTCTCACTTCCATACATCACTACCGGGAAAACCATAGCTTTAACTATTCTGACCTTTGTCGGCAAGGTGACGATATCAGAATTATATCAATTACTTGTAAGAGCTACTAAAGAAGAATTCGGGGTGAAACAATCCAAAGCCACCATGCTGGAGAGGATATTGAATGCAGCAGAGGGGTCCTCTACTCAGTGCTGCACAGCTTCTTTGGCCTTCACCATCAGGAAAGCTCTGCCAGCCTCCGACATTGGGGAAGGCCTGCTTGTGAGGAGTGCCCCAAAGCGCCCACACAAGCGGCTGGTGGAATGTACCCCCACCAGAAACCCCCCAGAATCGGGGCATTTTGGAGTGGGGATGGGATGACAGAAGATCCTATGCAGACCTGCCACCGCCTTGTGATAGTGACAGGCCCAATCTTGGCATCCATGCTGTACCAGTCAGAGAGATGACCCACAAAGGGGCCTTCACCCTGGACCTCACCTCCTGCCTTGGCTAGCGCAAGTGCGCTGCCAACCAAGGGCTAAGACTGCAACAGGCAGTTTCCAAAAAGCAGTCTTGCCACTCACAACATCAGGTGGGATTTCAAAGAACTGGAAGAAAGCAGGGAGGGTTGTTCAACATTAGAAAGACATTTCAGATTCAAAACCCAATGACAACTTTGATCTTCAGTTTCATACCAGTCTTTTGGACTACGTTTGTTCCTAAAAAAGAAAAAAGGACTGAAGCTACTAATATCATATTACATAAAATCCAGACAATGCTGCTAAAAATACACCTAGACTATGGGTTTCCAGATCAGCAAAACAGGTAAGTTTTTTTCCTGTTAAAGCTTCTACACTAAGCAGCAACAGTGGGTAAGGGGCCCATCCTGCACAGTGTTTGCCCCAGATCCCAGACCTGCCTTCCTCTTGGTCTCCACTGAGGAACTGAGTGTGGTCGCTAGCCCCCTGCCTCACACCATGACAGCAGCTTTAATAGGAAGAGACTGGGGTGCCGAATCTATGCAATTTCGCACACAGAAGGCTATTTAACCTAGTGCTGCACTGCACAAGCAAAAAGCTTTCAACAAAAGTGAGCATGAATAGATAAACACTGCTCTCTAGTGTGTGCTTTTTGTTATAACACTTAAGTACAAATACGAGTCTCCTGTGATCAAAAATGAAGTAAATTTCAATGCGGCCATGAGGTCACTAAGGTTGTGCTCCTTGAGAAGACCTGCTAGGAGTAAGCCCCCACTGCCGTCAATGAGACCTGCATTCAAATCAACATGCACAAAATGGCAACTTGGATCCTTCAGCTTGCATTCCTCCACTGAATTAAAAGGAAAGCCTCCTCTTCAGGTTCCATATAAGAGTTTTGACAAAAATTATGAACCTTATGTGCCACTTAGGGGACAGAGGAAGATTACATTTATTGCACTGCCATTTTCTCCTAAATGTATAAAATTCTATTTTTCAGTACAAAAGAAACAAACAATTCTCAGATGGGAATGCAGAATTTTATTGTAAATATCCCCAAAAAACTTTAGATTTTTATGCATAAGCTCTTATATTTCAGTAATGGAAGGAAAAAGTAAGACAAGCAGTTAAATTCACCACCAATTATGCACTTGAAAATAAACAGGATTTTATAATCTACACTTGGGGTTTTTTGTTTCTGCTTAAATAAACTAGAACATATCCAATACTGCCATCATATGGAACAAAACAGAATAGCAGCAAATGTGCTTATTCTGGTTGCTATTCACCAGAGAGTCTTCTTGACATTAGCATTATGGATACAGGACAGATATATAAATAGATTTATATATTGCTGATATGTATGTGTGTGTGTGTGTGTGTGTATATATATATATATATATATATATATATATATATAGCAGCAGTTTACAACAACATAAAACCAGATGATAAAATTATAGAAAGTCAAAAACTAGTTTAAAACAAATAGAAATTAAAAACATACATCAATTGACCATGGGGGGTGTACTCTTAACTACATGCATAATTCTGGAGGAACAGAAAAATTTTCAGCATGTTTCTAAAAGTCGGCACAGATGAATCGGTGGCTATGATTCTTAGTTGTATTTTACAGCTTGGTTTTTGTTTGTTTTTGGTTACTGTATTTGTATTTGTGAACTGCCCGGAGAAACCTGAGGATGATGGGGCATGATATAAATTCTACACTTGATCTTAGCTAAAAGGCTGGAAAGCAGTAACAAAAATTATCTAATGACTTAGAGGTAAAGGTAAAGGGATCCCACACCATTAGGTCCAGTTGCAGACAACTCTGGAGTTGCAGCATGCATCTCGCTCTATAGGCCGAGGGAGCCGGCGTTTGTCCACAGACAGCTTCCGGGTCATGTGGCCAGCATGACTAAGCCGCTTCTGGCGAACCAGAGCAGCACACAGAAACACCGTTTACCTTCCCGCTGGAGCAGTACCTATTTATCTACTTGCACTTTGACATACTTTTGAACTGCTAGGTTGGTAGGTGCAGGGACCGAGCAACGGGAACTCACCCCATTGCGGGGATTCGAACCGCCAACCTTCTGATCAGCAAAGCCCTAGGCTCTGTGGTTTAACACACAGCACCACCCACACGAATGACTTATCTGCATGCATATTTGAATCTGTTTTTAACATCACACCATGCTTGCCATTTCAGTGGTCTAGCACGTTCAATAAAAGCCAATATGGCTTTTAAAATACTTTATGTGTGCTGCACCAAATGCAGTCTGACAACTCCTTTTTCCCTACTTTAGCCACCATGTTAACACTGACATGGAGCTGGGAGAATGAGGCTTACTGAAGGATTAAGCATTCCAGTTATGTGACTCACTTCTCTGTAGGAGGTTGGGCAGGAGGAACTTGGAAGGTTCTATCGGTTCTCCCCACCCCAAAAGTGGCACACACAATTGTGGAGAGGTCAAAATATGGTCTGAAGCTCAACATCAAAAAAACTAAGATCATGGCCACTGGTCCCATCACCTCCTGGCAAATAGAAGGGGAAGAAATGGAGGCAGTGAGAGATTTCACTTTCTTGGGTTCCATGATCACTGCAGATGGTGACAGCAGTCACGAAATCAGAAGACGCCTGCTTCTTGGGAGAAAAGCAATGACAAACCTAGATAGCATCTTAAAAAGCAAAGACATCACCTTGCCGACAAAAGTCCGTATAGTTAAAGCTATGGTTTTCCCAGTAGTAATGTACGGAAGTGAGAGCTGGACCATAAAGAAGGCTGATCGCCGTAGAATTGATGCTTTTGAATTATGGTGCTGGAGGAGACTCTTGAGAGTCCCGTGGACTGCAAGAAGATCAAACCTATCCATTCTCAAAGAAATCAGCCCTGAGTACTCACTAGAAGGACAGATCCTGAAGTTGAGGCTCCAGTACTTTGGCCACCTCATGAGAAGAGAAGAATCCCTAGAAAAGACCCTGATGTTGGGAAAGATGGAGGGCACAAGGAGAAGGGGACGACAGAGGATGAGATGGTTGGACAGTGTTCTTGAAGCTACTAACATGAGTTTGGCCAAACTGCGAGAGGCAGTGAAGGATAGGCGTGCCTGGCGTACTCTGGTCCATGGGGTCACGAAGAGTCGGACACGACTGAACGACTGAACAACAACAACAACAACAGCTCTGTGGAGTTCATGGTCCCCCCTTGACATTATCCAAGCTGCTTTAGAGTGAAAGGGGCAAAGAACTGAACTCTCACTTCTCTTTCTTCTCACTTCCCAGGTCCAGTTAGGGGGGTGGGTTTCAAACAGAAGCTGCAGAAAGACAGCTCTTCATAAAGCTTTGCCCAGGGGCGTAGGAAGGGGGGCGGGGGTGGAGCGCTCCGGGTGCCAGTCTGGAGCAGTGACAAGATGGCCCCTGCCTCCCCCCCAGCTGTAGAGTGGCCGAGGGCATGCGCAACGCCTGTAAGGGCAACCTTGCCACCCGCTGTTCGGGCCAGCCCTGCCTGCCTGCGTGGCCCTCTCCAACCTGCCGCCGCCCGCCTGCAGCTTGCACACAGCCCGGTATCCCTAAATGGGACAGTTCTGTCTGTCACGTTGCCGCTCCGCCATCTCCCAATAAACTTTTGTCCCACTGGCCAATCAGCGGAGGGTGGCCAAGGAGCGGGGAGAGGAGGCGGGGAGAAAGGGCTTTCCCAAGGAGCTTTTGCTCACGCTCAGCTCACACTGCCGGCTGTCAGTCCCGCTTCCTGCGCCACAAGACCTTCTAGTAGAGCTGCTGAGCAGAGAGCGCAAATGGGAGGCGGGGGAGGGAGAAAGAGACTGAGGGAGTGAGCGGGGTGGGGGGGAGGAGGCAGGAGAGGTAGGCAGGCACTGTTCATTTACTTCACGGCTCCTTTCAGATGGAGGGAGAGCCACAGAGAGGGAAAGGAGAGTCGTTCGGTGCCTTCTCCTCGCCCCCATGGCGCTGGTTCTCCATCAAGCATCCAGACGCCAAACTTCCTCCATGGGTGGATTGCCTGGCCCCCGGGTGCACGTCATATTTGCTGCTCCAGGTACCCCAACAGCTTCCTCCACCACTGGCTTTGTGGGGAAGCTAAGATGACCATTCTGCTAAAGGAAGGACATGTGGGCTGAAGTGTCCTGGAAAAGCTTGTCCTGGGCTGCACTTCAGGGCCAAAGAACTACAATGCTCCCACAACTCAAAAAGTGGCCCACTAGTGGATAAACAACATTTTAATCAGATCATTCTTCCCTGCCCCGACCTCTTTTTCTTAAAAAGAAAAGAGGAGAATAAGCAGTTCCATCCCTGCATTTTGCAACTGCCAAGTAGTTTAACAACTTGCATAATAGAATGGCCTAAAGCTCTCTCATACTGAACATTCATTCCACTAATTATGCTTAGAAAATAAACTTACTAAGTAGCTAAAATGTTAATCTATACTCAAAAGCCGTTTGCAGGCAATAACAACTTGTTTTCTGTAACTTTTCAAGCCAACCAGGATGAGGGTCATGCAAATTTATGAATCACAAGCCCTCGCTGCTCATGAATAGAAGTTTTAGCTGGACTCACTAGGAAGCCAGTGTTTGTGGCTATCTGCAATTATCACCAATCCATCCCCTGCCTCAAGACCTCTGGCAGGAAGAGAGAATGCAAGCAAGTGGCGTCCTTTTTTCCTCATCTTACATTCAAGGGTATACAAAAAACCAAGAGCACACAGCCCTTGCTTCCCATTAAAATCCTCCATATGCAACAAGAAACTTAAGAGGATTAAAAAATAGGTAAGAGAGCAGTGTTACAAGGGCAATATGACTAATTTCTTCACTAGATGGGCTCCCTGCACTGCTGCTGAATGTGGGAAGGAGGGTCTTAACTCAGCAGTAGCGCACATGGAGAGGGTCCAAGGTTAGTCCCCAGTCTCTCTATATGGGGATGGTAAAAGACCCCTGAAGATGGGACTGGCCAGCCATTAACACAATTTCCTTTGTTTTAAGAAAATGGTAGGAAAGTCAAAAGCTGGCTCAGTGTATAACGTTTGGTTTGTTTTATTTATTAATAGTTATAACAACAATTTTAATAAAGAGTAAAGGCTGTGGAACTAATGAGCGCTCCTAACTCTTCTCAATTCTAATAATGCTACTCTTTAGGCATAATTTAAGCTATGTTTAACACCATATCCCAGTTACGTGATTCTCCAGAAATGGAAGACTTTAAATGGACAGTTAGAAGTGACTGCTGGGACAGAAAATAAAGACGACAGCTACTGAACAGATCTGTAAAAAACCTGTACCTCCGTGCTAGGAAGGGATTCATCACTCAGACTTTAAAATCACAAGAGCACTCTTCCCTTTTACAAAGGACACAATGTCGTTCACATTACCTGCGACATTTTGCTGTGCAGCTAAGCCAGTTTTTGGCTTTGCGTTATCATTTGAACCCAGTCTCCTGGTTTAGCTCTCCCAGACAAACCACAAGATGTGAATCTTGGGGCAACCTTTTGTCACAGCTCTTGGCATGTCTGGAAAGAGCTAACCCACAAGCCCATGTCTGAATGACACATTAAGCCAAATCATGACCTGGTTCAGTACAGCAACAAAACAATCAGGGAGGAGCATAACTGTCCCATTCTTTTCTGTGGCAGTTTGCTTGCTTGCACTAAGCCAAACTATGTCTTGGGTTTACGTGTGCACTGGGCCAATATTTTCGAAGCACTGGAACTAAATGGAGAATGTTAAGTTTAACTCCTGCACATGGAAGTGTCTACCAACACCAAAATGCCCACTAGAGCAGCTGGAACTGTTTTGGAGCAACTTGCACAGATTCTTTCCTTCACCAAAATGAGCCAAGAGGAAAAGTCAAAAGGACTTGGAGTTGGGAGGTGTTGGTCTGTCAAATACAAGTATTTTCTCTGCAGTGTATGGAGAACTTGGGCAAACAGATCTCCGCGTTCAGGACAGTCGTCAAAGAGGGAGGAGCAGATGCCATTAGTAACTTGGCAATGGGATTTCTGGGTTCATGAAAACAAAGTAAAAACTCACCTAAGCCATGCATCAGTGATGCTCTACTATCATAAGCAAGTCTGAAGACTCCAGCCATTTCCCACAGTGCTATTTCACACAAACTATTGTGCGGCCTGTGGGGGCCCTCCAAGACTCCAGGCGATTGCTGCCCCGGGCATCCTTTCCTTTTTGTCCCCTCCACCATTTAAGCCTGGGAACTTCTCCCAGCAAGGGTCCAAGTCAACAAAGTTTGAAAAACTAGAGCAACAGTAGATGACCATCAGCCATAAAAATGTACCCACCTCCATGAATCTGACTACTAAACTTGAAGTTTGAGATGGCACTATCCCATCCAAAGGTAGCAAACATACAAATTATCCATCAAAACCCAAGAGAAGATTTGTGAGAACTTATCTGTAGCCAACTGTTTTGAAAAGGTCCACTCAGTAGACATGCTTCCCATTTTCAAATCAAACTTACCAAAGAGCACTATTATATTTAAATTTGCCGCAAAAACATACACTAGCCTGCCTTCCATACCATGACTGCACATACACTGCACATACACTGTCTATACTCCTTCCTTACAACATAAAAGATTTTACACCAGGAGCAGGGAACCTGAGGCCCCTCCTGATGTTGGCAGACTCCCAAAGGCCACCAGTGCCAGCCAGCATGGCGAATAGGCAGGGATGATGGGAGATGTAGTTCAGCAATATGTGGAGGTTTACAGGTTCCTCACCTCTGCTTCACATTCCATTTAAAAAGGGATGTTTTAAAAAAGACTGAAACATAGCATACCTTTTTAAAAACCTTTCCAGATGTCTGGATTTCATCTTCCTCCTTCAAGACTTCCCGTGTTCCCAGGAGTTTTCTGTCCTTAAATTTACTCCTAGCATACTTGAAAGCTTTGTCGAGTGTATCACAACCAGGGTATAATACAGATGCTAAGCAATGCAAACTGTTAACAGATCTGTATGCACTGCCTGGCCTGGAACTCACAGGTTTAGCTTTAATTTGCTTTGACTTGGCTATGACGTGTATTGCTCCAGAAAATAAATACCATGGAATAAAAGTTATAACTGTGTAAAGCAAGATTACAAAGTTTATAAAAAAAAGAAGCAATGGATTGATATCATGCTTTAACTTCATAGCATCCATTTTTGAAGATTTCATGCTCTCCTGTGTAGCTTACAAAGTATATCACAAAAAGATCAATGAAGTCCTGAAACAGAAAAGAAGGGGGGAAACTATCATCACACATTGACCACTTTGACTTAGGTTTCATAATTAAAACTCATATTCCATTTATGGAACTATAGCAAAGTTTAAAAGGCCAAGCAAAAGTGGAGAGGTTAAATGTTTGAGTGTATTTTTCATGTATGAGCCCCCCATGTTTGATTCACAGAACCTCCAGTTAAAGGGTTCTGAGGTAGGGAAACTGAGAATGACATTTACCTACCCCTCCTCTCTACACAGGTCCCTCTTCCACTTCCTTGTTTTCTTTAACCAATTTTTTTGCGATGAACTCATAAAATCACAGAATTGTGTTGCTTACTGTCAAATGAAGGTTAGCACTTTTCTCCAAAGGTTCCTGGTTCATCTAATTAAAGTTCACAACAGCAGCCCAATTGACAAATGATGTTTAGCACTTTGCCTCCAAGCAATGGCTGACAAACCTACTTCAAACTGTAGTTGAAAGGCAAACTGCTGCCAAGTGGTTGATCATGATAAAATGATTAGATAAACCTGGAAGCATAGGGGGAAAGATGCGTATCAGGCATGAGGAGTCTGCATCACATTCTCAAGCCTCCGAACCATGATTTGGAGAATGTGTTTGGGATATCTGAATTGAGCCCATACAGTGGTACCTCGGTTTAAGAACAGTCCGGTTTAAGAACGATCTGATTTACAAACTCCGCAAAACCGGAAATAGTGTCTTGGTTTGAGAACTTTACCTCGGCCAACAAACAATGGAAGGGCACCGGCGGTGGAAGGCCTCATTAGGGAAAGCGCGCCTCAGTTTAAGAATGGTTTTGGTTTAAGAACGGAATTCTGGAACGGATTAAGTTCATAAACCGAGGTACCACTGTATAAAGAAACCTGTGAACAATGTCTAGACCTCATAAGTCAAATATATGTTGTTCAAAAGGATAGTACATAATTCTCAGTATACTTAGAAGATTCATTCTTAAAATATACTCAAAAATAAATTGCAAAAAAACCCAAAAAAAAATTTTCAAAAAGCTCAGGAAACTGAAATCTTCTACTGAATCTGCCACTCGTCCATATAGCTCACAATTTCCTACCCAACTGACTAGCTGCAGTACTTACTGCAAACTATAGACATACATTAAAGCTAAATTAAGCAAAGAATATGAATGACACATTCAGTGTTTACAAATACCCCTTATTTTTTTAAATAAGGAACGTTTTTTGAACATTGAGAAATGGCACATCATCATAAAATGTCATCTTACTTGTTCACCTTACTTACCAAGCCATATTGCTATGTGGCCTTTAAATATATGTTTAATTCACTGGCAGAACTTGCATTAACACCTTCTGTTGTTCCTGTAAGAAAGCAAGAGAAATGGTATGCTTTTAGCTCACAAACCAAAGTTCAGATAATGATAGAAGGGCATGCTCTATTCACAAATTATCATACTACAATCATAGTTCTTCAAATGAATTTTACTATAAGCTATAATAAGCTATCTGAAAAATGATGGGATAAAAATATACTACAAATCTAAATATATCACATGCAATTACATTTCACAATTATTAACCAAGGCTACCACAACACTCAGCAAACCCAACCCAACCAACCTTTCTGCATGTGTTCTGGAGTAAGCAAGCTACAGATAAGCCTGGCTAATGCTATTAAGATCGTGGTCAAAATCTACAAACTAGGGGATATGCAAACTTTTACACAGAACTCTTCAACAAACAGTCATGCTATCGATAAAATTGAATTTAAGCACTTAACACTGCACAATGTGCACTAAAATACCTAAATAATATAGGAGTCATAACCATAACGAAGAAAATAACAGCAGCTAAATGTGCTAATATCAATATTTAAATGGGTGCTAAAAGGCCTGGGAGGACAGGAAAATCCCTGACTGGTACCAGCACAATATTAGAGAGAATTCTGCCAACCTATTTCAGACAGCAATTAACATCCATGAATTTAACAGTTTTGTGGCACTTTACTTTTAAAAACTAACGGATTTATGAAGTTGATTAAGGATTCCGTTCTTCATGTACAGAGAAAGCAATGCCAGTAGCCCCAATTTCTGTCCTGAAATATGCAGTGCAAAGCAGAAGGCTTGATGGCAATTTCTGTATACTTCTAGTAAACAATTCAAGTAAGAATTTGGGCAGGGAGATTGTACCTGTGGGCTTGGTCATAAAAGGCCCACAGGCCACTGGACAAAAAGATCAGCTGTATCTTCCCCATTGTTCAGTTCCTCTACTAATCAACAACTACTTGTTGTAGCGCAGGTCTTAATTTCTAAAGCCTCTCTTTTCTGCAGTCTCTCTGCTACAGTGTGGGCATCTAAGTTGAACGGAAGATACTGGCTTTGTTCTAGTGCCACAACCTTGGTCTTTCCTCTTCACTGGAAATGGTCTGAAGGGCTGATGGGTGCTCTTGAGACCTGCAGGAACTGCCCCCTTTGTGCTGGCCTATTTTCACCTGGCCTGGGTGGGTGGGGCCCTTACTGACTCCAGCTACAAGAGGTGGTGCTGTTGCTGCTGCAGCCAGAGACCTGCTTATCCTGTGACCCCTGAAATACTTCCTACTATGGATGCCCAGAAGCTAGCAGGGACGGATAGTGTGTTTGTTTCTTTGATTGATTGTTTTGTTGGGGTCAAGGTGTTGTTGTTTTTTGCTGTTATTGGTAGTATATCTGCTGTTATGGGTATTATTCAACTAATATTTAGTCAGTGTAGACCCACTGAAATTAACAAACTTAACTTAGTCATCTTCATTAATTCTTATGGTTCCACTATGAGTAAAACTTAGCTGAATGCCACCCTATTTTTTTAATATAGTAAGACCTTATTTTGAGTTACGTGCAAGTTTAATTTTACTGTAAACTTAATGAGATGTTTTCATTAATTCATGATAAGGCATAACAATAAAGATAAAAATAGGGTGATTTTACAAAAATATAACAAGATTTAAGTAATTAAGTAACAGCCACTGTGGTGCAGTGGTTAAAGTACTGCACTACATAGGACCTGGGAGTCCAGGATTCAAATCCTCACCTAGCCATGAAACCCACTGGGTGACCTTGGGCCAGTTACTATCTCTTAACCTGACCTATCCCACAAGGGTGACGTGGAGATAAAATGGAGAGAGAAAAGCAAATACACCATATTGAGCTCTTGGGGGGCACTTTTTCATGGGAATTTGATTTCCCTGAAATTGCTACTTGCGAGTTTCCAGAAAGTATACCACATGGCCTATATTCTCCATCTCGAAGAATGAACACAAATCATAGCAAGCATTTTAAGTTTTGTCAGGGATTTACTCCTTCCCTTGCATGTTGCTCATGAGTAACTACAAGCCTTTTGATAAGCTAAAACTATTTATTGTCCATAATGGAATTACAGAGTCTCTGCAGCCATGACTGCTCAGTCAGTTTCAGTTTCTCGGAGTGGTGGGCTTTCGCACGCCCAACACAACCAACGGCTCGGCACCCTGAAACGACGTCTGCGTCTCCTCCTACCCCCCCTCGGCTCATCTTCCTGTCTGTGACTGACGGTGCTGGGTCTCTGCTCTGTCATCCCCAAGCCTGGCATCTCCCTCTCTTCCGGAGACATTTCCTGACGGGGGGCTGGAGGAAGAAGATGAATCTGTGGAGATTATGGGTGGCTGTTCTCTATAACCCAGTGACCCCCCTTCCCTGGAGGAGTCGCTATCTTCTCTCCCAGCTCTAGCTTGCTCCCCTCTCTCTCCCTGCTCCTCCTGAGTAGTCCCTCTTTCCCTGACAGGTTTCAATAACAAAGAACAAGTTTTAAAGGTCTACTCTTCAGCACAGCTAAAATTAAATTATAAAAAATACCAATGTATTTTAAGAGCAGCTGTTCTTCAAGAGCACCTGCTAACTCTGGTTCTTATTAGAGATAAAACGAGTAGTCCCAGTCAACTCTGAAATACAAGGAGGTAGGGAGAAGGCAGGTTGATTCCCCACTTCACCCTTTCTAAGCTGCACCCTGGTACTACAAGGAGCAAGGTGGCTAATATAGTCTTTCTTTGCTTTATTTTCCCCACAATCTCTTTGGTGACATACTATATTATGGATGCAGCTTTAAATAATTTTTTGCCAGGTTCCACTCAAGTATTAAATAAAAAAGTCTGTTTCAAAGAAAATGTGTTTTGGGATTTATTCAAAATCAGTCTGTCCAGAGTTCTGGGAAATGCACTGACTGATCCCATTATACAATTATTATACAATAATTACTTTCAGAGGTACGGTTCTTAAATGGGAAAGTGGGGGGAAATCCAGATAAAAATGTGTTTACCAGCTGATCTGATAATCCTGTGACGAACAATTAAACTAGAATAAAGCACAAAGTGTCAAGACAAAGAAACCTTAAATGACTTCTCATTGTTGTGGTTGGTACCGATGGGACAGCAGTTTCTAGGCGCTTGAGTCTCAGCTGAGTATTTCACCCACAACGTTGCAGAAATCTAAAGACAAAAATGTGAAACGAAATTGAAGCAACTATAAAAAACTAATTGCTGCCCTTTCACCTAAATAGATGCAAGATCCAACCTGCAAATTTTCAAAGTGGCACTATATTAATTAGATACAGACAAAATACAATTACTGTCATGGTGCCGCATAGTCCATTGCATCACATTTTATTTATTTCCTGGATTTGTATCCCACCAACACAGTATTCAGAGAGGCTCACAACCAAAAAAACTAAAACCTAACATCCAAGACTAAGCAATTATACATCATATTGATTCCAAGTCACAGGCCAATTTATCCAGCTATGAGACGTGCACCATCCACTCAAATCTGGATTTTGTTGGTTACTAGCCCATGTCTAACAGATCATGCACATCTACCACCATGTCTGGTATTCCATTTTTGGTACATCACAGGGAACGATTGTTATTTGATAATTTGCCAGTACTCTAAAATTTGAGTCCTGCTCACAGCAGTGGCCTACAGTTAGGTACTGGCACAAAAAAACATCTTCAGGTGCTTCTCTTGCAGACACCACACAGCCCACTATCTCACACAGAGAAATTAAGTCACAATAGCCTGTATCCTCCAAATAGCAGAAATGTGTACTTAACAAACAATTTCAAACATACAAGAACAACATGCTGAAAGACTGGGCTAGAAGAATTACTGATGGGCTTAACAAAACAATTCCCTCTTCAACCTTTGCACAAATGTCCCAAGGAAGGCCATCTGGCCCTAAGATTATAAGGTGAGAATCCAAAAGAATTCAAAATCCTTAAAACTACAAGAACTTCTAGTGTACAGTTCTCATTTTTGGTAGGTAAGTGGGTTGTCTGGGTTTTAAAAAAAAATTAGAATCACCTTGACAATCGCTGAACCTTGATAAGGTTTGTTCTTTTTTAACAACAGCATTCAACTCAGTTTGCAACAGTCAAATCTAATATGGAAATAATGAGCTTTTACTAGATAACTCAGTCAGTAGAGAATATGGCTCTAAATCTCAGGATCGTGGGTTCGAGCCCCACACTGAGAAAAAAATTACTGTATTGCAGGGGGTTGGACTAGATGACCCTTGTAAAGAAGGTAAAGGTACCCCTGACCGTTAGGTCCAGTCGCGGACTCTGGGGTTGCAGCACTCATCTCGCTCTATAGGCCGAGGGAGCCGGCGTACAGCTTCCGGGTCATGTGGACAGCATGACTAAGCCACTTCTGGTGAACCAGAGCAGCACACGGAAACGCCGTTTACCTTCCCGCCGGAGCGGTACCTATTTATCTACTTGCACTTTGACGTGCTTTCGAACTGCTAGGTTGGCAGGAGCCGGGACCGAGCAACGGGAGCTCACCCCATCGCGGGGATTTGAACTGCCAACCTTCTGATCAGCAAGCCCTAGGCTCAGTGGTTTAGACCACAGCGCCACCCACATCCCAGATGACCCTTGTGGTCCCTTCCAATTCTATGTTTCTATGATAATATGCGAGTGAAGTCCTAGGGCACAGTTTCTCAAACTGCAATCCATGAATTCCATTCAGATGGTCTAAGGAAAAGTTATGGAATGTTTGATAATATCTGTACTTGGTCCTGAACTTGGTTGCTTTTTTCTGAGAACAGTGCATGAGGGCGTTTACACAGAGTCAAATTATCAAAAAGATTAACAAGGACCCATGATTATCAGAATTATTATCAATTTAATTTATACTCAATTTAAGCATACACAAAATGATTAAATATCTAAAAACAGATGCAGAATATGACAGTGATGCTGGTGTTGAAGGGGGGATATTACGCTTCATATTTAATCCAGAAACAAAACCTGAATATATATTTTTCTAGCTTGGTATCACCATACTCACTACATACTTTTATTTGATTGCATTAGCCTGCATATGTTATCATCAGATGCACTACTGCTGGCGTACATGGTTGGGTATTTTGTGGCTGTTTGTCAGCTGTGTGTTTAAGGGTTTCACTTGGTAGAGTTAAACATGGAAGGGAAACAATGTGTAAGTCCATACAGTACATGATGTGAATTTACAGCTGTTAATGAAAAGGAAACATCCACTTAAAACACAATCCTACCCACAGTTGCTCCCCTGCACCTTTTACAGGGCGGAAGTATAATGCAGAGCAGAAGTAAAAATGCATGAGTTATCAGCTAAAGCTAGTGTGGTGTAATGGTTAGTGATGGACAAAAACTTGGGAGACCGCCCAGTTCAAAACCCTATTCGGTCATAAAGTTCCTTAAGTGGCCTTGGGCCTGTCACCATCACTCATCCTCATAACAACCCCATGAGGTAGGTTAGGCTAACATGAGGAGAGGGAGAATTATGTATGCCACCTTGAGTTACTTGGAGGAAAGGTGGACTATAAATGTAATAAACAAATAAAAAAACTATTTTAACAAATGCACCTTGCTATTAATTTTACATATATATCATAAAGTTGTTTGCTCATTATACAATTAAATTTTACTACCTGCTGAACTTTCTGTGCACTGCTCAGTTGCATTTCAGGGCTATACTGCAAACAAAGAAAAATATGTCACAAAATTACTTTGCTGTAACATATATCAAGCTCCACAGTGAACCAGCAAACCATTTGCTTCTGCCCCCATTTGGGTGGAGACAATATAGAAAATAATGGATTGAAAACACCCAGATACAAAATTTATGCTACTGATCTATTTTATATGTACTTCACATACAATCCTATGTGTGTCTACTAAGTGTGATGGGAGTTAAATTGGTCTTACATTCTGGTGTGATTGCAACCTTAGCCTGCAATCCTATGCACATTTACTTGGGAGACTGGATCAGTGTACATAGGACTGCAGTTAGTCTTCAGCTACTTCATCAACTAGCAGCAGTAACAGGTGTTGGGTGAGAAGCCTGGTGATAATCTAGCCCCATCAAAAGCTATGCAGCAGCATTATTCAGTTCAAGGGGAAACTGTCAAATCTGAAACTAATTACGTTGATTAAAGGAAAGATTATTTGGGGCCTCTTTCCTTTTTGATAGCACATGTGCCTTAATGTTTTATTTCTTCCGCTGTGCTGGTGGCTCGCTATCTTAAAAACAAAAAAACCAGTAGTGGGGATAAGCATCTTAAAATTGGAGCTAAAATCAAAGAACGGAACAATCGCCTTTGCCATTCATTTCTAACAGGAAAGCGTTGGGGCAACTTGTATCTAGATATATATACTGTATATAGCTTCGGGGGAAACGCGTGGAAGTTGGCAAAGAGAAGACGCTGAGGGAGCCGAGTGACGCTTGCTTGGCGTCTTTCAGCGTCGTCACCCGGATGACGGAGGAGGCGCAGCGCTGTTTCTAAAGGTGCAACTCTGGCTGGGGTGCAAACCTTACCTGGCCAAGTGGGATCCCTTGGTGGGCGGGAGGGAGGGAGGGAAGGCGACCTTCGTCCCCCCGCCCCCCACCCGCTAGGTGTACCAGGCAGCACCCACTGCCATCCGATTCCTTGTCCCGGGGGTTGAGAGCAGCCTCGGAGGAGGAGGAGGCGGCGTTGCCGTGGAAACGGAAAATCCGCTTTGTGACGCGGTTCGAACAGCGGCCGCTTCCCTCTAGCCCGCCCCTCCCCATCCGAGACCAAGACAAAAGGAGCCGCTCTCTGAGCCCACGTGGCTGCAAGCCGGCAGGCACTGGCCTGTTTCCACGCCCAGCCCGTAAACTCCACCCCCCTCAGGGAGCGCCGCGTATCGGGGAAACGTGGCTTCTCGCGCATTCCACAGGGATTCGGTGTCAAAAGATAAGCAAGGTTTAGCTGCCGGGTTGGAGCCCTACCTTCTAAGGTGTGGCTGCGGTTGTTTCAATGGGGGGGAGGGGGTGAAAATCTCCGCTATGGAGCTCCCAGTAGTTTTAAGGAAGCCGGTTGCACATGTTTCTGCACAGGAGCGGGAAACGCCCAACGAGCCCATCACCAGTTTAGGAGAGCTGCAACATGCTTTAAGAGCGATCTTACAAACTTTTAGGGTTTTCCCTGCTACCTTGAATGTGTTACGATTCAATGCAGCTATAGGAGTGTGGGTTAAACTGCCTTGTGTTGGTTTTTACGGGTCTCGTACGCTACTTCATAACACTTTTCCCGAAGGTTAATCTATTAAAATTTGGACTACAGTTCCCATCATCTTGGGCTCACTGGCCTGGCTGGCTGGGGCTGCTGGGAAATGAAGTACAACAATGTCTGGAGGACCAGTTTCCTCGTCCCTTGGGCAAGTCCTGTCACCAAGTTTGACAATCAGCACTCTTAAAGCATGTATGCAGCCTAATGCACTGGAATGCTTACTTCAATTTCAAACTCTTTTACCAAGATAGTCATCAAAACTATATAATCTGAGCAAGTCAACAGCAAGTTGGGGTGTGTGAAGGTAAACAAACTGTTATAACGATACATGACATAGATGTTTTACTCTGGAGCTTTTTACAGGTAGGTAGCCAGGTCGGTCTGCCAGTCAAAACAAAATAAGAAATAAAAAAATTCCTTCCAGTAGCACCTTAGAGAGCAACTAAGTTTGTTCTTGGTATGAGCTTTCGTGTGCATGCACACTTCTTCAGAAGTGTCTCTAAGGTGCTACTGGAAGGAATTTTTTTATTTTGTCTGGAGCTTTTTATTAGTTCACCAGGATAGTAAACATTAAATGTTGACTGCCACACAAAAGCAATACAGTCTAGTGATCTGTGAAATGACCATGTATTGGGCACACCAACAGCCTTAAGATTTTATTTGGTAAAGATTTTATTAATACGCCTTTAGATTCCAAATTTCCTTGGTGGCTTTTTAAATTATAAACAAGCTTTCAGGCAAAACAAGTTTTCACACTATAAAAAGGTGGCAATTGTGGGGTATTCTTATTCATTCTACATTGCTGTAGACATAGTATTATTCTGCTAATACAGCCAAAGTAATAATTGCTATACTTTATTTAAAAAAAGATGTGAATTAATAAGGTTTTTATTGTCCATGTTTAGTAAACTGCAAATGTAAATGTCTACCATTTGTTTGCTTACCTGTGAACTGATTTTAAAAAATCCTTGCCCCTCTCTATCACTTTATAGGTTAATTATACTGTAGTAGATTCAATTACTACAGCTCTTTCCATAATTGCATCAAAAAGATGAGGAAAGCTCTACCTTTGCAAATACTGCTTGATGTTATATGCACAGTATCGGGAAGAAATGGCAACCAGTATTAAATCAGACATTCTGTCAGCAGTACTGGCTAACCAGATGCAGAGCTTAATGTTGGCTCTTCACTAATGGGAAATGCATGGATTTAGCCTTGGACATTATAACACAGCAGTGCCATCGAACACATAATCCAGTGGTTTTCAACCAGTATGCCGTTGCACCCTGGGGTGCCTTGAATTATGGTCAGGGGTGCCGCTGGCAACACTGGCCTCTGTCACACTTTCCTCTAATGCCTCTGTCCTACCTCTGATGCTTGCACAGCTGTTTTATTGCAGCAGTCCTGGCTATAAGCTCTGCAGGTGAATGGTGCCTTTGGGAAGCACCTCTCTTGGGGGGGGGCAGCTCAGAGACCAGGGACGGGCAGCCACTCAGAGGACTCCCAAGGAGAAGGGAGAGTAGAAGAGGTCAAGGGAACACTCCACAAGGGAGGGTGTTCAAAAACAGGTGAGAGGCTGCCAGCTCTGCTGGCAAGGGGTGACATAACTGGGCTCCTGAGCTCCACGGGGTGCCACAGAAAGAATGTAGTTGGTCAAGTTGATGGACTCAAAAAGGTTGAAAACCTATGACATAATCTGTAACTCTCTAACATAGCTATCCAACTTCTAGAATTGACCATACACACGAGTGTTCTCCCTCTTATCCCAAGTAATTATATCACACTGTATTGTAAATTAGAATAAACCCTTCCAATATAAGAGCCTAGTACTTCCATGGGGTCTTGAGCACCAGCACTGCTCACTTTAGAAAGGAATTCCTGGTCAGATGCCTGTAGAGGATTTCACAAGAGCAGGATGATTTTCACGCTTTGTTAGTCAATTGCTACCTAAAACCCAGAAGTATATTCTCTACATTAAAGATAGTGTTTTGTGATTTAGTATAGCCTTGTAAATTAAGCTCACAAAGCTTACTCCCCAGCAAAAAAGTTAGTACAAGCCCCCTTCTCTGCAGCTAGTATGGAAATGCAAACTTAGTGGCCTCTTAGCAGGCTAGTGAAAACAAAACAAAAAGCTTGCCTTCTATTAGAAAGAAAAACAGGGCCTCCCTCCTGTGTTGAATGTGGAAGAGTAGGAGTTTTCCATCCTTTGCAGTTAACATGGTATCCAAGTGAAGTGTGGCAAGAGTACTCACCTGCATAGAATTCCTCATCACTCACAGCTACCTGGCAAGTTGTTAAATACAAGACTGATTTAATAGCCACAAACACATTAGTCATCCCTTAAGTGGTTTTAAGAGAGCTATTTTATGCACTGAGGCATAAGAACAATCTATGGCAATTTATTCCAAAGATGAACTCTGCACTGAGAGAAGTTATTGAAAAGCCACAGCTTAAAGCTGACAAGCAAAATTATACAGTATATACCTCAGATGAATCATATATATAGAAAAAAGGTAAAGGACCCCTGGACGGGTTAAGTCCAGTCAAAGGTGACTATGGGGTTGCGGTGCTCATCTCGCTTTTCAGGCTGGGGGAGCCAGCGTTTGTCCACAGACAGCTTTCCGCGTCATGTGGACAGCATGACTAAACCGCTTCTGGCACAATGGGACACCGTGATGAGTGTCAGAGCACATGGAAACACTGTTTACCTTCCTGCCGCAGTGGTACCTATTTATCTACTTGCACTGGTGTGCTTTTGAACTGCTAGGCTGGCAGAAGCTGGGACAGAGCAACGGGAGCTCACCCTGTTGTGCGTATTTGAACCGCAGACCTTCCAATCAGCAAGCCCAAGAGGCTCAGTAGTTTCCAGGTCTCTCACACTATCTGAGGTACGGCAATCAGAAGTCTAAGGTCCATAAAGATAACACCATATACTTTATGAAGTAGTTTAAGACTGACTGTTTAGCTAGCAGTATCTCACTTAGTTGTGCAACACAATGACTGTACATGACCCTTTTTTGTAACTGTTTCAGAGATTGCGAAAGGATAGGAGAGATATTCCACAACCCAGGCCACACTGAGGATTGAAAGCATATTACTAGAATCCAACACTTTCTTCAATACACTGGATCATGAAGGGGGTGGAGTTATCTCCAATAACAGACAACAGAAATACCAGAGCAAAAGAGAATAGGAATTGTTCATGCAGTCATTGATAGTGAAGACTAGGCAAGGAAGCAGGAGCATCTTTTGCCTGGGCTATAAAATAACTGCATGACAGAAGGCAGCAAAGGAGGGGGGGAGGATGAAATAGTGGCTTCTTCATGGCTCATGTACTGTTCCTATTATGCACTGTTACTTAGTGACAGGTTTGGGGTTGAATTAGCATGGGCTGGTAATGATTGATGCTTTGTCATGTCAATCACCTGTCAATGTAACTTCTTGAATATCTCTTACTATTAACTAGTAGTCACTCACAATCCAAATTGCACTACTCAGGCATTGCAGCCAACTGTGATAATCACAAACCAGAAGCCGAGGAAGCAATCAGTACATGTAAGAGGAGAAGCAGTCTCCAAGAAATCTTTCTTTTAACATGTGGAGTTTCCTTCTGCTAGTTGTGCTTTTGGTATAAGTTGCCTTATACCAAAATCAGACCACTGGTCCGGCTTGCTTATGGTCTGCATTCTCAACAATGACTGGCAATAGGTCTCTGGAATTTCAAGACAGTTTTCCCCCAGGCCTACCTGGAGATACCAGGAACTGAACTTGGAATCCTTTCCATGCACAACTGCGCTACAGTCATTCATATGCAAAACAAAATAAAAAATAAAAAAAATCCTTCCAGTAGCACCTTAGAGACCAACTAAGTTTGTTCTTGGTATGAGCTTTCGTGTGCATGCACACTTCTTCAGATTCATTCATATGTTAAACACTTACTAACTGAAAGTTGGATAATTTGTTACAAAGTACCCCCAAAAATCTAGCTTTTGTTTTGGTAGCCTGTACCTGAGAAGTGAAGTTAATTTGGTCTGGAGAGAATCTCCATTAAAGTAACTCAGTCAGAGCACATTCAAGAGATACAACACCTCCTGTGAAATCAATTGATTGTCTCTCCTTCACTGTAAATCTTTCTAAATACTTCTAAGTTGAAAGTTAAAGAAAAGAACAATAGACACCTTCTAAACATTGTGAAGCCAAGATGCAAATACCTAAAATCTTACTTCTTTCCCCACAATAGCTAATCTGGTAGTTTCAAAGGCCCAAGGCTCCCACCAGAAAACCCACAATTAATCCTTTTCCTCCTACTCATTGGGACAGCAGAATAAAAATGCACTTGTAGGAGCCATACCTCAGATATTTAGGACAAGCTTCCTGTCTGGCACCATTAAAAAACTTTTAACACCCAATTACTACCAGGAATACAGCATTTGTAGTCTATGTTATTTTAATATTTAAGCCCAATTTGAGAATAAAACATGTTTTTCACCTTAGCAACTAGGAATCTTTGGAACCCACTACAGAGCCTAGAGCTTGCCAATCAGAAGATCGGCGGTTCAAATCCCCACTTCGGTGTGAGCTCCCATTGCTCAGTCCCTGCTCCTGCCAACCTAGCAGTTTGAAAGCACGTCAAAGTGCAAGTAGATAAATAGGTATCGCTCCGGCGGAGAGGTAAACAGCGTTTCCGTGCACTGCTCTGGTTCGCCAGAAGCGGCTTAGTCATGCTGGCCACATGATCCAGAAGCTGTACGCTGGCTCCCTCGGCCAATAAAGCGAGATGAGCGCCGCAACCCGAGAATCGTCCGCAACTGGACCTAATGGTCAGGGATCCCTTTACCTTTACAGATATGTCACTTTCCACACAATAGCAAATACATCACCACCCTTGACATCGCCGTTCTTGACTCTTTTCTACCCTCTGCTACTTCTCACTTCAGAGGTCTCCATACTACCACCCCAACAAACTCCAACACCTGAGAAATAAAGGCAGATATGAAATCTCGCTCCTCTTGTTATACTTTATATCACTCTCTTCCCTGGCAAGCAAGTCCACTGGCTAGCCAAACCCTTTGTTTTTTCCCCTTGCCTTCTCTACTAGCCCCAAGCCATCTACTTCACCCACTTTCTGCTTCATAGAGCAGAATGCCCCTTCTCTTTTAGCTTTTTACTGTCATCCCAGTCTCTGTCTTGGCCAGTCCTTTTCTCTCCCTGCTCCTTTTATCTTGTGCTTTCAAGCCCCTAATTGGGTCCCTTCTTGAGGGAAATCTGCCCTTTTCCTGTGCTAAATCTCTCCTTCTACTTTGCTCACTTTGTGATCACAGACTACGCAAGGGTAGGCAACCTAAGGCCCAGGGGCCGGATGCAGCCCAATTGCCTTCTCAATCTGACCTGGACGGTCCAGGAATCAGCGTGTTTTTACATGAGTAGAATGTGTCCTTTTATTTAAAATGCATCTATGGATTATTTGTGGGGGCTGCCTGGTGTTTTTACATGAATAGAATGTGTGCTTTTATTTAAAATGCATCTCTGGGTTATTTGTGGGGCATAGGAATTCATTATTATTTTTTCAAAATATAGTGCAGCCCACCACATGGTCTGAGGGACGGTGGACCGGCCCATGGCTGAAAAAGGTTGCTGACCTCTGGACTGCTGCTTTACTGCAGGTGGGCATAATTTGGGGAAATCACACTTGTGGACAAATCTGAACCCCTGCTGGGTCAAGTTTGGCCTGAAGACTCTAGAGGTTCACCATCCCTGTTCTACTCAGTATACGTTTTCCTTCCAATATCAACTTCAGCCAAATCTTCTTCATCCAACATAACACTCTACTTTGTCTAACCAATTTTACTGCATCCTAGTTTTTCTATGTTCTGAGGCATGCTTTTCAATATAATTAATTATACTCTTTTATTGGTTTTTAATTCAGCCTATTGTTAACTCTCTTTTTTTTAGTAAAAATGCTTATTTTCTTTTTGATACAATAAAATGGTCTTTTTTGCTGTCCCTGTTGACATCTGAGGTACCAAATTCTGGAGTACAATCAGGTCTCAATGTGAAAAGAGCCTTTAAAAATGTGAGCAGGGGTGTACAGTATGTTACAACTTTAGACTTGTATGCACACTTGAGGAAGTCCTCAAGGCATTTGTTCTGTATTTTCAGAAACATGAGTAACACTCAAATGTTACAGTAAGATGTGGTTAGTATATGATGCTAATTCATTGCTGTACGATGCCAAGCAGCCCCAACACTTTCATCTTTTGTAATTCCCACCGGATTCATTTATCCAATGAGATCAAAAAGTTGCTTAGGCTTTGCATCATGTGTGCATGGTTAAGAAACAATGAAAACCTTTATTACTAAGCCTTTCAAACATAAGAGAGATAACATTCCTTACTATAGATACAACAGATGTCCTTTGTCTACAGAATTAGAGCATCATTGTGACTAAGTACCACTTGGTAGTTGACTAAGATTAATTGGATAAACAGAAGACTATAGTCACCAGCTCTAGATACCCAGACATGTTGCCTTCAATAATGACCAAGCTGCAGGTAGGGGAGATGTGAGATGCAAACTTATCCTGTCTGCAAGTGTAAAAATAAGTCCCTGGTGTTTACTGAGGTGATACACCATGACTATACCACTTCAGTCTGCAGATTCCGCTTCCATAACTGAATAATAATAATAATAATAATAATAATCAATAAATCAAGTTTGTATACTGCCCTTCATCCATAGACCTCAGGGCATTTCACAGCATAAAACTTGAATATTGCACCCACTTCTACAAATAAAATATTAGACTATCAGGAGTAAGTTTTCTCTGGCATTTTCTATCCAGAGGATTTCATACAGTAACGCATTCAATTATGCAAGTGGTACAGTTCAGATACAAGTTTGTCACAAAATGAGTACTAGATCTTGGTGAACCCGCAGTAAGATGCACAAACTACAAATATTTGGGATGAAGGAGCTTCTCTTTTAATGCAGGCGTTTTCCTAAATACATTGGGAGTTCCTGCCAGCAGTAGAGGCCCCTTCTGTCCCTCCCCTCACTTCTGATTTTGGCAAACCATAAACGAAACATGTAATTTTCATCTTTCTTCCCTTATTAGCAAAATGCAATGCCATCATTTTGTTGAAGGAGTTGCTAGAAGGTATTTTGGCCACCTCATGAGAAGAGAAAACTCCCGGTACAAACAGTATGAGACAATAATCTGTAAGTTGGGCATGCATGGATAAGAATTGTCTATACTTACAGAATGTATTTTAAGTTATTAGAGTGTAAATAGATGACAGTAGACATACACAATAAAGAAGGGTAAACCGCGGAAATACCTGACAAAATAAAACAGCGGAAGTTTGGGGGGAAGCAGAAGGGGGGGTAATATGGGTTTGATCTCTGTTTATGTTTTTTTCTTTCTTTTTTTAATTTTTATTATTATTATTATATATATATATATATATATATATATATATATATATATATATATATATTCTTTTTCTTTTCTTTCTTTGTTCTTCTCTTGTTCCAGTAACAAACAACGAGTATAAAATATATTTGAGATATTTTAATTGAACAGAATACATCTTAACAGCTATGTGACAAACCACAGAATTGGTATAAGGGAGAAGCTTAAGAATAATTTTTTCTTTTCTTTACTTACTTGGAGATATTGGTATAGATCTATGTGAGATATAGATATTATACGGTGTTGTATTACTTTTTCTGCTATTTTCTCTTTCCTGTTTGCTGAAAATTTAATAAAAAAAAATTTAAAAAAAAAAGAGAGAGAAGAGAAAACTCCCTGGAAAAGACCCTGATGTTGGGAAAGATGGAGGGCACAAGGAGAAGGGGACGACAGAGGATGAGATGGTTGGACAGTGTTCTCGAAGTGACTGGCATGAGTTTGGCCAAACTGCGGGAGGCAGTGGAGGATAGGGGTGCCTGGCGTGCTCTGGTCCATGGGGTCACGAAGAGTTGGACACGACTGAACAACAACAACTTTAGACCTCAGATACAAGAAAAATGTAACTTGATTTAAGTTTAGTGTGTTAAATAATCTCTGAAGTATCTACAAGCATAAAGTGATTACCTAAGGACAGCAAGTGGACTAGGTTTCAGTGCTAATCAAGACAGCAAATACCCCAAACCATGAAATCTTGATGTTGATAAAGCAGAGTAGCTAGCCTATCTTTAAGGCTATTGGGTAGTATTCAACTAAGCTTTACTCAGAGGAGACCCACTGCAATTAATGGACCTAACTTAGTCATGTTCATTCATTTTAATCCATCTACTCCAAGTATAACTTACCGGTAGTTGAATACCACCCATTGTTAGCTCATCAGGCTCAGGCCCTCCATGAACACTGGAACTTATAGAACACATAGAAAAAGGTGGTCTGGGATAAGTGTACCCACATTTTTAATGTTTCCCACTGAAACAACATCTTTGTTGACCCCTCTGCATAAGTCATCTTTTCTACCACACTCAGGTTATCCGGACAAAAATTAATGTACATGGTCTCTATTAACTGCTTAGAAGTCATTTGGTAATTGATTAATTAAAATATTTATAATATACTCCAAGGCAAAGAATGTAAGTGCCATGCAGCCATATGAATGCACACTCACTCCTAAATTCCTGTTTTGATATTCACAGGTATACAGACAGACAGAAGCTTCTCCAAGACATTACAAGGAACTTTAGAAGATAAGTTCTCAAAAGGCCCACATCTCATCTGTAAAAATCTCATTTCTTCCTGCCTGCTTGCTACACGTTAGACTCATGCTACAGGTTATACAGGGAGAAAGAAGATGTACCTGTGCCAGTTGGTGGTAACTATGCCATTATATCTTAATCAACTGATTAAGGAGTTCTAGTTTAAGTTCATATTTATCATTTTTATACAATACCATCTATGTACATTGAATGCCCCCCAAAAGTCACCTACAGTTACAATGATGCAATTTCAAGAATAAAGTTTGAATTATAAAATAGTCTAATTGCTACATTTAAATTTATTTTCTAAGACAAGTCACACAAGCTATATGTTCACCCTGTACTGTTAGTGAAACATTCTATAAAAATGCAAGAAAAATAGCAAACCTTTCACAGTGGAACCTCTGGTCACCAGCTTAATTCGTTCCGGAGGTCCATTTTTAAACCGAAACCATTCATAACCCGAGGTGCGTTTTTGCTAATAGCGCCTGCCGCGCTGCAGGTGCGTGACTTCGCTCACATCCCGAGAGAAAGTTCACAACTGGGAGCATCTACTTCCGGGTTAGCAGAGCTCATAACCCGAAGCGTTCGCAAGGAGGACGGTATGTAACACGAGGTTCTACTGTACTGTTTAAATATGCATTCCTTGCACTCTACATTCTTTCACACATGAGAATTAGGGTAAATTCACACATTGCAAAGCAAAAAATCCATGTTTGCAGAGGCGTCGCGGGGGGGGGGCGGTCCACCCCGGGTTCCAGCGGAGGTGGGGTGCCACTCGGCGGCCCCTCCCGCCCCTCCCCCAGCAACGCCACCCTATCCGTGCGGCTAAGGTTTGTTGCACAGCACCTGGCTCACACAAATGGTCTCCTTCCACAGAGAACAGCCAAAGAGCTACAAGGCACCTCTAAAAGTCATGTGAGGCCACAGTGAAGGCTGGTAGGTCTGACTAGAGCTCCACACGACATTAATGACTATATTAAGATAATAGTAAACCATGGTTTATCATTATATGAGTTATATAGTTCAGGGTGCAGGTACAACTCTGGACTGCTATTAATTGACACTTTTAATCTCATTGTGGCCCTACCAGACAGGGAGGGAAAAGGGTATCAGACAAGATTCAAACACATACTGGTAAACCATAGTTTAATGTTACATCTTAACCAAGCCAATATGTGCCAACAAATATTTCCCAAATTCTGCAAAACACACTGGAGTTCCTTCACAAACAAGATGGTGATGTGGGAGTTTACTGAAGACAGAACATTTTAAAACATTTGTTATAAGCAATTGCCCTTATTAATGAAGCCTTTGCAATGCACTCACAAAACATTTTCACCATCAAAGCCTTCCCTACTGGGCTCACTTGAAGGACAGGCCCAGTGCATAAATTGTGGTACCATTACGAACATGTTGCAGCACACATAGGACTATGCACTGGGATAAGCAATTTATGGTATACATAGAAAAGCATTTCCATGATGAAAGGTGCCCACATGCAGGTGACAGCAGAGAAATAAACACCATATTACACCACTATATATGGGTAATAGTTCTGTGGTACAGCACCTACAAATTTCAGAAACCCAGTTTGCCTCCCAGAGTATACAATTTTATTCTGAAAAGAGATAGCTTTGTATGTTTCATCATCTCTGGTGTGAACTGCTATAAAGAAGAAAGTGCCTACCCACTACTAGTAAAGAAAAGGTAAAGGTAAAGGACCCCTGGATGGTTAAGTCCAGTCAAACGACTATGGGGTTCCAGCGCTCATCTCCATTCAGACTGAGGGAGCCGGCGTTTGTCCACAGACAGCTTTCCGGGTCATGTGGCCAGCATGACTAAACCACCTCTGGCACAACGGGACACCATGACAGATGCCAAAGCATTTACCTTCCTGCTGCTGCAGTACCTATTTATCTAATTGCAAACCCAAGCAGCTCAGTGGTTTAGACCACAGTGCCACTAATGATCCTTGCTGTTTAATGTACTGCTCTGAACCTTTAGAAATTTCCACATACTATCCATACATTTATGGTGAATGCCCTTTCCTGCTCATCCAGACACATGTTGTAGGGCACCACTGCCTACAGTTATCTCTATTATTACATTTACTTCAACAACAGATAACATTCCTGGTACACCTCAATGTACTTGTGAAACACTGCCAAACCATGATACGACCACTGTTCACAAAAAATTCACCTGTGTAATAGAAACCTTAGTGTGCCACTGGAAGAGCAAGATTATGGCAGTTTTGTATAATTCCCTCTCGAAGCCCAGCAGGAGGAGAGTACTGCTAAACTGGGCCCAAAGCCAGCAGGGTTTGGACTCTGAAC
This sequence comes from Lacerta agilis, assembly GCF_009819535.1. NCBI lineage: Eukaryota > Metazoa > Chordata > Lepidosauria > Squamata > Lacertidae > Lacerta > Lacerta agilis. The sequence goes on along the minus strand of NC_046316.1, from coordinate 66,762,764 downwards.
TTTCATTTTAAAGTAAAATAAAAAAACAAGTATTTAGCCTTTACGAACCAAGAGTTATGAAGCAAGACATGCAGGCACCACTCTGAACAACTGCTTTGTGAGCCATCAGCGTATTCCTGCTTTTCAGTGCTTTTAGCCAATTTTTGAAACAACAGATGTGACAGACAAGTGCTAGAGAAAAATATTAAGAGTCACACATCCACCAGGGAAGACCCCCAAAACCAGGAAGACCCTGGTTCATTTTGAAGCTGACTTTGGGTCTTCCTTCAGATGTGTGTGATTATTTTTTTCTGGATTCAGATAACAGAAGAGAATGCATGGTTCATTCTGAAGCTGTCGTCCCCCCTCTTTTCTTGTAGTGATTGCTGCCCCGTGAAAACAACTGCTACTGCAAGGCAGAAGGTAGAAACAAGGACTTTATACTCTTGCATTCAGGTTTAAATACTTGCAAAACAATCATTGACTGTATGAACATTTTAATTCCCTGCAATGATAATAATATTGTTATAAGTATATCCATTTTGGGGGCAGAGGGAATAGAGTAACAGTTCTGAAGTGTAGCCCAACCCTGGCATGATGAGGGGCTGGGGGTTAAGTAAATGCAGCTGGGGGTTGTTTGTTGGTTATACAGTGGTACCTTGGTTTAAGAACAGCCCTGTTTACGAACTATTCGGTTTACGAACTCCACAAAACTGGAAGTAGTGTCCCGGTTTGTGAACTTTACCTCGGTCTAAGAACAGAAGCCGAATGGTGGAAGGGCACCGGTGGTGGGAGACCTCATTAGGGAAAGTGCGCCTCGGTTTAAGAACAGACTTCCAGAACGGATTAAGTTCGTAAACCCAGGTACCACTGTAGTAACAACATGGAGAGGTTCTGCTTTCACACTTATGAGGGGATAAAGAAATTCTCCAGAGGACTGTTGCTGCTGATATACCGTATTTTTCGTTCCATAAGACGCACCTAGTTTTTAGAGGAGGAAAGGAGGAAAGCCCTGGTTTTTTGAGGATCAGCTCAGTAGTGTGCAGCTTTTTTTGCAAAGGGGGAAAAGCAAAGCTTTTTTGCAAATGGGGAGAAGCAAAGCTTTTTTTGCAAAGGGGGGAAAGCAAAGCTTTTTTTGCAAAGGGGGGGAAAGCAAAGCTTTTGCAAAGGGGGAAAAGCAAAGCTTTTTTGCAAAGGGGGAAAAGCAAAGCTTTTTTGCAAAGGGGGGAAAGCAAAGCTTTATTGCAAAGGGGGGAAAGCAAAGCTTTATTGCAAAGGGGAAAGCAAAGCTTTTTTGCAAAGGGGGAAAAGCAAAGCTTTTTGCAAAGGGGGAAAGGCAAGCTTTTTTGCAAAGGGGGAAAGCAAAGCTTTTGCAAAGGGGGAAAAAGCAAAGCTTTTTTGCAAAGGGGGGGAAGCAAAGCTTTTGCAAAGGGTGAAAAGCAAGAGGAAAAGCCCCATTTTTATGGGGTTCAACTCACATTTCTGCAGATATTTAAGGAGCCCTTTCTACAGTTTGCAGAAAGATAATCTAATCAGCCAGTTACATGTGGCTGGGGAAACAAACAGCCTCCCTCTGCAGGCACATTCAACAATGGAGGCCTGGGCAAGGGGGCGGGGGCCCAGAGGGAGCCAGGAGTCTTATCTCTCTCCCTATCTCTTGCTGATCAGCTGCTGAGCGGGGTCCTTTCAACACCTCCTTCTCTCTCTTTCTTTTTAAAAAAGCAGGATCTGCTTTTGGTCCCTGGGCAATTCAGCTCCAGGGACCACCATTCGCGCCATAAGACGCACAGACATTTCCCCTTACTTTTTGGGAGGAAAAAAGTGCGTCTTATGGAGCGAAAAATACAGTAAATGCTAAAATGGGTATATCTATGTAAAAGGTGCATGTCTTTCTTCATAACCCTTGGTGAGTGAGGGGCAAAGTACAAGCTACATACAATGTACTAGGCCAAGAAAATCTTGTTGGCATCCCTGGTTCTGGCAATCCAGAAAACGAGAAAGTAATAGCATTACCACAGAACTATGCTACATGGTCTGCCTGTTTATTTTTCTTTACACTAATGTTTTATTTTAATATAAATATGTCTGATCTCCCATATTATGGAGATGTAGCTTGACAATGAATAGTCAGCTATTGTGTATCCAAGAAGCAACCTAATCAAAGCCTATCAGAGTTATGTCATGAAATCTCATGATTTTAAGAGCCTTACTTTTGCCCATTTGAAATTAGTAACTGCAATCACCTATCTACAAGATCCAGTGAGTACACAAAAGGCTTGAATTATTCAAAACACCATAATTATGTCCTGAAATGAAAATGGAAAAAACCACTCAGAAATATGGCTTACATGGAAAAATTGCAGGAAATTTTTGAAGGAACATCCTGTACTTATGTTTTACCAATACAGTAGACCCTCAACTTGTGTGAGAGTTATGTTCTGGGGATTATGCCTAAAGCAAAAATCACGCATAGTCAAAATCCACTGTGTTAAATGGTAGGTGGAATTGCCAAAGTCATTTTTCCCAGAACCCTGCCCCTTTTTAATTTTATTTTTTTAATGTTTTGCCACATGCATAAAGCTGAATATGCACAAATTAAATGCGTGCTAGTTGCAGGCTTACCGTAACAGTTGGTATTTAATTAACCCTAGTAATTTCCCCAGTAGTAATGTATGGAAGTGAGAGCTGGACCATAAAGAAGACTGATCGCCGAAGAATTGATGCTTTTGAATTACGGTGCTGGAGGAGTCTCTTGAGAGTCCCATGGATTGCAAAAAGATCAAACTTATCCATCCTTAAAGAACAGTTACAGGTGGGTAGCCATGTTGGTCTGCATGCACACGAAAGCTCATACCAAGAACAAACTCAGTTGGTCTCTAAGGTGCTACTGGAAAGAATTTTCTATTTTGTTTCGATCCTTAAAGAAATCAGCCCTGAGTGCTCACTGGAAGGACAGATCCTGAAGTTGAGGCTCCAGTACTTTGGCCACCTCATGAGAAGAGAAGACTCCCTAGAAAAGACCCTAATGTTGGGAAAGATGGAGGGCACAAGGAGAAGGGGACGACAGAGGATGAGATGGTTGGACAGTGTTCTCGAAGCGACTAACATGAGTTTGGCCAAACTGCAGGAGGCAGTGAAAGATAGGTGTGCCTGGCGTGCTCTGGTCCATGGGGTCACAAAGAGTCGGACACGACTGAACGACTGAACAAGTAAGATTTCAATGTAGCTTAATGATTAATCATGTATCAGTGTAGTTCAATCAATTAGCATCTTCAAAACAAAGAACTACCTCTCCAACTCTGATGAAAAAATCTAGTATCATGTCAGAAGTGCAACATTACAGGTTGGCCTCTACTCTACACTGCTGATACAAACTCAATGCATACCTCATCAGCCAGTATGAATACAATCATGTTAGCTGTGATCCTCTAGTTACAATGCTCATTTCAATTTCTCATTATCATATTTTCAGAATCAGTTTATAAGCAGTGTTTTAAGCTGCAGGGTATTTAAGCCAACTATGTTTGACTGGGAGGCTACATTTTCCATCCTCCACACTAACACTATTGTACATCTTTCCTTGTTCTGCAGAATCAGAAAGAGAAACAAAAACCAGGAGAGGTCTCCATGAGAGGTTGTTGCAACCCAACACAGAGGACAGTTCTGTGAGAGAGAGATCAGAATCTTGCAGTAACAACACTAGCCAATCCCTACCAACTTCACTGGTAACAAGCCTAACCAATCCATAACAGCTTCAGTCTTCAGCTTCCCTAAACACCCAGAACATACTTAATATGAATGGATGCCAGGTTGCAGCCTCATCTGCATTTCTTGGCAACCCCAGCTATGTGTATCAATGAACATGCATATTTATAACAGGATCTGAGTGAAAGTTGTCTTCATATACATGGGGGGGCGCGGTCCACCTAAACTAACCCAAATTTATTAATGACACTAACTATGTCTACTGAGAAGCAAGTCCTATTGAATTCATTTATGTGTACCCCAAGTTAAGAGGGGTTAGGATTGCAGCCTTATTATCCTTTTGTACATGGCAAAAGGAGAAGCAGTGTAAAAGTGGGTTTTCCCTATTCTTTCCATGCTTGTTTATACATTTTGTTTATACCAACCAGTATCATATTGTTGTTATATGGACATTTGGAAGAGCTTCCTAACATACTAAAAGAGAACTGGAGTCCTAGCCATTCCACTATCTTTACATAAGCAGAGAATTAGCACTGTAATTCTAGCAGGCACGAAGTGACAGAGCCTTCGGAACTGTGTGTGCACATGCACCCCATTATTGTTTACAGGAGTGTAGGCTCTACTACTTCTGATTTTTCCATCCTAGCTGAGAGTATAGGAAATGTTGTTTTTTTTTAGGCAATCCTAAACCTAAATCCTATTGGGGTCTAAATCCCACTGAACACAACGTAGCCTCCTATACAGGACGGCCCTGCGGACACAAGGGCTCACCCCCTGCTTATTTGTCAGCAGACTCGGTTCCAGGCGACGGATCTGCACGTGTGAAAAAGCTGCTGCCTTTCCGGCGCACCGCTCACGACTTTGCACACCCACCCCGGGCACGGAAGAGACGTGCCTGGAAGGCGGGACGTCCTAGTAAGTACATGCCGCGGCGCAACCCAGGGCACGTCTGCTCGGGAGCAAAACCCTCCGAGGGGAAAACCGTGCACGCAGCTGCCACCACCGTGGGCCTAAACCGAGCAAAAAAAAAATACAAAATAAAAAGCGAAACTGCCGACGTGTACCTCGGTGTGAAGTTACTCGGGATTTAATCGCCCCGGAATGAAATCGGGTGGTCCCGAATCCAGCAGGCCTAGCGCCGCCGCCGCCGCGAAGCCCCCCAGCCCCGGCCTCTTCCCCACGTGCACCTCCGGGCCCGTGGCCGCCGCCTCCCTGTCCCGATGCTATGGGCCCCGATCCCGCGCTTCCCTCCCCGTCCTCCCCTTGAGAAGAGACCCTGTTCGTCAGCCAGCGCCTGAGAGGCTCCTGCCGCCTGAGAGACCCTCCTGCCTCGCCGCCGCCGCCTCTGGCCCGCCGGCCCGCTAAGCTGGGCTCGCCCTCGCCCGCATGCCCGCCCGTTCGCCCGGCTCGAGTCCTGCCTGCCCACCGGCTCCACAGCCCTGACTCACCGCCGCGGCCGGAGAACGGGGAAGCCGGCGAAGGGATCTGCGCGTGTGCCGAGGGTCGCCTCGGCCGGCCGCGCTGTGTAGCTCCAGCTTCGGGGGGCGGGCCCAACCCCCGCGGAGCCAATGAGCGGCACCCAGGCCGCGGAGATGCCCCGCCACCGCCTCCTTTCTCTCTCTCTCTCTCTCTCTCTCTCTCGCTCGCCGACCCCTCCCTCCCTCCCTTCCTTCCGCTCCGAGCTGGCGCACCTCACAATCGCCACCGCCGCCGAGGAGCATCCTCATTCCATATGCCGCGGCGGAGGATCCTCATTGGCTAGCGAGGGGTGGCGCGCGAGGGGCTGGCGCTGCCGCGTTCTAAAACGGCTGTGTCTGCGAGGAGGGTTGCGCGAGGGAGCTGCGCGAAGGGTTACTATCGGTCACTGCCGGGCCTGGGGTTACGGGAGCCGCTGGCGGGCCGCTGGTGAATGACACAAGAGACCCATTACAGCTGCTGCTGGGGGAAAGTAGGCACCAAGTGCAATATTATATATATATATATATATCTTGTTGTCTTTGCATTGCAAATAAACACAACTCTCTCGTGGGCTTATCGGCTGCTGCATTAGTAGTAGCAGCAGCAGCAGCAGCGTTTACTTTCGTCATCGTCATGTGTTGCTCCTGACCCAATGTGATGATACAATTCGCGTCGTGCATGTTCCAGTCAGAAAATATTCAGGTCTATCATGCACACAGGATTGCAGCCTGATGTGTATACGCGAAGGGAGAAGGGGGGAGGGAGAAATCACCCTATTCTTCTGATTGCTAATTGATTTTAAGGTGCTTGTTCTATATCGTTGCAACCCTTCCCGGCACCTCGCGGTGAAAGGCCGGTAGGAAATGGAATAAATACAGTTAATGGTTCGTGTGTAGTTTATCATACGGATCAATGAGGCTTGCCTGCTCGACTCCTGCCATTTAATTCTACCATCTAAGCAAGTTATTATTTATTACATAACCATGTAATCCCCACATGTTCTTTCTTAACCACTATAGAGACTGCAGGAAAACCATGAATGGAGCACTGGAAACTCGGCTTCAGCGTTTTTGCTGATTTGAAGGAAGGAGTCCATTTTAAATTGGAGGGGGTGGTTCCCCTCACACTTGGCATTTATTTAAGATGTTTCATATTATAGCAAGTATGGTTGCTACTATCTGCATCAGGAAGAAGGCAACACAATCTTGCATATGTTTACATAGCGGTTCATGCCATTGATTAAAAATGGAAATTACAACACCCTTCCGATTCACTTATCTGCACCTGGCAATGAGCTCTGTACCTTTGAACATGCTCTGATTCCTGGTGAGTGTAGGCAGGACGTTAGCCTTAGGGCAGGTGATTGTTTCCTGCTGATGTACTGATGTGTGGCAAATGTGATCCCCACATGCTACTTCATACAGCAGTGGGGAGGAGAAGGACAGTGTAGATGTCACAGTCTACAACGGAGGATGTTGCACTGACTGCCATCCACAACATCCTTTCTTTTTTCTAAGGTCTTTCCCCCACACTTTTGGTTTAGTGCTAAAGTCCTGAGCAAAGCTGTACGGGAAGCAGCTGTTGTCTGAGTCTCTAATCTGCTCACTATGAGAAGCTCCACACAGCAATCCTGTTTGCTATATTACACGAGTTTTCTGGAGCAAATGTACAATGTGTGAGCAACAGGTGCACACCCGTAAGTGTCAGCTGACGTGGGGCTGAGAGCCCTGGTTGTGCTAAACCCTCCATCCCAAGCACATGCGCATTTAAGAGCATGTACCGGTACCTGGCAGTTTAAGCATGGGTAGTACCATTGTACCTTTGACAAACAACTCACATAAAGCATGGGGCCACTTTTAATGGTTAAGAACATAAGGAAACCCTACTGGATCAAGCCAATGGCCTGTTTAGTCCAGCGTCCTGTTCTCACAATGGCCAACCAGATGCCTGCAAGCGGAACCCAAGCACAGGAACACTTCCCCTCTTGGCTATTGATACTGATTTTGCAGATTTCCAGGGATTTATAGGAGTTTCCTTCTAATGGCCTGCATCCTCTTCTGACTTCCTTTCATTATGCCTGTTAAGTAAACTTGGATGGTTTTAAATGGGGTTTAGACAAATTCCATTGTCAGAGGCATTGCCATGTCCTCCTTGAGGGGCTACCCATAGAAATCTGGTTGGCTACCGGGGGGGGGGGAACAAGCTGCCAGACTAGATGGGCCCCTGATCTTATTCAGCTATTTAGAACTTTTCACTGATTTTCGTATTGTATGTTTATATTGCTATAACCCATCCTGGGACCTTGTGATGAAATGTGGGTAAGCAATTCAGTTAATAATAAGAACTTACGGTAAGTAAGTGCAAGTGTTTGTTATATCACTAATCATTATGGCAATGTAACTATAAAACAAATATGTACAGTTGATGATGATAATGATGATGATGCTGATGATAATGATAACATCTCACTCTTTGTCACGGACCCCAGGATGGGTTGCAACAACATAATGCATTCAGTGCATCAATGCAAGGTTAAATTACCTCATAACACCTAGGATATCAATCACTCCTCTTGAATTTAAGAGATTTGTGCCTTTGGCAAAAAGAATTGTAATACATGCAACCATGAATTGTTGATAACAATGACCATTCACTGTAGAGAGCCAACGGCCAGAGCTTTGCACCTGAGAAATAACAACATGTGATCCATGAGGTGGAGAATGTCCCCTTGACCTCCTTAGAGGGCACCCTTGGTCTTAACCAGGAGTCACTGGAACTGAGCTGCTTCTGTTCTCCCATCTAATTTTAGAAGCCCTTCCTACTGTCTCTTTAAAGAGGTGGCCAGTTGAAGTGGGGGTAAAGGGAAGAGTGGGGCAAGGGAGAGACTGCAGAGGGAGCAGCAGCCAAAAGGGCTGTTAATTTGTAACAGCCAAGGTAAGATCAGCAGACAGGGTAAAGTCAACAGATAGCGTAGAATGAGCAGACAAGATAAAAGTCAGCAGGTCAAGTAAGTCTTAAGTGCAGCCAATCTGCCAGTTGAGGCAACTAGTAATCATTGCCCCTTTGTCAATGGTTTATTTACATGGCCCCAGTTACAAAGGACAAGTCCTCAAGGGGCTGGTAAAGGTCTCTCTGATGACCTGACCCACCAGAGAGAGGAGGAGGTGCCATTGCAAATGGCTATTGAGCATTAGAAACAGGAGAATGCTAGCAGTGAGCTAAAGAGGCAAAATATATGACCGAAAAGTGTGGTGCTGTATAATGTTCGGAAGGACTGGGGAGACCCAGATTCAAGTCATCACTCACTATGAAGCTCACTGAGTGACTTTGGCCAGTCATTCTCTACTACCTCAGAGAGTTGTTGCATAGATAAAATTGGGGGGCCGGGGAGAGGATGTATGCCATCATTAGCCCCTTGACAGAAGGATGGAATATAAGTACAGCAATGGAAATAATAACCAGCATTTAAGAAAAATTGCAGTGGATAATTATTAATCTTTTCAAGCTTTAAGGTGAATGGTTTGTGTCCAAGATTAGCCTGTATTGTCAACTCCATTCATTCAGATATACCAACTACGATAAACATGTAAGGGGAAATTACTTACTCCTCCATACAGATACACACACACTTGGCCACCATAGTTTCAAATTGTAGGAACAGGAACAATTTCTATATCATTTCCACACATTTATAAAAAAAAAATTAAAACAAGTCTTTTATGGGGCACAAAACTCTTACATTTTTTATGATAGTTAACTCTACTGTCCATGCCCACTTTCCTTCCTCACAATGACTGGTCTAAAATCTGTGCCTGATTTGGTGCAAACAAATTGCTTGGGGCAGCTTCTAAACCACAAGAATCATGAGATCATCCCTTTTTGGGGTTGACCAGAAATGTTTTACTAGTCTACATGAATACGGGTTACAATGATGGGCGGCTTCCTGGAACAAGATACCAGTGTGAGCATCAACTATCCTAATCTTTTAAATGTGTGACAAGTCTCACAAGGTCTCAGACCTGATGTGAGAAGAATGTTGGCTTAAGTGCATCAGCCTCTTGACTGAGTTCAGAGCAGATAACTAAGTTACAAGAAAACCGTTTCTTCACTTCTATTGTACACACTCCCATCTAAGCACAACCTACTCTGCTTATCAGACTAGTGGACTTTTACCTAGTTTTGTGGTTATATATGTTACGTACAGTTATTAAGCCACCCCAAAACTACTGGTTCAAATGATGGGTGAACTCAGCACTGATACAACAGTAGAGTCTAAATGGCATCTTGTCAAGAGATTCTCCTATGACCTGACCCAGAAGAGAGGAGGAGGTGTCTAGGTCACTGCCAAATTGGTGATAGCAGAAAGGCTATCAATGTCTACTTCTTCAAGTTTCTGATTTCTTTTCCTACCATAAGGGAATTGCCAAGATACCTAAATATGGAGGATTAACAGTGCATGGGTGAAAGAGAGTAAGCTTTTCTCCCTCCCTTCCTCTTTGTGACCAAAGCCTTAATTATCTATCAATAACCAAACTATCGGTGAGGGAGGAAATGCCCTGTGTACTCTAAGCTGGACATTGATCTTAGTGTTAAAAACTGAGCCAGCAGGATGGAGCTGAACACACTTGAACTTTACTCTGTTAGAAATCTTTGTCCAACTTTTTGTATCTCGGGGACATATTCCAAATGAAATGCCATCCCCTTGCACTTTAACTTGGTAATCTAAGAGCCAAAGTGTACAGCATGCTCAGCTGTATGAATGTTCTCCCAGTGGAGGGCAGAGGTTGAAATCAGACTTGGAAATTCACGTGGAAGAGAAAGAGAGATTTATCTCCCCCCACTGCCCATGGGCTATTTTTCTTACTATAAAACTAAGATGTGGCAGTGAAAGAGATGGGAAGCATCTGCTGAAAGAACTAGCTTCTGTCTCTAACTGTTCAATTTCAGCTGGTCATTATAAGAACTGCTATTTAACATTTAATGGCTCTCCTCTAGACAACCTGTTTATTTGAACTTTCATCCTAGTTGGCTAGCACAAACTTTATTTGGAGGTTAAGCTATGTCCATCCTTTACTGAGCATTTATACAGATTTCTTTGGTGGGAGGTTATACGCAGGTGGCATTGTGGTCTAAACCACTGAGCCTCTTGGGCCTGCCGTTCGCAAGGTCAGCAGTTTGAATTCCCACTACGGAGTGAGCTCCCATTGCTCTGTCCCAGCTCCTCCCAACCTAGCAGTTCAAAAGCACACCAGTGCAAGTAGATAAAAAGGTACCACTGTGGCGGAAAGGTAAACATTGTTTCCCTGTGCTCTGGATTCCATCACGGTGTTCCGTTGCACCAGAAGCAGTTTAATTATGCTGGCCACATGATCCGGAAAGCTGTCTGTGGACAAACACTGGCTCCCTCAGCCTGAAAGCGAAATGAGCGCCTTTGACTGGACTTAACCGTCCAGGGGTCCCTTACCTTTTTTACCTTTACAGCAATGAGCATTCATCCTTGTTTTTGCTTGCCTGGTGCTTATATGTCCTCTTGTTCATCATGTGTTTTTCTACACTTTTCACTGCATTGCCCTGTTTCTTTCCTAACTGTAGAAAGTTGTTTTTTAATGAGTTGGACAATGGAGTACTTTAATCCACTTTTATTTGCTTCAATGGGTATGTTCTAATCCCTTCTGCAAAATACTGACAGTCTGGAGGTGACTTAAGAACTGGTTGTTGAGTTTGCCCCCCCCCCACTTCCTCGCACCAGATGCATGAAGTGTAATGTTTGCATTATCACCAACAATTGCTGTGTCAATTGTCACTATGACTATTCTGCTTTTATGTAATTATCACTGTAGGTTTTATCTTGCTTTGCTTCACACTTAATTTCTCTCTAACCTCCCTCCTCTTTATTCTTCCTCCCCCAATGCTTGCCAATTTAGGATTGCACTTAATGCATTTGTTGAACTGTTCATGAAACATTATGTCAGCCTTTTTTGTTTCAGACAAGAATGGAGTCTGAAACTAAAGTTTTCCTACCAATAGTTTAGAAACTTGTACCAATTTGTAACTAAGCTACATTTTACTGCCTGTGCAACTTATTCAGACTGCTGCATGGAAAAGCATCTGAATCTGACATTTGAAGGGTTTTGTAAGTAAACCATTTTATAACTTATTGAACGTGTGTTCTAGGGATGTGGAAGTTCACTGGAAAGGGGACATTTTAAAGGTTTTACATCCTATATACAGGGGCATAGCAAGGGGGGCGGGGGGCAGGCCGCCCCAGATTCCATAATGGAGGGGGGAGACAAATTATCAAGGAACAATTTTTTTTTTTTGAAAAGGCCTGCTCCGAAGGTCTTATACTAGGGATTATATAGCTATATATGAAATTTCATGCATATCAGTTAATATCTTGACCCTGCTCCACCAAAATAGCTGTTTACTTGGCTGTTTTCCTATATCACGAAGGCTGAAATTTCAGTTCAGTGGAGCACTTACTGTTGCCAACCCTAACCCTGTGGAAAGCCATCTAATTAGACTTTAATTTGATTTTGAGATGTTTTTAGGAGGTAATTTAATTATTGTTTGATTTTATACCAATGTTATGTATCTGATGTTAGCTACCCTGGGCCCGACTTCGGCCGGGGAGGGCGGGATATAAATAAAAGTTTTTTATTATTATTACTTGTTATTATTCCTTTGTAAGAAAATTTGAAATAACGTAAAACCATTTTTGCAGGGGGGGGACAATGGGGGGTGACAAGAAATTTTCCGCACCAGGTACCACCTGACCTTCGGGGGGGGGGGGGTTGACAAAAAATTTTTTGCCCTCGGGTACCAATTTACCTTGCTACGCCCCTGCCTGTATATCCATGCTTTTCTATGCTGCATGTTTTGCAATGTTAAATCTCTGCTGGGTTTCTCTCACCAAGTAGTACTTGCCCCAAACTTGGGTCTTGGGTCAAGATTTCCAACAACCATCTTGTTTCCTTGCCTGTCTGTTTGCAAATAATATCCAAAAGTCTGTCTCTCACACTGTAAGGCCTTAACTCCAACAGCACGACAGTAATTTTCCACCTGAATGGATGGCACAAACCCCAGAAATAGCCCTTTGAAGCATGGTGAGACCAGTTTTGCAAGTTGCCTTTTGAAGTCTCAAATGTCAACAATAAGTGAAGTGTGGTCAGGAGGAAAAAACAAATAGCTTATTATACTATTTATCATTTTACCCTCCTTCATTCCCTAGATTCTCAGATTAACTAGGTAAATGGCTGGTGTTGGACAACACCAGAGGTGGGGAACCTTTTGCCCTCTAGAAGTTGTTGGACTCCAGCTCCCATCAGCACCGGCCAGCATGGCCAATGGTTGCATATGATGGGAGCAGTACCTCAGCAACAGTAGAGTAGACTGGGAGGAGGGGGAGTGACATTTTAGCAGCTTTCACTTGCAAATATGATTACTATTTAGCAGCTGGTGGGCTAGAGATCGTTTTAGAAAGAAGAGCTGGTACAAATTCATTCTACTTATTCATATCCTACCATTAAGAAAATATTTGTACAAGGCAGGTTATGACAGGGCCTAAAAACAACCTTAAAACTACAACCAGTATATAAAAATAGCATAAAATAGTAACATTACTCATATGGCATTTAAAAAAAAAGTTTTCAGAGGCTATCTAGAAATGAGAAGGCAAAACTTGGCATAGCTCCCCCAGAAGAGAGTTTTGCAATCACAGAACCACAATGGTGGAAAAACTTTGGGTGTATTTGTGTGTAGTCAAATATAGCACTTCTGTCATGTTAGAACCAAGCAATAAGAAATGTGGCTAAGGTAAGGTGGTATGTTACAATTTGAACAGAATTCCACTAGCCAATCAGCGAAAAGTCATTCTGTAGTTATGATAGCTGCAATTTCTCCATTACAAATTCATAGAATTTCAGCTATAAGATCTTTGGGGCAAAAACATATTGTTGTGAGTTTTTTATGGGGAGGGTGTCAATCTGTATGATGCCTGAATTCCTTCTCATTCCTGGGGTCCTGGATCCAGCAAAGGTTAAAGTGAAATGGGAACTAGTTCATTGGGACTAGTTCATTGTTGAACTAGTCAGGCTAGTTTCTTTGTGAGTAAATGGTCCTGAGGACCATCATTAGTATAACAAAAGAAGTGGCTTTGAGCCAGAGAGCAAATGAATGGACCCCCTCACTCACCTGGCTGGTAGTGAGAAATACAAAAGCTGAGTGTACATTAGCTGAGAGCGGGCTGCCAGCAGAAGCCAGATAGAGCCATGCTTGATTTCTGCCAGAATCCAAGACTGTGACTATGGGAGAAGCAAGACCTTCTGGGGTGTTAGTGCTGTGAGCCTCTCAGGTTGTGTATATGTGTAACTAAACCATAAAGATACCACAGTCTCAGCTGTCCCTCATTCCAAGGGAACTGAACCCTGGGTAAGCGCCTGGAACCACTGGAATCTTGCATTAGGGTGGGGTATGTAACAATATATTTCGCATACATTACTTAGCAAGGCACCAAATCCATCTGGAGTCTTTGTTTATTTCATGGCAATATCAGTCACCTTTCTCCAATAGAGTTAAATGTGATCTGTGTAAGCGTTTCCATATGCAGACCTGATTAGCTTCACCAAGTTTGCTATATTATGGGCCTTAAGACATACCAACATAACTCTAAAGATAGGCAGTCCCCTAAATGAAAAATGAAATATCAATAATCATGCCTTTTAATTTTTACACTGCTGAAGCCAACAAGTATCCATTCAGCGCTAGCAGCTTTCAAAAATCAACACTTACCACCTTCAGTCCTTTGTTTAAAGCATAAATATTAAAATACTCTATTTCAGAGTAAAAAACTGAAACAGTTTACAACACTAGATGTGCTTCACAGACTATCCCTTCTAAGGTCCAGTTGTGTCCGACTCTGGGGTTGTGGCCAGCATGACCAGGGGCTGAGCAAGGGGGGTGGGGGTGGTCCACCACGGGTTCCAGGGGAGGGGGGTGACACTTTGGTCCGCCCCGCCCTACCCCACCCTGCGGGGCAGGCCCCAAACAGGGGCATGCCGCCTTTTCCCCTTTTCAGCAGATTTTTTTCGCCGTGAGGGATGGGCCAGCAAGGAGGGGGCGTCATGCCAGCGACAACGGCGTTTATCTTCACTTATATTGCAATCCTAAAACGGGTCACTCAGAAGGAAGTCCCTCTACATTCAGTGGAACTTACTCTCATGCCTATTGAGTGGGGTTAAGATTTCTGCCTAAATCACCTTGACACTCCTGGAGTTACTGAATATGCTAATATAGCAAATCTTGCAGAGCATTGCTGAAACAAAGTAATAAAGGTCGTGTTTGGATATGTCAATGTTTCTATACCTAGTGCTCAAACAATATTGTTTTCTTGACTCTAACATGGTGCCGTTACCAAATGGGAGATCATTACTCTGTGGTTAACTGTGCAATTATTTTAACTGTTCTGTGCTTACTGCACTACCCAGTGCATTGTTTGCAGAGGAACAAGTTTCTTATTTAATTTCTTTAAAGCTTTGTGTGCTCTTTATTTTATACTAGAAAAACGCCCATGTTATAGAACAACTCTTCTCTGTTGCTGGGCAAGGCCCACTAGGCACACAGACTCTGGAGGTACTAGGGATTCTCCCCTTCCCTTCCCTCCGCCCCCCCCCCCCCCCAGCTATGGAGCCGCTCCAAGGGTTTAAATATATGGGATTTTCATGTATAAGCGGAACCCTTGGAACTGAACATCTACATAAGAGTGGGTACTATAGTAAAATAACACAGAATTACCAGTAGCAGCCATTTCATCTTACAAACCCACCTATGCTTGTGGCTTCAAAAGATTGGATAGCAATGAATGGAACTTCACTCTGAACAAACCATTTTCTTCTATCCTAAAGCTGGTTGGCTTTCTTAAGCAACTCAACAGAGCAACTTAACAAAGGATGCCATGCTTTGCCTATATTGATATGTCTTCAACTGGCAAAAATGCCAGGGATATAGTATAGAAAAATATGGGGCACCTTAATGGTGGTAGAGACAATTTGTACTTCACACTATGATATATCCAAGCCCATCCTGCCAACAAGGCATTCTGGCCTGTGAACTAGAGCTTTGAATTACAGCCATGATGATTCACTTGGCATACAAGCAACCGTTAAGAACAACTGCCTACATTTTGTAGAGCTGGCTTACTTTTAAAACAGGTTGAATCTTGCAGCAGGTGGAAACGGATGGAAGTAAGAAAACCTTCGCAGTTGTGTATTACACACACCCATACCTTTTTCTCAAACACAGCAATACTCTCCCTCAGGGCCGTCTTAGAGGGATCGGCCGCCGTGGCATGGCGATCCCTCAGTGCCCCCAGCGTGCTGCCTCTCCGCCTGCCTCCCTCCCGCGCTGGCCGCCCCTCGGGAGGGGGGGTGGGCGAGCAGGGGATGAGGGGCATGGCGCTGGAGCGGCGCGGGGCTTTGCGCGCCCTTCCAGCGTTCCAGCTGGGGCTCCAGGAGGCAAGGGCGGCTGGCTTTCAGCCCGCCTGCCCACCCGTGGGGGCGGGTTGGGGGAAGGGGTGCCCGGTATGCCGGTGGGCTCGCGGGGGCACCCCGGGGGGGCCCGGCACCCTGGCGCGGCGCGTCACCAGCCTCTATGGACGAGACGGCCCTGCTCTCCCTCATAAGATTAGAAACAGCTGTCCACATGCACTCTCAAGCAACAGCTGTCTGTCTCTTTCCCCAGATTGTCAGACTAAGGAATCCTTTAATTTGATTGGTTTGGAACATTCAGTACAGAATTTTCATTCTTCTCTGGTTTGTGAATGGTTGCCAAGAACACCAGCCAGTGAAAAAACATAAAGGAGAATTGCTTAAAGAGGGGCCAGATCTGGATGCATAGCCATTGCGGTGGTTGTTTTGACAGAATTGGATGATATGTTTTGTCAGAATCCCTATAACATTGTTAGCTCAGAGCACTAGTACATGGTTAGGCAAACTGAGGCACAGGGGCTGGATCCGGCCTGGTCGCCTTCTAAATCTGGCCTGCGAACAGTCCAGGAACCAGCATGTTTTTACATAAGTAGAATGTGAGCTTTTATTTAAAATGCATATCTGGGTTATTTTGGGAGCATAGGAATTTGTTTTTTTGTTCCCCCCCAAAATATAGTCCAGCCCCTACAAGGTCTGAGGGACAGTGAACCAGCTGAAAAAGTTTGCTGACCCCTGCACTAGTATAATGAATGCAGCTTAAATGTTTTCCAATAGAACGTTTTCTCCAGTAGTGTGCTTGTCTCTGCCTGCCCACTTCTGTACCTTACAGGCTATCCTCTGTCTGCTGTAAACAGGCAGCAAGCAGTCTCTAGGATCTGTGAATGAAACAAAACAGCAACAAAAAAATCCACCCCACTTGTTGTCAGAGGGGAAAATATATAGCAAGCCTCCAGACACGCTCTGTAGACTCAGCCTGTAACCATATTCAGCCTCAAAGGGCAGAAAGATCATTAGTCAAAGTCCATGCAAACTTGCATAGTTACAAAAAAGGTGCCCAATTAAAATCTTATCTTGAAGGAACTAAGTTCAGTGGGTGAGAGTTCACCTGATAAGATGGCAATATTGGCCAATCCCCAGATGTGGATTTCTCTGTCAGGACAGTAAAAATACATTATATTTGGCATAATTTCTTTCTTGGAACAGCTTAGTGGGACTTGATATGCCTATGTCGGCAGCTCCTAGGAAAGTCCAGTTAATCTTTTATACCCTACTTTGTGGTCAATATTACATGAGCCTGGGCACAACCAGGTCTCCCCAAGGGTCAGAGTTTGGCAGTAACATTTGAGTAGGACAGGGGTAGGGAATGATTCCCTCATAGGTATAATTGGGGGGTGGGGACCAGAGGCAAAAATCAGCAGAGCAATGGATGCAATTTATATTTGTATGATAGGATACATTCAACTCATGCTGCAGCTGGAGGTTTTGAGACCCCTCTGTTCACCCACCTTTCCATCAAGGAAAGCAAAAAACATTATCACACAATCCACAAGACACTTTCTAGTCAGTCAAAAGAAATCCAAGGCTAGCATGGAGTAGTAGATTGAGGGGCATGGCATGGAGAGAGTCCCATGGGCCAGTTGAAGAGGTATTGAGGACCACATTTGGTTCATGAACCAGAGGTTCTCCACCCCCAGAGTAGGACATTGGAAGTAATCAGGTAGACATTGGCAATGTAGATTGCCAATCATTGACAGACTTTATTGGCAAGTGTGTCTCAGGGATGGGGTGTTGTTTCATTTTGTTGTATCAATGAAGTTGGAACAATTTACAATTACCGGTAACTTCTAAATTCAAGCATTATGACATCCTGAATGCCTCTTCCCTGCTGCTTGTAAGAACTGTCTTTGACTTGCATGTAAGTTCAGAAGAAACATAAAAGGTTCTGCAGTGCAATACTACACATTTGCTGAAAGGTAATCCCAGTATGTCAACAGGACTTATTCCCAGGGTAAGTGTGTATAGGACTGCAATATGTTTGCTACTACATGAAATCAATTCATGTTCTTGGGGGGAGTCAATGGTGTTATATGCAAGTTTGGAAGGGGAAGAGGAGCAGGATCACCAGTGGAATGCAAACTAAATAGAACGGGTTGGTTTGGGTAATGAGATATCTTAATTTGCTAATCTGTGATCATATGTTGCTGTCTCTTGCACCGATATAAATTGTTTGTTGTTGTTCTAGAGCAGTGTTTCCCAATTAAGGGAGGGTTGCCATATTTCTAGAAGTAAAAATCCAGACACTCGCAAAGTTGTTGAAGTGGTTTTTTTGCTTTTTTTGCTAATTGGGAATCACTGTACTACAGGATATCCACCCTTGCTTTTCATTCCTCTAAAATGAATGAATTATTGTAATGCAAGGAATACTGCCTGCCTTTCAGTATTCCTTACATCACAATGTAAAGAATACAGTGGGTGTTCCAAATGCCCTAAAGGGCTTATGCAAGTTAATTACTCAGCCTGGTTAATCCTATGTAATACAGATTAGCACTGTCAAATATTGCTCCCATCAACCGGCTGACTGTCAGTTCTTTTAAAATAAGACAACCATCCATCAATACAAGTATGAACATAGAAGAGTGAGGATTGAGTGGACAGGCAAGTACCGTATTTTTCGCTCCATAGGGCGCACCGGACCATAGGGCGTGCCGCATTTTTAGAGGAGGAAACAAGAATTTTTTTTCTGGTTTTCCTCCTCTAAAAGCCCTGTTTTTTTTAGGATCAGCTAAAAGTTTTGCAGCTTTTTTGCAAAGGGAAAAGCCCTGGTTTTTTTGAGGATCAGCTAAAAGTTTAGCAGCTTTTTTTGCAAAGGGAAAAGCAAACAGGAAAAGCCCCGTTTTTATGGGGTTCAACTCACATTTCTGCAGCTTCTTAAGGAAAGGGAGCCTTTTCTACAGTTTTCAGACAGATAATCTAATCAGCCAGTCACATGTTGCTGGGGAAACAAACAACCTCCCTCTGCAGCACATTCAACAATGGAGGCCTGGGAAAGAGGGCGGGGCTGAAAGGGAGCCGGGGACTCTTATCTCTCTCCAGATCTTTTGCTGATCAGCTGCTGAGCAGGGTCCTTTCAACACCCCATTTTCTCTTTGTAAAGTAAAAAGCATGATCCTCTTTTGGCCCCTGGGCAATTCGGCTCCAGGGACCACCATTCGCTCCATAAGACGCACAGATATTTCCCCTTACTTTTTAGGAAAAAGGTGCGTCTTATGGAGCGAAAAATACAGTATTTTCCCCTCCTAAACTGGTAGCTTTTCTTAATTTAGTTGCGAGGCTGCTTTATAGCTTAAAACTTCATCTAATCACCCACTTGATTGTTAGAATCACCAGTCATTAAATACAGACACATATGTCAATCATTCTCATCAGTCATACAACTTATGCAAGTTGGTGCATATACCCAATTACCATTTGCTTAGATCATAGCATTACAGATATAAGCTTTAAGAATGAAGCATGCTGTGCTGCATCGCTCAGATTTTTTTTTGCACTAGATGGTTTAAAAGCAACTGTTGCGCAACAGGATTGTACAGCAGGACCATTAGTATGTTTGATGGAAGGAGGAGGCCTTGCACAACTTCCTTGTAGAGTAGGCCAGATGTGTATTGACTATCTGGTAACAGTTGCCACACCTCTCTCTCTCAAACTTGCAGGAGCTTGATCCTGGCATGCTCAAGGAAAAAAAGGGGGGATCCTGAGACAACATACCCTGCATTTTCCAGCCAGATCCCTCTTAGTTCACTTGGGGAGCGAAGCCAGCACTTAGCTCTTGAACTCTCCAAGAGATCAGAATACTTTAGCTTGCTTTTCTCTAACACCCCAAATCTTATACCAAGTAGAATGCACCCAGCAGTTAGGGCAAATGGGAGATTACAGAAATCCTTGAGTTTAGCAAACACACATCCTGGACTCCAACAACCCAATTAAATGAAGCTTTATTAAGAATAGAAGGGATGAAGGCAGATGGACAAACAGCTCAAATCCACCTACACTGACCTAGGAACTTACCAACAGGCTTCTTACTCTTCTCATGAGTAACAGAGCAAAGTCGGTCAGTTGCAGCGTTTCTTATGGTTGGGATTGGATGATGGAATGGACCTTGGTGAAAGAAACAGGGGCAAAGGCTATATACCACAGTCCAATTTTGATGACTTTCTCTCCTACATTGGTTTGAGTGGCACCTGGCTCCTTGCCTGATGGAAATCATCTTTAGGGTTTTTAAAATTTCCTGCAAACAGCACCTTTGTGGATTCAGGAGTTGGCTGCGTAAGTGTTGGCCTCGATCTTGGTGTTTCTAACGTGAAACTCTGGTTTCCCTTCAGACCATATGAATATTTTACTGATGTGAAAATCATACCCATAAGCCACTGCTCGTGACACTGAAAGATGATTTAGCATAGGAATAGAAAGGGATTTGCTTTGATGTTACAAAAATGAAGCAGAGTAGGTTTTCACTTTCTGCTCTCTGCAGGCTATTTCTTTCCCTTCCACAATTTGGCGAATAACAAATGGATGGTGAGAAAGGAGATATGCCATCTAGTGGAGCAAAAAATATATAAAGCAGGTGTGTTTGTCTTGCATAACTGCAGGCAGAACCTTTTTTGGGGGGGGGGGGATATGAGGTATACTGATAAAAGTGCTGCAGGTGCCAGGACAAAATACCTGCCATGAGCAGCCA
Source organism: Lacerta agilis (assembly GCF_009819535.1). Classification (NCBI taxonomy): domain Eukaryota; kingdom Metazoa; phylum Chordata; class Lepidosauria; order Squamata; family Lacertidae; genus Lacerta; species Lacerta agilis. Next base: position 66,742,403 of record NC_046316.1, on the reverse strand, counting down.
AACAAGAGGTGCTGGTATTCTATACAAGTAAGTATGTCTCAAAAGAGCCCTGGCTGCAAGAAAAGACCCACTCCTGCATTACTATACAAAGGTAAAGTCAACATGCTCCTTGAAATATGAGATCGGTTAGTTTTCTTCCTCAAAATCAGGTGTGGAAACCTTTGGTCCTCCAGGTGTTACTGAACTATAATGCTCATATAGGGGCGGATAGTTCTGTTACTTTCAGTTCGCTCACTTGCTCATTTTTCCATTCTCAAATTCAGTTCTCTGCATTTCTGCAGCAATTTGCGATCCCCCCCCCCCCATCACGATTTTTTAAACTGCATTTTAATGTAAATTTCTCCTGATAAACACATTTCGTATGCTGTTTTGACCACAGTTTGGTTGACATTGGTTGGTTGGAAAACTACACCGCAAAATTCAGTTAACTGCAAATTTCAAAGGATGGCTGTGTTTTCATATTGTTTCAAAGTGCAAATTTGATAAATTCGGCTTTACGTGCTAACTGAATCAAATATCTCCCCCATCCCTACTCCCATCAGCCCTAGCCAATGGCCAGACTTGCTGGGGATGATGGGAATTGGAGTTCGCCCACCTTACTTCACTGAATATATCAGAAAAGAAATTGGTCAACAGGTTGTGTTTGCTTCAGGATCCAGCCACAATAGGAGGATAATGCTGTTGCAAAGGATAACATATTTAATATTTGAGACTACTTTGAAAATACACAACACTAATAATATTATCATCTCCTTCTCATATTCCTAATGATAATTCATTCTCTCCACTTCCATAGCAACAAGCTGCAATGTTGATCTTCCATTATTAAATTTGAGAGCCTTATACTAGGAAGCAGCTGTTCCTTTCCTTCATTCGTTCAGTAATGAGACACTAATACATTAATACATTTCCAGTGCATGTCTACTCTGAAGTAAGCCCCAAAGAGTTCAATGGGGCTTCCTGCCAGGTAAGTGGGAATAGGATTGTAGCCTTAAATCAAACCTCCTTGCCTTTTCTTCATTTTCATTATATTACAGCATGCTGCATACATGTCATCATGGAAAGAATATGAAAATCACAAACACCCAGCTCCTTTGAATGGAGCAGAACTACATGATGTGTCTGCAGATTATCTTAGTGGACTGTCTGCCAATATAAATAGCATATGGATATTGCGATAAAACCATGATGGAAAGACATTGGCTAAGCTAAAACCGCACTAAGCTAATCTCTTCATCAATGGGCTGCTAGATAATTATGAAAGAACACACATAAAAGATTGAGTACATGTAAGCACACCCACATATTCATATCAAAATGGTTTATTCTTCTTAGGCTTCCGTTCAACAAAATAATCAATCTGTATTTTAAAAAGCCATAATACAGCAACAAGGCTGGAGCAGTGGAAAACAGCAGGTTGCGTGTATGTATTTTGCAAAAGTGTCCAACACACTGCAAGGCCTGTTGAAGGGCTATTCTTGATTGGCTAGGATTATCTATGTGATTAGTATAGGAAGCAATACTCCCACTCTGAACTGCTTTCACTTGGAAGGTTGCAAGTTGCCTTTTGCTAAGTCAGACTGCTGCCATATCTAGCAAGTGGTCACGCTCATCTGGGTGGGCTTGGAGGTGGTAAGAGAACTGTTTTTCCTTGGGGGTTTTAAGGGAAAGTGTGGGCAGTAGAGATGGGTCCATTAGAATGAACGGGACACTGTCCCACCAATGTCAATCTGCCCTTAATCAGTCCCACGTGTCAGCTTCCTTCTCTTCAGTTTCCCATGTTGTCCTTGTAAAACTCAGCCGAAGATTGGGCACAAAACTAGAATGAGATAGCTCTGCCTATCATTGACTCTGACTATACTTCTGCCTACTGTTGGGACTCCCTGCCTTCTGTTCTGCCAATCTCAGTGGGTGTAAACCATCACTGATGTCTTAAGTATAGGGCAATCAGTGGCTGTATGACCCATGACCACCCCCCCCCCCTCTCACACACACACCTCCTTTTAAATGAACTGGTGCATGAGGAAGAAATGAGATTTGAATAATTTTGTGAACCAGCAGTGCTGAGAATGACCTAAGAACCAAGAATGTATCAAGGGGGAACTGAAGCAAATGCTGACAGCAATCCAACCTTCTGTGTGTAGGGAGAGCAGCTGCTAGGATGTCCGGCCTTAGCTAGCTTGTCCCTCAGCAAGTGTTCTCATCAGAAACTAAAAGGAAAGGGCTGGACCAGACAATATATGCTCTTTTCTCCCCACTTCCAGCTCCCCCTTCAAGCATCAGTGGTTTCTGGAGGAAAATAATATTAGTAAATTTTCATATTATCTCTTTATTTTCGTCTCAGTCTTGTTTAATTAAGTTCTTGCATGACATCACTCATGTCAAGCAGCTGTTCAGTTGCACTGGAACCATCTCAATGCCTACAAAGCATGATTCAGTTGTCTGGGGGCTCGATTCCAAATGAAAAACTATAGCTATATGCTTGGTTAGTTGGTGCAACTCTCAGCAACTATAAATTAGGAAATTAGGAATTTAGAATTTATTTGTTTATTTGGGTTTGTTTGTGTTTGTGTTTGTGTGTGTCATTCTGAACTAACAAATGCTTCCAGTGGAACAAATGCCCGAAATTGTACACAATCACATCATAGAACTGTAGAGTTGGAAAGGACCACAAGGGTCATCTAGTCCAACCTCCTGCAATGCAGAAACCTTCTTGCCCAGTGTTGGGCTTGAACCCACAACCCTGATATTAAGAGTCTCATGCTCTATGGACTGAGCTGTTTCACCCACTCATTTTTCATGGTTTCCATTGATAATATACTTAATTACCCCTGTGCCAAAAGCTTTTTGATTACAGTGGTACCTCGAGTTACAAACGCTTCAGGTTACAAACTCTGCTAACGTGGGAGATTTACCTCGAGTTGAGAACTTTGCCCCAGGATGAGAACGGAAATCATGTGCCGGCGGCGCAGCGGCAGGCAGCAAGAGGCCCCTATTAGCAAAAGCACGCCTCTAGTTAAGAATAGCTTCAGGTTAAGAACGGACCTCTGGAACAAATTAAGTTCGTAACTAGAGGTACCACTGTACTTTTTTCTGTCAAAATATTTCTGTCCCACTGAAATTGTTGCTTTCAACCTGAAAACTAGAGAATATTCAACACAGTTCTAATGTTTAAAAAGTTACATTGCAAAGTATTAATTGCACCTCTTCCCACCTGTCTCTTTGGTGAATGAACGAAAAAAAATCAAAATGCATGGCTCCTTTAGAAGCAAAAGTGGTTTGTCTTCCTCTATTATCATTATCATTTGGGAGGGGTGTTGTGAACAAACTTCCCAGAGAATCATCAATTTTGCCTCATCACACTACTCTTCTAAATAAACACACCAAGTACCAAAGTACAAAGTTCCCGTCCCTGCTAAATGATTATCTTTGGCTTATTAAATCACTTCAAGTACAATGCCATATAGCTTAGGAACGCCTAATATGCAACATATTGTATTGCATAGTTAAATACAGATCAATAGCTAGGCAACGAGCCAAACATGAGCATCCATCAAAAACATTTAAAATCATTCAGTCAACTCAGATGGACACAATACCTTTCTCTTTCAAAAAACAAACAAACCAAAGGCACAGTCTGCTCTGAATTTCTCTGCAGCAACCACTCTGATACTAACTGAACTCTGCAAGAGCATACCTCTGCAAAATCCCTACCTGTTTCAAAAGGTAGGAAAAAATTCCTGGAGGAACAAGACTGAAGACATGGGAGTCCTAGACTTATTCCATGAGTGCTCTCTTCACAAAGCACGAGATTAAAAAGCATTAGGATTCTTTGTAGATTTGCAATGTTTTGTTACAGAATTGCATCCATTGAGAGAATGAATAAAAATGCATTCCCAGACAATATAGCAAAGATATACAAAAACACAGAGGGAATTGCAAATCAATTATTATTATTATTATTATTTTGGAAAGGAAATGAGTCACATTGTACCCAGTTACACAAGAATAGTGTAACTCTTGTAAGTTGTTGGAGAGAAGGGTTGGAAGGGGTAAAAAGTTGCTTTTCACCAGCAAGCAACTCTTCTGAATCACATTCTCCCTGTACTTGAACCTGCATTTAGGTAAACGTGAGAGATGCGTGCTCTGATATCCCGTACTTTTCTTTGTTTTTGTCAAATAACTCCTGGAGTTCCTGCAGATATTTCTCATGGAGTTGATTAATTTCTTCAACGGTGGGATTCAGATTCTGTTTCACAGCAATAGGGTTCCCAACTGCAAAATAAGAAAACAAAATAAGAAAACCCCAGTGAGAGTCATCTGTGTAATTGCTCTGATCCAAATATCTAATGATCTTTCATAAATTGTAAGGGACCTCTAGAGCTATCCAAATTCTAAACTTTCTTGCATTAGCAGAGCATCACAAATGACCTTGTCAAGTGTGGACAGTAGGAATATATACCCATCGGTTTTTCAATACCACTCACACTGAGGCATGAGCAACAGCAATGTCCAAGGATGCAATATTGGCAAAATTGGCAGTATCAGTGTCAGCACTTCATCAGAAGCTGTTAACAAAGATGTATACAACGAGGCTGCCTGCAACACTTCTTCACATACAGTATGGATGGCAATATCAATTTGCAAGTGAAAACAAACAAAATGAATGGTCATATGAAAAGTGAAGGTGGTCATTCCAAATTTTATTTATTTCATAAAAGTTATATACTGCTCGATTGTTGTTTTGCTTTTGTTTTTTAAATCAAAGTGGTTTACATCCAATGAACTGCTTTTCCAAACAGTCTCACATACAGATTCTTTTGCCGAAAGGAAGTCATTCTGAAAACAGATTAGTGGTTCAATATGCCCAAAGAAAATAAATTTGCAAGTGGGAAGGACTTCTGCTGTAGCTCTGTTAATTACAGGCAACTGCCTATTAAGGAATGGAAGTACTTTATTGGGCTAGTAAAATGGGCACATTTTCCTTAATATTCATAATCAAATGACTGCTGCTATCTGAACAACCTGTTTCTTTATGGTGCCATCTAAACCTAGAACTAGTTTGTAAATTTTGGACACTATTATATGCATGGGATATGTTTACAAGTACTCAAAGATACAAAGGCATACAAAATATCATAGAATTTGTCCATACACTTACCTAGACATTCACAGTCTAAAATGACCAGTATGCTAATTGATCTCCTTGTGTTCTTGTTTAACAGTTATGAATAGACACCTGTGTCTTTGTTGCAATTGTTCTTGTATACTTTCCGGTTTCCAAAAGTTAGTTATTTTGTTCAATCACACCATGCACTGTTTGTATTTCTCAATGATTTCTTTCTTGCTTTTTTAAATCACTTTCATAAAGCAACAGGTTGAATCAGCACCTGGAACCTGCTCCACCCTAAAAGGCTCATGCATTGGTCAGAGTTTAAATTAAGCACTCAGTGCACAAAGTAATGCACCGTCCTTTTAGGTTCTAGTGTTTTTGCAATTAGCATTCATTCTTTTCTTAGCCTCTTCCCCTCTCTCCTACACCTCCTCTAATGATCTCTAACTTGTATTTACAAATGCAAATCTACCTCTCAACATATTCTGTGGCATATCATACTGCAGCAAGCAAAACGCCACTTTTTAGAAGAGCACTTCTCTTAATCAAAAGTTGAGCCAGAAGTGGTTTTCAGTCCTCTCTTCACTCCTGACAAAAGTGGTTAGAACATATCTTATGGTTCTGTTTACATTTTAAAGCAGCTGACATACAGTAATACTTGAACAAGACTTCAAGAATATGGTGTGTTGCTAGAGGTTTGCCATTTGAAAACTACGCAAAGTACAGGAATGGTGGAATGCAATATAGAAAAAGTACAAACTGCTCAACATATTATCAAACACCTGCAATAACCTGGTTTTCATAGATAACCAAATGGGAATGTAAGTGGACATTTTAAAATTATTAATTATTAGGAGCTCAAGGAGACATGCATGGGGATTATTCCATTTTATTTTCATAATTATCCTATATACCGGTAGTAAGTTCAGCTGAAAATTAATGGGATCTGTAATCATGCTGGGATATAATGGGATCCACAATCACTGAAGTGCACCCAGTGGGCTTCTTGGTTGAGTACAGTAGGAAAACAAATCTCTCTGCTCCAAGTCCTCCTCCTCCTCCTTTGGCGATCACTCATAGCCGAGTAAGATTGTCTTCCATGAACACGGTCTTAACAGTGAGTCTGTAAGTGACTGTGGAGGCCAATTCTGGATCCACATGTCCTTCCACATTGGGGACATAGGTTTCCTGGTGGGAGTTGATCATGGTGAGGGTTTGCCAAATGTGCCTTCCTCTTAGCACGTTTCTCCCTTTCATCCCGAGTTTGAGTATCTTCAAAGTCCATGACAATTTTGGTAAAGGCTGTTCTCCAATTGGAGCGCTTGCGGGCCAGAATTTCCCAGTTGTCAGTGTTTTATTGCATATGCAATCAAAGTATTTATTATCTGACTGCTATATTGAAGTTACAAGAGAGCTTTGGTGATTTTAATATATCATCTTATTTTATTTGTTGTTGCAGTTGTTTGGTTTTTATTTTAATTGTGAATTGCTCTGGGATATTGTAAGAAGAGCAGTATATAAATGGAAATAATAGTAAAACACATTTGGTCTGATCCACAAAGGCTCTTATGAAGTTCTTAACACAACATACCACACCGACCATACAACATAGGGATGCGGGTAATAAAGTATGCATTGAAGCATGTTATGTAGATTATTTTCTGCTGACAAATTCTATGAGCTACATATAAAAACAACACAGTCAAAGGGCAGGGGAGAGAAGGAAACCTATAAATAAAAGATCAGGAAAGAGACAAATGCTTATTTCAAACTTCCTCCTCTTCTGCATTTGGTGCTTAGATGGTATATGGAACCATTTGCAAAGGCTAAGCGACTACTATTTCTTGTCACAGATTTGTATATTAAACATGTGCATAGGAGATCAAAAGTTGCAAAAAGAACTTACCAATAGTGTGAATAGGTTTCCTGTAAGGCATCACGCCAAAGCTATATTGAAAGATTCCTCTGCCGTGAAACAAAGGCAATGTAAACCCCATAATCTTCTGCATTTTCTCTTGCAATGTTCTGAGCCTCGATCCTTTTGGGTTTGCAACTTGTTTGAACAGTTCATTTTCCCCAAAAGAAAACACTGGGACCAGTTGAGCCCTGCCAGAGAAAAGCAACAACGCAGTTGATATAATTCACGTCAATGGGTTGACAAGTATACCCATTTAAAGGCAGCTAAATAACTTTGGCACATACGGTAACATTGAGACCTACCATGTTCATGAAATTACACTGTAGGTGCCAGGTAGATGTTTTTAAAAATTCATGTTGCAACCTACTGCCTCCTAGGAAAAGCTCAACGGGCAATAGGACTAGCCTCCGTTTACACAACTAAATGCAATTTAGTCCAAGACTAAACCAGGTTAGTCCAATGGGTAGTTCAGTAACTCTAAGCAGATGCCATACATCTAGGGCTTTCTTTCAGCCGGAACTCAGTTCCTGGACCTCTCAGGTGGGCGCCATTGCCATTCTAAGAGAATGAGGGAGGTGTTCATGGTGAGTTCCAGCACCTCTTTTTCTAGAAAAATAGCACTGCATATATCAGAGGTGGTTGGCTAAGCTTATTTTGGCCTGAGGGCCCCATTCACCCTTGGCTAACCATGTGGAGACCACACGCCAGTGGGGACTATTGCCAAAACTAAGCATGGTCACCCCATACCCTTGCATAAACATTCTGGCATGGACACACAGGGCACATGCCCAGGCAGGCAGCCCTCTCCCCAGCCAAAATCAGTGAAGTATTGAGCACAGGGTGGGGGGGGGACTTGCATGGGACTGTTACCAAATTGCAGTTGGCTGCCTCTTTTACCAAGATATAAAGTTAGAAATGACAGTAAATGCAAGAAATGTTGAAATCGGGAACAATAACCACAGGAAGGGAATGGACCATAGGACTGCTGTTGGTTAATAGCTCACTTACAAAGAAATATTGCAAACACATAGTAAAATAAGTCATGACACAGGAAGTTGCTAAATGTGCAATTTCATACTTGCGTATTAAATGACTCTTAGACATATGTAGGACAGCTCTTTTCTGTGTGTGAATATTTGGTTCTTGTTATTGGGGGGGTCTATTTCACAACTCTGCACTTCTTCCATCATTTTTATATACATGTGGGGTGGAGGATAAATTTAATTCAATTCACACTTCAAGCCAAATTGATCAATTTCTCACTTTCCAAAACAATGTGAGAATTCTTCATAATTTGCATTTATCCAAATTCTGAGATGCAGTTCTCCAACCAACATTTACAAAAAGGCACATATTGGTGGGTGGGGGTGGGGGGGATAATATACTTGTGAAAATAACATACAAAAATGTGTTATATTAGGAGAAATTGTTTGCAAAAGTTGAAACTCCATACACAAATGTATTAGGAGAAATTCACATTAAAAGGCTGATGAATTTTCATGATGGTTTTAAAAAGAAACAGATTGCTGCAGAAATATGGAGAACTGAATTGAAGGTGGGGGGGAAATGAGAAACGGAGAGAACAGAAATTGACAGATTTTGTATGCAATTTTCTCTAGCCATTTCCCTTAATGTAATGCATGTCAACGCACAATGTGGCACAGCAGGTGTGCTTTCGTACTATGATGTTACTTGGCTGGGGAAATGCATTGCAAAAGTTGGAGAATGCCTTGCAGACAACTGCAGTGCTAGAGACAGACAGACAGACAGACAGACAGACAGACAGACAGACACCCAAAGATGCATTCCTCCAATGTCTTCACCCCCAAAGATGCATTCCTCCAATGTCTCCTGAGACAGATGGTGGCCAACAACAAGATATACCTATAGAATACTATCAAGTAGTCCATTTCATGTTTTGGGTACCTACATTCCATCTTATTTCAATGACAGGTTCTCTAGATTCCCAGTTAATGTCTTGTGTGTTACCACTTTATTCTTAATGGACGAGGTCTACACATGGAACTTACCCATGTTTCAAAGCCACCTTAATGAACCCTTTCCTTTTGAGGATGCTAAGAGTTAAGCTTCCAGGACGGGCATCTAAAGACTCTTCTGCTCCTCCAATTACAATCACAGCAACATTTCCACCACCTTCATGGCTGAGTACATGAGACACACTCTTCTTGGATGCTGAAACCAGCCCTGAAAGTGTGAATAAATAAATAACAGAATACCTAATCAACTGATCTGCGTTGCATGGAAACCATTACTCAGGTGGAATGAAAAAAATCTGCTGAAGTTAAATTTGTGCTCCGTACAGTAGTTAATTCTTTATTATAAACATGCAGTCTACAAATGGCACATTACATACTGCAATCTAGTAGTCACTAATTTACCGTTTATTTCAAAATAATCCTGTATTAAGATTGTGCCCTTAATGAATTATAAGAGAAATATAAATATATTTTCTAAAAACTCATATTACAGTTTATTTAAATTCCTGCAACATAAATGATAAAATTATTTAATTGAATATTATAGCAGTGGGAAAAGCTTTTTTTAAAAAAATTGACTGAGGTTCTCATTTCATGTACTTAAAATGGGCCCACTGACTCTCAAATTGCTCATTTCTCTGTCTACCTTCCCTTAAGCATACCAGCTCCATTAATTCTGTCACTGTAGCAAGAAAACAAATTTCACTGAAACCATTTTTGTTCTGCAGGAATTATGGGAGTACACCATTTAGTTGCTATTAATAATCTGACTAGATTTCAATGTTCTGCTCTTACATCCTTTCTTCAAGCTAACTCAAAAGACGGTGGATTCATCTGTATTGGATATCCAATTATTTATTATATATGCTCTGTAACAAACTACCGTTTTAACTTATGAAACAGTAAAGCCTACATTCTGTTATTACTGAATTTGATGACCCCCCGTTTGGGTGTCTCCCCCTCATGCACAGGGCCAGATTTAGGTTTGATGAGGCCCTAAGCTACTGAAGGTAATGGGGCCCTTAATATTCCAGCTGTCATACCTAGGGGTAAACTTAACCTCGAAAAATCTAAACCTGTTTAAGGACAATTATGAAAAATTATGGAACGAGATTAAAAGGGACTTGGAGACTTGGTCAAGATTTAAACTATCTTTGATGGGCAGAATTGCAGTGATAAAGATGAACGTGCTACCAAAGATGCTGTTTCTATTCCAAGTGATACCAATTATAGACAAGTTGGACTGTTTTAGAAAATGGCAAAAGGACTTGTCTAAATTTGTTTGGCAGGGGAAAAAACCCAGAATTAAATTTAAGATCCTGACAGACTCAAAGGAGAGAGGGGGATTCGCCCTGCCAGATCTAAGAATCTACTTTGAAGCTGCAGCCTTTTGTTGGTTGAAAGATTGGTTTAAATTAGAAAATACAGATGTTTTAGACTTGGAAGGACATGATAACATATTTGGATGGCATGCTTATCTTTGGTATGATAAGGTAAAGGCCCACAAAGCTTTTAAGAACCATATTGTTAGAAAGGCCTTGTTTCAGGTTTGGATGCGGAATAAAGACTTGTTAGAGAAAAAGACTCCTAGATGGATATCCCCAGTAGAGGCTAAAGCTTATAAGAGGCCAAATATGTCTGCAAGGTGGCCAAAATATGTTGATATACTGCAACAGGAAGGTCAGACTTTTAAGCTGAAAAGCTATGAGCAATTAAAGGAGGAGGTTACCGATTGGTTGCAGTACCACCAAATACATGAAACATTTAGGTTGGATAGACAAATTGGCTTTCAAATAGAAAAATCAAAGCTGGAGACAGAATTAATAGAATCGAACTCTAAAAACCCTTCCAGGATGTACAATCTATTGCTAGAGTGGCATACGAAAGATGAAATGGTAAAATCAGTTATGATAGATTGGGCAAAATATGTTGGACATAATATTATGATGGAAGACTGGGAAAAATTGTGGAAGGAAGGTATCAAATTTACAGCATGTAATGTTTTAAGAGAGAATATTATGAAAATGATTTACACATGGTATTTGACACCAGTTAAGCTAGCTAAGATGTATCATTGATTAAGTAATGTTTGTTGGAAATGTAAAAATGTGGAAGGTACCTTTTATCACATGTGGTGGACGTGCCCAAAGGTAAAGGCTTTCTGGGAGTTAATTTATAACGAACTTAAAAAAGTGATGATAGTTACTTTCATTAAGAAATCAGTGTATATAAGTGGCTTAGTTATATAATGTTAGATGAAAATAGTAAAGAAGAAGTACTGTATAAGGCATTTCTGAATTTATGTTAGAAATAAAATTATTGTGATAAGTTAGATGTTATAGGTTATAGACTAAGATTAATGGTTAATGATTGTTAAATTAGTTACAAAGTTACTAAAGTAAATTCGAACTGTACACAGATAAGAGAATGGGGGAAGTCCCTTAATTATGATTTGAAATTAGATTTAAATTTTAAGTATGCAGTGTTCCAGTTTTGTGTTACGTATGTATAAGTTTTTTCTTTTTTCTTTTTTCTTATGGTTTTTGTTGTTGAAGTTTTAATGTTGTTTTATTTGTTTTTGTGTGGTGTATTTCTTTGTTTATTTGTTGTTTAATGTGGAAAATTAATAAATTCTTTAAAAAAAATATTCCAGCTGTCCTTTGTCAACAACAATTTGTTGCTGCTTTTTGTGTTGAATATATGTTATATGGTAATTTATGGACCTAATAGGTATCTAACCAGTGATATTTTAGAGAGCAGGCTAGCAGGCGGGGCCCATTACTTACATCATAGGAGCCTACACAACACAAAACACTGTTGCTGTATGTTGGTTTTATTTTATTTGTTTTTTATCTTATATTTTGGAAATGTACATCCAGTTTTATTTTCCCTTTAAAAAAAAAATGGGGCCCCCCAAAAAGTGGGGCCCTAAGCTATAGCTTGTTTAGCTTATACGTAAATCCGGCACTGCTCATGCAATTACCGGTAATAATCATGTGAGGGGGTGAATGAAGCTAAATCCTTCATCCCCACCTGCGACCCCCTGCCCTCTCACTACCCAGACACTGAGGAGCACATCTCTAGAGCGGAGTCTCCTCTTTCTGCATCCTCTGGTGATGTGGAATGCTGTTTATCAGAAGGTGGAGAACACCTGAATAGGGCTGTGAGAATCATGCCACGTCCCAGAGCTTACCAGTACTTTACGAGGTGAACAAATTGTGCCAGGTGAAAGCGTTACATCACTTCAAATAGCTGGTGAAGACCCTTCCGGCGGCAACGCCATTGCGGGTGGTCGTGGGCTGCTTCGGCTGCGAAGCGCCCAGTCCATCCCGGGGGTTTGGAGCCCCGCTACCGCAAAGCGGGGCTCCGGTGGGGTGCGGGAAGAGCGTCCCGCACCCTGGGCTCCCCGGCTGTGCCCGTTGTGGCTCCGAACCCTTCCCTCGCTCCCCCTGTAAAGGGGGAGTGGGGGTGAAGGGACAACGGAGCCGGGCTATAGGGGACATGCCCCAACCAGGATGTAAATGCGGCGGCAAAGCCTGTGATGAGCGTCTAAGTTCTACCTGTCTTTAGTGAATTGAAAGAACCCAGTGGTCGTGAGTATTTGACTGACTTTGATTGACTTTTTTTTATCTTTGGAACGATCCGGGGGGAAGAGGAAAGGGAGCCTGCCTTTCTCCCTTCGGGAAAGAAAGAAAATAACCAGTTTGAGTGACTGCTGCTACAATAATGGATACAAAGTGTTTGGAATTTGAAAACTGAGACTGCTGAGATTTCCCTTTGGGGATTAAGTGGGCAGAAAATATCTCCTTTTAAAGTTTTGATCTTTACACTCTGGCTTCAGAAAAAATGGCAATGGGAAATTTGGACTGACGTGGGAAACAATTGAAACAAAGGAAGGAAGAGACAGGAACTGAAATTTGATACCCACCCTCTCCTCCAAAATGCTGGATTACGTATTTGAACTTGTTTTGAACTCTGGTCTAAAGGAGGAGGAAATGCTTGCTGTCTTGAGGTTGGAACTGCTTAATCGGAAATTGCAAGTTTTGAGTGGGATTATAAATAAAAAGAACTTACTTCCCACAGAGGAGGCTTTTCAAAAGTTTTACACAATGGAAGCAAACCTTGGCAAAGAGTTAGAAGGGGTACTTCAAGGATGGTCTGAAATGGCTGGGCGACTCCGGGAAAAGGAACCGTTTTCTGGGGGTGGCAGCCCCGGAACGGGAAAGTTTATAATATCCAGACCCCGAGGTGGGAGCTCGGGGGCAAGGGACATGGAATTAAGATTTCTACAAGAGGAAGAAGTATGGTACAAAGAAACGGAGGAGCCTAGAAAAGATGTGATGTGTACCCTGAAACTCGATGCAAGGTCTGTTGTGAACACTGCCTGGATCTGTGGACACTTGGTAAAAGAAGACATCTCGAGGATTGGTTCCGGCGAAAGACAGAGAAAGACAATGGATAGAGGGGGGGTGGGATGAAGCACTAAATGTAAAACCTAAATGGTCTGTTATGGTATCTGAAACCGGAGAGTGAAGCCTGTTAAGAATAACTTTATTTTGAATAAGTAAGGGGATATTGGATTTTAAGTTAAAGCAGCATGATAATGGACAGAAGAAATAAGTTTAGTTTTTATAAGAATATTCTGTTAAGACTTATGATATGATAGGATGATGAAGATAATTGTGTTATCTTTAATTTAAGTTAAAAAAAATTTTATAGAGAAAAGGTGTTAAGAAAGTAAAATATGGATTTAAAACCGAAGGTGAAAAGGCAGGGGGAGTCAAACGTCAAGATTCGGAAATAGAAAATTTTTTTTTTACTAGGTATATAAACAAGAAGAAGAATCCTGGCATTATGTGTACTTGTAATTGTTTTGTATTTGTAGGTGTGGGTCTGGGTTTGTGTTGCATTATGAAAATGCTAATAAATTCTTCTAAAAAAAAAAAAATAGCTGGTGAAGACGTGGCTTTTCGAAAAGGCCTTTGGTGAATGATCTTTTTGCTAGCTCAATTTCTGACGGCTGTTCTACGGTTCTGAATCTTTGTGACTTGTATTTTGGTTTTCCTCATGTTGACACTGGGGCTGGATTTAATTTGGGGTGGTTATTTGCTTTTCTAGTGGGCAGCATTCAACTAAACAGTTGAACTAGCACAAGGATTACTGCTAATGCAACAAGATATCCCCCACTCTCCCCTACATCTACTCTGCACCATCCCTCAAACAGCTCTGGAGGGTTGCGGGGAAACCCAGAGCAGATTTAGGTGGTGTACGAGGGTAGCAGAGGGGAATAATGTTCTGCTGCACAAGGAAAACTCCTGAAACTGGCAGAACATTCTCCTTACTGATATGTTAAATACAGCCCACCGTTATTATCTGATTTGCTAACTGTGCTCGGTTGCTTTGGAAATCAGGTAGGGTGGCATTTAAAAAAATAAATACATCAATGTCATTTTTTAAAAAAACCAGACACATCTGAATTACTAGGGTTTACTGCTTACCTGCACACATAATATAGTCTCTGAAAAAAGGACACCTTAACCATAAAGGAAAGACGTGTAGGTATGGAGTCAGACCAGGGAATAACTTCTTAAAACCTGTGTATTCTGTGCAAAAGTTTCCAAAAGCTCCAGCGACAAGGACGCCATGAGGATGAAACCCAAAGAGGTAGTTTTGGCTTGGATCCAAATCTGAGGTTTTTATGAGCTGAAATAAAGGCTCAGTAAGTTCGCTCTTAATTTAAAAGTTGACTGGCAATTGCATACTGGCCAATTCAGATCCCACAACGACAGCTAATTATGGCTTTTGCGCAACAAACCTGCTCCCCCCCCCCACCAGACATTTTGACAAGATGGAAAGTTATGGGGAAATGCTCTGGAAAGTGTGGGGTAACACTCCCTTGATGCCGTGTTGCATAACCTCCACACCCACAAATCAGAAAGATTGCTCAAAGACCAGGTTCTCTGGAAGAGACCTCAGTTTGGGTTAAAAATAAGAAATGGAGGTGGAACTTGTAGAGTATATAGACACAGAGTGCTATAATGCAATCTATGCACAGTTACTCAGAAATAAGTCCTGTTGTGCTCAAGCTGTTTCAAGCCAACCATAATTGGTTTGTTAGGATTGCATAGCAAGGTGCCGTTAAGCAAGAAAAGTATTGAAAGCTTTCAAAACCATTTATTCCAGTCACATTGGTGGACAGGAGGGGAGTGTGCAAAGCCCAAGGCTTATGTAGGACCATAATGTCATGCTCAACCGTTGTTTAGTGCAACGTGTGGCCATGTTTCTGTGATGGCCTCTTCACATTGGCCATCCAAACGTGCAAAATTTAAGCACAGGAATAATAATGGAACAAAACAGAAGTGGAATCCTAACGAGATGCAAACTACATTGGCTTTTCCCTTTGTGCTCTGGGACATACACAGAGCGCACAAGCGTGTGCACACAAACGCATTGACTTTCACTACAAAATATTTCACTCACATGAATTGGAAAGTATTCCTTAAAGTATCTCCACACAGTCCAGTTTCTGAACCACTCGGATCTTCGCCCCCCAGTTTGGGGGGTTTCCCAGTCAAGGTATAGCCAGAGTGCATAAAAAGCCGAGATAAACCAGTAATCTCCAAATACAAATATCATGAAGATTCCACAGCAGCATTGTGCTAAAACACACACACAGAAAAAACACAAAACAATTGAAATGATTAATGCAACTCATAATCTTACCTCCTTGCCATTTTCTTCTCCTTCCTCATCGTGATCCCTATGGCTGGCCAACAGTAGCCTCATGAGGGTTCTCTCCATGTACCTAATCCATGGAGGGTGATCCCCCCACAGCCACACCAGCTTGCTGCTTTGCTTCTCTGCAACTCTCTGCTCTCAACTCTGACATACAACCTGCTCCCTGCCCCCAAAACTCGTAACACTGCCATATTGCTGTTGACAGCAGTGGAGGGTTCTATCCTATTCTTTGCATTCCCATGCCTAAGGTTGCCACTGTTATATCAGTATGTGATACAGAGAGATATAAGGAAGTTGTTTGTTTGTTTGTTTGTTTGTTTGTTTGTTTATACAATATATATATATATATATACCCTTTGAAATCCTTCATCAAATGCTGGGGTTTTTATTTTGCCCTTTCAAAGGCTTCTCCTTTATTTCATTTCATTTTTGTCATTCTGCCTGATAAAACCAGAAATCAGAGCACGGAGGCATAATGTCCTGCCTTGGATAATTTAAAACGATAAATATTAATCATTTTGCTGAGAATATGTGGTTTGGTACTACAATTCCATGATATTTTCAAGCTGAAGCTGAGCAATAATTTATATGTTTGGCTTTGGGAACAAAAAGGAACCTTTCAACCACACTAATGATAAATTATTCTAAACCTGACATGTATACATGAATAGATGCAAAAGTCATTTTTCAGATGTTCACAGTCAATATGCCGCTGTCAGGGGCTGAGTAGGGCTAACACGACAGTGGCAGATACAGCAAACAAGAGCTTCAGAAAAATAGCCAGCCAACAGTACTGTTCTGTTCATGTCTACTCAGAAGTAAGCCCCATTGCTTTCAATCCTACATAAATTCACTTAGCGGCAAACTCATTTAAATCAATGGAACATATTTCTAAGTAGACGCGCATGTATAGGAATTCACCATTTTAAGGGAAATGAACTTGAGAAGAAATTGTCTAAAGCCAAACTTTTTGTTATTTTTAAACTCTGAATTTTGTTTCTCATCCAAATCAAATACATTTGTTTCCCGTAATATAGCTTGTATCCAAAATGCATAATCCGACACAATTTAGAAATTATTTGGCAAGAGACAAGGAGACAGAAAGGAATGGGAAGAGTGAAAGACATGGAAGGCCAGACCTTTCTTGAGTAACACACTTTCAAAAGAGAGTCTTCTCCCAGTGCCAAATTTTAACAGATTTAGAGCCTGCACAATAATCCCATGTACGTGCAGAATTTAAAGCAAAGGCAAGAACTTAAAGCAAGAACATTTCAGGGGAGAGGACAGTTATGATAAACTTTCCTCTTGATTTATCAAGCAAGTGGTCACGAGTTCTTGTATTACAAGTATCTTGCAGCACCAAGTTTTGCAACTTCTTCCAAAAGGCAAGATGTACATATTCCATTTGTGGCCGAGCAAGTTCCTGACATGACAATGACTCAATATAGTCTCACTTGGCTTGACAGAATTACTACCCTTTCAGCTCCTTGGCAGGATTCCACATGGCTTATCAACATGACCTTGAGGTATGAAAGTCACACAAAGTTTGATGACTAGTACCTGGCAGGGCTATTCAAAGACTTCACAAAGGCTGCCAGCGCCACAAAGTCCCGATAGCAACAAAAGCTGATAGGATAGGTTTGCTTTCGTTCTAACCAAGGGCTTACCCTGAGATTTGCATCCTTGCTTTCCTTAGGGTAAGAAGCCAAATGAACTCAGAAACACTGTAGAGAAGGGAGAAGGCAAAAGGAAGCTTGCTGGACACCATTTAGGTGCAGATGTTGGTTTGAAGCCTTTCCAACAATCAAAAAACGCTTCAAACACTAAGGTTCCAACTAACACACCCACTGTTCTTTCTGTGTTTGTCTGAACGACCTGTTAAGCAAAGTTAACAAAGATCAACAACGAACACATGAGAGAGTTCTTAAGTGGCTTTGATTAAAAGCAAGTTGATGACCAAGTTACATAAACCTTGGACAACAACATATTTTTGGTGAAAGGCAACACAGTGACACAGGCAGTTCAACTGGTCAATCTCTGCATGTCACTCTGAGCAATGTTATGAACCTGAAAGAGTAAATGGTCAGTCATTTAGATGAGAACTCCCACCAGCCCCATCCAGAATGAGCTAGACCAGGGATCAGCAACCTTTTTCAGCCATGGGCCGGTCCACCATGTGGTGAGCTGGACTATTTATTTTTTTTGAGAGGGGGGATTCCTATGCTCCACAAATAACCCAGAGATGCATTTTAAATAAAAGGACACATTCTACTCATGTAAAAACACGCTGATTCCCAGACTGTCCACGGGCTGGATTGAGAAGGCGAATGGGTCGCATCTGGCCCCCGGGCCTTAGGTAGCCTACCCCTGAGCTAGACCACCACTCTTGTTTGCATTTAATTTCAGTTTAGTTCCTGCACCTTCCTGTTCAATTTATCCCTGACTTTCTCCACATGTATGACTCCTCCTACCCCGGTTGCAGGCTTGGGCTTTCCCCAGGGGGTCAAACCCCTACTATAACCCATGAACATAAGCAGGTGGCCTTGGACCAGTCACAATCTCTGTGTACCTCACAGGGTTGTTGTGAGGATAAAATGGGAGATGGAGAGGGTAGTTTGTTAAGGGTTCTGGGAATTGTAGCTCTGTGAGGGGGGAAACTACAATTCCCAGGATTCAATTGGAATGGGGGTGCTTTAAATGTGTACACAAGCTAAATGTGTTTCCCATGACCAGAGGCACTTTCCCTCATATATTCCAAGACAGAGGCTTATTACTGAAAATGCATTCTAAGTTATCCCTCTGCTGGGTTTCACCTCTAGCACAAATGAAACTGAGGGCAGGGCACAAATATCTTGTGGTTTGGGCAGGGTTTTTTCTCTTTACAAAAGAGGTTTGCAACTGCTTTTATGTCCATAGGGGAAACAGGGTGGCTTGAAGGAAACAGGGCCATAGGTGACACATTAATGGCCAATGATGAAGTGAGACTGGAAAAAAATACCCCACATGACCTAGGAGCAGAAGTGGGGAAACTTTTTCAGACTCCCTAAGGATATTCTGAGGGCTGTGGGTTAGGGAACCAAAAACACAACCACTTTAGATGCACTGTGTGTTACAGCAAGCTGTCTATAAGGAAAGAAAAGCTCAAGGATTCCAGTGTGTTTACATGTGTGCTCCCTAGGCCTAGATCTTGCAATTCCTTCACCTGAACCAGAGTTTGTTACTCCCTGCTGAATACTAGACTTACCACCAGATGACAGCCTTGTAAAGTCCTTAATATATGTTGCTATGATTATGAACTTTGCACCCTCTGTGGTTTCCAGTACCTGTTCCCAGTAACAACAACAACAACAACAACAACAAAGAAATGTAAAGTACTACACTTGGGCAAAAAAATAAATAATGAAAGGCACAAATACAGGATGGGAGACACCTGGCTTTAGAGATGTACATGTGAAAACAATCTAGGAGTCTTGGTAGACCCAAACTTGACATGACTCAACAGTGTGATGCAGCAGCTAAAAAAGCCAATGCAATTCTGGGCTGCATCAATAGGAGTATAGTGTCTAGATCAAGGGAAGTAATAGTACCACTATATTCTGCTCTGGTCTGACCTCACCTGGAATACTGTGTCACGTTCTGGGCACCACAGTTCAAGAAGGATACTGACAAGCTGGAACGTGTCCAGAGGAGGGCAACCAAAATGGTCAAAGGCCTGGAAACAATGCCTTATGAGGAACGGCTTAGGGAGCTGGGTATGTTTAGCCTGGAGAAAAGAAGGTTAAGGGGTGATATGATAGCCATGTTCAAATATATAAAAGGATGTCATACAGAGGAGGGTGAAATGTTATTTTCTGCTGCTCCAGAGAAGCGGACATGGAGCAATGGATTCAAACTACAAGAAAGAAGATTCCACCTAAACATTAGGAAGAACTTCCTGACAGTGAGAGCTGTTCGGCAGTGGAATTTGCTACCAAGGAGTGTGGTGGAGTCTCCTTCTTTGGAGGTCTTTAAGCAGAGGCTTGACAGCCATCTGTCAGGAATGCTTTGATGGTGTTTCCTGCTTGGCAGGGGGTTGGACTGGATGGCCCTTGTGGTCTCTTCCAACTCTATGATTCTATGATTCTAACAACAACAACAACAACAACAACAACAACAACAACAACAACAACGGTGTCTCGGGGTATTTGGCAACAATTTTGAGGATTCCCTTTAAATAAAAATAAAAAGTGGGCAGTTCACAGAAGAGCATCAGCTTCACTTCCATTCCTGCTGTAAGTGTTTATCCATATAATAAATATATACAATCTCCTCTATTTCTGATGTTCAGATTGTGATTGCTGTTGCTTTCATAGCCAAAAACAGCAACATACATGGAGAAGAAGAAGATAGTGGGTTGGGGACCCTGCAGTGTTCAGGGGGAAAGCCTAGGAAGGGGAGTGATTCACAAACAGAACTAGGAGGACCAAGGACTCAGCTACATTGGCAAAGAAAAATCACTTTATATGCATTGTTTGTGTAGTCTAACACTGTGACACCAGAAGGCGCTGTGGAGTTCCATTTTTGCTAACCCGATAATGTTAGCCGCTTTGAGACTCCTTCGGGTAGTGATAAAGCGGGATATCAAATCCAAACTCCTCCTCCTCCTCTTCTTCTTCTTCTTCTTCTTCTTCTTCTTCTTCTCATACAAAGTTTGCAATGCGTTTAACTGAAATGCTTCTTCGATGTGTCTAGATCCAGCCCAAGTGTGCTCAGTGAACTGCTCAGGGTGGTGGAAAAGAACGGAGCAACTGGAATCCTGAATAAGGAGCCCAACACAATGCAACATTTATTTGCACTTCAATACCCACTTGTTGTGTTAGATGGCATATGCAAGCAGATTCATCGTGAGATTAGAGATTCCCCAGGTTTAAAAAGAAGATAACTGTGCTTCTGTTACAGGGCAGGAGGTGTCATTGCAATGCTTTCAGCAATGAGCAGCGATGGAGAGAGCGGTGTTGGCATTCAGACAACATCCCTATTCTCAACTGTATGGAACGGCAACACACATGAAAGCAAGCGCTTGGAGCCAGACTTCCAGTTTGGCTTATTTGTATAGCTCCTCATCTAAACAGCCTGACTCTAGTCAGACATGCAACATAGGCGCGAGATCATTTGGGATCTAACACATAAAAGAAAAACCTAACAGAAAACCACCACACAAAGTCATTGCACTGAAGCAAGTTGAGGCCAAGAGAGTGGAATTGTCATCTGGACAGCCCAAGACCTCTATAAACACTGCCCAGGTTTGCGCCCCAGAGAGGTCACTTCAGTGCTGCTAATGCAACAAAAACAACTTGGGAAGCAGCAGTTACGATTTACCAGTCTTTGCAGCCACAGCAGACGTTGTGATTTGAGTGGTTTGAGTTCACCCCCGAGGCAGACTCCATTGTCTTTCGAGACAGACAGATGCCAATAATTCCCTAGCAGTTATTCCACTACATACTGGTAAACCATTAGTAGATCTGGAAAAATCTATGCTCTGTAAGGCCCCATCCATATACAGAAGCTGATATTAGTCATGGAGAAGTGTTTCCTAAGGACACAAGAGCTCTGCTATGAAGGGGACTCCTGCAGCTCTGACTGCTCCTACACTAGCCACACTGGTTGATGGGAAGGTTCCTCCTGATTGTTCATTCAGGCAGGGGCGTCGCTGGGGAGGGGCGGTAGGGGCGGTACAGGGTGACATGCGGCGGGTTGGGGTGACAGGCGGGGGCCCCTCCCGCCACTCCCACGCGCCGCCGCTCCCTCCGTCACCCGGGAGCAGCAGCACATGGCCCGCCTCCGTCCAGCCAGTGGCGAAAAAGCTGCTGAAAGAGGGGGCTTTCCCCCTTTCAGCGGCTTTTTTCGCCGCTCTGCTCCCTGCCCGCTGTGCTCAGGGAGCGGAGCCCGGGGGGAAAGGACAGGGGCTGGCCCCTCTCCTTTCCCCAGGACGGCTCCGCTCACGGAGCGCAGTGGGAGAGGGGCGGGGCGTCGTTCCATGCGCATGCATTATGACGTCATGCACACGGAGCGACGCCCCGCCCCCATGGGTGCCGCTTGGCTTGCCGCCCCCGGCAGCCCGGCGGCTAGCTACGCGTCTGCATTCAGGCTAAGACCTACAATGTGACACTCCACACATCACACATTTGGAATTTGGAAGCCAAGTTCTGCATTCTCTCCACTGAAAAATTGCATTTGTAACGTTGACTCAAAAAGTCTGTTGTAATACTAACAACTGGAACACTCCACACCAGGGTGGATTTGATTTAAATCAAATTGATTTAAATCCAGGGTGGATTTGATTTAAATCACGATTTAAATCACTAGTCAGTAACGCTTGATTTAAATCACAGTTTTCTACATAAAGACTAATTCTTGCTGGTATAACTTTAATATGCAAGTAGATGAAGATTTTCCGAATAACAACTTTTCATATTAGTTTTTTTATCCCCAGTTTAATAGGTTAATCATTCATATTTGGACAACTTTTCTGTTGTACTTAGGAAGGAGAAAAATAATCATTACCTTAATAATAACAATTTAAATAGATTTATTAGATCCATTCCACTCCAAACAATCAGAAAAATATTGTTTCTATTCTGTTCACTGAACTTCTTGAAACTTAACACTGAAGGGGTTGATTCTGTATTCATAGGTTTGTAGAACAATAGGATTAAGGTCTTTTTCTCAACTCTGTTCATGTTATAACATTTTTGCTGTGAAGAAGAGGCATGTGATCTCTGCTGAGTCAAATTCAGTTTTGAGAACTGCAAAAGGAAACCAAGCACCTGTGATAATATCTTGTAGGCAGAGAAACTGCCCAATAATCTTACAAAAACCTCTGGAAGAGCATAAATGACATTGTGAATGGATTAATGGAATTTATTTACCAAAAAATTAAACATATACAGCCTTATTCTACATAATTAAAAAACTAATCTTTATTTCATGATTGAATAACCTTTGGATGTAATATATTTTCCCCCAAAAGCATTTTATTAAAAAAATCTGATTTAAATAAAAAAAAATCTGATTTTTTTGATTTTTTTTTCAATCATTGATTTTTATCCACCCTGCTCCACACCAAGCTGTCCACAATTTACAGTGTGTGTGAAGCCATACTAGACTTCTCAGAAGTAAGTCCCTTGGTTGGCGTTCCTCAGGGCTACCCCTCACAAGGTAAGCAGCAGCAACAAAAGTAATGTAAACATCATCAGCACAATCTCTGGATGCTTAAGACTTTGGTAAATACTACATTTTGCTTTATTTGTTTTTTTTCAATAGTAGTAGTAGTAGTTGGTGTTGTTATATTTGTACCCTGCCCATGTAACTGGGAATACAGGGTTCCTATTTGTACCAAATAATCATGAATGTTGCCAAATAAACTCATATTTAGTGGGAATGTGTCAACCATGAGATTGTTTGGTCATATAAATAACAAACGGCCCCAAAGCAGAAGCAAAGTTGGTAGGGTCCACATCACCCTTGGCGGCACATATTTTATGAGTCAGGCTTTTTTGGAGTTGGTAAAGAACATGACTTTTTAAAAGCAACAGATCTACAGAATAACAAGATGCATCCTTCCACCCTTGACAAATCACTAGATGAGGAGCAAGCAACAGATATAGAATTAATGGCTGAGAAGGTAGGTCAGAAATGACCATCAAAAATGGATGAGACATAACTTAGCATCCAGGGCAACCTGTTTGCCAACAGTAATATCCGTTTCCATTACAACCTGCTTTCAGAACTTTGGTACATAGTTTCATGTCACCACATATGTTCCTGGTACCTTACAACTCCACCAGCATAAGGGGGAAACAATAAGAACTTCCTGACACTAAGAGCTGTTCGGCAGTGGAATTTGCTGCCAAGGAGTGTGGTGGAGTCTCCTTCTTTGGAGGTCTTTAAGCGGAGGCTTGACAGCCATCTGTCAGGAATGCTTTGATGGTGTTTCCTGCTTGGCAGGGGGTTGGACTGGATGGCCCTTGTGGTCTCTTCCAACTCTATAATTCTATGATTCTAAGTGCTGGTCACACCAAGGTACTTTGGTTAATTTCTGCACTACAGAAAATTACCGTATTTTTCTGCGTAGATGAGGCCCCCATGTATAAGATGACCCCTACTTTTGGGAGCCCAAAATTAAGAAATCAGTCTTTTAAATCACCTGAATGACACACTGTCCTGGTTGATGGAAGTGGTGCTGTATTACACTGCATAATGGAAGGAGCCTACATCTTGCTTCCCTCGCCTCGGTTTGGCTCCACACACAGCCACCTCCGCAGCCCAGACTCCGGCCCTCGTTGACTCAGGAGCTGCCAGGAACCCCCAAGCCGACGCATAGCTCACCACAGATTTACAGTAGAAATCCGTGTATAAGACGACCCCAAAGTCTGGACTAAAAAATTGGGGGGGGGGCAGAATGTTGTCTCATACACGGGAAAGTATGGTATGTAGCTTAGCTCCTCCTGCGATCCTTTTTTAGTACAGGCAAATTGTGATTGAACACAAATCGTACTTCAAACTTCCTCAACTGAATTGCCAAATGTCCAGTGCTTCATTTTAATGAAGGATGCAATTCAGAGCATGAAGCAGTTAATCAGCCATTATTGCTATGCTGCTGAGGGAGTATTGTACATTTAATAAACCACTAATTACCGGTAGTTGTTTTTAGGTTGCTTCCATATGTAATAGTGACCTAGTAACCTATCCTGCTGAGTTTTGCTTTATTTGTTTATGCTTAGGAAATTTGTTGAATTTCTTGTTATGCAATGGCAGTAATCGTAAAGACATTCAATTGGAAGTGGTATTTTCTGAAACCGGTAGGACTTATTCCCACATCAATGGGTTTAGGATTGCGAAACTGAACAGCTGTACATAACTCATATTGGCAAAGATTGTAGCTTCTCAGAAGGAAATGTACAAATCTTAATTTCCTATATATACAAAACAGTTTTAGCATATTGTGTTGACATTTTGTGTCCTCAAAAAAACCTCAGTCATCACCAGCACCCTTTTTTGGAATCTTTTAAGCAAGAGACTTCAGAAGAACTATTTCAACAGCTATAAAACAAGGCTATCAATAGCTATAATCTATGATGACTATGCTCTACGACTACAGGCCGAGGCATTATGCCTCTGAATACCAGTTGTTGCAAATTGCAGGTGGGCAGAGTACTGTTGTGCTCACATCTAGCTTGCAAGCTTCCCACAATGCATCTGGTTGGCCACTGTGAGAACAGAATGCTAGACTAGAAGAAGAAGAAGAAGAAGAAGAAGAAGAGTTTGGATTTGATATCCCGCTTTTCACTACCCGAAGGAGTCTCAAAGCGGCTAACATTCTCCTTTCCCTTCCTCCCCCACAACAAACACTCTGTGAGGTGAGTGGGGCTGAGAGACTTCAGAGAAGTGTGACTAGGCCAAGGTCACCCAGCAGCTGCATGTGGAGGAGTGGAGACGCGAACCCGGTTCCCCAGATAACGAGTCTACCGCTCTTAACCACTACACCACAGACTAGATGAACCATTCGCCTGATCCAGCAGGCTTATTTTTAGTTCTTAAAAACTCTGGTGGTGCAGGCACAGCCAAGAGTGACCCAAGTTTATTCTCCCTTCCATCTTTTTCATGGACTTTATTTAGAAAAATGTCTACCCTAGTTTTCCAAAAAGTGCAGGGTAGCTCACAAAGCAAACTTGTGGCTTTGGAAAAGTTTTATTTCATATCAAAGGAAGTGCTTTCAGAAAGACAGCTTTTTCAAGTCACAGGTGGGCTGTGCAGATTTTGTTGGTCCAAGCAGTAGACTGGAGACTATCTGGATGGTTGTATATAAAACTCTGCACTGGTTGGTATGGCTATTTTTAGTAACTCCTCTTTGCTCTGTTTTCAGTTAGTAGTACAGCATCAAGCAATCTATGGTAATTCACACAAAAACTACTCTTAAAAATTACAGCTAAACTGTGGTTAAAGCTTTAAAAAAAAAAAAAAAAAAAAAAAACCCAAGAAGGTGAAGGGAGGAAAGTAATGTGACAGAGAAATCTCAGCGAATCAAGACTTGGTTGGAAAAGCCTCTCCTCCTCAGCGAGGGGAGGGGTTGTGAACGGGAGCCGCCTCCTGCATCTGCGCGGGGGCGTTTAGCCCCCAGCCTTACCTGCCCCGCCGCCGCGCCCCGCCCCTAGCAGTCAGCCAATAGGGCTGGCTTGGGGGCGGGGTTTTGGCTGTACCTTAGCAGCCGCGGCGGCCCCCATCCGCCATTCCGCTTCGTTCCTGCGCCGGATCAAGATCGGATCAGATTCGTCCATCGGGATCCGAAGTTGAGCCTCTGTGCGCAGGGCTAGTAGCGCGCTTCCGTGTCTCCAGACCAGGTTTGGTCTTGGGGACCCCCCCCCCCGACACGCGGAGCAACCGTTTTGCGGGGGGCGTAAGCGCACCCATTCCCAGGGCACCGGCAAGCTGAGAATCGCCTGGGGCAGCTCTTTCGGTAGTTTTCAGGCAGGGGACGCCGGCGGGGAGCTCCGCAGCCGCCTCCCAGCTGTTGTTTCAGTTCAAGAAGCGGGCGGCCGCCCTCAGCGATCCGGAAGTGCCGCTGCTCAGCTGTATCGTTGGAGAGATCCCTTGAAGTTAAGGACGCCGTTTTGCGAGTCGCTCCAGCACTCGCTGAGGTTTGCAGGGCTCTGTAAGGGGGAAGGATCTTTTCCCTGTTTTGCCTGCAGCGTGCTGGGTGTCCGTGTGGGTTTTCAAGAATAGCTAAGGTTTCTGGGGCTCTTAAAGGGGGAGGCTGAGTGCCTGTTGGTCTGTGGAGTGCTAGGTGTCCGTGTGTGCGCTTGAGGCGCTTGCTGAGGTTTGCTGGGCTTTGCAAAGGGGGAGCCTGATTACCTGTTTGCCTGTAAAGTGCTGCGTGTCCGTGTGTCCCTTTTAAAAAGCCGTGGTTAGCAGCCTCCTTGCACTCTGTGCCGGTTTGTTACTGTCTTTCGGTGCTCCAGCGCTCGCTGAGGTTTGCAGGGCTCTGCAAAGGGGGAGGCTGGTTGCCTTTGGTCTGTAGTGTGGCTGGGTGCCTGTGTGTTCTTCTGAGGCCGTGGTTAGTAGTCTTTTTGGCCCTCAGATCTGTTTCTTTCTATAATTTGGAGCTTGTGGTTAGCCTGATATCGTTGCGGGGTAGATCACAAGCCCGGTGGTTAACTTTGCTTTCGTCGCCATCTTGACTGTTTTTAAATAGAACTGCTGTCGGCCATACTGAGTGTGGCCACGTGTGGGCTATAGCGGCAGCCATTTTGAGTGTGCCTCGTGTACTGCTTGCGGCGGCCATCTTAGTTGTGTTGTTACAGACTCTTTGCAGCAGCAATTGGCAGTGTGGCCACGTGGGGTGAGGAACGGCGGCCGCTTTGAGCGTTCGTTTCTATTAGCCATTAACTTCCCCCAGTAGCCCCAGCTTGCTAAAAGCGGTCAATTCTTTTCCTTCGGTACAATAGTTAAATAAATAATAAATGGTAAATTAAAATAAATAAATAAATAGAGGAATATCGTTACATAGAAAGAGGTGATAATAAG
This sequence comes from Lacerta agilis, assembly GCF_009819535.1. Lineage (NCBI taxonomy): Eukaryota > Metazoa > Chordata > Lepidosauria > Squamata > Lacertidae > Lacerta > Lacerta agilis. The sequence continues at coordinate 66,715,075 of NC_046316.1, read as the reverse complement.
AGTGAGGAGCTGTTTGGTCAGCGCCCCCTCCCTTCGGTTCATCCACTGGAACTTTGCTTATTCGGTGGATAACAGGGATTCCTAGCGTGTGGTGGCTGTGGAATTTTCCTGAATTGCTTACTTTGGCGCTAAGATAAATAAAGTGATAGATAAATAAAACAAAAGGTAAATAAATAAATAAATAAATAAATAAATAAGTTCCTTTTACGTGCTGAGTTTAAAGCGCCGTTGCCGAGGCGGTCGAGGTATTTAGGTGACTTTTTCGTGCTAAAAGGCTTTTCCATATTTGTAGGGCGCGTGGGCCGTGTGTTTTTTCCCTTTGTGATATTTTACTAGCTTCAACTCTTGGCAGCCATTGTGGATTAATAAATAATTAATTAGGTGAATTGAATAATAAGTAAATAAATAATTGGGATAGCGATATTAGGCAGAGTATAAATATTCATACACGCACACGCAATCAATCAGTCGTGAAGGTTCTTGCCAAGCGTTCTTCGCGTTCAGAGAGGGTGTCTTGTCTGCTGCGTTCTTTTGTGCTGGTTTGCCTGGAGTATAACATCACCTTTTCGGCAAAATTCGTACCGGGAGTTAACAATGATATAGCTGATGCTCTGTCTCGATTTCAGATGGAGCGCTTCCGGTCTCTTGCACCGTGGGCTCAGCAACTACCAGAACCCTTCCCGGAGCACCTCTGGAACCTTGGAAATGTGATGTGATCAAGGGAGTATTAGCTTCTGTAGCCCCATCAACGCTGCGGTCGTACAAAAAAGTGTGGTCTGATTTTTTGGAGTTTAGGTCTAAGGCCAGAAATATCACCTTCTGTGCACCCCCATCAACTGATGAGGTTTTACAATACCTTTCACATTTACACGGGCTGGGCAGGGCTGCAAAGACGTTGCGAATTCACACAGCTGCCATAACCTTTTTCAGCAGGTCCATATTCTCAGTAGACCCTTGCTCAGATTTCATTGTGGGCAGGGCAATCGAGGGTTGGGGTCGGTTGCAACCCTCTAATAGCGTAGCAAGGAAGCCGATCACCTTTGAGCTTCTTTGCCTAATACGGAGGAACCTCAGGTCCATCTGTTGGTCGAAATTTGAAGCTAGGCTGTTCTCGGCAGCATATGCCATCGCTTTTTTCGGGGCCTTGAGAGTAGGTGAGGTGGTTGCAGAGATTCAGCAGGATGGTTCGGCCCGTGGCATTCACATAGAAGACATCCAATTGTCTCAGTTAGACTTGTGTCTGCAGATCCGTCAGTCTAAGACTGATCAGCAAGGTAAAGGTGCCCTGGTAAAAATGACGGCCTCTGGGCAGCCCGGCCCATGCCCCGTGAAGGACACGAGACGTTATCTACAGCTCAGGCCGCCTGGCCCCGGGCCGTTGCTAATTCACGCTGATGGATCTAGGCTGTTGAGACATCAGTTCACACGAGTGCTACGGATGGCTATAGACGCTAGTGGATTCCCAGCTGAGGGTTACGCGGCACATTCCTTCAGGATTGGGGCGGCCACAATGGCTGCACATATGGGCCTCCCAGCTGACAGAATCAAAGAGATGGGCCGTTGGAAATCGAATGCTTACAAGGGTTATATAAGAAAGAACTGTTAATTACCTATTGTTTACCTTCCCTTCTTTTCTTTATTTGCCAGGGCTACACAGGAGGCAAGTGTGGATTTGCGGACACAGTATTGTCTATTGGGCAAGAATGCGCGCCATAGCTTCTGGCATTGGTTCTAATCTGGGCCTCCCTAACAATGTGCAGGTCTCCTGGTTTTCCAGACGCGGCATGCGATGGGAAGAACTTATGCCGTTGGTCAGAGCAAAAGCGGCTGCAATCGGCCCCCCAGACATCATGATAATCCAACTTGGTGAAAACGATTTGACATGTAGAAAGAGCTTGGACTTAACCTTACACATTAAAAAGGACTTGGACGAATTAGCGCTTTCTTTCCCGGATACTACCGTTTGTTGGTCCTCACTTCTAAAGAGAAGAGTCTGGTGGGGAAGTCGTTCTCCCGTGGCAGTGGATAAGTCCAGAAAGCTGTTGAACCGTGTTATCACACGCAAGTTACGTTATCAAAATGGCCTCGTGATTGAGCATGCCAACATCAAATATGGCATTTCTGCTCTGTTTCGGAAGGATGGCGTCCACTTCTCTGATATGGGAAATGACATCTGGTTGTCTGACATTACCAAAGGTCTTCAGGATTGGTTGCAGCTGTGAGGGTATTTGGCGGCGAGCCTCTTCGGCTCGGGTGGCGGTTAGGCATTGGGTTTAGTGTGGTGTTGGAGGGCAAGGTTCGGGCCATCGCCTAACCCTCCTAAATTTGGGTATTCCGTAAAGGAATCCGGAGGTCGTGGATCCTGTCCAATGCCCTGTTGGTGGCTAGGGGCCATGGCACGACCTTCGGTGACTTCAGGGGGTGGAGCTTCCAGTTGTATCTTGCATCAACGGGCTCCGCCTTCTGGGCGGTAAACCCTTGAGTGACTCCACGCTCTGCGGGGGGAGTCAACTATAGTCTGTTCAACCCAATGCCTAAGCCAATACCACTCACATGCTGTAACCAATAAAGTTGTGGCCTTTTAATCTCCATTTAACCTAAAATCTATGTGTCGTTGTGTTTTATTCCTGACATGCGGGAGGAGGGTCCTCGAATCACAAAGCCTCTCCTCCTCAGCGAGGGGAGGGGTTGTGAACGGGAGCCGCCTCCTGCATCTGCGCGGGGGCGTTTAGCCCCCAGCCTTACCTGCCCCGCCGCCGCGCCCCGCCCCTAGCAGTCAGCCAATAGGGCTGGCTTGGGGGCGGGGTTTTGGCTGTACCTTAGCAGCCGCGGCGGCCCCCATCCGCCATTCCGCTTCGTTCCTGCGCCGGATCACCCGCCCACCCTCCCTTAGGTTGTTTATGGTTAGGACATTGCTATGGACTTCGGTTGGTCGCCTTGTATTCTCAAGGGGCCTGGTAGGAGTTTTTGTCCAATGTGGCAAATTAGCACGGCCTCATTGGTTTTTCGCCTACCTCGTAGCAAACTGTCACAACTTTGTTAGATTGGCGGTTAGGCATTGGGTTTAGTGTGGTGTTGGAGGGCAAGGTTCGGGCCATCGCCTAACCCTCCTAAATTTGGGTATTCCGTAAAGGAATCCGGAGGTCGTGGATCCTGTCCAATGCCCTGTTGGTGGCTAGGGGCCATGGCACGACCTTCGGTGACTTCAGGGGGTGGAGCTTCCAGTTGTATCTTGCATCAACGGGCTCCGCCTTCTGGGCGGTAAACCCTTGAGTGACTCCACGCTCTGCGGGGGGAGTCAACTATAGTCTGTTCAACCCAATGCCTAAGCCAATACCACTCACATGCTGTAACCAATAAAGTTGTGGCCTTTTAATCTCCATTTAACCTAAAATCTATGTGTCGTTGTGTTTTATTCCTGACATGCGGGAGGAGGGTCCTCGAATCACAAATTGAAGCCCTGACTGCAGTTTGCTGTAACAAATGGCTCGACAGTTATGGTGAAGGATCTTAGAAGGTCATTTCCGATGGATAATGGGCTGACTAGTAGCCACTCGTTATGGTTATGTTATGTTTTTATAGGGGAGAGGAGGAAGGCTTGGCTACTGAAACCCTGCACAACCATCTCAATGAAGGAACAATAAATATTTGTTTTGCATGGTTGTTGTTTTTTAAGCATACTTTCTTAATGCCATTTCTGTTCATCATTCAGGTTTAAGGAGTAGGGCATGGGTTATACTGTAGCACTTCACCATGGCGCTACTGTAGTATTATTTTTCTTTCCTTCTCCCCCCAAATAGCTGCATCTGATTATACTGGCACAATAACTTTGGTATCTCTTTGACTGCGCCTCTTCTCCATATTCTAATTTGCAAGATTAGTTTCTCCTGTTACAAATTACCATCCTACACACACACACACACACATATATACACTAACCAAATATTTCAGTACGTCTAGTACTGTTTCTAGTACGTCACAGAAGAGTCCTAAAGTCAGGCAGTTATTAATTACTTAGCGGGCAATTGTATGGCAAGAGCTACCTGGATGAGCTGCTTAGGATGCAGGTGAAGATATGCTGGCATAATTTTCTCATCCCAGTTCAGGCAGTTGAAGTGAGGCCAAATGCAACTTCCAAAAAGGGGCATTCTGGGTGTGGGACCAGAGAGGAGGGACTTAAATTGGAGCCTGACCCTATTCAGCTCAGTCACGTGACTTACGGGGTAGCACTTAACACTGCTTTCCGCCAGCTTCTGCCGCATAGGATTGCTCTCTTAGAATCCTAGAGCCATCGCATCCTTTCCGCGAGAGCGCGCAAAGCTCATAGCAAATGTATAAAGTTCCAGTAGGCAGTTTTCCAAATTCCCACGTGGGACACTGAACGCATCTTGCCTGTTTCTAGATGGTGCAGTCTGAGCTTAAAGCACTTTTACTCTGAAGCAAACCCCACTGCTTTAAATGGGGATTTCGTCACAAAGACGTGTGCACGGGCTTGCTGCCTTACTCTGGAGTAAACCACATCAAGTGAGATGGGGTTTCTTTCCTAGCAAACGCGTTTAGAACTGCAAGCCAACAGCCAGACAGCTCAGGTTTCCTAAATCCCACTTTGTTTCAATGCGACTTACTCTTTAGTAAGCCAGCAGCAGGCTTATAGCATAGCTGTTTAGGACTGAGCCTCAGCTCGGCGAGATTTACTTGCGAGTCAACTTGCATCGTGTCTGAGATCGAATCCTGCCCCATCCTATGCATGTTTACTCAGAAGTAAAACTTGCTGAACTGCCTGCACAGAATTCCATTATAGCCCGATCGTAGAAACATACCCTTCGACAGCTGGGATAGCTCAGTCGGTACTTAATCTCAGGGTGTGGGTTCGAGTCCCACTTGGGCAAAAAGATTCTTTCATTATATGGGGATGTGCCTCGTGACCCCTTCCAACTCCATAATTCCCAGCTTCAACCAGGCTTATTCTCAGAAAAGCAAGTTTTTCACTAGCCTACGTCGCGAACACGTTTGTTTACTGCGAAGTCCGTTTCTGTTTACGTCCAAGTGAAACTCGGCGAGGATCGGGCGCGTAGATGCGCCCTAACCCAAAAACAACCTCCCGAAAGGCGGGAGAGGGCGCTTACCTAGCAGCAGGGACGAGAAGACCCATTGAAACACGGCGGCCGTCTGCAGCCTCCTCTCCAGGGGGATGTTGAACGGAGCGAACTCGACCTTCAAGGCGCGCCGCCGAAGAGGCTTCACGCCAGAAGGCGCCCAAAGGGCAACGGCGAGCGCGGCTTCTCGCCTCCCCCGGGGTGGGTCCTCCTCGCGGGCCGGGCTGCGCCTGGCCAGTGGAGAGAGCCCATCGCCCCTTCCAAGTTTGGAGATCCCGAGGCGGGGCTCACCGGCACGATTCCTGCCATGCCGGCGCGGCGACAGTTGGAGACCTAGACGAGAGCTTTGCGCCTCGGTCCGCGCCTTCCCCGGCGCCTAGGATCCGCCCTGGCTGCCGGCAGGGAGCAAGGAGAGCGCTGCTTCCTTGGGCCGGTCGCGGAAAGTGGCGGCAGCCCCGAAGGAGCCCCTCGGAGGCGGTGTTGCTCGTGGGGAGGGGGAGCCTGTGGCCGAGGAAGGGGAGTGGGCCGCGTGTCGTGCCATACGCGGCACAACATGCACAAACTAAGTTGGGAGGGCTTTCTTAGATCTCTGATCCATTTCACACTGCCACATGATCCACTCGAAACACATCTTCCCTGAAGTCCTTATTGTAAGTAAGGAAAGCCCTGTTGCTTTCGAGGCAGTTAGCGTCCCAGTAAGCCCTTTTAGGATTTCACAGCCTTAAAAAAATAAAAAATCAGTTTATCCATTGCTATCATTTGTAACTGGAAAGTGTTTTTCATTTAATCCCAACAACGGGATGGAGTGAGTTACTTGCTGGGCGCAGCTCTCCGCTCCGCCCCGCTCCGCCCCGCCCCGCGCTCTTTTCTGGCTCCCCCATGCTGAAGCCGTCTCTTTGTTCAAAGATCCAAAAACCGGTCTGCAAATGCAATTTGCTTCAGGGGCGTCGATTACAGCTGCAGAAAATACAAAAGTGTCTCTTGTTCGTGTGAAGCCGCCGGTTGTTGCAAGGAAACAGCCTTGAAAGGGCAGATACATTTAAACATGGCTTCTCCCCCCAGACAAAGAATCCTGGGAATTGTGGTTCGTTAAGGATGCTGGGAATTGTAGTTCTGCGATGGGGGAATTCTAGTTTCCAAGAGTCTTCAGAGGGGGAGTCAAGTGTGTTAAATGTCTGTTGACTGTGCTTTGAAAGTATGATTAGGATTTGCCCTTTGTCATTCCTGAGGATGACTTACAACACAGAATGGAATGGTGGTGGGGTGACCAGATTGGTTCTCCTGGACATCTTAGCATTGACTGGCCATTTGAGCTGGGCTTAGGAGGCTTGGTGTTAATGGTGACCAGTGACATGGGTCTTGGGGACAATTTTTAATTGAACAATGTTCAGGTGCAAATTTCCCCTTGCAAGTATATTGATTGGCCTTGTATAAAACCATATCATAGGAGCCAACTCCTGGGGCCAAGGTCCCTTTGCCCTCTCCAATAAAATAGTTGAAAAGACTGGACCATAGCTGTCACGTCTCCCTTTTTTGTGGGAAACTCCCTATTCCAAGGCGTTTCTCGCTGCTATCCCTGATTTTCTACATCCCTTAAATTTCCCTTATTTCAAAGGGAATATTCCTCTCCCCAGGCACGTCTCTACCCTGTGGTGCCAGTGGCATGGGGAGCCAGGGTCGAGCGGCAAGCTGAGTGTCCGGGAAGGAGAGTTGGAGACCGGGGAAAGCAGAGCTTCTCCCCCTCTGCAATCCTAGAGCGCAGCTGAGGGAGGAGGAGGAGAGTCCACCACCCACCCACCTCCCCGCCTGCGCAGCTGGAGGACCATGCTAGGGAAAGAGGCCATGCTTCTCAAACTTCCTGCCCCACATTACTCAACATCCGGCTGCCGAGCGTGCGCCAAGTGTGAGGAACGAGGAGAGAGCCGCGTCAGAGACCCTTAAAAGTTCTCCTGGATCTGAAAGCGAGCTATCGTGAAGCTCATGAGAAAAACACCGAGAGGTGGGCTCCGTGGGTTGCCCCTGAAGCCGCTTGGCCCTTTAACTCCCACCCCACCCCACCCGTGTGCGCCTCTTTCTCGCTCCATCGCTCCCCATCATCTTCGCAGGTACAGCAAGAGCCGCGTGGCTCGTCCGGGGAAGGAGAGACGGGGGGGCAAAGCAGGCAGAGACAGGAGAAGACGGCAAGGGAGGCTTTTTTTTTTATGGGGGTGACGTAGAGAGCTTTCTCTCCTTCCTCCGGTGGGTTTCTAACCCCCACCCCCACCCCTAGATTTGTTCCTGGTGAGTTCTGGCACCTCTTTCTCTAGAAAAATAGCACTGGGAGGAAATTAAGCATCATATTGTTTGGTCTAGGACTTCCGGCGAGGGCGCCATTGCCGGTGGTAGAGGGTTGTCTAGGCAGCGAGACGACCCTGGCTTCCCCGGGGGTTAGGAGCTCCGCTACCACGCAGCGGGCTCCGTTAAGCCGCGGGTCGAGCGTCCCGCGGTGTGGGCTCTCCAGCTGGCCCCTTTGCGCTGACCCTTTCTCCGCTCCCCTTGTAAAAGGGGCGCAGGAGTGAAAGGGCAACGGCGCGGGGCTGTGGAGGTTTTGCCCCAGCCGGGGAAGCTAAGTGGCGGCTGCCGCCGGTGATGAGCGTATCGTTCTTACTGAATTGAAGCAAAAAAGAAGAACCCCGTAAGCTGTAAGTACGGAGTTTAATTGGCCTCAAAATCTCTTTAAATGGATTTTGGGGAGGAATGTCAAAAGGTAGTCCGTTCCTCTCCCTGCCGAATCGGAAGAAGTAACAATGTTTCTGGCTGTTGCTGCATTTGGCTGATACAATGTATCTATTGGAGTTTCTCTGAAAAGTACGATCTGTTAAAACCCCTGTTAGGGGAGGACTGAGACTTTTAAAGCATTTCTTCTCAAAGTCGGTGGAATATAATTTTTGCACCAGCAAGCAACTCTTCTGAATCAGATTCTCCCTGTACTTGAACCTGCATTTAGGTAAATGTGAGAGATGTGTGCTCTGATATCCCGTACTTTTCTTTGTTTTTGTCAAATAACTCCTGGAGTTCCTGCAGATATTTCTCATGGAGTTGATTAATTTCTTCAACGGTGGGATTCAGATGCTGTTTCACAGCAATAGGGTTCCCAACTGCAAAATCAAAAACAAAATAAGAAAACCCCAGTGAGAGTCATCTGTGTAATTGCTCTGATCCAAATATCTAATGATCTTTCATAAATTGTAAGGGACCTCTAGAGCTATCCAAATTCTAAACTTTCCTGCATTAGCAGAGCATCACAAATGACCTTGTCAAATGTGGACAGTAGGAATATATACCCATCGGTTTTTCAATACCACTCACACTGAGGCATGTGGATACTCTTTACTATGTTGTTTTCCTGAATCCATTTTTCAAAAATGGTTCTGTGTGATCTTAGCACTGCAGAGCAACAGCAATGTCCAAGGATGCAATATTGGCGAAATTGGCAGTATCAGTGTCACCACTTCATCAGAAGCTGTTAACAAAGATCTATACAACGAGGCTGCCTGCAACACTTCTTCATACACATACAGTATGAATGGCAATATCAATTTGCAAGTGAAAACAAACAAAATGAATGGTCATATGAAAAGTGAAGGTGGCCATTCCAAATTTTAATTTATTTATTTTAAAGAATTATATACTACTTGATTGTTGTTTTGCTTTTGTTTTTTAAATCAAAGTGGTTTACATCCAATGAACTGCTTTTCCAAACAGTCTCACATACAGATTCTTTTGCCGAAAGGAAGCCATTCTGAAAACAGATTAGTGGTTCAATATGCCCAAAGAAAATAAATTTGCAAGTGGGAAGGACTTCTGCTGTAGCTCTGTTAATTACAGGCAACTGCCTATTAAGGAATGCAAGTACTTTATTGGGCTAGTAAAATGGGCACATTTTCCTTAATATTCATAATCAAATGACTGCTGCTATCTGAACAACCTGTTTCTTTATTGTGTCATCTAAACCTAGAACTAGTTTGTAAATTTTGGACACATATTATATGGGATATGTTTACAAGTACTGTACTCAAAGATACAAAGGCATACAAAACATCATAGAATTTGTCCTTATACTTACCTAGACATTCACAGTCTAAAATCACCAGTATGCCAATTGATCTCCTTGTGTTCTTGTTTAACAGTTATGAATGTGTCTTTGTTGCAATTGTTCTTGTATACTTTCCGGTTTCCAAAAGTTAGTTATTTTGTTCAATCACACCCACCATGCATTGTTTGTATTTCTTAATGATTTCTTTCTTGCTTTTTTAAATCACTTTCATAAAGCAACAGGTTGAATCAGCACCTGGAACCTGCTCCACCCTAAAAGGCTCATGCATTGGTCAGAGTTTAAATTAAGCACTCTTTTAGGTTCCAGTGTTTTTGCAATTAGCATTCATTCTTTTCTTAGCCTCTTCCCCTCTCTCCTACACCTCCTCTAATGATCTCTAACTTGTATTTACAAATGCAAATCTACCTCTCAACATATTCTGTGGCATATCATACTGCAGCAAGCAAAACGCCACTTTTTAGAAGAGCACTTCTCTTAAAAGTTGAGCCAGAAGTGGTTTTCAGTCCTCTCTTCACTCCTGACAAAAGTGGTTAGAACATATCTTATGGTTCTGTTTACATTTTAAAGTAGCTGACATAATACTTGCACAAGACCTCAAGAATATGGTGTGTTGCTAGAAGTTTGCCATTTGAAAACTACGCAAAGTACAGGAATGGTGGAATGCAATATAGAAAAAGTACAAACCGCTCAACATATTATCAAACTCCTGCAATAACCTGGTTTTCGTAGATAACCAAATGGGAATGTAAGTGGACATTTTAAAATTATTAATTATTAGGAGCTCAAGGAGACATGCATGGGGATTATTCCATTTTATTTTCATAATTATCCTATATACCGGTAGTAAGTTCAGCTGAAAGTTAATGGGATCTGTAATCATGCTGGGATATAATGGGACCCACAATCACTGAAGTGCACCCAGTGGGCTTCTTGGTTGAGTACAGTAGAAACCCAAATCTCTCTGCTCCAAGTCCTCCTCCTCCTTTGGCGATCACTTTTTTTTTTCAAATAAACTTCAAATAAAAATGCTTTATTTTAATGTTTCAAATTATAATACATACACATATTTCTGACGAAACATACACAACCTACAGACATTTTTCAACATCTTAAAAACCAAACACTCCATCATACTTTCCTTATCTTCATCACACTCTACCCACCACCTTCCAACACTTATAAAGATGTATTAGAAGAAGAAAATGCTGTATTAAAGTTAAAAGATTATGAGGAAATAAAGGCATATATTACAGATTGGTTTCAGTACACCCAAATTAAATACAGATTACAAAAAGATAAAAAAAATAGGATTTGAAAAAGGAACTTCTAAATTTAGCAAATATTTATTACAAGAAACTTCAAAAAATATATCCAAATTATATAATTTGTTGTTAGAATGGGAGACAAAGGATGAATTAGTTAAAGAATCAATGATTAAATGGGCAATAGATATTGGAAAGAATATTATGTTAGAGCAATGGGAAAAATTATGGAAAGAAGATATGAATTTTACTAGATGTAATATATTGAAAGAAAATTATTTGAAAATACAACACAGGTGGTACTTAACACCAGAAAAAATAGCCAAAATAAATAAAAACTGCGGAGATGTCTGCTGGCGATGCAATGCAGGAAAAGGCACCATGATACACATATGGTGGAATTGCCCCAACATAGTCCGATTTTGGGAAACTGTATATAACGAGATGAAAAGAATGTTTAAATACTCTTTTAAAAAAACACCAGAAGGTTTCCTACTGGGAATAGTACCAGGCAGTTTAAAGAAGGAAGATAAAACATTATACTTATATGCAACAGTAGCCGCAAGGTTACTGATAGCAAAAAATTGGAAAAGTGGAGCAATCCCAACAAAAACAGAATGGCTCGCCAAACTTCTAGAATATCACAATATGTCTAAAATAATGGAAGAAATTGGAAGGACCACAAAAGAAAGGGCAGACAAAGATTGGAAAGGGTTCAGAGGATACTTGAAAAATTATGTTGAAAAGTTAAATCTCCTATTATAATGAACAAGTTCCGTTACAACTATTGGATATTAAATAAGTTAGACAACAAAGGGGAACTGTAAATAAACGAGAAATTGGAATAATAGTGTGTTAGAAGAAAGAAAGAGGAGAAACAGAAAGAAATTATAGCTGAGTTGACTGGAAGTCATGCACAGGGTGGGGTCCTTTGGCGATCACTCATAGCCGAGTAAGATTGTCTTCCATGAACACGGTCTTAACAGTGAGTCTGTAAGTGACTGTGGAGGCCAATTCTGGATTCACATGTCCTTCCACGTTGGGGACATAGGTTTCCTGGTGGGAGTTGATCATGGTGAGGGTTTGCCAAACGTGCCTTCCTCTTAGCATGTTTCTCCCTTTCATCCTGAGTTTGAGCATCTTCAAAGTCCATGACAACTTTGGTAAAGGCTGTTCTCCAATTGGAGCGCGCGTGGGCCAGAGTTTCCCAGTTGTCAGTGTTTTATTGCATATGCAATCAAAGTATTTATTATCTGACTGCTGTATTGAAGTTACAAGAGAGCTTTGGTGATTTTAATATATCATCTTATTTTATTTTATTTTATTTGTTGTTGCAGTTGTTTGGTTTGTATTTTAATTGTGAATTGCTCTGGGATCTTGTAAGAAGAGCAGTATATAAATGGAAATAATAGTTAAAACACATTTGGTCTGATCCACAAAGGATCTTATGATGTTCTTAACACAACATACCACACCGACCATACAACATAGGGATGTGGGTAATAAAGTATGCATTGAAGCATGTTATGTAGATTATTTTCTGCTGACAAATTCTATGAGCTACATATAAAAACAACACAGTCAAAGGCAGGGGGAGAGAAGGAAACCTATAAATAAAAGATCAGGAAAGAGACAAATGCTTATTTCAAACTTCCTCCTCTTCTGCATTTGGTGCTTAGATGGTATATGGAACCATTTGCAAGGCTAAGCGGCTACTATTTCTTGCCACAGATTTGTATATTAAACATGTGCATAGGAGATCAAATGTTGCAAAAAGAACTTACCAATAGTGTGAACAGGTTTCCTGTAAGGCATCACGCCAAAGCTATATTGAAAGATTCCTCTGCCGTGAAACAAAGGCAATGCAAACCCCATAATCTTCTGCAGTTTCTCTTGCAATGTTCTGAGCCTCGATCCTTTTGGGTTTGCAACTTGTTTGAACAGTTCATTTTCCCCAAAAGAAAACACTGGGACCAGTTGAGCCCTGCCAGAGAAAAGCAACAACGCAGTTGACATAATTCACGTCAATGGGTTGACAAGTATACCCATTTAAAGGCAGCTAAATAACTTTGGCACATACGGAAACATTCAGACCTACCATGTTCATGAAATTACACTGTAGGTGCCAGGTAGTTGTTTTTAAAAATTCATGTTGCAACCTACTGCCTCCTAGGAAAAGCTCAACAGGCAATAGGACTAAGCCTCCATTTACACAACTAAATGCAATTTAGTCCAAGACTAATCAAGGTTAGTCCAATGGGTAGTCCAGTAACTCTAAGCAGATGCCATACATCTAGGGCTTTCTTTCTCACTTTCCAAAACAATGTGAGAATTCTTCATAATTTGCATTTATCCAAATTCTGAGATGCAGTTCTCCAACCAACATTTACAAAAAGGCACATATTGGCAGGGGTGGGGGTGGGGGGATAATATAGTAGTGAAAACAACATACAAAAATGTGTTATATTAGGAGAAATTGTTTGCAAAAGTTGAAACTCCATACATAAATGTATTAGGAGAAATTCACATTAAAAGGCTGATGAATTTTCATGATGATTTAAAAAAGTCACAGATTGCTGCAGAAATATGGAGAACTGAATTGAAGGTGGGGGGAAATGAGAAACGGAGAGAACAGAAATTGACAGATTTTGTATGCAATTTTCTCTAGCCATTTCCCTTAATGTAATGCATGTCAACGCACAATGTGGCACAGCAGGTGTGCTTTCGTACTATGATGTTACTTGGCTAGGGAAATGCATTGCAAAAGTTGGAGAATGCCTTGCAGACAACTGCAGTGCTAGAGACAGACACACAGACAGACAGACAGACAGACAGACAGACGGGTTGTGTATCCGCAGCAGTGACCAGAGGAGGGATGACTGCTGGGGAGGACCACAGGGAGAAGAAACGCCATGGTGCATCTGCAGCAGCACAACAAGACTTGTCTATCTCATATCAGTCTCTACAGCACTGTAATTCTCCAGCCATTTGACTTCACCCCCAAAAACACACTCCTCCATTGTCTCCTGAGACAGACGGTGGCCAACAACAAGATATACCTATAGAATACTGTCAAGTAGTCCATTTCATGTTTTGGGTACCTACATTCCATCTTTTTCAATGACAGGTTTTCTAGATTCCCAGTTAATGTCTTGTGTGTTACCACTTTATTCTTAATGGACGAGGTCTACACATGGAACTTACCCATGTTTCAAAGCCACCTTAATGAACCCTTTCCTTTTGAGGATGCTAAGAGTTAAGCTTCCAGGACGGGCATCTAAAGACTCCTCTGCTCCTCCAATTACAATCACAGCAACATTTCCACCACCTTCATGGCTGAGCACATGAGACACACTCTTCTTGGATGCTGAAACCAGCCCTGAAAGTGTAAATAAATAAATAAATAACAGAATACCTAATCAACCGATCTGCGTTGCATGGAAACCATTACTCAGGTGGAATGAAAAAAATCTGCTGAAGTTAAATTTGTGCTCTGTACAGTAGTTAATTCTTTATTATAAACATGCAAACTGTCTACAAATGACATATTACATAATGCAATCTAATAGTCACTAATTTACCGTTTATTTCAAAATAATCCTGTATTAAGATTGTGCCCTTAATGAATTATAAGACAAATATAAATATATTTTCTAAAAACTCATATTACAGTTTATTTAAATACCTGCAACATAAATGATAAAATTATTTAATTGAATATTATAGCAGTGGGGAAAGCTTTTTAAAAAAATTGACCGAGCTTCTCATTTCATGTACTTAAAAGGGGCCCACTGACTCTCAAATTGCTCATTTCTTGGTCTACCTTCCCTTAAGCATACCAGCTCCATTAATTCTGTCACTGTAGCAAGAAAACAAATTTTACTGAAACCATTTTTGTTCTGCAGGAATTATGGGAGTACACCATTTAGTTGCTATTAATACTCTGACTAGATTTCAATGTTCTGCTCTTACATCCTTTCTTTAAGCTAACTCAAAAGATGGTGGATTCATCTTATTGGATATCCAATTATTTATTATATATGCTCTGTAACAAACTACTGTTAACTTATGAAACAGTAAAGCCTACATGCTGTTATTACTGAATTTGATGACCCCCTGGTTGGGTGTCTCCCCCTCATGCACAGGGCCAGATTAGTGTTTGATGAGACCCTAAGCTACTGAAGGTAATGGGGCCCTTAATATTCCAGCTGTCCTTTGTCAACAACAATTTGTTGCTGCTTTTTGTGTTGAATATATGTTATATGGAAATTTATGGACCTAATAGGTATCTAACCAGTGATATTTTAGAGAGCAGGCTAGCAGGCGGGGCCCATTACTTACATCATAGGAGCCTACACAACACAAAACACTGTTGCTGTGTGTAGGTTTTATTTTATTTGTTTTTTATCTTATATTTTGGAAATGTACATTCAGTTTTATTTTCCCTTTAATTTTTTGGGGGGGGCCCCCAAAAGAGTGGGGCCCTAAGCTATAGCTTGTTTAGCTTATACGTGCACTGCTCATGCAATTACCGGTAATAATCATGTGAGGGGGTGAATGAAGCTAAATCCTTCATCCCCACCTGCGACCCCCTGCCCTCTCACTACCCAGACACTGAGGAGCACATGTCTAGAGTGGAGTCTCCTCTTTCTGCATAATCTGGTGATGTGGAATGCTGTTTATCAGAAGATGGAGAACACCTGAATAGGGCTGTGAGAATCATGCCACGTCCCAGAGCTTACCTGTACTTTACGAGGTGAACAAATTGTGCCAGGTGAAAGCGTTACATCACTTCAAATGGCTGGTGAAGACATGGCTTTTCGAAAAGGCCTTTGGTGAATGATCTTTTTGCTAGCTCCATTTCTGACGGCTGTTCTACAGTTCTGAATCTTTGTGACTTGTATTTTGGTTTTCCTCATGTTGACACGGGGGCTGGATTTAATTTGGGGTGGTTATTTGCTTTTCTAGTGGGCAGCATTCAACTAAACAGTTGAACTAGCACAAGGATTATTGCTAGTGCAACAAGATGCACTACATCTCCCCTACATCTACTCTGCACCATCCCTCAAACAGCTCTGGAGGGTTGCGGGGAAACCCAGAGCAGATTTAGGTGGTGTACGAGGGTAGCAGAGGGGAATAATGTTCTGCTGCACAAGGAAAACTCCTGAAACTGGCAGAACATTCTCCTTAGTGATATGTTAAATACAGCCCACCGTTATTATCTGATTTGCTAACTGTGCTCGGTTGCTTTGGAAATCAGGTAGGGTGGCATTAAAAAAATAATACATCAATTTCATTTAAAAAAAAAGAACCCAGACACATCTGAATTACTAGGGTTTACTGCTTACCTGCACACATAATATAGTCTCTGAAAAAAGGACACCTGAACCAGAAAGGCAAGATGTGTAGGTATGGAGTCAGACCAGGGAATAACTTCTTAAAACCTGTGTATTCTGTGCAAAAGTTTCCAAAAGCTCCAGCGACAAGGACGCCATGAGGATGAAACCCAAAGAGGTAGTTTTGGCTTGGATCCAAATCTGAGGTTTTTATGAGCTGAAATAAAGGCTCAGTAAGTTCACTCTTAATTTAAAAGTTGACTGGCAATTACATACTGGCCAATTCAGATCCCACAATGACAGATAATTATTGCTTTTGCACAACAAACCTGCTCCCCCCAGACATTTTGACAAGATGGAAAGTTATGGGGAAATGCTCTGGAAAGTGTGGGGTAACACTCTCTTGATGCCGTGTTGCATAACCTCCACACCCACAAATCAGAAAGATTGCTCAAAGAACAGGTTCTCTGGAAGAGACCTCAGTTTGGGTTAAAAATAAGAAATGGAAGTAGAACTTGTAGAGTATATAGACACAGAGATCTCAGCTCCATAGTGTTATAATGCAATCTATGCACAGTTACTCGGAAATAAGTCCTGTTGTGCTCAAGCTGTTTCAGGCCAACCATAGTTGGTTTGTTAGGATTCCATAGCAAGCTGTCATTAAGCAAGAAAAGGATTGAAAGCTTTCAAAACCATTTCTTCCAGTCACATTGGTGGACAGGAGGGGAGTGTGCAAAGCCCAAGGCTTATGTAGGACCATAATGTCATGCTCAGCCGTTGTTTAGTGCAGTGTTTTTCAACCACTGTTCCGCGGCACACTAGTGTGCCGCGAGATGTTGCCTGGTGTGCCGTGGGAAAAATTGTGTTTATTTGATTCCTATTCAAGAGAATTACTTTATATATAGTCAATATAGGCACAGAGTTAAATTTTTTAACATTTTCTAATGGTGGTGTGCCTCGTGATTTTTTTCATAAAACAAGTGTGCCCTTGCCCAAAAAAGGTTGAAAAACACTGGTTTAGTGCAACGTGTGGCCATGTTTCTGTGATGGCCTCTTCACATTGGCCATCCAAACGTGCAAAATTTCAGCACAGGAATAATAATGGAACAAAACGGAAGTGGAATCCTAACGAGATGCAAACTACATTGGCTTTTCCCTTTGTGCTCTGGGACATACACAGAGTTCACAAGCGTGTGCACACAAACGCATTGACTTTCACTGCAAAATATTTCACTCACATGAATTGGAAAGTATTCCTTAAAGTATCTCCACACAGTCCAGTTTCTGACCCACTTGGATCTTCGCCCCCCAGTTTGGGGGGTTTCCCAGTCAAGGTAGAGCCAGAGTGCATAAAAAGCCGAGATAAACCAGTAATCTCCAAATACAAATATCATGAAGATTCCACAGCAGCATTGTGCTAAAACACACACACAGAAAAAACACAAAACAATTGAAATGATTAATGCAACTCATAATCTTACCTCCTTGCCATTTTCTTCTCCTTCCTCATCGTGATCCCTATGGCTGGCCAACAGTAGCCTCATGAGGGTTTTCTCCATGTACCTAATCCATGAAGGGTGCTCCCCCCACAGCCACACCAGCTTGCTGCTTTGCTTCTCTGCAACTCTCTGCTCTCAACTCTGACATACAACCTGCTCCCTGCCCCCAAAACTCGTAACACTGCCATATTGCTGTTGACAGCAGTGGAGGGTTCTATCCTATTCTTTGCATTCCCATGCCTAAGGTTGCCACTGTTATATCAGTATGTGAAACAGAGAGATATAAGTAAGTAAGTAAGTAAGTAATTTAAACAATATATACCCTTTGAAATCCTTCATCAAATGCTGGGGTTTTTATGTTGCCCTTTCAAAGACTTCTCCTTTATTTCGTTTCATTTTTGTCATTCTGCCTGATAAAACCAGAAATCAGAGCACGGAGGCATAATGTCCTGCCTTGGATAATTTAAAATGATAAATATTAATCATTTTGCTGAGAATATGTGGTTTGGTACTACAATTCCATGATATTTTCAAGCTGAAGCTGAGCAATAATTTATATGTTTGGCTTTGGGAACAAAAAGGAACCTTTCAACCACACTAATGATAAATTATTCTAAACCTGACATGTATACATGAATAGATGCAAAAGTCATTTTTCAGATGTTCACAGTCAATATGCAGCTGTCAGGGGCTGAGTAGGGCTAACACGACAGTGGCAGATACAGCAAACAAGAGCTTCAGAAAAATAGCCAGCCAACAGTACTGTTCTGTTCATGCCTACTCAGAAGTAAGCCCCATTTGCTTTCAATCCTACATCAATTCACTTAGCGGCAAACTCGTTTAAATCAATGGAACATATTTCTAAGTAGACGCGCATGTATAGGAATTCACCATTTTAAGGGAAATGAACTTGAGAAGAAATTGTCTAAAGCCAAACTTTTTGTTATTTTTAAACTCTGAATTTTGTTTCTCATCCAAATCAAATACATTTGTTTCCCGTAATATAGCTTGTATCCAAAATGCATAATCCGACACAATTTAGAAATTATTTGGCAAGAGACAAGGAGACAGAAAGGAATGGGAAGAGTGAAAGACATGGAAAGCCAGACCTTTCTTGAGTAACACACTTTCAAAAGAGAGAGTCTTCTCCCAGTGCCAAACTTTAACAGATTTAGAGCCTGCACAATAATCCCATGTACTTGCAGAATTTAAAGCAAAGGCATTCCAAGAACATTTCAGGGGAGAGGACAGTTATGATAAACTTTCCTCTTGATTTATCAAGCAAGTGGTCACGAGTTCTTGTATTACAAGTGTCTTGCAGCAAAGATTAGCAACTTCTTCGAAAAGGCGAGATGTACATATTCCATTTGTGGCCGAGCAAGTTCCTGACATGACAATGACTCAATATAGTCTCACTTGGCTTGACAGAATTACTACCCTTTCAGCTCCTTGGCAGGATTCCACATGGCTTAACATCAACATGACCTTGAGGTATGAAAGTCACACAAAGTTTGATGACTAGTACCTGGCAGGGCTATTCAAAGACTTCACAAAGGCTGCCAGCGCCACAAAGTCCCGATAGCAACAAAAGCTGATAGGATAGGTTTGCTTTCGTTCTAACCAAGGGCTTACCCTGAGATTTGCATCCTTGCTTTCCTTAGGGTAAGAAGCCAAATGATCTCAGAAACACTAAGGTTCAAGCTAACACACCCACACATGAGAGAGTTCTTAAGCGGCTTTGATTAAAAGGAAGTTGATGACCAAGTTACATAAACCTTGGACAACAACATATTTTTGGTGAAAGGCAACACAGTGACACAGGCAGTTCAACTGGTCAATCTCTGCATGTCACTCTGAGCAATGTTATAGACCTGAAAGAGTAAATGGTCAGTCATTTAGACTAGAACTCCCACCAGCCCCATCCAGAATGAGCTAGATCAGGGATCAGCAACCTTTTCCAGCCATGGGCCGGTCCACCATCCCTCAGACCATGTGGTGGGCTGGACTATTTTTTTTTTGAGGGGGGGATTCCTATGCCCCACAAATAACCCAGAGATGCATTTTAAATAAAAGGACACATTCTACTCATGTGAAAACACGCTGATTCCCAGACTGTCCACAGGCTGGATTGAGAAGGCAAATGGGCCGCATCTGGCCCCTGGGCCTTAGGTAGCCTCAGTGGCGGAGTAAGGCTCCGCGGTACCCGGGGCGGCAAAGGAAACGCCCCGGGGGCGGGGCGTCGTGACATCACATTGTGACGTCATGACGCTCCGCCCCCAGGGCGTTTCCGGGGGTGCCGGCGCCGCTTCTGCAGCCCTCTTTTAAGCCGAAGAGCTCGCTTTTAAGCTCTCCGGCTCAAAAGGAGGCTGTGGAAGCGGCGATCCGATGACAGAGTGCGCCTGCGCGTGCAGGCGCACTCCGTCGTCGGGCCGTGCGCTGCCGCTCCCAGGGTGACGGAGGGAGCGGCAGCGCGTGGGAATGGTGGGAGGGGCTGCCTCTTGTCCCCCCCACGTGCCGCCGTTCGCTCCGTTGCCCCAGGAGCAGCAGCACCGCACACACCGTGCGCTGCTGCTCCCGGGGGGACGGAGCCAGTGGCAGCGCGTGGGGCTGACAAGCGCCGGCCCCTCCTGCCACTCCCCACGCTGCCGGTCACCCCGGGAGCAGCAGCGCTGCACGGATGGGGTGCTCCCTCGGCCGTGCGCTGTTGCTCCTGGGGTGACGGAGGGAGCGGCAGCGCTTGGGAATGGCGGGAGGGGTTGCCGCTTGTCACCCCCATGCGCCGCCGCTCGCTCCGGTCGCCCCGGGAGCAACAGCGCACGGCCGAGGGAGCACCCCATCCGTGCAGCGCTGCTGCTCCCGGGGTGACCGGCGTTGCCTGGGGAGTGGCGGGAGGGGCGCCGCTTGTCACCCCCACCCGCCGCTTGTCGCCCCCACCCGCCGCTTGTCGCCCCTGTCGCCCGGGGGCGTACCGCCCCCACCGCACCCCCCTAGCGACGCCCCTGGGTAGCCTACCCCTGAGCTAGACCACCACTCTTGTTTGCATTTAATTTCAGTTTAGTTCCTGCACCTTCTTGTTCAATTTATCTCTGACTTTCTCCACATGTATGATTTCTCCTACCCCGGTTGCAGGCTTGGGCTTTCCCCAGGGGTCAAACCCCTACTATAACCCATGAATCTAAGCAGGTGGCCTTGGACCAGTCACAATCTCTGTGTACCTCACAGGGTTGTTGTGAGGATAAAATGGGAGATGGAGAGGGTAGTTTGTTAAGGGTTCTGGGAATTGTAGCTCTGTGAAGGGGAAAACTACAATTCCCACGATTCAATTGGAATGGGGGTGCTTTAAATGTGTACACAAGCTAAATGTGTTTCCCATGACCAGAGGCACTTTCCGTCATATATTCCAAGACAGAGGCTTATTACTGAAAATGCATTCTAAGTTATCCCTCTGCTGGGTTTCACCTCTAGCACAAATGAAACTGAGGGCAGGGCACAAATATCTTGTGGTTTGGGCAGGGTTTTTTCTCTTTACAAAAGAGGTTTGCAACTGCTTTTATGTCCCATGGGGAAACAGGGTGGCTAGAAGGAAACAGGGCCATAGGTGACACATTAATGGCCAATGAGGAAATGAGACTGAAAGAAAATACCCCACATGACCTAGGAGCAGCAGTGGGGAAACTTTTTCAGACTCCCTAAGGATATTCTGAGGGCTGTGGGTTAGGGAACCAAAAACACAACCACTTTAGATGCACTGTGTGTTACAGCAAGCTGTCTATAAGGAAAGAAAAGCTCAAGGATTCCAGTGTGTTTACATGTGTGCTCCCTAGGCCTAGATCTTGCAATTCCTTCACCTGAACCAGAGTTTGTTACTCCCTGCTGAATACTAGACTAACCACCAGATGACAGCCTTGCAAAGTCCTTAATATATGTTGCTATGATTATGAACTTTGCACCCTCTGTGGATTCCAGAACCTGTTCCCGGTAACAACAACAACAACAACAACAAAGGACAGGATCACACTTCAAAATGACCTTAACAGATTAGAGAACTGGGCCAAAGCAAACAAGATGAATTTTAACAAGGAGAAATGTAAAGTACTAAACTTGGGCAAAAAAAAATGAAAGGCACAAATACAGGATGGGTGACACCTGGCTTGAGAGCAGTACATGTGAAAAGGATCTAGGAGTCTTGGTAGACCCAAACTTGACATGAGTCAACAGTGTGATGCAGCAGCTAAAAAAGCCAATGCAATTCTGGGCTGCATCAATAGGAGTATAGCGTCTAGATCAAGGGAAGTAATAGTACCACTATATTCTGCTCTGGTCAGACCTCACCTGGAATACTGTGTCACGTTCTGGGCACCACAGTTCAAGAAGGATACTGACAAGCTGGAACGTGTCCAGAAGAGGGCAATCAAAATGGTCAAAGGCCTGGAAACAATGCCTTATGTGGAACGGCTTAGGGAGCTGGGTATGTTTAGCCTGGAGAAGAGAAGGTTAAGGGGTGATATGATAGCCATGTTCAAATATATAAGAGGATGCCATATAGAGGAGGGTGAAAGGTTGTTTTCTGCTGCTCCAGAGAAGCGGACACGGAGCAATGGATTCAAACTACAAGAAAGAAGATTCCACCTAAACATTAGGAAGAACTTCCTGACAGGGAGAGCTGTTCGGCAGTGGAATTTACTGCCAAGAAGTATGGTGGAGTCTCCTTCTTTGGAGGTCTTTAAGCAGAGGCTTGACAGCCATCTGTCAGGAATGCTTTGATGGTGTTTCCTGCTTGGCAGGAGGTGGGACTGGATGGCCCTTGTGGTCTCTTCCAACTCTATGATTCTATGATTCTGACAACAACAACAACAACAACAACGGTGTCTCGGGGTATTTGGCAACAATTTTGAGGATTCCCTTTAAATAAAAATAAAAAGTGGGCAGTTCACAGAAGAGCATCAGCTTCACTTCCATTCCTGCTGTAAGTGTTTATCCATATAATAAATATATACAATCTCCTCTATTTCTGATGTTCAGATTGTGATTGCTGTTGCTTTCGTAGCCAAAAACAGCAACATCCATGGACAAGAAGAAGATAGTGGGTTGGGGACCCTGCAGTGTTCAGGGGGAAAGCCTAGGAAGTGGAGTGATTCACAAACAGAACTAGGAGGACCAAGGACTCAGCTACATTGGCAAAGAAAAATCACTTTATATGCATTGTTTGTGTAGTCTAACACTGTGACACCAGAAGGCGCTGTGGAGTTCCATTTTTGCTAACCCGATTTCTAATACAAAGTTTGCAATGCGTTTAACTGAAATGCTTCTTCGATGTGTCTAGATCCAGCCCAAGTGTGCTCAGTGAACTGCTCAGGGTGGTGGAAAAGAACGGAGCAACTGGAATCCTGAATAGGGAGCCCAACACACTGCAACATTTATTTGCACTTCAATACCCACTTTTTGTGTTAGATGGCATATGCAAGCAGATTCATCGTGAGATTAGAGATTCCCTAGGTTTAAAAAGAAGATAACTGTGCTTCTGTTACAGGGCAGGAGGTGTCATTGCAGTGCTTTCAGCAATGAGCAGCGATGGAGAGAGCGGTGTTGGCATTCAGACAACATCCCTATTTTCAACTGTATGGAACGGCAACATACATGAAAGCAAGCGCTTGGAGCCAGACTTCCAGTTTGGCTTATTTGTATAGCTCCTCATCTAAACAGCCTGACTCCAGTCAGACATGCAACATAGGCACGACATCATTTGGGATCTAATGCATAAAAGAAAAACCTAACGGAAAAGCACCACACAAAGTCATTGCACTGAAGCAAGTTGTCTCCCCTTTGCTTAATCCGCGCTGGGTGTTCAGCAAACAAAACATTATTGCACTAATTGGATTAAGCAGGAAACACTTGTCCGAGGCTGTGCCTCTAGCTTCTATTAATAAATAATAAATGGTTTAGGAGCTGTCAGAGCATTGGATGGAATGACAGAAAGTCAATTCATCCTCACCGACAAAGAATGCACAAATCGTACTTCAAACTTCCTCAACTGAATTGCCAAATGTCCAGTGCTTCACTTCAATGAAGGATGCAATTCAGAGCATGAAGCAGTTAATCAGCCTTTATTGCTATCCTGCTGAGGGAGTATTGTACATTTAATAAAACCACTAATTAGTTGTTTTCATGTTGCTTCCATATGTAATAGTGACCTAGTAACCTATCCTGCTGAGTTTTGCTTTATTTGTTTATGCTTAGGAAATTGGTTGCATTTCTTGTTTTGCAATGGCAGTAATCGTAAATACATTCAATTGGAAGTGGTATTTTCTGAAACTGGTAGGACTTACTCCCACATCAATGGGTTTAGGATTGCGAAACTGAACAGCTGCACATAACTCATATTGGCAAAGATTGTAGCTTCTCAGAAGGAAATGTACAAATCTTAATTTCCTATATATACAAAACAGTTTTAGCATATTGTGTTGACATTTTGTGTCCTCAAAAAAACCTCAGTCATCACCAGCACCCTTTGTTGGAATCTTTTAAGCAAGAGACTTCAGAAGAACTATTTCAACAGCTATAAACCAAGGCTATCAATAGCTATAATCTATGATGACTATGCTCTACCACTACAGACCGAGGCATTATGCCTCTGAATACCAGTTGTTGCAAATTGCAGGTGGGCAGAGTACTGTTGTGCTCACATCTAGCTTGCAAGCTTCCCACAATGCATCTGGTTGGCCACTGTGAGAACAGAATGCTAGACTAGAAGAAGAAGAAGAAGAAGAGTTTGGATTTGATATCCCGCTTTTCACTACCCGAAGGAGTCTCAAAGCGGCTAACGTTCTCCTTTCCCTTCCTCCCCCACAACAAACACTCTGTGAGGTGAGTGGGGCTGAGAGACTTCAGAGAAGTGTGACTAGCCCAAGGTCACCCAGCAGCTGCATGTGGAGGAGTGGAGACACGAACCCGGTTCCCCAGATAACGAGTCTACCGCTCTTAACCACTACACCACAGACTAGATGAACCATTTGCCTGATCCAGCAGGCTTATTTTTAGTTCTTAAAAACTCTGGTGGTGCAGGCACAGCCAAGAGTGACCCAAGTTTATTCTCCCTTCCATTCTTTTTCATGGACTTTATTTAGAAAAATGTCTAGCCTAGTTTTCCAAAAAGTGCAGGGTAGCTCACAAAGCAAACTTGTGGCTTTGGAAAAGTTTTCTTTCACATCAAAGGAAGTGCTTTCAGAAAGACAGCTTTTTCAAGTCACAGGTGGGCTGTGCAGATTTTGTTGGTCCAAGCAGTAAACTGGAGACTATCTGAATGGTTGTATATAAAACTCTGCACTGGTTGGTATGGCTATTTTTAGTAACTCCTCTTTGCCCTGTTTTCAGTTAGTAGTACAGCATCGAGCAATCTATGGTAATTCACACAAAAACTTAAAAATTACAGCTAAACTGTGGTTAAAGCTTTTTTTTTTTTTTAACAACCAAGAAGTCTCAGCGAACCAAGATTTGGTTGGAAAATTGAAGCCCTGACTGCAGTTTGCTGTAACAAATGGCTCGACAGTTATGGTGAAGGATCTTAGAAGGTCATTTCCGATGGATAATGGGCTGACTAGTAGCCACTCGTTATGGTTATGTTATGTTTTTATAGGGGAGAGGAGGAAGGCTTGGCTACTGAAACCCTGCACAACCATCTCAATGAAGGAACAATAAATATTTGTTTTGCATGGTTGTTGTTTTTTAAGCATACCTTTCTTAATGCCATTTCTGTTCATCATTCAGGTTTAAGGAGTAGGGCATGGGTTATACTGTAGCACTTCACCATGGCGCTACTGTAGTATTATTTTTCTTTCCTTCTCCCCCAAATAGCTGCATCTGATTATACTGGCACAATAACTTTGGTATCTCTTTGACTGTGCCTCTTCTCCATATTCTAATTTGCAAGATTAGTTTCTCCTGTTACAAATTACCATCCTACACACACACACATATATACACTAACCAAATATTTCAGTACGTCTAGTACTGTTTCTAGTACGTCACAGAAGAGTCCTAAAGTCAGGCAGTTATCAATTACTTAGGGGGCAATTGTATGCTGGCATAATTTTCTCATCCCAGTTCAGGCAGTTGAAGTGAGGCCAAATGCAACTTCCAAAAAGGGGCATTCTGGGTGTGGGACCAGAGAGGAGGGACTTAAATTGGAGCCTGACCCTATTCAGCTCAGTCACGTGACTTACGAGGTAGCACTTAACACTGCTTTCCGCCAGCTTCTGCCGCATAGGATTGCTCTCTTAGAATCCTAGAGCCATCGCATCCTTTCCGCGAGAGCGCGCAAAGCTCATCGCAAATGTATAAAGTTCCAGTAGGCAGTTTTCCAAATTCCCACGTGGGACACTGAACGCATCTTGCCTGTTTCTAGATGGTGCAGTCTGAGCTTAAAGCACTTTTACTCTGAAGCAAACCCCACTGCTTTAAATGGGGATTTCGTCACAAAGACGTGTGCACGGGCTTGCTGCCTTACTCTGCAGTAAGCCACATCAAGTGAGATGGGGTTTCTTTCCTAGCAAACGCGTTTAGAACTGCAAGCCAACAGCCAGACAGCTCAGGTTTCCTAAATCCCACTTTGTTTCAATGCGACTTACTCTTTAGTAAGCCAGCAGCAGGCTTATAGCATAGCTGTTTAGGACTGAGCCTCAGCTCGGCGAGATTTACTTGCGAGTCAATTTGCACCGTGTCTGAGATCGAATCCTGCCCCATCCTATGCATGTTTACTCAGAAGTAAAACTTGCTGAACTGCCTGCACAGAATTCCATTATAGCCCGATCGTATATACATACCCTTCGACAGCTGGGATAGCTCAGTCGGTACTTAATCTCAGGGTGTGGGTTCGAGTCCCACTTGGGCAAAAAGATTCTTTCATTATATGGGCATGTGCCTCGTGACCCCTTCCAACTCCATAATTCCCAGCTTCAACCAGGCTTATTCTCAGAAAAGCAAGTTTTTCACTAGCCTACGTCGCGAACACGTTTGTTTACTGCGAGGTCCGTTTTTGTTTACGTCCAAGTGAAGCTTGGCGAGGATCGGGCGCGTAGATGCGCCCTAACCCAAAAACAACCTCCCGAAAGGCGGGAGAGGGCGCTTACCTAGCAGCAGGAATGAGAAGACCCATTGAAACACGGCGGCCGTCTGCAGCCTCCTCTCCAGGGGGATGTTGAGCGGGGCGAACTCGACCTTCATGGCGCGCCGCCGAAGAGGCTTCACGCCAGAAGGCGCCCAAAGGGCAACGGCGAGCGCGGCTTCTCGCCTCCCCCGGGGTGGGTCCTCCTCGCGGGCCGGGCTGCGCCTGGCCAGTGGAGAGAGCCCATCGCCCCTTCCAAGTTTGGAGATCCCGAGGCGGGGCTCGCCGGCACGATTCCTGCCATGCCGGCGCGGCGACAGTTGGAGACATAGACGAGAGCTTTGCGCCTCGGTCCGCGCCTTCCCCGGCGCCTAGGATCCGCCCTGGCTGCCGGCAGGGAGCAAGGAGAGCGCTGCTTCCTTGGGCCGGTCGCGGAAAGTGGCGGCAGCCCCGAAGGAGCCCCTCGGAGGCGGTGTTGCTCGTGGGGAGGGGGAGCCTGTGGCCGAGGAAGGGGAGTGGGCCGCGTGTCGTGCCATACGCGGCACAACATGCACAAACTAAGTTGGGAGGGCTTTCTTAGATCTCCGATCCATTTCACACTGCCACATGATCCACTCGAAACACATCTTCCCTGAAGTCCTTATTGTAAGTAAGGAAAGCCCTGTTGCTTTCGAGGCAGTTAGCGTCCCAGTAAGCCCGTTTAAGCCTTAAAAATAAATAAATAAAATCAGTTTATCCATTGCTATCATTTGTAACTGAAAAGTGTTTTTCATTTAATCCCAACAACGGGATGGAGTGAGTTACTTGCTGGGCGCAGCTCTCCGCCCCGCCCCGCGCTCTTTTCTGGCTCCCCCATGCAATAAGCCGTCTCTTAGTTCAAAGATCCAATAATCGGTCTGCAAATGTAATTTGCTTCAGGGGCGTCGATTACAGCTGCAGAAAATACAAAAGTGTCTCTTATTCGTGTGAAGCCGCCGGTTCAAGGAAACAGCCTTGAAAGGGCAGATGCATTTAAACATGGCTTCTCCCCCCGACAAAGAATCCTGGGAATTGTGGTTCGTTAAAGATGCTGGGAATTGTAGTTCTGCGATGGGGGGATTCTAGTTTCCAAGAGTCTTCAGAGGGGGAGTCAAGTGTGTTAAATGTCTGTTGACTGTGCTTTGAAAGTATCATGAGGATTTGCCCTTTGTCATTCCTGAGGATGACTTACACCACAGAATGGAATGGTGGTGGGGTGACCAGATTGGTTCTCCTGGACATCTTAGCATTGACTGGCCATTTGAGCTGGGCTTAGGAGGCTTGGTGTTAATGGTGACCAGTGACATGGGTCTTGGGGACAATTTTTAATTGGACAATGTTCAGGTGCAAATTTCCCCTTGCAAGTACAGTATATTGATTGGCCTTGTATAAAACCATATCATAGGAGCCAACTCCTGGGGCCAAGGTCCGTTTGCCCTCTCCAATAAAATAGCTGAAAAGACTGGACCATAACTGTCAGGTCTCCCTTTTTTTGCAGGAAACTCCCTTATTCCAAGGCGTTTCTCGCTGCTATCCCTGATTTTTTTATATCCCTTAAATTTCCCTTATTTCAAAGGGAATATTCCTCTCCCCAGGCATGTCCCTACCCTGTGGTGCCAGTGGCACGGGGAACCAGGGTCGGGCGGCAAGCTGAGTGTCTGGGAAGGAGAGTTGGAGTCCAGGGAAAGCAGAGCTTCTCCCCCTCTGCAATCCTAGAGCGCAGCTGAGGGAGGAGGAGGAGAGGTTGAAGGGATTGGGATGGTTCTGACAAGAGGAGAGAGGTGAGAAGCCGGTTGCAAATTATGGTCCCCCCAGGGGCGTAGCAAGGGGGCGGGGGGTGGGCGTCCCGCTCCGTGTTCCAGGGAAGGGGAGGTGACACTCTGGCCGGCTCGCCCCGCCCCGCTGGGCGGGCCCCGAACGGGGCCATGCCCCCTTCCCCCTTCCAGCAGCTATTTTTCGGTGCGAAGGGCGGGCCAGCGAGGAGGAGGCATCACGCTTGTCACTGGCATGACACCCCCTCCTCGCTGGCCTGCCCCTCGCACAGAAAAAAAGCCACTGGAAGGGGGAAAGGGGGAGGCAAAGCAGGCACTTGAACATGCCTGCTCTGCTTACCTTTCCCCCCTCCCAGCGGTTTTTTTGGTGGGGGTGGGCCAGCGAGGAGGGGGTGTCATGCCAGAGACAAGCGTGACGCCCCCTCCTCGCTGGCCTGCCCCTCACACAGAAAAAAGGCCGCGGAAAGGGGGAAAAGGGCAAGCTTCCCCCTTTCCCCCTTTCAGTGGCATCCACGTGCGTCATGCCCCTCCCCCAGGGGGGTGCCTCCGCGCCGCCGCTGCCCCGGGCAGCACAGAGGCTTCCTACGCCCCTGGGTCCCCCCTATCCTGCTTTATAGGTGTAGAGGTCCCTTATCCCGCAAGAGAGAACCTTTTGGGAATGGCACATGCAGAAAGAGAGGAGTGAAATCCATCCATCCATTTGTCCAAAAATAGCAGATCAAGAATAAATATTTGCTTTCCTTATTACTGTATTGCCATCTGCCGGCCATTCCTTGAAACTACAGGCTGGGATTTAATCAGTGCCAGATTTATGTATAGGCTAAGTAGGCTGAAGCCTAGGGCCTCTAAATCTAGGGGGCCTTGCCAGCCCCCCCCCCCCGCTCCCCAAGACTTCATGTGAGGGCAGGACAACTTGGGCCTCTAAATCTAGGGGGCCTTGCCAGCCTGCCTACTCTCCAGTGCCGCAGTCTCCCCTCTCCCAAAATTGCAAACCCAAGACTTCATGCAAGGGCAGGGCAACTCAGGACCAGCAACTATTAGACTCAGGGCTACCCAATGGGGCCCAATTTGAAGCAGTGGGGTGCAACTTGGTTTTTTTTTTTTTTTTTGTAGGGCCCCAGTTCACACCCAAAGTCTGCAAAATCTTATAGATATAAATAAAATCCATCTAGATTGCCTTGGTGCAGGGGCCCCCTTAGGAGCGGCCCGTGGGGCCCAAGTTGGCCAAATTGCTCCAATTGCCTTAAGGTCAGCCCTGATGAGACGGTGTAGGGGTTGGACTGACAAGCCCTGCACCTTCTAGGTCCCTGATGTCACCATTCAGAGTACAGACTCAAGGACTTGTTATGGAAATAAAGGGGGGCACTTATTGGAAATCAGTTTTGTCACCTCTTCCCCCCAAACCCTGAGACAATGAGCCCAGCCACCTTTTATTCACAGTCGCATAAGCACTACACTACAGCATGGCCTGCACCCAATCTTGTTTTTGTACAATCTTGTTTGTCCTCAGTAACCAAAATTATATTATCAACGTATACAAGCATAAAAGTTCTTTTCCTTCATTTGCAAGGAATCATACAAAACAAAGTTGCACTAATAAAGAAACGTTCCAGTGTGGCAACAGAAAGCAAACTAAAAATGCTTTTGCAGTTGATCAAAACTATCCAGCAATATCAAGTTATAGGAAAACTGGTGCTACTAACAGTAATCCTTCTGGTTGGTTAATTGGTTTGGCAACTTCCAGGCACATATGTGTGATGCTAATTATTTTCCCCAAGAGTTGAATGATAACTGATCAGAGGCAGCTACCCGAGAGCTATGAGATTCAGGTGAGGGTCAGATGACTTGTCAATCCCAGCAGGTATATAAGAGGACGACCAGGCCTGCGGCCTGCCCAAATATAACAGGATATAGAGACGTTTCACGTGAATTCAGTTTGCTAACTGTATCCATGTGTCTCAGGCTGCACAGCTTTGCCCACTTGCCTGGGAGTAAGCACCACTGAACTCGATGGGGCTTCCTTCCCACAGACATGCCTAGGACCGCACTCTGTCAATCATCTGTAACCACCCCACAAACACACTGGGGTACAAAGACAACAAATGCATAAAGTTCCGCCAAAAATAAAACAACAAAGTTAAATTAACAACTCCCTCGCCCCCTCACAGCACTCTGCCCCGCAGCCAGCACGCAGCTAAATGCAGATCCGGTTCGCTCTATACATTTGCACGCAGAGACAGACACGTTGCCTCGCTTGCAGGCGGCGGAACTAAATGAGTCCGGAAGACGAAGGTGTGGGGGTTGTTATTTCTCTTCTAACCCTACGTAAGTCTATGGGCAGAGAGTGTTGCTGATGCAAACATTATGATATTTAGTTATCTTCATCTTGCCTGATCAAAGGTCACCCAAAAAGCAGGCGAATTCCCATCTGCTAATGAAGGCGCCTCAATAATGATCTAGCCCCTCGACTATCTTCATGACAGCCTATGTATGCCCTTGAGTGAGCCGAGCGAGCTGGGAGAAATCGGAGCGCCGCGGCGCGAATCAGGCACTGATTTAGACAGCGCTCGTTAAAGAAGGAAAGGGCCCGTTACCCGACCGGCCGAAAGGGCTTTCCTTGCAGGGGCGCGCTTGGCGCACGCGCAGTGAGGTGCTCTGGCCCCGTCGTCTCTTCTGCCGACCATGCCGACTGTCAGCGTGAAGCGGGATTTGATTTTCCAAGCGCTGGGCAAGAGCTACAGTAAGTGGGGAACGGCGGGGGCCGAAGGGGGGCTGGTTTTCGCGCTAGCGGGGTTTGGGCATCCCTCGGGGGAATGTGTCCCAAGATCAGGCCTTGAGAGGCTGCTGGGGGTCCCTGCCAGGGAAAGGCATAGCAGGGAAAGGCAAGGCTCCTGCAGGTCGGTCGGTGGGTCGGTGTGGAGTCTGGAGTAGGGAGAGGCTGGGCCCTGGTGGGTGGGTTGTGCGTGTGCCCCAGTAAGCTGCCCAGAGTGGCTGGGGCAACCTAGCCAGATGGGTGGGGTGTAAATAATATTTGTCTCTTAAGATGCCTTTAGCTTCGGGTCAGACTGAAATCGGAGGCATGCCTCTACCTTTCATAGAAAGGAACGAAAGAGGTTTGGTTCATTCATTCCATGGCCAAAGGAAAGAAGCATTGAGTTCCTGGACTGGATCTGTTCATGCAACTGTAGGAGTTGGGAAAAGCAGAGGGCGTTTTGCCCAACCCTTGTTCCCATAGAATCATAGAACTATAGAGTTGGAATGGTCCCTGAGGGTCATCCAGCCCAGCCCCTTGCAATGCAAGCAGGCTCAACACCAGGGGTACTTTTTCCATTTCTGCTTATTTTGAGGTACCAGTGGTTGAAAATCACGGCTGTACATGCTTGGAAGTAGGTCGTAGCTTCATGTGCCTTTTGTTGTTGTTTTAGATTAAGATTTGTTTGTTTATGGTAGCTGTGGGCTTTCCCATTCTATAATAGAAACTGCACAGGTATGTACCGGTAATTGGTACAATGAAGAGGGAAAGAGGTATAATATAGAGTGTGAAAAGGGCTAGATGAGGAACACAAATGGGAGGTTATATGTAGCTGATAAGAATACTTGTCAACTGGCAATTAGTAGGCTAACCATATGTTAAATGCTAGAAAGCACAAAGAGAGATACTATACCAAGTTGCAATATGATATGTATGGATTACGTATGGATACCTTCAATGTTTTAAGGTAGGAGTGGGAAATTAGATACTTTGCAGACCTGGAGTTTTTAATATACTTTCTGGCCCCTTCTGCAACTGAGCAGGTGAAATCAGTTAACCATGAACCATTTTGACATACTGTAAATATTAGTACATGCCAGAATTAATGAAACAAATTCTTTTCCAGCGGATGAAGAATTTGATGAACTATGCTTTGAATTTGGATTGGAACTTGATGAAATTGTAAGTAATTATTTTTATTGACATATCTGCTTGCAAAGATATTTAATTTATGGCATTTGTTGTGTAATCCAGCTGCCATCCTACAAAACTTTATTTAAGACCCTCTTCAATGAACAGCCTACTAGTATAGTGAAACTATACTTTTAGTATACTTTTAGTACTTTTTATTCCATATAATCTTTCCTAAGTTCAGGCTGTAGTTGAACTTGATTATAGTAAGTTAATGACTAAAAGTTTCTCCAAATGGTGAGGTCTGAAAAACCAGTCTGTACAGTATAATTATTTTGCTGTCAAACTCAATAGTGTCTTAGTGAGTAATGACTGCAATTAGTTGTCAGTAGAATTTATAAACTTCCAGAAAAAGGTACAGTATTTGGCTTGTCACTGTTATGTAGCTGCTTCACTATACAATTTTTGCTAAAAAAAAAAAAAAAAGTTGTAATGTATTTGGTATTCTGAGTAAAATTAGTTAGGGTTGTGCTGTCAAACATTTGTATGTCTGACTGGTATAGACAACCATTTCTTTTTAAAACTTCAATACAACTATAGGTGTTTTATTAGTGGTCTGCGCATTTGTATGAAAGGCACATTAACCAAACTCATTTTATATGTATTACTGATTTCAAATCAGTTTCCTATGAAATACGCTTGTTTCATTTCAGACTTCTGAGAAGGACATAATAAGCAAAGAGAAAGGTGGTGAAAAGGCTGAGGGTGCATCAGAAATCATTCTCTATAAAATTGATGTTCCTGCTAACCGATATGACCTTCTTTGCTTGGAAGGTCTCGCCAGAGGACTTCAGGTTTTTAAAGAAAGGTACCGTAATATTTGGAGATGTTGCAAACCTGTTTTATTGGTTTACTAATAAGTGCTTAGGTAAAACACTTCCATTTGTTCTGTTCCTGAACAGCATTTGTGTAACTAGGTCATAGATGCTGAAGTTTCTAAAGCAAGTAAAGCAGATCTACAGAGCACTCCAAATGCGTTGCAATGCGTTAGGAAGCAAGAGTATTGACTTACACACATGCTCTTAAGTCC
The DNA here is from genome assembly GCF_009819535.1 of Lacerta agilis. Classification (NCBI taxonomy): domain Eukaryota; kingdom Metazoa; phylum Chordata; class Lepidosauria; order Squamata; family Lacertidae; genus Lacerta; species Lacerta agilis. The sequence goes on along the minus strand of NC_046316.1, from coordinate 66,681,923 downwards.
AGCTCACTATTTTCTAATGTTTTCAAGGAAAAGTTGAGTATTATTAGAAACTTGGTGATTTTATTCTGTTGTTCTATTTGTTTCATGTAACTTGTGTTTGCATTCATTGGATGTCTGTTTATATTTGAGCAACATTTTCCTGCAAAATAATTTGTTGATAGTAGCACCCATTACATCTTACACATATTTCCTCAGCCACTTAGTGAATCCAGTAAGACTTACTCTCTAATCATAGAATGATAGAATTGTAGAGTTGGAAAGGACCCCAGGGGTCATCTAGTCCAACCCCTTGCAATGTAGGAATCTCAACTAAAGCATCCATGACGGATGGGCATCCAACCTCTGCACTTTAATACTTTCTAGCAATAAATAAATAAATAAATACCAACTGTTTCCAGTTGTGTTTAGATGCTTTAGAATATTGAATAACACTTAAACAAAGTTTGGTTCTATTTAAAATATTTAAGGCACAGACTGCTTCTTGCCCTACGTGCATGTGTATGCATGGCTGACTAGAAGGTGGCAGAAGGGAGTTGCATATTTAGGAGTTGCATATGTTGTTTGGAGAGGAGGAGGATCCATGGTCCAGTGCTGTTACTTTTTTGTATATGTCTAAAAATTGATCTTGAATGTCAGTCTCAATGCTTAATATTTTAGAATTAGAGCTCCAAGATACAAGAGGATCACACCACCTAATGGTGAAATTCAAAAGTTGACCATCACTGAAGAGGTAAATAAAACACAACTACATCTCAACATAACACTTCAATGAATATTTGTCACAACTGATGATGATGGGGCCTCTCTTTATAAAGTCTAAAGTCTATGCTTTATTGGATTTAAAGTAAAATTTTGTTAGAGATTTCAGTGACCTACTGCAGAAAGGAAATGCAGCTGTTATCTATAAGCAATTAGTAGTTGGCAGAAAGCCCAGATTGCTCTCTCTCTGACCATTAGCAAGCACCTGTGATTGGTCAGTGGAGTACTTAAAGAACTCAGCTTTCTCTGAGAGGGTGTGGTAGGTGCTGGTGTGTGGCGTTAGGTTGATGAGAGAGAGAGACAGAGAGAGGAAAAGATTTTATGTTTTGTTTCTTTTATTTTGTAAAGTCTGTAAATAGTAACTTATGGATGCTAGTTGCTTCAATCAATAAATACTGTATATAGCTATCCAGTGAGTTCCTGAGTTCCTGCGTTGAGCTGTCTAGTCAATTTCACAACAGCCAGAAGCTTCCAGAAAGGCTGCGTCTAACTCTGCTGTGTCCAGGAATACGTTATACTCCTGACACTAAATCTTCAAAGGTTACGATTGTCTTAAGAAATTTGGCGTTAGCCGTACTAAGGCTTTTGGTCACTGTGTGTGTCTTCAGGAAAATATGCATGTGAGAGGACAAATTAATCTGGATGTCATTTACTGTCAATATTGGCACAGTTTAAACCCCAAGCAAGCAGTTTGTACTGTCTCAGCGAAATGTTCACTTCTTATCTTTGGATTTCAGAATTCTGTGCTGTACAGCAGCTTGCTTTTGAAAAACTCTTCAGTTTCAGACACAGTTTACCATATTGTATGGGTGGTGGGTTGCAGGGAAGGGGTTTGTAGTTTGATAAAAAGCAAATGTAAAGCATCCTCGAGGGGCCCCAGAACTAATTCCATGGTTCTTTGGATCCTGGTCAATCTTTTATTGCTCCTAGGTAGTGTTTCATTATAGAATATGGTAATTTTTTCTTTGTGGATTTCCCCCCTAAAGTGAAAACGAATTGCAAAATATGCTGCGTTTTGGGATTGCTTCATAGTGGCACAATAGAACCCATCCCCTTCTCCAAATTCCCTAATCTTTGTAATGTACCCTTACACATTGCAGACTACTCATGTCCGTCCTTATGCTGTGGCTGCAGTGCTTCGTAATATAACTCTTGACAAGGACCGCTATGATAGTCTTATTGATCTACAAGAAAAATTACATCAAAATATATGCAGGTTAGTTGGCAATAATGCATACAGTTGAACAAATTACTTTTTTTTTTAAATGGTGAATTATCAATCATAGGCAGCATTCACACATTGTGTTAAACCATAGTTAAGCTTCACTAATGTAAAGGTGAACACATAGCAATCTTGTGTACAGTGTGCAAATCACTGCTGCTTCACTTCTCCCCTGCCATGTTGCTGGGAGCTACATCATGGTTTGGTTTAACGTAAACACCCAATCCTGAGCTCACGATTTGTTTTCCTCAAGCAAACCAGGAGCAGTCAGCCAAGAACAAACAGTTGCTACTGCTTACGGTTTGGTCAGAGGAAAAAAAAAAACCCACGAGCCTGGGTTCAGATACAGTGCTACCTCGCAGCAGCAAGAGGGGGGGGGGGGAACGAGCAACTGGATCAATTTCTTGGAAAAGTTGTGATTGAAGAAGAAGGTGGTCTTATATGTTTTCATTATATTTTAAAGCAATTAGCTATTTTTTAAAAAATCAGGGCTAATTGAAGAAGCTTCTTGGATAATTTCCCCCCCAGATGGTCTCGTTTGATATGCATAGTATTGTGTAACACTGAAGGCTGTTTAAGACAACTGGACCACTGAGCAGAAGGGCCATTCCATGAAAAATGAGCCTGATAAGAATGCTAGATGAGCGCTGGACTTTGGTGAGGAAGATTCCAAACGTGCAGTCTAACCATTTTTTTAAAGCTAAAGACAAAAGAAGTTTAGTTTATGGACCTTCTTTTCAAAAGTCTACCCACGTAGTCTTCACAGAAGTGTTCAAGTTAAAAGTTTTCTGATGATTGTCCCACCCGTGACAGCATTTTTTCCTTAATTTTGTATCGTTAAATTTCTTAAACTTAATTTCTGATTGCATAGTTGTAACCAATAAACATTGATTTAAACAGATATGCTGAGTTTATCATTGATTCACCTCCCAACTCACAGAGTTTTTCCATAAATCGAACTTATCTCAAGCTCCATGTCCTTTTTTTGTCCCACCCGTAACAATACTTTTAACATTTAATAAAATTGTCAAAAATATCCATAAAAATAATAAAAAAATTAGTAAAATGTTCAGTATCTTATTAAGAACATAGTTTAAATTTTGGTTGTTAATTTTTATGTATATTTACATTGTTACATGTGTGAATACCAAAAAACATGGTCCAAGTGTCCCACCCGTGACAATGAAATGGCCCAGAAGTGATTTAATATTTCTATAAAGATTATTTATTTATTTATACCCTGCCCATTGGCTGGGTTTCCCCAGCCACTCTGGGCAGCTCTTACCCAAACAGGGCTGCCTTCAGATGTTTTTTTTAAAAGTAAGATAGTTGCTTATTTCCTTGACATCTGATGGGAGAGCGTTCCACAGGGCAGGCGCCACTACTGAGAAGACCCTCTGTGGTATATGTATATTTTAATGAGGAATTTCAGGAGTGGGTGGAATCTTCATTGCTAATTTGTCTTGTTTTCATTTTATAGGAAAAGATCATTGGTAGCAATTGGTACCCATGATCTTGACACAGTCTCTGGCCCATTTACATACACAGCTAAGCCACCATCTGAAATTAAATTCAAACCTTTGAATCAGGACAAGGAATACAATGCTTCTGAAATCATGGATCTGTACAGGGTAGGTGACTACAAATCAATAAGATGTATCTTCAGGGAAAACGCAGGTTTAGAGACACATTGTTCACAATCTAGAACAGGGTGGCTCGCGAAGTGTTTTTTGGCAGCACTCAGCGGCATTCAAGAAAAAAAATCTTAAAGCCTTTAAAAATATTTTTGTGTTATTATTCATGAAAGCACATTTATTTGTGTATTAAATTTGTTTAATAATTAAATATATTAACTATATTAATTGTTATGTGAGTGTGTGTGTATACACACACATATAATGTGTATAGTAATATTACATATATTGTGAGCATTTTAATTTACGATATGGAAATTTAATCGTGTGTGTGTAACTACCCTTGTGGCCCACTTGGTATGAAATTGGACTGCTCTAATTTGGAAGAGATTTTACTTTCTTGGGCTCCATGATCACTGCAGATGGTGACAGCAGTCATGAAATTAAAAGACGCGTGCTTCTTTGGAGGAAAGAAATGACAAACCTAGACAGCATGTTAAAAAGCAGAGACATCACCTTGCCAACAAAGGTCCATATAGTTAAAGCTATGGTTTTCCCAGTAGTAATGTACGGAAGTGAGAGCTGGACCATAAAGAAGACTGATCGCCGAAGAATTGATGCTTTTGAATTATGGTGCTGGAGGAGACTCTTGAGAGTCCCATGGACTGCAAAAAGATCAAACTTATCCATCCTTAAAGAAATCAGCCCTGAGTGCTCACTGGAAGGGCAGGTCCTGAAGTTGAGGCTCCAATACTTTGGCCACCTCATGAGAAGAGAAGACTCACTGGAAAAGACCCTGATGTTGGGAAAGATGGAGGGCACAAGGAGAAGGGGACGACAGAGGATGAGATGGTTGGACAGTGTTCTCGAAGCGACTGGCATGAGTTTGGCCAAACTGCGGGAGGCAGTGGAAGATAGGGGTGCCTGGCGTGCTCTGGTCCATGGGGTCACGAAGAGTCGGACACGACTGAACAACAACAACAATTTGGAAGATCATGCAACTAGTTCTCTGTGTACAATGAGGTTTCATTCCCTGCCCGCCATTAGCTCCCCATACTACATAGGAAACCAGTTTTGGAAGTGACAGTATAAGAAAAATATGACTAAAGCAAAATACATGGAAGAAAGTTACATTGGTGAACCAAACATCATAATGATGCTCAATTCATTTCCCCCCATGCATGTTTTCTCTGGTGAAACTTTGGCATATGTTTTGTTTTTTTTGTCCTAGAAATGAAACACATTTGTTAGAAGCATCAATGTTATGTTTTCCTTTTGTTTAAATAATATCATGGTGCTACAATCGCAGGATGATACATTGCAGTAACTGCTTAGGAAAGAAATGTAAATATTTCTGCTTTATTTGTTTTAGACGGATAGCCACCTGAGGCATTATCTACACATTATTGAAAATGAACCCCTTTACCCAGTTATCTATGATAGGAATGGTGTTGTGCTTTCAATGCCACCAATAATTAATGGTAAGATTGTGCTTCTCTTATTTTGTGTTAATTTAGTACTGTCTATCTGCTACCTCATGACTTTCTTCTTCTTCTGTTAGGGTCTGGTGAAGTTCATTATTTTGCTAATATCAAGACAGTTATGATACTACCTCTTTGCTGAAACCTGTGTTGCATAGTAACCATTTCTGTTGTTGTGTGTTTTTAATCTATTCTCCCGGTCTGATTCTCTCAAATCTATATTAAAAGAAGAATATAAGCTCTGTTTTAAAAGTGTAGAAATCTGAGAAAATGAAATGTAGAGTGTAAATGTAACAAAGTGTCGTTCAGAAATGTACATATTACATCAGTATGCCTGTCAGGACCAAATTGTAACTCTAATTTCAGTGTTCAGTTGAGGTGAAGTCTTTGCTGTATGCGGGAAAAAATGGGCAAGGTCTAGAAGCCTGCCCATATTTTAAATAAAAGCAGTCTTGCAGCATCAAACAACTTCAAATGTCTGTATCTGTATTTTCTAGGGGACCATACAAAAATAAGTCTTAACACCAGAAATGTGTTCATTGAATGTACAGCCACAGATCTTACCAAGGTAAATAAGCTTGATAAAGCAGCAAGATGCTGTACAGTATAATTATGCTGAAAGTATAATTTTGATTTGCAAAGTAAATTGGAAATGGTTCATCTTTGAAGCTGACCTAAACTGCTAGCATACATTAATCTCTAGATATATATATTCACAAAGTCCATATGAGAGTTTAGGGTGGTGTTTTACGGAGCCACCAGATCCTACAATCTCATAGTTGTTGGACTGATTGTTCCTCTGGACATTTAATTTTAGAGCAATAATCCACTTGATGCTCTCGTCTGCCAGCCACATCTTCATCTTCAGGAAAATCAATTGACTTCAACCAATGGGATTGGGTTGGGTAACTCTTTATTGCCTCACTTTTTGGGGGGGATGGGAGCAGATAGTTTTTAAAGGTGATACACTGCTTTATTGTGACCTACATTGTAGTGTTGTATTTAAAACATGTACATGAAACTAAATAGTATATATATAATCTTTTTTAAAGGCAAAGATTGTCCTTGACATCCTCGTCACAATGTTCAGTGAATACTGTCAGAAGCCGTTCAGGTGAGTAAACCTTAACACTAAAAAATAAATAAAAATGTTCATGTCTTCTGTATCCTGCATGTTAAAACATTGTTTGCTTTTCCCTCCTCCAGTGTTGAAGCAGCAGAAGTAACTTACCCTAATGGAAAAAGCTACAATTTCCCAGTGAGTATTGCAGAAGCTATGCAACCAGAGCTTTGTTTTCATAAACGCAAGCTAATAAATACACACTGATGGACCCATAAGCCGTAAGTCATAAGCCATGGTGCATTTTCTCTTTCCCAGGTTGCATTTTAGCTGTAGAGCACTTTGGGTATCGTTTGTTCCCTTGCACTTCATAGAGTTCTTTTACTGGGTAATGTTCCAACTATTTCCCTAGAACTGTCCCACTTACCATCTTCAAGTGTAGTGCCAGCCCAAGACGCTTTGCTACCTGAAGTGGAGCCTAAATGGTTCCCCACAAAGGCCAGTACTTTAAAATGACATGTTGCACCAGCCTGTGTATTCTGCCACTGCCACCCCTACCTTCATCCTGCCACCTCAAGCAGCTTGCTTTACTCTGTCCAGGTAGGCTTTCTGGTCTTCCGCCAACATGCTCTGGATTGTTCTTCTGGCTGCTGAGTGGCACATAAATGCCCTGTAGGTTTTTAATTACGTATGTAGGAGAGTGATACACTTAGAGAGAAAATGGATTTCTATACTCAAAACTTCCTCTCTTCTTTGCAGGAGCTGGCTTATCGTCGGGAAAAGATAAAGCCTGAAATACTGAATAAGAAAATCGGAATTAGGTATGCTAAATCTCTTGTCTCCCTCTGAAGGGTGCACATAGTTCCATTGACAGCATTTGAGTCACATTTTTAATGCTTGCTAGGTTTATACATTTTTAGGATACATGTTAAGGATACAGAGAGGTGCTTAACCCCTAGAGATCCATATTTTATTATGATATATAACCCATTTTTTGGATATCCAGTTAAATATCAAAATACAACAAAAAATCTAACTAAAATAAAATAGTAGCAGAATGAAAATTTGTTTGGTAGAACCAAGAATGCCGTAGATACCATTTTATTTAAACTTCAAGTCTCAAAGTGTTCTGTTTTACATATTAATGAACTCAGTGCATGATGGTACAGGCTAGAGTAGGGGTCAGCAAACTTTTTCAGCAGGGGGCTGGTCCACTGTCCCTCAGACCTTGTGGGGGGCCAGACTATATTTTGGAAAAAAATATGAACGAATTCCTATGCCCCACAAATAACCCAGAGATGCATTTTAAATAAAAGCACACATTCTACTCATGTAAAAACACCAGGCAGGCCCCATAAATAACCCAGAGATGTATTTTAAATAAAAGCACACATTCTACTCATGTAAAAACACCAGGCAGGCCCCATAAATAACCCAGAGATGTATTTTAAATAAAAGGGACACATTCTACTCATGTAGAAACACGCTGATTCCCGGATCGTCCGCAGGCTGGATTTAGAAGGCGATTGGGCCGCATCCGGCCCCCGGGCCTTAGTTTGGGAACCCCTGGGCTAGAGTACTATCATGATGACGTTACAAAATACCACAGTGCCAACTACTGCTCTGAATAAATGTTGCACCCACCATTCTGTAATCATTCTCCTTGGATAGTTCTGAATGGATGTGTACTGTTGCTCCAAAGCTGTACCTTTTTATTTGTTGTTGTTGTTGCTTTATTTACATATCACCTTTTGTTAAAACAAAGGAGTGGTTGAACAACATGCATAACCTTAAAATGAGAAACACAGTCTTGATGCATCATTGAAACACAACCATATTAAACCTATAACATATTATAGCATCCTGTAAAAGCATTCTAAGGTGCCATGTACCATATCATGATATTCCAAAGCACTTGCCATATGTCGTGTTAGTGGGACTCATTTGCGGACAGAAATGCAAGGTATAGTTTTTCTCATTGGGAGGAACAAAGGCAAACACTTTACAATGAAGAAGTGTGCATGCACACGAAAGCTCATACCAAGAACAAACTCAGCTGGTCTCTAAAGTGCTACTGGAAAGAATTTTCTATTTTGTTTCGACTATGGCAGACCAGCACGGCTACCCACCTGTAACTTGACAATGAAGTCAAGTATGGACCCATCCAACATTCTCTACTTGTATTACTGTTCCACTGAAATACTTCTTTAGCTATAGCATTGCTACCAGGAAATCTGTCACTCAGTAGTGGCTTTGTTTGTGGAATGCTCTCCCCACCCTGGCACTTTCATTATACACCTTCAGGTGCCAGGCAAAAATGTTCCTCTTCAACCAGGCCTTTGGCTGATTAACATCCCATTCCCTTTTAAATGTGTTTGTGGAAGGAGGTGGGGGAGCAGGGGTATTATTATTTTATTATTATTTATATTCCGCCCATCTGGCTGGGTTTCCCCAGCCACTCTGGTTTGTGGCGGGGTTGTTCTTGTTTCTATTATGTATATTTTTATATTGTATTTTTATGTTGTGAACTACCCTGAGATCTATTGATGAAGGGCAATACAGTGGTACTTCAGGTTACATACGCTTCAGGTTAAGAACTTTGCTTCAGGATAAGAACAGAAATTGTGCTCTGGCAGTGCTGCGGCAGTGGGAGGCTCCATTAGCTAAAGTGGTACCTCAGGTTAAGAACAGTTTCAGGTTAAGAACGGACCTCTGGAATGAATTAAGTACTTAACCAGAGGCACCACTATATACAAATTAAATAAAAAGGCCAATCATCTCCCATATGTCAGTGCTCAGATTCAGGGGCACATGCTCTCATCTACTCATGCCGCACCAGAAATCTTAATCTGTACAACAGGAGCTGGGAATTGGATCTGGCTATTGGGCCATGTCCTTCCTTCCCATATCATTTGCAGGTCAAATTAGTCAACCACCTGATGTTGCAAAGAGTCCTGCTGATCAGCTGGTTGATAGTACAGAGCAGGGCTCTTGGCAGATCCTTTCAAAGACTGACTGGCTATGGAGCTCCCCATGAGATTCCAGGGAGCTTGAAGTCACCACCAGGATCTGCGTTCTTCTGGGATCAGCTGCACTGCTGTGTTCCCCTGACTGAAAGTGAGAGCAAACCTCTCTTGTTAATGCACAATCTGGAAAACACTTTAAGGCTTGTGGTTTGGATTGGCAGCTGGCATCAGGTGTGGGGTGGGTGGGTTTGGTTTGGGGGAAATGGCCTTATGGGCCAATTTGGGACCCATGCTAAGGAGTATGTCTCTGTTCTACCAAACTTCTAAAACCTTTCTGCTCCTGGGACTGCTCTCTTCCATTTTGATGACAGTGCCATGAATTTTTGAGCTGTTGGAAATACTTAGGTGTCCAGTTCTAAGGTACTTGGGAGATTGGAGATGGTGTGTTGTTTTGTATCACAGGTATGGAGGGGACAACCATGTTGCCATTTGAGCCTTTAGTCATCAGATGCTGTGTGCCTTTATTTCCCTTTATTCCCCAACCTGATGTCCTCCAGATGTTACTAAACTACAACGAAAGCTCATACCAAGAACAAACTCAGTTAGTCTCTAAGGTGCTACTGGAAAGAATTTTCTATTTTGTTTCGACTATGGCAGACCAACATGGCTACCCACCTGTAATTGCATCATCTCTGATAGTTGGCCATGGTGACTGGAGCTGTTGTCCAAAATCAATTAGAAGACACCAGGATAGGGAAGGCTGATTAATTGTATCCAAATATGTGCTGTCCGTCGCAAAGCAGGCTATTCCTATTTCAGGCTGGTTGACCATCTGTCAGGGACATTGTAGTTGCATTGTACCGTACAACACCATAATTATACACTGCTGCACTGCACCATACCACCCCTGATCTCTTGCCCTCAAGAAGTAAAAAGAAAATACACACCAGATAATATAATTCTAGCAGGAGCTCCAGTTAGGAACAGGCACTATTCATCTTTTACTTAGGCTTCACTTTATTGGATGAAGCCAGTCTGTTTGAGATCAGGGACATTTTAATTACTCCACATTGTCTCTTGTGTGCAACTTTTCAAACTCCTATTTGTGTACTTCCTCTCATAAGTGTGAGAGGATAAATGTTGGTGCAAGTTGAGGAGGTAACAATATTTGCTTGAAATGCCAATGCGGGTGTTTGAAAATTACAAGCCAGGTTTTTTGTTTGGTTTAAAAAAAAAAAGAAAATTAGAAGGTCTTAGGGACTTGTTCAACACCAAGTATCATAAGGTTTGCTATTGTGCAGCAGGATACTACCATTTTATCTCCTGGATTGATTTGTGAGTCTTGGCAGTTTTTTTTAGCTTGATCACTGTGAAAATGAAAGGCAGTGGCTTCAGAATGAAACCATGTGATATTTTCCTTTAAAAATTACTCTTGCTTATGTTTTAGTGAGACTCCATCAAACCTTGCAAAGCTGCTCACCAGGATGTGTTTGAAGTCACACGTCATAGCGAATGGGAACAATATAGAGGTTGAAATCCCTCCTACCAGAGCTGACATTATCCATGCATGTGATATCATAGAAGACGCAGCAATAGCGTATGGCTATAATAACATTCAGATGACTATTCCGAAAACATACACCATAGCTAATCAAGTAAGATTGCACCCTTAAGTAAACAGTCTGTATTGTCAGTTTAAAGGCTAGAAGTATGCCAGAAGGGTTCTTAGAAGAAAACTGCGCCTAAGAATTAAAACAATATTCTGTCATGTCTTCTAGCAAGGGGAGTTTACTGTAGCAGGGATACAAAACAGATGCCCAGCTGATCTGAGAAACTCCAAAGACCTGCAGTGGATGGGCTTGGGGAGGGGGGAGGGCAACGTTTAAACCTGGAGGCCATATTAAATCTCTAACTGGGAACTGCATTTCCTCAGTCAAGGCCAGATGTAGCTGTTTGGAATCACCTTTTTTGAAAAGCCGTTTTCGCAGTCATCTCCACGATTTTATGATATTCATTGAGCTGAAAGATGAAAAAATTTATTTTCTGTTCCCTCTAGCTTCCTCTCAATAAGCTCACAGAACTTCTGAGACAAGATTTGGCAGCGGCAGGCTTTACCGAAGTGCTCACTTTTTCTCTGGTGCGTGTTAAAGAACTATTTAAGACTGCTATATAATCAATGAGGATTCAGGCAGCAGCAGTGGTATATGATCATTTTGTCAGGCTCCGATTTGCTAATGTTTCAGTGTAAACAAATTTCACAGCAGTGAAAAGGAATAGTTGGTCTGGTTTTTTGAGTTCTAAGACCCTTGCATGACTTACCTTAGCCTTCTTAGCCTGTCTCTCTCTCATATCTGCCTGAGCTTATCAGCAGGATGAAGAGAGAAAATGAAAAATAAAGAGCCTTCCTTTTTGGAAGTTTGTGGCCAGTAAGGGAGCAAGCTGGCTATGGCACAAGGATGTTCGGAGCGATTCTGCAGAACTGAGGCCCTGTTGGAAACATATTTTCTGTAGAGGCAGTAAGTTATGCTGGTCCTGTCCTTCTACATCAAAGAGAGTGGAGCTTGACTGATAGATCTGCTAATACCTGAGCCAAAAGGAACTCCTCAGGTCCAGTCCAATAACGTCTGGAGGGTCATGCGTTCCACACCCCAGTCTTAGAACATTTCACCAGCTCTTAAAACAGCTGCAATGTCCATTTTTAGGCACAGTTCACTGTTAAATATCTTAACTATTGAAGCTGTAAGCAGCTTGAGACCTGGCTTTCTGAAGGACCAGCCTTTGTCCTAAAAATCTGTCCAAAACTATATATTCTTCGTCAGAGGTTCTCCTTTGAGTTCTGCCACTATTTGAGGGGAGGTGGTTGGGGAGGAAGGACTTGGTGTGCTGCATTTGGCATGCTTTACCAGTGAAGCTCACTGGACAAGAAGTTTGATGAATTTTTGGTTCCAGGCAAATGCTGCTTTTATTTTTTCCAGCATCTTGAATAGCTAGTTTTCATTGTTGTTTTATGGTTTGTCTGGATTATATTCAGATTTCTTGTGTTTTTAAGAGTGCACCGTCTCAGGAGCTTATGCCGGAAGATGGCTAACAAATGTACTAAATTAATAGATAACTAGTGTTGAAATGCAACACTACATGTTCAAATTTAAAAAGTTAAATACAGACCTGCCCGGTTAGATTTAGTGTTGGCAGCCTTCATATCCTGACCATTCCTAGATATTTATTTTTTTGCTATTAGTAATTTTTGAAATTGAGTTATATTTAACTTGGTTGGGTTTAAATTAATTTGTTTCTTTTCATATCAGTGTTCCCAAGAAGACATTGCTAATAAACTGGGAGTTAACATCTCTGCAACAAAAGCTGTGCATATAGCAAATCCCAAAACAGCAGAATTTCAGGTGAGGATTATAAATTGAGTTTTAGGCTAGAATGCAAACCTGCTTGTTGCCTGTAACTCTAAATGAGTTATGGCCAATGAAAAACTTGGATTTACTGTGGCATATAAGTATGAAATATGTCAATCAGAAGCCATTCAGAGGCCATGTTTTATGGCTTGCATTGTTTGTGGTCAGTCCTGAGTATCTTTTGCAATATTTAATTTCAGTCTTGTATTCTCCAGTTTAATAGTATTGCTTTTTTCACAGACAGTTTTAGATAATTACTACATAGCCAGTCCTGCAAATGTTGGTCTGTGTTGGCAGACTGTAAGAGGCTGGGAATTGCTGAAGTGTAGGGGAGAAATAAGGGAGAAATAAATATATTTCCTATTAATGCTGATATTTGACTCTTGTGTATGTTGCCACGTCTTGCTCTCAGTTGGCGATGTTCTTACACCTTTAGAGACAAGTTTAATATATAAAGTTCCCTATGTGCCCTACAGGTGGCGCGCACTACTCTCTTGCCTGGTCTTCTGAAAACTATTGCCGCTAACAGGAAAATGCCTTTACCTCTGAAACTCTTTGAAATCTCTGACATTGTAGTGAAAGATTCCACCACAGGTAAGAGAATCTCAGTTTTGGAGGTCTTTAAGCGGAGGCTTGACAGCCATCTGTCAAGAATGCTTTGATGGTGTTTCCTGCTTGGCAGGGGGTTGGACTGGATGGCCCTTGTGGTCTCTTCCAACTCTATGATTCTATGACTTCAGAAATCAAGGGCATGATTGAGTCCCATCATGAGCACACTGCCCACATGTGATAGATCTCCTGTTTTCCTTCTGCCATGGGTGTGCTCAACCAGTGCATCAGGAGGAATGAGAAGTACCGTGTCCCTGTTCAGCCTTTCCCCTCTGCTTGCTACAGCATAGAGGTATGAGTTGGAAGGCACGAATAGACTTGCCATTCTTCTCCATGGCCTGTTGCATTAGCTGAATGCTCTCATGCCTCCACATAGGTGCAGAAGGAGGAAGAGGGCTCTGGTGAATGTCAGGGAATCCCCTTGCAGGTGGCCACTGTGCTTTTGTGCTAGACTGGATGATACCTCAATTTTGAAATGCTTTTAGCATATACTTAGTGGGTAAAGTTGATGATTATACAATAGCTCTCTGTTTTTATTGAAATGTCTCTCTTTTGAATTGATATTTTAAAATATGCGCTCCTTTACCTATTCTATCCACCACGTTTCAGGAGCCCTATGTAGAGCTTTCCAATTAGATCATTCATGGGTCTTAACTAATCATTTGGAGACCTTGTATAACAACATGGTAAAAAAGATGTACTTCACCCAAATGAAATATGAAATTTTGTTGCTAGAGGGCAGCGTTCACCAATTTTATTTCTCATTGCATTTTCTTGGCTCGCAGATTGTATTAAACAGGTTTTTCAGACAGTGCTTTGAAGTCACTACAATACATATGAAATTTATGTTAATATATTTGGCTGGTCCATTTTTTAAAACACAGCGGAATTGTTTTGTGGAATGACGCCATAGTTTTTGAGTTAGTTAGAATGAACTGAGAAAGCTTAGCTTAGATTTGGCAGCAAACACTCTATTTGGTCTGTAATGAATGAACTTCATAATCAAGTACAATATTTCAAATCTGGATGTCATGAGTGTCTGTGTGTGTGTGTGTGAGAGAGAGAGAGAGGGGGGGGAGGGAGAGACATCTAGAACTGTTAGTACTGCCTGGATATGACTCAGATTTTGGCCAAGTTCTCTCTGTGGTAATAAAACTCTGCCTGGACTGTGTCATTTCAGACTGCAGGTGGAGGTTTAAATTTGTTGTTGTTACAGTATATGCTAGTTGTGTTTTTCACGGCATTTTATATGCTTGGTTCTTCCATTGATGAGGATGAGCCTGAGGCCCTTTGAGGCCTTGTTCAGATCACACTAAACTGTGTATAATTGTGGTGTGTAGGCACTATAGCAAAAATTAGCATGCCAAAGAGAAGGCTAGGCTAAAATGTTTTTTCTTGACATGCTAGATTTCAATGAGTTGGAGTGTTCTTTTTTTTTAAAAAAAAAAAAAAGTCAAAGATTCAGTTTTGGCAACCTCGCAACTAGTCTGAAGTGGTACAATTTTATTTTTGCTTGTTTTTATTTATTTACTTTTATTTAATAAGTTACTACATTCTGTATTTTTTCTTTTGATCTACAGATGGTCAGTGTGTAAATGTAAACAAACACTGATACAAAATTGGATTAAAGAAGGCAAGAGCTATAAAATGCAGTCTGTGCAAAGCCAATAATTTTGGTTTCCTCTTTCTTCTCCAGATGTAGGTACAAGAAACCATAGGCATCTTTGTGCTGTCTACTATAACAAAAACCCTGGTTTCGAGATAATTCATGGATTGCTGGATAGAGCCATGCAGCTGCTGGATATCCCACCAAGTAAAGAGAAGGGATATTATATTAAAGCAGCTGAAGGTAAGGGAAGCACAGAAAATGCCTGGGACCCTACCTGCATGTCGTTGCTGAACAGGTGGATCAGAGCCTTATATACTGCCTAGCTAGTAAAGCAATTATTTGGAGACAATGGCTTCTCTTGTGGTGCAAGCAGAAGTAAGAAGTAATGAATTTCCCACCCCCTCTAGCCCCTTCACCTCCCAAAAAACTCTTCAGAAGTTTGGGGGAACTCTCCTGAACAGAGAGAGATGGGGGCCACATGGCCATTGAAGAGAGGTGAATTTCCCAAAATTGGGGTAAGGAGGACACCTTGTGCAATGTTCCTTCTGGTCGCTCTGTAGTTCTTCAATGCAGCGAAGTGATCTTTCTAACAATACAGATGTTTGGTATTTTATCACAATGGTTGATACAGTGTTGCACCACACTTTCCCTCGTGGAACCGCAGTTGTTCGTGAAGTACAGCGGGTTTTTTTTACTTCATACCATGTGAATGAAACATGAGGAGTTGAATGTCCAATGGACAGTAGCATGAGGCCATCCTTTTTTATCCAAAGCATAAGAATGAGAGTCCCTAATGCACTTTTGAAAATGAGCTGTAAATAGCTCTCTGAGGTGTGTTTATAGTTAAGGGGGGGGGGGGATGGACGGACGGACAAAGTGCCTGTGTCTTTCAAAGTTATGTTGAGCTACAAATTTCTAGTAGCTTTTATAAAAGAGGGAGGGAGATGAAGCTTAGCTGTGTAGTTGTCAAGCAGTCATTAAAATTGCACTTTAAATTGCGATAAGGATGCGCTTTTGTTTAATTCCTGTACTTCAGTCAGTGTGTGCATTGCAAGTATGTGACCTCAGTTAAAACTTTGTACATCTTAAATATAAAAGCCTTGCTAAGATCTGTATAATGATCTAACTCATTTCATAATGTTGAAAAGGTGTCTGTTTACTGTATATGTTCGTTCTTGTTCCATATGTGTACACCATGGTTATTAGATCACCTTCTGTTCCCGTAATACCTAAATATCCATTAAGTTAATCTCAGGGTCACAACCTTTTTGCCCTTGCAGCAACACCTGTGCAACAATTACAGATGCTTGAAAATATGGGTGAAATTGTGATGTTCCCCAGGCCTTCACACTGATGTTTAGTGTAACTGGAGCCCTGCAGTAAATTGGGAGAGAATTTTAGCCTTGAGTGATCAAGTTTTATTAAAGATGAAACCATACTCCTTTCTGAAAGGACTCTGGGACAATCCCAAATATTTACCATCTGACACTTATTAAGAATCATAAATACATCTCCCAAATTTAGCATCCCTTTCAAAAACTTAATTGCAATTTTCTAAATTAATTTGCTAAGCGATATGAAACAAGCTTTCTGTTGAAATTAGCAGACTATTACTGTAAACTACATTTTGCATAGCTTAGAGACTGTTACATGCTGTCTTTACATTCAGTGTTCCTTGATTAATCCATAAATAGATTAAATATACGTTTACGGGCACACGTGGACAAGAAGCTTCCCCTTCCCCATACTTGCTTTTTCTGTCTAAAGGCCTGAATGGTTAAACTTTTAGAATATCAAACTTGAAATCTTAGTGCAGTATTCAGGGTTCAAGTCCCTTTTCGGGCTTGTCCTTTTTTCTGTGAGGTATATGCATAAGGCCTGCTGCTTTAGAAATCCTGAGAACTGTCCAAAGGTACATGATACAGCTCTAATACAGAATCTAAGCATGTCTGGTCCTGTAAGCTGCTTGGATAGAAAGCTGTTTGGGAACCATATCTAAGCATCAATGAACTCTTCAGAGGAAGAGCAGGGTTAGGTAGGGTTAAATGGAAGAAATACATTTTAAAATCCTCCCATGATTTTCAAAAAGTAGAGATCTTTGCTCAAAACAGAAGATGCCTCCCCATCCTCTCCAGTTAAAAGGATCTCTCATAGCTAGAAAGAATCACAGCATAAGGCTTTAGAGAGAGTTGCTGGCAGACGAGATGATATCTACTCTTTTCATTGCACAAGCAAAGCTCTTTGGTTATGTAAGGTTCCTTCATCAGGTTTCAGTTGATTCTGTCACAAGCAATCATGTACTGCAGACCCTTCAGTTCAGGAGGGCCTCTTGGTGTTCTGGAGAGCATTTTGAGGGTAGCAGGTGGGCAGGAGAAAAATATCAAGACTGCAGTCTCTGCTATCTTTGTAGGATCTGCTTTGCACAGACACCAGGTTCCATGTGTGACCCTAATAATGTAGATATGCTTGGAAGCCTGACAGCTGAGATGTAAATGCCTCATTTTAAAGTCTTGGACCTTGCTTCAGTGCTCATTGGGAGAGTTGTGCAATAACGCTGGTGATGCATCTCAACAGTGTTCCACTCTTTCTATTTCTGGGCTCCATTTGTTTAATTGAAGGTCTGGTGCAGTGTGGAAAATGTAATGACAGTAAATCGCAATGACAGCTTTTCATTTAAGGTTTGGCTGGCAGTAAGACAGTTATTTACAATTTTTGAAATATGCGCTGCACATTTGTATTACCATAAAATGGAAAACAACTCTCACGACTACAAGATAACCTTTGTTGTAATGTACCAATAATCTGAAGGTCATTTTGAGATGTCCACCTGGCCAGACCCATTGATCACGCTGCACTTAGCACTTGATGAAAATGTTAAATAGTAGTCTCAGAAGCAACCAGTCTCAATGCTGTTTGAGACCTTTCACAATAGGATACACTCTCAGTTTACTCCGTTGATTATTACACTGAGGGACAGTTGGTAATTTGGAAGGGACCCCCCACCCCTCCCTCTCGCAATGTGTTTCCAGAGCAGGGATTACACCTCAGTTGTTGTTTTTTTTCCATTTCTGAGCCTATGGCCATTTTCAGTATAATCTCCCACAGGTCATGCTGGGGGCTCCAGGCGGCGGTGGTGGTTAAATTATTGCCAGGTCCACCACTAGTTCTTTGATTGGCCACAAGGCAGTTTTCTGCATCCTGCCATTTTTCCTTGGAGTCTTGGAGATTGGTAAAATGTGTCAGAAGTTAAGCTGCAACTTTTTTTTTAAAGAAAATAAAATAAAAACATGCTGTAGTAATAAACTCTTAACAAAGAAACCAAAATATGAAACATTTGTATTTGATTTGTCACACTATAATCTATAGTTTGTAATGGTTTTTGCGTTACAAATGTGTTGCAGGCTGTTTTAGTCAGGCATTATGCAAACCTAATAAGCTAGTTTTCTGCCATATATGTGTGTGTGTGTGTGTGTATAACGGCAGCACAAATCTCTTATATTTCTTAAAGCCTGAAAAATGAACTACTGAACCTTATAAATCCTACAGTAACTTGAGTCATAGGAACAACTGCAAGCTGGTGAACCAGCTTAAATGTTTATGTGATGGCAAGTGTTTAGGGTGATACAAAGGGAGAGAACCTCCCACCTACTGCTGCATATGATCTCTCCTATCCTATTATGAATTGGTTCTAACTGATCCCAGGGCATTGTCAGAAGGCACAAGATGAGGCAACCTTGCTTAAACTAAACAGTTCTGATACTGGGCAGTGCTTGGATGGGAGGCCGTCTAGAAAGTTTCTATATTCATCTGTGGAAATGTGTAAGTTAGTGACCTCCCAGGACAGAGGTTTCCAAACTGAAGCGTGAACTGCCAGTGGTCCACAGAATGTCTGTAAAAATATGGTTAAAATTTGTACCACATCTAACCTATTGCATTACAAGTGCTACAACAGGTGGAAAAATCCAGCAGGACCCCCAGTAATTTTCAAGTGGTCCATGGGGATAAAGTTTGGGAACCACTGCCCCATGGGGATTGGAGTCCTCAGGGAAGATAAGTGGTTGCTGGCCAGTGTGAGAACAGGATGCTGGACTAGTTGGCTCCAGGAGGGCTCTTCTTTAGTTTAGTTTAGTTTAGTTTAGTTTGTTTGTTTGTTTATATATTGCCTTTTCTCCAAGGAGCTTAAGATGGCATCAGCACTGTGTGACTTGCCTAGATTGGCGTGGAAGATTATATTAGGGTCAGAATTTAGACACACCAACATATTTAGCAAGAACTATGATAGCCTTTTTTAGTGGCTTCAGTGACAGACAAAGCCTCACAAACACTGTGCCCTCACCTCCCTGCCACCCCAATATTAAACTTACAACAACTCTATGAGGTGGGTAAAGCTAAGAGATGGTGAGTAACCCAAGGCCACCCATTGAGCTCATGGTTGAGTGGGGATTTGAACCCCAGTCTCCCAGGTCCCAGCCCAACATGCCAACATGACTCATGTTCATATTTTGACTTGATTTGTCATCTTTTTGTTGCTCTCAGACAGAGTCGTATCTGTGAAGCGTGCTCACAAGAAATCAGTGGAAAGCTGGCACAGTGTTTGTGAGGCTTTGTCACTGAAGCCACTAAAAAAGGCTAGCATAGTTCTTGCTAAATATGTTGGTGTGTCTAAATTCTGACCCTAAAATATAATCTTCCACTCCAATCTAGGCAAGTTGCACAGTGCTGAAGCCATCAGCAAAATCCATTAATAAATATACTGAGACATCTTCCCTCCCACACAAGCCCCAGTTGTTCTTTGAGATGTTCCCATTAAACTGTCAGCATTACCTTGAAGATATTCCAGATGAATTCTACCCTAGCATTTGGATCCAGTGGACCAGATAAACTTCCTTAGAATGAATAATTATTGCAGTATCACTTTGCGTCTACGCATGGGGTCATTTCTTGCTGAGACTGACAGTATACTATTAGAGCAATTTTGACACTTCTGTTCAAATTGTTTGTAGATTGGCACCAAAATTTAGCGCTCTTCAGACAGTGATGGTGAAGCAGTTATCTTCATATGCTAATGTTTCTCATTGTCTTCAGCACCACCAAATAGAGCACCACAACATGCCCCGTAATGGAGAACTTTGTTTGCTATTTTCTAATCATATGAAAAGTCTCATGCATTCAAGGTAACTAGCAAGTGTTTCTGCATCCATGGAGTACATCTTGTCTTAGGGATCACAAGGGTAGAGAACTTCAGACATACCTAAGTCTGTAGGAAGAACAAACCAACCTCTGAAATACTGTCTGTTTACACTCCACAGAGAAGTAAGCCTGCCTATAATATAAGCACCCATTTGACACCCAGCAGCTCTGTGTATAAGGTATGATTTATGGGTGGAAATTATGGGTGTGTTCTGTTGCCTCAGTCCCCCTCCCACTCTTTCCACATGTTGGCTTTGTACAAAGTTTTCAGTCATCTGCCCAGAATTACAATGATACATTTTCCTTCAATAAGTTCATTGCAGTAAGTAAAGAAGTGTGTAGGATTCTGCATTTGAAGAACACAACTCTAGTATTTTGCATGGAAAAACCAAGTCTGTGGGCAATTTATTTTTACTGTCTCCATAAACCATGGTTGCTTTTAGGTGTGTTTGATCGACTGTGTGATCTATTGTTGATAAGCTAAATTATATTTTACATGGAGTTAACACTGGGAAAGGGACGTGGGTGACGCTGTGGTGTAAACCACTGAGCCTTGGGCTTGCCGATCGGAAGGTCGGCAGTTCAAATCCCCGCGACGGGGTGAGCTCCTGTTGTTCGGTCCCAGCTCCTGCCAACCTAGCAGTTCGAAAGCACGTCAAAATGCAAGTAGATAAATAGGTACCACTCTGGAGGCAAGGTGAATGGCGTGTCCGTGCACTGCTCTGGTGTCTCCAGAAGCGGCTTAGTCATGCTGGCCACATGACCCAGAAAAACTGACTGTGGACAAACGTCGGCTCCCTCGGCCAGTAAAGGAATATGAGCGTTGCGACCCCAGAGTCGTTCGTGACTAGACTTAACTGTCAGGGGGCCCTTTAACACTGGGAAAGTGCAGAAGGTACCGGTAGTGAACTTCAGATGTTAATCAGTGGGAAATAGCTAATAGAAACTTTGGCATGTATTCAACAACAAACTTTCTTACAGACGTTACAAAACAATTATTATTTATTATTATTTATTGAATTTATATACCGCCCTATACCCGGAAGTCTCAGGGTGGTTCACAGAATATTTATTCAAAGCACTGCAGCACAAACCTCTTGCTTCTTGAAAATAGTTCAGGTCCCCTAACTCCAGAATGGACAGACTAGGTAATTATTCCTTTTCACTTTGTATCTTCTTACCTGTTCAGACTACCACACCTGTCCCACTGATTCAGATGTACAGTAAAAGATTTTTCTTTTTGATGTTCCCTAGAGAGATCAGAGGCTGCTCTTGAATTGACGGATTAGGCTTGCATTTATTAAGCACTTTGGGGGCTATTAACTGTTTCACTTCCAGCATAAGCCATTTATTCAGATCAGATTTCCTGTTCTGCAAGTGGTAATTTTTTATTTATTTATTCTTTTTTTATGGCAGTGTGTAACTAATGCCAGTTTGAGAATATTTGAGTGCGCAGAGTATAGTGTTTTCTCTTGCAAAACCATATTTAATCATGGACAAGATTTATTTGCCGTATAGAATGACCAGCAAAATTATTGCTTTTGTGCTACAGAGAGAATATGTAACTTCTGTTTATGTATGGGCTCCTTTGGGAGGAAGGGCAGGATAAAAATCAAACAATAATTTACATAGTAAAATTTAGGAAAGCTTAAACACTTTGCTATGAAACAAGCAACAAATAAAGATTTCATTTTAATTCCTGAAAGATTGAAGTCATTTTATGTATTTAGTAACATATTTTTTCTGAACTGGCATTTCAAAGTTTTGACCATCACATTTTGATACATATTACAAAATATTTGGGTGAAAACTCTTCCAAATCTAAGCTTTATGGATGTAACTTGTGTGGTTTGAGTTTGCTAAACTTCTGGAACAGGAGCAGCCATGGAGGATTTCTATAGGCTTTCTGGAGAACCATCAGAGAATAAGTTGTTTGCTGGCATGACTATCGCTGTTTCTTTGTGTGCACCATATTTCAGTCGTCTGGTTTGTTCCAGTTATGTTCAGGAAATAACCATTTATCTGAGGGAAAATGTTACCAGGGCTTCAGTAGTCATGTTGAATAACATGTCTCCTGCCTTAAGTGTTGACTTCTGATACTCTCCCCCATCCCCTTATAAGAATATAATTGTTATGATCTCTAAAGCTTTTCCCAACTCTGACTCAATACCATCCCTTTAATCTTCTTCTCCCAAACATGGGAAGAAAGGAAGGAATTGGGAAGAGAAGAAAAGCCATGCAAGGTGTTTGACCGGCAAGCACACAGAGAATTCAACAAGCCCTTTGAAGGTCAATTAGCCAGAAAATGTGCTAAAAACTAGGTACTTGATTGGATTAGTGACCAAAGATACGCCCTGAACAATCAAAGTGGTCCTGCAGTCTGAATACACAGGCAATTATTGGTTCTTAGGGGCATAGTGTAAAAGCTTTAATAATAGATTCTTTGAACTTCAAAGCATTTTAGAAGCGATAATTTTACTATAAACTGTGATTTTTGTCTCTTGCTTGCATGTAGTGTTCCTACGACAAGGCTACCTGTAGTTTTAGAGTTTCTGTTCCCACAATGTATGTGTGTGTGTGTGTATCTGAATTAATTACAAACCACTTGGTGCCTTGCCCATTTTTAGTTACAGGTTATAGAGATAGTATACCTTCAACTGATAGTCTCAACCTTTGGGGTGCCCTGGGACACTTTAAATATTCTCTGTCTGTGGCAATAAGAACTTGATTTTGTGGGCATCAAAGTAAAGTTCAAACATCTGAATATTCTTACGATGGAAATTGTTCAAGGCCATAAAAGAAACGAGGGGAAAGTGACTTGGCAGTGGAAAATTCAGAGCCTCATCTAACATTTCTCAGTTACTACATCAGCTGGAACGCTGCTCTCGGGGGGGGGGGGAACTGGGGGAATGGAGGGCAGGAAGCAGTGGCCGTACTAGGAGGGAGGGCCAAGGGTCAGCATCCTCATGGGGGAGTCCCATTGCACAAGGTAACCACCGGCGCTGCTGGCTGACTGGGGAGGGAGCTCTACAGAGCTGTAGTGACGGCCCATGGCAGTGTCCCGATTTTTCCGGTGAGGTGCGAGGGAGCTCTACAGGGTTGTAGTGACGGCCCACAGCAGTGTCCCGATTTTTCCGGTGAGGTGCCAAGAGAGGTGCACCACTGCCCCTGACTTGCGCCCTTAGCAGGGGCTAACCTACCCAACCCCTCGATACACCTCTTGCAATCTTTCATCTTCAGAAATTGTGAAGGTTGTAGCTTTGGGTGCAGTGCTCATCCCCAAGTTTCTGCTCTCTTTAACACAGTAAAGTCTTTGATTGATGACTATTAATGCAGTTTTTGTTTGGCAATAGATTCCCATCACAATTTTCGGGGGTGGGGAGAGATTTAAAAAAATGACCTCATCTTAGAGTTCTTCCCATGTGGGGACTGTGTTGCACGAACATTTCACTGCATTAGAATTACATGGTAAAGTTACTGTGTGACATTACCGTGAGAAAAAGAATGCATGGATTGGTCATCTAGTTTTATTAGTTTCAGAGGATTTGAATGGGTTACAGGAGATTTTGATTACAAATGGGGGTGTAGCAAGAGACAAAATCACTTCAGCTGCAAGCGGGTAAGCCTTTATTGGTGCCATTTTGTCTATTTAAGACTAGTAGTTCCATTTCACTAATCATCATCTGCCCACAGAACATTGCCCACGTATATATGAATGACCCCTTTCTCGCACCTACCTCCTTCCTTATTTTGTGGGAATCAGTTCATCAAACCAGGAATCACAGTTAACTATAGAAGCCTGTTAACATGTGCATTTGGGAAACTCGGTTAATGGCTTCCAAACAAGCCGGGATAATAAGTCATGATATGAAGTTGTCTTAATATCCTTGTTGCTTGGAAGCCATTAACCATAGTTTCCTGCCTTGAATGTAACAGCCATTTAATATTAAGTCTGGCTCCATGGCTTGTTTCTCCTCTTGCATGAAGAGAAGGTCAAGCAGCTGTGTACAGGGGCTCATTCATAAGTCTTATTTAGCTGAATTATGATTTGCCCAAGCATTGACATATTTTGTTTCACGATACATGAAGCAGCTTTGGTGGATTTCATCATTCTTATTCACTCTGTGCAAAAGCTTGTAACCTCTACACTGAATGTAGAATCAAAGAACTGTAGAGCTGGAAGGAACCCCAAGGCATAATCTAGTCCAACCCCTTGCAGTTCTCCCTGGAAATGTGAAGCATGTCTACTTAAGGATTCATCCCCCACCCCGCAAAAAATTCTTCTCTAGCATTAATAAAATTGGGCAATGATAAGAGAAACAATCTTTCATTGTTTTAGCAGAAATTATTCTTGTGTAACACGCTTCTGCTCTTGACGTTTACTTAAGGTTTAGTGCCCAGAATGGCTGGGGCAACCCAGTTGGATTGTTGGTGTACAAATAATAAATTATTATTATTATTATTATTATAAACATTAATTTCTTTTTTTCCCCTTCCCTCTTTTCTTTCAGACCCTGCTTTTTTCCCTGGGCGCTGTGCTGAGATCTTTGCAAAAGGGCAGATTATTGGGAAGCTAGGAGTACTCCACCCTGACGTGGTCACCCAATTTGAGCTCACCATGCCCTGCTCTGCCCTAGAACTCACAATTGAGCCTTTTGTGTGAAATCCTGACAGCAGCATGCTTCTTCATCCCACATAGTTCTGTTTCCAAGATGGTCTGTTTCTACCATTGGGCCCTGTCCCTAATTTTAATAAATTAGGCAGTGAAATAGACAAATCTTGTTTTGCTCTTTGACAAATGTTCTTTCAGTGCAATAATACTGCCTTCAGGTTTTTTTAGGGCTTTTCTTAACAGATTGAGCCATCAGTCAGATGTAAAAAAATAAAGAAGTTCAATATATTACCATGAATATATATGGGCAAAGAACATGATCTGTTCTCCAGAATGTTCCAGAGGCTGAATCTCAAACTGTAACGGATTATAGCTGCATAACAGGAATCACATTCTTTTATTGCATGAAATAACATAATTGATTATAGCAAATGTTGAACAAATGTGAACAGAACTGAGGAATTAAGCTTTCTTTGTACTGTATAGGTTTGATATGAACTCTGCAGGGTTGAGAAATGTGCATTTCTTGTAAAGTACAGTTTTAGAGCAAGATTTCTATAATAGATACTCTTGTCTGTTAACCTGTTTTATTGTAAAGAAGGGATCAAAATAAAACTTGAAGGTTCTGTATTTATATACACCTAAGTTCCCGTGTGCTGCTCTGGTTCGCCAGAAGCGGCTTAGTCATGCTGGCCACATGACCCGGAAGCTGTCTGCAGACAAACTCTGGCTCCCTCAGCCTATAGAATGAGATGAGCCCGCAACCCCAGAGTCGTCTGTGAGTGGACCTAACGGTCAGGGGTACCTTTACCTTTACCTTTAAGTTCCTGTGAGAAAGACTGGTGTGGTGAGCACTGCTTCCGTCATAGGGCTGAGATTGCTCAAACTAGACCTGTGTGCCAGAACACCTTCTATTAAATGAGAAAGCCCCAGTGCATTTTTTGAAGCTATCACATCTATTTAAAGGGCCTCTTTGGGTTGCCATGTTGAAAAGGAGGAGACCAAACAAGAGGGGAGGAGAAGGAGCATTATATGTAAACAACGTGTATACTATAGACCTCCAAGACAGACTGATGACTTGGATTATGCCTTCCTACGGCAGATTACCAAACATTCAAAAAGGAGAGAGAAGGCAGTCTTGGGAGATTTCAGCTACCCCAGTGTTTGTTGGAACTCAAACGCTGCCAAGAATGTAAGGGCCAGCAAATTCTGCAGTTGCCTCACTGACAAATTCCTTTCCCAGAAGGTAGAAGCAGCAACAAGGGGTTCATCTATCTTGGACCTGGTCCTCACCAAGAGGGAGGAACTGTGACAAAATGGAAGTACTGGGAACTTTGGGAAGAAGTAATGTGAGCAATTTAAAAAGGATGCTGCACATGGCTTTCTCAAAAACCTCTCTTTTTGATAGTTATAAACTTGGTGGATCAGGGGGTGCTGTGGATGTAGTGTATCTTGATTTCAGTAATTCTTTTGACAAAGTCCCCTATGATACCTTTGCAAAGAAGCTGGTAAAACGTGGGCTGGACAGTTATTTGGATTTGTAGCTGGTTGACTGACGGAACCCAAAGAGTACCCCCTAATGTTTCCTTGTTCTGTCGTTGCTCAATGCCTTTATAAATGACTTAGATGAAGGAATTGAGTGATACTCATCAATTTTGCAGATGACACCAAACTGGGAGGGGTAGCCAATGCTGCAGAAGACAGAATCAGGATTCAAGATGACCTTAACATATTGGAGAACTGGCCCAAAGTTAACAAAATGAAATAGGGACTTAGGCAGGAATAACCAGCTGCACAGATATAAGATGGGGGACATCTGGCTTGCCAGTAGGCAAGTAGTGGTCCTAGTAGACCACAAGCTTAACATGAATCAACAGTGTGATGAAGTTGGGGGGAGGGGAGGTAATGCTATTATAGGATGTATAATCTACAATTCTATTCTATGAACAAAAAATCTGATAATACACTTGCAATGTAAGTGACAAAATAAGCTTTAATAAAAAATAGTTTCTGGAAACATTTTAAGTTTGAATAAAGTCAGAATTTTCAGAATACACTTTACAACTTACAGTAAAACAATACAAAAATAGAAATTGTGCAGGTTGTGGTTTATAAATCGCAGCATATATACATAATCATAAAAGAATTGAATAGATGCATTTAAAAGCAGTTTTAGAGCTACAGCTAAATCTGAAGCCAGTGCAACGGTGGAAACACACAAATTTATATATATCCACGTCCAGAGACAAAATCACACATTTCTGTGCAAGCTTGCTGTTTCACCACCATTTTGCTGAGATGAGAATGCAGGGCAACAAGTAGCTGACAGGTGGGAGGGGCCCTTATATTCTCTTACAACCCATATTCTTGCCTACCAGCTCAACAGATTCACCTCCAAATTAGATGCAGGTTGAGGGGTTTATACCATATATGCCAGCACTCCCTTGCAAGTGCGTCTACTTTAGCATGATGAAGAGAACCCCACTTACATTGTAAAATTCTGCTCCAGCGAAGTTCTGTATTGACATTAGAATCCCCGTGGGCTTCAGGTCTTTGCCTTCATACAACCCCCACTTTTTACAGAACACGTTATCTAAAGAATGAGCATGGCGGGAAAGAGGAGAGCCCTGTATTTCTTATAGTTCAAATTACAGGACTATATGTAGGAGTTACACCCTTAGTGTAATACTGAAGCTTCAGTATATATGAACAGTCTTATGGATCAGACGGAAGGATCTTCTAGTTCCAAGATTCTGTTCTTACAGTGGCTAACCACATGCCTTTATAGGAAACCCATGGGCAAGATATGAGCCGAATAGCCCTCTCCTATCCTAGTTTGGGTTTTTAAAAATATATATATTAAAGTTAAGTTAATATTTAGACTCCAGTTCATTCTCAAATCTGCATGTCTAAGCAGCATTTCATTTAAAGGCTCTGATAAGTGTGCTATATTTGCTTCCCTACAGTGGGAATCTATGCAAAGCGGCAGGCAGATAGCAATTTACCAACACTTGGAATGGCAGCACCAAAGTCAGACCAATGCTAGTTTCATCCTGTCCCCAAGCTCCAAAAAGTGCAGCAGCAGTTTCACAGTTCTTGCTGGAGCCTTCATTGCCAATGGAAAATACCACTTTGCACAAGAGCAATTAGTGGAAAGAAAGAGGACACGAAGATCTAATTTTGTTATTAGTTAAAAAAATAAATCTGCAATCACATTTGCACTTGCCATCAGTTACTTGGTCCTTGCAATTCATTTCTTGCAAGGCCTACAAGTCACAGCAGCAGTGATTGCTTTCAACATTCTGGGCCAATGCCACAGCATACCAGAGCACAGCTTCAGACATGACACAGCTTAATTTAATAACATGGATACTGTACATTAAGAACACAACATAATTATACCCATACGTGTGAATTTGTATGACTGGGAGTCTATTTTGCAAGATATGGCTTCAGTGTTCATCATTCTGCTAGATGGGCAGCCAGATTCAGTGCCAACCCAGCTTCCCTGTATGCAGCATATTACCGGTATATCTCCCTGAGAGTGCTTATCTTCCTCCCAATTCTCAGACTGTTCAGCTTGCAAAGATAATTACTTTGTAGTTTTGCTTTGTTTTCTTTAAAAAAGGAGGCTCTTCTCCAAATACCCTGATCTCGCTGCATCCCTTGATGGGCTTATTTTGAGGTTTGACAACCCTGAACAAACTCTTCAAACCACTAGATCTAGGAAGAAGAGATCTGACTGTCCGTCATGGCAGGCTTCTAGCCGCACTAAATGCTTAGCTCAGACAGCCATAGTCACTGAAGCAGCCACAGCATGTTAAAAGATTGCAGCGAACAAAAATTATTGGAAACCCAGTTTAGATCTCCACTATTATCTATGTTGTAGGGCTACGCAGGAAGGCATAACACTTTGTTGCTCAAGTTTTTGCTTCTGCGTGCATTTTTATTGCACCCTATAATCTGGACCGCTTCTTAAAGAAAAGTGTGCAGCATTCAGTTTAAGCCCAATAATTTATGCAGCAATGGCACAAGCACCGTAGCACTCAGGCCGATGGAAGAATAGGTTATAAATTTATAGGGCACTTCAATTTCCATTTGCTGCATAGCTTCAATGTCATTAATAGAAACCTTGTACCAAGAACACAGTGATTTAAGAGCCAGGCTTTTGATGATCTGCCGTATGATCAGCAGTACAGCAATTCCCACCAAGAACTGTGCAAGAACCATCAAGAGCATTTCGCTGGTGGCAGAAGGGATCCTGTGTGTCGCTTCTTCAGCGGAAACATTTGAAACGTAGTGATTGTTTATCCAGAACCCTATAATTGCTCCAGCTCCAGATCCCAGAATAGTGGTTGTGTCTGCCCTAGTAGGGCTATAGTAATCCAGTTTGGGGTAGTTGTAGCATAAGATGAGGGGGACAACGATGCAGAACATGGGGCACAAGGGGCTGGTCAGCATCAGGTGATCAAGGAGGTCCCAAGTTGGATAAGCCAGAGCAGTTAATATGGCTGAGATCAGGCTGCCAACAATCACATCCTAGAAAGACATAGAGGTGTTAGGCGTACAGAGCATTCTCATTTCCTTCAAGCAGACCATCCTTCCCCTAAAGTAACTGTAAGAATCTGTAAGAATATGTATCTGAAGAATTGCTAAAGATCACTGAGCTGTGATGCTTGAGCATACCACGTATATTAAGCATGTAACTATGCTGAGCAGAAAACATATGAACAACAGAGCCAAATTGTTTCAAAGTTAATACATTTTGGAGCTTTGTAAGACCGAAATTAAATGGACCTTAAGGCTACCCAGGAAGCCTAAATACTGGCAAATTAATCAAATTAATTTAAGTTAAATGTATAACTTCATAACCAAAAAAGTTTAAAATGCTCGTCTCCTCTTAGTGGCTCTTGCAAACCAGTTAGGTGGGACAGAGGAAGGTGGGGCCACAGTTTACTTACAGGCATATAAGGGAAAACATTGCATGGTTGATCAAGAATGAAGTACAGGGGCAAAAGATTAACTTTAATCAAATGAAATAATAAAATGCTGAAAATTCAGGAAGGGCTCTAAAGCTTCATAGCAACCCTTGGCCTCTGAGGCTATGGCCCTGGAACTTGTGTCATCTTGCTTTATGTATTACCAGGTTAATGATTAACAGATGAATCACTTCCTTTAGAATGCATTTGGATAAGGACTTGAGCAATTGCATACCCATTTAAAAGTGTGTATATAGGTTCATCTACCTGGCAGCACAAAAATTAAATTACCTTATTTAGTTCAAGTTGACAAACACGGGGTGGTGTGGTTTTGGGGGATGGGAGAGAATCAACCCAGAATACTTGCTTTCCTTACAGGTGATCAAGATCAGCCTGTTAAGATTCTATGCATTCTGCATCAGTTCTTTGCTAAAAGTTATTTTCCTACCATTTCATGTATTTGCATGAACAGTAACACCTGCAACTATATTCCTCTGCAGCAAAACTCAAAGGCTAAAAGGAGGAGAAGGAGAACTTTTATCCTGAGTACTTATAGTATGTAGTACTTGCTCAATTTGTTCCATAGACTCCAGCAGGGGCGGAGCAAGGGGGTGGTGGGGCGGTCCGCCCCGGGTACCGCCCTGGGGAGGGTGAGACTCTGGGGGCAGGCCCCACCCCCACGATCGAGCGCGGCAACTTTTAAAAGGCTGCAACGCGCGAACAGCAGCGCTGCTGTTCACCCACTGCAGCCTTAAAACGCAGCGCGGCACGGCCCGGTGCCAGTCAGAAGCGGTGCCGGCCGATCGCGCTCGCCATCTTGGGTGGACTGTGCATGTCCACACATGCACAGTCCACCCAGGAGGCTGCGCACGCGTCGTGACGTCACGACGCGCGCGTGGGGAGGGGTGCCTTTCAAGTTTGCCATCCCGGGCGGCAGATTGGCTCCCTCCACCCCTGGACTCCAGACCACATTTTCCCCAAGCCTCAATGAATTTCTGTTTCCTCCATAGTCCTCCCATTGTTGTTATCATTATTATTTTAAAGCCATTGCGTTTATGGTCATATTTGAAACTTCTACTGCAGTACCAGCACAAAAGGTTTAGGTGTTAGCTTTTCCTCCCTTGAAAAAGTGCATGCAGCTGAAGAAGGAAGCTGGAAGAATCAAAGACTTTTGCGTTTTCTCTCTCAGCTATGGGTGCTTTTCAAGACTCACATCAAGTCTACCAGATCTGACTTTAACACAGAGCCTTTGCAAAAGCAAAGTGTGTTTGCTGACACACTCTTTCTGCTGTGTGTGGGGCAGAGATAGGGGGCAGAAGTGACCAGAGAGATGCTGACAGGGCTCACTCAAAAGTGTGCCCAAATACTGGCAACTCACACTGTACACATGGAGAACCTTATAGATACTTTCATTCTTTTTGCTTGCCAAAGGACAACGAAACCATCATTATAACCCCCAAATAAAAACTGGTGACAAATTCACTGAAGCAAATAGTTTCAGGAACACATCTGAAGCAAGTTTAAACAACAGGTTTCTGTTCATGCCAAGCCCTTCCCCGCCCATAATCTGTTAAATCTCTTAATTTCAAAGGAGGATTATGTTTCCTTCATCCACTTTTGCACAAGGAGGAAGCTCCATTAATGAAAAGATTAAGGAGAAAACCATCGCAAAAGTAGATGAATGCAGTTCAAAGGATTTAAGTTATGCCTCTCTGCAGATCAGCACAGGCATCTTCAGGCAAAAACATATGTTAACACTGAAGTCTGGATTGCTGCTGAGCAGCCTGAAACCAGCTTTGTCAGGTCAGAGTGGAATTTATTAAGAGAAGCAAAAAAAGAAAGAAAGAAAAAAGGACTGTTTAGAGGACTTCAGCTACTGTCAATTACATGGGAGAAGAATAAAATGCTAAAATCATGTCAACACTTCTGCAGTCCATAGCTGAATGTAAAATGAAGAATACTGTTATCGGTTTGTGGGGTGGGGTGGGGTGGGGTGGGGAGCTGAGCCCTAGAAATTTTGATTTTAATTCTCTGGAGTATTGAAGGGAAGATTGCAGGCCAGTGGATAAATACAGGCTAAGGTTTCTTTCCAAGCCAGGGGCTCACCTGGGATAGAGGCATTAACATGACAAAAGGTGTTAATGCCCCATCTTGGGGCTGGGCAGACAGAGGTTGCCAAGGTGATGGGGTGTATGTGAGCAGTGACAGGAAAAGAGTGCTTTTTAGTAAGGTGTGCTGGGAAGAAGAAGAAGAAGAAGAAGAAGAAGAAGAAGAAGAAGAAGAAGAAGAAGAAGAAGAAGAAGAAGAAGAAGAAGGGTGGGGGGGGAGAGAAAGAAGACTGAGATCCATCTTGGGAAGACTGGCTGAAGGCTGGCTGGTTGTGATGCCTTTGACTCCAGTGCTAAACTGCTGTGGGAATCAAGCCCTGCTTAAGATGACCATGCTGTAAGATCTCAACTCCCTCCATGCAGACTGAAGGTTTAAATAGGTGAATCAATCATATTTCTTAAAGCTACGACTGTCTCTGCCACGTCTTCAATTCTCCAAAGGAGCACAGACCCTGGGTGAGCTCCTGGAACCAGGGGCGGAGCAAGGGGGCATGGGGGGCGGGTCGCCCCATGTTCCAAGGGAGGGGGGTGACACATGGGCTGGCCCCACCCCACCCCACCCCACCCCACCGGCGGGCCCCGGATAGGCCACGGGGCAGAGCGGGCTTGCCCCGCAGCCTGCTCGCAAACCTCGACGGCCTACTCACAAGCCGCGGAGCAAGGCCGCTCCACCCCGCAGCTTGTCTGGGTCCCGCCCGGCGGCGGCGCTATGGCACGGCACGCGTGTGCAGTGCATTGTATGCACTGTGCATGCACCGCTGCGTATGATGCATGGTGCGTGCGTCGATGCAGCAACGCTGTACACACACACGCGCCACCGCTGGGTCCCCGGGTTTGCCACCCCGGGTGACACAGCGGCTTTCTCCACCACTGCCTGGAACCCCCCAGAATATTCCTATTGCTCGGTAGAGAGTGGGGGGTGGAATACAATTTTTGTAACAATATACTACATATTATTTAAACAAAATGTATTTACCACTTGATGGTAAACAGAACCTCTAAGTGGTTTACACCAGAGTTGTGCACTAATGGCCTCTTGAAATTCTCCATCTTTGGGTGCAGATGCAAATATATTGTGGGCACCGTTGAATTTCTTAAGGCAAGAGCAAAGTAGGAATCTCTCCAAGGGGTAGAGTTCACCATTAGCAGTAGACTTCCAATTTTGCTATTATGTTTTAGTTTTGTTTTTTTCACTGCAAGTGATAGTAGCAGCAACTGTGTTGATGGTCAGACCACCATTTTACAACCTCCATAATGCTGGAATCTACAACATTCCAGGACAAGAATCAGGACAAGATTCAAGAAATATTCTACATCAGATACAGATAACTAAGTTTATTCAAATATATTTAAACTGCAGAACATTTTTTTGCTGTTACATTATTATTTCTATATACTGCTAAATGCCAAAGTAGGCCTCTAAGTGATTTACAAAAAATATAAAAACCAATTATGCAACCATATTAAAATCTTTTAAGGCTACAATTCAACAGTCACTTACCTGGGAGTAAGTCTCATTGAATGGACCTTACTTCTGAACAGGCATGCACAAGACTGCACTGCATTTCATGTTCTTGTGAAAGCAAAAAAATCCTCACAGAACTATAATTTAAATCTATTGAAAGGAGGGGATTCTCCTCCCCACCCATATTAAAGTAGCTTTGTTCTTTCAAGAATGTCAACAAAGGCTTCTCTCTTCTTTACCATCTGAATTTAGAAAAGTCTCTTCTTATCACAGACTATCAAGGGAAATATGCAGAGAATTTTTACTGACTGACTTTAGGTCATTAGTTAAATCTAGACTGGAGACATCCTCCCTTTCAAATTATTGGTTTGATCTACTGAGGTCAAGACCTTTACCAATGTGCCTGATGAGGATGGTAAACAAGCAAATGTCATGTATGATGATTCAGGAGGCTCATGGTATGGAATCAGCTAGCGGCACTGTGAAAAATGATGCACACCTCTTCTCACCACAGAAGCTGCATCAGGCCTAATTTTCAGTGAAAGAGGCTACATGTAGGAGTATTCATATAGCATACTATGAGTCAAGATGACGCATTCCAGCAAGCAAAACACCCAGGTTTGCAGCCCTTCCCAGTCACCAGAAATACTTGTAGCCCTGGGAGAAGGAGGAGCAGAAAGTCCAGCTCACCACTAAGCCAGCAAGCTGCTGTACTTAATTCTACCAGTAAGGCTTTGCCCCAAGGGGCACCTACAGTAAATACAAGACTATCATCATGCTGTTATTTGCAGCAGCACCTGTCAGTCACCAGGAGAACTGCAGCATGACAACAGCCTTACTTTTTTATTATACTTTACATACATGAGCTTTGTATGGAAAAGAAAGGTCGGAAAGAGAGGAAATGGATGCAGAATGGGTTGTGCTGCTATTTCCAGAAGAGGGCTTAACTACGATTTAGGCAGTTTTTGTGTGTCATTTGCTTTTAACGTGTATTGGTTTATGTTCATGTTTCAGGATATAAATCCTCAATATATGGGCAATACACTAAGGAGAAACCTTACCAAAACTGTGTGCATCCCAGTGTAAATTCTGCTGAGGCATACCAGAGTTGAAAATAAGAAGGCTCCCAGCAGTCCTAGTTCAAGTGGGTACTGTAAACATAAAAGAGGGGGGGTGAAAGAAACATTAATAGCAGTTGCATATATCACAAAGAATCAAATACTTTTATCAATGGCCAGGCCATTCTAATTCAGAATCAATTGCATTCTTGGATATCAGAAGTTTGATGAATTCAAGTAACATTTCCAAATAACCTGGACTGAAATATCTAGCAGTGATGATTTGTCATGTTATCCTTAGAATAAATTCATCACCTACAACTGTTGGAAAAGGATAAAGATTTCAACCTCCACAGCTAGTACTGAGCCCTAGGAATGGAAAATGCAAAAGCTGCACTCTATTTAGATGAAGAAGACAACAGATAGTGAGAAGGACCTCACCCCTGTATTTGGACTTGTGCCATTAGACTTGTTCATAAATATATGGAATCAAGCAGTGGATGTAGGCACGTTTACAGATGGCAAAGTCAGTCGAGAATACAAAGTTCAATTGTGAAGGGCTCCTAAATAAGGTCTCCAAACTGTATGGTTATATAACAGAAGAGCAGACAGGAGCCAAATGGAACAGAATATTCTAACTTCACATCAGCACAAATACCGGTAAATAAATTGGCTATAAATCCTTAAGAATGATCTGAGCAAAAAGCTCACCTCAGAAAGAGAGATTCAGATCACTGGAAAAGGCACATAACAGAAACTATTAGGTAATGGCTTGAAAACAAAGTGGTCATGATGCCATTATACAGATGAATGTGTAGAATGTGGGGTCTGGCTGCAGAGTAAGTGGGGAAAGGCTTTTAGATCAGGGGCAGGCAACCTACAGCCCGTGGGCCAGATGCGGCCCAATTGCCTTCTCAATCCGGCCCATGGATGGTCCGGGAATCAGCGTGTTTTTACATGAGTAGAATGTGTCCTTTTATTTAAAACACATCTCTGGGTTATTTGTGGGGCCTGCCTGGTGTTTTTTACCTGAGTAGATTCTGTGTTTTTATTTAAAATGCATCTCTGGGTTATTTGTGGGGCATAGGAATTCGTTCATATTTTTTTTCAAACTATTGTCTGCCCCACCACATGGTCTGAGGGACAGTGGACCGGCCTATGGCTGAAAAAGGTTGCTGACCCCTGTTTTAGGTCATGCTGGATTCAACCAGAGCTGCCCCTGTATGGCAAGATCAATGGGGCAAGTTTGCCTGAGACGGTGTGGGAGGGAGAGAAAGGGGACACACCAAGCCTACACTTCTTAGATTTAAGCCAGAGTT
The DNA here is from genome assembly GCF_009819535.1 of Lacerta agilis. Lineage (NCBI taxonomy): Eukaryota > Metazoa > Chordata > Lepidosauria > Squamata > Lacertidae > Lacerta > Lacerta agilis. The sequence continues at coordinate 66,646,448 of NC_046316.1, read as the reverse complement.
TTTGGAGAGGCTGCACTTTCTGGGACTGGAAAGGGGTTAGTTTAATCTCCAGTTTGCTAGTAAAACTGAATTACCGTGTCGTGAAATGATGCATGTCTAAAGAGTGTGTCACCGACACGAAAAGTCTGGAAAGCTCTGCCTTATCCAGTACACCACACTGCATGCCTACCTTGTACTTGTTCACTGTTGTAACCACAAATGTAAAAGAAATGGCGGTTGCTGCCATTGCATGCGTGGATGGCATTCCATACTCTGCAGTGGTCCTTTTTTCTAGCTTGACAACAGGTGGGGAAGAAGGGCGGGGCCACTTGAGCAGATCCTTTGAGACTTGGCCAATGTACATAACCACCTGGAGAAAGCACGCAGATAACAGAGATGTGCTTATTTCATTTATACTCCACCTTTCACCCAAGTAGCCCACCGCCGCCCGCCTCTCAAGTCTCAGACACATTTTCAGTTACAGCAATTCACTCCTGTCATCATGGCATGATACTTTTGAGACCAGCAAATAGGCATATCTCCAGATCAGCCAGATATATGCCAGTATAGCTCCTTGATCTCAGCTCAACTGGGACTCAGGTAGCAAAGACACTGAATCAAGTGCCCACAAAGGGATGTTCCAGGGGAATGGTGGGAACAAGACATTGGGGGGGGGAGAGACATGTGACTATGTAACCCAGAGAAAGTTATACTTTACTGGCAAAAAAGTAGTATACATCAAACTCTGTTTTAAGGGATTATTTCCCCTCTGCTAGGCTTGGGTTAGCTAAGCTGGCAGTAGCCCCTGCTCCTGATCAGTTTGTAAAAAGTTACACCAGCATAGTTGCATAATCCACCTCTGGCTTCCTGTAGTTTACATTGCTGTGAACGAAATAGCAACAGGAAATATTACCGCAGTGCATAGAAATAAGCAGGTTGAAAATGCTAAACCTCACAGCAGGGACCCATCAAAACCAAAAGAGCAAATTTCATATTTAAAGGGGGGGGAGTGCTCCACTTTTTATGAACTTAGTTTCTTGTGCAAAGATATGCCTTGGGTAAAGATATGGCAAGCCACGCAGAGCTGGATTATTAAATTAAAGACATGGGGGTGGGGATGCTATCACGTCTTACTACAAGAGGAAAATCCTTCTCCCATAAACTTTAAAAGCCTGTTTTGAATAGAGGTTGCATTCTCTGTATTTCCTTGTGCAACCTGACAATGGGTGTTCAGTAATGGGTGTTCCAGTAAACTTTGGGCCACAGACTAATACAATATATACATGTTTTACAACACCTGCTTTTCACAGTTGATCAGTTTGTCATTCAGTTCCCCCTCCTCCCCAAAAACACATATCCCTCAAAACCAGATTTCTTGACCTCCAATAAAACAAATCAAGGAGATTGGAACAAAATGCTCTTATTTTCACCCACGTGGCAAAAATTTGCAAATTGCAGTGGCGTAAAGCAGGCGGGGGTGGGGCTGGTGAGCATTCTGGGGGCGGGGTGCACCACCCGCAGGGGCGTGGCGCGTGTTCTGGGGGCGTGGTACACTGAGATGGAACCCTATCGGGATCCCACTGCCAGGGGCGCACCGCCCCCTACGTCCCGCCCTTCCTACGCCAGTGAAGAACTGCTAAAACTTAGATACATGCCTGGCGTTGGAGTGTGTGTGTGTGTGTGTGTGTGTGTGTGTGTGTGTGCTGCAAAACTCTAAAGCCTATTTCTACACCAGTCTTAATTTAGTACAAATAAAGACTGCTTTGCGTCTTCTAGCCAAGTCAGTGCAGTCAAATAAGATCGACAATGTAACTGGAAAACTGCATGGCAATTAATTCCATTTAGGTTACTTGCTCATAACTTCAGTTTCCCATGAATGAAACCTGCTAAAACCATTCCTGTCATGTGAAAAATGAGGCAATATATAACGTCCAAGTTAACATTCGAAGAAGCTGATGAAGCAACTTCCCTTTGAGGAAATCTTGCAGCATTTGGGACTTCTCAGTTTAGAGAAAAGGTGAGCGGTGACACAAAAGGAGTTGATAAAATTATGCCTGGCATAGAGGTTCTAAGTGGTTTGCTATCCATGGGATTTGTGTTTTCTATCTCCCTGCTTCTTCCCTACCAAGCACCGTATGAAATCTCTCTCCTTGGGACTCCCTGTACATTCTCAGACACCCCCCTCCAGAATAAGTTTCATATCATTTTCCTGCTTTTATTTCCAAGACTCCTCCTGGCCTCCTTTTGTGCTTAATTCACAATCCTCCTTGGTGAGCTAAAACCCCAAATATATTATACTGCCTTTAAGCAGCTCCTTTTAAGTTCATTAAATCTTAATTAAATATGTCTATGAAGGTCTTAAAGTTGTGGCCAAAATCATGCCAAAAACCTTAAACTTAAATTTCTGTGTGAAGTGTGTTTCATTTGAGGGGTGGTTTGGGGACCTCGACATGCAATGCTGTCACACATGCAGCAGTGAAGGCCACAGAACGATTGAAGAACACCCCACCCCATCCCAAAATCAAGACTGAAGGCCCACGAACTGCAGATTTTGCCTTCAATTCCTGCATGAATCACTCATTTCTGAAGTGTTACAATTCCTTTGATGACCATGGGACACATTGAGTAACGGACAGTGCCTGTAGTGACTTTTTCAACTGGGTCACAAGGTCAAGATCATAGCAAAAGGCTAACTAGGTCTTTTTTCTCATCAGGTCACATCAGCATATTGGGGGGGGGAATTTAGCTTTTTGTGTGAATGCTCTTCTGTCATCATTTTGTCCTTACTTTTACAAATGAGTTTTGCTGAACAAGAAGCGACTGTTCTGGTTCAGAACCACAACTGCAGAATGGTTGAAGACAAGACACTGGGAGTAAAAAAAAAAACTTGAAAAGTGAACAGTACTCTGGCTCACTACTGCTGTCACGTACAACGTAGCCAGCGATGACATCAAAGCGAATCACTTCTTGTATTTTGTTGGATGGCTGAGAATTCAAAAGCTGATGTCACAAGTTCGGTTAGCGGCAACATCTTTTAGCTGCCATTGGCTTTAGCCTTTGCTTTTTTAAAGGCCACTAATTTGTAGGATGCTTTAAGATGCACTCACATCACACAACTGGGCTGCCCAGGTGATGTTGACCATGACATGGCAGTTACCTGTTTGTGGAATGCCTTCCCTGATAAGGTCTGTCTGTCTGTCTGTCTGTCTACCTGATTATTGATTTTTTGGGGGTGGGGGTGGGGGAGAGAATTAAAAAGCTGTTCTGTTTACTCAGGCATTTGATGATTCCTGGGAACTGTGAAGACTGTTTTAAGGATGCATTTGAGCAGGTTCTATAATACATTCTTTCTTTCTTTCTTTCTTTCTTTCTTTCTTTCTTTCTTTCTTTCTTTCTTTCTTTCTTTCTTTCTTTCTTTCTTTCTTTCTTTCTTTCTTTCTTTAAAAAATGCTTCATTGTTGCTAGTAAGCTCAATATTGGGGACAAATCTTCATGCATGTTCACCCAAAAAGCTGTGGAATGGAATAGAAGAAATTTATGGCCAAGTGACTCTGGCTCATGACATAGTAGACCTGAAATGCCAACCGAAAAGGGCAGTTGTTGTTGTTGTTTTGTCTTGTGTGTGAGAGAAGCAGAATTACTAATAAGGCCTTAGTCAAGATAAGACAATACCCATTTAATATTACAATTATTTATATGTTTGCTGCTCTGGGATCCGACAGGAGGAATGGTGGGATATAAATTGAATTAATAGTAATAATTGAAAGCATGAGCAATGAATGGTTTGTGGAACCACAACCTGCTATTGATGCACTTACTGTGTGTCCTGAAAGAGTGTGAAACTTCCATACAAGGAAAGAATCCTCGGCAGGAATTGTATGCCAGTTTGCACATGAAGGCCCATCCCTGGGGATGGTCGTGTGAAATTAGATGCTGGTGCCAGACAGGTTTGTTTTTAACTTTTTAATCCAACTGTTGCTCATTAAGTCACTCTACAAGTCAAAACCTGAAAACCATATTAGCAGGGCCGGGGAGTCCTATTCCGGCTAGTGGGACCTGATTTCCGTGGGGGGCAAGCTTCTGCGGACCACGCGCTGGTGGTGGGGATGGCGCCAGAGGCAAAAGAGGGCAGAGCAACAAAATGTGAATTTTGCCTTTGGACTGTAGGCTGGCTTCTTCACACACACAAACAAAACATGTGTGCTCAGGCAATCATTATGCGAGTTCGAGGACGCATCCCAGCCAACGAAAAACTCACGAAGGGGAGTGGAAAGTAGGGATAGTGAGGGGAGTGTGTCTTTGGAAAGTGTGTGGCCTGGGGAGAATCTTATGGGTCAGGTAAGGAGGCCTTTGGCCCCCAGGCCTGAGGTTTCCTACCCCCAGTCTTCTCACTATAGAATGTTTTCTTGGGACAGAATTGCCCATGATGGAGGTGATGGTGATTTTGCAAATATATATGAAGTGTCTTTATGTTCTTTCTCAAAGCATTTTTTATGTACAGCTAGTGTTCCAGGTCTCTCTTTTCTTCTTTTTAAAGACTTTCTGTCAAAGGGTTTTGTTTTTTGTTTTAAAGGGATGTCCGGCAAGCTAGACTGGTGACTGGGAGTGGCCGCCAAGACCATATAACACTGGTCCTGAGAGACGTGCATTGGCTCTCAGTACGTTTCTGAGCACAATTCAAAGTGTTGGTGCTGACCTTTAAGACCCTAAATGGCCTTGGCCCTGTATACCTGAAGGAACATCTCCATCCCCATCGTTCAACCTGGACACTGAGGTCTAGCTCCGAGGGCCTTCTGGCGGTTCCCTCACTGCGAGAAGTGAGGTTACAGGGAACCAGGCAGAGGGCCTTCTCGGTAGTGGCGCCTGCCCTGTGGAACGCCCTCCCAGAAGATGTCAAGGCAATAAGCAACTATTTTGCTTTTAAAAGACAACTGAAGGCGGCCCTGTTTAGGGAAGTTTTTAATGTTTGTTGCTGTATTGTTTTTAATATTTTGTTGAAAGCCGCCCAGAGTGGCTGGGGAAACCCAGTCAGATGGGCGGGAAATGAATGAATGAATGAATGAATGAATGAATAAATAAATAAATAATATTATTTCATTACAGATCTTGACCCACACAGACCAACTACAGGGGGAATTTTTAAACAGCAACTAGAATACAAACAGTATGCTTTTCATGCTTCTTTTTTTTGTACTGGAAGAGAGTGAATTTAGAACTCTTGATACCATTACTGCAGCAGCAAAATGGAAACATAATGGATAGTGCAAGATAGCAGAGCTAACAATTTCAAAGCAATGCATGGGGATTAAAATTGTGTGACTCACAAAAACTGAGGGGGGGAAAGCATGACTAATTTTTTTGCACAGCATTTAGAAAACTGAAGTAAAGCACAGAAACACCTCACAATGCTTTGCTTCCTCTTAGAGCTCAGTTTTAACTCCTTCATTTCCAAGGAAAGCTGCAGCCCAATATCTAAAAGCTTAGAGGAGGGGGAAGGTACAAAGTGGTGTGGTCAAAGTATAGGTCTAGGAAACAGAAGGAGAAAGAGGTGCTACAGTAAACAAAGGGGGGAAAGTATGGGAATACAAAAGGCAACACATTTCTCTCCTCTTCCAGCAGAAATAGAGAGGAAAGCTCCTGTACCGTGTTTCTCATAAAATAAGACACCGTCTTATATTTATTTTACTCAAGAAAATAAGCCTATGGCTTATTTTCGGGGGTGTCTTTTTTTTTTATTAAGTACTATATGGTTCTGGGCGCCTGCCTTCTCCTGCCGTGGCCAGCATTGCTGCTGCTGGGTTCAGCTGGCTCAGGGCACGTGGCCCTGCTGGGCGCCGACCCGGCAGGCCACCGCCTCCTCCTCCTGCTGGCTCCCGGATGCTCGGGGCGCGGCGCAGCTGGGCGCTGACCTGGCAAGCCTCCTCCTCTTCCTGCCGTGGCTCGGCCCCCGGAACTGGCTGTTGCTGAAGTGCTGAAAAAGTGCCCAGCAGCGCCGCGCGGATCGCCCTGAGCCGCGGCAGGAGGAGGAGGATTCAAATTGCTACCGTACAGAGCACTGCTGGATCCCGCAGGCTCGGGGCTCCACGCTGCGCGCGCTGCAGCTTCTGCTACGGTATATCCCGCTAGCTCAGGGCTCCACACGGCGCGCGCTGCGGCTGGATCCCGCTGGCTCAGGACTCCACGCTGCGCGCGCTGCAGCTTCTGCTATATCCCGCTGGCACGGGGCTTCACAGAGCGCGCGCTGCGACTGGATCCCGCTAGCTCGGGGCTCCACACGGCGCGCGCTGCGGCTGGATCCCGCTGGCTCAGGACTCCACGCTGCGCGCGCTGCAGCTTCTGCTATATCCCGCTGGCACGGGGCTTCACAGAGCGCGCGCTGCGACTGGATCCCGCTAGCTCGGGGCTCCACGCGGCGCGCGCTGCGGCTGGATCCCGCTGGCTCAGGACTCCACGCTGCGCGCGCTGCAGCTTCTGCTATATCCCGCTGGCACGGGGCTTCACAGAGCGTGCGCTGCGACTGGATCCCGCTAGCTCGGGGCTCCACGCGGCGCGCGCTGCGGCTGGATCCCGCTGGCTCGGGACTCCACGCTGCGCGCGCTGCAGCTTCTGTTGGATCCCGCTGGCACGGGGCTTCACACAGCGCGTGCTGCGGCGGCTGCTGCTGATGGATCCCGCTGGCTCGGGGCTGAAGCAGCAGCAACATCCGGTTCTGGGCGCCAACACGACAGACCTCTTCCTATTCCTTGGCGCCCTCCAGAACTGCCCAGCACTACGGCTTATTTTCGGGGTATGTCTTATATTTTATGAACGCTTGAAAATCCTCCCATGGCTTATTTTATAGGCCCGTCTTATTTTATGAGAAACACGGTACTTCTGAAATATATATGAAGACAGCCTAAATGTGATTGGACCATTTTGATAGCCCAAGATTAGAAACAAATCTGGTATATAGTCCATAATTTAGAGTACCAGTAAAGGAGTAAAAGAGCATGTCAAGGTACACATGTGGCAAAACTTTCCTCTTTACTTATTTTAATTATTTTGGGTTTGGAGTGAGAGGGATTTCTTGCTCCCTCCCCCCTCACTTTTGTGTTACTTTAGATATAAACGCTGCTTTCACCTTTGGTTTCATGTTCTCTCACAACTCCTATATACTTAAATTTCTAATCCATACAAGGAATTACTTGGTCTCAGATTTCAAATCCAAGCAGGGGAAGCACACACCCGACCTCCTTCCTTGCCTACTACCCAGTACCGAATTATAGGCTCTTAACCAATTAGTCGGCGTTCAAATGCAACCTTCAACACAAAGGCTTTTTCCACTTGGAAGTGGGCCTAATTTTAGAGAGAGAAACATTTACTGTAACAGAAGACAGCTGCATTTAGATGTTTATGTGCTCTCCAAGATGGCTAATTAGAGTGCTGCTGAATCACCGGGATTCGTTTAACGAAGTCTCGAAAATAAATTTAAAATACTCCAAGATGCACCCCTTTTTTCCAGATGTTGCTTCATTCTTGTGTAAATGTTTGGGTGGGTGGGTGGATAGGTAGGGCAAATCTTTTGCTTGTCCTATTGCTGTAAGAATGGCTTGTTCTCCTGATTGCATTGCCATTAGTTATATTATATCATGTTGCAGGAGTTCTTATTCCATTGTGTTTATGACCTCCTATTAAGCTGCCTTGATTCTACCAATGATGGCAGAAAAGTGGCACATCAGCTTGAAAGATTAAACCCTCCATCCATGCCTTTCCTCCTCATGGCCTTCTCCTGATAGATTTTCCAGCACTTTTCAACCACCACATATTCACTGCCTCATTCACGTCATGGATAGCACAATTCTTGTGGTCCCACACACTGCTCTTTTAGTGGCACCGTTCCCTTCCCAATTCTTTGTCTCTGTCTCAAGGACCATATTTCCCCCTGGTCAACCCTCCAGGAAACTGCATGCCAGCAGTAGGTGTGGCCACACCACACTCTTGCACACATGTACACACAGGGGCACAAGCAGATCAGTCAAGGAGAGCCAGTTATCAACTCTTATTTCCTCAAATGACTTACCTGGTGGCGCAGAAAGGTGCAATTTGCATCTTTATCCAAGCCCAGAAAAGTTCAAACCTTTTGCCCCACCACAACATTGTGTCTTTATTATTGCTGTTTTGTTTTTCATCACCACCCCCCAAACTGGCTGGATCTTGGGGTTCTGGAAAATTTTGCTTGAGGGTTGAATCGGGTTCCTGGGCCAGGTGTTAGCTGCCCCTGCTCTATGCAATAATATTTTGGACCATCATCCCTTCTCCCAGCAGCCACGTGGCACTGGGATCCTTTCTCCAGAAATTCTGTCCCCTTCTCTGCATTGTCTGGGCTTTGAGGCAGGGTGCATTTGTTGACTAGCGACCGGAGGCTGTGGGAATTCCTCTTGTGGCTGCATGCAATTACACTGACCGCATGACGTCAGGTTTCCTCTAAAACCCCCAAGAAGTGACACACACCAGAGGCAAATGGAATAAAATATTCCAAGTACGATACAAAATTGGAACACACAGTTGTAATTAGGGGGCCTAATGCACAGGATTATTTGAGAACCCAAAAGTTATTAGCAAACTGCTGGTTCTTTTCTTCCCTGGGGAAGCAATGCATTGATGCTATCAAGTTCGTGAAATGCTTTTCAATTAGAAAGCTCTTTTGAAATTTTGAGAGACTTCTTCTGGAAACTTATCACCTGGCCTCATGATTATGAGAGTTATTTAAAAAACCACAGAGCATGCCCATTTGAAGAGCTTGATGCCGTTTGCCAGCACAGATCAATGGGAAGGACCACTAATGCAGTGGGTTTTTTTGTATTTGTACGGATAGATGGTGGTCAGTTGTAATTTAACTCCCAATGGGGATTTTGTAGAAGTGAATTTAGTGGCCAGGACCCAATCAGCTTGGTGAATTCTGTGGTCCTCCAGCTCTAATTCTTATTTTGGAGGAGTTCTGTGAACAAGGTTTTCAATATGGGGACACACACACACACACACACACAGTTTTCAACAATCCAGCATGCTTGAGTCTTTTATTTTATAAACATTTGTTCTAATTCTGTATCCTGCTTTTAAAAAAGAATACAGTCGTACCTCTTGTTACGCATGCTTCAGGATGTGTAGAACACAGGTTACGAATGCGCCGAACCCGGAAATAATGGAACGTGTTACTTCCGGATTCGGCATTTCGTGCATGCACAGATGCGTCAAATGACGTGCGCATGCGCAGAAGCACCGAATCATGTCGCGTACATGCGCAGACCTGGTGCTTCAGGTTACGCACGCCACGGGTTACGAACGGGGCTCCGGAACGGATCCTGTTCGTAACCAGAGGTACCACTGTACTTATTTCCAATGCTGCCTCTGGCTTTTTAGTACTTTTGAGACAAGCCTCGTTTTAAAACTTGTGTCAAAATCACTCTTGACACAGTTGCAATGGTTGTATTTTACATCAAAAAGCAGGACACGCACTTTTAAAATCTAATGATCGAATACAATGCGGCACATTCATTGTTGATGAAATCTTTGAGGGGTCTGAACAGATGCTCTGAACAGCAAAAATGAGATCAGTCATGAAAATGCTGGGGGGGGGAGGGGAACTCATTGCACACTTTGTAGAGACACTCTTGGTCTTCTGGGGTGGGGTGGGGTGGAACAAATCGTCCAACCACTAATATTTCTCCACCAGTTACTGCCAGGCATCTTGTTTTTCTTCAATCTAGCAGTTTACATGAGACACTCCCCTGCCAAAGTCCACACTGCTCAGCCTTTCAATATAGATATACATATATATGGTGCTTGTGTCGCTGAGCTGGCAGCACATGCTGGTGTGCTTTTGTAAATCTATAAAGCAGGGAGGCGTGTGGAATTTCGGCCAGCCTCAGGGCCATATTCCCTCATGAGGAACTTTTCATACACAAAGGTCAGTGTGGTTTCTAGACCACCACCCACAAACTTCTTAGTCCAGTCAGGTAAAAGCACTCACAGTGTATGTAGAACTGGGCATGTTGTGGAGAGCGGTGAAACCTGGGCAGAACTCCGAAAAGCCAAAGATAGAGAACTGGAGGTTTATTCCTGCTATGAAGCAATTCTTGTCCCCGCATGTTCTGAACAATATGCAGAACCATTATAGTCAAATAGCTTAACTATCTGCTTACAAGGTGTACTCGAGTAGCACTGAGATTAAGCAAGTGGAAAATCCTTCTCCCACATGCTTTAAAAAGCCTGTTTTGAATAGGAGTTGTGTTCTCTGTATTTCCTCGTGCAACCTGGCAATCGAAAAACCAACTTCCTCAATCCATGAGTGTTCCAGTAAACTTTGGGAAACATACTAATGCAATATATACATATTTTACACCACCTGCTTTTTAGAGTCGATCAGTTTGTCATTCAGTTTCCTCCCCAGCCACAGATCCCTCAAAACTAGATTTCTTGTCCTCCATTAAAACAAACCAAGGAGATTGGAGCAAAATGCTCTTATTTTAACCCATGTGGCAACAATTTGCAAATTGCTAAAGAACTGCTAAAACTAAGAAACATGCCTGTTAAGGCATTGGAGGAGTGTGTGCTGCTGCAAAACTCTAAAGCCTACATATTTCTACACCAGTCTTAATTTAGTAAAATTAAGTCTGCTTTGCATTTTCTAGCCGAGTCAATGCAGTCAAATAAGATCAATAATGTTACTGGAAAACTGCATGGCAATTCATTCCATTTAGGTGACTTGCTCAGAACCTGCTAAAACCATTCCTGTCATGTGAAGAATGAGGCAATATATAATGTCCAAGTTAACAATGGAAGAAGCTGATGAAGCAACTCCCCTATGAGGAAAGCTTGCAGCATTTGGGACTTCTCAGTTTAGAGACAAGGTGAGTGGTGACACAATTTGTTGTTGTTGTTGTTCAGTCGTTCAGTCGTGTCCGACTCTTCGTGACCCCATGGACCAGAGCACGCCAGGCACGCCTATCCTTCACTGCCTCTCGCAGTTTGGCCAAACTCATGTTAGTAGCTTCGAGAACACTGTCCAACCATCTCATCCTCTGTCGTCCCCTTCTCCTTGTGCCCTCCATCTTTCCCAACATCAGGGTCTTTTCTAGGGAGTCTTCTCTTCTCATGAGGTGGCCAAAGTACTGGAGCTTCAACTTCAGGATCTGTCCTTCTAGTGAGCACTCAGGGCTGATTTCTTTAAGAATGGATAGGTTTGATCTTCTTTCAGTCCATGGGACTCGCAAGAGTCTCCTCCTTGATAAAATGATGCACGGCATAGAGGAAGTTCACAGAGAAATGTCCACACCCCCATAACATTGGAACTTGTGAGCATTCAATGTTCAATGAAGCCGAATGTTGGGAGATTTAAGACAGATAAAAGGAAGTACTTCTTCACAAACAATGGAACTCACTCCCACAGGAAGGAAGCCGCAGTGGTCGCCAGCTTGGAGAGTTTTAAAGGGGGAGTAAACCAATTCATGGAGGAGAAGGCTATCAATGACTCAGAAGCAGTAGTAATGCTTCTGAGTACCTGTTGCTAGAAACCGCAGGAGGGGAGAGGGATCTTGTGCTCAAGTCCTGCTTGCATGTTTCCCACAGGCATCTAGTTGGCTACTGCGAGTTCAGGATCCTGGACTAGTTGGGCTGTTGGCCTGATGTAGGAGGCTCTTCTCATGTCCTTATGAAATTGAGGTTTTCAAGACATGCCTGAAGCAGAGGATATCAGGGCTGGTATTAGAAAGCAGGTGGATACCACAATACTTTTGGGGTTTGTCTCCCCCCAAGTGGCAGGCTTTGTGGTTATTGCTCTGGAATGTCAAACGACATTATCTGAGGAACACGCAGGAGCGCAGCAGCAACATGTCCCAATACCAGGCAGCGTGGAACGTTGTTAAACACAAGTTACCTATCAAGTCACTTTTATTTTTGTTAATTCTAGCAGAAGTTTGGTTTTCAGACAGAAGTGGCTACTGCATCATTGCCAGTACTCTATATCCCAAACACTGTGATATACTAACAAGCCTTAAAATGGCTCCTCCCCCCCCCAAAAAAAATTAGAAACCTAGAAAGCTGCCATAAACCAAGTCATACCATCAATTCTCCTAGCTCAGTATTGTCCACACAGCCTGACAGCAGATCTCCAGGGTTTCATGCTGGGTTCTCTCCCAATGCTATGTGGACATGCAGGTAATTGAACTTGGAACGTTCTGAATGCAAAGCAGATTCTCTACCACTGAGCCACAACTCTACATACTTTTTTTAACTTAGCAAATTAAGCAACTGGCTTGCCAGTGTGATAACCAAAGAATGACCATTCTAATGCACCCAGCCTTAGGGAAAACTATTGAACATATCTGTATATTATCTCCAGCATGCAGAGAATGAAAATGATGTCTATTTCTAGCAGGGAGACACTCTTCTTTGGACCCAGAGATATTGCCTAAAGTAATGCATCTTACTCCAAAAAAAATGGTCTCTCCCCCTCCCCCTCATCTTTTCTGTTTGAGATTCTCCAAAAAAAAATCTGAACTACAAGGGAGGGGGAGAACAGAGGGTGAAACACACTCCAGTTTCAAGCATCAGTTTGGCCTTTCTGAGTAACACCCAGCAGGCTCCAGCAGAGGTCACTACTACACACAGCTGCAAAAAGTTTTAAGTTTATGTCAAGAATTACATTATTAAGCAGCTTCAAAATATGGGCATGAATATGGATTTTGGAGAATGAATACAAAGCGGGGGGGGGGGAGTTCACTGTCTGCTTTCGGTCGGTTATCCCAAACTGTTCAGTGTCCAGTTCTGAAAACAATGACAATAGGTAAAGGTACCCCTGACCATTAGGTCCAGTCGCGGATGACTGGGGTTGTGGTGCTCATCTTGCTCTATAGACCGAGGGAGCTGGCATTTGTCCGCAGACAGCTTCCGGGTCATGGCGAACTAGAGCAGTGCACGGAAATGCCTTTTAACTTCATGCTGGAGTGGTACCTATTTATCTACTTGCACTTTGATGTGCTTTCGAACTGCTAAGTGGGCAGGAGCTGGGACCGAACAACGGGAGCTCACTCCATCATGGGGATTCGAACCGTCAACCTTCCGATCAGCAAGCCCTAGGCTCAGTGGTTTAGACCACACTGCCACCCGCGTCCCTAACAATGACATTACCATTTATTTATATCCCATCTTTCCCCCCCAGAGCAAGACTCAAGGCGGCTTGCACAAATAAAATACAGATAAAATACAAAAGGCTAAAAACGTATAAAAGATAATAGCTGAAAAGTAATTAAAATCTAACAGAACTTAAACCTATTAAAATATAGATACCTAAAACAGTTTCAGTACAGCAAAGCCATTTCTTTAAAAAACAAACAAAAAACAGTTCCCAAAGGCCTTTTGGAATAAAACAGTCTTCGCTTGTGAGTGGAAGGACAACAAGGAGGGAGCCAGTCTGGTTTCTTTAGGGGGAGAGTTCCAAAGCCTGGGAGCAGCCACTGAGAAGGCCCTTTTCCGTATCCACACCAAGCGTGCCTATGAAGGTGCTGGGACTAAGAGAAGGGCCTCACCCAATGATCTGAGAGCCCAGGCAGGTGTGTATGGATGAATACAGTCTTCAGAAAGCCTGGGCCTAAAACTCCTGAAAAGGTAGCAAGTCTAAAATCACCGATGAGGGAGAGCAAGTGCAGCCAACTAGCATGAATACTTCAACTTAAAAAGCAAGGTTTGCCAGGTTCAGTTCAGCTACAGCATATGAGGGCCAATTTACACTGTCTGTCACTGAGGTGGTACAGCTGCATGGAAGGATCATATGACCTCCATTTTCATGTGGCAAGGTGTGTTTGTTCATTTGTCTTTAGAACATGGAACGTGGAGAGCATTTCAGAGATGTGTAAATTTGCAACAAGCATTAACCCATGTGAAAACTGAAGCAATAAAATGGCTTGGAAGTTCTGTAACTGGGTGTTTTATTGCCCCGATTCACCAAGGGAGGTCTGGGCACAGAAACAGGAATCCTTGCCAAGTATTCCCTGCTGGCTTCGACATAGCGCAAAAGAGGCTGCCAATGCACAGAATTTATCTGCCAAGGGGTCTATCAGGTGTATGTGCAAAGTTGGTGGCTAGGGCTGTCATCTTCAACAACACTCACCAACCAACCATCTCCTGCAGGGACACTGGACACACACTGTCGGGGGTGGATATCAATGAAGCTAAGTTCTACCTTTTCTCAAAAGGCTATTCAGTGCTGGTGCAAAAATGCTTCTACAGATTCTTGCATCTACTTCACAATGGAATCTTTGGGTTGGAGCTGAAAGTTTTGGATTGGTTGGTGCCTTGTTTCTTTTTTACAGCTTCAAAGCAATATATTATAACTATGGAATGGCCTCTCGTATAGGGCTGATTCAAAAATCAGTGAAATGTGACACTGACTAATTTTGCACTACTTGATACCAAACAATGTTGAACTTAAGGATGTCAGCCACAACTGTACAAACACCCCCCAAAACACACACACACACACACACACACACACACACACACACACCTTCAAATACTGCAAGAGCAAGCAGTTATGTTTGCAAAAAAATTATACTGGTGTAGCCCAAAACAGTATGAACCACATGCTAGGAATCAACCACCAACTGGATGCAATACCAGTTGTGTCAATTGTGACACTTGTACATTCCAAACTGGGGACAAGAACTTTGAACTTCAGGCGAAACTTTTTTTAAAAAATGAATTTAATACAAAAAACAAAATTGCATATAAATCAAGCTCAACCTATAAAATAAATACCATTTTTTAATGTTAACTTTTCAGAAGGCACACTTCCATCCTTTCTGTTTCCAGAGTGGTGGAAATGCTATTACATTGCAGTCAAAACAAAAGCAGGTATTTTGGTATCTTAAAGACCAACCAGTTTTATTATGGTTTGAGGCATTTTCATTGACTAGAATCCATTCCCTTTAGATACAAGATGAAGTCGAGTCTAGTCCATGAAAGCTTTCAATCTGTTAGTCTTTTAGGGTGTCCCCAGATCTTTCGTTGCTAGAAATGTCAAAGGCTATACAGCTTGATTGGCAACCAGAAAGCTAGAGAAAAAAACAGCTGATAATGTTACAACAACTTGCACATATATAGTAATAATCCGAGCAATACTTACGGACCACATAAGTATCAGCCTTCTGGCAACATAGGGGTTAATGCTCCAGTAACTGAATGGGAGGAATGTGATGTAGAAAACCTCTTGACCCATTGCAGCTGAAATCCTGAACAGGTAGTAGTAGAAATAATTCTTTACAACATATTCTTGTGAACAGTCCTAAGAGAAATTGTTTTGTAAAGGTTAATATGTTTTCCTGAAGAGAAACCAATGTTAATTCACCACTCTTAACAGCCCTCCAGAAATTAATTTGTTATTCAAATGATCTCTTTGCATGTGACATTTGGGTTCTCATGTTTTAACACATGGGTGCAATGCATTTCCTGCCTAACTGGCATTTTTTAAAATTTAATTTGTTAAAAGTGTCTTTTAATCCACATTAATCTATTATATCATGCAAAATAAACAAAGCAGATAATGCACCAAATAATTTAAAACCCTAACATAGCTCAAGAAGTAACAGCCTGCTTTTTATTTGCTGCTAAGCTAAAACCAGCTACGGTAAATAATAAGCAAATAATGACTCAAATCCATGTTGTACAAGATACCATGATGATAAGGTATTGTTCTGAATACGTAAGAAGGAGGAGAACCAAGACACCATAATTCAATCTGTCCCTGTGATCAAAACAAAAACCTATAGGGCTGATTTTAAAAACAAAACAAAACCCAGTCTTCATTTCATTTTGTATGCAATATTATCCAATTGTTACTATATCACAGTGAACGGCACACAATGAAAATCTTCTTCCCTGGACAAGACACATGCAACCAGTATTTATCTTCTCAACAGAAAAGCGTTTTTTTCTAGTCTGAGAATACCATTAACACCCACAAATCAACGAAGTTCTTATGTGAGTGTTGATGTGCGCAGGCAGTAGGGGCAAAGGACAGGATACAGCATTTCCTTTACGTTTTCCAAACGGAAGTCTCTCTACACTTTGCTTCTCGTATTTGGGGGCGGGGGGAGCTGCTGGTTGGAAAACAAAAGGAAAACCTCCACTTAGGCACATGCCTTCCCAAACAGCCAACTTCTCTCAAAGGACGAGGGACACCTTTCTAAGGTGGCATGGATAGCTGAAAAGGCAGATGCAGACATCTTACCCTCAGTTATAGGTAGGTAGCCATGTTGGGTGAAGGATAGGCGTGCCTGGCCTGCTCTGGTCCATGGGGTCACCAAGAGTCGGACACGACTGAACGACTGAACAACAACAAGCCATGTTGGTTTGCCGTAGTCGAAACAAAATAAAAATTAAAAGAATCCTTCCAGTAGCACCTTAAAGACCAACTAAGATTGTTATTGGTATGAGCTTTCGTGTGCATGCACATGCATGCACATGCACACGAAAGCTCATACCAAGAACAAACTTAGTTGGTCTCTAAGGTGCTACTGGAAGGAATTTTTTTTATCTTACTCTCAGTGACTGAGACAACAGACTGAGCATTTGCTCACTGCCATCCTTGCCTCCCCAATACACTATAAAGTGGGGCAAAGTTGCCAGTACAAAAACTAGCATTACTTGTAAGTTTTGCAGGGCATGTGGCCAGGCATTTTTGAAGACAGGAAACCTGATTGGGTGGAATTCTGGCCCAAGACAGGAAGCCAGTTTTTGGGTTCTCAAGGCCAAGCTAGATGCGATGCTTATCATTTTTCATCGTCATTAGATCTATTTGTCACCGCACAATAGACTCCAGGATACAAGATTTAAAAATCAATATAGCCATCAACAATTAATGAAACACTTATCCTGCTGAGGATAATATAAAACAGCAACAAACAAACAAACAAACAAACACATTATATAGGCCAAGATAAGAAAGGCATCAGATAGGAACCACAAAATGGTGACTTCCCCATCAGGGAAGAAGGTGTGAGTGAAGATTTATGGCAGGAACGAGGAGGGGGGGGAATAAAGATCTACATTGAGAACAGGGGGCACTCAAATCAACCTTACCCAATGGTTTAAGTGGGAACCTAAGGCCATCATGGGGTATCGGAGAAGGGGCCCACTCTGAATCACACCCAGTGGGTGCAGAGCCCAGGAGTCTGATTCAGTATAAAGGCAGCTTTCCATGGAGGAAGGATGCAGACAGGAAGTGTAAAGCTAAATGGAAACAGGGCCCTGGGAGCAGCAAACTGTGAGCCAGTCTGGTATGGTGGCTGTTCTAATTTCATTCAGCCACAAAGCTCAGTGTGTGACTTTAATGCAGTCCTCTCTCAGCAAAGTCTACCACTAGGAATAGGTGAAACTGACAATTTTGATCTCTCTTAGTTTCTCTGTTTTCCATTCTTAAGTTCAGTTCTTTACATTTTCACATTAGTTTGTGATTTTTTTAAGTCCTCTTGAAAATTCGTCAGCATTTAAGTGCAAATTTCTCAAAATAAATTTTTTTAATGCAGTTTAGCCTAGTATGCACATTTTTGCAAGGCAATTTCCCCCAATACAATGCCTTTTTGAATGTTTTCATTTCATGCACACTTTAGCCTGGAATATGCATTTTTGCACACACTGCTTGGTGGGAACACTGCACTGCAAAATTCAGAGTAGTGCAAATTTTGAAAGATGACTGTGCTTTGGTTCATGCACTGTTTGCAAACAGTTGGTTCATGTATTGTTGGTGAAAATTAGGTTGGTTTGCCTTTAAAAGCAAAGTGAATTTCTCCCTCATCTCTACCTACCAGGGTAAGAACATTTTGAGGGCAAAATGTGGGAAATTATGTACAGTAGATCATCCCGGGTTGCTCGCAGAAAGGGCAGGATGAACATGCAATAAATAAAAACAAAATGTGTGCATTTTTAAAAAAACGCACACCACTTACTAGAGTAAAACAGCTCTAAGCAGTTTACAAAGAACATTGGGCAGGAAGCTCAACAATGGTCACAGAGGACCTGGATACAGAAGTATGACATGATGAAAGGGCAGGTGGAAAATATGGGAGGATGAGAAGGGGTGCAAAAAAGGAGAGAGATGAAAAACAATAGGCTGTGGGGAAATCCCACAGAACCTAGGGACAAGAGGAGTTGTGTGTGGTTAAGATAAAGGTGAAGGGAAAACAGCTAAAGACCAGGGCAGCTGTGTTGGCAACAAGCTTTCAATGACTTCTGTGAATAGCCTCCAGATATATGCACCTTGCCATCATTGGCAGCGATTAAGCCTTTCTGTTTTCTTACTCCAAGAAGCATATAGGGAATGCTCTCCTATTACGATGTGCATGAGTTATCCTGTAACATTATCCTGGACCAACTACAACAGAACTTTGAGAGAAGCTTAAATCCCTGATGGGCAAAGAACCACACACTGTACCCAGCACTGCATCTAGAGACCTGAGACCTGCAACTTGCAAGTTTACCTCCAGCTGTCACTGGATATTACAACAATCGTGAATCAGTGGTTCTTCTTCCTAAGAGGCTGTGGCAGTGTAGATGGGACTGTTCCCTGGTATATTTCACAACCTGTTCCCTTGAAAAGTGATGTGAAAACAGGACTGTAGGCACTCTCAATGGCACAAGTCTCCCACAAGAATGAAAAATGTGTGCATTCAAGGCTCTGTTCAGGTTCTAGGCAGCTGTCACTTCCAAACTCACCATCCCTGTATTTTTTCCATAGATGTTACATGGATGTTAAAATCTAAATTCTTTATGAGACTCCCATAGCAATCTAAAAATGGTTATACTTTACTGAAGGAAGTGTCTTAAATTATTAAATTTCCCTTATGAAGTATTAAACACATGATCTAGTTACAAACAGTATTCAGTTGAGCTTAGATCCAGACATGGTGGGGGGGCAGTAATTTCAAGAATAATTTTCAAAAGACATGCTAGTTTTCAATGCACAGAGACTATTTGTCACTGTAGAGCATTCAAAAATGTGATTCCCTTCCATTTGGAAAGTCTGTGTGACAGAAAATTCTGCTGCATGAGTTTATCAGATTTGGCTCAGCCTTCATCTTAAGCAAAATATTGTAACGTGTGGTTGTAAACCAGATTTTTTCTTCATGAACACATGCATTTCTACACAAATACCCTACCTGTTCTGCTTCCAGCAATAAACATAATGCCATAAAACCTCAAAGTTGCTCCTCCTCCTTTGCTTTCACCAGCAGAAGGATTGCAATATTGAGTTTCTATAGTTTAATACCCAACTGAGGAACATGATTAGACAATAATAATCCTCAGCATTCATTTAGAACTTTGTATCTTCAAAGGGTTGCACAACATTAATAAATTAAGCTCCACTACTCTAATGTAGCCATCACCCCTACTTTATGTAGAAAAATGAGTTGCCGAAGGCAAATAAATAGGTGTTTTCAGATTTGGGATTAGAATTTGAGTGTTACTGGTGATCAGACCCACACAATGCACAATAGCCAATCCTGACTCTACTTAGTCAGGCTTATTTTTTAAAAAAATAACTATAATTTGTGTGCCAAATTAATATTGTTAAGTAAAATGCTGAAGGCAATGTAATCCAAAATTAAGAAAATCTTTCAGATATTATGGCCTCCAGGATTTGAAATATATTAGCTCTGCTATGCAGTTACCGAATGGTGCAGGACTGAAGGCAAGCAGGATTTTAGCCTACTTTGAAGATTTATTTAATGATTTTGAAATCATGTAATAGTGGCAGATGGGGTCTTAAGACACCTACAAGGCAATGTCAGTTTCACACAAAATAAGCAGACCCCCTGATCCACGGGGTCACAAAGAGTAGGACACGACTAAACAACAATAACAACAACAAGCAGACCCTAAATGAGATCTTGCTAGATTTTACGTGGAGAACTAACTTTCTGGGGGCCAATCTAGATGCAACAGTGGCAGATACAATCACTTTCATGCGTCTATCCATAATTGTATCTATCTAATTCTAACCTCAAAAGGGAGGGAGTTGAATCATCATTCCTGAAGTCAATTGTCCAAACTCAAAGCCCAGCACCAACACCAGAAATGAACCAGGCATGGAGAAGAAGCAGAATTGGATTCTTCCAATCAGCTGCTTGCCACACCAGAGGAAGGAAAGGTGGAATTCCCCCCCCTCCTTTTGACAGCGCCCAAACTTTCTCCATGAACAGCATCATTCAGATGTGAGTGCCTGGCTTTTCTAAAATAGAAATTAAGTGACTCCCCACCTTTTTCATTCCCACTGTGGGGAACAGTTGGCCCTCCAGATGTACAGTTACCATGATCCATGGCCACTGGCCATGCTTGCTGGGGCTGGTGGGAGATGCAGCTCAACAACACCTGGAGGGCCAAAGGTTCTCCACACCCGCGTTAGAAATTTGCTATTTGGAGCTGCTCTGTGTAGATCTAAGCTAATGTATTGATTGAGGGAAGGAGGGAGGAAAAGCATACTTGAAGAAGGGGTGGGGAGAAACAAAATCTGCACACCAGCATTATAATATGTGTGTTATGTATTTTAAAAGCACATGTGAAGGACAGAATAAGTGGAATGTTAGGAAAGAGCAAGGCAATGGAGACCTTTAAGGAGGAAAGAATATGAAAAAGCTCATTTATCCCACTAGAACGTGAATGAAGAACCTTCAACCTCCAAGTGTTGTTGGATGCTAACTCTCGTAAGCCCCAGCTGGCATGGTCAAGGATGAGAGTTGCAGACCACTGCCATCTGAAGGGCTATAGATTCCCCATCCTGGCTGTAGACAAGGGTTTCCCAAACTTGGGTCTACAGCTGTTTTTGGGCTACTAAAGCTCCCATCATCCCCAGCTAGCAGGAACAGTGGTCAGGGAAGATGGGAATTGTAGTCCAAAAAATTGCCAGAGGCCCAAGTTTGGAAAACGCTGCTGTAGGTCATTTAGCCAAAATCATTCATTAAACGTATCAAGAAAATTCCAATCTAGGCACAGGGGGAGAAATATTATGCAAGAATCACATCAAAGTCTAACTTGAAAAACTCATATTTCCTCCACACGGTGAATATACATTTAAACCAACAAGTCAGTTCCAATAGCAGCTCAATTGCTGTTACTACTGTGCTCTCCCCATCCCTGTTGTGCTCTCCCATAGTTAGTCTTCGGGAAAAGGAAGAGGAGGAATGCAGGGAGGGCTGCAACATCCACTCTGTAAGCCGAAGGTCTCAGGTTCAAGCCAGATGGGTGGGGTATAAATAATAAATTATTATTATTATTATTATTATTAGCCCAGACATCTCTAGATAGGGCTTGGAACGTTGCCTGTCTGGGACACTGAAGAGCTGCACTTGGCATGAGACAAGTTTCTGTGTTCCTAAGAAGTAACAACAATAGCACAAGAAAGAAAAATTAAAGCTGCAGTCCTAGAACCACTTTTCTGGGAATAAGCCCTGTGGATCATAATGGGACTTGATTCCAAGAAGACATGTATATAGGACTGCACTGTAAAGTGCAGAAGCAATAAGCTGGAAACAAATATGATAATAAATTGAGCATGGGAGGATAGAATACAAAGGGAAGAGATTTTTGGTACATTTACATGATAGATCCCTGCTCAGAGACGCCCAGCCTTTTGGGACAAGAGGATATAAACAAATTGAATTAGTCAGATATTACTAGCTCAACTACAAAGTCCACCTGAATAGTGAAGTATTTCATAAAAGTCACACATACACCCTCTTTAGCAGTGCTACGCAGGTAGCACACTTAAATCTTGGTGCATCAGTGCCCACACAATCAGAATTTGTTAGTGTGTGTCTATTTTCAACAGAGTTCAGTTTGGGCACATCACAATAGCCATTATCACAGAGTGGTGTTGTTTCTATTTGTGCACAATGGTCTCCATGGAATTCTATGACATAGTACTGTGAGAGGGGGGAGATCTCTTAACACTTAGGCAGTCTTGCCATGCTCAAGGGAAGCGTTACAGTTTCAAAGAGTAAACCAACATTACCTTATCAAGTTCCTGCTTGCGTTAGTACAGAATCATTCCAGTCTGGTGGTACAAAGGAAATCAATGGCTAGGATACGAAGGTTACTTAAGGAACTGTACAATAGGAAAGTTTCTCATTCCTTCCTTTTCCCTATAACCACCTGTGATCCCCCCAAAAGTATTGCTTTGGGATCAGCGGAGCCTTTAAACAGTCTGGGGTAGGGGCTAAATTGGAAGAATTCCTTCTTTGAATTCCTTTAAAAGTTAACATCTTTTGATCCAAGCCAATTTGTTTATGATGTCACAATATCGGAGGTTTGTTATAATTTTCTTCTGACATCATAGAAGTTAATCAGTTCTGGTAGCAGGAAGGAATGCAATGTTCACATTTTCAGTTTTATTGAAGGGTGGAGTCCAATTCTTCACTTAGTTTCTCAATGAAAATACCATCGCCCTACCTATGTAAGGTCAATTCTGTCACACTAGACCACGATTTTGTACTTTCTTTTAAATGAATGCAAATCAGCAACTCTTTGGAAAGTGTCAACTCATTCACAAATTCTGAAGCAAGCATCTCATCGCCCGCTATTCCTTTTGGGGGGCGGGGCGCACGGTTATCCTATAATCTAATCACCCAATTTGCTTTCATTTAAAATTAACCTGAAAAATAAAGCAACCTAGGAAATTTACTGGATGCAAGACAGGTAGGTATAGCACTGCCAAATTCTTCTGCAACAACCTCGTTCCATGATATTGCAGAGTCTGCCTTCTATATCTGTCAACACGAGCGCAGCACAACCAAGGTTCAGGGCTGCGGTGCTCGGCTTGAAATGAAGAGCATCCTGTCCTGCACAATATTTTCGGCTAACCCTGATGTCCTATACTGTACTTGCAACTCAGTTATTGCTGAGCAGAAACGGGGGCTGCAGTTCTTTCCTCTACCCCTCCCTACCTCCTTCCTTTAACCTTCCTCACTTGAACAACAGGAAATCCATCTGCCTCCGCGAGAAAAAAAAGGGGGGGAAGGAGCGAGATAGTGGGGCGAGAGACCCGGACAGGGGAAACCTGCGCAAGACTGGGAGGAGTCCATTTCCTCGGGATAGCAAGCATTCCGCGCGCTCTCGCAACTCACCTGCATTCAAGGAGGTGCCATTTCCTCCGTCCAACGTGCCAAGCTCCTTATCTATCTCTAGAACGCGCTTCTGGGTCAGAGGCTACAACTTGAGCCCCGGTATCTCTTTCTCTCCCCCTCCCCCGCCTCTGTTTCAATTAACCCCATCTTCTCCCCTTGTAACTTTCTTACCTTCCAGCCGTTGCTGGCGGCGCTGGGAGCCCGAGGGTGGGCGCGCTGCTTGGCCGGACTGCTGCGTCCATTGGCGACGTCCTTCGCGGGCAGGTGGCGGGGGCTGCCATTCTCCACCGCGCCGGCCTGCTCCGCCCCTCCCTCGGAGGCCGGGAAGAGCCCGCAGCGGCGTTGGAAGCGGGCCACGGGCTGCGAGTCCAGCAGGCGGCGGACCAGGCAGGCCATCCTCCTTCCCGGCGGCTGGGCACTTGCTTCCCCCGCCCAGGCGCGGCGCGCAAACACAGCCCAGCCCGGCCGGCCGGCCACCGCGTTGCGGAGGAGCCAAGGAGAAGGGGCGGGGCTCCGGGCGCCCCGCGGACAGGTGCAGGCGGCGAGGCCCCGCCCACCCCTTGCCGCTCCTACGCCGCTGCCCACGACCCTCCTTGCCCCGCCCCGCCCCGCCTTGCATGACGAAGGCGGGAGAGGTGACAGGGCGATCTCTTAGTCCGACAGGAGCGCAAGATTGCTGCAGGAAACTGCTCTATGTGGAGCTGAAACCAATGCCAATCAAACCCAGCCAACTCCACACCTGCCTCCCTAGTCCCTACTCAATCTTTCTTGGGAAATACTACAAATGATCTTTCTTCTGGATATACAGAGCATCTGCTCTGGTGGTGGTTAGGTGTTGGGCTGAGACCCAGGTTCAAATCGCTACTTGGCCAGGAAGCTCCTTGGGGGAACTTGCACAACGCACTGATTCTTAGCCTGATTCTGAACAGAGGTGTACCTAGGCTCTTGCGCCCTTGGCAATGAGCTGTATCGGAGACCATGGACCAGAAACCCCAAAAGTTTTCTCCTTGTTGCCTTTCGCGCTCTGCCAATGACTTCCTCCATGCAGAGGCCGTTTGAGGGCAGTACAACTGGCTCAGCAGCACTGGGTGCCACGCTGCAGGGGGGCGCTGTGACAATGCTGTAGAATGGAGCATGAGAGATAGGGGCACCGGATTTTAGTTCCGCACAGGGCACCACTGAAATTTGAGAACCTAAAGTCCACAGCCATCAAAATTGGGTCTGCTCTGCTCTGCCTTTCCTCCTCCTCCATCAGTCTGCCTGCCTGCCTCCCAGCATTCCTTCATCCTTCTACTCACTGTTTTCCATTCTTCCTCCTCCTGTCCTTTCTTTCTTTTTCCTTCTCCAGCTACTCTTACTACTCTCTCCATCTTTCTCCCCTCTGAATCCACTCACACTTCTAATAGCACTTCTGGCCAACTGAGAAGGAAGCCCCACAGAGCTGTTGCTATGGCCCATACCAGTGACTGGATTCCTCCACCCTGGCACCTGGAGAAGCCTGAAAACCTCATCCAGATGCCTGGAGCAGCAGAAGGGCAGTCCAGGCAGTGCGTGGATGGGCAGGCTGGCTTCTAGCCACTCTAAGCCAGAGTGGAGAGGTTTGATTTTTGTGCCCGCCTGGGCCTTTGGCGAGTGCCAACCAAACCAACCCCTAGATAGAACCTCTCTGTGTGGGGACTTCCGGCGGCGACGCAATGGCGGAGCGGTCGTGGGTTGCCTCGGCTGCGAGGCGACCCAGCCCGTCCCGGGGGTTGGAGCCCCGCCACCGCTAAGCGGGGCTCCGATAGGGTGCGGGAAGAGCGTCCCGCACCCTGGGCTCCCCGGCTATGCCCACTATGGCTCCGTCCCCTTCCCTCGCTCCCCCTGTAAAGGGGGAGTGGGGGTGAAGGGAAAACGGAGCCGGGCTTCAGGGGACAAGCCCCAACCGGGACGCGAAGCGGCGGTTGCCCCCGCGATGTGCGTTAACGTTCTACCTGTCAAAGTTGGAGTTTAAGAATCCCGGTGTCGTGAGTATTGGAATGGACCTGTTTTTGTGCCTTGTTGACGACCTGGGGGACATTTGGAAAGGGAGCCTGCCTCTTTCCCTTCGGGAGATAGAAAATAACCAGCTTAAGAGACTGCTGTTACAGTGATGGCAACAAAGTATTTAAAATTTGGCAAGTGAGACTTATGGTTTTCCCCTTTGGGGACTAAACTGGTGGACAGTATCTCTTTTTAAAATTTTTGGTTCTTGCACCCTGGATTCGGGGAAAATGGCCGGGAAAGACTTTGACTGAATGGAAAGTTACTGGCAAGATGGAGAAGTCTGAGAACCGAAACTGTAATTTGACACCTATGCCCGCTTCTGCCATGCTCGGCTTTGTTTTTGACTTGGTTACGAACTGCGAAATGACCCATGAAGAAAGGACTATCTTATTGAGACTGGAACTGCTCAACCGAAAATTGGAGATATTGAACTGTCATATGTCAAAAAAGTTATATCCCACAGAGGAGACTGTACAGGAAATGGCTGCATTGGAGGAGAGCCTTGGCACAGAACTGAAGGGACTGATTGAACAACAGGATGAAAAGGTATGGCTACTCCGGAGTAATGGATCGTCCCTTGGGGGTGGCAGACCCAGGACGGAGAAAATTGTTATAACTAACTCCCGAGGTGAGAGCTTGGGAGCGAAGGTGAGAACTTTATGTTTATATCTACAAATAAAAGAAGAATGTGATGATGAACCGGAGAGGCTGGGGGAAAAGGTGCGCACCCTGATGTTCTATGCAAGGACTACTTTGGACTTAGTCTGGATCTGTGGTTATGTAAAGAAAAAGGATACTTCGAGGAGCAGCTCTGGAGCAAGACGACCAAAGAAAATGGACAGAAGGGGGATAGGGTGAATGACATTAAGGTATAAAGGAAAAGAATGCATTATGGTAACCTGAAACCGGTGTGTCAAGACTTTAAGTTTTTAGAGAAAGAAAAGAGGTATTCTAAATTTTTGTTACTAACAGCAGTTATAGTGAATGAAGATATTTGTTATGATTTACTTTGAAAATAAGGGGATAAGAACCAGAATCTTGTATGGAATTAATATTAAGTTATAACATGATCTGATCTATGTTAAGTTAAGAATGGGAAAATATTGTTTATTATGAAACAAGATTTGTTAAAAAGAAGCTTTTGATTTTAATTTTTAGATATTTGGATTTTTTAAGATCAAGATGGTATAAGATGTTATTAAAGTAATATTTGGGATTGGAACCGAAGGTGAAAAGGCAGGGGAAGTCTGTACCAAGATTCGACCAAGAAATTTTTTTTTACAGCATAAGAAGAAGAATTATTGGTATTTGTGTATTTGTTTATTTCTAGTTGGGGGTGGGTCAATGTGGGTGTTATATTTGTATGTTGTTTGTTGTAAAACCAATAAATTCCTATAAAAAAAAAAGAACCTCTCTGTGTGAGGACAAAGAGGAGGGATGCAGGGACATAATGTCACAAGTAATCCTGTGCGCTCAGAAGGAAATCTTTTTACGGTTTGGTTACAGCATAGTGTTCATAATGCCAAGGTTGCAGGTTCGATCCCTGTATGGGACAGCCGCATATTTCTGCATTGCAGGGGGTTGGACTAGATGATCCTCCAGGTCCCTTCTAACTCTACAATTCTATGATTCTAAGTTTGGTGAGGCTTGCTGCCGTGTAAGTTGTATAGGGCCATAGCCTTAGTTACTGAGCATAAGAAGGAAGTGGAATGGAAATGTAACCAACAAAATCAATGGGTGTGCTAGGGCCAAAGAAAGCTACTGAATCAAGGTAAGAGATTTGCTAAATTTACAGCGTGAGCCAAACCGTTTCTGCTCAAATTCCCCCTTGAATTCAAGGTAAGTGGAGTTGGGACTGCAGCCTTAGTTAAAGTTCATTCACTACTATGTGTGAGTTACAGTGTCTCAGCCAGAATCAGGAGAAGAGCTGTCCAACAAGGCTGACACAGCTGCGTTACATCTGCCACTTGGGACCCACATAAAGGAGGGCTTTGTATCCTTATGCTCATCTTGAAATAATAGGATCACCTTTAGTTTGTCCTGGCTGATTAAGTAACACCGAAAGCTCATCAAGTGGTGCTCTGAGTCTACTGTTGATTTTCTAGAAGAAGTCGCTCTTTCCTTTTCATTATCTGCCAGCCTACTTCGGGCTGTGCTGCCGCTTTAACTGGGGCTAAGCAAGACTGCAATGCAGATGCGCCTGTTTACAGAGTACTGCTCTCAGCACAGCATCGTGGCCTCATTTTGATGCTGTTGTCTTTCCAAAGCTTTGTGCTGCGCACTTCACCGTGGTCCCGGCGTTCTGCCACACAGAATAGAGAGGGTCATCTGCTCAAAGCGTAAGGAGAGACCCTAAGGTCCAACCCCATTTGCACCCATACTACTGCCCCATTCACACAGCACCTTGCCACTGATTAAGCACCTTGCCATGAAATTCTGTGGGCTTGCTTCTGAGTACGCTTGTATAGGATTGGACTGTAAAGGTGCATAACCCAGAGGACAGTGTGCCACAATCAAGGAAGCCAAATAAATAAATAAAAACATCAATATGCCTGTAGAGCAGACAGCGCCAATTAACACAAAAAGTCTTGCGTTTTATACAAGTCCTTTGAAATATATTCAATATTTTGCTGACCTTGCTCTAGGAAACCAGAATTAACTGAGTTTAATTAAGCTTAATGTGAAATTATTTGGTATGGTATTGCAGCATAAATGCAATCAGGACACTTACAAGAAATATTAATTTAAAACCAGGGAGCAGTAAGTATATGATCCATTTTCTTTTATATACAATTTTTGTGGAAACTTTGCAAAGATACGACACAGACATTTTGCCTAGAAAGCTCAGGAAACTTAATGCCACACACACACACACCTCCAGTCCTATATATATATATATATATATATATATATATATATATATATATACAACTCCAGCCCTTTCCCCAACAAATCTCTTTGTAAAAAGGAGTACCCACAGAATGACCTGGAAGTAAACATACTTTTACTGTTGAGCTAAGCAGGTTTAGCTCTGCAAACTGCCTGAAAAGAACCCTCTCCAACCATATACAACTCACTCTGCTCCCCTTACAGCAACATTCCCCAACCTGTGCCCTCCAGGTTTTTTGGACTACAACTCCCATCAGCTGCAGCCAGCATGGCACCAGGTTGGGGAATGCTGCCTTAGAGGGATCCAAGTTGTGAGTGGTGGTGATCACAACAGCAGAAAAACCTGAGAAGTCTGGTTTCTGCAGTTCTTGGAAAACAAAGCCACCAACATTTGTTATCCCAGAGGGCTACTTTCAGATCTCTCTCCATGTATAAGAACCAGTTAACTATAGTGGACAGAGCAGCAGACACAGACAGGATGGAATTTGCTACTTGGTCACATGTTTGCTGAATAACCATAGGAACAGGAAGCTACCATTGATCTATCCAGCTTAGTACTGTCAACTCCAATTGGAAGTGGCCCTTCAGGGACCTAGAGAAGGGTCTGCACCATCACTTCCTACCTGGTGCTATTACATTACAGGTGAGAACCCTGCTCCTCAGGGGCCACAAGTTATTTAGGCCTCATTTTATTTAGCCCTAATGTCTCCTGAGGGTCAAAACCGCAGAGCCTAGGGCTTGCCAAACAGAAGGTCAGCAGTTCGAATCCCCGTGACGGGATAAGCTCTTGTTGCTCACTCCCAGCTCCTGCCTACCTAGCAGTTCGAAAGCAAGTCAAAGTGCAAGTAGATAAATAGGTACCGCTCCGGTGGGAAGGTAAACGGCGTTTCCGTGCGCTGCTCTGGTTCGCCAGAAGTGGCTTAGTCATGCTGGCCACATGACCCGGAAGCTGTCTGCGGACAAATGCCAGCTCCCTCGGCCTACAGAGCAAGATGAGCCCCACAACCCCAGAGTCGTCTGCGACTGGACCTAATGTCTCCTGAAGCTGCCCCACTCTCACATCCTGTCAGATTTCCTTCCTGTGCAATTGCTCCTTTCTATGTAATTTCAGAACAACTAGAAAGGGCAGTATTTTACTGAATAGAAATAAATCAATGTTTGCTTTTTGAACTTTTCCCCCTTGGTTGCAAGACTTTGGGGGAAAGAAATAGTGCCCCATCTATCTGAGAACAAGTTGGTAGACATGCGTGTGTAGCACATTAAAGTCAGAAAGGATTCCCCTCCGCCCCACAGTAGCTGTATGGTCAGTAGTATTGGAGAAAAAATCGAAATCCTCTGTATGCTTATTTTACTGTAACCTTTTCCAACCCAGTAGAGCTTATCTGCGTAGACCTGAATAGGACTGGGAATTCTAATCTGAAGTAAATTTGAAGCAGAGCGATCCATTATTTGGGATTAGTTCATCAAAAAAAGGTATGTCTTTGCCAATCAGCAGCTCAAACTCTGCCCACCAGCTGGCATGCAGCCCCTTACAAATTAATCCCTGAGGGGAGGCAGCCCTCAACAAAAAGTAAAGTTCCCCATCCCTGTTTTAAATAGGTATCAGGGATTAAACCTGCATACAAAACTATGGTCCATCTCCTTGGCTACTCAGTCTCTCTCAGCCTCACCTTCCTTATAAGCTTGTTGTCAAGATGAATGGGGAGGGGTATTATAGATACTACCCTCAAGCTCCTTGGAGGAAGGGGAGGATAAAAACCAATAAATATGAAATGTCACGCAGTATAGTTAGAGGACCAGGCACGGTTAGCAAATAAATGGGGCAGGTCCACACCACACATTTAAGCACCTTCAATACACATTTCAGGCACGTGACTCCCCACAAAGAATCATGGGGATGGTAGATTTCTCTTCACAGAACTACAATCCCTAGCACTCTTTACAAACTACAGTTCCCATGATTCTTTGGGGAAAGCCATGTGCTTTAAAATGAGTGTTGATTATGCTTTAAATGTATGGTGTGGGTCTGCCCATAGACCCCATGTTCTAACCTTTGGTGCTATATTTTCCAGGGGACATGACAGAGGTGTATATGATGGTGCATGCTGTGTGGAAAGTGGACAGGGTTGTTGTTTTCCCTCCCACTCTCAGGACCATCCAATCGGATGGAATGTTGGAAGATTCAGGAGTGACAAAGGAAACAAACTTCTTCAAGCAACACTTGGCTTAAACTGTGGAATTTGGCTTAACCCACAAAAGGTACTGATGACCACCAACTTGGGTGGCTTTAAATGAGGATTGGACAAATTCATGAAGGACAAAGCCAACAATGCTTACTATCCATGATGGCTATAGTATCCTTACATTCAGAGGTGGTGTGCCTCTGAATACCAGTTCCTGGTACCACAAGTGGGAAGACTGCTGTGCTCTCAGGTCCTACTAGGGAGGTTCTCCAAGGTATCTGGTTGGCCACTGTGAGAAAAGGCTGCTGGATTAGATGAGCCTTTGCTCTGACCAGTAGGGTTTGTCTTACGGGTTTCATGTGTTTCTTTTATGACTGCGGGTTGTATCCAATGGGCAGAGGATTCCAAGTGCATGGACCTTAGTCATGTCCATAATTTCAATGGGTCTACTCTTGAGCCTTTGTTAAATACAGCCTATGGTTCGCAAGTCTGTTCGCAAGGGGGAAATCTCTCTCTTGATTCTGAAATTAGATGATATCTCAAAACAGGAAATCAACTTACTTGCTGCAATAATTAGGATGCAGGTTTGAGGAGCTCTCAAAGGTTTATATATTATTGCACTTACATGCCACATTTCCTCTAGAGGTTCAAAGTGGCACACGTGTTTGCCCTGTCTTTCCATATTATCCTCATAACAACCCTGTGGCATGGGTTAAGCTGAGAGGTAGTGACTTTCTCTGGGTTACCCAGTGAACCTCATGAGTGTGTGGGTA
Organism: Lacerta agilis; assembly: GCF_009819535.1. Lineage (NCBI taxonomy): Eukaryota > Metazoa > Chordata > Lepidosauria > Squamata > Lacertidae > Lacerta > Lacerta agilis. The sequence goes on along the minus strand of NC_046316.1, from coordinate 66,615,446 downwards.
TTTGAACACTGGTCTCCTAGGTCCAACACTCTAACCACTACACCACCCTGGCTTACCTCAGATAGCAGATAACCACAGCAGTATGAATTATACAGACTACTTTGTGCCCGCTTTTTATAGAGTAAGCCCCCCAAATGAAATCTGTTCTTTAAATAGTTTTATTCAGTTTTTGCTTTTTTTATCTAATAGTTACTGGGATATTTTTAATTCTGCTCATTAGCATGCTTATTTTGCATTAGGCATCCACTTCTATTTCCAGGTACCATAAGAACAAAAGAAGTGAATTTTAGTGTGAGGTAAACATATCCTGTGAAATAGTAAAAACAGCGAGCACTACAGCAGCTGCCTGCTGCAAATTTATCTGCTTCAGATAGAAGCAATTAACTTTCCTGTTTATGTGGTAAGTAACCAGATAATACTATGTAATTATGTATGATTTGCATTGCGCGAAATGGTACGGGTAATTTCCATTGAAGTTTTGCAGGCCATTTAAAATAATTAATCTCCTCCAAATTGTTTTAATGTTATGAGGAAGTATGGCTGGTTGAGTTTTAACACAATTCTGAAAAAAAAAGACTTTCCAAAGCAATTTTCCCCCAATGTGCTCAGTGATACGGTTGCAAAATAATAATTTTAAAAGGTAGGGTGGAAGCAGTGGAAGTAGCAATTGTCTTAACCACAAAAGCAAAAACATATTTTACAAATTCTTCCTACGCTATCCTGAGCAATGATGAAATAATAGGATTCGTTACCTTTTTAAACCTAATCCTTCCTTCCAAAATCATCTTCAGTTTTTTAATCCAAGGAGAAGTGTTTCTTGTGTTGTGCAAAAGCAGCTGTGTGTTTGCTTCTGCATAACAGTTGCTAATGGTAGAGCATCTTCCTTGCATGCAAAAGGGCCCAAATTCAATCCCTGGCATCTCCAGGTAGCACTGTTAGAACCCCGTGTGAAACCCTGGAGAGTCATTGCCAGTCAGTGTAGAAAGTACTGAGATAGACAGACCAATGGTTTCACTCTGTGTAAATCACCTTCCTTCCCACGTTGCTATGTTCCTATGAGATTATTTGAATAATGAAAGGACACTCACAAAGTCCCCTTGGCCACCTCATAGGTAAGGTAAGTGCATCAAAGATCCTACACCATACTAGGGATGGGAGGAGATATTTGAAATACAGTGGTACCTCAGGTTACAAATGCTTCGGGTTACAAACACCCAGGCCCAAACAGAGGAGGGGGGGTCATATGGGCCACTTGGCCCAGGCCTCTGATTCCAAAGGGGGCCTCGGTCAGCATATTCACAATCGCAAACCATTATTTAAATGTAAATACTTAAAATAATCCTTTTCCCTATGTATTTTTAAAAAGCTCTATTGTATAGCTAGATTTTCCATTTTGTCTTTATATGCAGATATGGTTCAAGCCTTGAAATCCCCAGGGTAAAAAAGGGGAGGGGCCACATTATCTACCTGGCTCGGGCATCTGCCTGGCTCTGCAAGGGCCTGCAAACGCTTCAGGTTACAGACTCTGCTAACCCAGAAGTAGTACCTCAGGTTAAGAACTTTACTTCGAGATGAGAACAGAAATCACGCCCAGCGGCGTGGCGGCAGCAGGGGGCCCCATTAGCTAAAGTGGTACTTCATGTTAAGAACAGTTTCAGGTTAAGAACAGATCTCCAGAACGAATTAAGTTCTTAACCAGAGGTACCACTGTAGTTTGCATTTAAAGCCAATCCTCCCCACCACCACTAAAGTTGGAGCAGAATTCATGCAGAGGTCATCAAAGGCTCAGACTGAAATCAGAGGACAAAAAAATCCCAAACCTGTTCTAAGTACTTGACACAAGGATTCTCCTCTGTTGGAGCTGGGATAACAAAGCATCTGGATGATTTAAACAAACAAACAAACAAACAAACCTTAACTGGTCCCACGATGGGTGTGGCTTGAGGCTGTTCACCTCTCTTAGTCCCTAAAGCAACTGGGGTAAGGGAGTCTTGTAGAACACTGGAGAAGAATGCAGTGGCAAGGCATGTTCTTCTCTGCAATCCAGTCTCCATGATGCTTCAGCAGCAAAGAGTGGTTGAACCTGCTCACAGTTCATTGCCACCTGGAGAGAAGGACAAGATGGCACCCTAGCTGATTCCACATACCGATGAGTAGCTGAATCTTACTTCAGCACTAGTGATGGGACAGTGTCCTACCCCACACCTGAGAATAGCAGCTTATTTTAGGGAGTTCAGAGGGAGGCTGCTGACAGCCCCTTTCCTCCATAACTGCTATATGAGACAGCTTCCTTACTCAGTCAATTGATAGGGCTGGCTGTTGGCTGATCAGGCTTGGATCATCCTCCTCTTTATGAACAACCAAGGATAGGTTAGAGACTCAATTGCAGACAAAGTTGTTTGAAATAAGTGCACAACAACTACAAATCTTAGCCCATGCTTAGGGGTGAGGAGTCTCTTGTTCTGTTACTATCAACCAGCAACAGAAAGCTCCTACCCTGCTCAATTTCTGCATCCAGACACACGCAGATGTTCATTCAAATAATGCCTTACAAAGATGTTCATATAAATATGATGTCATTGTTCAAATTCATGGATGAGACTGGCTCTGAACCAACATATGGTCCAAATACTTCCAGCCTCTCTGCAAAGCTAGAGTCCTCTGCATTGAATTTTCTCAGCCTATTCATAGCAATTTTTGGAGATTTTCTCTGGAACATATGGAGCCAACTGCTTTCTGAATTAAGAAGACAACTTGTGGGAACTGAGAGCCCAAATGACAAATGTTTCCTTTGCATGTTTCTCCAGCAAAGATTGCAATGATATGCACAGCCAAGAGCAAATGAATACTTGTTTGGATGAATGAGAAAATCTTATGGAAAAGCCGAGGCCATCATGATTTGGAAAAGCAACTGAGTTAGAAGAGGTTTTATTTTCAGGCTTTCAAAAATAGCTCAGTACTGAGTGTAAAGGGATATAGTGGAAAGTCAGGCTCAGCGGCCATTCTTAAAGTTTAAGCAGTGGAATGAATGAGATGGTACTAAATAATATATATGGAGGGCTTATGGGAATATTGACATATTCAATCCTTCTTCCTTTGCAGTCACAGTTCTTTCCCTGCAATTCTAAATCCAGTTAGGAGTTTGCACACTTGTGTCCCAAACATGGGAAATGATGCCCAAAAGCACTTTTAACTATAAATTATTCAGGAATATAGGCAGAAGCAGAAGTTTATCATGTAGGTCATTGTGAGTGCTTAGGACTTGTAATATATGGGATGAAAAAACTGAAATAGCCAATATACTCATCACAAAGCAGTTATGCCCCTTTTCTCATTCTTGAAAATGTGAGTAAATATCATGAATGAAAGATAAGGCAGGTTCCCCTTCACCACGTAAACTCTAGCTGTGGTCAAGTCATGCAGTCAAGCAGCAAAAAGGCAGACTATAAATGAGTGGTTCCTCAATCCCAAAAATATCTTCCAAGTGTCTGATGTCTTCCTTGGTTCACAGTGAAACACTGTGATGTAATGGTTAGAGTGTTGGACAATGACATTGGAGATCAGGGTTTGGATCCCCACTCAGCCATGAAGCTCGCCGGGTGATGTTGAGCCAGTCACCATATCTCAGCCTAGCCTACTTTGCAGGGTTGTTGTGAGGATGAAATGTGGAGAAGCTTGTGTAAACAACCTTGATATCATTGGAAGATAAAGGTGCTATGTGCATATGCATAAATAAATTGCTACAAAATAAATCAAAAGCAGGGGTCTCTCTGGTTGATAAAGATTTATTTCTATCTGCCTGCATTGTGTGCAGAAGAGGTGAGACGGCAAGACTCTTCCACTGGCTCAGCTGGGACCAGCAAACCACATGACACCTCCCTTCCCAGAAGTGTCTATGTGAACTGTGCACCTCAGAGAGAGACAGCAAGGCTCCCTGCATCAGCTTAGCTAGGCATGTGAATTTCCTTTATTTTAGCCTCCTGTTCGTACCTATTCAATGGTAAGCTGCCATGCCTAGCTCTGATCAGGGCCAGACACTGATGCCTGAGAGAATGAACCAGGCACCCTGTGGGTCAAAGATGTTGAGGCCCCCTAAATGCAATGCTGAGCATCCCTTTCAGTGGCTTTCTGGGTAGATATCCGATGAAGAACCCCAGGAACTGTCAGAGGAGGAGGTGGAGCCATCCTCCAGTCCTCGAGCGCCAGTGTAAAAAGCTTTGGTTCAGGTTGAAGAACCCCAGAGTCATCGGCCTACTCATGAGTAAGAAATCCCTGATGCTCCTTTGCTGCCAGAAGCTGTGGTTAGGGTGCGGTTGTTAAAGTGGGAATAGTAGCACATTCAATCCTTCCTTTGCAATCACAGTTCTTTCCCTGAAATTCTAAATCCTGTTAGGAGGATACTCCCTCAATCATGCAATAAGCCATTTAAAAACAAACAAGCAAACCATGTGTTAAGAAATAAAATGACTCCAAGTGCATGTTGTTCATTCCTGTTATGTGTAGTAATGCACTTCTCATTTCCCCAAGCAATGAAAAGCCCAGAGTTAAAGTTAGCATTACAGGATTATATTTCATTCTCACTTTGTGTCCCTGAATCTGCTCCAGAGGGTTGGAGAAACCCAATAGCATATTTAGGGTGTGTGTGAAGAAGTTACATTGCACAGCTAGAAGTGATTGTAAAGGCATAACTATTTAGTTTAAAACCGCCCACTGTTTCCACATCAGATTCCCAGAACATTAGGATTCCTGCAGCCTCCCAGGCTTTTTACAGTCCAGCTAAGAACTTAAGAGGAGTTTGCTGGATCAGGCCAGTGGCCTATCTAGTCCAGCATCCTGTATTCACAATGGACAACCAGATGCCTGTGGAAAGTCCACAAATAGAACCCGAGCACAAGAGCCCTCTCCCCTCCTGCATTTTCCAGCAACTGGTTTTCAGAAGTATCAATGCATCTGACTGTGGAGGTAGTGGCTAGTAGCAATAGTCGGCCTTGTCCTCCATGAATCTGTCTAATCCTCTTTGAAATCCATCCAACTAAAAACCCAGCTGTTCAGATTCAAACTCCCATAAAACTGTTTCCCTGCACCTTCCACCTTCCAAACCTACCAACCGCGAAGCAGCATTAATATTGTCTCATTGAAGTCCACAACCAATGAAAATGAGAGCAAAAGTAGCTGCGTTAGGCTGAATTAAGAAAATAATTCCCAAATGCACAGCTAGGCAATATCTTTATTGGGAATGTCCCAAATATCCCTAAAATGTGACAAGCTTTCAACTTCTCCAGATCTTGTAGTTAGGCAAGATGCTACACAAGAAGGGGGAGACGGGTATAAAGCTGGTGTTGCAGCCATGAGATCAGCTTGTAGGTTTAGGCCCAAGAAGGAGACTGTAGGGCTGAAAAAGTTCCTCCCAGGTGCTACAAATATCAGGTCACACCCTTGGATTCTGGGACAAAGAAGCAATGGCTGTTTGTCATCTTTGAGAAAGTGAAGTCAATTTGTTTATCAGTGATAGGCTCATTCTCCATAAACAGCACAGCCAAAATCATAATAGGTTGGGAACAACATTTGTACTTACCTGTTGAACTTACTTCATCCTAAAGTGACTATCCAGGCTATCCATCTGCCTGCCTGCCTATCTGTTTGTTTCTATTATAATCATCTAAACTTCTAACTGGTTTACTTAAAGCAAAAATCATTTTGTGATAATTTGTTGGACAGAGCATACTAGCCTTTATTTAGGTTTCATCACAGAATTTGCCCCAACCTTGAGGAAGGACTATAGCCCAGTGGTAGAGCTCATGCTTTCCATGCAAAAGGTCCCAGGTCAAATCTCCAACACATTCTGAGGCAGGGCTGGTAAGGACTACCTACCTGAAACTCAGGAAATTTCCAAGTGAGCCAGGGACAGACTCTCAGTTGGAACCCAGGAGAGCTTCTTAGTGTAGACCAGCCTTTCTCAACCTTGGGTCCCCAGATGTTGTTGGACTATAACTCCCATCATCCCTGATCACTGCTCCTGCTAGCTAGGGATGGTGAACCAGTCTGTCCCAGGAAAGGCAACTTCTTTGTGCTCCTAATCCCTGTTTGCAGAGGTCTTTCGTTGACACATTTTGGTCAGAACTCTTGAAACAATGTTTAAGCTTGTGCATCTTTTCTCTGAAATCCACACAAAAAGATTCAGTTCTCTTATGAATCCCCTCCTCCCCATCACAAGGAGAAATTGTATCTTTCAGGAGTAATGTGCAAAGATGTCACAAGGCTTGGTCAACCCAGCACAGGAACACAAAGAAAGATGTCATAGTGTGGTTACAACGTCTACTCTACCAGTGTTGCAGATGCAATCCAGGGTAGCTATTCGGGATCTGAATGCCACTTTCATCAGACAAGATGGGGCAGAGGATGCACAGGTACACTGGATTTGACTGAAGGTTTGGCTGCTTTAATAATATTGAAGGGGCAGCTCTTTGAACCACATGAACAGTAAGGCAGAATTGAAAGAATGTGGAAGGGAGCCAAAAGGAACCACAATGCTCTTCCTACTGTGCACTCTCAGATGGATGGAAACCTCTGGCCCAGTGGTGGTGGTGTACTTCAACTCTTGTCTTCCCTGGCCAGAAGGGAGTGAGAGGAGATATGGTAAGGTAAAGGCAGGGGGTTGGACTGGATGGCCCTTGTGGTCTCTTCCAACTCTATGATTCTATGATTCTATGAAAGGTAAAGGGACCCCTGACCATTAGGTCCAGTCGTGTCCGACTCTGGGGTTGCGGCACTCATCTTGCATTACTGGCCGAGGGAGCCGGCATACAGCTTCCAGGTTATGTGGCCAGCATGACAAAGCTGCTTCTGGTGAACCAGAGCAGCGCACGGAAATGCCGTTTACCTTCCCGCCGGAGCGGTACCTATTTATCTACTTGCACTTTGACTTGCTTTCGAACTGCTAGGTGGGCAGGAGCTGGGACCGAGCAACAGGAGCTCACCCGGTCATGGGGATTCAAACCACCGACCTTCTGATTGGCAAGCCCTAGGCTCTGTGGTTTAACCCACAGCGCCACCCGCGTCCCGAGGATATATGGTAGCCATCTTCAAATATCTAAAGAGCTACCATATGAAAGATGGAGCAAGCTTGTTTCCTCCTGCTCTGGAGGTTGTGACCGGAACCAATGAATTCAAGTTACAAGAAAGGAGATAATGACTGAACACTAGGAAGAACTTTATGACAGTAAGAGCTGTTTGACAGTGGAACAGACTTCCATGTGAGGTTGTGGACTCTCCATCCTTGGAGGTTTTTAAGCAGAGGTTGGATGTCCCGCTGTCATGTATGAGCTAGTTGAGATTCTTGCATTGCTGGGGGTTGGACTAGATGACCCTCAGGGTCCCTTCCAATTCTATGATTCTATGATGATGTGAGTTGGACTCCAACAACATCTGGATGGCCGCATGTTTTCCGGTCCTGCCTTGAGCGCCTCAGCGTCATATGTGGGTGATTTTCTGTGCCTCCTTCCCACCTTCAGATTTTAGGAGGGGTTCCAGAAGATAAACACATATTGCACACTTTCACAGAACGTCCGGAGAGCCAGCCCTCCTTTATCGAAATTCGTGTGTGTGTGTGTGTGTTATGTTTTGTTTTTTAAAAAACAACAACCAAAATCCTTGCCACATGCAGGCTTTCTATCCGCAGGGGAAGGAAGGAGATGGAAGGGTTACATAGTGAATGATTGTTTCCGGGAATTGACGCTGCAATCACTGCTTGGCATGTCCGTAACCCATGCAGAACCCCCTCGAATGACATCATCGACCAGCTCATGATGGCGGGGGAGGGAGAGCATCCTGTGGCTACACTTGGAAAGGAGGACCACTATACAATCCAAGAGACCCGGAAGCAGTGGCGGGGGGCGGGGAACCACGTAACCTGAAATGCATTGAGAGAGGGAGAGAGGGAGAGAGAGAAACGACCACCTGTTTTGGCTTCAGCGCCCCGCCTCCGCCGCCAAATCCCCCCGTCCAGCGTTTGCTTTTTCACCCACGGAGCTGTGGTTTTCCCCACCACCCCCTTTTCCCGTGGAGCCAAGCCAGCCGAGAGGAAGGCCGAGCAAGGCAAGGGGTTTCCTGGGAGGCGCTCCATCCACCTCCTCGGATGAGACGATGGACGACACCGCAGGCGATTGCGGCGACAACAGCTTGAAGGCAAAGGCTGGTCCGGATGGGGAGCCGGGAGGTCCCCAGGGGGAGCCGGCGGGGGTGTCCGCCCCTCCCAGGACGGAGGAATGCCGAATCTGCTACGGCCCTTTCGACGTGGAGTGCCGCCCGCCCCGACAGCTGGAGTGCCTCCACACTTTCTGCCTGGATTGCCTAAACCAGGTACATCAAGCCGAGCGCTGCCGCCGCGGCCGCTGCCACAGTAACCCCGGCACGGCCACCATCACTTGCCCGCTCTGCAGGCACCGGACAGTGCTGCCAGACGGCCGCGTGTCCAACCTGCCCATCGATCGCGCACTGGCCGCTACAACCTGCCCGCTGCCTCCAAAGCCCTCGCAGCCTGTTCGGCCTTCGCAAGCGGCGGCCCAGCCTGCCCAGCAGCGCCCCCTGCCGGACCAGGGCGGCGGCATAAGCAGCGACGGGACGGCGCCCCAGCCTCTTCCTTCTGCAGTTCCCGACGGAGAAGCGGAGCCGGGCTCAGGATGCCACAGTTGCCACGGGCGCCCCCAGCGTCTCATGGAGAAAATTCCTTGGATGTGGGTTGCCTTCTGCCTCCTCTTCGGGTTGTTCTTATCCATAGAGTTAATTAGCGCTCTGCTGTGGATCTGGAGCCCGTGGGTCCTATTCCTGGGGGCCTCCCTCTGCTGCATCCTACCCTGTTGCCTCATCCTCTGCTACACAGAGATTAGGAGATACCAGAGGGAATCACCTCCTTGCCCACCCTGCCTGGTCCTTCCCTTTTAGGTTCTTGCATCTGAAGATGTGCTGGTGGACTTCTGGCTCATAAGGGCTTAATGGGGACCGGCCCTACCGTTAGGCAAAGAGCGTTAAGAAGAGACCTGCTGGATCACGTCAATGGCCCATCCCAGACCAGCATCCTATTCTCACGGTGGCTAGCCGAATGCCTACGGGAAGCCTTTCCATTCCATGCACAGAAACCAACCAGGCTAGCAGCTGCATCGTACTTCAGCACTGGGGAAGGGACAGCAGACTAGCTTAAAGGGTGCTGGCCAGGGTGGGGGCGGGCGCTGGATGACATGCACAGCTCTGCCCTTCAGCACCATCCCACTGCTCCCTGCCCACATCTCACTCTGCCTAATAGGTTGGCCATGTACACTCAGCAACCATTGCTGTATTTTTTTATTGCCAGGGAGGGGGGAAGAGGTGCATGCTGGTGTTTCTGCCTAAGCTGCTAAAATCACTTGACTGCCTTTGGGTACTGTATGCTCCATCTAAGGCAGCAGATGATCTATAATAAATATGTTAATCTTGAAAATGCCACAAGACTTTGGGTGGTTCCCATTTTCTGACTCTCATTGTAATGTGAACCCCACCCCTCCAGCACAAGTGGGAGATAACCGTAGAAATCAATGGAACAGATTTTAATTTGTTGCCATCCCCAGACAAATAATAAAAAGAGAGGCCTTTATGCCATTTCATCATCATCATCACCATCACCATCATTTGAAAAATTGCCCTGCCATTGCAAATGCCAGTGCAAAAGCATCCATTTCCGTGTTGGAGAGGGTTGTGGCTGAGAGGTAATGGTTTACAACAGCCCTGTCAATTCTGAAATTATACTGCAGTTTGGAGCTGAATTCACTGTGTGTACAACAACCCTCCAATGTTGCCCAGTTACTTCATATCGCCTGTTACAAGTTGGGAGTCAGCCTAGGTTACCGTACAACTGTGTAAGGTAGTCCGCTCTATTATGCCCCTATTGAAGGCTGGGGAGCTGCTCTGAGAGGCACTAATTTGAGAGGGCTTTGCACTGTAGTCTACTGTTAATATTGCTGGTAAGAAGTGGGGCTGAGCCTCACTTATTCACAGCCAAAAAAATAGCTCATACAAAGTGTAAACCAGGCCTTCCAAATCAGTTCTAGTGCTGCACTGCCTTGCCTCCAGAAAAGCCACATTTTTAAATATTCCACAAACAAATTTTTAAAAAACCAAATGTGAACTTTTATTTTTGCTTGTACCTTTTTGTTTTGGGGTGAACAGGCTGGAGCCTGATCACAGATACAGTCAAAATATTTGATTTCTCCATTGATTTCTCTGGTCAGTTCTCACTTCTGCCCTGTGAGAGAAGAAAATGAACTTTTAAAAGACTGTTGAAATCAGAAATTAAAGGGATTTGTCTCCATATAGAGAATTATCAGTGTTGTTGTTGTTGTTGTTGTTGTTGTTGTTGTTGTTGTTGGTTTGTTTGTTGTTGTTAATAATAGGTTTATTACTCACTTGTTACCAAGATCTCAAAGCAGTTTATACTTAAAAACATAAACACCATTAAACATTCATGTAAATCATTAACATTTTCATGCAAAAACCCACAAGGCATATAGATGCATCTACAAAAACAGCATCTTATAGCATGAGTTACATTGCAGAAAATGTACATAAATGTGTGTGTATGACATCTTGCAATGTGGCAATGCTCCTCTTCAGGGTTCCAGCCACTCCTTTCTCTTCTTCTCATCAGCAGTCAGACAGTATTCTGTGTGTTCAGCCTCCATTGGACAAGTTTTGTTTTTTGATGGGAAAGACATTTGCCCCATAGTTTTTCTCCCTAAACATTTTTTGTATTTCTCCTAAATGTGTTGATATCCCCTTTTTGTTTCTTGGTAATGACACTTTGACTGCATAAGAACCAACACCCGAAGAACTGATTTCGCTATAAATATCTACAAGGGGAACCTGCAACAAAAAGTTGCAGCATGAAGTGCTTCCACTCATGGCTGGCTAGCTGCAGCCCTCTCTTCTTCCAGGACATTTATACTCCTCCCCTGGTTTTCCTTCCCTCTTGGCAACATCCAGTCAGCATTCCCCTGCCAATGAGTATACTCTTTCCTCCTTGTGATGTTCTTTCTATACTTCTGCAAGCCTTGGGCTTCCCCTAAACCTGCTCAAAGCTCCCTCTTCTGCATGGATGGTGCCTTTTTGGGTACATACAGTACTACATAACAACTAGCACTCGATGAACTGAGATTGCTAAATATATGCAAGTGGGGACTTGCAACCAAAGGAAGCCCCTCACCAAAGCAAACAGCTGATTTTCCTCAGGACTGCAGCAGAGGAAGAAAGAGGGTTGTCATAGCCTCAATGTGAGACTCAATGTGAGAGCCAGTGTGGTGTAGTGGTTAAGAGCGGTAGACTCGTTATCTGGGGAACCGGGTTCGTGTCTCCGCTCCTCCACATGCAGCTGCTGGGTGACCTTGGGCTAGTCACACTTCTTTGAAGTCTCTCAGCCCCACTCACCTCACAGAGTGTTTGTTGTGGGGGAGGAAGGGAAAGGAGAATGTTAGCCGCTTTGAGACTCCTTCGGGTAGTGAAAAGCGGGATATCAAATCCAAACTCTTCTTCCTCAATTCATGTGTGGCCTGATCCCATTATCACTCCCACAACAGATGCAATTTGCATTTTTTTAATAAACAAACAAACCCTGAATTTTCTAACTTTGGAGCTGTGTATCCACTGGAATTTAAATGGATTGTTGTGTTGATCAAAAGTAGGGATGGGGAAACAGTGACCCTCCAATTGTTGTGGGACTGCAGCTCCCATCAGCTACTACCCAGAATGATAAAAGTCAGGGATGATGGAAGTTGTAGTATGTATCTGTAGATGGGAAGGCCGCTGGTTAACAACCCCTTACCTCAAACTCATAACCTACCAAGTTGCAGGGATAAAACTTAATAAATTGAACATGGACTATTGTGTTTCTGTACAACATCTTGAGCATGCATTAGCTATCTCATTGATGTAAGAGTCTCCCGGTCTTGCTAGAACTTTGAACAACGACGAGTGCCTAAAGCAAATGTAAACCCCATTCCTGTTTCTGAAGAAGCAGCTACACCAAATGAGGTCTGGGACTCAGAGTGCCTTGTGGGCAAAGTTCCAGTTGCGATTCTCCCAGCTTATTTCCAAGAGGGAAGGGGGAAATGCCTTAGATCCATAGGAAAACTATGACAATGGCCCAGTGTGTCTTGAAGCTCCTATAGTTTCCAAGCTGCTGTGTCTGAGTGTGCTGTACTTTTGCTGACCCCTTTGAGTGAGTCAGTATATTGGACTAGGACCTGGGTTCATGACTCCATTCATGAAGCTCAATGGATGGTCTGAATAAGGGGGCGAACTATGTATTATACTGCCTTGAGTTCCTACGAGGGAAGGTAGGATATAAATGTAATGCTAAACTAACTAAATAAAGATAAATAAGATAAAGACTAAGGATAAATGCTATGTAAAGGAGCTCTGTAAACTGAGCATGTATACTCAGATAATATGTACCTGTATATTTTGCATTGTAACTATTCTGAACGTATCTACCTTAGGTTTACACGTACTGCCTTTGTAAAGTAAAACTCCAAACGCTGCTTAATCTGAAGTCTTGCTTGCTGTGCTTTGAGATTTAAAACTACAAATGCTCTAAAAAATATTCCTGTCTGAATCTGAGATTTCATACGCATGATCTGTACTTTGGGAAACTGTGTAACATTTGCAGACTGTTAGCCAGGTGACTATGGCTAGGGTTTGCTCGTACACAACTTGTGAAATAAAAGGCTGTACATGGGAGCTTGAATTCAAAGGTCCTATTAAACATTCATTTTAGATTATGCAGGAGGAGGGAACACCCCATGCTTAGAATGCATGCTTCAGTCTGCTGTTTTTTCTCTGTAATATTTATGATACTGTATTTAAATATGTTTGATTGTGACTGTCATAACTGCAGTCCTTTTGTACACAGCATAGGGACCCTCTGATGTCATTCAGTTTTTTGGGTGGGGGGAAGGGGTGTGTCATGGAGAGTTGAGAAGTGAGAGGTTAAATTGTTGAAATCCTTATAAAAAAAACCTTACCAATGTGTTGCTTTCAGAGCCCAATGGGGCCAGTTTACTTAAAGGAACACATAACCCTCTCAACATTTATGTCTGTGGAACTGGCACTTTTATAAGTGCCACATAATGTCTGTTGTTTCATTGCAAGGAACCAATCTTTTGTGTGGCTGTGGTTTTTCTCTGGAACTCCTTGCCTATTAGTATACCGCACATCCAGGAAAATGTATTTAACGCATGTAGTTTCATACTAGAGTTTTCAAAGAATGCGTGTTTGATGGAGAGGCCCTGGGACAGCCTCTGGTGATGGAGCCACCATTGAGAACTGATGAAACCACCGGCCAATCAGGAGCGAGAGAGAGGGACTTTCGGTCACTGTGGGCTGATGATGTCTCTGACTGAGAGGGTTCAGATAGGGACTATCTGTCATTGATGGTAGAAGGGTCTTCCCATCAGTGTGGGCATTGGGGGGTTCTGACTATCTCCGTGGGCTCAGACAGGGATTATCTGTCAGTGGGTATAGATAGGGACTAAATGTTACTGTGGGGAGCTGGGAGCTTGGACTATCTAAGTGGGGTGAGCCAGGTAGTGCAGCTCAGTTTGGATTCCCTGAGAGGAAGCTAAATCTTGGAAGGTCTACATGGGTGTTGCTAGTTAGGACACTGGTGGCTACTCTAGGTGGAAAAAGTCTTCCTGAGACTTGGTTTGGAAACTAGTGCTGCTTTGAAATTCTCTGTTATGAATGTGTGTCTCAAAAGAAGCTTTGTCCTCTCTTGTGAATATCACACTTTAAACCCTCACAGAGTGTAAATAAATAAACAATTCAGTTTTGTTGCAGAAGTGATTTCTCATACTTTCACCCTCTGGATGGGGGAAAGAGTGGCTATCAGACAGCCTTCAAAGAAGGACAATACCTTGCTGCTGTTTAATAATAATAATAATAATAATAATAATAATAATACCAGAAATAAAACAAAATAAAATAAAAAATTCCTTCCAGTAGCACCCTAGAGACCAACTAAGTTTGTTCTTGGTATGAGCTTTCGTGTGCATGCACACTTCTTCAGATACTACCAGAAATTGTTAATTATAGACCTATCCTGAGGTTAGAAAAGGGAGGGTTTTTCAAAGATATGAATTCACCCATAAAACCAGTCACATTACCCAGCACCCATCTTCAGTGAGGGTGTCTGTCACAGCATGTCATGGCCTGTTTCATATTTGTTTTCTCCATCTTTGGATAGGTCACGATGGGTTTTTTTATTATTCATTTTGCCTCAAGGCAAACAAGAGAATTAAAATTCTTATTTTTTTGTATCACATTAGCAAAAGCTGCTATGGAGTGCAATTCGGTTCCATTAAAATAAATGAATTCCTTGCGGTTAGGATGTGGGTTGCATCTGTTGTGTAAAGGGAGGACTTTAGAACGGGAACTCACATGTAACATTTTATGTTGCTACTATTTGATGATATTCTGCTAAGCCGTTTTGTGCCCCATTTGTGGAATGGGTGATTCTGGGCCTGGACTTAACCTTGGGTGTCTAGGTGATGGCTGTAGCTAGATGCACCTTTGCCTACCTTAGGCTTCTCCACCAGGTGTGTCAGTTCCTGGAACTTGTAGATAACACACGCTTTCAAATGTGGACCACTGCAGCACACTCTATGAGGCTGCCTTTGAAATGTGTCCAGGAGCTTTAATAGGTCCACAAAGCAGTGAATAACAGAGCAATGCAATCCTCCCCTTGTGCTGAACTAGGGGTGGTGATTTTCGTAGGTGTCCTTCTGCCCAACTACCCTGGCTCAGCCAGCCTCCCACTAGTTGCAAGATGGGCAGATTCCCTGCTGGCGGGAACCGGTGGAAACCCCCCAAATGGGGTGTTTGGAAGGTGGGGACAGGCCAGATCCTGAGCTGTTTTCTTAGCTGCCATGTGAAGACATCAGTCCTGATCTTCACCAGCCCCTCTTTCACCTTCTCTACCATGGCTGCCGTGATAGCTCAGTTGGTTAGAGCATGGTACCGATAAGTCAAGCTTGCAGGTTCGATCCCTGTATGTGACAGCTGAATATTCCTGCATTGCTGAACTAGATGATCCTCAGGGTCCCTAACTCTACAATTCTATGATTCTATGATCAGTAGGGCTGAGGATGTGGTAGTAACCCAGCCATTATGCCAAGCACTGTCAATGGGGGCAGGTTAGGATTAGTTGTTAGCCTGAAATTGTTCACAGCAGGCTGCCTGTTGGGAGCATAGGACATGTGTTATTGATGCTAGCTTCCAGTTGGTTTCAAATCAAAATACTGATGATTACTTTAAAGCCATGTATGGCATGGATCGGTGATCTGTGGTCATCCAGATGCTGGCTGAGGCTGATGGAAGATGGAGTTCAACAACACCTGGAGGGCCACAAGTTCTCCATCCCTGCTTGATGGTTTGGGGTCAGGATATCTGAAGGATCCTTTCTTCTGTAACTCTGTATGAAGAGAAGTCTGCCTTGATCTCTTGCTAATGCCCCTGAAGCATTTTTTGGAAGGTTTTTGGGCACTAAGTGTTTTAAGTCTGATTGGAAAATTGTTGTAATGTTGCTGGAAATTGGTCTTAATGGATGTTGTTATTTGTTTTCTGTGGCTTTGGACTATTATGGGTTTTGTTTTTGTTTTTTTGCTTTGTATTAGAATTTTGTTTCAATCTTTTCTTGTTAAGAGCTGCCTTGAAGAAAGATGGGGCAAAATGTTTTATATGCTTTAAAAATGAAAACCAACCAGCCACAATGCTACCCATTGGAGCCAGAAAAAGGTGCGCAGAAGAATGTACCTTTGATCCATACAGTCTAGTGCTGGCTGTTCTATGGCAGGCAGGAGCATCACTGCAGGGTCAGGGATACAGATGTGCAGTTGGTAATTTTAGGCTCTGGGCTTAATGCTCTGCACTCTTCAGATGACAATGTGTATGAAACGGAGGTAGTTGTTTAAGCACCCCTGCCTTAGAACATCTACCCTCAGCCCAAGGTAATAATATACACACACACACACACACACACACACGCATGCCAAAATTGTATGTGATATTGATAACAAAAATAATGTTCCCCTTTAGGTGGTTGTTTCCCCCTCTTCACTCTTTTTTTGACAATACTGAATTTTATAAATCGTAATGAAAAGTTTGTTTTACCCCCTTATGGGCATGGCATGGTTTGCAGCCTCTTATTAAGTGCAGCCATTATTTAAACATTCACACAGCTGAACCCAAACTTTTACCAAGTGCGGCTAATAATACAAAACATGGGGCTCAGCGGATAAATTAACAGCAAGATACCTAATGGTAGAGAAACAACAACAAAAGCAGGGCAGCTTTAAAAAAAACGTGGGTCAGTCTCAAGCTCAGTTGGTAGAGCTTGAGACTCTTCATCTCAGGGTCGTGGGTTCAAGCCCCACATTGGGCAAAAGATCCCTGCATTGAACTGGATGACCCACGAAGTGCCTTCCAACTCTATGATTCTCACTCTCTCCCCTCCATAACACTTCTAAAAGAATAGCCTAGTAGTGGTTATGGTTATAAGGCCTATACAGTCCTATGATGCTACTGTATACCTAGCTCTTGATAAATGCTCAGTATCTACATTGAAAGGATTTCAGGACAAGAGTCTTTCTCAGCCCTACCTGGAAATGAAAGAGGTTGACGCTTTACTTCACACGCCGGTTCCAAAGGAGCATGGGAACCTTCTGGCACTCACGGGGCGGCTATGGACGGGCACCTTTATTTGAATGCGTTTTGAATTAGTGAATTTAATGTATTGAGCAACTAATCTGGTAGGAGGGGGAAGCTCTCTTGCCTCTTTACCTTTCTCTGTTATACCTATATAACTATACATACGCCTTTGAAAGCACTTGCACACAACACGGGGTGGAGTGGAACGACTTGTCCGCATAGCAGCACTTCGGTGCGGGTCTCCCCTTCCTCCGCTCGTACCGGAGCTCCCCCAAACCCGCCCCCTTAAGCCAGGCGGCAGCTTCCGGCTTCCCTTTCCGAGGAAATGAGCTCACGCTCAGGCAGTCCGACCGCTTCGGAGAGGGAGTGGCGGGGCCACCGGAGAGAGCCTCCGCCTGCTCTGGCCACGGGAGGGGGGGGGCTACCCGCGTGACGTCACCGGGCTGACGAGAAGCAGCCTTAGAGTGGCACCGCCGCCGCCGCCGCCACCTGGAGGCGGGGGAGGGGAGGGGAGTCGTGCTGAGATCAAAGCGATCCCGAGGGGGTGCCGAAGCCTCCTTCGCCAGGGAAAGGAGAGAGGAAGGAAGGAAGGAAGGGGGAGCATCATCACGCACAACTGCGGCCAGCTGAGCATGTGAAGAGCCCGCGGAACCCCGGGGAGGGGGAAAGTGAGAATCTCCCGCCCCGGCCCTCTGCTGCGTGGAGGAAAGGAGGACAGCATGGACCAGCAGGCAGAGCAGGAAGCCTGCAATCGAGGCGACCTCGAGGGAGGGGCTCGGCAGGATGGCAAGGAGGCGGAGGCGCTGAAAGGGACCGAGGCGCAGCCTGTTCCTCCTCCTCCTCCTCCTGCTGCTGCTGCTGCAGATGCTGCCATCCGGGCGCCTTCCGCGCCGCCGCCGCAGCCCGAGGCGCTGCTCAGCTCGGGCGAGTACGAGTGCCGCATCTGCTACAACTTCTTCGACCTGGAGCGCCACGCGCCCAAGCTGCTCGAGTGCCTGCACACCTTCTGCCAGGACTGCCTGGCGCAGCTGCACCTGCGCGGCGGCGAGCACTCTCCGCGCGGCCGGGGCGCTCCCCCCGACTCCCACGTCACGTGCCCGGTGTGCCGGCACCGCACGGCCCTGCCCGACGGCCGCGTGCACAGCCTGCCCGTCAACACCAAGCTGGTGGAGGGCATCTTGCAGCAGCTGCGCGGCTGGGCGCCTCTGCTGCGGGACCTGCGCGCCCAGCGCCTGCTGCTGCTGCAGGTGCCCCGGCCCCCCGCCCGGCAGCCCTCGCCGTCGTCGGACCGCAGCAGCGGCGCGGCCACGCCTTCGGTCGCGATCACCGTGGGCAGCCCGGACGCGTCTTGCTCGGAGGACCCCGGCGACGGCCACTGCTGCGCCTCCTGCCGGCGGAAGGCGGGATGCGTCTGCCTGGTGTTCACCTTCCTGGCCATGGTGCTGCTGGGCTTCGCGTGGATGGAGTGGCTGACGGGCTCCATCTTCCTCGGCGTCGCCCTCGTGCTCCTCTTCGCCTCCACCGTGCCTTTCATGTACAGCTACAAATCCAGGAGCGAGCCCAGGACTATCTTCTTCGCCAGAGCGACGGCCGGCGGCTCCAGGGAGGTGGCGTCGGGGCGCAGCACTCCAGGAAGCCGCGTGGCTGCCGACGGCAGGAGCCGCTGCTAGACTGGCGGGGTTGGGGTGGCCTCTCCGCTTTTAATTTATTTATTCCTTTCTTTATTTCCGGTGCATGATAAGCTGCATGATGTTTAAGCAATTGGGGTCTCCCCCCCCCCCCGCGCTATTTGCACAGCCATGCCGGGAAAAGCTTTCTCTTCCGAATGCCTCTCGCGTCGGGCGACTATTAAAGGCATTGGAGCCTGGTTAGAACAAGAGATGTGGCAACCCGGACGCTTGCGATTCCTACCCTTGGCAGGGTTGCCACCTTTTCCCTTGGCAAGGTTTCTGATTTGCATGCTAGGTAGGAAGTTTTTTTTTGGGGGGGGAGGGGTCCATAGCTCTCCTTTGCATGCAGATCACAATTTCAGCACTAGTTAAAGGGACCTTGAGTAGGTAGGCAGGGAAAACTCCAAAATCCACGTTAGGGCAATGTATTTATTGGGCCAACCCAAATGACACAAAATACATAGCTGTCAACTTCCCCCCCCCTTTTTTAAGGGAAATTCCCTTATTCCGAATAGGATTCCTCACAAGAAAAGGGAAACGTTGACAGCTATGCAAAATAGTGTGTGAGATTTTGAGCTCCCCAGAGCACTTCCATGGGTGAAGAGTTCTGGAGAACTTGGAAGTTTCCACACTGCTCTCGTCTAATAAAGGCATTGCCTTAATATGGTTCTTGATTTCTTCTTCTTATGGGCTACCCTTTGCTCTGTGTAGGGCTGGGAAAGACTCTGTAGAAGTGGGCAGGCCATGAGGAAGAAATCTCCCAGAGGGTCCCAGAGGTTGGAGAAATAAAAGAATGAAACTTTCACCCTCCTGAAGGAATGATGGGCTGGAAAAGTCTTAGGCCAATGACCTCTCCTGCAGAGTTCCTTTTTGCATCTGGACTGGACTTAGCCCTGACATCTATTTGTTGTGCCAAAGTTAAAACTCCAGGAATGTTTAAAGCAGAGTGAGTTTCTGTAGAGTGCCTTTTCTCACTTCTTCCAAGGACAATCCTCATGCACACCCTAGATTAGTTGGTGCACCTTCCAAGGCAGACAAATGCTTTCCTCTCTCAGAAATTATGCACTGCTCCCCCAAGACATACTGAAGAAATGTGGTATTGGCTGTGTGGCACCCCATGCAGCAGATCATGATGTAAAATCAAATGTGTTGCTATATTTTTATGGTTAAAGCTGGAGCAAAGCTGGGGTATGGGATAGTCCATTCAAATAGGCAGCTCTTTCATGTTACATTCCTTTATTCTTGTACTTTGAAAATGAAAGAAGTGGCTAGAAAGTGATTGCACCTACATGTCTTTCTGATGTGTAAGGTGTGGCGAAACCAGACCCGTTTACTGTTCCTCGGGATTTCTTTACCATTCATATTTCCACAGAGATGAGAAAAGAATCGGAGCTAGCATTATGAAATGCAAATAAGAAATGCATAAAACTGCCATTTCTTATGTTACAGTTGACCAACCAGATTTTTGAAGCATTCACACGTACAGGGCCATCTTTAGCAGATGCGGCGCCGGGGTGCAAATATCTGCTCAGTGCCCCCAAATTACCACGGATAGTGTGTGTGTGGGGGGGTGCAACTCTCCCCCATGCTGCTGCGGGAGAGCGATCCCTGCAGAGGCTTAAGATGGAAGCTGTGCCCCGCCAACTATATGGCTGGCGGGCGTGCAGCTTCTTTCCCAAGCCTCCACGGGAGGAGAGCGATCCCCGTAGAGGCTTGGGAGGGAAGCTGTGTGCCCGCCAGCCATACGGTTGGCGGGGCACAGCTGGCGGGCATGCAGGGAAAGGGGAGGCTGCTGGCAAAGCCATGCAGCTCCCCCACTCGCTGGGGCACCCCTGAGAGGTCTGTGCCCTGGTGTGACGCACCACTAAACCCTATGGGAAAGATGGCTCTGCACATGTACAGTACTTGAATGAGACTATTCCCAAATAAGAAAAACCTGGATAAGGCTGAGGAAGTGGCTTAGTGGTAGGGGTTGTATGAGTTCAGAGAAAATGCTCTTCCACTGCATCTGTAAGACAAGGAAGAGGACAGTTCACTTCCCCCTCCAACTACACAATCAAATAGATAAAGCAGAGCTGGAGCTGGAGCTGTTGCTGTCATCATCACCACCACCTAGGAGTTCCACTGGTGCTCACTCTTCTTGCCAACTCCACTTACTCTTTACACCTTGCCCAAAATTTTCCTCAGCTCCTTCCACTGACTCACCAAGCTCATTCCACCCCCATGCTGTCCACTTGTCAATCCCTGATGTCATAGTGAGGTCAGGACTTCAAAATGAAGCACAGAGCTTTCAGATATCAGTGAAGGTCTGAAGGAGATGCGGGATTGGCTGCATATGAGCTCCCATCTGCCCATCAGCTTGTCAACCCCACCTGACTCAAGGTTTAACAGAGGCGGGGCTTCACAGAGCAGCTCACTAAACTGCTCTGTGAAATGCCTTTCCTCCCTGCATGTGTGTTTAATGGGGACGACAGGTCCTTTGCCCAGTGAGCTGCTAAACTGCTGGGTTAAGGGCTTCTCCACCCTCCATTAAACCTTACTGTGGGTACATTTAACCAAGGGTCCATTAAACACTGTGCCTGGGCTGGCCTGTTGTTTCTCATGCTGCAGTTGGCATGGCCACTAACATGTTGCATTCTTATGTATATAGGGAGATATTACTCTGCTAGCATCTTTTGAGTTTCTGAGCAATTGTTTGACACTTTATTCATTTTTTTTAAAGAGGTGTTTAAAGTTCCTTGAGACTATTTATCATAACCAGCAAGTATTTGTTTGTTTGTTTGTTTGTTTGTTTGTTTGTTTAAAGAATGTCTGCCCCACTCTTCAGCCAAAAATAAATAAATAAATAAATAACCAAATAAATAAATAAATAAATAAATAAATAAAGGCTTGTAGAGAAGGCATCTGAAGGCAGCCCTGTTTAGGAAAGTTTTTAATGTCTGATGTTTTATTATATTTTTAATATTTTGTTGGAAGCTGCCCAGAGTGGCTGGGGAAACCCAGCCAGATGGGTGGGGTATAAATTTACTACTACTACTGCTACTACTACTACTACTACTACTCCAGATCAATAAAAGCAAGACAGTGCCTTCTCTCAGCTTACAATCTAGAAGATAGGACACAAAAAGAAGAGGCAGACAAGTAGATAAGGCTCCCCAATGCAGACAGAAAGCCCTCAGTTTATGGAGTGCAGTGGGGATGGACAACGAGGAGGTGGAGACCACGAGTTCATCCCTGTTCCTTCCTATGTCTCATAAGGAACATAATGCCTGAAGAAGGCTCTACTATTTGTTAGAATTGGAACTAAGATAGAGGCTGTGTTGGGTGTTATCCAGGTCCATACAAATCAATGAGACACATTTGTCAATAGCTTTATCAGGATGTGGACCACACATGTTGAGAGGAAGCACTTTAGAAAAACAAGTGCTATGGAATAATATGATCTGAAGAGAAGCCAGAGTATAGAGATCAGTAGCTGTTTTTTTAAGTACACCCAGGGAAAAATACTAAGTGTGCTAGTGATTTGTTATTTTTATTTTTTTGCACCAAATGCACTTTTTGGGTTGGGTGGGTCAGACATCCAGGTTCCAGCCTTTCATTGTATTGATTCATCATATATTTGGGGGCTCTCTAATGGATGCATGCCTTTTCCCCACTGAAAATACTGTGTGTGTTTTCACAGTAGATAATACTAAAGTTCTGTCTGTGGCAATTAATATGTGATTGCTAATTCACATGTGCAAGCCATTGCTTGATGCTGAAGTTAAAAGGGCTATTGCCACCGAAAAGTCACATAGGCCTTGCTCAAATGTGCATGCTCAAGACTGCAGTGTTGTGGTGACTTTCATATGTAAACAAGCCATTACAGGTGTAGAATCATCAGTAGAATCTTCAGAACAGTGATCTCACCTCAAACATAGTTCACACATTCAGTTGTCAGTACTCAAAATATGTTTGTGTGCGAACCTACAGAAATAGTGATGAACACACAAATGTGAATTTCCCCTGAACATGCATGTGACATAGATTTTGTCTACATGTCTCACACGCATGGTAAAATTGCTCCTGGACTGTACCACTTCGGGCTGATGTGAGACTCAAATGATAAAACACCCTCTCATTAATTCATTTATAAAATCTCCCTTCACAAAGAAAATTTGATGTCAGGGAATCTCTACAGCTACAGTATCAATGTGAAGGGGACTTCCGTTTTTTTTGTCCCACCTCCCAATTGAAATTTGAAATGGTACAGTCCAGGAACTGCATTACCATATGACTGGCTTTTTCTGTGTGGAGAAGCCCTAAAGTGGGTGTGGTTATGATAGATTATTTAATCTTCATCAGGTTTTGATTTTGTTTACTGCTGACTGAATAATTGGCTGTGGATAGTTGGCTTGTTCTTAAATATAGGCCCATAGACCTATATGAGTCAGCTCAACTGCATTCTGTCATTACATTATGCCTGCTTCTTATATACATTCAACTTATGTGGTTTTAGCTATTCGCAGGCAAGGTAGGGATGCTCTAAATAGACCTTGCAAAAAGTCAGATTGTTTCACAAGGTCTCATGAGAGCATCACTAGCGCTCCCAGAGATGGCCCACTGAGTTAGTCTTGCACAAGAAGCAAGCCCAAGAGCTTATAAACTCTTTCCATGTTGGGTCTGCATGGGACTACTAGAGATGCTTTTTCTTCCCCTCACCACCTGCCTTGTAGAAGGCAGGCTGGCTAGTTGTGAGGCAGTTAGGTGGATTTCTATGGATTATAGGGGTGTACATAAGTCCCAGATTTATATGTTTATTATAACAGACACATGGAGTCTATGTAACTGAAGCTTACCATGCAACTGAAGCTACCATTCGATGTTACAAGTAGACCACTGGCAACCAATACAATCCACACAGAACTGGAAAGGTTTGGATGGAAATATTTACCATTTTTGTACCATTGTGATGTGTGGGCAGATTCTTGTTTTTCTTGCCACTACACAAAAGTAAAATAAAGCACTCTCCTTCTTCCAGTTTCCATTAGTGGTGAAGGCTGCTAATCATAGATGGTCATCGCATAACATGGGTGATCACTCCTTCTGTAGCAAAGTGTTCACTGATAGGGAGTTTTTTAAAAAAACGTATTTTATACTCTACAAGTAATTGTGTGTTGCTTGCTGCCTTGAGAACCAGCACTTAAATCACAGCTGAATGGACATGTGAGTGAGGATAGCCTGTTTACACTGTGTTGCTTTGAATGAGATATGTATTCTAATGTGTACTGGCATCTTATTTGTGTGGTAGACCTGAATCATAATAAGTGAAATACGTACAAAAGCATTCTTTGCACATCAAGGGAGCAATCCTATAGCAAGATCTGGCAGGTTGAACATGGTCAGGAACCATTGGATCTCTAGCTGAGCTAGGAGATTCCAGATGCAGTCAGGCTATGCTGGTGCAGCTCCCTATCCTCAGCTCAGACAGAGATATTCTATCTCCCTCATTCCAGATCAGCCAGGACAAAACCAGCTAAGTGGAGCCTAGCAGGTGTTAAGCCCTGGAAAAGAGGCATTCTGGGGGTGGGACCATGGAGCAGGGATTTGGGCTTGATCTTAAGCCCATTCAACTTGGTCATGTGACCTGGGATACTGACATCAATTAAGCTGGCAAAAAGAGTGGTGTAACTATGGTTTGTTTTCCCCTCTGCCAGTCTTAGGCTGCCTCAGTCAGCAGTAGCCCTGCTCCAGAATGAAGCTTGGGTCCGCCATACTTAACCCTGACTGAGCTTAACATTACACCAGCATCTTGTGCATAGGATAGCCCCTTTATAATGTGCTTAGGGTGGTTTCTCCTTCTTGACATGCTTAAATGCTATAATACAGATTTATACCTAAGCTACTTTTTGTAACCTTCAGATTTGGATTTTTACTTAACTGCTCTCTTTCATAAGCGATTATTGTACATTTAAAAATGCTACCAGTGATTGTGCAACCTGCTAATTAGCACTTGATATGCAATTATTTTTGTGCATTGCAGGGTATGACTTTCAGTGCCCAGTTTATGTTTTAACCTCATTAGCTTGTTAATTTATTATTAGGAATGAATAAGTATTTAATGGCAACAATACATGAAAGTTGAGTCAGATACGTTTCTCTGTGTGTGGCTATACCTCCGGACTGTGAATGATTCCTTGGTTTTGCTCCCTGTTCTGTTCAGTGCATAGATGAGGCCATTGTGAGACCGTTTGAACACATGGTGTTCAGGAGCTATCAGTACTATGGTGACACTCATCAGCACCTCTCCTTTTCATCTGATCCAGAGCCGAGTGCTTTCCCACTGTCTGGCCATGGTTAGAGACTGGCTGCATGGAAAACATTGGAAGTTAGATCAAGCAGGGGC
Source organism: Lacerta agilis (assembly GCF_009819535.1). Taxonomy (NCBI): domain Eukaryota; kingdom Metazoa; phylum Chordata; class Lepidosauria; order Squamata; family Lacertidae; genus Lacerta; species Lacerta agilis. Next base: position 66,590,663 of record NC_046316.1, on the reverse strand, counting down.
AGATTAAGGTAATCTTTCATAATATGGTGCCCTGTGTGAGGCCAGCATTTGGTGCCCCCAAATGGATCTTCTCAGTTATGGATCTTCTCAATTTTGTGCCCACTTGGCTCAGCATCCTGGGTGGGGGAACCACCCACACCTCCTTAAATCAGGTGCTGAGATCAATATGACCTTGTAAAAGATACTGGAACATCCGTAATCGATGGATTCACCCTGCTCTGGAGACTGAGGCATGGTGTCATAAGATGCCCTTTGTTTTACTAGCCTACACACGTAGATGGGGGCATTGGCCAGAGATACCTTCCACCTACTACCATGACCCACCCATTTTGAAGGGGATCTCCATAATTAGGAAATCCATGCAACCCCATTCTTCATGCCCAGCCCTAAAGAGAGCATCCTGCACTCCAACCAGCCATTGTCTTTCAGTAGGACACCACGCATTAAAATACATGTACAAGATTGAGATGCCACCTTATGAACCCTAGTGATCCAAAAAGTGGCTAATAATTGTGGGAATGTTCAGGGAGGCAGGAGAGGGTATATGGTTTAATAATATCCTTCCTAACTTGTGTTAGCAAGCCCCTTTACTTAGCAGAGTGCACCCCCTTTTTAATACACAGCGGTTTGCTTCTTGCAGGCTAGTTTTAGCCTCTCAATAAGAATCCTGGTAAGATCCCTTCATGTCCCTCTTAAAAAGAATAGACACAACAATCTTATTTAAAGTCAGTAAAAGAAAGTTTACTCACAGTATTATCAGTTCACAATTGGATCCCTGAAGGCAGACTTAGGTTACAAAAGTATATATACATGTGGAACTATCCCATAAGGGAGTTAGTTCCTTTGTCCCTTGTTGGCTGAAAGCCAACAGGGCATCTCTAGCTGAAGAGATGTTGCTTCTTTGAGGAATGGAGATGGGGGGGCTGTGTCCCAGGTGCTTTTGTCAACTGGGCAGGTATGGTCACGCCCACCTCTAGTCACATGCACAGGAAGTTTGCCCCAGCCTAGGAGGAAACAGGAAGTTTACCTACTGGCTGGTGCAAACATTCCTCCTTATGTCCACTCTAGGAATGTTGTACTTGAAGAAGAAGAAGAAGAAGAAGAAGAAGAAGAAGAAGAAGAAGAAGAAGAAGAGTTTGGATTTGATATCCTGCTTTTCACTACCCGAAGGAGTCTCAAAGCGGCTAACATTCTCCTTTCCCTTCCTCCCCCACAACTGTGAGGTGAGTGGGGCTGAGAGACTTCAAAGAAGTGTGACTAGCCCAAGGTCACCCAGCAGCTGCATGTGGAGGAGCAGAGACGCGAACCCGGTTCCCCAGATAACGAGTCTACCGCTCTTAACCACTACACCACACTTGACTGCTATGTGTTTCACATCCCACAATAATAAGATAGAGACTGCAAGGAAATTTTGTTTTCAGAAGATTTAGTATAGAGCCGAGTACATGTCAGAATCCAAGTTCCCAGAAGTAGCATAACTGAAGCAGTTAGCACAAATGTTGCTGCTTATTTCACATCATGATGGCTCCTGTGGAATCAGTCCATGTTCTAATACACTTTGAGCAATTCAAAGTGTATTCGATTTGTGCCTTATTGGCACGTGTGAAACCAAGTTTCTCCCCCATCCCCAATGTTGCAGGATGGCTGCTGCTGTTTAGGGTTCCAGCCCTAAACTTGTGGCCCCCACCCCACCCCTTATATGGTTCCCAAATTGTAGCTGAAATGGAGCAAGGAGATATATGCCTCAAGAGATGACTTTCTGAGAAAAGATTTGGCACAGAAGAGAGAAAGAGGCTTGGAGATGTATAGCGATGGAAAAGGCTGGTGTAGACAGTATGGCAGGACTGGGGAGGTTATGGGGGACCAGAGAAGGTTCTTCGTGGTTGAGAATTATTACAAAATTATAAAAATAATGCAAACGCAAGTGTTAGAAAATATTGGCTGCTAAATCAGGAATCCCACTTTGCGGAGGGCATTAGCAGTGGAGGAGGCACTTCCAAACGCACAATTTCGGAGATATGCGATCACAGGGGCGCTCATAGTCGGGGAAGGGACGCTACCATAGGTGCCATCTCCCATGAAGGGGAAGGGCAAGGGCACCCACATATTTCGGTGCCAGAGCCATGCACGCTGCATGGCACCCACGGCCCTGGGCACCCACGGTCGCGAGGCCAAACTGGCACCCCTGGGCGCTACTGTGCGCTGGGTAACACCGTCGGTAAAGCTCGACGGCGGGGCGTGGAACCCCGAGAGAAATCTGAAGGAGGAGAGGGTGTGTGTGTGAGGAGCCAATAGCAGCAACAGCCAAAGAAGCACGCCCGTTTACAGCCAGCTGCCCGCACAGCATTATGAGGCGGGGAGAACTGCGTCGCAAGAAGACCAGCCTGGCGGCGCGGAGGATCTCGGTGGCGTCCGCGTCACGTCCTTGCCGGGATGGCGGAGCGCGCAGCTCCTCGACGCCAAGCTGCCCCGCCCGCGGCCGCCACCTGTCCCCTGTCCTAACGTCCAGCGCCCCCTGCCGGAGCAGAGCGGCGACTTGTTCGGCGCCAGGCACCCGGCAGAGATTTCTTGCCGCAGCCTTTTCTGCAACCAGGGCATAGATGGAAATCATAGAATTGTAGACTTGGAAGGGACCACGAGGGTCATCTAATCCAACCCCCCTGAGCTAGCCTGAACATTCCGCCTGTGCCGCCTTCACCTTCAACTACGAGGGTTGCGTGCAGCTCTTCTTGGCCTCTCTCTCGTCGCTGTCCTCCTAGCTGTCCTCCTATCCAACGTGCCTGCCCCACTACACAGTCAGCTAGTGGCCCGGGAAGCGCTGCTGGTGGCCCGGGAGGGAGCAAGCAGCAACAACACCCAGAGCAATCCTATGCAGAAGAACCTGGCATAAATCAACCAGTGTCAATTAAGATGGGGTTCTGCGTCAGCCTGGGAAAACAAGCCTTTAAAACAGTATTCTGCATTAGATTCTCAGGCCCCATGACTGAGCTGAATGGGATCAGGACCCAGTCCAAGAAGTCCTCCCTCTCTGCTTCTGCCCCTGTCATAGGGTTGCTCCCTTAAAACACGCACCTGAACAGATTTTATTAAGCCAGGATGGCATTAAGTACCAGCATAATAACACTTCATATTGAGCCTCCTGAACTGGTAAAATTCAGATCATTTTGTGCTCAGAAATGCTGTGTCCCAAGTCTCTTTCCCACCATATCCTTATCACTGAGATTTTCTTACTGAAATCAATTAATATTTTTATGACTTTTTGCCATCAAGCCTTTTGCCATAGAATCATAGAGTTGGAAGGGATCATGAGGATCAACTAGTCCAACCCCCAGCAATGCAGGAATATGCAGCTGTCCCTTACAGGGATCGAACCTGCAACCTTGGCATTATTAGCACCATGCCGTATTTCTATGGTATTTGGACAAGGCTCTCATTTTCATGGTCAATACTTGAAGAGATTGCTGTACTTAATAGCAGCAAAACAATAACCTTGAGTCAGTTTTTGTGTTGGGGGGGGGGGAGGGAGAGAAACAGAGACAGAGAGTCTTTCCTGAACTCCCAAGTGATCAGGAGAGATTGCTTGACTCTGTCCCTTTTTGTCAGTGTATATATGAGGCCACTGGATGAGATCATCTTGAGAAATGGTGTTCAGTGGCCTCTGTGCTCAGATGACATCTAGCATTCTCTCTGGGGTGAGTTACCAGCTTTCTGGAAACATAATATCTCTCATTGCTCCTTTCATTAGCTGCCTCTTTCTTTCCAGACAAAATTCAAAGTGCTGGTGACAACATTTGAAACCCTAAGTGGTCAATATATTAAATAAACTGTCTCCACCTCTACCTTTAGCATTGATTATTATTACAATTTGTTAAGGTTTTCAGTGTGCCAAGTCAAGACTGGGAGGGCTCATGGCATGCACATTTAGCAGTTCAGAAGTGCTGCACAATCCTATGTGTTTGTATCCACTGAGCACAGCAAGGTGTTTGGAACTACAGAATAGCAGAGAATTTAGCTGCATACACGCTTCAAGAATTCCATTGGGAGGCAGAGATGAGTGCCGCACCCCATAGTCGCCTTTTGACTGGACTTAACCATCCAGGGGTTATTTCTCTTTTTACTTTAAAATGTGGCACATGGCCAGTTCTACTGTGTTTGGGGATCCCCCTTAACATTCTGCTGAGTGCAGTCCTGGTCTCCCCACCCCCACCCCCCAAGTCCTGCCCTGTTGTAATTACATCCTGATTGACCATGTAATTGCAGTTTTAATTGTGGCACAACTGGTGCCTCAAACTGATGCTCATTGGGACCAGCAGGGCAGAAGGCAGGGAGCTCAAGAGTAGGTGGAACCAGAGCCAATGGCAGGGAGAGCCATTACCTGATTGGTTGTTGTAAATAAGAAGACAGGCAAAGTTGGGGCTGGCTGAGGGCAGGCTGAGCTTGCTGGGGCGGTGCCCCATTTTCCCTAGCTGGGCACAACCAATTGGTTAATTGTCTTCACACTTTGTTTCCTAAAATATGCCAAAACTCTCCAAAGACCTACATGGGTGTTTACCATGTAGTTTTGGAAATGTCTCAGGGCTTTCAACTACCTCAACACACTTACCATGGATTTTGCTATAAGGTACTAGATTCTTACTGTCTGGAAACTGAATCAAAGCAGAAAGTGAAGTGTCACTGTAACACTAGGGAAGGTGTGGCACATGACAGATTGATTCATTCATCCCACTGCTTGCCATCTCTCACAATGCTTCAGTGGCAGAGACATCATCCTACCCTACATATAGATAGTGTTATGGACTGGCTGAATGCAGAGGAGTGTGGAGAGGCACCATCTGGGGAACCCCAAGGGAACCTCCAAAGGAAGAAGGCTTAGAGCCAGGGGATTGGTGTGTGGGATGATGACTAGTGGTCAGAGGGAGAAGAGGGGGCAGACTGGGAGGAGGAGGAAGCTGAAGAGGCAACAGGGATTAGTCAGCAGGAAAAGGCTGGGGCAGAGAGCAGTCCAGAATTGGAGGCAGGAGAGAAGGGGGTCCAAGAGACAGAGATGAGACAGGCTGCTGAAGAAGTCAGGGAGTCTCTGTGCCTCCACCCCCACTTTGACCAGTTCTCCTTCCCACTGGTCTCCCAGAACATGTAGAGGAATGAAGAGGGTGGAGCACTAAGAGAGTAGAGTAAGGAGCCTGAAATTCCATACAAAGGGGAGGATGAGTCTTAGGGAGCAATGGGAAGACAGGGACCTTCAGTCCTCACAACGGCCTCATTGTGGCAAAACCTACTGGGAAGAGTTGCTGTGATCACCAGGCCTGCACTGTTTTGGTTTCTTTGAATAAAGAGTTAACTTCACTAACACCCTAACACTGGGTGTTTTATTACTGACGTACTCCTGACTCCGCCTCCTGGCAAATAGCAAATCAAGATAGTATATAAGGTGTACAAACACACACACACACACACACACACACACACACACACACACACATTGCATATTACAGTCACACACACACACTTCTGAAGTGGCACAGTCTGGGAGATGTGGAGATGTGTGACTGTTCCATTCTGCTGATGGTGTAGATTTCACCTTCCAGTTAGGAGGACAGAATAAATTGCAAGGTGGTTATTAAAATGAACACTTAATAAGACAAAAAGTTTTCAGGCCTGCAATGTTTTCATGCTCTCTCTTCCAGTTTGAGGATGTAGACTCAGCACCTACAGCTACACTGTTGGAAGTGGGATTCAATCACATCCCAGCATATGCAGGCTGCACAATTAAAGCTGATTTGAAACACGTGCTTCAAATCAGCTTCCCCAAAAAAGTCATACTTTTCCTTATATGAAAAGATAAACATAAAAATGTGCAATAGCACTTGCTTCTTGCAACTTTGTCTAATCTCCCCACAAGTAAATCAGGTTGAATGCTTATGAAACAGGTCATCTGGAAGTGACCTCAGAAGTTCAAATGGCACTGTTGCTGAAGGCTGCCCTCTGTCGGCCATTACTTAGCGCATATATATGCGCATATATATATAAACAGAACATCCTTTTCTCCAAGAATACCATGCCACCCATTCTATATGAATCATACTGCTTCCATTGTTAACCCAAATATTTCACGATTAGGTTAGCTTAGCACATTTTATTAAGCCATAACAAGTTTTCTGTATCCAGAAATTTGGGTTACAATGTTAAAGTATATTTACTGAGATGTAACTGGCACAGTGTTCGATGGTATATATTATCTGGTGAGTGTATTTGGAACACCAACTTTAAAAAATGTTATAATGCAATCCTATAGACATCTATCAAGAAACACATCCTCAATGGGGCTTACTTCTGAGTAGACATGCATAGGATTATGCTGTCAATAAGCAAGAACAACAACACCCTAAATGTTTCATTGATTAATTAGGCAGTAGACAGACAGACAGACAGACAGACACACACACACACACACACACACACACACAATGGGGACACAAAAAGAAGATTGCAAGCACCATATTTAAAAGAAGCATTGTCTCCCCCCCCCCAAGATAGGAATTCCTCTTCCACACATACACATATCATTTACAAAGTAAGTATTCTCCTTGATTCAGAACTATTGGGTTTGCCATTACGTACAAGTATGCTGTGGACAAATAAACCCAGGTCCATTTACTATGAAACTCCAAATTTGGTCCCACCCAAAATGCTCAGATTTGGTGGTTTAACCCTGAACAGCACAAAATGCACCCCAAACTCTGGTACAGGTTTGGAGAAGATCTGGCCATGTTGATTTGGGGAGGTATTAACTGCAAGCTCCAACTGGATATGTCAATGCACACTTGTGGGTGGCAGCACAAAACTAATACAAAACTTTAGCATAGGTCTTGAGAAGGCATTTGCAGGTATCTTAAATGTATCTTTAAAACTCATATGATTAGTAATTTAATTTTTTATCTTTTAAAAATTGTGTGACAACACTATTGTAAACCAGTGTGTGAAACAGGCAGTCCATCTGTTGTCTTGCCAGCCTGCCAGCCACATCTATGCTTAACACAGTAGATTGATTGTATGACATTTATTACACCTGTGCGCTACCAGCTAATGTTGATGACCACTGTCCAGTGCTCTACAATGGAGATCATAGGCAACATGATGGTTGATAGTACAATATTGCTTCTATCTAGATCAGGTAAATAGTCTGTGGGTCTGATAATGTAGAGGTATTAAGATGATCTTCTGACAGAAGGGACAGAATTCCTGAAACTCAAACAGAATGCTTGCTTTCACCAAACAAAAGACTCCTGAGCTAGGGACTCCCTTTCTGCAGTAAACTGAGAGGTGATTGTCTTCTACTGGGATTTTAAAAAATCACAAATGGGAGCCAAGCTGATGGAATCAGCTCAAGAAGCAGAAAGTCCGGCAGCCGTGTAGATTACACAGTTAATCCTCTAAAAATATGCTCTGTCCTTTTAAAGACAGAAGGGGCAGAGCGGGGTGAAATTGTGACCCCTCTTGAGGTCAAAGGGAATTTGTGATTGACTTGGATGGGGCCAAGATTTCACGCTTTCTCTCCAGCAGAAAATTCATATAATAGTTCTCCCAACAAAGTACTGTTATTGTAGTACTACTGCCCTACACATAGTTTCACTACCAGAAGCAACCTAAATAATTTATTTTCTCATACTGTAAGATTAAACTCAGTTTTTTAAGATGTAGTTTCCATAAACATTCATGAAGCTTCCTTCTCAGCTGTGGAATGCAAAGCATCTATTTTCCTCTTGAGATGAAACATTACAATGTATACAGAAAACCTTTGCTGCTCCAAAGCACATGACGTCACTCCAAAACAAACCCAAGGGAGGATACTGTGCTTAAAAGTGAATGCAAGAAGAACGTGCAGTTCCACGCCAGTCAAAGTATTACTTGGTACTGAGTGATAATGTGATACCCATGATAAATTGAACAGTAAAATAACCAACCCACCAAGTAGGTTGGGGGGGATCCAAATGACCCACCGTTGTAATTTCTGGCTTCTACTTTCTTACGTTTCTAATTGCAAGAGGCAACATCAAGATTTTGTTGCTTTTCTTCAGCACACATTTTTTTTAAAATCATTTATTCTAATACTATGTGAAATTAGATGTTAATTTGCTGGATTAAAAAAGTAACTGATTAGTTGTGGTGCAATGGGTCAGTGCATCTGGATGTTAATCAGAAATGCTTAGTCCTCATTTTACTTAAGGGGAGAGTTATTGGGTCGAGGCCCGTTAACAACCCGGATCCCACATGGCTTTGGACAGGCATAGGCAAACTTGGCCCTCCAGATGTTTCAAGACTAGAACTCCCATCATCCCTAGCTAACAGGACCAGTGGTCAGGAATGGTGGGAATTGTAGTCCCAAAACATCTGGAGGGCTGAGTTTGCCTATGCCTGGTCTTGGAAGCCAGTCTGCTGATCTCAATAGAGCCCAATTTCCAAATTGTGCTTAGAATGCACACTAGCTCAAGAACACCAGGGTCTCACTTGGAAACCATCCAACTGGAATCAATGGAGCTTCAAAGTCAGTGGATTTGCCAGTCAGTCCTGGGCATCTTTAATTAACTTATTTGTCTGCCGTTTCACATTAAAAAAAAAATCTCTTAAGTGGGTTACAAAGTCGTAAAAATACTTTATTATTGCATCTATATCTCGCCTTTTCCTCCAAGGAGCTTGAGGTGGTATGCCTGGCTCCTCACAGTTGTGATTTTTGAATGGCAGATTTACCGGTAGATTAGGCTAACCCAAGATCTGAACTTCATGGCTGAGTGGGGCCTTGAATCCTGTTCTGCTTCATCCTACTCCAAACCGCAACCACTACACCTCAAATAAACATCACAAGTAAAAATCAAATTTTAAAAGAGAAAATTTTTAAAACAGATGCACAGACATGCTCTTAAATATTAAACAGAAACAACAACAACAACAACAACAACAACAACAACAACAATACAGTGGTACCTTGGGTTAAGAACTTAATTCGTTCTGGAGGTCCGTTCTTAACCTGAAACTGTTCTTAACCTGAGGTACCACTTTAGCTAATGGGGCCTCCCGCTGCCACACAATTTCTGTTCTCTTCCTGAAGCAAAGTTCTTAACCCAAGGTACTATTTCTGGGTTGACGGAGTCTGTAACCTGAAGTGTCTGTAACCTGAAGCATCTGTAACCCGAGGTACCATTGTAATATATTATTATATAAGGTGTGACCAAAATGTTCGGTGAATGGTCACAGAAATCGGACAGCAAGAAATATTTGAACATACAATCAGCATCGGAAACCCATGAAATGCTCACAATTGTGTGCAGAGATGAAGTTGTAACTCGAAAGACAGTGTATGCGTGGGTTAAAGTGTTTCCGTGAGGGCGGCAAACCATCAAAGATGACCCTCAGTCTGGCAGACCATCGACGAGCAGAACGGCGGCAAATGTTGACAGAGTTCGTGAGTTATTGATCGGCATTTGTCCGTCTGAATGATGGCAGAAGAATTGCATATTCCACGTGAAATCATTACTGAGGTTACTGAGTTGTCCCACCCTCCATATTCTTCCAATCTGGCCCCACTGTATTTCTTTCTTTTTCCAAAACTGAAATCTTTACTGAAAGGTTGCAGATTTTCTAACATTTCACATGTCCAAGCTGCTGTGACGAGGGAACTGAAAGCAGTATGAAAAGAGGACTTCTCCAGAAGTTTCCAACAGTTGTACAAATGTTGTCAACGGAGCATTGTATCAGAGGGGGCCTACCGGTACTTTGAAGGCCTGTTCAAATATTTCTTACTGTCTGATTTCTGTGACCATTCACCAAACTTTCCAGTCACACCTTGTATAATCACTATAATAACTACTAGCAGATCCAAAATACTGTGGGGTGTGAAACACAGAGCAGTCAAATACAACATTCCTAGAATGGACATAAAAAGGGGGTGTCTGAACCAGCCAGTTGAACTTTCTGTTTCCTCCTGGGCTGGGACAAACTTCCTCTACATGTGACCAGAGGTGGGCGTAAGCTCACCTGTGCAGGTAACAAAATAACACATGGGAGGCAGCCATCTCTCTCTCTCTCTGACTCCATTCCTCGAAGAAGCAACATCTCCGTACCCTAAGATGCTCTCTTGGCTGGAAGGAAGGCTGGAAGCCATGAGAGGACAAAGGAACTATCTCCTTATGGGATAGATTCCAAGTGTATGTATTTTGTTACATAAGTCTGCCTTCTGGGATCCTTCTGTGAACAGAATGCGAGTAAACTATTTTATATACTTTTATACAAGACTGTTTCGTGTCTATTCTTTTAAGAGGGAATAAAGGGGAATTACCAGGAAACTTATTTTAGAGGCTTATGCAAGCCTGTGCAATTTTTAAAAGGGGGAATGTTACTATGCTAAATTATAGAACTTGTTAACACAAGTTGGGAAAGATATAATTAAACAATATATCCTCTCCTGCCTCCCTGAACATTCCCACAAATGCAACAGACACAACCAGCTCTACCCACCAAGTATACAGGCATGTATTTATGTACAACACCCTCACTTCTGTTGTTATCCATTCCTAACTTAAGCTCCCACCAAAAGGTGAGGTCAAATGACATCACCACCCTCCCGGAGCTCTCTGCTTTTCCCAGGCAGCACCCAGAATCCTCCCACCCCCACCCCACCCCCACCCCCATAAAGGCAACACACCAAGTAAGGGACGTGCAGCTCTTGCACTCAGTGTAGCCAAAAAAAATAAGTTTGTAAATGGGAAGTGTTCCCAGCAAGCCTCTCTCTCTCTTTTTTTACCCAGCAGTAAATCCCACCCAATTCAGTGAACTTTACGAAAGAAAGAAAACTCCCCACGGAAATAAAAAGAGCTGATTCCACATTAGACAGGCCATGGAAGTTCAGAGACTTCCTTTTAAGTATTTTGCATGGGAAGGAAGGCAGCACTCAGATGTTTACGTGAGGAAGTGTGACACCTTGTGCAATTTTAAGATCCTATGCACACAACAGCTGCCATTCTGCACACTTACCAGGGAACCCTTAAATCCCAACTTGGGAGGAAGGGTGGATGTAAATATATTAAATAAATGTCATAGAATCATAGAGTTGGAAGGCAGCACAAGGGTAATTTAGTCCAACCTGCTACAATGCAGGAATCTTTTGCTCAATGTGGGGCTTGAACCCATGGCCCTGAGATTTAGAGTCTCATGCTCTACTGACTGAGTAGCAGCAGTAATAATAATAATAATAATAATAATAATAATAATAAGGCTTACTTCTGAGTAGAGATTATAGGACTGCTTTGCTACTTCTACTTAGGAAGAAACCATTATAAACCAGTATAAAGTAGTATAAATATTCCCAGTGGTTTCTCTGAGGAGGCTTTCTTCCAATGTATCCATTTGTGTTTTTTATTATTTTGGTTTTTTTCTTTGTGTTGCATTTATTTGAATAGCCCTCCCTACCTCCCAACAGGACGAGGAAGAGAAGGACTATTTTAGGAATCCTCATTAGCATTCATGTCACCATTGTCTGATTCTGCCCCAATCTGAATGATATTTGTAGAGACCCCCACAATTTCATCTCTTAATATCAAGACACCGTTAGGAACTAAAAAACAAAAACTTTCAAACATTATAGCCAACCAGGCCACGTTTGCCTATGATTTCGTTAGCCTTTCCTTAGAGCAGGCATAGGCAACCTTCGGCTCTCCAGATGTTTTGGACTACAATTCCCATCATCCCTGACCACTGGTCCTGTTAGCTAGGGATCATGGGAGTTGTAGGCCAAAACATCTGGAGAGCCGAAGGTTGCCTATGCCTGCCTTAGAGCTTCCTTGACGGTGAGCTGTTGTTTGATGCGGCCAGACTGCATGCTCTTCAGCAATCCTTTCATGCCGTCAGTAGCCTTAGGAATTTCAGCAGGAGTTGGGGGAGCCAATTCAACTTTAGCATAGTACCAAAAGTGGCTAGGCGAGGCTTGGAATAAGTGATAGCAGCAGGGACAACCTTGGGCACTTTGGTGGTGATGGCCGTCACCAGCTTCTGCGCCATCCCGAAAGCAAGCGGAGGACGGAGGAGGACCGGAGAAGACGAAGAGGAGGAGGAGGAGGAGGAGGAGGAGGAACCCAACGTATCCATTTGTGGTGTGACCAAATACAGTTTGTTTTTCTTCTGGTCGGCCCCGTTGTGCTCCTTTTGTGATTTTTTCTTTATTTTGGTTGCCCGCTGCGTTCTCGCTGCCTTTCTGCGAGAGAGAGACTAAAATAAACATTTTGAATTGGTTTGTGATTTCAGGTCGTGACCCCACTCCGAGATTCCACACCAGCCCGCCTTAGCGCTTCCATGCAGCTAGTCGGCGCTCCGCCCAGAAAACCAAACACCCATTCATAAATAGACCAGGTTCTTCAGCTCCGAGACAACGCTGGAGATAAGCTACACCGGCAGCGGCTACTGTTCTTCTTGGGCTGGCCTCGCTTCTCCCACGGATCTCACTGCACCGAGGCTGCTCGAGGAAGGGCAGGAGGCGTATCTGGTTCCTCGCAGTAGCAGCGAGGACATCACAGCCAGTAGCTGATTTAGTTCCGCGGGCTCAAACAAACAAACAAACAAACAGGCAGACACAAAAACGAAAGGCAGAGCAAACGAGACCGTGCCTTTGGCTGGACCAGGGTGGATGTCAGCTTTGGCGTTACACAAAACGCTTCTTCAGGCAGAGGAGTTCAAAGCAAAGCTCTACCGTTGTGGATGAGGATAGGCAACATTTTGCTAACACCCTGCCTCCTAAGAGGGTTAACTTGGAAGTAAATTCAATCAGCCTATCTTGCAATTAAATAGCGCAGGGTCACTGACGCAGAGGAAAACATTGCGCGGCACTAATGCAAAGCAAATCGAAGAGATTTGCTTTAAAACACATCCACTTTAAAAGTAGCCTATTCAAAAAAACTTCGACGCAGTACTGACTCAGGTTTCCTTTGTGTACCGTTTGCTAGCTTAACTTTTGGTGGCTTACCACAGACCGTCCTAGTCACACGGACAGTGAGGCCTGACCACAACATCAAGTGATGACTTGCAGGTGTGACAGATTCGTTTTCCACCTAGAATTCGTTTTCCATCTAGAATAGTGCTCCAAATCCATTGATTGTCATCTGACTTTTGGACCTTAGGTCTTCAGCAGCCTTTGGTTTTGTGAATTTCGACTTCAAGTTTACCTGATTCCTAACCATTCCTTGAGGCATCCAAGCAGAAGTTTGCTTAATGGCCCTGCTAATGTGGAATTTGTTGAAATTTTTATATTGCTTACAAAGTTATTCACAGTTTTTAATGGGAGTGTAAGGAGTGCCAGCCTTCTCTTTGCAGGACTCTGCTTCATAAGTTATAAAAAATGTATTCTTAAAACATATGGTTACACAAGCAGAGCCCCAGAAGTGATCTAGTCCACATTGCTTAAACATTTTGGGTCTAGTAGACCCAATCTGAGTCTCACAACTCACAACTAAGCAACTTTAGTTTTTGTTGTATGAATTTCAAGAATCCCAAAGTTTGAGATTCAGTAGCACAGGTGTTATGGAGGTGAAGTGTTGTGCTAAATTGGCTCTTCTGCTGTGGCAAATGTAATCCCCACCCCTTTTTTTGACAGAGGTCAAGACCTAAGAGGAATAACAATGAGTTCACAAAAGTACTTGAGTGGATAACAAAAAAATACATACTCGTGGAAAAAATGTGGCAATCTGCCATGGAACAACCCCCTTGACGACAACAGTGGTTAATCAGACCTTGTTGCTGGTTGCGAAGGGGGCCCCATAACAGTTCAAGCTTCAGGGCCCCCAGAATGTAGGTCCATCAGTGCACAAGCATCTGGCTGGGCATTGTGAGAACAGGATGGTGGACCAGCTGGATCTTTGACCTGATCCAGCAAGACTCTTCTTACTCTATAATGTAACAGGGTAGGGATGGCCAAACTTATGCACACATATACACTTACCCCACAGGCACTTTCATCCTACTTCAAGTTCACTCATTCACACACTTGCACACTCACCAGCGCACGAAAACTCACACATGCAGCGCACATGTACAGCACAGTCTCTGGCTTATTTATTTATTGTGTTTATATCCCACCTTTGTTCCAAGAAGCTCAAGATGGAGTCCATTGTTCATCCCTTCCTTATTTATTCCACACAACAACCTTGTTAGGTAGAAAAGGAAAAAAAATTGTCCAGTAGCACCTTAGAGACCAACTAAGTTTGTTCTGGGTAGAAAGTGTGAAGTAGGTTAGGGCCATAGCTGTCAACCTTCCTTTTTTGCAGTGGGAAACGGCACTGGAATAAGGGAATTTGCCACAAAAAGGGAAAGTTGACAGCTATGGTTAGGGCTAGGCTGAGAGGCAGTGACTGGCCCAGGTTTCCCCAGTGAGCTTCATGTCTGAGAGGGGATTCCAACAACACTGGTCTCCCAGATCCTAGGAGATCTACTTACACTTAGATGGACATTATGCTGCTCACCAGTGCCAGGTGAAGAGCCTACTGGATCATACCAATGGCCCATCTAGCCCAGCCTGTGGGAAACTTGCAAGCAGAATCCGAGCAGAACAGCACTTTCCCCTCCTTCGGTTACCAGGAAGTGGTATTCAGAAGCATTACACCAAGTTCCACCATGGACGCACAGCACAGCATAGCCATCAATAGCCTCCTCCTCCAAGAATGTCTAAACCTCTTCTAAGGAGGGTCCAAACCTCTTCTAAAGCCATCCAAGCCGGTGGCCACCACTACCTCCTGTGGAAGTGAGTTCATAGTTTAACTATGCGTTCCGTGAAGGTCTTTCTTTTATCTGTCCTGACTCTTCCAACATTCCGCTGCATTGAATGACTATGAGTTTTAGAGAGGGAGTAAAACTTTTCTCTGTCCTCTTTCTTCGTTCCATGCATGATTTTATAAATACAGTTCGGTTGCCTAATTAAAACCCCGAATCTCCCCATCGTTTGCGAATTTGAGCTCTGCAATCCGTCCAGCTTCTTTGCCCGCTCTCTCTTCCCCCTCTCCCAGTCTACAGGACCGCAGAAACCCTGCACGGCATTTTATCCCACTTAGCGTTGCCTACAGACGACCTCTATTTCCTCCCGTCCCGCGCTCCCCTTTTCAACACCAGCCTCTCCTAGGAATCGAACCAATATTCCGCAGCGCTTCCTAGCTTGGATTTGCGTCAGGCATGATCCATTTTTCAAATTGTGTCTGTATAGGAAGAAAGCTATTTCTATAAACTGTTTTCACTTGGTTGTTTTACTGTGTGTTTTATTTACGGATGTTGCTACTTTAACGGTCGTGGAACTGTTTTCTATATTTCGCAAACGGCATAGATAGCTCATTTTGTCATGAAGCGGCCAATCCATCCGTCAAGAAAATCCAGCAGCCTCCTTTCCCTTTTCGCCTTAGAGCTGATGAGAGGGAAAGCGAGATTGGGGAGAGATTCTTTGGCGATTCTTTTGCAACATATCTGGCTCCCCAGTTGTGTCTCCGTTTGATTTCCCAGATGATGGGATCTCGGAAGGCTCTTCCCCCTTGAGCGCACCTGCCTTGTCCATATAGCCCGCGAGCAACTGGGAAAGCCCAGCTAACCTCCTCTGTCTCTCTCTTATGACCAAGATGCTTCGGTTCCTGAGTTGTTGTTGTTGTTGTTCTTCTTCTTCTTCTTCTTCTTCTTCTTCTTCTTCTTCTTCTTCTTCTTCTTCTTCTTCTTCTTCTTCTTCTTCTTCTTCTTCTTCTTCTTCTTCTTCTTCTTCTTCTTCTTCAGCGAAGGCGGTCCTTCGAGGGAGCGCTGCGAAAGTGTGTCAGGGCCATAAAAGCGCGGGGCGCAAGCTTCAAAGGGCCCCCTGATGACTTCCCAACCTTTATTTATGTGGCTATTAATGCAATCTCCATCGCGCAGATATACATCTTTATCCTTTCAACTGATATGCTGGGAATCAATTAGATATGCAGATTACATTTCATAAGATCCCAAATGTTAATCTTCCCCCCACTTTTTTTCTCCTCTCTAGGTCCTGACTGTTAATTTCCCCCTCTTTCTTTCGCCTTCTCATATTATGTTTCGGCAGTCGAGGGAGGTGAAAGGAACCCTCCGAACAATTAATCTTCGGGCTACTTGATTGAGAAGGACTTTTTTTAAAAGGCTAAAGGCAGGGAAGAGGAAGGTTGGCTCCCCTCTCTTGGGGAGAAGGGTGTCACATTTACCCGGGACGGGGAAACAGGGAGGGGAAGCGGGTGGCCTCTTAACCAACTGGCGGCAAAGGGAAGGGCTGCGCGCTTTATGGGAGTCTATCTAGTAGGAGAATTTGGAATTTCAGCCCAATGGGTCGTGTTTTGTTGAAGTCCACTCCGGTCCCATGCAAAGGGCCTCGGGGTTCGGCAGGATTTATCCCTAAGTATTTAGATTTCAGCCTTGGAAACATTTTCCTTCAAGCACACCAGGATTCTCTCTCTCTCTCTCTCTCTCTCTCTCTCTCTCTCTCTCTCTCTCTCACACACACACACACACACACACACCCCTGTAGTGTTGCTTATTTAGTTATATAGCTATTTCTAATACCGCCTTCTCATTATGAAACGTCATGGCTGCGGCTACCTACAGTAAAGGCATTTAAAGTGCATAATATCCAGAATAAATGACCAACACGGATTCCAATTCATTTTATCAAAAATGAATGGTCTGGCCGGTGTATAAGGTTGTCCTTCAGGTGACCTGGTCCTCCTAGGCATTTAGGATGTTCACAGTAATATCTGGAAACTTAGCTTGGTAATGTATTGGCAGCCAGTCCAGTATTTGTGTTTGTGTACACGCACACAAACACACACGCACACGCACTCTTTCTCACCTTTGAGACACCGAAACTCTAGGCAGGCTTACTTGGTTGTTAAGCATTTCCCACCGAAACAAAGATGAGAGTTTCCCATTTAATGGCGCATGCAAACCTATACATTGTTACCAAAGAATGAGTTCTCTTGAACTCAAAGAAAGCAACTGTAGCCTTGTTCGTCCATTAAAAAATATAAGCCCTCCAAAATACCTGGGAAAACGTCACTCAAAAAATCTGTCCTTTATTAGGACCAACCAAAATGTCACACACTTGTTGCAAACTTTTGAGTATTTAAGGCTCTTACCGAAATCATTTAGACATAAACACGTTAAAAATTCATCAAACACTTCCCTTCGCGCCCTCAACGGGTTTCTTGGATTAAAAAAATTCGAGCGATCAGGATTTACTGAAAAGTTTTGCAGCTTTATAGATTTCTGTGGCGTCAATTTTCTTGCGTTTACTGCCTGTTATGGAACTTGCAAGTGAAACCGGATCCTATCTGTGTATGTTTGCTGGGAAGAAAGTTTCACTGAGTTCAGTAAGGCTTGCTCCTAAAGGATTGAAGTTATGCATCATCATCATCATCATCATCATCATCATCATCATCATCTCTTCTACACACTTGCCTCAAGGATATGTACCATGGCGATATACAATAAAAACAGAAAACGTTTAAAACGCAAAACAGCCGATATATTTAATACATAACCAAAGTAATACAAATTAGACACTCCTGGAAAAGACTCATTTATCCAGCTGTCTTCAATTCTTCAATTGTTTCCGGAAACTGAAGACAGCGGCCAGCGGGCGCCTGTCATATCTGAACAGGAACATACTATTCCACAGAACAGGGACAGCCACACTAAAAGTCCTGCTCCGAGTTACTGTGGAAAAGGACTTCTGACATCTTTGCAACCTTTCAGGAGAAAGTTTCACACAGCGCTCTACTGAATATTTAAGAGATTGTGCACGTTTCCTCGGAATTAAGTCCCACTGAAATCATTGAGATTTATCCCGTTATAAGTGAGCATACACTGCAGCTTTAGACAGCAATTCCATGCATATTTAAGGGAAAGTGTGTCTAGTTGATTCTATTTTCTAGAATAATTCAGGCTGCGCACAGGTAGGGACCTGCGCGAAGTCTGTCCCGCACCAAAGAGCCTTTCTGTGTTTATTTTTTTTAAAAACAGTGACTGCAGATCTGTTCCTACTGCAACCAACAACTAAAATTACCATTTACCAGTCCTTCGGGATTGCACGTGGCCAGCGATTGCTTTATAAAGTTTCCTCTCGTTGTAAAACCTAAGTTTATAGTATGACTGGCCGCTGTCCTTGGAGGAAAGGTGCCCCCAATTGCCCAAACTGCAAATCTTTGTACACTTAAGAGTAAGCGCTGTTGAACTGGGATGCAAGGATACTGTACTCAGATCTCAGATATACATCCGTGTAAGAGTGCTTGGGGATTTCTAACCTACCATTCCGTTCCTTGGACCGCAGGCCCCCTTTATTTCAATAGAACATGCGCCCTCAAGTGCGTTTTGGGATGCTAGCCGACGAAAGCACACTTTCTCGGAAGGGAATCCCAATAAAACCCGTGAGATGTGTGTATTATCTTTGCCCTCAACCAGAGCCAGGCGAATGAGATCTAATATGTTGGGTATAACTGGAGTGATGGGTTCGATTGCTGGAGATTTAGTATCAAGGCGTCAGGTCTGGCTGCGCTGCAGGACGCGTCGAGGTTTGTCCCTCGGTGGCGCTTGTTCGCCCCAAACGATCCAAGGACCGCTGCTCAAAAACCTCGTGCAGGGCCGGCCTGAGGAATTTCCTGCTGCTTTTCTAGGCGAGGTTCCCTTTGAGGAGAGATGGTGCCACTTGACCGGAGTCATAAAAATGCCGCTAGCCTGGTGAGCGTCGGTTGGCTGTGGAAATTGACTTCGCTTGGAAACAGAGGGGTACCCAAAGACCGCTGCGCTCGTTTTATAGTCCGCTAATCATTACTTGCTGCAGAGAGGGGTCCATTTATCTCTCTCTCCCGCCCCCGCCCCACCCAATCCTGAAAAGGAATTTTTATTTGCAGGCTAAAGCCCAGATTCCAATGCATATGTTCCACGGAGAGTAGTGGTCTAATGCTTTATGCACAGCTACATAATAATTTCGTGATAAAACTAAGAGAGTGTAGCTGATCTCCCCCCACCCCCGTGAAGCTTGCTTTTCACACTATCCTAAGGACGTTTACTCAGGATTCCCCCCCCCCCCATGCATTTCAGTGAGTTTATATATTTGGGGCTGAGATATTAACGCAAGGCTGCAACCTTATACACATTTACCAGGCAGTAAGTCCAACTGAACTCAGTTTATGAGCGAATATTCTGAGGGTTGTGCGGGTGGAATCTCAACAAGTACCATAAACTCAGACGTCTTAAGTTGGCAATTGTCTCACTGATTTCAGACCAGGATATAATGTGAAAAACTGAACTGTGAAGCCTGAGCTTATGCCTAACTTGATGGAAATAATTTCCACGGTGTTCAATAAACACGCCCCCAAGTTAGTCTGCGTAGAATGGCAGCCTTAGTCCCTAGCTGTATAGTTAGGGTCTGCTGTTTTCTGCTAGTTATGGATTTCCCCCTTCTGATTCCTTGCAAAAACTGTAATAAATAAAGAGAGGACATGCAGCTCCAGTGACAGTGCACTGCAAATATATTTGTGTGCATAGGACAGTCCTGTGCAAACTAATTCACACAAGCTTATGTATAAACCCTGTTAAATGCAGACTTACTTCCGAGTAAACATGGATAGAATTGGACGGCCTGCATTTCTTCAGCCCTATTGCTCTGAAGAGGTAAATCTGCAATCCATGCACATTTACTTTGAAGTCAGTAAACCCCACTCAATTAAGGTTGTAATCTTATACTCACTTACCTGGGAGTAAGTCTCATTGAACCCAGTGTTCTTGAACTTCCATGTTCAAGAATAAGTTGTAAGTAGGACTTTTTTTTTAAGTAAAGCTTGCATGGAACAGCTTGAACATCTCATCGAACTCGGCGAG
Source organism: Lacerta agilis (assembly GCF_009819535.1). Classification (NCBI taxonomy): domain Eukaryota; kingdom Metazoa; phylum Chordata; class Lepidosauria; order Squamata; family Lacertidae; genus Lacerta; species Lacerta agilis. Next base: position 66,570,770 of record NC_046316.1, on the reverse strand, counting down.
ACTTTCGCATTTAATATCAGTTTAAACATATTTACTTGTGGAAGTAAACCAGAGAGTAGTAGATCCAGTTAAATGGCATTAGTGTCAATGGAATTAACTTTCTAAGGCTGTATGCAATCCTAGATAGAAGTCTACGTCACTGGACACGACTTTCCACCGAATAAACATGCATAGGGCTTGAGCTGTTAGTGATGGATCTACCTGAGAGTTAGACATGGTCAAATCTTGCTTGGAAGTCCTGTCCTAAACATATTGCCTGGAAGTTTGTCCCGTTGAAATAAGTGAGCGTTACTTCCTCCAGATAAGATGTTTAGTACGAAAGTGGACGCCGCATTTAAGATCAGCTTCCCAACTGCTCGGTTGTTTTCCTGTTTACAGCTTCAGTCTCAGTGCTTGCAAATAACTGCGCATTCTGACCTTAAAATATCCTCTCTCGATTTACAAATGGGTGGCAGTGGTGGAGAGATTCCAAACACTTGCCCCAATCCCAAACACTTTAACTTGGAAATTAAATTCCTTTTGAGTCCAGTGGAACTTACTTCAAAGCGCGGGAGATTCACGCAATTTGCTGGGAGTCAAAAGTTAAACCCGCGTCTCAAAACCCACTACTGTTTACGACGCCGAAGTGTTTGGGGTGTGCAAGTCTAAGCAATGTGGCGTCCACGCAAACTTGCCGAGGATCGCTCTGCGTGGCTGAGAACTTTTAACCTGCAGCTGGATCCAAGGTGTGATTTCTCAGAAGTACAACATTCCAATCAAAAGTCAAGTCCAGCTTATTCCAATGCAATGAGACTTACTTCGCAGGAAGCTTGTGCAGGATCCCAACTTCATGCACACACTCTGGTGAATGGAAACAGGACCAAAAGGTACTTAACCCACCTTTAACCAGTTAATAGGGATGGTTGTGCTTCTTCATAAACATAAATAAACGAAAATACGAAATCATTTTAGACTGTGACCCTAAATACACAAAGGAGTAAGCCCCATTGATGTCTATGGGACTTACTTCCAAGTAAGCACTGATAGGGTTGCCGCCACTGGGATTTCTTTCTAAAGTTCCTATTTCCTAACGAGGCAACTGGGTTCAGAGAAGTCTGTTTCCTTTCCATTTGTTTGCACTGAATACACCCGCTTTTTCGCTCAAACCGTAGCGTTAATTTCCTCTAGCCTTTACACTTTCATTTGGGAGGCAGGAGCGATGTTTTCCTACCTATTCAGGAAGCCAGCCAAGTGAAGGCAAGCGCCGGACCAAAATAGCTTTAGCCAGCGCACGAAGAAATGCATCCACGTGCGCCCAAAGATATGCAGATCTGGGGGAGGGGGGGTTCCCATCAGCAGCCATTACTTTCAAAATAAACAAATAACTTTTAAAAGGTACTCTGCATGCCCCGTTTTTCATTTAGTCTGTCGTGAATCTGTATCATGTGATAAAAGCAGGAAATAAAAGGAGAGAGGAAATGAGTGAATCGCTCAAAAAGAAACACCCATAAAAGCAAACCAACACTCACCACGCTAAACGGTCCGCTAAACTACAATCAGTAATAACTTAAGACTAAACTGAAATTATGTTCTTACGATCCAGCTAAAACTAAGCTTCGAAAACTATACGGGGGGAGAAAAGACTTTCTAGGTGCGTGTCTAACTCTCCATTGAAATCAACATAAATGGAAAGTTCTTCACTTGGGTTATATCGTTTTCTGCGTGAGTTGTGCAATAAAGAGAGACACGTTTCAGAATCGTGCTCTTCTCTTATAAAACTGCCTGGTCCATAAGGGAATCTTTCGCAGGACCAGCCACGCCAATCCACCCTTTCTTTCTCTCTTTCTTTCTTTCTTTCTTTCTTTCTTTCTTTCTTTCTTTCTTTCTTTCTTTCTTTCTTTCTTTCTTTCTTTCTTTCTTTCTTTCTTTCTTTGCAATCTACAGACTAAACGCAGCTACCCGGAAACAAGATTCCCTTAATTTCGGGGGGTGGGAATCTTACTTCCAAGTTAGCAACTGGAATTATTCTTTGCAAAAACTTACAGATGCTCCAAAGGTGGGGGGGGGGGCGGGAGGTGATTTGGCAGGTTATTCTTGTCCCGAACAGCTTAGAAGTTCCTTTATGCTAGAGTTATATTTTTTTATTAAAGAAAAATCATGAGAAACTGGAACAGGAAAGCTTTCTACTGTATTTGAGAGCGGGTGGGAAGCCTGCTAAATAGCATAATTGATATTTTTCCTTCCAACAGGGGAGAAACATACTAATGTTACCGTCCATAAATAATTGCCTGGGTGTTGTTAATAGCTCTAATTTTCCCTGCCCATTTGATGTGCTGCAGGTTTAATATAGAGCACTTACTAATCCAATTAAAAGTGCACCTGGCCTGGAAGAGCTCTATAATTAGCAGGAGCATTTTTAGCTATTTCCACTGGAAAGGCGTGAAATCCTCTCCGCTGGGCTAATATGGGGGTCCAGGCATTCGTGGCTAATCGTTCGCCTGGAATGTGAACAAGTTCCCGGGCAGGGGAAGAAGTTGAGCGACTTTTGTCTCCTCTTGGGAAATGAAAAGCCATAGGCCCAAGGGGGACGGCCCTTTCTTCGCTCAAATAGCCGGGACGAGACGGGATCGGGTCCCCAGGATCTTGCTGGTGGCTTGGGGGCGGGGGAGAGAGAAGAAGATTTTTACGCACAGCAGGGGTAGCCAGAGCCATTCATGTCAAAGTGCACGGAGAATTCCAATGGAACGCCGGAGGGCCCGATTCAGCCAATAGGAGCCTTTCGAACGTCCTGAGGACTCCCTCCCGCACCACGCTTCCTTGGTGTGATTGTTTTATTCATTCAGATTCATTTTTTTTTAAGCAGTAGAAGCCTAAATTGAATGATATTTGCTTTTGGGGGAGGCATTCATTTCTCAGAGGTTTCGCGTTTTCATTCACAATATTATCACCACGGATAGCCAATAACACACACACACACACACACACACACAGAGAGAGAGAGAGAGAGAGAGAGAGAGAGAGAGAGAGAGAGAGAGAGAGAGAGAGAGAACTCTTTGGGATTTTTCTTAGCAGAATGATGCTACATGTGTTTGTTCCCCTTTTCCTCCCAACCCTCCCCTCCGGGTTTCGCAAACTTTCTGGTTGGTGGGGCAATTCTGAATCCCCATGAAATGAAACCCTTTCTTTGTGTCCCGTGAAAGGAACGTCTGGTTGTGTAAGACAAGCATAGTCGACAATTTGCCATGCACGGCCCTGGGAGGACGGGTCCACTTTGTCCTATGGGAAACTCGCGAAGGGATGTCTCCATCTAGCCGGTAGCCGGCCTCGTTTGAAAAACGTGAATAATTGTCCGGTCAGCCGTTCGAGTAGGACCACGAGACCACAGCCTTGCCCTGCTTCTTTTCGCTTTGAGAAAGGGGAAGAGCCGAGCTGTTTATCTCGGATGCAGTCCTCGCCTAATGAAAGCCAATGATAGAATTCCTATGACTGCATTGATTCTGGACTCCACCCAGAGTTCTTGATAATTTGATCACCCTTAGATATTGCACAACAGACCTTCAGAAATTCAGATCTTATCCGTCCTGTCGTGAGGCTCCTCGGAAGGAAATTATCTGAAGGTTCCAGCTGTACTTCTTGTTCAGAATTTATATCAGGGTTGATCAGCATCTACAATCTGGCTGGTTATACATATTCTGAACTTGCTAATTTATGGGGAGAAGCACTTAAATTAGCGACTTGTCTCCGGAGGAGATGGCCTTTACTATTTTGGGGAAGATTTTTAACCCTCTTCAGGTTTTATGCTGATAGTGGCAGCACCAGGAAAAGAAAATCGGAAGGGGGACAGCAAAGTCAAAGCGTATTTCTAGGTGGGCGAGAAAGAAAAATAGCAGAACATGTTAATAACAAGAGTTCAGAAATGGAGCGGGGCACGGGTGGGGGGGGGGGGAGCTGTTTGCTGACATTGAATGTGAACACGCGATGAGGCGATGGGAGGGTTCGGCTCGAGTAGACCCTCCTGCCAGCGTCCACTCAGAGCGCGTAAATGTCTGAAAGGCGGCAGGGAAACCACGCGATCGAGAACCCTCCATATAGCGTGGAAACCTGCACAAGGTCTTACGCCCTGGCGCGTGAATAACTGTAGAAGCGCTGCGCTCACATGTCTGGAGGGAGGATGCCTCAGAACGGGATCCAGAGAGGTGGAAGCCTGTGCTTGCGGAGGCTTCTTGCCTCCGAGTACACCTGGAGAGAAATTGTTATAGAGGCCACGCCTCCATCCTTGCCTTATTTTATGTAAACCGCTTTGAGGTTTTGATGATTAAGCGGTATATAAATCCTGATACCCCCCCCCCCAGCATATCGTTTGCAAAGGACTTCTGTAGCTATAAAATAGCCCCAGTTAGTACTTGAATTTCACTTTCACCCGTGTTAACTCTGAGATAAGCGCCCCACTGGAGTTCCAGAAAGACTGCTTTTAAGCTTGCAGTCCCAAGTCCCAGTGACTTAGCAGGGGAGAGAATTAAGCGCCTGCTTAACTCTCTAGCCCATTAAAGTCCAAGGGGCTTCAAGGTGCTTCAAGGTGGCCCGCCTCCATTAGACGGGAGTTGCAGTTCCCCATACAGATCATGAGGACCTGTTGCCTGTCCATCTTAAAATCCAGCTTTGCCGCACAGATGCCCGGGCCTTTTCTCTTTATATACCTACGGAATACAACCCTGAGTTTTTGTAACAAACGGAAGGCCACTTGGAAAACGAGGCTTGCATTCCTGCATGCTGAGCTATAACTCTGCATGGAGACCTGCCGGAGACCGGCGCCCCCCTCTCCATTTTTTTGCGCTCGGAGGGGCCTGAAGGGCAATAATGTTCCAATTAGAAACTGCAGCTCCAGCCAAGCTCTGCTCTATGGAGCTATTCAGCAGCGTCGCGTTGCGCCTGGCACTGCTGGCGCGATTGTAGGGGAAGATATCTTAATGTTAGTGGTGGGGACACTGGGGAGGGAGGAGAAGCGGCGGATTCAAGCAGGACGCAACAACAGCGCAGGATCCCCGGAGCTGGCGGACGGCCCACATTTGGCTTGGGGGTGGGGAACGAAGGGTGAGAGGCTGGTGGCTCACAGCGTGTCTCAGTGGCCACAGGCTCGGACCCAAGTGAAAGGGAGGCGGCGGTGAGAGTGAGCAATGCAGAGAGGACACTGTTGGGCAATTCGGTTCGCAGCCTGTCACGGCTTTCCTTGTGTGTAAATTCCTCCAGACGGATTCCCAGAGAAATGGGGCTAGGATCCAAGAAAGTGTTACTGGGACCTGCACTCCGCACCTAACGCACAGGGAAACAATGCCCAGTATAAGGAGCGTCTCCACCCCCATCGGTCAGCCCGGACACTGAGGTCCAGCTCCGAGGGCCTTCTGGCGGTTACCTCCCTGCGAGGTTACAGGGATCCAGGCAGAGGGCCTTCTCGGTAGTGGCGCCTGCCCTGTGGAACGCCCTTCCATCAGATGTCAAGGAAATACACAACTATCTGACTTTTAGAAGACATCTGAAGGCAGCCCTGTTTAGGGAAGTTTTAAATGTTTGATTTTTTTTAATATTCCGTTGGGAGCCGCCCAGAGTGGCTGGGGAAACCCAACCAGATGAGCGAGGTAATAAATAATAATAATAATAATAATAATAATAATAATAATAATAATAATAAAGGAAAGGCTGGCCACTTCGAGGATGGGGCGAGACTCTTTTCTGTTGCCCATATGGTAGGACCAGAGTCCATGTGTTCTTCTAAGGAGAAGAAAGTTGTTGTTTTTCAGTCACGCACTGGGAGGAACTTCCTGAGAGCTGTTCAGTGATGGAAGGGATTGCCTTGGAAGGTGCTGGATCCTTCTCCCCCAGATGTTTTTAAGCAGAGGCAGTAGAGGTGACTTTCAGGCAATAGGTTAGGCTAGAAGGTCTTTGAAGTCCCTTCCCACTATATGATTCTGTGATTTCAGTGGAATCTACTTCCACCCAACAATGATTAAGATCGCATCCGGAACGTGGATATTCTGCCCGTTTCCAAGCACGTTGATTCAGAAATCATTTCCTTAATATTAATGGTAAATAGGCACAGGAACCTTACAGTGCCATTCTAGGCATATTTACCCAAAAGCAGGTCCCACGCCATTCAGTAGATCTTCCTTCCTGGTAAATATGCATAGGATTGCATAGGATTGAGTAGCAGTCTTATGCATGGCTACTCAAGAGCATGTCCTGTTGAGTTCACTGAGCCTTACTCTCAGGTAAGTAAGTGTGTACAGGGTGATTTAAACCTTCATTGTGCTTTGAATTGGGCAGCTTCAATATAGTAAGAACCAACAACAGGATTGCAACCTTGCTTTATGGTACAGTGGAATATATCGGAAGCTTCCAATTAAATGTGTTTTGGAGAGGGTTAGAATCCAAAATTGCATTCTGGAGCAGGGTTCATTTGGCCTGGGGCTTCACTGCAATAGAAGGGACACTTTCATTTTATGTCTGGTTCTGAGCATAACTTTTTACAAAAGCATACGCCCGAGCTGCCCAATTCTACCGTTCACGAGTTTGAATTTCAGTGTTCTTTTAACTTGGCAAATGCAGACTTTCTTCCGACCTGTGCTTTGGGCCTGTAGGCTGGAGGGGGGGGGATGAGCACTTCTGGGAGCTAATTAAAGAACAGAGGTCACAACAACCCACCGGGAGATTCTCATCCACGAGCCCCAAAGGAAATAATGGAGCTTGCGCCAAGAGCACTAGCAGACCATATTCATTTCAATGCCAGAGGGTGGGGAGTTAGGCAGGATCGCTTCCCGAAGCACTGTGTCCAAACCGGAACCAGCTTAGTTTGGCTTTTAAGGGGCAGCCAAATTTGGTTCAGAGTTGGTTTTGCACAAGGCAAGGAAAGGTGGCCTGGCAAGATCTCTGCAGGATCAATAGTGATGAGCTTATGTTATACACGCAGACAGCATCACACACTCACTCACTCACACACACACACACACACACACCAGGCGAATAATATAGACTTCGGCGTTGGGAGCAATGAGATGTCATTAGGGCGGAACTAATAGTAAATTAAAACAATTTTCTTTTTAAAACGGTGGAAGGCAGAGAAACAATATACCGCACTTCCAGCTTTTCAGGCTCTCCGATGCCACTAAATTGCAAGGAAATCAATGGGGGTTTCGTCTCACGTAAACAGCTGAGGATCAAGATGGAGAGCTGACGATTTACTTTCAAGTAAATAGCTGAGGATGGAGAGTTGACGGATCTGTTGACGAGTCTATATATGCTAGGTATATAACACGCGCTCTGGTTCCGTTCCTTTAACGCACGTCTGATTTCTGCGCACTTCAGGCTGAAATGAAGGCAACAATCTATGCGCTCTTACTGGGGAGTAAGTCTCATTTAATTCAACAAGACTTCCTTCCGACTAAACATCAGTAGAATCCCGGCTGCATATTGATCTGTATCGATCGGGAATCGTAAAACAAAACAAAAAACCACTTTGGGAGTTCTGTTGACTCTAATAGGACTACTCTGAATCAAATCAGTTAATAATTGCTGCCATTTAGAGTTCGTATAGTGCAATCCTTCCCCACCCCCACCCCAAAAAATGTTCATAGGTGTAGTAATTATCCTGTGTGCGCGCCCATGTGGTTGAGCGGGTTAAAAAAATAAAACGCCATCACACCCAAGGAAAGGAAGATGATTTTCTTTTAGTCACAATGTTGACGAGGAACACGGAAATAATATATAGGGAGATATTTTCTGCGCAATGGGGCTTATAAAAACCTAGGAGTGAGTCCCAGGTGAGTCCCTTGGCCCCCTGGGGCTTACTTCTGAGTAGACATAGATAAGATTTCACTGTATGACTGCAATCCTATGCACACCTTATTAGGTGTAAGTCCCAGTGGAGTTACACCTCTAGGACTGTGCTATTAATTCAGCATCTCTGAAATCAATGTTTGGCATCCACCCTGATCTTAAACGCATTTCGGTTCAGTGGAAACTGCTTCCAAACAAACAATGTGTCTCAATTCAATTCACATCTATTCACTATCCTGGCGCTTCAAGATCTCTTGCCTGGGCCCTTCAAGCAATACGGTTCTCACATGTTCAGTAAGTCCTTTCCAAATGCCATGGCAAAAACAGGAGGGCTCGAGTAAAACTTGGGGATTTTCAGAAAAAGGCTAAAGGCGTGCTTTTCAAAACTTAATAAAAAGCGATCTTTGCAAACCAATGTTGCGCGCAGGTAGGTTGGAAAATTCGAAGTATTTTGTGAAGCAACAATTCTTCCATCCTGGCGTATTTCCCAGATCCGGTTAGTTTCCCTGACTCCCCTAGGGTGCCTGTGGAAGAACAAGGCTCAGGCACTTCCATCCTAAATGCGCTACTTGGGAGTAAAGGCTATGCTTGGATTGGGTCTGCTCTCAGGCCATGATATGTGGACGACAACAAAAATAACGGCAGGTTTTATTTCTTTTTCAACTTTTTCAATATATTTAGGGGCACATTTTCCTTTTCATTACCTTTCAGGGCCTGGTTAGCGCCTTGTAACGTACAAAAGCCACACATTAATTAATACAGTGTTCTACGAACGCGTCCGTCTTAAAAGTCGCTAATAATCTGCTGTACCTTTATCTGTTTACGAATTCTGTGATTTTGGGAGCCACCGGTCGGGAGACTTTTAACTAGGAAAGCAAAATATTTTTAAGGCAATATAAACGCGCGCGCACCCACCCATCCATATAATAATGACTAGAGTAGAGTGACATTGCATTGGCTTCAGTACTTAAAAAAACCCTCACCGTATACAGGACTCCTTTTGCACATGGACTCCTTTTAAGTTCTCACTGGGGGAGGAACTGACCCGCCTTTTAAAGACTTCTACCAGCTTTTACTTTATTCCATATTTACGGGTAACTTTTCACTGTATGATTGGAAGAAAACCAATTATAAATTATAAAATTTATAAAATGTATCATAAGTTGAGGAGTAGGGTGGGGAGGGACTTGAAGCCTAAAACTCATTGTTTCCTTTATTTCAAAGGGGGGGGGGGCTGAACGATTCTCATCCTTTTGATTGATTAAGGTCTTGAATAACTTGAGGCTTGAGAGTGACAGTTACTGAATAGACTATTGCAAATAAAAAAAAGCCCTGTGGAAAGCCGGGCTGGCACTTCAGAGTGCAAAGGAGGCGAGTTTGCTGGCACTTACTAAGTTATAAATAAAAGGACATGCACAATAGTACCTTCTTTAAAGACAGACAGTCTTTACAACACTCCTGGCGTCATATCCTGCTGTGGTCACTTCAGCTCCTAGTCAGTCTTTTCTCTCCCTCTTTCTTTTTCTTTTTCTTTTTTAAAAAACCCTTCCCCTCCCCCAGCAGTTTAGTTTCAATGCTATAATAAATTCCTGGGGAGAACTGCTTCTTAGCAAAGTTCACTTTGGCAAACATATATAGGAATGTGCAATATATATGTATCTGTGTAGAGCACATAAAGCACAGGGCCCCGTACAAATGCACAAAGACCGACTCCTACCTATCTTTTCAGTTTTTAAAAGCAAGAATCCGTTTGGGGGGATCTATAAAGATTCCTGTTGCCGCCGTCGCCGTCTTGGTTTTTGTTTTGTTTTTTAAAATACGATTGCACCAAAAGCTGGATCTCCACCACTCCCTCCAAATGCTGCTTTGAAAAGTTTGAAAACAGAAGGGAGGGGGGTTGAGTGGGGCCTGAGAGAGAGAGAGAGAGAGAGAGAGAGAGAGAGAGAGAGAGAGAGAGAGAGTTTTGCTGGATGCCAGACACACGCCCAGGGGAATCTAGTCTGGAGTTTGAAAGGACAAAGAATAGTCTCGAGAGAAACGCTGGAGTTTCTCTTGAGTTTCTCTCGGCCTAACGCGTACAGCTGCCCATTTACAACCTCCCCGCAGAAGAAAGAAAAGGTGGCCCAGAAAGAGAGAGGCAGAGAAAGACACTGACTTCAAGCCATGCAAGAGGTTGGCCACTTCCTCATTGTAATCTCTCGCACAGTGGCATTGTGCCAAGAGGAGTTGTAAAAAAAAAAGGAGAAAAAAGAAAGGGACCGTCCTTCCCCCCACCTTCTCCTCCTCCCTCCTCCCTCCTCCGCCGCTTCCCTCCCCTGCTCCTCTTGCATTTTCTCCTGTCCAGCCATTCTCTGAAAGAAAAGGCACTTCATCAAGGGAAGAGAGAGGCAAATCCCGGGTCACCCTCCTAAGCCGTAGCCCTTCGATTGTCAGGAGGAGAAGAGAAAGTTGGCGCTGTCGTCCAATCAGCTCGTGTCTTTTCCAGACGGGACAGTCTCCAGGCTGGCCAATCGCGGCGCAGAGATCCTAAGGAAGCTTGGGGTGAAAGAACTAATAAATACTCCGGAGCGGAGTTTCCTTTCACTTCGTATCAACAACAGGAAGAAATCATTCCTGCCACTCAAGCCCAGTTCGTAGCAAAGTGAGCTCATCCCACGGCAGGGACCAGGCATCTCGCGGCTTCCTCGGCAGCCTTTTTATCCGGGCAAAACTTTTCCCAACCTCCTTTTCCTTGCTCACTCTCTTTCCCTCGCTCTCACTTTCTCTCTCGGCCACATCTTTGCCTCGATATACCACGTTTGATTGAGAAACAGACCAGGGACAACGACCCCCCCTTCCCCCAGCTTTGTCCCTTTCCCCTTTTCTCCTTCCCCTCCTTTTTCATTAATATCTTTTTTAACAACAAGAACAACAAGAACAAGAACAACAACAACCAATCTACTTGATTCATTCTCTGCGGATCTTCCCAGAGCTGATCTGCGTTTGCCCTTTCCTCTTAATCTCCGCCATACCTGGATATAATACGTTGAAAGAGAGTCAAGCTGCCTTCAAAATGACAAGTCTGGGTGGAGCTGTCCCAAGGATGATGAGACCAGCTCCCGGACAGAATTATCCTCGCAGCGGGTTCCCATTAGAAGGTAAGACCGCGAAACAGGGAAATGGGATGTTGGGGTGGGGTGGGGGTGGGGAGGAGGGGGGTGGGGAAATCTGTGGCCTGCTTTGGTGCCAATGAGGCCGATTTGGATATGCCTGGCTGTGGACCTGAACTCCTGAGTTCGTGGAGTTGAGGAAAAACAAGTTGATGTGCACGCGCTTAAAAAGGAGCGGGTCGAGAGCAAGAGACAAGGTTTCAGCTGCAATTGTAGGCACGCTTCCTTCGAAGTAGGTGCCATTGAAATTAACAGGGATTCCTTTCCAAGGAGACTGAATTGGAGTGTAGCCTAGTTTCAACAGCATGGAAAAGCGCAGACAGGAATATCCCACCCCCCTCGACACACCCACGAATTATACGCATTACTTTTTCGTCAATTTTTTATTTTTTTTATTTTTTGGGGGGTGGAGGAGAGAAGATAGGAAAAACCAGGAAGTTCACTGGAGAAAGCAGAGGCAGCGCAGATTCCAAAAGAAGTTTACTCTTTGCTTTTCATGTCGGTTTCACTTGGAGGGTGGAATTGTCACCTGGCTGGGAGATGGTAAGCGTTGTAGGTGAGCGAGTCACTAAACCTGGGGTCGCAGTGTCAGAGCAGGAGGACACCCCAAATTTCTAACTCCGCCAGAAACTCCCTTGCATAAGGGAAGTTTACAGGACTTTCGTCCGGCTCTGCCTTGCTTCCTTTACAAGCACAAGCCGGTAAAGCCACCACAAAACTAGCAATTCCAAAGACTGCTGTTTGGGGACAGTAATAGGTAGGAAAACGCCTTAAACTGCTGTCAAGCAACTCAGCTCAAACTCTCACTTTCGTGCATGTGGGCACACACCCGCGCAACACACAGCAGGATTCGTGTGGACATTCGCAATTTGTCCAAAACATGTCAAGAAACTCCTTTCCATTAATTGAATCTTAAGAGCTTTCCAACTAGGGTTTCATTATTAAATGTGGGGGACTTTTATGTTCCTTCTTGCGACAGAGACTGTAAACAGGTGGGATCTTCTCCTAGCCTGTTGATTTTCGTATAATCAACTCAGACAGGATGCAAGGAAGTTGGCAACACTTCAGCGAGTTTATGAAAACGTTAAAGGTGGTTAAAGCAAGCGATGAAACAATACAGTACAAATTGTTTCAGGGGGAAACGAGTCAGTGCGATCAGGGATGCACAAACAGGTGGGCAAGAAAGCGGACTAATCGGAAACAAGCAAACAAATAAACAAAACAACAAACATCTTTCGAAACAGGGTTTTCGTGTGACTCTAATATTATTACTAACGTTTCTATTCCTCTCCTAAATGCATGGTACCTACCACTTCCCTTCCAAAACTGCCCCGACATATGAAACGCAAACAGTATAAGTAAATATTAAAGTTGTGGGTTGTTTTTTTTTTTTTTAAAGACTGTGTTTATTGAAAATGGGGCAGATTGTCACATTCTAGCAGACTTCAGGAGACCCGTGGTCAAATGTCTACGATGCTTAGCTTCATCGTACAGTGAGAAGGAGGAGCACCAGTTGCAGAAAAGTTTCTGTTACTTATATTTACCCTCTGGATCTTTTTGAATCATAAATTGCTTCTTTTGAGGGGGGAATTGGGGATACTCCGATTACTTAGAACACTTGTCAACACTACATGTTTTCCTTCCGAGGAGAAGAAAGAGCGATTTAAAAGAAGGAAAATACCTGTGGAAGCCAAAGACTTCCAAACGTTAACCACGGCTTGTATTGGGGAGTTTTCAACCTAGGAAGAAATATTTATTGAAAGCACTTTTTCTCGGAAGAAAATTCCGTGGAAGCCGACCGAGAATAGATATAACCTTCGCGGTTCGGTTTTTAAAACAGATCAAAATGCCCACTTCGCCCAAGACTATATATCGCTTACAGATATAAGAAAGTCCACAGTTTTGCCACGGCTTAGCCTCTGTTTGCTACAACGGAGACAACAAACGGTATCAGGGAGTAACTAACCCGTTTGTTAACCAGTCCTGAACACGTGCGCGAAAAGTTCCAAGCAAAAGTGTTTCAGGATCCGTGTGCCAGGCTCAAACGATGCCACCAATCGCAAGGGGGAGGGGAAGCTGTCTGGAACGCGAGTCTCTGTGTGTCGTGTGTAACTGTCGCTGAACCTTGTGTGTACGTGAGGAAGGCCGCTCGGATACCGAAGGAGCCATTTCTTCTTTGTCCCCACTCTGTCCAGTGTCGACTCCGCTGGGCCAAGGCCGAGTCAACCAGCTCGGGGGCGTCTTCATCAACGGCCGGCCTCTGCCCAACCACATCCGCCACAAGATCGTGGAGATGGCTCACCACGGGATCAGGCCGTGCGTCATCTCTCGCCAGCTGCGAGTCTCACACGGCTGCGTCTCCAAGATTCTCTGCAGGTACCAGGAGACCGGCTCCATCCGGCCGGGGGCAATCGGAGGCAGCAAACCCAAGGTGAGGAAGGCGCAGCGCCGCCGGATCGGGAGAGGGGGGTGGGCGGGAATTGGCGGGGCAGCTTCGGGCCGCGGACCTGAAGAACTCAGTTGCGCTTTTATTCAGAATCCGGTCAATCCAAAGGCCTACCCTCTCCTTCCCTTCCAGTGCATGCTCCCGGGCGCCTGGGATCTTGTAGCAAGACATCCGGATTGCTTGGGATTATATGGAACAAGAAAGGACTGGGTGGTTCTGTTAATTAAGCGGGGGTTGTGAGGAGAGACGTGCAGAACTTCAGCTCTAAAGTTCCAACCAGTTCTGACCTCCTTGGCTAGCGCACAGGTCCCCGCAGGTCCACGTTGGTGCACTTCCTTCGCGATCCTGACATCGCTGTGCCTGGGATTTGCAGCGCCGACTGCTAGCTGCTTCAAACGGGCCTGGCAGAGAGCAGGAGCGCTAGGCTCTGAACGCATTCCTTTTTTTCTCTCTCTCCTCGTTGGAACGCTCTCGGTTTTCCTTGCACCCCTTTACAACCACCCTAGCCCTGCGGAGATACAGATCCCAATCCCCTTCTAGCGTGTGCATATTGCTGCACACTTACCTAGCCACCCTCAAGAAGCATGCGCCGTTTTTTCTAAGTAGGACCTAGAAAAGCAAACCCTGCACTAGTCCAACTCTCTCCTGGCCAGAGTAACTTTCAGACAGACAGTTGTTAGACCTTGCGGATCCCTTGAAGCAGTGGCGGGTGATGGGGGGAGGGGGAGGGGACTATAACCCAGAACCGAGATCAGCGCACTGCGAAGGCTGGGATCCTAAGCGACTTTCCTTAACCATGGCAGGAATCCGCGAAGCTGATAATGGCCTTGGGACAAGTGTGCCAATAAACGCGGAGGCCTAATTGATTTTGGATCACACCACTAACGAGAGTGGACTGTATCCAAGAGAAACTTGAATTTCAGTAATTTACCTTTCCATCTACCCGTCTCTGTCGTCCAACTTCTGCTACAAACGTTGCATTCTCATCTCACCCCTAAATATACTTCCTCCTCCCTCTCTGGAAACCAATTATCACTGAAATCAATGTAATCCGGGTAAATGAATTTTGGAGCCAAACGCTTTATTCCTTCCTTCTTCTCCTCCGAGGTGCATTGCGCAGTCCAGCATATAAATTGCTAGTTTCCCAAACTGTTCATATACAAACGTTAAGAGGTTAGAAAGATACTAAATCGAACGGTCAGGTCCCCCGCTTCCAGTCTGATTTTAATGTTAATAAAAGTTTGTCTGCGAAACCATTTCCCAGCTTTGAATAAATTTATTCTGACACTGGGTTGTTGTTGTTGTTTGTCCCGTCCTCGCCATTCCCTCCCCATCCCCATTTTAAATGGCAAAGGAACAGATAGGTTTGAAACCTCAACGCGAACACACAGCATTTTAGTGTGTGTGTGTGTGTGTGTGTGTGTGTTTATATTTCGATACATAAAATTAAAAGTAATCTTATTTCATTTTTCAACGGAAGGGAAAATAATTCGCACTTAATAAAAGGCTTCATGCATGTAGCAAATTTGTAGAAATAGGAAGTTGGATGCAGCAGCCTCTCATCTATGTTTTCCGGGATTTGGCTGTTTTTGCTTGGCAAAAGTTTCTATGAACTTTCAGGACTTTTTTTTAATGATGTTTTGTTCTAATCATAAAGTGAATGGGATCCCCCCACCTTCCCTTCTCCCCCCTCTTCTCCCTTGCTGGCATTTCATTTTTACACCCTAATACATTACTTTGAAAGGAGTCCTATTCGATTCCGACCGACCTTGATTGCCAACCTATGGCTTTAGGAAGCTACCGGAGGGTTTCCTGTCTAATTCTGCTCTGAATCCTTTTGCAAGCCTGTTTCATGTCACACAGAAGACAGCGTTTCTGGGTTCTCAATTTTCTTTTTCAAACGTGAGTCCTGATTCTTTAGCCCCCTTCTCTCCCCCCCCCCCAATGATCAGTTCCTTTTATGGGGAGTGCTGCTAATTTTAAAAACCCATGTTCGAGTCATTTCACATCTTTGCTTTAGCTGTTTTCTGTCAAATTGGCACCCAGGGTTTGCAAAGGCGAGGAGATGAAGGATTTGTTCAGGAAGGATCCGTGATTGGCCCTGACTTTCAGCAGCATCAGTCTGAAGGGATTCCATCCCTCTCTAGGCTGAGCCCTCGATGTTCATTCACCCTCGTGGGGCGCCTGGTCCCCCCCCCCCCGCTTTCTTTCCCAACTCTTTCCCCGCAAAGTGTCCCAACTTTTGTTCCTTTCTGGGTCGTTTCTATTAAAGCAGGTGACGACGCCGGATGTCGAGAAGAAGATCGAGGAATATAAACGAGACAACGCGGGCATGTTCAGCTGGGAGATCCGGGACAAGCTGCTGAAGGACGGCGTGTGCGACAGAAACACCGTGCCTTCAGGTAAGTCCGAAGGGGATTAATTCAAAATGCCCTTGGTGTTAACCAGCTTCCGGATCCTGCACCCACTAAAGCCGATTCTACAGACCGATGACGTCTGGCATGGCAGGAAAGGGCCGTAGCTCAACCGCAGAGCGTCTGCTTGGCATCTCCAAGGAAGGGGTTGGGAGCCTCTGCCGGCCAGTGTAGGCCATACTGAGCTACCAATGGTCTGCCTAAGGCGATCTATCTTCCTAATATATATTGATAGGGAAGTTGATTCTGGTACACCAACTCCCAGGTAAGTGTGCGGAAGGTGCCATCGAAATTAGGGGAACGCCTCTAAGGAAAAAGGCTAGTGCCCTCGAAAACTTCGCTGGAATTGTCAACTCAGCCCTGAAAATACTTCCTTATAGCCAGTCATTTTTACAGCTCGATCCTAAGCGGCTTTATTCGCAAGGAAGCCGCACTTAAGTTCAGTGGACGAAAGGTCTAAGAAGGACCGGAGATTTCACTCCCATGGATTTCATTGGAACTTCCCCCCACCAAATAGCACAATTAAAGATGCAGGCCGGATCGAGGTCGGTTTAAACACCAAATATATATATGTATAATTCTATATAATTGTTTTAGAAGCTCGCCCTGCCTTCCTCCCCCCAACCCCCCGCCCTGAGTTCCCATCAGAGACATCAAACGACGCTGCTCTCGACAGACTGCAGGCTTTCACGGGCCCTGTGGGGCCTTGCGCGACTTGCTGGATGAGTGTCCATGATCTGGCTTTATCTTATAGGCACTGGATGAAAGAAACCGAGGGAAAGAGATCGCGTAGCGTTGGGGGAAAGGCTGCGAGCCGGGTTAGGTAGTGGGACATAGTAAAAGAAGACAAGCAATCTTCGTGGCTTGTCATTTCCTTGAGTTCTCATAAATCCGGGTATTCCGATTAACCAGCATTGAAGCACATGTAGCGTCGAAGCATCGGGCTAGGAAGGTTTGTTTTTAATTAACATCCTAGAGCATCGCTTTCCGCCTCTCTCTCTCTCTCTCTCTCTCTCTCTCTCTCTCTCTCTCTCTCTCTCATTCCTTTCCTCCCAGAGCAACAATCCGGGGACGGGAATGTTTAGCAGGCCAGGGATTGGAAAAAATAAACCCCGTAATTTTGTTTTTAATGGCACAATGTATAAGAAGCACAAGGACATTCTTTATTTATTTATTTTGCTCGTTGGGAATGGAAAAGGGCTTTTGCAAACGGTGCGACGCGATTGTGCCGTCTCGTTTTCCACTCCGCGCATCCTCTGAGAAAGAAAAGAGAGAGAAAAGGGGGGGGGGGAAATCACTCTTCCTCGGAAGAATTCCAGAACTAGTCAATCGAGGGTTTCACGCTAAACCGTTGCACGAAGTGGATTGTAAGCTATCTAAGATCAGGAAGCGGTGGCGGGGAGTAAGTGGGCAAGAAGCCCGTGGGAACGTGGAAGGACTGATTGGTGGTGGCCCCCCGAAATAGTCAAGACCGTTCCTTGGAAGGAATTAGTTCTTTGATGGTTCCAGCGCGGAAAAAATACGGTGCGCTTAGTTAAAATATCCAACTCTCCTTCCCCAGGCAAGTTCCTGCTTATAGCAAAGAGAAAGGAATTTAATAGCCTGATCCGCAACCAGTTTGAGGAAGCGAAAGTTTTGGATTTTAACTCAAGTTCACCCCAAAACCTTTACAAAGTTCCATTGAGATCGATGGGAGTGAAAATCCATGGGAGTAGAAGGACTTTCACTCCAGGCAGCCAGATGCACCCAAGGCCCGTAGGGTTGAATACATACAGGTGAAACTCGAAAAATTAGAATATCGTGGAAAAGTCCATTTATGTAAGCAATTGTTTTAATTAGCTACTGGAGTTTAATATATGAGATAGACTCATGACATGCAAAGCGAGATATGTCAAGCCTTTATTTGTTATAATTGTGATGATTATGGCGTACAACTGATGAAAACCCCAAAGTTGAAATTGTTAATTTGGGGTTCTCATCAGCTGTATGCCATAATCACCACAATAATAACAAATAAAGGCTTGACATATCTCGCTTTGCATGTCATGAGTCTATCTCATATATTAGTTTCACCTTTTAAGTTGAATTACTGAAAGAAATGAACCTTTCTATGATATTCTAATTTTTTCTAGTTTCAACTGTATATTCTGCTGTATATATATATATATTTGTTGCTATTTTGCAACAAAGGTTGAACCTAACTCGAAATGGCTTCGACTTGAGGCTGCATTTCTATGCACGCTTTTTTGGGGGTGGGAGGTTAAGCCCTAATGAACACTTACTTCCAAGTAAACTTGCAGAGGAATGGGCAGCTTCCAGAGCTCCAAGATCCGGATCCTCCGGAAGTTTATTCGGAAGTCAATCCGCATTGCGCATTCAGCAGTGTGCTCAGCGTGGCCTCCTCTCAAGGCAGCGTTCATAAAATTACAACCTTTTACATGATTATGCTTACTTTTAATGTAGGGTACCAACCTCTCTTTAAATCTTTCGTTTACTTGGATTGGAGATCTTGATTTCCTCGCTTTTAAATGCGTTTCCTATTTATTTCTTCGTTTGTTTGTATTGGGGGTGAGTGGGAAGAATTATACATTCACTCCTTCAGTTTTTTAAAATTATATGTCAAGACTGTTTACAACAGAATCGTAAAAATGCAATAAACGGCCAAGCAGTCGTCATCCTTTAAGCTACAAATCAGAAGGAGCGCTAAACTTTTCTGTGATGAGCAAGGGATCCGAAAGGATTCGCCCCGAGACTGTCAAACGCCACTAGTCCCGAAGGAGGTTCATTGCCAACCCCTCAGCACATAAGCAAAGGATGTTCTCCATAGTTAGATGCAGCTGCCGCCGCCTCCTTCCAGCTTCTGCCTTCAGTTATATTTCCCCCTCTTTCCCCAAGTGAGCTCCATCAGCCGTATTCTGAGAAGCAAATTTGGGAAGGGAGAAGAAGAAGAAGCCGAGCTGGAGAGGAAGGAAGTGGAGGAGAGCGAGAAGAAAGCCAAGCACAGCATCGACGGCATCCTCAGCGAACGAGGTAAAGGGCGGCCGGCTTCTTCTTCTTCTTTGAGGGGATCGAGCCTCGGTCGAGGCGCCGTTAGAGAGTGCAAAGATGATTGATCAGGGCCTATAGCTTTATGGGACAGAGGAAGGTATAGAAAGGACGGGCTCTTTGGCTAGGGGAGCCGTTGATCGAAGGGGGATGTTGGAGCTTGGGGGGGGGGCGTCGAAAGGGCAGGTTTGGCTGCTCCGTTTCTTTTTAGCGTTGAGAGAATTTCCGGGAGAGACACTTTGGTGGTGTTTGGCTTTGGAGGGGAGGGATGGAGATGGGTTTACCCAGGTGTCGGCGGAGAAGCCCTCGTTCGCGATTGTGAAAAGAGGACCCTTTAAGGGTGAGACTTTTGGGCGGCAGCTTTAGGTAGATTCAGGAAAGAGAGAACCACGAACAGGTCCCCAGCCTCTGAAAGGTTTCCTGATTGAAGAGAAGTTGGTTGAGATGACTGCTCTCCTTGTCTGCCTATCTATCGGTGGTGTATGTCAGTTTCAGCGAGATATTGTGACTCTGTCGGCCAACAAGTGGTGCAGTTGGGTAAATTTTGATTCTGGACTTAAGGGCCTGCCATCACCCCCGGCACTTAAAAACATGGTGAGCCCCTTGTCTACTGTCTGCTAGCTCATTCCACTGTGCGGGGCCCCTGAACGTCTGCCCCAAAGTCCTATCCTGGCGGCACAACTGTCCTAAATAGGTTTATTTGGGAGTTTTGCAGGATGGAATTATGTATATGGGTTTAGGCCTTGCGTTTAGACAGATTCTAGTCTAGGCGTAACTGTATTTATGCTACTTTTGCCTGGGAGTCGCAGTACTATCTTTGGCGACATCTCCGTAAGGAAGAGGACATCCCCACTGAAGGAACATGTCTTCCGGTTCCAGCAGTACAGACAATGATACTTGTTGTACTCATCTTGACCTTTTGTTGCGTCTGGTGCCTGACACAGGCAGAAATAAAAGCAGGTAGATATTCTTCCTAGGATGGAGAAAGAGCAGCGATCACAGCTTCACTTCTGTGTGAGGCGGCTGCCCAAGGCACAGGAGCAGGGCCGGGAAGAAAGATGGCAACCTGATGGACCATCTAGTCAACCTGTAACCTGTAGCCGGGTTACCCCCCTTCAAATGGAAACACATTGACTACTACTCATTTTGATATTTTACGTCTGCTTGAAGTCCCACACCCATTTCAAAATCTCGGGCTGAAATCTTGAGCACAGTTGCCCAGGGGAAAGCACCTGATGAACTCAATGGGACTTACTTCTGAGGAAACAGGGAGTTGGGATCGGGCCCTAAATGCTACTTGGCAGACAAACAAGAAACAAAGTCCCATCCTTTTCCGATGGCACGACTTCCAAATTGGTGTCCTTGCAGCTTGCTTGCTTGCCTGTTTGCTTGCTTGGAAGCAAGTCCGCTGAGTTCCGTCGAGCTTCCGTCTGCATCCAGGGTCGTCGCCTGCTCTTTAACCGAAGTAAGAGAGCTCAGGGCATGGGCGTAGCCAGGATTTATTTTTAATTTTTGGGGGGAGGCATTATGGGGGGAGATAGAACCGAGTTATCTGTGATGCAATTGGTCAGCTAGTTAACTATTTTTATTTATTTACTTGATTTAGGGGGGCAGCTGCCTCCCTCCCCCCCGCCCGCTACACCCGTGGCTCAGGGAAGTTATTATTCTCCAGCTGATCCGTGTTAGGCTAGGATGGGGCGGAAAGATGACAGTCTGTCTGACCCTGAGTAAGATTTGCCCTCGTCCCTCGTCTTCTCTACCCCCGTTGCTAGGAAGTCAATTTTGCTGGGCTCTGTTGCAAATTGATAAGCTCGCTTGGAGCTAACTTATCTGAAAACGTCGGGATGCGTGCCTTTTGCGCTGCAGAACCGGCCTGGCAATGTGTTTTAATGCAGGAATGGGGGTGCGTTGTAGGCCTCCCGGTTCTAGTAACGTTTACACGCAAGGAAGTAACAGTGCGATCCTATCGAAGTTTACTCAGAAGAACGTCCCCCGGCGTTTGGTAGGGCTTTACTCCCTAGTAAGTGCGCCTGGGATTGCAGCCCAATGGAGTCCCACGGAATCCCAGGGGCGCTTTATTTCCAAGCTGGAGGCTGAGCATCTTTGCCAGAGAGACAGCGCGATCCTGCGCCCAGGAAGTAAGCAAACGAGCAAGATTGAATTTAGCGGGTGAACAGGCATAGGAAAGCTTTTCTTTGACTGAAATGTGGAACAGGCATGAATGGACGGAACCGGTCCGGAGGTTACAACAACAACAAAGTTATCGGCATGTGTGGGTTATGTTATGGGCTGCCAGAAACGCTCGATTCAATTCTGTGTATTTCTGGGTGAGCCGAAGAAAGAAAGAGGGAGGGAGGGAGGGAGAGAGAGATGGATGGAGGACACCCAGTTGCGTGAATTCCATGGTCTCTAAACAAACCAGTTGGAGAGTTTTAGTCTCTTATTCACTTTAATTTCATGTTATAAAACAATTTGCGATCTCGCAAATTCGACTCAGAAGTGGGAAGAGCTCTGAGCCTGATGTTCCGATCAGCAAGCGTGTATGTGAAATCTAGAAGCAGATAACGATGCACATCCAATACTTCTTTCCCCTCCCCCACAAAGCAAGGCTCCCTCCCCCGCCTTTTAAATCGCACAGTATTCAATTGGCGTTATTTATGAAGAGTTCGCAATCTGGGGTGTGTGTGTGTGGAGAGGCTCCCAGTAGGGGTAGGAGTGGGGGCGGGGAAGAAAGAGGAGGTTCGTTGTCTGAACTCGTTGTGAAAAGCTGGTTGCTCAATCGTGTGGCCAGAGCCGTTTAGTCCCTTCCCCCCTGTGTCCTCAAATCTGAACAGTATTTTGGGTTAGTCAAGCTGAAGTCATTAAATAAAAAGGGACAGGGGAGGGAACCGGGAGGAGGAGAAGGAGGAGGAGGGAGAGAAGTCCTTGAGAGAAGGTCGCGATCCTGCCCGTCCTCCCCGGGCTTCATGTCAAACGAAAGATCCTGCCCGTCAAAGTAGGATAGTAGCCTGTTTAAGCCATCTTTACTACTATTGTAGTGGGCTTTGCTTACTTTGAAGTAAAAATAAATAGGCTTGAGGTGCCAGGAATGCAGGAAGAAAGATAGTATATCTATATATCAATATCTATATGCTGCTCTCCTCCAAAGGCTACCTGGGCTGCTTTTTTTGTAGAACTTCCAAGTTTTATTCTAGCAACAGCTAGAGGGAAGAAAGTGAAAAAATCAAGAGATTTTTTTTTTTAAAAAGGAACTCTCTCCCTACACACACACACTCTTAATGTGAAAAACAAACCATAGCTAGATTAAGACACAGTCTGGGGGGCTATGATCCCGGGTCTATTTTGAACCTCTGCTGTGCATGCTTAGTCTGTTGCAAATCCTGCTTCAGTCAGATCTACTACATATAGAAGGATTGCAGCTTTGCATGAACACAATAGCAGCAATCAATGGAGCTGATTTCCAAGTACCGGTAAGTGCATTTTGGATCAGGGTGCAAGATAGATTTCCATCTGCTTCAGTAAGGTTCTTCTTCCCCACCCCACCCCCATATTAAGAGTCTGTTGCAGTTGCCATCTAAAGGAGGGGAGGATCTTTAATCCACTTCTCTACAGGTTGTCTGTTGTTGATGTTGGAACTGGTTTTCCAAGACCTTGTGGCTTGAGTCGGCAGACAGACGGGGCTGTTGCCAGTGCCGGGATGACTTGTTGTTTGAGGTTCCCCTCGCACTCCTCCTCCAAAGCTTGCCCCTTGCACATCCACCGTAGGCCCTGGAGAACAGGAGACAAAAAGTACCAAATGAGCTGGTCAAACATTTGTACAACTTTTCCAGCTTTTACAAAGAAGGCCTTCTATACACAATCTACACTTGGAGATGAACTTGGAAAACAAAGAGGGGAGAGTCCATTGAAACTCGCACTTTAGCTCTGGCCAGACAAAGGTTCAGCTCGCAGCAGCTTGATGTGGACAAAAGAAGGCAACCTTTTTATAATTCAAGGAGAAAAGAAGAGAAAACAGGCCCTACAATAGGGCCAGAAAAGACATTATGGGCTTGCAATGAGGGATGAATTATTCAATGAGTCCCAATAGCCAATGCTCTGAGGAGTTTTATGGACTCTCCACCGTGGAAAAAGTGGCTGTTTTCACCTACAAAATGTCTCTAGCCTTTCTAGACGGCTAGAGATGCCGACAGCCATTCAGGAAGGACAACTGAAACCATTCTTTAAGACTATAGCATCCCTCCACATTGTAAAAGGAGAGGGGAGGGGGGGAGGTGACACCCTCAAGCCTACTAGAGATTTAAGGAGAGCTGCATCTTCACAGTGTTCAAATGTATATGTCAAGAAAGAGAGGCACAAATGGAGAAAAACAATGCCAGCAGGTTCATGGGTTTATTTTTTTTTTAAGGCAGATTGGTCACTGAACAGGAGGCCTCCATACTGAATGTAGATTTCCACACTCTTAAATCTTAGCAGCGGAATAAAATGTGGGGCGAAGAAAGGATGGCTAGGGAAGAAATAGCTAATGTTAATGGCCAATACATTTTTATTGATGACAATGCCTGTTTTCATTGCATTGTGCCCAGCCTTGAGCTCATTTATTTGAAAATGAACCTTGTTGATTTAAATTTAGGTAAGGATCTTTGGATGGAGATGTCTTGGTTCTGGGCTAAGGCATGGTGCCAAACCTCAAGAACACCGAATAACTGTTATTTATTTTATTCAGTCCTTAACAAAAAAATGCATCTCAGATCATTTTTGGCATTTCAGAACACATATCCCCCAAAATGGAGGTACTCCAAGTGACAAACAATTTTTTGTTTTGAATTGAATCAGGAAGTTTAATCACAAACATATTTGCAAAGGCTATTGGAAGTCTTGCTATTTGTTCCTTCAATATCTGTGAAATAAATGGATTTTTTTTTGTCAGAACAAAACTTAAAGGATAGCCTTTTTTGTTTCTTTTAACTCAAAAGTTTGTCTTTAAGAAGCCGATAACTACTGGAACTAATATCAGTGAGAAAAATGGAATATGGTTAATTTTCTGAGCTTCAAGAAATGGAGATTTATTGTTGTCATTATTTAATATTAATGGCTCTTTCTAAATGCTCAAAAGAATCGGTATCAGTGGATTTGTTTTGAAAACATTATGCATGAAATGAATCTTTAGGACACTTGCTGGAATCTCAACATGTTTATGCAGAAGTAATTATTAAGTTGGAGCTCAGATAACCTTACGAACTGCATCATAAGCTTTCTTTTAGATTTCCTTTATGAAGGCTTTGGTTTATGACTGGTCCTGCTCTTGGTTATGTGTTGGAAACTTTAGAATTATGAACAGAAACTTCTGTGGTAGAAACTCCATGGTTAAGAATGGTGCAATGACCTCTCATGAAATGTTTGTCCAGCGACCTCTATGAAATGTAGGCTTCACAAATTTCAGAAAGAGCTGGCTTTCTGCATCTCCAACTTAAAAAAATAAAAACAAAACAGTTTTGGGAAAATATAAAGAACTTTGCATAATTCACAGCTCAGTTTTTCACTATAACTTTCTGTTCTCAGACATGTATGCTGACATCTATGGATGAGATGAGTCAAGACAGAAATTGATTACATATTTTTCTTGAAATTTTAAAACAGTATTGTGGTACTCTTCAGTGCTGGATGTGGTTGAAATATTTTACTAGCACACTAAGAGATTTTGCTGTACACCAGTTCTTATTATTCAATCCCAGCTTTAATCTCGAAGGAAGAAGGTATTTGTTAATGTAAGCAGCTGCTAATTTGGGAAAGATTCCTATGATTATGAGTGATTTAAGAAGAATAAATAGCAACTCCCCTTCCCAGAAAGCCAGTTTGCCCTAGTGGAGTTGTGATATTTGTTGTGTTGCTTGTTGCAGGAAACTCAGGCTCAAATCTCTGATTTGCCAGTTGGGGCATGCTGGCATTACTTTGCATACCCCACCTTGTAGGGTTTTTATGCAGGTGAAATAAAAAACAACAACAACAGGACAGATTTCAAAATTATTTCAAAATACAAGTATTCAGATACTCCCAGTGAAGTGGACCAGATTATCTGATTATGTGTGAGCCTTCCTAGCTACATTAAAAAAAAAAGCACACTAGTTGTTGTTGTTAAGGTTTCTGTAGCACCCTTCATCCAAGGATCACATGGTGGTTTACATTATAAAAAAATACAAAAATATATAACATAGGAACAAACAAAACAATAACACCCTTCCCCCCCAGTTTAAAGTGCCATAGATTGTTTAATTAGCCACAGGTCTGAGAGAAGAGGAATGTATTTGTCTGGTGCCTAAAGATATGAAATAAAGATGCCATGTAGGCCTTCCCGGGGAGAGCATTCCACAAGTGGGGAGCCACCACAGAAAAGGCCTGTTCTGGTGTTGCCACCCTCCGGATCTTTTGCAGAGGAAGCACATGAAGAAGGGCCTCAGACAATGATCCCAGGGTAGTTGACTGTGTATTACAAATAACATTTATTGTTCCCAATCAGACCATCTCATCAGGGGCGTTTCTAGCCCCTTGGCTGCCAGGGGCGGCAAGCCAAGAGGCACCCCTGGGGGCGGGGCATTGCGGCATGTGCATGCGTCATGACGTCATGACGCACGTGCACAGCGCGATGCCACGCCCCTGGGGATGCCCCCGCAGGGGGGGGAAAGGAAAGCAAAGCGGGCGCTTGAACGCGCCAGCTTTGCTTCCTTTTCTCTCCCTTTTGGCGCTGGCTGGGCTGAAGCTCCGCAGCCCAGCCAGCGCCGAAAGGGGGGGGGGGAAGCAAACAGGCGCATTTAAGCGACCGAAAGGGGAGAAAAGCGCCCGTTTGCTTCCCCCCCTTTTCATTTTCGGACGCTTCTTTCGGCGCTGGCTGGGCTGCGCCTCTGCAGCCCAGCCAGCATTGAAAAAAGCGTCCGAAAGGGGAGAATAGCGCCAGTTTGCTTCCCCCCCTTTTCCCTTTCGTCCGAAAGTGAAAAGGGGGGGAAGCAAACGGGCGCTTTTCTCCCCTTTCGGTCGCTTCTTTCGGTGCCGGCTGGGCTGCAGAGGCGCAGCCCAGCCAGCGCCAAAAGAAGCGTCCAAAAGGGAAAGGGGGGAGCAAACGGGGGCTTCCCCCCCCTTTCGGCCGCTTAAACGCGCCTGTTTGCTTCTCCCCCCCCCCTTTCGGCCGCCCCTTTCGGCTCCGCAGCCCAGGCAGCGCCGAAATGGGTGGCCGAAAGGGGGGGGAGAAGCAAACAGGCGTGTTTAAGCGGCCGAAAGGGGGGGAAGCGCCCGTTTGCTCCCCCCCTTTCCCTTTTGCCGCCGTTCGTTCCGTCGCCCCGGGAGCAGCAGCACCGCACACACTGTGCGCTGCTGCTCCCACGGCGACGGAGCGAGCGGCGGTGCGTGGGGGTGACAAGCGGAGGCCCCTCCCACCACTTCCCACGCACCACCGGTCACCCCGTCCGTGCAGCGCTGCTGCTCCTGGGGTGACGGAGGGAGCGGCGGCACGTGGGAGTGGCGGGAGGGGGCGCCACTTGTCATCCCCACCCGCCGCTTGTCACCCTGTCACTGGGGGCGTACCGCCCCCACCGCCCCTCCCCAGCGACGCCCCTGCATCTCATATATAGTTCTAGAACAGGAATGACTACCCTTATTGGACCTGAGGGCCACATTCACCTTTGCCAAACCCTCCCTTCGAGGGCCACATGTCAGCATTAGGTGTTGCCACCTCCAGTCTGCACACACAACACTGGGAACATACATTGTGGACACACACAGTAGAAACACATACACAGTCTCAGATGTTCCCTCTGCTGCTGGGGTTTAAACCTCTTCACTTAGTGCAGCACAGTAACAACTTAATTTATTTTCTTTTTGCTAAACATCAATGGATTCTTGGGGGGGGGGGCAAGAGGAAAAGAAGTTACTTGAGAGGTTGAATCAGGCCTGTGGACTGGGTTCTCTCCCCACCCCTTCACCAACCTGTTATAAGGATCCCTGTTCATGAATCATGTTCTATGGATAACAGTGCTGCCTCCATCCCATGATTTGTGTTTCATCGACCTTGCAGTTGAAAGTCTACCCAAGTGTGCTTTCTATAATCGTCTCTTAAAGAAGAATAGTTCTGTGGTATTCTTGGTTGAAATTCTTGCTTTTTTTGAAATGCACTCCATAAATTCTATTTCCTGTAGTTACATTGTATGAATACATTTCGTTCCTTGGAGGGTTGCAATATTTCTTGTGGCAGCATCTAAAATTAGATTTCAGTGTCTTCAAACTAATGCTATTGATTGTGAAGGATATGACTAAGATGCCTTAACTAATTATTTGTGTGGACCAGTGTATAGTCTCTTTTTTAAGCGTATAATTTTTTTTGAATTGTTATCACATTTGGCAAAGCAACCAAGTTCTGATTGATTTCAAGTCAGTTTGTTTAGGGTCTCCATTTGAGACTGCTGCTTATTGGAAGGCCTATCCTATCCCTCTAAACAAGCTGTCCCTAACATGGTGCCTTCCAGATGTTTTGGATAACCCACTGGGGTGATGGGAGCTGTGGTCCAAAGCATCTGGAAGGCAGCAATCTGGGGATGGCTCCTCTGAACAAAAGCCCCTCCAGCCTTAGTTCAGGGTGCCAACAGCCTGCAAGGATTACCTTTGTCTCTGGTTCTGTATACTGGCAATCTACTGGAAGACAAGGCAATTGAATATCTAAGATGGGCAGTCCCCAGCTCCCAATATGTGAAATGTGAGTAACTGGACATGCACGTATGTAAAGTTCCTTTTCAGCAATAATACATGGCTTCATTTCAAATGGCCGCCATACTGTTTGCAGGCCTGGGATCAATCATGTATACCTTTCCTGCCCACTCACTGCTCTTGGCTGGGTAAGGATTGGTGTGGGAGGAACCCCTGCTACAGAAATGTGAAGTGAGTCACAAATAAGTGGCTGCCATGCTGTTGTTGGTACTGCAAGAAGGGCACCTGTGTCAGGACTGGAAAGCTGCTTGTCTGAGTCCAGAGTGGTTATGATGAAAACTTCAAAGCAGCACATAGGCAGGGATGGGGAAGACTCCTGAAGATGTCGCCGTGAATTGGTTTACCGCTCATGCATTTGTTTATGCACCTCTGCAATGCATTGTGAGCCTGCACGTTTTAAACAGATCACCACTAAGTTCCCAAAATACATTGCAATAAGTTTCTAGTGCCCTGCCCCAAAATTTACCACTCTTAGAAAAGGGATGGGGCGGGATCAGCATCACTGCCACCTATGACAAACAATTACGGAGAGTTGCAACGTACTAGAATCTGCAACCATGGGCACATATGGTGGTGCATTTGAGGGACACATTGATGGTCTTCTTGCAATTGCTAAGAGTTTCTAAAGAAATAAAGTGGAAGAGAAGCCGTTGTGTTGACCTGAGAAGCATTCAGTGACACGTGGTAGTTTGTTTTTTTTAAAAAATGAATAATTGCTTGACCCTGTATTGTTCTGGCTTACCTGTGGAAATCTCCCTTGTCTGTTTCCAAGTTTGGGAAATGATGTGGTTTTAGCCTGGAATGGAAGCTCTGGTCAAGTGAAAAGGAGAAAGACAACCATCCTCTCTAGGCCTTCTCCCAGCTCCTTCTGAAGCATGTGCTCTGGAGACATTGCTGTTTCTTTTACTGCTCCTGCTCAGTGCTTGAATGGCACTCTCTGTTCTCTGACCCAGTGGAATTGGCCTGCAGGCATGGTCACAATGAATTGTTCCCTAGTCATGTGCACTATTCCAAAGAGCTCTACTCATCCCAACCCTCTACCCTTGGCTTCAGTGAGAGAGCAATTCAGGCTGGAGCAGACTAAATTGCCTCCTTTCTTTCCCTCTTACTTTCATCTCGGCCAAGCCCTCCCTCCCTTCTTTTTATTTCTTCTTTGCCCGAGGCACACATTAGTGCAATTTCTTCAGCCACCGCTATTTTGAAGGGGTGTGTGTGTGTTGTGGAGTGGAGGGTTCTTTCTTTCTTTTTGAGAGAGAGAGAGAAAAAAAGATGCGAACACAAAAGGCCCGCTCAGTAACTAAAAAGCTGAGACCAATGCGGCTTCTCTAGCTGGGTGATGCTTTTCCTGTTTGTGAGTTTGGGGAAACATTTTTTGCTTTGTGCTCTAATAGAACCAGAGGACAGATGCTGACTGTAAATGGGACACGCGACAACCGGCCTCTAGCTTAAATATTTTGAAGCAGCATTACAATTACTGACTTGATACGCCAACTTTGAAGCGGTTGTACATGATCTAAGAGGCTGTTGGGCCTCTATGGATGATCAGATGTTTAGGGTTTTGTTGCTAGGCATGGGTTTTAAGGATGTTTTTTGGGCTCATTAAAGCATATAAATATTTTGCAATGACTAGTCAAAGCTGAGATAACGTTGTCACATCCAGATCCCAGGCTGTCATTAATCATTTTCTTTATTATCACAGAAGAGCTTACTGGTCCTGAATGGGGGAATAGATCATTTTCATTTTCTAGGCTACTGCTATCTCTTTAAGGATTGATTAATGTGTACTCCATTCAAGTGGCAGAAGTGATCAAGTGACAATCTATGTGTGCCATATTTGTGTGAAGATGTGGTGGCATCAGGAAAAAGAAAGAAAGAGGGGAAGCATATTTCTAGGTGGGAGAATTGTGGGCTAAGATCGCAGAAAGAAAAATAACAGTATTTGCTAATGACAGGAGTCCAGAAATAGTGGAACAAGTGGGGAATTGTTGGGGGTGTGGGTGTGTTTGTCCTTCTGCCAACATGCTGGTAGGACTTCCTTGATACATAAGAAGAGCCTGTTGGATCAGACCAAAGGCCCATCTAGTCCAGCAGACTCTTCTCACACGGCCAACCAGATACCTGTGGGAAGCCTGCAAGTGAAACCCAAGTGCAACAGAGCTCTTCCTACCTGCAATTCCAAGCAACTTTTTATAAGAAAGCTGTGTGTGTGTGTGTGTGTGTGTGTGTGTGTGTGTTGTTATAGGGTAGATCAGCTATGTTTTTGACATGAGCATCTTCAGAGAAACCAGGGCTGACCCACAGCATATTGCTGTCTGACTGAGGTTAAGGACAAAATGGTGTCCTGCCACAGAAGCCGATCTGACTAGCTGTCGAATCCTGTTTCAGCACTGGTGGAAGGTCTGTGTTGTCTTGAGGGTGGCAGTCTAGCTCAGTGGGGACAGGGCACCCTTAGTTCTGTCCTCCGGCACCTTGCTGCCACCCCCTGCTCCTTAGCTTAA